>NC_068573.1:5098373-7498373 GCF_025698545.1 Gossypium raimondii
TTAAACTATACACATATATATATAAATACATAACATATTAAAAAGTAAAAAACCTTGTTGAACTTTTTCGCCACTGTGTACGGTGGCTGTAAGGGCAATGCGTTAAGTAAATTCTGGCAAGACTACGTAAAAGGGAAGGAAGTTGAGAGAGAGTTGGGAGTTTTTTTTTAAAACAAGGGATGAAATGATTTTTTTTTTGTTAAAAAAAAGGTTATATAAGCCTGCAAAACGACGTCGTTTTGAGGCTGGCTTCAAGCGCCCAAAACGGCGCCGTTTTGCCTTAGACCCGCGCGGTGACCCGATCCTGAGGGGAGGATCCGCGTGTTTTCTTTAAAAGGGCTATTTGCGCGCGCGGTCCCTCCACGTTTGCAGCGCGTTGCAATTTGCCCCTCTTTCCTGCTTTTCTTTATTTTTAATTTAGCCGTATAGTTCTATCGTTGTTTCATTTTAGTCCTGCGTAAAGTGATGCGTTGGGAGGGATGGGATATTTCTTTTTTTGGTCCCCCTTCTTTCACGCGCATTCCAAATTAATCTTTTTCTTTATTTTATTCTGATTTCTCCCCTGGGACTTTGTTTTGCTTTCAATCTAATCCTTTATTATTATTATTATTATTATTATTATTATTATTATTATTATTATTATTATTATTGTTATTGCATTTATTATTATTACTTTCCTTATTATTATTATTTACCCACTTATACCATTTTTAGATTTTGTTATATATATTCATACTAACATTTATATATATATATCTACATCTTTAATTTTTATATATGTACGTACTTATATTTTATATACTTTAATATATATATACTTACTTATATATTATTTGTATTTTATACTTTATATATGTATACCCACATATTTTAAATATACATACTTATTTTTAAGGCTTTATAATTTATATATATACATAGATATACATACATAAATAATGTATTTTTGTAATTCATATTGTTCTCGATTGTTTTATTTGATATTTATTTATTTTCTTATCATTATTTTTATGAAATGCTTTAGTTCTTTTTATTTACTCATTATTTCATGTATAATTGTTTTTTATGTGCCCCTTTTATTGTTTTGCTCGTGATTATTTTACTTACATTATCATCATCATTTCATTACACCCATTTTTTTAGATTTCAAAAAAGAAATTTTAAAAATGTAAGTAATACTCGGTATTTGGGATCTTCGAGAGAATTGAGCCCTAACGTATTGGGTTTCGATTTTCTTTGTTGAACCTAAATAATTGAGATTACTCTTTTAAAAAAATGATAAAAAGCTCGTTATCAAGAATTCAATACGTTGTATCCTAACGCATTGGATGTGACACGTTGTTTTCTCGAGACGAGGATTTTCGAAATAAATGCAATATTCAATGTTTAATATTTTGAGAAATTGTGCCCTAACGTATTGGGTTGCGATTTCTTCATTTGATTTAAACAATTGAATATTCTTTTAAACTTTATTACACGATTTTTTTAAATTCAAGTTTTAAACAATATCGGGAATTAAAAAAGGATCGTGTCCTAACTTACTGGTCGTGATCCCTTTTTAAATCCAAGATAATTAAATATCTTTTAAATAAGTATTTTTTATTCGCGTATCGGGAATTCGAGACATTGTGTCCTAACTTACTGGATATGATTCTCTTTCTCGAATAACGTGAAATATCCCCTTTTTTCTTGAAAATTTTCAACGTTTTAATAAAATGATCGTATTTTTAAAATTCTCCAAAGTTCTCAATTTTCGACATTAAGACATTAAGTAATCAACTAGGTACCAATTTTGGGCGTATCGAGGGTGCTAATCCTTCCTCGTGCGTAACCGACTCCCGAACCCATTTTTCTGAATTTCGTGGACCAAACTTGTTGTTTTAATAAAATCAAACCGTTTATTAAAAACAACCACTTTTCGAGGTGATCCAATCACACCTCATAAAAAAGGATTGGTGGCGACTCCCGTTTCATTTTTCAAAACCCAAGTCGACCCCGTTTTTAATCCAAAAAATAGTGTCAACAGCTTTTATAATATAACATTGAAATTTTCAAAATCATGCACTTTTGGGTCCGAATTAAACTTTTTTTTTTTTAATTTCCAAACAATTGCAAAGAAAATTCATGAAATTAAGTTGTTTTCAAATAATTAATTCACATTGGAATTTTCAAATAAGATGTCACATTAATAATATTTCAATCATTAAAATATTATATAAGACATTTTGCCGTACAATAAAATATGAAAATACTAAAACTTAATCCAGTTTAACCTGCTCAAGGAAATGACTCTAACACTGAGCTAATTCAATTAAGCCTCTGAAATTAGCTTAACTTCATAAAATTTCTTTGCAATTTTTGGATATATATATATATATATATATATATATATATATATATATATATATATATATATATATATATAAAAGAAAAGAAAACAAGTTGATTGGATCATATTATTTTCCGTGAGAAATTAAAATACCAGCCAACATGCATGCATTTATTTTGTAGAAAATTAAAACCATAAAAAAAACAAAAGCAAAGATTCAACCCTTTTATTATAGCATTTGTTAGGTTCGATTCGAAAAAATTAAAAATATTCAAATTTCAGGTTAATCGAATAAAGTGTTAATTAAATATTATATAAGACATTTTGCCTTATACAAGAAAATATGAAAATACTAAAACTTAATACAGTTTAATCATTCTAAAGTTTCTAATTTTGTTTAAAAGAATTTTCAAATATATATGATTTTAAATTTATATGTTCTAACATGAAATTCATTATATTGTAGCAAGATTTTAATATAATATGTTTAATTTTTTTAATTTAACTCAAACAATTTCACTCGATTCGGCTCGACTCGAATTTTATTTCACTCGACTCAATTTGGAAAAAGTTCCAAATTGAGTTAAGATAATAAAATAAAACTCCTCAACTCGATTAACTCGAAATTGTTTTACTCGATTTGATCCAACACACACCCCTAGCAATTGCATCATTGATACTTATAACAACATAAAAATCTATACTCATCTTTTCTAATCAATATGCAGGCACGAAATGGAAATTTCCATGAAAAAGAAGTATCGCGTATGAAAAAGTAAGTTCCATGACATCGGCTGAAGCAATAACAACAATTGCAAAAAGATATTGACTCCATCAGCTTGGAAACTATAACGTATTTGCTACGACTGGATTTTTTTTCGTGTGTCACCCGTTAGGCTTTCAATTATGTAATAAATATAATCTATTTCAATTAAAAATTGAGTATAATTTGGTAATTCATTATGAATCCAAATTATTTGCAAAGTTAAAATTAATTTTTTTTTCGACAAAAATTTTTGGTGTGTAGTATTTATGTGTAATTCAATCTTCTCATCATATAATCCGAATAAGCTAAAAGGTATAGCATGGTGTCTACCTTTGCTTATCCATGTCAGACTTGCAACTCCTTGTATTAACCCTGATTATCGGCCTTCACTAAAGACTTATAGTTATACAAGTCAAGAGCAAAAAAGATATGTCCCCTAATATCACTTGGGGTGATGAGTCCTTTCTGAACCATTTCATCACCTCTGTATGTCATACCATACCTAAAACATTCTACTTTAAACACCTATCAATGCGAATCCATTTGGTGATGAATCAAAGTATGACGGTCAACATACAAGGAGAGTTTGTGTCTTTAAGTCTAAGGATCATTTACACTACCAATACATGGGAGTATTTCTATAAACATTTGAGTAAAATACCAAATCGAACTCTCATAATAGGCCAAGTTATATTTTATAATTTTTTCCAACTTTTTAAAAATCATTAATATTTTATTTTTTGTATTTGTAATAAAATATTTTTTATAATTTTTTATAACTTTTACATTTTTAAAAATATTTTAATAACTTGAACATCAGCATACTTCCACGCAGCATGTCACATGTCAACTTGCCATAGCTTCCGTCAACTAATCAACAACCAATATTGATAAAATCAGTCAACCACAATTTTCGTTAACAAAAAGAGCCAATTTATTTTTATTTTTTCCATTGAATGCTCAATTGGGTCTTGTTTTCTATTATGAGCTTAATTAATTTTTTAACTTTTTATTAAGATGTTTTTCCTTTAACCTTATATTAATATTCATTACTTTATTAAAAAAATTATTTTTAGATAATTTTTCTAACCGAAATGATATCGAATTAATTAAGTAACACAAATTTAATAAAATATATTAGATAAACATATATATAAATTCATTAAAATCTGTCAATAGTGAAAACACCATTAATTTATCTGAAGTCTCTACTTTTGGGATCTTAATGGGGGAGAAATTTCTTAGATAGAAACTGAAGACGACATTTAAAGTAAATGCCACGTTAAAAGCTTAGTTCTTAGGAAAATAAATTCCATCACGACTGAACCAAAAATTCCCTTGTGTCATAATCTTTTGTGGAAAATTAGGCACTTAGTGGAAAAGTATATCCACAAAATGATAGAAAAAGGCTTTGGGCCACAATTAAATCAACATCTTTAAATTGTTAAACCAAATTAAAGATGGAATCGTCGTTGTCATGGGATCCACACGGGGTGTTCCAGTTTTACGTATAATGATTTCCAATGTTTTTTGCATGAAACTTTTGATTCAATGAGAAAGGAAATATTTTCAAAATCATGCAGTTTCGGGTTCTAATTAAGCTTATTTTTTTCCAAGCAATTGCAAAGATTTGTTTCGACAACAAATAATAATCGGATAAAAATGTAATTATTAAATAGTAATTACAAAAGATTTATAATTACAAAATTAGATCGTAATTTCCTATATCATATTTCGTACTACAAATTGTAAATTATAATTTATAATTACATAGTTACTTAATATATTTTAAAAAATATTAATTACTATAATAAATAATCAGTAAAATTAAAAATTTCTAAACAAGTAACAAAAATTAAAATAAAATCATCATATTTAATATGTTAGTCCAAGAAAATAATCGATATTATGATTACTAATAAAATAACAAGAAAAATTATTTATGTTAGGTTATAACATTTTTTTTGAACAATGAGATTTGAACCTAAGCTATTCCTTGGAAAGGTGAATACTCAACCAATAGGCCACAACTTAAAGTTTTTAGATTATAACCATTTTATAATTCATGAATTAGGTTAAAATAGTATAAAATTTATAATATATAACAATTATAAAAAAATTACAAAGTGTCTAACAACTTCCAAAACACTTCTTATAAATAATATATTTTTATCTTAAATTTTTTTTTAAATAAGTCATGGCAAAAAATTATAATTGTTTTATAATTATATTATTTTCTATAACATATAGTATGGACACATAAATAAGTTATATTTAAATTTTCTGACCATAACTTTTTATAAATAAGTATGTAGTAATACTTTTATAAAACATAAATTATTTTATAATATACTTTTGGCTATAACTTTAGAAACTTTTTAGTATTTAAATAATATAATTTTGTCGTAACTTTATAAAATATCAAAAAATATAATATAATTTTTAGAATTTATAATACGATTTTAAAATTTTTATTCATAATTATCCCAAACATGCATACGTATTTATGTTTATAATATAATTTTGGTTTAACTACGAAGGAAGATATTTCAAAATCATATATACTTTGGGGTCCAAGTTAAACTGATCTTTATTTTATTTTATTTCAAAACAATTGCAAAGAAAATTCATGAAATTAAGTTGTTTTCAAATAATTAATTCACATTGGAATTTTCAAATAAGATATCACATTAATAGTATTTCAATCATTAAAATATTATATAACACATTTTGCCATCCAATAAAATATGAAAATACTAAAGCTTAATCCAGTTTAATCTGCTCAAGGAAATGACTCTAACACTAAGCTAATTCAAATAAGCCTCTGAAATTAGCTTAACTTCATAAAATTTCTTTGCAATTTTTGGATATAAATATATATATAAAAGAAAAAGAAAACAAGTTGATTGGATCATATTATTTTCCGTGAGAGATTAAAATACCAGCCAACATGCATGCATTTATTTTGTAGAAAATAAAACCATATAAAACAAAAATCAAAGATTCAACTATTTTATTATAGCATTTGTTAGGCTAACAAAACTTAATTCGATTCAAAAAATTTAAAATATTCAAATTTTAAGTTAATTGAATAAAGTTATTCAAGTTATTAAATATTCTTTTGATCCTTATCAATTTTGAAAATTGATAAACTGGTACAAAAATTAGAAATAAAATAAAATAAAATAAATTTTAATTTTCAAAATTCCCTTGAGTCATAATTAGCCACTTATTAAAAAAAATAATAGAAAAGGCTTGGGGCCACAATTAAACACGGAATCGTCTTTGTCAAGGCTTGGGGCCATAATTAGGCACTTAGTACACCTGCACCATGTACAAGGTGTTCCAATTTTACGACTAATGAAGTTCCAACGCTTTCTAAATGAAAATTTTGATTCAACGACAAATGCAATTTTGGATTTAAATCATATCAGACATTTCCCTTCTACAATAAATTACAAGAACACCAAAATTTAATCTAGAGAAATGGCTCTGACACTAAATTAATTAATTAATATTCATTTCATGAATTTTCTTTATAGGTAGCGATGGACATCCTAATTTCAATAAAAAAAAATAACAATTAATCATCTTGTTTTGGTAAGAAAGTAAAATAGCAGCCAACATGCATGCATTTTTTTTCAGGAAAATTAAATTAAAACCAAGGAGGTATCATTATCAACAAATATGGACCATAAGAAGATTCATTCCTTTTATTATATATTCTTCTTACTAATAACATAGAAATTTCATTAAAAAGAAAGCACGACACATACGAAGTAAATTCCATTACATCGACTGAAGCAATGGTAACAACTGGCCCCTACAACAACTGCAACAAGACCTTGACTCCTATAATCAGTTGCCATAAATTCTTCAGTTTGGAAACTATAACATATATGCTACAACTGAACCTTTAGCAAACAATTAAGCTGAGGTAGTTAAACATGGCCTCATCCTCAACCTTTTCCATTATTTTAGGGATACTGCGGGCTACCATCTTTCTAATTTCCATTGCCAGAACTGTGACAGTAGCAGATCCATCGCCTTTGGCCTCCGAAGCCATAGCTATGGTAGAAAGTGGGTGGTGGAGTAAATATAGCAACAATGCTTCAGAACGTTGCCAGTGGCCAGGTATATCATGCAACACTGCTGGAAGCGTCATCCAGATTAACTTATCTTATGCGTTCATTATTGAGGTTGGAGATAGATTTGGGAAATTGAATTTCTCTTCATTTCAAAATCTTGTCCTTCTTGATCTTAGTCATCGTCAACTTGGTGGAAAAATCCCGCATCAGATAGGTAATCTATCAGCATTGAAGCACCTTGACTTGTCCAGATGTGGTTTATCCGGTGAGTTACCTCCTTCTCTAGGAAACCTAACCCAATTAGAGTACCTTGACATTTCCTATAATGATAATATTAACGGTTCCATCCCTCCACAACTAGGGAATCTAGTGAACCTTGTCAGTTTAAATTTGAGTGGAACCAGTCTTAGTGGAAACATTCCACCGTTTCTTGGGCTATTGACCAACCTTAGGCATCTACTTTTGGCTAGGAATCAATTTGATGATGGTAATAATACAATCCCTCAAAATTTGTGGAATTTGAGGGGTCTTGAGACTTTGAGCCTAAGTGGTCGTGGAATTGTTGGTCCAATCCCTTCTGCTTTGGGTCAATTATTAAATCTCAAATATTTAAGTCTCTCGGGAAACAAAATTAATGGATCTATCCCATTTGAAGTTGGATTTCTATCAAACTTGATATATTTGTATCTCTACAACAACAAACTGGTTGGTTCAATACCTTTTTCCTTGTACCAATTAACCAATTTGGAAACTTTGTACCTTGATAATAATCAACTTGAAGGTTCCATCCCTCAGAATATCGAAAAGTTGAAGAACATCAACTTTTTAACCATCACTAATAATAGTTTTACTGGTCATATTCCCCTGGCTTTGTGTCGTTTGACAAAATTGGAATCTATTTACCTTGATAAAAATCAAATCAGTGGTTCAATCCCTTCTTGTCTTGGTAAGTTGTTCAACTTGCGCATATTGGATCTTGATTCAAATCTATTAGAAGGTCTTATTCCCGAAGAGATAGGGAATTTAGCAAATTTAACTTCCTTAAGCCTCTCCCAAAACAAGCTGAGTGGTTCAATCCCATCTTGTATTGGTAATTTATCCAATTTGGATACCTTAGGACTTGATTCAAATCTATTAAAAGGTCCTATCCCTGAAGAAATTGGTAGGCTTTTTCACCTATCAAATTTAAACCTCAGCTTCAACCAACTCTCAGGTAGTGTCCCTATCTTGTCTGCCACTAAGCTTCGCATTATCGATGCTGGAAATAATTGTAACAAGATTTCTCCCGATCCATTTGAAGGCAATAATCGTCTATCACCCTATATGTGTCCTTCTCCAGTAACCAACAAAGCCAACAGCAGTACAGTTCTTTACTATATCAAAATATTCCTCCCTATTGCCATCTTCTTCACATTCTCCATTTTGGGATATTTTCTATTCTCACGATTTAAGCTCAAGAATAACCGTGTCGGTGTACAACAGACGAAGAATGGGGATTTGTGTTCCATATGGAACTATGATGGAAAGATAGCATACGAGGATATTGTTGCAGCAACAGAGGATTTCGACTTTCGATACTGTATAGGAGTTGGTGGTTATGGAAGTGTTTACAGAGCACAACTACCTTGTGGTAAAGTAGTTGCCTTGAAGAAACTTCATCGTTTAGAAGCTGAAAATCCAGCCTTTGACAAGAGCTTCAGGAATGAGATCAAGTTTCTAACAGAAATACGACATCGAAGCATCGTAAAGCTTCATGGGTTTTGTCTACACCGACGGTCCATGTTTTTGATCTATGAGTACATGGAAAAAGGGAGTTTGTTCTGCAACCTAAGAGATGAAGTGGAAGCTGTGGAACTGGATTGGACAAAAAGAGTGGAGATCATCAAGGGCATAGCGCATGCTTTGTCTTACTTGCACTATGATTGCTGCCCTCCAATAGTTCATCGAGACATATCGAGTAACAATGTTCTTTTAAACTCGAGCTTTGAGGCCTTTGTAGCTGACTTTGGGACTGCTAAAATGTTGGATCTGGAATCATCCAATCAGACCATGATTGTGGGCACATGTGGTTATGTAGCTCCAGGTGATTTTTCTTTGCTTCGATTGATGACATTTTCTTCGGAATTTATAAAATTAATTGAACATATAAATGATTTTCTTTTTTATCTGGTATTTCGTATGCAGAACTTGCATATACGTTGGTTGTCAACGAAAAATGTGATGCCTATAGTTTTGGAGTGGTGGCACTGGAAACGTTAATGGGAAAGCATCCTGAAGAATTGTTATCATGGTTGTCATCACCAACTTCTTTGGTAAATATGAGGCTGATTGATGTGTTAGACAACCGTTTACCACTTCCGACAAGTCAATTAGTTGCACAAAATCTTGTTCGCATTGCTACTTTGGCATTTGCTTGCTTAAATCCACAACCCAAATCTCGACCAACGATGAAAGAAGTGTGCGAAGAGTTTCTTTGTGTCCAAACATCCTTGGGAATTCCCCTTCGAATGATCTCTTTGTTACAACTTGTGAACCGTAAAATGCATATTGGAGATAGAACTGAAACTTGTAATGTTCATGCACTTGTTCTTGATTAGATATTGTTTATCAAGCTTTGATGATTTGTTTGTAAACCATATCCTATGTTCTATATGATGGAATGAATTGCAATGTTCAATAAACTTGTTTATTCGATTGCTTTACGAAACATAAATCCCACAATTTGATATAAATATTCAAACACCATCCTAATAGTTTCCTTCCATTTCGCGCTTTTTTCAAGTATGATAGAACAACTCAAAATATAAATCAAATATAAGTAAACTAATTGTGAATTAAAGCAAAAAAAAAAAAAAAATCAAATTTATAAATACAATGTTTCTTTCATCAATCTGCATAAAGGTTAAATGGTTCAGAAGAAAGCTTTCTAAAAAAGACTACACTAAAATGACCAAACCATTTTGGAAAGAGGGAACGATGCTTAGGGGTAATTTTTTTTAAAGCAAAGGCCACTAAAGACTAGTCATTCGACTATTGAAAAAACTTCATTAATGCTTAGGGGTAAGGTCTTTTAATTTTTTTTTACAGTATCTATAATAATTCAATTTGATTTAGTTTTTTATTTTTATATTAATTTTAAGTTTAGAGTTTTGGACTTATTTTAATAAAACGAACTTTATTTTATGATTTTTGGATATTATTTGATAAACTTCCATTTATTTTATGACTTTTATATAAGGCTTAGAATTTCCAGTCCTTCGGTGACAGGGTTCAAAAATAAAGCACAAAGAAGTATTTATAAAGTGAAACTATGAAGGAAACAGAGTAGTCACCAGGGATAATAATATAATATAATCATCTCTTCCAACTTTGGCTTCGGTATAAATGATCTTTCATTCCACCAGCAAGCCATGTCTCTTGGGCTATATCAGATGAAATTTCGTAGAAATCAGGGTTGTATTTCATCACTACTAGACTCTCTTTCACCTTCCTGTTTTCTTCTTCCATTAAAGACCTCAAATTTTTTCTTTTTCCCTCGTCTTTCCTCTTGCACTCTTGTTTGTCTCCTTGATCTTCCTCGTCCTCTTCGACCCTGTTAGCTTCTGTTAGTACAATACTCCGGTAAGGAAAATCTCGAACACACGATCGAAACTCGAAAAGAAAAAGAAGAAATAGGACAAGGCTCCAAGGTGTGTATCAAGCCACTATCTTTAAGGTTATAGTGCAAATGAGTTCCAAACAAATTAACCTCGAGGATATAATGAAGCCAATGACTATTTTCGTTTTGCACTGACGAGAATAGTCCACTAAGCACTGAGCAATGTATAACAAAAACCTTAATTTCTACAAAGGATTTCTGCAGTAATACTTTATAGAATAATCTAATAATATTAGAAAATGAAGGAAGAAAAGAAAGAATATTAGAGTTTGTTGATGTTTTTCCAAATGAAATCCCATTCCTATTTATAAGAATTTTCATGTCTCTTCATAGAGACATCTTTCAATAGGTGTCTTTATGAATAAATAAATAATATTAATTATTCATTTAATTTTGTAACTATTCAAATAATATTTTTGAATAGTTATAATTCTTTAAAAAATCAAATGATATAACTTTTGACCAATGACCAAAAGATTTATCTTTTGATTAATTACACCATTCATTTATAGTTATTGGGATACTATAAATATTTGAAAATGTTCCAACAATCTCCCCCCATTTTCAAAATATTTAGATTTTGATATTCTTGGAAATCAATTTGCATAAATAAAGGTGTCTTACGATTGAACCTTCACTTAGTGAAAACATGTTAAAGTTAATCGAAATTGCATGGTAGACTAAGCTTTGAACCAACTATTCCATTTGATTAACTGAACACATCTCACACAATGATTTCAATATCAGTCAATGCATAGTATCTAGGGACACTATTATGGCCATGTGCTATGTCCTCTTTTCATGAGTGCTGTCAGAGCCAAGCCCTTAAGCTCCTAGAAATGGCCACACTTCCACTCACATAGGTAGATCCCATCAAAAGTGTTCCCATAATTAAAACACTCTAACATATCTATGTTATGGGTCCATTAAGAGTATATTACTCATCCTTCCCTTATCATTATGGGTACCTAGCACTTTAATCTTAGGATGAATTTATTTATAGTGCTAACAATCACATACTAATGATGTACTTTGTCTCATTGAACTCAAGACTTGACGTTATACCAAGCGTTGAGTCGAGTTTCCATCATGGGTGACTCTAATTAATAAGCTTGAGTCCCATCCCTTTTGAGGTCCTTTTTACTGCATCTCTAGCAAGACTTTTGGTCAAAGGATCTGCCAAATTTTCACTTGACCTCACATAATTAATAGTGATCACTCCATCAGAGATTAATTGTCAGACATAACTATGTCTAGATTAATTGTCAGACATAACTATGTCTTAATCCAATGTGTCTAGACTTTCCATTATATACTTGGCTATATGCCTTTGCTAGAGTAGCCTCACTATCACAACGGATAGAAATAGGTGAAATTGACTTTGGCCATAAAGGTACATCATAAAGCAAATTTCTTAACCATTCTGCTTCTTTAGATGCAGCAGCTAATGCAATAAATTCTGCTGCCATGGTGGAATCAGTAATACATGTTTGTTTCTTGGAACCCCAAGAAATAACTCCACCAAGAATGAAGATCCATCCACTAGTAGATGCATGATCTTCCAAACTTGTAATCCAACTAGCATCCGAATACCCTTCTAAAACTGGAGGATATCCATTATAATACAATCCATAGTTAATAGTTTTCTTTAAGTACCTGAGTACTCTATTCAAAGCTTGCCAATGCAAACTACTTGGATTACTTGTGTACCTACTCAATTTTCCAACAGCATATGCAATATCTGGTCTTGTACAAGTCATTATATACATAAGACAGCCAATTAGACTTGCATATTTCAATTGATCAATTTTCCTACCAGCATTAGATACTAATTTTAATTGAGGATCCATGGGTGTAGATCTTTGGTATCTGATTGAAAAGATCAAACTTTTTAAGCACATTTTCAATATAATGTGATTGTGATAAAGCTATAGTGCTTTCGTCTCGGGTTATTTTGATCCCAAGAATAACATCTGCTACACCCATATCCTTCATAGCAAAGTTGTTTGACAAGAATTTCTTTATGTTTTCTATTTGTTCCAAATCCGTGCCAAAAATAAGCATGTTATCTACATATAAGCAAATTATGACACCTTTTCCATTTTCAAATTTGCTATATATGCACTTATCGGATTCATTTATTTTATAGCCATTAGCTAAAACAACCTTGTCAAACTTTTGGTGCCATTGTTTTGGTGCTTGTTTAAGCCCATATAAAGATTTAACAAGCTTACGTACCTTATGCTCTTGTCCTGGAACAACAAATCCTTCCGGTTGCTCCATGTACACTGCCTCTTCCAATTCACCATTTAAAAATGCAGTTTTAACATCCATTTGGTGAACAACCAAATTATATATAGAGGTAAGTGATATTAAGAGTCTAATTGTAGCAATTCTTGCTACTATAGCATAAGTATCAAAGTAATCAATACCTTGTCTTTGTGTAAAACCTTTTGCTACCAACCTTGCTTTAAATTTATCAATGGTTCCATCGACCTTCATTTTCTTTTTGAAGATCCATTTACAACCTATTGGTTTGGAACCTGGTGGAAGATCAACTAATGTCCAAGTTTGATTTCCCATTATTGAATCCATCTCATCATTTATTACTTCTTTCCAAAAGGAAGAGTCTTGAGATTTCACTGCCTCTTCAAATGTAATAGGATCAGATTCAATATTATAACAATAAGGTATCTTATTGCATATACTTTCACATTTTCCTTCTACAAGAAACATAATAAAATCTGGTCCAAAATCTTTGACCTTTTTAATCCTCTTTCTTCTTCTTAATTCTTGACAAGATTCATCATTATTATCAATTTGTTTCAATGGAATCTCATTCTCATTTGAAGAATGAATCAATTGTTGTGGTTGTAATTGTTTTGATATAGAATTAAATCTATTTTCATCAAAATAGCATCTATTGATTCAATAACAGTATTAATTGAAATTGAATCATTTGGTTCAATTACCATGAACCTATATGCCTTGCTATTATGTGCATAACCTATAAATATGCATTCAATTCCTCTTTTACCTAACTTTTTACGTTTAGGTGTTGGAACTTTTACAATAGCTCTACAACCCCAAACCTTCAAATAGTTAAGGTTTGGTTTCCTTTTCTTCCCTTGTTCATGGGGGTTATTTTAGTTTCCTTATTAGGAACTCTATTCAATATATGACAAGCTGTTAGAACAACTTCTCCCCAAAAACCTTGTCCAATACCTGAATATGATAACATTGAATTTACCATTTCATTCAAGACTCTATTTTTTCTTTCAGCTACACCATTTTGTTGTGGTGTGTAAGGGGCTGAAACTTGATGGACAATTCCAGTGAGTTCAAAATAACTTGGATTATAGTATTCTCCACCTCTATCCGATCTTAAGCACTTGATAAATGATTCACACTGAAGTTCAACTTCAGATTTATAAACTTTAAATTTATCAAACGCTTTATCTTTTGAATGCAATAAATATACATAACAATATCTAGAACAATCATCAATAAAAGTAACAAAATATTTCTTTCCACCTAATGTAGGAGTATTATGCAAGTCACATAAATCACTATGTTTCAAATCAAGCAATTTTGTTTTCCTTTTAACCTTAGGGAAAGGGTTTCTTGTAATTTTATTCAACATCCATGTATTGCATTTTTCAATATTATTATTAAAAGCAGAATTAGATCTAATTTATACATGTCATTCAATTTTCTATAATTCAAATGACCTAATCTATAATGCCACAAACAAAAAGATTCAACCATATAAGTAGAAATAGTATTTTTATTCTTATTAATAATATTGAGTTTGAACATTCTCTCATACATATACCCTTTCCCCACAAAAATTCCTCCCTTAGACAAAATAAACTTATCTGCCTCAAAAACAAGTTTGAAACCAAACTTATTCAACAGACTTCCAGACACTAAATTCTTCCTAATTTCTGGTACATAATATACATCATTTAAGGTTAAAACCTTTCCTCAAGTGAATTGTAGTTCAATAGACCCTTTGCCTTTGATTGCTGCAGTGGAAGAATTTCCCATGTACAAGACATTGTCATTTTCACATTGTGTGAACTTTGTGAACATGCTTTTGTCTTTGCACACATGTTTGGTTGCTCTAGTATCAATCCACCATGTATTATCATCTTGTGCCATATTAATTTCAGATATCATTGCAACGAACTTTTCGTTATTATCAGCCTTAGAAGATGATTTCTTCTTTAAAAATCGACATTCATTCTTGAAATGTCCCAGCTTTCGACAATGATAGCATGAGCCCTTTTGTTTCTTTTTGAACTTAGGTGCTCTATCAGTCTGATTGAACTTTCTCTTGAATGGTTTAGTAGTATGTACTTCCTCCGTAACATGTACTTTGGCATTTTCAGAATTCAGGTTCTGATCTTGTTTTCGATACTCTTCTTCAATACGAAGATGATTTGCCAAAGCCTCAAGAGATATTTCCTCTTTCTTATGTTTTAGGCTTCTTTTAAAGTCTTTCTAAGATGGATGAAGTTTGTCTATTATGGAGGATACCATAATCATTTCATCCATTTTCATATCATATTGCTTAAATTGATTCAGTATCTTTTCAATATCACGAAATTGTTCCATAACAGAACGACCATCAACCATTTGATAATTATTGAAACGACTGACAAGAAATTTCTTACTTGTAACATCTTCGGTCATGTATCTTGCCTCCAATTTGTCCCATAATTCTTTAGCGGTGACCTCATTTTGGTAGGTGTCGAACAAACCATCAGATAAACCATTCAATATGTGGCCCATACACATGTAGTCAGCATTGTCCCATTTTTGTCTTTCTCGGGTTGCAGCAACAGATTTGTTTTCATTCTCTTCAGGTCTTGGAGTATCCAAAACATAAGCAATCTTCAAAGTTGATAACAAGAAATGTATCTTTTTCTGCCATCGTCAAAAATTGCCACCATCAAAACGATCAAGTTTAACAAAGTTGGAAGCCAACTCCCTTAGTGTTCCACTTTCATGTGTTGTGGTAGTCATCATGAATTATAACCTTAAAATTGTTAGTACAATACTCCGGTAAGGAAAATCTCGAACACACGATCGAAACTCGAAAAGAAAAAGAAGAAATAGGACAAGGCTCCAAGGCGTGTATCAAGCCACTATCTTTAAGGTTATATTCGCCCCCACTTAACTTCAGTGAGCAAATGAGTTCCAAGCAAATTAACCTCGAGGATACAATGAAGCCAATGACTATTTTCGTTTTGCACTGACGAGAATAGTCCACTAAGCACTGAGCAATGTATAACAAAAACCTCAATTTCTACAAAGGATTTCTGTAGTAATACTTTATAGAATAATCTAATAATATTAGAAAATGAAGGAAGAAAAGAAAGAATATTAGAGTTTGTTGATGTTTTTCCAAATGAAATCCCATTCCTATTTATAGGAATTTTCATGTCTCTTCATAGAGACATCTTTCAATAGGTGTCTTTATGAATAAATAAATAATATTAATTATTCATTTAATTTTGTAACTATTCAAATAATATTTTTTGAATAGTTATAATTCTTTTTTAAAAAATCAAATGATATAACTTTTGACCAATGACCAAAAGATTTATCTTTTGATTAATTACACCCATTCATTTATAGTTATTGGGATACTATAAATATTTGAAAATGTTCCAACAGTTTCTTCTAACCAGCTCTTAGCAAGAGCGGATCGACAATGCATAAGCAAGAGATCATTTGCAGGTGGGACTGCAACAGCTTGATCATCAATATGATCGAGGGAGCATTTACCAGCAATCACAATTCTTAATATCAATCTCCAAGTCTGAGAAGATTGCATATTTAAAAAACCTAACTGTCTGCTTAAAGGTCTAAAGTCAAATGCTGAGTTGGTTATAACATATAATTAAGTAATGAAACCTGCATTTATAATTTATTGAAGGAATCAGGCTGCCACAATATCTATAAATGATTAAGTTGAAACTGTACAAATTATATTAAAAATAAGATGATCATTACAAAAAATTAAAAAAAGAAAGTCCTTTTCACCGGCAATAACATGTAATTAAGTAAACCATGTATTTTTTTATTTCTTAATCTTAGCCTGAACTTCCGTTTGCTTGCCAATATTTCTAGAAAATAATTTACTTTCTGGAAATGATTTACTCTTTTGTTGTTTGGATGAATCTGTGTAAAATATTTTCTGTTGTTTGGCAGATTTCCTGAAAATATTTCAGAAAAACTGTTTTAAATGAAACATACATTTGAGAATTTAATTGGTTTTATTTTAATCTATCAATAAATTTGTATTTTACATTATTTTTACATATATTTCAACCACAATATCATTTCTCACCTCATTCTTATTTATTTATTTTTAATTTAATTATAAGGACAAAATTCTATTTTTCATTGTTTTTTCGTTTTACACTTTTGATTTTCAAACGTTCAAGTTTTGAATAGAAAAATAAATATCCATTTAATAATTATATTTGAGTGTGATTATACATGATTGGTAACTTGTAAATACACTATTTTTAGTTCTTTCACTTTACCCATAATTATTTTTAAAATAATTTTATAAATATATTTTTAATATAAAATATATTCATTCGGGAGTCTTACCTTATAATATCCACATACATGTTATGGCTTAGGTTTGGATAATATTAGACTTGGATTAAGAGGAACGATAGAAGAAATTGATGTTGTCAAGTTGCACCATAGAAGCTATTACATTCTCCTCCAATGTAAACAAACCAAAAACTACTTTCTATTGTTATACATATAGGCACAACTCCGCATATATGAATTATCTACCAAATACTCACGAAAGGCTTTTAAGAACCAAAATTACATAGTAAATATGTCTTCATGAGACTGTTGTATTTCTTTAAAAACCAAAAGAACTATAAGTGAAGGTAAAATAGTTTATTGTCTCAACTCTCTATATCCCCATACCTTATTGTGCAATGAATAAAGTACATCAAGTAGGGATTTATCCCTTGCTATAAATATATCGCACTGGTCTTTGCTTTATACAAATTTCTTAAAACACAACATTGAAATTTTAATATTTGGAACTCCTAAGCTACCTGAAATAATTGCAAGTTACCATGACTAAAGTGCATACATACACATATGAAATTTTCTCAAGCAATGATGAGATAATTAATTGCTAAAAATCTTTATTGATTTTGTGGAGAGACAATTAGATAAGTCATGACAGATTAATGATGGGACAAAAAGGTTTTCTGGACTTTTAAAGTTATGAATGCATCTATCAGGCTCAAGCATTTCCAACTTCTAATTTGTGGCTTACATCTCAAAGCAAAGAATGCAAAGCATCAGGCTTAAAGATCATAATATGCACAAAAAATGTAGTGGCCCTGCAAGGTCTGCATCATGTCATGCATGCATAGATATATTGCATTACTACAAGCAAATTTATAGCTTTATCGGTCTATAACACGGTAGCATAATTAGAAACTATCAAACATGTCAGAGCGTGCATGTCTGAATCGAAGTACAAAGGAAAAAATATACAGGTTTCTTCTCACTACAGTATAGTATAAACAAACTTCTATTGCCTGCAAAGGATGGAAGATGCTAACTCAAGCCTTACAACAGTGCATACATCACAAGATGCATGCAAGCCAATGGCACTTCAAGAGACATGAAACTTTACACAGTTAGAATATTCACATTTACCCCAAATGTTCAGACTTCAAACAATAGAAAATGGTAGACAAACTAGCTTTTATAGTGTCAAACATGATGTATTACAACAAAATATTCAAATTGTTCTACTCCGGTAAAAAGAAAGGTTAACACTTACACCATGTTTGGTTTGGTGTATTGGCTATGCCATTACACCTCTAATCGGTGGGCCCCACCTAATCACTCTCTAATCCGCCGTTTGGTTCAATGTATTGCTAATACGCGTGTAATCCATTACTTCCCTAATCGGTGAAAACCACCGATTTCTATTCCCCCTCTTTTGCCCAGATTAGGTACCGCTTCAGCAAACCCTCCCTGTTTTACCCTCCCCAATCCCCTTTGTTTCTCTTCTGTTCCTTCTACCTTCATCCGATTTGCTTCCTTGTTTCTTTGTTTTTCTTTTCTGTCGATTTGCTCCTAGTTTATTTTCTTTTCTTTTCTACCGATTTGCTCCCCCCGTTTCTTTTCGGTTTTCAGATTAAAAGAATCAGGCCATGTTTGGTTGGCACCCTCTTTATTCTTGGGAGAATATCAATGCCTTTGTTTGGTTGGTTCCCTCAAATGCGTAATAGGGATTCAGTGCTGAATGCTTTGAATGGCCATTCCGACCATGGCTGAATAGAAATAAAGAAAATTCTTCCCAAAATCTCTTTCACACTTTCTCTGCAAATGCGTTCAAAGTTGCTTCTTTTATCACAAAGATTACACTTTCAAAGTTAGCGATTTTTCTTTTCAAGTTTAATTTCGTTTGGTTTCTGTTCTTGCAATAATCAAATTTTGTTTAGAAGGGTTTTTGGTGATGGGTTTTCTTTAAATTTTTCTAAAAATATAAGCTACAACTCAACTCCCAAGTCTCTGTCTTTCGGGGGAGATAATGTTTCGTTCTCTTATGGGAAACCTATGGACTAGAATTAAATTGCTTGGAGTCAATCGTAATCACCATATCGATCTCTTCCTCTTAATCCTTGTTTTGCTGCTGGAGAGGACAAAAATAAACTACTTAATGGAGGAGATAACTCAAAATTTGATGAATTTATATTGTTTGTAATACTCACGCATATCTCTTTTGCAATATTTTTCATTCTTTAAGTTAGAGTTTTATTCCCAAATTTCTTATTGATAATCACTTAGTCTTCATTATTATATTTTACAGTATTTCAGATTTGTTTCAGGTTTGGAGATAAGGTGCAATAGATGAAAATTTATTAAGAAATATATGTTATAGTCCTTTGGAGCAGACAAGTTGATGTCCAGGCACTAGAGGGTCAAATGGAAACAGAAGTTATGGTAGCGGGCAGTATAGACGGCTCCGTCAGGTATAAATAGAGTTGAAAATAGATATAGATGTATCTGCATCCTCTTCCAAGTACAAGATGTCTCCGATTCCCTATTATTGTAGTATAAATTCAACTAGTTTTGGTGGATCTACAATTTATTAACTTGGGGCATTACTTGTTGGCATTTCTTTGTGTTTATCACATTTATTGGTGTCAAAATACAATATGCTGAAGTGTGTCATCTATTACTCTGTTCGGAGTAATAACCTTTAATTTGAAATGGTTGTGTCAGTTCTTCCAGTGTTCATGTATCAGGGTTGGGTGACCTAAACATGCCATACTTCTTGCAACTTGCTGTCAAGTGCGATTACAATTAGGTCTCCTTTCCAATTTTGTTGTGACATTGGAACCTCTACATGTCTTGCTCATCTTTTTGTTCTGCCAATGATCTGGTATTCTTTTTGGCGTTACCATCTAACATTACATATCCCTTCCTATTGTTGTATTGGAGCTATTACTTGTTGTGATGCCTGGTGCATTCTCCTCCCACTACAACACACATGCAGATGCACTTGTTCTTTCTCACTTCCATTTTCTCATTCCTTTATCTGTTACATTGTATTTCTAAGCATTTGTCTTGTTGATTTGTTATTTTCTACGGTTGCTATTATGACATATGTTTAGCTTCTTTCGATGGCATTGCAAAGGAACTTATCTTGTTTCGATGGCACATATATTTTATTAATTATTGGATAGGTGGAGTATTCAACGTGTTTATACCAATATTTTTGCAAAAACATACAACCATGACAGTATTTCATGTATGTGTCAACAACATATCTTGATCCAACTTACAATAGAATTCTAGTAATGATAACAATAAACTATCCACCAAATGAATTTTACAACTTTAACCTTAGAAAAAAGGGCATTATGTGCTATATAACAACAAGATAAACTCCATTACTTTTCGGTTTTCATGATCGTAAATGGCATAAAATCCGAACTTAATGGCATAAAACAATAGAACTACGTTCTATTAGCGTAAAGTAGATTATAAAAGAACATTCTACATACCATCACAAAATAACCCCAAAAGAACTCATATATTTCTCTCCCAACATCCCCAAAGAAATATTTGTTATAACTCTCGATGTGACATCAATAAGCATATGCGCTTTGAGAGTAATTATTGTTTAGGTTGGGTTTGAAGTTCTTTTACTTGTCTATTTTGTGTTTATTCGGATTTCTTTTAATGGTAATTGTTTATTTATCGCAAGCGAGTGTCGATATGTTATATTGATTCTTATTTAGGGTGGAGAGTTGAAGCTTTGAAACCGAAATGAATTAGCTTTTCCTTGAGCAGGACACCATGAAAGGCCATCTTATAACGGGAGTATGATGTTCACAAGCTCATGCACCTAGAGGAACCGACTTAAATTTTCCTTTCACACGATTGGTCGCTCAAAGAAGACTAATTATGGGAACGGCAACAACTTGTTCGCTACAAAAAACAATTCAAAGATGAGGTAATTATAACCGATTGGTGGAAATGCATATATGTGAAAAATGAAAATCTTCATATCAAGCGTATTCGGTTTTCTTGTTGACCATTCACGGTTGCTCATTTGCTCAAAAATTCAAACCATTTTATTGGTTTTCACTTACTTACCACCGCAAATTCACCACTCTTGTTGAACATGAAGAGGGTGGTCGAGCGACAAAATTTCTTGCACTCGATAATTGCCTTCCGTATGCAAGTTCTTGTAGATATCTATCATAAGTTTTGACCATTTCGTTTAGGTTCTTTCTTTTGGTCTTTCTTTGGAAGCTAATTAATGAATTTCGCTTTCTCGATCTTTTAGATTGTTGATATTTAATATGATCCAGGACCTTATGAGGTTCAATACGATGAAGAATGGTGGCAATAATACGTAAATTGAACTGTCTTTCCTTTGACCTTCCGACGTGGAGACTTTGGGTGTGTGTATACATGACATTTTGTTTTGGCCATGCCACTCATCTCGCTCGCTCTCTCTTGGGTGGTTTTACAAGAACTAGTGAGTGACAAGCTGCTGTTCTAATATGTAGGAGAACACACTCGACATGCAAAAATCGATGTTCAAACTTTTGATGTTGTAAAACTATATAACATATGGATTATGATGTAGAATTTCATTTTCATCTAACCTTTTCTTAATATAAGTTAATTATGTTTATGCGAATATAATTCTCAAGTTATATTTTGATTTTAGTAAATTCATATAAGAACATTTTATTATTAAGAATGTTATGAAATTATATATCATTATTAAATTATATTTAATATTAATTATTTTAAATTGTATAAATTCATATAAGAAAAATTATTATCAATAATTTTATGAAATTATATATTATTATTAAATTATATGTAATAATAATTATTTTAAATTATACAAATTCATATAAGATAATTTATTAGTTATAATTATTTTAAATTTTATTAAATCATATATTTTAATTAAAATATATTTAATATTAATCATTTCAAATTATCTTTTATAGTATCATATATTATGGTTTGAGTAAATTCATATAAGAATATTAATTATTAAGAATTTTATTAAATTATATATTTTAATTATAATATATTTAATAATAATTATGTTTAAATATGATTAAATTATTTATTATTGATAATAATAATCTTATTAAAATTTAAATAACAATAACAATAATCATTTACCAAAATAAATTTATGCTAAGGGTATTCTAGTCATTTTAGTTTTTTCCATTATGCTATTACACCTCTATTCCATTCAACCAAACACAATATTACTATTACGCCTCTATTCCATTACATTCAACCAAACAGTTGATTTGCTATTACACCTCTATTCCATTACACCTCTATTCCATTACACCTCTAATCCAATACACCTCTAATCCAATACAGCGAACCAAACATGCCCTTAGAGTTTAAAATAAACGAAAAATGAAAAAATAATTGGAAACAGACTATTAAAAAAATGAAAAAATGAAAAATAATTTCCGATATATATATGCTAAATAAAAACCCAAAATGGCAATCGGTATTGAATCCCAATCTCTTAACAATTCAAGAAACAAATTCCAATTCCAAAAAATCCCAGTCTCTTAACAAAACAAAAACCAAATATACCAAATACCCTTTCCCTTACACAAAAAAGCTAATTCAAGAGATTACCAAAAAAAAAGGCTAATTCAAGAACCAAGCTTGAAAAATAACCAAAACCCCCAATTAAAATCTTGGTCAGCTTACCCTGAAAAATCAGATAGAAAGAGAAAAAGAGAAACTCACATATGGCCATGGAGAAAGCAACGAATTTACAGAGTAACCAAAATACAATAACTTTGAAGAACAACAATAATCAGGGAAATAACTAAATAGAAAAGCAACAAGTTAAACCCCATGAAGGAAATTCCAACTGCTCATTTACAGAGTAATCAAAATAAAATATAGTAATATACCTTGATAGGATTAGAAAGCTAGATTTTGAAGTTTCTTCAAAATGCAAACTTGGTAAGGACGACGAGATAACAAGACTCAGATTCGGATGTGAGGCCAACGAATAGAGATGAGTAGGAGAGCCAGAGGTTGATGGACAAATAGGAAGGAGAATGACTTGTAATCATTTAAATTTTTTGGATCAAATTTCATTTTCTTTAAAAATTACATTTTAACCCCTAAACTTTTTTGAAATTACATTTTAACCCCTAAACTTTTCTAAAATTACATTTCAAATCCTAAAGTTTCCTAAAATTATATTTCAACCCCTAAATTTTCCTAAAATTACATTTTAACCCTTAAAATTTTCTAAAATTACATTTTGACCCTTAAATTTTCATGAAATTACATTTTAGCCTTAAAAGTTTTGCTACATTTATAATTTTGTCCTTCTGATAGCCACCAGTGCAAGTTTTGCACCTGCACGGCAGTGGCCGGTCTAGGCTCATGATGGCCTCTCTAGCTACCTGCAAACAATAAAAAAAATCAATAATAAAAGGGACTTAAATCCCAAAAATCAATAGCCTCAATCAATAAAAAAAAGAAAAGCAAAAAAAAAAAGAAAGAAAAACGTAACAAAGAAAAAAGAAAAGAAAAAGCTCAAAAATCTTATCGTTACTTCACAACCACCGTACCCACCGCCGCGCTATTACCTTCCCTCCATGCCATCACCTAAAACCTAAACAAGCAAAGCAAAAAGTAAAAAAAGGAAATAAAAATAGCAATCGAAACCTGAAAAAGAAGGGAGAAAAGAAGAAAAGGAGGGGAGGAGGAAATGACCACCACCACCATCGATTGTCGCACCAGGCGGAGGAAGCGTCGTCGAACGCGCAAGGAGTTAGGGGGTGCTGAAACAAGAAGAAGAGAAAAGAGAAAAAAAAGAATGAAAAAGGGGGAAAGAAAAAGAAAAAGAAAAAAGAAAAATATATATACAAACAGTTCGATCAACCCAACTCGACCTGACCCGACCCGTCCAACCTGGATCTGATCCGATAGCAGGCCACCCACAGCAACAGCCCAGCACACCCCATCAGTAGGCAGCAGGCCACCTACAATTGTAGCCCAGTCCAGTGCCTAGTAATCAAGCCCACCAGCCCTACCAGCCCAGTCCACCCCAACTCCGTCAGTTTAAGTTGAAGTAAATGCTACGCCTTCGTGAGTTAATTCATCCCTCCGCGCAGGCTAGTGAAATACTTATGGGTTACATATGACTTATGCTTTTCTTGAGTTAACTTGTCCCTCCGCATAGGCATAAGTAAATGTAATCCCTCGAATTGAGCTCGCGAGCTTGTGATGGGTGATGACCAAGGTTCCGTACGAGCTTTAGTAGGCAACAATATGGACAATTCAAGTATCTTTCTAGAATCGAAACCACATATAGTGAACCATACGAGCCACCCAATTAGAGCTATGCTGAACCTTCATCCGTTGGATAGTTATTATCTTTTACCTTGTATTTCTTTTACATTTACACTTATTTACAAGGGAATCGAGTCTATTTAATAAATTGGATCAGGTAGATTATCTGATGAGCATGTGGGGTAAGTTTATTTTGTAAAGCATGATGGGGTAAAATAAAAAATAAAACAATGTAGGTCGGTTTATTAGATTTTTCATAGTTTTTCTTTGTTTATATTTGCCGTGATTACTAACTAAGTTTGTTTGTCTTCATTTTATTTCTCATCATGCATCATAGGCATTTAATTAGGAAGGTGTTGATTAGAGATTGGTCGCCAAAAACTGGTTTCTGATGGAGGAGTCAATTACGCATGTAATAGAGAAAAATGTTGTAGTCCGATATTGGTTTTTGAAGACCCAAAAAGTAAAATGGACAGTTTAAAGGAAAGAAATATCTCCGATCTTCCCAGGTATGGGACTTTGAATGCTAGTCAAAATTACCTCGAACACTTGACTAGGATTTGGAAACAATGGGACTCAGACACTAGGGGCATCTTCATTGGCAAAATATTTTATAATGAACTCTTTTGATTAATGAAACGCCTAAGTATGGGGTTATCTTGAAATCAACACCATTTTTTTTTGCATATTTATGCATGAATAACATTCATTGGTCACTTATTTATTCATTCATTCATTACATGTACATACACCCTAATCATTCACTAAGGCTAAAACCGTATAATTCGCAATCACGATACTACAAGTCTGGAATCACGTCATTCTTATAGGACTTGTCTAAGAGCTAGAGCTGTGGATGCTGAACTCAATGAGAGAACTGAAAGGATGGAAAGGTCCTAAAAAGAGTTACAAGAGTAGTTGGCTAAGTTACAACAAGAGGTGAGGGATTTGATAGTGAGATCTCGAGAGGAATCACTCGAGCAAAGGGATCAAATGGCCAAAATGATGGAAATGATGACAACTTTGGTCAAAGGAAAGGGACCCATGCAATGTAAAGAGGATATCCCCAAGGGGAACCCACAGTCTTGGAGCAATGTCCTGCACCACCTGCTCATCTAAGGCAGCTCATCTAAGGTAAGGTATATTCGTATCGAACACCAGAGCTAATCCTACCGATCCAATTGTTCTAGATCTGGACAATCCGATAGAAATAGCAAGGTTAAAAATGGATGAGCATAATACTCAAGATAGGTATAAGATCTTGGAAGAAATGCTCAACGCAATAAAGGTACTAAAGTCTTCTTAGCATTGAGTGTCAAAGAGTTCAGTTTGGTACCCAATTTGGTTCTACCCCGGAATTCAAGACGCCAAAGTTTGAAAAATATTATGGGACAAGTTGCCCAAAAGCTCATCTTATCATGTTTTGCCTAAAGATGAATGGCTATGTGAATGAGGATAAATTACTGATACACAGTTTCCAAGACGTTTGGTCTGATCGGCTCTTCGGTGGTATAATCAGCTCAATACAGAAAAGATCCGAGAATGACTTAGCATCAGCATTTTGTGAGCTATATAAGCATGTATCAGATATAGTACCTGATCGACTAACTCTGTAGATAATGGAAAAGAAGCCAACGGAGACCTTTAAAAAATATGTGCAGAGATGGAGGGATATTTCGGCTCAAGTAGAACCCCCATTAACTAAAACGGAGATAACAGTCATCTTCATCAACAATCTGAAAGCACCGTTTTATGATAAGTTGGTAAGAAATGCCACAAAAGACTTCGCAGACATTATGATATCCGGAGAGCTTATAGAAAACGCTATCAAGAGTGGGAGGATAGAAGGTCCCAAGAGTTCAAAAAGGACAGTACCCGTAAGGAAAAAAGAGTCAGAAACCCATATGGTTGGAACCGAGAGCCATTATTCCTCTAATCCGTACCCAGCCCAACCAAGACCTCATTATCACCCGCATTCAAACTTCTACTTTCCTCCCCAAGGTCCTTACTGTCAAGTACCTCCTCCTTATCCTGTCTACGCCATGAATAACCAAAGACCGTTCACCATGTTCCCACCAAACACTATGCCCATACAATGCCAACCCAAAAATGAACAAAGACAAGTGAAACCCAGTTTTGAAAAACCTTAGCTCACCCTGATTCTCGTGTCATACGGAGAGTTATACTCGAAATTATTAGAGAAGCAATTAATATCCCCATATTATATGGCACCCTTGAAGCCCCTAAACCCAAAATGGTATGATCCTAATGCTACTTGCATGTATCACACTAGAAATCAAGGGCATCCAATAGAAAATTGTCTCGCCTTTAAAAGGAGGGTTCAAGATCTCATCGATACTAGCATTCTACGATTTGATAGCGTTAGTAATATGGCTGGAAATCCTCTTCCTAACCATGCTGATGGGAATGTGAATGCGGTAACAAATGAAGACGAGGGGCAAGACAATCTCTGAAGTGCTTTGATTGAAAAGGGTCTTTATATCATCAGCATAAATGTTGTTGACAACAAAGGTGATGCAATTGAGGATGCTTCAATGATATGCCCTTGTCCTCTAGGATATGTTTTGAACAATTGGACTACTATGGACCTTCTTGTAGTTTCTGAGTCCTCTCCAGAGTAATGCCCAATGTTAATTCTCCATTATTTTGTGTGCCCCTAAATAATGGGATTCTTTTTGTAAGAGCTTATGTCAGCTCTTTATCATTCCAATGAACATTAATGAAGATGCATTTTGTCATGGTCTTTTCATTTCCATTAGCTTCATAATTATTCCCTCTTTTCATAACCTTTCTCTACATATGTCTCATATCATTCCATAACATTGTGTTTGTTGATTCCAATACTTTGATGCTCTTCTATACTTTTCTTTTCCATTTACCTTTCAGGTGCTCAAATATTAATGGCATAAACGGATCTGTTACAAGTCCTGAAATCTATTTCGAAAAAACTATTTGTTTAAGAGAATTTGAAGCCGAAAAAAATGCTGAAAATTGTGTCTCATCTCCTGACTTACTGAGAATGGTAGAACAAGAAGAGAAACAGATTCTACCCCATCAAGAATCTGTTGAGACAGTAAACTTGGGAAATGAAGAAAAAAAGCAAGTGAAGATTAGGACTTCCATTTTAGAGAATACCAAATAGAATTTGATAGCCTTGCTCCATGAGTACAAAGACGTATTTGCATGGTCTTATCAGGACATGCCAGGGTTGAACGAAAATGTGGTGGTCCATAAGCTCCCATTGAAATTAGAATACAAACCCATTCAATAGAAGCTAAGACAGATGACACTGAAATGATGTTAAAGATAAAAGAAAAGGTCAAGAAACAATTTGATGTCAGCTTCCTACAAGTGTCTTAATATCCAGAATGGGTAGCTAATATAGTCCTGATACCAAAAAAAAAAAAAAGACGGCAAGGTGCAAATGTGCATGGATTATTGCGATCTGAATCGAGTAAGCCCTAAAGATAATTTTCCTTTGCCACACATCAATATGTTGGTGGATAACATGGTGAAACATTCTTTGTTTTCTTTCATGGATGGTTTCTCGGGTTACAATCAAATAAAGATAGCACCCAAAAATATGGAGAAAACCACATTCATGACAATGTAGAGAGCGTTCTATTATAAAGTGATGTTGTTCAAATTGAAGATTGCTGGGGCAACATATCAGAGAGCCATGGTGATGTTGTTCCATGACATGATGCACAAAGAAATAGAAGTTTATGTTGATGATATGATTGCCAAATCCCAGGAAGAAAAAGAGCACGTTGGAAACCTCAGGAAGCTGTTCGAAAGATTAAGAAAGTTCCAATTGAAGCTTAACCCAGCCAAGTTTACATTTGGGGCTACCTCGGGAAAATTGCTAAGTTTTATTGTCAGCGAAAGAAGTATTAAGGTTGATCCAGATAAGATAAAAGCCATACAAGAACTGCCACCTCCGTGCACGCAAAAAGAAGTCAGATGATTTTTAGGAATGTTGAATTACATTACTCGATTCATGCTCAACTTACCAACCAATGTGATCTAATTTTTCGACTCCTTCGAAAACATAATCTAGGAGAATGGGACGAGGACTGTCATGTGGCCTTCGACAAGATAAAACAGTATTTGTCTAATCCTCCGATACTAGTACTGCCGACCCCTAGAAAACCCTTAATATTGTATTTGACTGTGTTTGAAAACTCAATGGGTTGCGTACTGGGGCAACATGATAAGTCAGGGAAAAGAGAAAAGATGATTTACTACCTACCTAAAAACTTCATAGAGTATGAGGCAAAGTATCCGTCAATTGAAAATTTCTATTGTGCATTGGTCTGTGTAGTTCCAAAGCTCAGACAATACATGTTGTATCATACGACATGGTTAATCTCAAAGCTAAACCCAATAAATTACATGATGGAATCACCCTCACTCTCAGGAAGAATAGCACGATGGCAGATCCTATTGTCTGAGTATGACATCACGTATGTGAGTCAAAAGTTGATAAAAGGAAGCGCAATAGCAAACTTCTTAAAAAGTCGAGCAATGGAAGAATACAAGCCTTTGAGATCAATTTTTCAAACAAAGACTTGATGACTTTTTGTGTATTTCTGAAAAAGAGGGTGAGCCATCAAAAGATCAATCATGGAAGTTAAGCTTCGATGGTGCATCAAATGCATTAGGGAATAAGATAAGAGTAGTCCTAGTGTCACCAGAAGGGAACCATTACCCGCTTACTGCCAGACTAAATTTCTTCTGTACCAATAATATAGAGGAATATGAGGCTTGCATCATGAGACTTCGTGCAACTATTGAATGAAAAATCAAAATTCTAGAGGTGTGTGGGGACTCAGCATTAGTGATTTATCAAATCCATGGAGATTGGGAAGTGAGGGATTTGAAATTAGTTAAGTATCGCAATCTCGTTGTAGAAGTAGTCAAAGAATTTAAAGAAGTGACTTTTAACTACCTCTCATGAGAAGAAAACCAGTTGATTGAAGCCCTGGCCACCTTGGCTTCAATGTTCAAAGCAAACAGGGAAACTGAAATAATACCTCTTCAAATGAGCATATATGAAGTCCCTGCACATTGTTTTAGCATTGAGAAAGAGTCAGATGGACGACCATGGTTCCATGATATTTTAGAGTATATAAAGAATTAAATGTATCCCGAGCAAACAAACAAAAATGACAAAGGAATAATCAGGAGAATGGCAGTTGGATTTATTCTTGACGGGGGTATTCTATACAAAAGAGGAAATGATCAAATGCTCCTAAGATGCATGGACGCTGTTGAAGCCAGAAGAATACTTAAAGATGTCCACGAAGGAATTTGTGGAATGCATGCCAATGGTTTCACTATGGCTAGGTTGATTATGAGACTTGGTTATTTTTGGCTGACGATGGAAAGGTATTACATCAATTATGCACGAAAGTGTCACAAGTGTCAAATTTACAGCGATAAAATTCATGCAGTTCCTTTGCCCCTTCATGTCATGACTTCTCCATGGCCTTTTTCTATGCGGAGCATGGATGTTATAGGGCCAATTTCTCCGAAGGCTTCTAATGGACACCGATTCACCTTTGTGGTTCTAGACTACTTCACAAAATGGGTAGAAGCTACTTTATTTGCCAAGGTGACAAAAATTGCAGTTTGCAGTTTCCTAAAAAAGGAAATCATATGTCGATATGGTGTGTCTGAGAGAATTATTTCAGATAATGCTTTGAATTTGAACAACAAGATGATGAAAGAAGTGTGTGAGCAGTTTCAGATAAAGCATCATAATTCCTCACCCTATCTCCCAAAAATGAACAGAGCAGTAGTAGCGGCCAACAAAAACATTAAGATGATTATTGGGAAGATGACTGAGATATATAATGTAATACCCTAAAAATTACTACAGTAAGAAAGTAAGATAATATTCCTGATATAGTAAAATAAGGAAATAAAGTGATAAAAATGGTAATTTTGAGTTATGTCAACATTGAGAAGTATATTATGACATATTAATTCAAGAAAGGATTAAATCGCAAAAGTGAGAAAAGTTTTGTGGCCCAAGAGTAAATACTCAAAATTTGAGGGGTTAAAATGTAAATACGAAAAAGTTGAAGGGTCAATAGTGTAAATATTTAAAGGGGGAATAATCTAGAAACTAAGGAAAATAGATGAATTAGGACAAAATTGGAAATGTGAAGAATTTTAAGGGACTAAATTGTAATTTTACCAAATTAAGTGATGACTCAAGGATTGAAATTCAAAAGATTATGAAGGGCAAAATTGTCAATTAGAAAGAGAGAATTCTAGAAGGTAATGATGATGTTTGTGATATTTTTAATTAATTAATTAGATAAATTTTATTTAATTAATATTTTATTAAGATTTTTAGTATTATTTTATTATTAAATGATTAATATAAAAGGGAGGAAAGATGATGAGAAATCATCATCTTTTCCATGCATTTCATGTTAGAAGAGAAGAGAAGAAAGAAAGTTTTGCTTTCTTTACAATTTTGGTCCTTTCACCAAAAATTCACCATTTTTCACTTAGAAATCAAAGGAATTTCCATAGCCATTAAAAGAGAAAGATAACAAAAAAGACTATGGGGAGCTAGAATATCAAGTTGGATTCAAGAAATAGAAGCTAGAGGAGAGAAAAAAATCAAGTTAAAGGTTGAAACCAATAGGACAAGGTAAGAACATTGAGATTTCAATATTTTTTAAGTTTGATATTATTGAAAAAGCATGGAAAAGATGTTATAGTAGAGTTTTCTTATATAAAGTCTTGTGTTCTTGATATATTAGTGAAAAGAAATAAGTGAAAGTGATGGGAAATGTTATAGAGAAAGGGAATAAGGAAGTTATAAACTTAGTAATCAACATCTTGCACTAAAATAGTTTTGGACAGCAGCAATAGGTTAACTTTGAAAAATCACCATAAATTATGGAAATAAAATTAAAGTATGAATAAAATATGAAATTAAAGCTTATTGAGTCTAGTTTCTCATAAAAGAAACGATGTAAGTAATGGAATTGTAAATCATGAGTTATAATAAATTTGGTGAGATAAGGTCAGAATGATTTTGGGTTCCCCTGTTCTGACATTGGAAAATCATCAAAAATTAGAGAAAAATTATTAGGGTCTTAAATTTATATGTATTAACGGGAACGTCATCTGAATTCTGTAAGAGGAGATAATTAATTTTTAGTGAAGAAGGGTCAAAATTGTTAGACAACAGAATAGGGGTGACTTTAAAGAATAAATTGTACTTATTGGCTGAACTAAAAATTCTAAAAATTTTATGGTAAGAAGATATGTGAGTCTAGTTTCAGAGAAAATTAACAGGTCCCAATTTGGAGTTCTGTAGCTCAAGATATAAATAATTTAGTGACTATGACTCAAGTGGACAGCTTTGAATGAATACATAAATAAATGGTGAAATTATAGATAATGTTACTTATAAGCTTGTTGTATACATTAAGGATGTGGAATAGAGAGGAGGAGGAGGAAAATATATGATTATTCAACTAGCCTGAGTTTTCACTAAAAATGGTCAATTTGCATGTTTTAGGTTCAAGGACTAAATTGAATAAAAGTAATATTTTAAGGGTAAATTGGTAAAAATGTCAAAAAGTGACCAAATTGCATGAAATGAATTGTTTTATTATTTAAATTAATAAATTGAATGAAATATTAATTTAGATCAAGATTGGGTGGAAATTTGAGGAAAATAGAAAATTACCAAAATGTCCTTGAACTTTTTTACTTCTGCAATTTAGTATGGTAAGTTCGTGTAACTTGAATTATATTCTTAAATGCTTGGAATGTATGTTATCGGTGTGAATATGATTTGAATGTTCATTGTACGAAAATTGATGAAACATTGATATATTAGATAAAAAAGGGAATAATGTATTGAATGGATGTATGAATGTTTATCACACTGTCCATTAATTCTATCGATAATCTTGGATGTCTTGGTTTTGGTTATAATGATATGTGTAAACGGCCCATTTTGAACGGGCCCAAGCCAGAAATAATAAACCGAATAATTTAAAACAAAAATTAAAAGCCCAAAATTATATCAGACCCATCAGCCAACCCCAGACCAAATTAGCCTAACCCAAACCCGATTACAACAAAAAAAGAAACCCTAAAACGCTATCTACCCTAGCCGCCGTGCGCCCAACAGCTTCCAGCACCACCTTCCACGTCACCGTACGGCCTTTGTACACCTGCAGAAAACCACCCACACAGCGAAACAGAAAGAAACAAAAATAGCGAAAATGAATAACAGAAAATAGGACTTTGTAGTTTTTTCTTTTTATTTTATTCTGTATTTTCGGCTATATAAGCCAAGATTCGAACCCTGTATTTTTTTTACGAAGATATTATAAAGAAAATACAAAAACAAAAACGAAGGTGATTCTCCGATTTCCACTTTTTTTTTCTTCTTTTGTTACTTTGATTGATTTCTATTATGAACAAAAAAAATAATAATAGATCCGATTTTTAAAAAGAGTAAGCACAGATTTCATTTTTTGAGGCTTTTCAAATCGTTTTTACTACTTTACCAAAAACCAAAAGAGAGGAAGAGAGAAGATCTTACCCTTGTGCGACGTCGGAATCCTTGTTCACTCCGGTGAAATCGGAGTTGGAGGAGGTTCGAAACGATGAAGAGAGCCGAGGGTGTTGTTGCGGCTATCATGGTAGATTTTATAGAGCAAAAAATGACGTCATTTAAGGCCTGCTTCAGTGGCCTTAAAATGACATTGTTTAGTAGTCGTCGATCCATGTGTTGACCCGACCCGAGGAGGATCCGCGTGTTTCATAAAGATGGGTTATTTGCGCACGCGGTCCTTCTGCATTTCTAGCGCACTTAAATCCAGTCCTTTTATTCTTTAAAAAATTAATCTCTTATTTTATTTTTGATTCATTTTAATCCAATGTAACGCTGCGTTTTGAGAGGGCGGGAAATATTTCTGATTAGTCCTCCATGTCATTTGCGCATTATATATTGGCCCATTATTTTGTTCTAGTTCATTTTTTTTCTTCCTAATTTTGTTTTGAATTCAGTTTAGTCTTATTTAATTTAGCTTAATGTTTTTTTAAATTTATCTAAATATATATATATTCCGACCCTTTTTTATTTAATATTAAATCTAATATTATTTTTCTAAGCTTAATATTACTTTTAAATTTATCATCAATATTATTCTAATGTATTGTTATTCCTTAATATTGCTTCAATTTATCATATATTTGCTTCTAAGTTTTTTTCATATATTTTTAAGTTCATTATGTGTTATTTTATATTATATATATAAATTTAATAATTTGAGCACAACCTTTTAAATATTACTTTGTAATATATTTATTTCTAAAATTCATTTTATTTACTTCTAAACTTTAAAATTTATATGATAATATTCTTAAAATACTTTCATACATATTATTATGTGTATACATTATTTGTCATATTAAATTGTCATTTTATATGTATTACTTATTTAATATGTATATACCATTTATTTGATTTTCATTTTATACCACTTACACTTTAAAATTCATTTACATATTACTTACTTTTATTGATATTTCTATATTTCAAATCTTCGTGCCTTTTATTTAAATTCTTTTATTCATACAATTCTCAATTCTTTTCTTCGTTATGTTTTTGTATTAGTTTGCATGATGTTTCATTCGATATTAATTTTCCAATTCATTTAGCTTTTATTTGTTAATATTGGCAAGGATATATTATGTGAGACAATTGCTATTATGCATATTGTGTTGCTTGTCCATATTATTTCATTATCTATCATTTATTAGTATACATTGTGACTTACAAATTATTATTTTGCATCATCCTTTATCAATCCATCACACTTTATTTGTTTAAAAGGTTACCTCTAATATCGTTTAAATATCAAAATCATTTCATTCAAAACTTTCAAGATAACATAATGTTCAATATTTGGGATCTTTGAAAGAATTGAGCCCTAACGTATTGGGTTCCAATTTTCCTTGTTGAGTCTAAATAATCGAGATTATTCTTTAATCAAAACACATAAATAAAAAGCTCGTTCTCGGGAATTCGATACGTCGTGTCCTAACGCTTTGGATATGACATGTTGTTTTCTCGAGACGAGGATTTTTCTAAATAAAAACAAAGGCAATATTTAGTATTTAGGAATTTTGTGAAATCGAACCCTAACTTACTGGGTTTTGATTTTTTTTTATTTGATCCAAATAATCAGATATCCTTCTCAAATGCATAGGTTTTAAAATTCAAAAGATAAACTTAATTTTGAGGATTTAAAATGTTACACTCTAACTTACTGAGTGTGACAATTTATTTCTTTGAAATAAGTGAGTCTCATCATCCAATTCATTTTATTCAAATTTTCTTTTCAAAGGATTTTATTTTAAAATCTTTTCAAATTCTCGACACTAAGACATTAAACAATCAATTCGTTACCAATTTTGGGCGTTACGAGGGTTCTAACCCTTCCTCGTGCGTAACCGACTCCAAAACCTATTTTTTCAAAGTTCGTAGACCTAAAATCGTTTTCAAGGTGATCCGATCACACCTCATTAAAAGATCGGTGGTGACTCCAATTTTCATTTTTAATAAGTCGACAACCAAATTTTTTGATTTCTAAAAAATGGTTTCGACAGCTTGGCGACTCAGCTGGGGACCTTAGAGAGTCAAGCCGTAAAATTGATTATTTTTTGTCTTATTATTGGAAATTTAAAATTTGATTTGAAAAATTACGATCCTCTCATTGCATTTGTTTGTGATTGATTACTATGGATTAAGTTCTATATTTTGGCATCATATTGCATAAAGACTGTTTAGTCTTACCTTTTAAGTGAAAGTGAGAAACTACTCCTTCGTGAGGTTTCACCTCCGTGCAGGATAGTGGATCACTTTCGGAATATATCCGTACCTATGTCTTCGTGAGATTTTCATCTCCGTGCAGCCATAGGGAAATGTATTCCCCTGAACTAAACTCAGTCCGTATGAGCCTATAATGGGTGAGGATTGAGGAATCTGATGGTTTAGTTACCTTTTCTCTAGAAGCCAAACCACATATAGTGAACCTTAGGAACTAGCCCTAGATAGAACTATGCCAAACCCGTAGAGGTCACCCGATTAGGCACTCTATTTTATTCTCTTGTTTGCTTTTACTTTGTACTAACTCATTTCTGTTTTGTTTTTATTGCATTTGCATCTTAGGAAAGAGGTGTGGATTCAAGTTTGATTACTAAATTAGAGAGCTTGTCATGGAAAATGAATTTCTTGATAAAGTGGAAGATAATATGGCTGCCTAAATATATTTCGGGAAATACAAGAAGGGTAATGAAGGAATGCCTGACTTTACTTCATGGCTCGAGGATTTAAGCTGATCATCCGAGAGCCTTCGACATTCCAACTTCCTTAAAGAAGCTGATGAGAATCACGAGGATAGACAGATGATGGATCTCAACTAGGATCAAGCAAGAAGGAGATAAAGGAGACACCCATTTTGAAGAATTCGCAAGGTTTATCTTACCATCCAGATGAGGAAAGAGAAGATGTCTTTGCTTGGGGTATGAGGGCAAAGCCGTATATATATCCGCTTTATGTAAAGAAATTTATCTTCTATCAAAGGTCTCTAAATGTAATTCAATCAGAACCAACGTCTATTTAGCCATTCATTTCATGCATTTGCATTACATGACATCATATGCATTAAAATCCACTAAAAGAGTCTAATTGAGTAAATTTATTTCAGCTAATCTAGAAAACCAACCAACCAAACACCCTTACGGTACCAATACAAAGTTAAGAAACACGGATCAAAGATTGGAAAAGCTTGAGTGGCTTCAAAAGGATATGCAAAAATAGTTACAAGTGCAAATGCAAGAGCGGCTAGATAAAATCCAAGAAAACATGATAGAAAAACTGATGGAATCTCAAAGAGATACGATGGTTCAATTGACCCAACTACTGGCGGGAGGAGTAAATAAGGGAAAGGGCCCTATGGCCAATCCCGCAGAAAATAATGAGGATTCATTATATCCTCCGGGTTTTACTCCACCAAATGCACAAACTCGAGCTGAAATGTACCCAAAGAGACCACCTGTCACAATTAGGCCTCAACAACTCTAATCTGATGCCCCGATGCCCATGAATTTCCAAGGTGGATCAAGTTTAAGCCCGGGACATAACCCGATTAATCCTATTATTCCTGATTTTGATAAAGTGGCTGAAGAGGAGAAGGCAAATGTGGAACTGCCAAAATAGTGGGAGGATAGGTGTAAATGGTTGGAGGAAAAATTCAAAGCCTTGGAAAGTACTGATAGTCATCATAGAATCGACGCTAAAGATTTGAGCTTGGTTCTAGACTTAGTACTTCCTCACAAGTTCAAAATGCCTGAATTCGAAAAATACGATGGAACTAGTTACCCTAAGGCTCACATCACCATGTTCTGCAGAAGGATGACTGGCTACGTCAACAATGATTAACTGCTAATACATTGTTTCCAAGACAGTTTGGTAGGGGCGGCATCTAAATGGTACAATCAATTGAGTCGTATCGAGATTGGTTCATGGAGGGACCTAGCACAGGCATTCATGAAACAGTACAGTCATGTAACAAATATGACCCCTGATAGAATTACGTTACAAAACATGGAGAAGAAACTGAGAGAGAGTTTTAGGCAATACGCACAAAGATGGAGGGAAGTCGCTGTTAGAGTATGCCCAAAGATCAATCATGAGATGGTTGTAATAACATACTTGATTGATCATGTTTATTAATATAAGGCGTTACCATTATTATTTCAGTTTCTTTTCTGTGTGTATAAATAAACTGTTTTATAATAATGTCCTAAGAATAATATGATTATTCTTAAAAGATCCTTAGTCAAGTATTATTGTTGGATAGGACAACGATAATGCATTAAGACTAACATGTAGTTGATTGATGATAAAGAGTTGTCATTGATATGGAATGTCAGAATCGATGCATGAATATGTGTGTTAGAGAACAACATATTGGACTGACCCATTATGAGTATGTTTCTTGGATTATTATGTAATTGTCACGACATTACTCATAGTGATTAATATGTATATGATCCTCAGACTTGAGATCATCATAATCCCAACATCGTGAGTAGTATATTTTGATACAGTCAAATGTACACCGTAACTGGTTGTTCTATAAAGGCTGATGTTGGATATACCATAATCAATGTAGAGGGATATGGTTGGTCGATATAGAAGAAGTCCCTCCTACATAATGGGAGTAATATCTTAGGCCACTTGATTAAGTGAGAATAGAAATGCATGGCCATGCTCAAATAAGTTGATATGAGATGTCATACTTATTTGTATATCGTAGTCTACTTAAGATATCAAGGAACATGGAATGGACTATACAAGTGTGACTATTCCATGACTTGTGTCCAATCCAGAGATAAAGGACTTAAGGATTATTGCATAAAAGGTTAATCATTAAAAAATGTTATGTCGAATCATGATCTCTTGTGACTTAGGTAGCAATGATGCATTGCTAGATGCCACTCATTGTTTGTAACATTGGAATTGTTCTAGTATTACTGCTAACATTACAGGAACCTACAGGGTCACACCCTATAGTTGAAATGAACGGAATAAACCATAGTTGATATTGGTTTTGGGTGTCGCTTGAATTAAATTAATTATAGAATTACTTTAATTCGGTAATCAAATTTCCAACACATTATGTACAAGTTTGTTGTACGCATAATGAGGACATGAATTTGGTTAGCATATGAATTTAAATAAATATATATGGTTTACCGAAATTATATTATAATTAATGTAATTATAATTTTTGGTTTAAAATATTAATATATTTATTTAATTCCTAAAAACCCTAAAATAAAAGGATATATAAGAATCCCGTTTTTCTTTGTTTTTAGGTCTAGCAGCAGTCAAAGAAAAATAAAACTAAAAACTGTTTGGGGGATTTCTTCCGTTTGTAGTCAACTGGGTGGATTACGTAGAGGTCGGAGTCTCGATAGATTGCGACTTGGTTCGACTGTAGATCAGACTACACGTTGTTGAGAAGTTACTGTCTACTTAGAATAAATATTAGTAATTTCGCAACCTTTTCACCCCGATTCGTTCCTCATACATGGATCCGAGGTTAGGGTCGCCGATTTATTAAATTTTTTCGCTGCGCCGTAGGGGTGCCGACGATCCTATAGTCACTATCCAAGTTCAGTAGCCGCTCCTAGAAAAAGAAACTACAATGCTCTTTATCAATATATTGAAAGCCCCATTCATCACACATATCTTAGGAAGCGCTACAAAAAGCTTTTTTGACATAGTCATGAATGGTGAAATGATTGAAAGTGCCGTAAGAAGTGGAAAGATTGATGGTAGGGAGAATAATAAATGGTCGGCCTCAAAGAAGAAGGAAAACAATGTGAACAATGTGAACACATACAACAAATCGATTACAATGAATCAGCCAAGAAAGGTGATTGCTAGTCAACAAGGTTCATCAAGATAAGAATTTGGTGTGAAACAAGGCACTGAAAAGCTCCAGTTCACGCCAATTCTGATGGGGTATAAGGAGCTGTATCAGAGCTTATTCGATGCGTACATTGTTACCTATTTCTACTCAAAACCCCCACAGCTTTCGTACCCCAAATGGTACGACATGAATGCATAATATGATTATCATGCGGGAATTACGGGGCATTCCATAGAAAATTGCATTGCTTTTAAAAAAGTAATTGAAAGGCTTATCAGTATGGGAGATGTCAAATTTGATGACTCATCTAGTACAGAAAATCCACTACCCAATCATAATTTATAATGGAGTGAATGCAATGTATGAAGAAGGTGGGAAATGTTCGCATCGATGTTATTTATGAAAAAGCAACTTAAGAAGGGACCTTGTTAGATATCCGCCCTTATAACCCTAGGAGTGTTTTAAGCAATTGTACTGCAAAAGAAATCCCTATAGTATTTAGAGCTTATTTAGAATAATATTCAGAACACACTTGTTGCTTTTAGTCTAGAAGCAATGAGAACTTATTTGTGAAATAGGCTCATGTCTGAACGTTATTATTTTAATGAAATACATCTTTGCGATTATTTTTGAGCTAATATTTTCATTCATTACAAATAATTCTAGATTCTTTGATTCTTTTGGATTTTCTTCCAAATCATTCATTCATTCATAATCATATTGTACAAGTAGTTATTCGTAAATTCATATATTCTTTGTATATTCTTTTGCATCTACAAATGGTCCCTAGATATTAATGACATGAATGACGCTGCTACAGACTCAAAACCTCCTCTTGAGCGAGACATGTGTTTAGAGGGATTTTATGACTTTGAAAATGTCATATATTGTGGCCTATCATCGGACTTGTTGAGGATGATAGAGTAGGAAGGAAAATTTTGCCTCAAGAGGAGACAATGGAGATTGTGACCTTGAAAGAGGGAAAAGTAGTAAAACAAGAACATGCATAGCCAAAAAAGCGAAACAAGACCTTGTTGAGTTACCTCTAGAGTTCAAAGATGTCTTTGTATGACCATACCAGGATATGCCCGGGGTAAGCGCTGATAATGAAATTTGCACAACAGCACGATGTCAGAAATTTGTAGTATGTTCAAGATTAACATTATGAACGATGCAATGAAAATTCTTTGCCGGGGCAAACCTTTCTCATTGACTCATCATAGCTTTGCCCATTTGAAGTCGAGTTTCCATCTCTTCAAGTTTTTGTTGGATTTTATCCTAATTGAAGAGGAAGATCCAAAGTTTTCTGTCGTAGTTTCGCCCTAGAAGGCTTTATGAAAGAAATCGGATACCAAAGAAGATTTTTTGCATACAAGATGAAAGTAGAAGACCTAATGTGGAAGACTTTATCTATAAAAACTTTGATTCTGATCAAAAGGGATAACAAGGACTTGCCTAATCCTATGGGTTTAGATTCAATAAAAAAATAAAATAAAATCAAAATAAAAAATCAAATCAAAAAAATCAAAAAATCAAAAAAAAGAAAACAATTAAAATCAAAATCAAAATTAAAGTCAAAAAATAAAAAAAAAGAAAAAGAAAAGAAAAAAGAGAGGTCAAGGCGAAAACCCGCAAAGGGCGCTTTGACCAAAGGTGGATTTGAGTTGAAAACTCGAAAAGGGCGACTCAAATTTTGAGCAAAGTGGGGCATGGATGACATCGGGCAAATATCACCGAAGGCTTCTAATGTGCATCGCCTTATTTTTGAGGATATCAATTACTTCATCAAACGAGTAAATGTTGCTCCATACACCAATGTCATCATATGACGATATAGACTATCAAAGAGGATTATATTGGATAATGTGTTGAGCTTGAACAATAGCACGATAGCTGAGGTCTGTAATCAATTCAAAATCAGACAACATGATTCGTCACTGAATTGCCTAGAGATGAATATCAAGAAAATTGAAGGAAAAATGACTGAGACTTGCAGGGACTAGCATGAGAAATTACCATTTGCCTTCCTCGCTTGTCAAACATCTTTATTGGGGCAACACCTTTCTCTTTGGTTTACGAGATTGAGTTAGTTTTACCTATTAAAACCCCCTCTCTTTGGGTATTAGTTGAGCTAGAGTTGGATGAAGCAGAAGGGATCCAATCACAATGTGATTAGTTAAACCTAGAAAAAGGGTTAAAAGCTACTCATCAGGGTCAGATGTACCAAAAACGAATGATGCGAGCTTATAACAAAAAGGTTCATCCCAGAGAATTCCACGAGGGAGACTTGGTATTGAAAAAGATCCTTCCTCTACAAAAGGATTTTAGAGGAAAGTGGATGTCAAATTGGAAAGATCCTTATGTCATAAAGAAGGTCTTCTCCAGAGGAGCTTTGATTTTGAGCGAGATGGATGGAAAACCTGCCAAATCCTATAGACTCAGATTCAGTCAAGAAATACTTCTCTTAAAGAAGGAGAAAGGACCAAGGTGAAAACCCGCAAAGGGTACTTTGAGTCGTAAAAAAAATGAAAAAATGAAAATGAAAAATGAAAAATGGAAAAAGTAAAAATGGAGAGGCTAAGGTGAAAACCCGCAAAGGGGGCCTTAGACCAAAGGGGATTTGAGTTGAAAACTCAAAAAGGGAGGCTCAAGTTTTGATCAGAATAGGGCATGAGGTGATCAAAGTTACTCAAATGTTGATCAAAATGGGGGCATGCGATTATCTCGCCATGCCTGAATTAGCAGGAAAGTGTACGCGACATCTTGGGGCATCGACAGAGTACTGTAGATCTTCTAAACACATATCAAACTCAGAATGGTCTTTAGGAAATTTGTACAGAGAAGATCAAGCTACAATAGCTGGGGCACCTAGTCTTTATACTATTTATATTGAATTGATTGTTCTTGGAATACTTTATTCTTTTTCAAGATACGAGTCAATTCCTCTTTTATTCTCGATATTCTCAATAAGTTATGCATTACAAGCCATGCTCTCAAATCAATTATATATTATCCATTGTTTTGTTCTTTTTTCAAACGTGTTGCATTAGAATAATGATTAATGGACTAATAAAACTTTCACAAGATGCCTATGCATTTTGTCTCTTGACACGGACGATGCTCGTGCTCTGTTATGACCTCTTCGTTGCTCACGCGGCATGTTGAGGGCCATGCAGTGCCGACGTCGCGGAGGAATGCTACCTGGTTGATCCTACCAGTAGTCATATGCTTGTCTCAAAGATTAAGCTATGCATGTGTAAGTATGAACAAATTTAGACTGTGAAACTGCGAATGGCTCATTAAATTAGTTATAGTTTGTTTGATGGTATTTGCTACTCGGATAACCGTAGTAATTCTAGAGCTAATACGTGCAACAAACCCCTACTCGGAAGGATGCATTTATTAGATAAAGGTCGACGCGGGCTTTGCCCGCTGTTCGATGATTCATGATAACTCGACGGATTGCACGGCCTTTGTGCCGCGACGCATCATTCAAATTTCGCCTATCAACTTTCGATGGTAGGATAGTGGCCTACTATGGTGGTGACGGTGACGGAGAATTAGGGTTCTATTCCGGAGAGGGAGCCTAAGAAACGACTACCACATCCAAGGAAGGTAGCAAGCGCGCAAATTACCCAATCGACACGGGAGGTAGTGACAATAAATAACAATACGGGCTCTATGAGTGCAGTAATTGGAATCTAAATCCTTAACGTGGATCCATTGGAGGGCAAGTCGGTGCCGTGACATGTAATTCCAGCTCAATAGCATATATTTAAGTTGTTTAAAAGCTCGTAGTTGGACTTAGGGGTGGGTCGGTCGGTCCGCCTCACGGTGAGCACCGGTCTGCTCGTCCCTACTGTCGACGATGCGCTCCGGGCCTTAATTGGCCGGGTCGTTCCTCCGGCGCTATTACTTTGAAGAAATTAGAGTGCTCAAAGCATGGTGCCCGAGGCTCCCGCACGACTAAGGGCCTAGGTTGCCGATGGTGCCCGAGGTTCCCACACGACCAAGGTCCTAGGTTCCCGATGGTGCCCGAGGCTCCCGTACATCTGATCGCCTAGGTGCCGGTGGTGCCCGAGGCTCTCTCACGACCAAGGGCCTAGGTTGCCGATGGTGCCCGAGGCTCCCGCACGACAAAGGGCCTAGGTTCCCGATGGTGTCCGAGGCTCCCACACATGCAAGCACCGAGGTGCCGATGGTGCCCGAGGCTCCCACATATGTCTAATATCAAAGCAATTTTGACCTAAAAATATATAATTATATTTTAAAAATATAAAATATATGTTCTAAAATTAAAATATTTTATTATTATTGTATTAAAATAACTTTTATAAACTTGTATAAAAAATAAATTCTTAAATCATGTACATGTGTTTGAAAAACTATAAGGTAATTAGTAATTTATTGTAATTACTCACGTAATTACCCCAACTCTCAACTCCCTAAAAATTGAATAGTATAATTGAGGTGTTATAATTACATTTAATTTAATGGACCCATCAATAACAATAGTTAGCCAAACATACTATACTTTTGTAATAGCAAGTAATTACACTCAAATCTAATAATTAATTCATATTGAAAATTTCAAAATCATATACTTTGGGGTCCAAATTAAACTGATTTTTTATTTCCAAACATTTGCAAAGAAAATTCATGAAATTAAGTTGCTTTCAAATAATTAATTCACATTGGAATTTTCAAATAAGATGTCACATTAATAATATTTCAATCATTAAAATATTATATAAGAGATTTTGCCTTATACAAGAAATATGAAAATACTAAAACTTAATCCAGTTTAATCTGCTGAAGGAAATGACTCTAACACTGAGCTAATTCAATTAAGCCTCTGAAATTAGCTTAACTTCATAAAACTTAATCCAGTTTAATCATTCTAAAGTCTCTAATTTTGTTTTAAAGAGTTTTTAAATGTATATATGATTTTAAATTTATATATTTTAATATAAATTTTATTATATTGTGGCAAGTTTAATGTGACATGCTCAAAATTTTAATTTAGCTCAAACAATTTCACTCAATCTGGCTTGACTCGAATTTCATTTCACTCGACTCAATTTGAAAAAAATTTCAAATTGAGTTAGGATGATAAAATGAGACTCATCAACTCGAAATTATTTTACTCGATTCGATCCAATACTCACCTCTAATAATTGCATCATTGATACTAATAACAACATAAAAATGTATACTCATCTATTTTCTAATCAATATGCAGGCACGAAATGGAAATTTCCATGAGAAAGAAGTATCGCGTATGAAAAAGTAAGTTCCATGACATCGGCTGAAGCAATAACAACAATTGCAAAAAGACGTTGACTCCTATAGAAATCCATCAGTTTGGAAACTATAACGTATATGCTACGACTGGGTTTTTTTCTAATCAATATGCAGTCACGAAATGGAAATTTCCATGAAAAAGAAGTATCGCGTATGAAAAAGTAAGTTCCATGACATCGGCTGAAGCAATAACAACAACTGCAAAAAGACATTGACTCCTATAGAAATCCATCAGTTTGGAAACTATAACGTATTTGCTACGACTGGGTTTTTTTCGTGTGTAACCTGTTAGGCTTTCAATTATGTTGGTAATAAATATAATCTATTTCAATTAAAAAAATCAGTAGAATTTAGTAATTCATTATGAACCCAAATTATTGGCAAAGTTAAATTAATTTTTTCGACAAAAACTTTTGGTGTCTAGTATTTATGTGTAATCCAATTTTTCCATCATATATTATGAATAAGCTAGAAGGCATGGCATGGTGTCTACCTTTGCTCATCCATGTCAAACTTGCAACTCTTTGTATTAATCCTGATTATCGGCCTTCACTAAATACTTGTAATTATACAAGTCAAGAGCAAAAAAGATATGTACCCTCATATCACTTGGGGTATGAGAAAATCGATGCAGAAGAGAGTAACAAGTGGTCAACCTCAAGGAGAAGAGAAAATGAGGTGAACAACACAGGTTACTCTAAATCAGTTACTGTAAGTCATCCAGGAAAGGGGGTTGCTAGTCAACAAAGTTCATTGAGACAGGAATCTGGAGTGAAACCAGGTACTGAGAAGCTCCAGTTCACGCCAATTTCGATGTCGTATAAGGAGCTGTACCAAAGCTTATTCGATGCACACTGTAACACCCCTTACCCGTATTCCTTACCGGAACAGAGTATGAGGTATTACTAAATTTTTTTAAAAAAATTTCGACAGCATTCCTACTTATTTTTGCTTAAACCTCCTGCAAATTTACAACACATTCCAATATACCAACTAATTTCATTTGTATAAACACACATACAATTTAACTATTAATAAACACTACATTTAAAAGGGAACCATAACATATATTTACATGATGATCCCACATTACATAAGTCGTCTATACATGCCATAAAATTTCGGAACACTAGTAGTAAAATACCCCAAATGTGAAGGATAGTGTAGACGATTGTCTGACTTCGTTCCAATTTCCGAGTTGTTGGAAGTCACTATAATCAAGAGAAAAATAAAATCGAGTAAGCATATAGCTTAATAAGTAAACACATGATAAATAAGTAATTACTCCCATAACTACACCAAAATATAAACTTATTCATGAATAACTTTATTGTTTAGGCAATTTCCAGCAAGCTGTTTTTCTACGTCATATTCGCTAATTTATTTTTATCTGGAGCTACAGGGCTCCAAATTGAGTTCCGTAAATTTTTCCTGAAACTAGACTCATATACCATTTCACCATAAAAATTTCAGAATTTTTGGCCCAGCCAATTAGTACAGTTTATTCATTAAACCTTCCCCTGTTTCACTGCCCAACGGTTCTGACCCTTCCTCACTAAAATTCACTTAACTCTCTGTAAAAAATTTGAAAAATGGTTTCTCTTGTTTCTAATAAAAATAGACTCAATAAGGATTCCAGGGATATAAATTTCATGCCATAATTATTTTTGTACAATTTTTGGTAATTTTCCAAAGTTAGAACAGGGGATCTCGAAATCAATCCAGCCCTGTTTCAGTAAAATTCAGATATCTCCAAAAATACAACTCTTTTGCTTATTCTATTTCTTTCATATGAGAATAGATACATTCAACTTCAATTTCATATATTATTCAGCTTCCCATTCATTTTCACCATTTATGGTGATTTTCAAAGTTACCCAATTGCTGTTGTTCAACACAGTTTATAATTAAATCGTTCCTTTTGCGTTTTTGATATTTTCTCCCATCTCATACATGGGTCGATTTAGTATTCAACTCAATATTTACCCCATAAAATTTTCCACCATATGGCAATATTCACCTTCCACACTTTTTCGTTGAACACTCGGAATGTTAACCGTTATCGGTGGATCCCGCACTTAGCACCACCACTGAATCGGGGAATCAGCACTTAGCAACCCCTCGGGGGAATCAGCACATAGCAACCCCCTTTTCATTTCAAAAATACGGTGGATATCGCACTTAGCACCACCAATGAAATCGGGGAATCAGCACTTAGCAACCCTTCGGGGGAATCAGCACATAGCAACCCCCTTTCACATTTCAAAGGTACGATGGATATCGCACTTAGCACCACCAATGAAATCGGGGAATCAGCACATAGCAACCCCTCGGGGGAATCAGCACTTAGCAACCCCTCGGGGGAATCAGCACATAGCAACCCCCTTTCACATTTCAAAGGTACGGTGGATATCGCACTTAGCACCACCAATGAAATCGGGGAATCAGCACATAGCAACCCCTCGGGGGAATCAACACATAGCAACCCCCTTTCACATTTCAAAGGTATGGTGGATCACGCACCTAGCACCACCAATGAATCGGGGAATCAGCACACAGCAGCCCCTTTTATATACAACATACTCCGGCTTATTCCGAGTGTTCAACCCATAAACCATATATTGCAACCCTTTATCACCTTTCCCGATTTAACAACATTTTTAGGATATTGCCAAACATTTATTTTAATTCCAAATAAATCTCAACATATATCAAATAATATCAAAATAATACATTAAGTCACGTGTTTACTTACCTCGGTGCAAAATATCGTAATTTTGCACTTTACTCCACTATCTTTTCTTTTCCCCGTTTGATATACTCTTCACGTCTTTCTTGATCTATAATAGCAAATTTAACTCGTTTAATATTCACATTTATTAAAATAACCCACCACCCAACTTTTGAAAAATTACAATTTTGCCCCAAACTTTTGCATAATTACACTTTTGTCCCTAAGCTCGGAAATTAAACTTCATCACTTATTCTTAAGTTTTATAACATGCTGAACATTTTTCCCTTCTATGGCAACATCAAATTCCACTCCAACACATACTTTTGAATATTAATTATTTTTACCGATTATGTCTATTTACCGTTTTAAGCTTAAAATTGCTTAGCAAAAGTTGTTTAACATAATCTCTAGCTTCATATTCCACCATAAAACAGCAAAACAAACACATTTCACCTATGGGTATTTTTCCAAATATGAACCCTAACACGAATTAATGGTAGAATAAGCTAAACCAAGTTAAGGATTCCAAAATACGAAGAACATTAAAAGCGGGCTTGGAATCACTTACTATGGAGCTTGAAAGCTTAAAACCCTAAATATGGCTTCCCCTTGCTGATTTCGTTCACCATGAAGAAGATGAACATATTTTGCCATCTTTTTCCCATTTAATTCTATTTAATAACCAAATGACTAAAATGCCCCATTTAAAAAAATCTATTTCACCCATTTCTTATGTCTATTTTTGTCCATCAACTAACTAATGGTCTAATTACCACATAAAGACTTCCAATTTAAAATTTCATAACAATTAGACACCTCTAAGATGTAGAACTCAACTTTTGCACTATTTACAATTTAGTCCTTTTGACTAAATTGAGTGCCCAAACGTCGAAATTTTCGAACGAAATTTTTACGAAAATTTTCCATGAAATTGTAGACCATAAAAATATAATAATAACCATATTTTCCCTCGTCAGATTTGTGGTCCCGAAACCACTATTCCGACTAGGCCCAGAATCGGGCTGTTACACACACGCTGTTTCTCCTTCCTACTTAAAACCCCTACAACCTCCGTATCCCAAGTGGTATGATGCGAACGCACAATGTGACTACCATGCGGGAATTACAGGGCACTCAATCGACAATTGCATTACCTTCAAAAAGCTAGTTGAAAAACTCATCAACATGGGTGTTGTCAAGCTTGATGACTCATCAAGTGCAAAAAATCTGCTTCCCAATCATGATTGACAATAGGGTGGATGCAATATATGAAGAGGTGTTGGGGGTGTTCACATCAGTGACATATACGAAGAAACAACTGAAGAAGGAACATTGTTAGATATTCGCCCTTGTAAACCTGGGAGTGTTCTAAATAATTGGACCGCAGAAGAAACCCTATAGTATTTAGAGTTTGTTAGAGTAATGTTCAGAACACACTTGTTGCTTTCAGCCTAGAAGCAATAGGAATTTCTTTGTGAAATAGGCTCACGTCTGAACATTATTATTTTAATGAAATACATTATTGCAATCATCTTTGAGCAAATGTTCTTTCATTCTTTACGATTTTTTTCATTCTTTCAGATTTTTTCTGCCAAATTATTCATTCATTCATTCATATTATTCATACATTCTTTTGTATATTCTTCGGTACCCGCCATGGGTCCCCAAATATCAATGACATGAGTGACGCTGCTACAGACTCAGAATCTCCTTTTGAGTGAGACATGTGTTCAGAGGGATCTGACAACTTTGAAGATGACATGGATTGTAGCTTATCTCCAAACTTATTGAGGATGGTAGAATAAGAGGATAGACAGATCCTACCTCACAAAGAATCATTAAAAGTTGTGAGCTTGGTGAAGATTGGAATTGACATGACTTCAAAGACAAAACAATACATTGTTGAGTTACTTCAAGAATTCAAAGATATCTACGCATGGTCATACCAGGATATGCCCAGGTTAAGCACTGTCATTGCAATCTGAACAACAGCACGTTATCAGAAATTTGCAGTATGTTCGAGGTTAATATCATGAATGATGCAGTGAAAACTTTACCGGAGCAGTGCCTCTCTATTGAGTTTATCATGGTTTTTTTTTCTATTGAAGTTCTTTCTTTCCGGGTATTGGCTGAGCAAGTTGGATGAAGCAGAACAGATCCAATCGCAATGTGATCAATTGAACTTGATAGAAGGAAGAAGACTAAAAGCTAATCATCACGGCCAGATGTACCAGAAATGAATGATGCGAGCCTATAACAAAAGGTTCATCCTGGAGAATTCCACGAGGGTGACCAAATGTTGAAGATCCTCCCTCTACAAAAAATTATCTTAGAGGGAAGCGGATGCCAAATTGGGATGAACCTTATGATTATAGAGAAGGTTTTTTTACCAAAGGAGCTTTGATTTTGAGCGAGATGGATGATAAACCTGCAGAGTCCTGTAAACTCAGATTCAGTCAGGAAATACTCCGCTTAAAGAAGGAGAGGACCAAGGTAAAAACCCACAAAGGGAAGTTTGAGTCCAAAAAAAAAGTGATGTGAAAAAAATGAAAAGATGAAAATGAAAAATGAAAAAGTAAAAATGGAGAGGTTAAGGTGAAAACCCGCAAAGGGCGCCTTAGACCAAAGGGGATTTGAGTTGAAAACCCAAAAAGGGCGGTTCAAATGTTGATCAAAATGGCGTTTGAAATTTTCAGAGTAGCTCAAATACTGTTCAGAATGGGGGATGCAGTGGTCTTGCTATACCTGAATCAATAGGAAAGGGTAGGTGACATTTTGGGGCATCGACAAAGTACTATTGATCTCCTAAACATATGTTAAACTCGGAATGGTCTTCAGAAAGTTTGTACAGAGAAGTTCAAGCTGCGATATCTGGGGCACCTAATCTCTATACTATTTTTGTTATTCTTGGAACACTTCATTCATTTCCAAGATACGCATTCCTAAATCAATTTCTTTGTTATCCATTGTTATTATCTCTGACAATTTATTCATTTCGAGCTATGCTCAAAACCAACTTTCTTCTTATCTATGATCTTTTTGCAAGCATGTTGCATTAGAATAATAATTAATGGACTAACAAAACTTTCACAAGAGAAGTTTTGCATATTACTCTAGAAGTTTCTAAATAATATAGGAACCTGAAACAGGACTATTGTTTAGAACGCACCAGGTTGGAAATCTGATAAGGAAAAGTCTAAATTCAGACTATCCCTTTGAGCTTTTGTTGTCTAAAACATCGATTGAACAATACGGCAAGATGTCGTGTTGGTGACAAAGCTTCAATGAACAAGCAAGCAATGATCACCGAATAATGAAAAGAAGTTGTTCTTGGATAAGAAAATTCTTCATTTGTGCATGAGCATTTGGTGTAACACCCTGGGAATGGTGTAAGAGACCAAAGAGCTTTACACCCTGTGTTGTGATAGCAGATGATTGAGAAAAGGTCAAATCTTTACTCTTGGGTTACAACGGGAGAAAGATGGTACAAATTTTGCATCCCAGTGGATTAAACTTTGAAGGTTACAGTGGGGCAATCTGACTAAGTGTTTCTTTGGAGACGCCAGCTGAGCAAGAAGGTGTTATAACACATTAGTGATGAAACCTTAATAAACTTGGAGTAATAATAACTCAAGCGTTAAAATATCATTTAAATGACATTCTACATTCATTCAAATGTCATTCATACATGTCTAGTTAGGAGCATTTGGTTCATTCTGTTCATGACATCCTATTCATTAGGCATAATTAGATTCATAAAGTGAATTATACAGGTCATGTTCCCTAAAGAACAGATCAGAGAAATCATAAAGCCTTATCTCCCTGAGCAACAGCGGAGCAGGTTGAAAAGTAGCAAATCCTGTCTTCCTATATTGGTAGTGAAGTAGATCAAAGATAGTAGATCTTGTCTTCCCATACTGGTGGCGGAGTAGATCGAAGAAAGCAGATATTGTCTTCATGTACTGGCGTGAAGTAGATCAAAGATACCAGATCTTGTCTTCCCATACTGGTGGCGAAGTAGATCGAAGAAAGCAGATCTTGTCTTCATGTACTGGCATGAAGTAGATCAAATATATCAGATCTTGTCTTCCCATACTGGTGGCGAAGTAGATCGAAGAAAGCAGATATTGTCTTCATGTACTGGCGTGAAGTAAATCAAAGATACCAGATCTTGTCTTCCCATACTGGTGGCGAAGTAGATCAAAGAAAGCAGATCTTGTCTTCATGTACTGGCGTGAAGTAGATCAAATATATCAGATCTTGTCTTCCCATACTAGTGGCGAAGTAGATCGAAGAAAGCAAATCTTGTCTTCATGTACTGGCGTGAAGTAGATCAAATATACTAGATCTTGTCTTCCCACACTGGTGGCAAAGTAGATCGAAAAAAAGTAGATATTATCTTCATGTACTGGCGTGAAGTAGATCAAAGATGCCAGATCTTGTCTTCCCATACTGGTGGCGAAATAGATCAAAGAAAGCAGATCTTGTCTTCATGTACCGGCGTGAAGTAGATCAAAGATACTAGATCTTGTCTTCCCATACTGGTGGCGAAGTAGATCGAAGAAAGCAGATCTTGTCTTCATGTACTGGCGTGAAGTAGATCAAAGAAAGTAGATCTTATCTTCCCATATATTGGCGAAATAGATCGAAGATACAAGTCTTATCTCCCTGAAGTTGCAGTGGAGTAGACAGAAGAAAATAATCCTATCTCCTTGAAGTTGCAATGGAGTGGATTAAAATCGCAGATCTCATCTCTCTGAAGTTGCAGTAGAGCAGATCGCATTAAGATTTATCTTTTGGTTGTAGCAGAACAAGTTGAAGCTATAAGTCTTATCTCCCTGAAGTTGCAGTGGAGCAGATTAAAGATAGCAAATTTTGTTCTTTCGAGAAGCTAGAACATATGAATCCTATCTCCCCGATATTGCAATGGGGTAGATCGAAGCACCAGTTCCTATACCTCTGAAGATGCAGTAGGAGGGAATGTGGTTACTTGAAGAAGAAAAGCACTGAAGAAGGCGAGGCTCAGTAAGACTGAGCACAATTGGGCTTTTAGTCTTTGCTCTATTCCCGTTACACGACAATGAGCAAAGAGGGGCAGCTGTACAAGCCCAATAATGCCCAGACCCAAGCAAATAAGCAGGCCCAAACAATAACCGAACCAGCCCAAAACTAAACCCTAAGAACCTTTAGCAGTTAGCAGCATCTCCAGCGCCGCATCACCTTGCGCAGGCCCCTCTCCAGCCGCCGCAAGATTCGGAGCTAGCCTCCTCCACGCATGCCGCTCCTCTACGCATGCCACACCTCCGCAAATGCCGCTCCTCAAGCACGTACCTGCAACAAGCGAAAGAGAAGAGCAAAAATCGGGCCAACAAACAATCGAATAGATTTTGTTTTTTGGATTTATTTTTTCTTTTCCATTTTCGGCTATAAAAGGCCAATAATTTCAGTGTAAAAGGGGGGATGGAGTGTAAAGGAGACAAAGATAGAGAGAAAAATATACTGAGACAAAGATATTTTTGAAGGCGAGTTTTTTTATTTTTGTCTATTCTTTTTTTGTTTTATTTTTTTATCTTTATTTATTTTTCATTTAAAGTATAAAGAAAGGGGGAGAGACTTACCTGGTCACAGGAGTCGTCAGGCCGGTGTCTTCTCTGGCGAAATTGGGGGCGTGGAGGTGTAAGCCGAGTGGCGGCGCGAAGCTAGGTTAAGAAAAACCTAGCAGAGCAACCTTTCCCCCCTTTTCCCTCTGTTGTTTTTAAAAAAGGAAAAATGAAACAGAATTGGTCTTTTTTGAAAGAAATTTTAGTTTTTATATTGAAGACAAAACGGCGCCGTTTTAGCCAGGTGCGACCAGCGCGGTGACCCGACCCGGAGGGGAGGATCCGCGAGTTCTGACGTCAAAAGGGAAATTTGCGCGATCAGTCCTCCCTCTTTTGCGCCATGTTTTTATTAAGCCAATTTTTATTTTTTTTAATTTAGCCCAAATGTTTCTGTTTCTGTTCATTTTAGCCAGTGTCAATGCGCAGCGTTTTGGAGAGCGGATTATTGCTAAACTGGTCCCCCATGTCATTCTCTTGTTGCATTCTCGTCCCCATTTTACTTTTAATCCCATTCGTACCCGCTAATTCTATCTCGATTACAATATGATCCTTTTTGTTTTTATTAATCCATTTCATTTTTTTATCATTATTACTCTTATTACTACGTTATTAATATATTCATTCAATTCGCACTTTTTTTTATATCCTTATATTATTTTATAGTATACATATATTGGTTTTTATACATGCGCATTCTATATATATATAATTTTCTATTATTTTTCTTTCATATTTTTACAAAACATATATATTTTGTGAATTTCATTTTCAAAAATGTTTTTCGTAAAATATATACACATACGCATTTTTATATAATATATACGTGCATATATTTATACATACGTTTTCCTTATATCCTTATTTTACTTTCTTATTTTTATATACTTTATATTATATATATACTTATACATTTTATTTTATTTTCTTATTTTATATACTTTATATTATATATATACTTATATATTTTATTTTGTAAATATATACACATATACATTTTTTTATTTTTTTACTTTCACGATTTTCAAATACATACATGTATTTTTATTATTTTCTGATTGATATATATATTCCATCCCATCTTTCGTATTCTTGTATAGGTGTGTCAAATGTATGCGTACATATATTTATTTAATTTACTTGTATATTGTACTTGTATATAAATATATATTTGTAAATATTTATTCATATATGTTTTAGATTAAAGTTTTTGTTTCATATTATACATTAACTTTTAGCATACCTTTTGAGAAATATATTTTGCTTTTGTCAAAGCATTAAAATCATCATATTTTATAAATTTTCAAAATATTTGGCATTCATGATTCTCGAGAAAGATCGTGTCCTAACTTACTGGATTGCGATTATTTTTCGATGGATTTAGAAAGCCAAGTATTTGTTTTGCAATAAATCCACAAATTTCAAATAAAAGCTTATTCTCGGGAGTTCAAAAATGTTGGGTCCTAACTTACTGGTCCTAATATTTTGACTTCTCGAAATAAGAATTTTCAAAAGCAAAAGGCAATATTCGGGTATTTTGAAGATTTTAAAATATTGTGCCCTAACTCACTGGGTGTGGTGTTTTAATTTTTTGAAATAAGAATGTCTTATTATTTTGATTCATTCATGAAATAAAGAGTCTCCTTTTAAAATCTTTTCAAATTTTCGACACCGAGGCATTAAAGAATCAATTTGGTACCGATTTTGGGCGTTGCGAGGGTGCTAATCCTTCCTCATGCGTAACTGACTCCCGGACTCATTTTCTCAAATTTCGTAGACCAAAATCATTTTAAGGTGAGCCGATCACACCTTAATAAAGGATCGGTGGCGACTCCAATTTTAGTTTTTAAAGTCGACAACCAAAATTTTTGTTTTCAAAAAACGGTTTCGACAGAACTCTCATAGCAGGTCAAGTTATATTTTATAATTTTTTTAGGAACATTTTAAAAATCATTCATATTTTATTTTTTATATTTGTAATAAATTTTATATTTTTTTATAACTTTTACATTTTTAAAAATATTCTAATAACTTGACAAGCAACATCAACATACTTCCACATGGTATGTCACATGTCAACTTGTCATAGCTTCCGCCAACCACATCAACAACCAATATTGATAAAATTAGTCAACAACCGTTTTCGTTAACGAAAGAAGCCAATTTATTTTTTTTCTCATTGAATACTCAACTGGGTCCATTTTTCTATTATGAACTTAGTTGATTTTTTAACTTTTTACTAAGGTGTTTTTAACCCTTTAACCTTATATTAATATTCATTATTTTATAAAAAACTGATTTTTAAATAATTTTTTCGACTGAATTGATATCAAATTAACTCGTAACACTAATTCAATAAAATATATTATATAAACATAGATATAACTTCATCAAAATCTGTCAATAAAGAAAACACCATTAATTTGTCTGAAGTCTCGACTTTTTGAGTCTTAATGGGTGAGAAATTTCTTATATAAAAACTGAAGACGATATATAAAGTAAATACCATGTTAAAAGCCCAATTCTTTGGAAAATAAATTCCATCACGACTGAACTAAAAATTCCCTTGAGTCATTATTATTTGTGGAAAATTAGGCACTTAATGGAAAAGTATATCCACAAAATGATAGAAAAAGGCTTTGGGCCACAACTAAATCGACATCTTTAAATTGTTAAACCAAATTAAAGATGGAATCGTCGTTGTCATGGGATCTACACGGGATGTTCCGGTTTTACGTATAATGAATTTCCTATGTTTTTTGCATGAAACTCTTGATTCAATGAGAAAGGAAATATTTTCAAAATCATGCAGTTTTGGATTCAAATTAAGCTTATTTTCTTTCCAAGCAATTGCAAAAATTTGTTTCGACAACACATAATAATCGGATAAAACTGTAATTATTAAGTAGGAATTACAAAAGATTTATAATTACAAATTTTCTAGACATGTTTGGTAACGGAGTGTAATTAGATCGTAATTTCCTATATCATATTTCGTAGTACAAATTGTAATTTATAATTTATAATTACATAGTTACTTAATATATATTTTAAATATTAATTACTATAATAAATTATCAGTACAATCAAAAATTTCTAAACGAGTAACAAAAATTAAAATAAAATCATTATATTTAATATGTTAGTCCAAGAAAATAATTGATAATACGATTACTAATAAAAATAACAAGAAAAATGATTTATGTTAGGTTATAACAATTTCTTTTTTGAACAATGAGATTTGAACCTAGACTATTCCTTGGAAAGGTGAGTACTCGACCAATAGGCCACAACTTAAAGTTTATTATATTATAACTATTTTTATAATACATGAATTAGGTTAAAAATAGTATAAAATTATAATATATAACAATTATAAAAAATTATAAAGTGTCCAATAACTTCCAAAACACTTCTTATAAATAAAATATTTTTTATCTTAAAAGTTTTTTTTAAAATAAGTCATGGCAAAAATTATAATTGTTTTATAAATAAATATATTATTTTCTATAACATATAGTATGGACACATAAGGAAGTTATATTTAAATTTTTGACCATAACTTTTTATAAATAAGTATGTAGTAACACTTTTATAAAACATAAATTATTTTTATAATATGCTTTTGGCTATAACTTTAGAAACTTTTTAGGATTTAAATAATATAATTCTTGTCATAACTTTATAAAATATTAAAAAATATAATGTAATTTTTAGAACTTATAATATGATTTTAGAAATTTTATTCATAATCATCCCAAACACGCATGCGTATTTATGTTTATAATATAATTTTTTTAAAATATTTTTTAAAAGTTAAATTATGTATGAATTTTCCGTGAGAAATTAATATATCTGAAACATGCGTCCATATATTTTTGATGTATCATTATCAAGAAATATGGACCATAGGAAGAGCAAAGATTCAATCCTATAATATAGTATTTGCATTACTGATACTAACAACATAGAAATTTCCATGAAAAAGAAAGCATTGCGAATGATGAATTAAGTTCCATGACGACAACTGGCCCCTACAACTATTGCAACAAGACCTTGAATCCTTTGATGAGTTCCTTTAAATTCATCAGTTTGGAAACCATAACATATATGCTACCACTAAATCCTTACCAGATTAAACATGGCCTCATCCCTAATCATTTCTGTTATTCTAGGGGTACTGTGGGCTACCATCCTTCTTTCCTCTGCTACAACTGTGACAGCAGCATATCCATCGCCATTGGAGGCCGAAGCCATAGCTCTGCTAGAAAGCAGGTGGTGGAGTAACCATAGCAGCAATACTTCACAACGTTGCCAGTGGCCTGGTATAACCTGCAACACTGCTGAAAGCATCACCCAAATTAACTTATCTGATGCGCCCAACATTGAGGTTGGAGATAGATTTGGGAAACTGAATTTCTCTTCATTTCCAAATCTTGTCCTTCTTAATCTTAGTGATCATCAACTTAGAGGAAAAATCCCGCATCAGATAGGTGATCTATCAGGCATTGAAGTACCTTGACTTGTCTTATTGTGGTTTATCTGGTGAGTTACCTCCTTCTCTAGGGAAGCTGACCCAATTAGAATTCCTCGACATTTCCTATAATGATAATATTAATGGTTCCATCCCTCCACAATTGGGGAATCTAGAGAACCTTGTGACTTTAAACTTAAGTCAATGCGGAATTGTTGGTCCAGTCCCTTCTGCTTTGGGTCAATTAATCAATCTTCAATCTCTGATCCTTTCGGGGAACCAAATCAATGGATCTATCCCATTAGAAATTGGATATTTGAGAAATTTGACTTATTTGAGTCTCTCCAGCAATAGAATTGTTGGTCCAATCCCTTCTGCTTTGGGTCAATTAACCAGTCTCCAATCTCTGATCCTTTGGGGGAACCAGATCAATGGATCTATCCCATTAGAAATTGGACATTTGAGGAATTTGACTTATTTGGATCTCTACAACAATAGACTTGGTTTAATACCCATTACCCTGTACCAATTAACTAATTTGGAAATTTTGTACCTTGATTATAACCAACTTCAAGGTTCCATCCCTTCTTGTGTTGGTAGTTTATCAAAGATGCAGTACTTAAGCCTTGGTTCTAATCTATTAAAAGGTCCTATTCCCCAAGAAATTTGTAATTTAGCAAATTTAACTTCATTGGCCCTCTCCCAAAACAAATTGAGTGGTTCCATCCCTTCTTGTGTTGGTAGTTTATCAAAGATGCAGTACTTAAGCCTTGGTTCTAATCTATTAAAGGTCCTATTCCCCAAGAAATTTGTAATTTAGCAAATTTAACTTCATTGGCCCTCTCCCAAAACAAATTGAGTGGTTCCATCCCTTCTTGTGTTGGTAGTTTATCAAAGATGCAGTACTTAAGCCTTGGTTCTAATCTATTAAAAGGTCCTATTCCCCAAGAAATTTGTAATTTAGCAAATTTAACTTCATTGGCCCTCTCCCAAAACAAATTGAGTGGTTCCATCCCTTCTTGTGTTGGTAGTTTATCAAAGATGCGGTACTTAAGCCTTGATTCTAATCTATTAAAAGGTTCTATCCCAAAAGATATTGGCAAGCTTTTTGATCTATCATATCTAAACCTTAGCTTCAACCAACTCTCAGGTCCTATCCCTATCTTGTATGCTACTGATCTCTACATTGTCGACGCTGGAAATGGTTGTAACAAGATTTCTCCCGATCCATTTGAAGGCAATAGTGATTTATCACCCTATATGTGTCCTACTCCAGTAACCAAAAAAGCCAACAGCAGCAGAATTCCTTACTATATCAAAATATTCCTCCCTATTGCGATCTTATTCACATTCTCCATTTTAGGATGTTTGCTATTTTCACGGTTTAAGCTCAAGAATAACCATGTCAGCGTACAACCAACCAAGAATGGGGATTTGTGTTCCATATGGAACTATGATGGAAAGATAGCATACGAGGATATCGTTGCAGCAACAGAGGATTTCGACTTCCGATACTGTATTGGAGTTGGTGGTTATGGTAGTGTTTACAAAGCAAAACTCCCTTGTGGTAAAGTAGTTGCTTTGAAGAAACTTCATCATTTAGAAGCCGAAAATCCAACTTTTGACAAGAGTTTCAGGAACGAGATCAAGTTTCTATCAGAAATACGACATCGAAACATAGTGAAGCTTCATGGGTTTTGTCTACACCGACGATCCATGTTTTTGATCTATGAATACATGGAAAAAGGGAGTTTGTTCTGCAACCTAAGGGATGAAGTGAATGCTGTGGAAATGGATTGGACGAGAAGAGTAGAGATCATCAAAGGCATAGCACATGCTTTGTCTTACTTGCACCATGATTGCTGCCCTCCGATAGTTCATCGAGACATATCAAGTAACAATGTTCTTTTAAACTCAAGTTTTGAGGCATTTGTGGCCGACTTTGGAACAGCTAGAATGTTGGATCTTGATTCATCCAATCAGACCATTATTGTCGGAACTTGTGGCTACGTAGCTCCAGGTGGCGTTTTCTTTTTTACTTGATTTACTGAACTTTTCTCTGAACATATAATTGAATTTCTTCTTACTAATTTGTGTATGTAGAACTTGCTTATACAATGATTGTCACCGAAAAATGCGATGTTTATAGTTTTGGAGTGGTAGCACTGGAAACATTAATGGGAAAGCATCCTGAAGAAGTGTTATCATGGTTGTCATCACCAACTTCTTTGGTGAACATGAAGCTAGTTGATGTGTTAGACAACCGTTTACCACTTCCAACAAGCCAACTAGTTACACAAAATCTTGTTCATGTTGCTACACTGGCATTCGCTTGCTTAAATCCACAAACGAAGTCCCGACCAACAATGAAGGAAGTGTGTGAAGAGTTCCTTTCTCGCCATACATCCTTGGGAATTCCTCTTCGGATGATCTCTTTGTTACAACTCATGAACCGTGAAATGCATATTGGAGGCAAAACTAAAACTTGTGATGTTTAAAGTCCATGCGCTTGTTGATTAGATATTGTTTATCATGCTCTGATAATTTGTTTGTGAACCATCTCTGGTTTTATATATATGATGGAATGAATTGCAATGTTTAATAAAACTGTTTATCCAGTTGCTTTAGAAGACATAAATTCTGGAATTTGATCAAAATATTAAGACATCATCGCTGGCTGCTTCCTTGAATTTTGTGCTTCTTTCAAACCAACTCAGATAAATAACATATAAGTAAATTAAGGGTGAATCAAAGCAACAAAATGCAATCAATACATACATCAAGAATTCACCTCAACTATCTATAATTCATGAAACAATCTCTCAACTTATAAAATGTAAGTGAGATTCCACAGACCTGATATCCAAACTCAAAAGCAATAAAAGGCGTCATCAAAACCCTGGCAAGTGAAGACGACATTCTTTTCAAGCAAGGTAGCGATACAACTTCCTGTCACCTTTATCCCTCTACAGGAACTCACATTAGTATACATTTTTATTTAACATATTATATAAATTACACCTTATAAATAGAAAAAACAAATGAAACTCTGACTATTACATATATATAATAATATACTGCATATTTCCTAAAAAAGGATAATATACCGCACATGTTACAACGCATTTTCAAAAAAAGAAAAAGAAATGTGACCATGATATATAATTTATAGGACAAACAAAGGTACTCATATTTTATAGTTCATCATTTTTAATGTTTGGGACTGTAGTCGGCCATCACGATTTGGTCGGCAACAAGTGAATATATTATGGATAAACTATTATAGAGTTTACAAAATTACAACTTTTTAGTCTGTAAATTATAAAAAGTTATAAAATAGCCATTTAATTATTATTAAATTACACTTTATAAATGATAAACAAATAAAACTCCAAATATTACATATTTAATAATGTAAGCACATTGTAATAGGCCAATTTTGGCCTGGCCCAATATTAACTAAATTAAAAAAGAAACCAAATATAAAAATTAATAATTGTCCAATAACAGTCCAGAGTTACAATGGCCCAATTAACCCAAGATCAAACAGCAGCCCAAAACCCCTAGCCCAATTACAACTAGCCCAAAACCAATAGCAAAAGAAAGACCAGAAAACCCTAGCAGAGACCAACAGCCGTCGTCGTTCCCCATGCGCGCAACGCCTCCACGCTCCTCTAGCTGGCTGTACCTGCAAAACAAACGAAACCAACAAGGACAGCAAGGAAAGGCAATAACAAAAAAAGATCTAGCAAATGAAAAAGGAGAATAACAGAAAATGAGATTTTTCTTTCTTGTAATTTTATTTTTTGTTTTTATCAGCTATATAAGGCCGAATAATCTGTAAAAAAGGGGGAGGAAATTAAAAAAAGCAGTAAAAAATCAATCACAATTTTTGAAAGTGATCTAAATTTCTTTTTTTCATTTAATTTCTTTGCTATTTTCCTTAGTTTTTTTTTCGTTGATGGTTGCTTACTGTTTCAGAAAAGAAACACAAAAAAGGGAGAGGGTTTACCTTAGTGTCGGCGCCGATTGGATCTTTATTCACTTCGTCGCAATCGAAGCTCAAGCGAGGGTTGTAAAGCTAAAGGTAGCAAATTTTATTTCCCTGGCATCGCAGTAGATTAAAGCTGAAGGTAGCAAATCTTATTTCCCTAGCGTCGCGATGAGATTAAAGTCAAGGCGTGAATCTCATTTCCTTGGCGTTGCGATGGAGAATGATTAAAGTCAAGGCAGCAAATCTTATTTCAAGGCGTCATGATGAGATTAAAGTCGAAGGCGTGAATCTCATTTCCTTGGCATTGCGGTGGAACGGATTAAAGCTGAAGGCAGCAAATCTTATTTCTAAGCGTCATGATGAGATTAAAGTCAAGGCGTGAATCTCATTTCCTTAGTGTTGCGATGGAGCAGATTAAAGTCAAGGCGACAAATCTTATTTCCTAAGCGCCACAATGAGATTAAAGCTGAAGGCAGCGAATCTCATTTCCTTAGTGTTGCAGTGGAACAGATTAAAGCTGAAGGCCGCGAATCTTATTTCCCTCGCGTCGCAGTAGATTAAAGCTAAAGGCAGCGAATCTCATTTCCTTGGCGTTGCAGTGGAACAGATTAAAGCTGAAGGTAGCGAATCTTATTTCCCTTGCGTCGCAGTAGATTAAAGCTGAAGGCAGTGAATCTCAATTCCTTGGCGTTGCAGTGGAACAGATTAAAGCTGAAGACAGCGAATCTTATTTCCTTGGCATTGCAGTGGAACATATTAAAGTTGAAGGCAGCTAATCTTATTTCCTTGGTGTTGCAGTAGATTAAAGTTAAAGGTAGAGGATCTTATTTCCTTGGCGTTGCAGTGGAACAGATTAAAGCTGAAGGCAGCGAATCTTATTTCCCTGGTGTCGTAGTAGATTAAAGCTGAAGGCAGCGAATCTTATTTCCCTAGCATCACAGTGAGATGGTTTGAAGTTATCATGGCAGATCTTATCTCCCTGAAGTTGCAATGGAGCAGATTAAAGCCACAAAACTTATCCCCCCGACGTTGCAGTGAGGCAGGTTGAAGAGACAAATCTTATCTTCCTGAAGTTACAGTGAAGCAGATTGAAGCCACCAGTCTTATTTCCTTGAAGTTGCAGTGGAGCAGACTAAAACCACAAATCTCGTCCCCTTTGAAATCGCAACAGGGTAGATTGAAGCTATGAGCCGTATATAAAGTTACAGTAGAGTGGATCGAAGCAACAAGATGCAGTGGGCTGGAATTAGGCTACTTGAAGAAGAGAAGCACTAAGAGAGGTGAAGACTCGGCAAGACTAGGCAAAATTGTCCCTTTTTAAGTCTTTGCTCCATTTTTGTTACACGACAACGAGCAAAGAGGCGCAACTGTAATAGGCCAATTTTGGCCTGGCCCAATATTAACCAAATTAAAAAAGAAACCAAATATAAAAATTAATAATTGTCCAATAGCAGCCCAAAACCCCTAGCCCAAAACCAATAGCAAAAGAAAGACCAGAAAACCCTAGCAAGAGACCAAGACATACGCGTTCCCTACGCTGCAGAACGCCCACGCGCCCAATTGGTGTGCACTGCAAAACAAACGAAACCAACAAGGATAGCAAGGAAAGGCAATAACAAAAAAAGAGCTAGCAAATGAAAAATGAGAATAACAGAAAATGAGATTTTTCTTTCTTGTAATTTTATTTTTTGTTTTTATCGGGTATATAAGGCTGAATAATCTGTAAAAAAAAAAAGGATAGGAAATTTAAAAAAGCAGTAAAAAATCAATCACAATTTTTGAAAGTGATCTATATTTCCTTTTTTTTTTCATTTAATTTCTTTGCTATTCTCCTTAGTTTTTTTTTTGTTGATGCTTGCTTACTGTTTAAGAAAAGAAACACAAAAAAGGGCGAGGGTTTACCTTAGTGTCGGCGTCGATTGGATCCTTGTTCGCTTCGTCGTAATTGAAGCTCAAGCGAGGGTTGTAAGGTCGAAGATCGGCGGAGCTTTCAGCGGCGTGGGAATGGGTTCAAAAACCCAGTAGAGGAAAAAGGGGATAATAGGTTTTTTTTAAAGAATGACAGAAAGTAGTTTTTTTTAAAAAAAATTGTTGATTTTATATTAGGTATGAAATGTCGTCATTTAAGGCCTGTTTCAGTGGCCTCAAAACGGTGCCGTATAAGGCCATGACCCGCGCGGTAACCCGACCAGAAGGAAGGATCCACGTGTTTTTTATTTATGGGTAATTTGCACCTCTGGTCCCGTTGCATTTTTATTTATTTTAATTCAGTTGTTTTCATTTTTTCAATTGATACTGTAAATTTTATTCGGTTTCTGATTCGGTCCTGATGAAATGGCACGTTTCAGAGGGCGAGAATATTTCCCCATCCAGTCCCTCTGAGTTATTCGTGCCTTTCAATTGGGCCCTTCATTTTGTTTTATTTTCGTTTTTTCCTTTTAATTCAGTTTTGAGTTTAATTTAATCCATACTTATTTAATTTAATGTACTTGATTTTTATTCTGTTTAAAATCTATTTTTCTATTATTTTTAGATATATTTATTTTTAAATCTAACTTTCTTTTTATGTTTAAGTTTAATATATTTTAAGTTTATTATCAATATTATAATATATTATTATTCTAAATTTATCATTAACATTATTTTAGGTGTATCATGTATTTTTATTTAAATTTATCATGTATTATCTTATGCATTCTTGTTGCAATTTCAATATAATTTATACATTTTTTACGGTTTTATTTTATAATACATTTTAATTTCACTTATATATTTCTTTGCTTTAAAGATTAATACAATAATACTCTTACATAATATTTTTATTCATATATATAATTTGTATTAAACTATTTTTATTATACATATATATATACACAAAATATATCATCGATTTCATATTATTATATATCTTATCTATTTCATATATTTTATTTCTTTCAAAACCCTACTCTATTATATACTTGGTTTATATCAACTTTTATACATACTATTATACATATATTATTATATGAAATTTTTCAATCCATATGTAATATTTATTTAAATTAATATATATATTTTATGCGTTTTGGATTTCTTCTTATACAATATTCACTTTAAAATTCATTTAGATATTATTATTCCATATAGTATTCATATTTAATTCTATTTTAAACTATTTCAAGTCTTCACATTAATTACTTCTTTTAAATTTTTATATATGTAATTTTGTGTATATACATTGAAAATTTCAAATTTCTTTTTCTTTTTTTTTTAGCTATTTTAAAATAGTTACATTTTATTTGTGATAGGCTTTTAGGTCATTAACTTTTAAATATTGGTGTTAATATTTACATGTGATGTGAGATTATTGTTATTATGTACATTGTATTGCTTGTTTATATTGATAGATTATTCGTGTTCATTTGTACGTATTTTGGCTTACTAATTATTCTTTCGAGTTATACATTGTCATCCCATTGTGTTTTATTTGTCAAAAATTTCATTTCATTTAAACATTGAAATCATTTTATTCAAAAGTTTCCAAAATAATGCAATACTCGATCTTTGGGACTTCGAGAAATCGTACCCTAACTTACGGGGTTTTGATTTCCTCGTCGAACTAAAACGACCAAACATTTTAGTTTTCAAATACACAAAGTTTCAATAAAATTTTTTAAAGGTTATCTTATACTCGGCAAATCCAACATTGCTTCCTAACTTACGGGATACGATATTTGGTTGCCCCGGGGTGAGAAGGCCTTTTATACATTCGTTCAAATCTATCCAAGAATTATTTTAAAATATGGCATTAATAAAAAGGGGAAATCGTTTTTAATCTCTTCGAATTTTCAACATTCGACTTTAAGACATTAAATAATCAATTTGGTACCAATTTTGGGCGTTACGAGGGTGCTGATCCTTCTTTGTAAGTAACTAACTCCCGAACCCATTTTTACTGAAACTCGTAAACCAAAATCATTTTTAAGGTGATCCGATCACACCTCAATAAAAGATCGGTGGCGAATCCAATTTTCATTTTTTTTAAGTCGACACTATTTTTATTTTCAAAAAGTGGTTTCGACAGCTTGGCGACTCCGCTGGGGACTGGTTTTGAGAGTCAAGCCACAAATTGATTAATTTTTGTCTTTTTGTCGAAAAATCAAATTTTGTTCTCAATTCACAATTTCCCTTTTTGCATTTCATCCATTATTTTCATGGTTAATCATAGTGCGTTTGCTTGGTTGATCCAATTTTGTTAATGTATATCTGCATTTTGCATTACATAAGTTGGTCAATTTTACCCTTCTTAAGTGGGAGTGAGAAGCTATTCCTTCGTGAGGTCTTCACCTTCGTGCAGGATAGTGGATCACTTTCGAGATACATCCGTACCTATGTCTTCGTGAGATTTTCATCTCCGTGCAGCCATAGGGAAATGAATTCCCCTGAACTGAACTCAGCCCATATGAGGCTATAATGGGTGAGGATCAAGGAATCTGCTGGTTGAGGTACCTTTACTTTAGAACCAAACCACATATAGTGAACCATAAGAGCCTACCCTAGGTAAGACCACGCCAAACCGCTAGTGGTCACTCGAATAGGTGCTCTATTTATTTCTTGCTTGCTTTTCTTGGCACTAACTTGTTTCGTTTTGTTCTGGTTATGATTGCATTGCATTTTCATCATAGAAAAGAGGTGTTGATTCACGTTCAATTGCTAAATAGAGAGCTTGTCATGGAAAATGAATTTTTTGATAAAGTGGAAAATAATACGACTGGCCGAATATGTTCCGAGAAAACACAACAAGAGAAGGATGATAGCCTAACGGAGGAGTACACGACTTTTTTTCGTTTCCCGAGGATTCAAGTTGACAAAGATTATTCGAGAGTCGTCAGCATCCCAACATTTTTTAAATAAGCTAACAAGCATCACGAGGACGAGTGAGTGATGAGTCGCGGCCCAAATCAAGCAAAAAAGAGCTAGTATAGACAATCATTGGAAAATTCACGAGATTTATCTTAACATCCGGACGAAGAAAAGGATCAATGTCTTCACCTGGAGTGTGAGGGAAAAGCCGTATATATATCCGCTTTATGTAAAGAGATTTGTTTTCTAGTAAAGTTATTCTAATAGAATTGAATCAGAATCAACGTCTCTTTTTTGCATTCATTGCATGCATTTGCATTACATTACATCATATACATTAAAGTACACCAAAAGATCCTAATTGATTAAAATTATTTCAGTTGATCTGGAAATCAACAAAAACCTACCAACCAAACATCATTACTGTACCTGAGTAAAAGGAATGGACCAAATGTTGGAGAGATTAGAGCAAAGGCAAATACAGATGCAAGAGCAATTAACCAAATTTTAACAAGATATGAAGGATCAGATGTTAGAGTTCCAAAGAAGTATGATAAGCCTGTTAACCCAGTTATTGGATAAAGGGTTAGAAAAAGGAAAAAATCAGGTGGTCCACTTTAGGGATGATTGTGAAGACCCTGTTTCTTCTCCAGGCTTTACACCAACAAGCATCCAGACACAACCAAATGGGTATCCATAAAAGGTGTCTGTTAACATTAGACCCCAATACTAGACCGGTACCTCGACACTAATGAATTACCCGACAGGCTCAAATTCCAATATGAGAGACAATCTAACCAATCCTGTGGTCCATGATGATCTAGCTAAAACAAAACAGGTGAGAGTGGAGTTCCCAAAGCAATTTGAAGATCGTTACAAACAGAAAAGGCAAGAGTGGAGTTTCCAACTCAATACTTTAAAGGCTCCAGGGAATAGGAAGAATGAAGTGAATAACGCAAGCATGTATAACAGGGGATACACAAAACCAATTACTGTAGGCCAGCCAAAAATAGTAACCGCTAGCCATCAGGGCCTTTCAAGGCAAGAATCTTACACGAGGACAAATACAGAAAACGCCTATACTAATGACGTATAGAGAGCTATATCAAAACATGTTTGAAGCACATATAGTATCGCCTTTCTACTTGAAACCAATGCAGCCCCCATTTCCTACAGGGTACGACACAAATGCCCAGTGCAAATACCATGTAAGAATCATGGGGCATTCGATAGAAAACTGCACCGCTTTCAAAAAGCTAGTTGAAAGGCTCATCAATATGGGTATTGTCAAGTTCAATGACTCATCTATTCCGCTACCCAATCATATTGATAATAGGGTAAACACGATGAGTTAAGATATTGGGAGAAGAATCAAGATAGACATTGTAGAAGTAAAAACTCTATTGAGTTGGGTCTAGAAGGAGATGGCAAGAAGGGGATTAGTCATTTTGGATTTAGGAGGAGGCCACGGAAAGACAATGAACTATTGTGAGTTCTATCATGAGAAGGGGCATGAGATCCAAGAGTGCATGGAATTCAGGGCTTTGGTTCAAGGCATGATGGACAATAAAGAGATGGAGTTCTGTGAGAAAATTATAGAAGAGAGAAGCCTATGCACAATGTTGGGAAGTGTTCACATCAATGTCGTATATGAGGACACAACTGAAAAGGGGACCTTGTTAGATATCTGTCCTTATAAACCTGGGAGTGTTTTAAATAATTGGACTGCGAAAGAAATTCCTGTAGTTTTAGAGCTTACTCAGAGTAATGTTCAGAACACACTTGTTACTTTTAGCCTAGAAGTGATAAGAATCCCTTTGTGAAATAGGCTCATGTCTGAACGTCATTATTTTAATAAAATACATTTTTGCATTTTGAGAAAATATTCTTTTACTCTTTTCATATGAATAATTATTCTTTCATTCTTTTAGAGATTTTCTTCCAATTCATTCTTTCATTTCATTCATAATCATATTGTACAAATAATAATTCTTAAATCCACACATTCTTTGAATATTTTTTGTACCTACAATAGGTCCTTGGATATCAACGAATGAGTGACACTGCTATAGGCTCAGAATTTCCTTTTAAACAAGACATGTGTTTAGAGGGATCTCATAACTTTGAAAATGACGTAGATTGTAGCCTATCTCCGAACTTGTTGAGGATGGTAGAGCAGGAAGAGAAACAAATTTTACCCTATGAGGAGACAATGGAGATTGTGACCTTGGTGGAGGGAAAAGTAGTAAAAAGTAGAACATGCATAACCGAAGAAACGAAGCAAGACCTTGCTGAGTTACTTCAAGAGTTCAAAGATGTCTTCGCATGGTCATACCAGGATATGCTTGGGTTAAGCACTGACATTGTAATCTGAACAACAGCACGATGTCAAAAATTTGCAATATGTTCAAGACTAACATCATAAACGATGCAGTGGAGAAAACCTCTACCAGAGCAACGCCTTTCTCTTTGGCTTCTCACCGTTTTGCCCATTGAAATCGAGTTTTCATCTCTTCAAGTTTTTGTTAGATTTTATCCCTATTGAAGAGGAAGATCCAAAGTTTTTCGTCATAGTCAGATGTACCAAAAAAAAATTCGCCCCAGAAAGCTCTATGAGAGAAACCTGATATCAAAGAAGATCCTTTGCATACAAAAGGATTTCATAAGAAAGTGAATGTTAAGATGGGAAGGATCTTGTGTAGAAGATTTTATCTAGAAAAACATTGATTCTGATCGAAAAGGATAACAAGGACTTGCCTAATCCTATGAGTTCAGATCCAATCAAAAAATATTTTAAAAAACTTAAAAAAATAAAAAATATTTCAAGAATAAAATGAAAATAAAAATGATAAAAAAAAGAAAAAAAAGGAAAAAAGGAAAAGGAAAAGGAAAGGCCAAAGCGAAAACCCGCAAAGGGCGCTTTGATATCAAAGGGGATTTGAGTTGAAAACCCGAAAAGGGTGGCTCAAATTTTAAGATAAGTGAGGCATGGATGTCACCGGGCTAATATCACCGAAGGCTTCTGTACAGCCCAAATTTTGCCCGGGCCCAACAAGTAGAGACCAAAATACCATCAGACCCAATTAAATTAAACCACCCCAAACTAAACCTAGCCCAAACCAACCCAAAAATAAACTCAATAAGAATAGTCCATTTTACAAAAATAAAAACCAATACAAACCCTAAGCCCAAATTAAAATACCATCCCACTACCAAACTAAAACCCTAGCAGCCCTTACTGCCCATGTGCGCTGTTCAGCCACCTCGCACGCCCCTTGCCTACTGCCACTACTTGCCTATCGCCTTATCTGCATGCTCTGACATCTCTGCCATCTACAATACACAAGAAGAAGAAAACAAAAAGGACAAAACAACAAACAAACAAATCGAAAGAAAACAAAGAAAATGGAAAAATAGTTTTGTATTTTGGTTATAAAGCCAAAATGAGAGGCTTGTTAAGATTCTTCTTCCTTTTACGAACACAAGAGAAATAAAAAAAGTAATATTTCAATGTGATATATATTTTTTTTGTTGTTTTAGATCTAGTGCTTTATTTTTATTTCTTTTTATCTACGAAAATAAAAAAAGAAAAATGAAGAAAAAATGCACCTGGATTCACACCCGAGCCCCATCACCGGAAACCTTTTCCCTTGACGCTGAAATCGGGCCGAGAGGGGTGTAGGGGGTCTCTATTTTTGGTTTCTTTCTTAAAAAGGGCCCTGGGCTTCGAATGGGATTCAAATTCGGGGTTAAAACTCCCTTTTACGCCACGTCGGCCACCGACCATGGTGGCGCTATGGCGGAGGCGCGCCGGAACCCTAGGCCAGATCATGGCCGGAGAAGGCAATGGAGGCACAGAGGGAGAGAGTTTTCTAATTTTTTTGTAAAAATGGGAGAGAGGAAGTGATTTTTTTTTTAGGTATTTTGGTTTATATAAGGTACCAAAATGGTACCGTTTTGGGAAGGGCCATTAATGACCAAAATGGCGCCGTTTTGGGCTAACCGACCTGATCTAACTCGCTCCGGAAGGAGGATCCGTGCGTTTTAGCCTTAAGGGGTTATTTGCACGAGAAGTCCCTCTGCTTTTGCAGCAAAGTGTAATCCGATCCTTTTTTATTATTTTCTGATTTGGGCCGCAAACTTTGCTTCTGCTTCAATTTGGTCCATAGACCATGCGCAGATGTTGTCCCCTGCAACGGCGCCGTTCAAATGGCATGGGAATATTTCCCTTTCGACCCTGTATCTCTGGGTGCGTTTAGTTCAGGCCCCAATTGTCTTTTTATTTAAATTCTGTCATTTAATTTTGTTTTAATTTCAATCTGGTTCTGGGTCCATTTAATTTATTTGTTTATTATTATTAGTATTTTTTTAAACAAAAACTCTTTTATTATTATCTGTTTTAAGTTTTTATTTATTTATTATTTATTGTAAACTATTATATATATATACATATATATATCTTTTAAATTTTCGTATGTATGTATATATTATTTGAAACTATTTGTACTTATTTTTTATATATAATATTATTTATTTTAAAATGTTCTATATTTATTTATTTTAAGTTTTCTCGTATATTTTTATTCAAACTTTTATTATTTATTGTTCTTATAAATCATTCATGTTAAATTATTATTTACTTTAGATTGTTATATATATTGTCTTGTTTTATATTCCTTTGGTTATTAATGTTGGTATTAAAATTAGATATATTGTGTGCTCATTTCCATTGTGTGCACTATAATTTGCTTATTCGTATCCTCATATATTTGTCATGCATTAATGTATCATTTTATTCATAAATTGTTATGCCATGTTCCATTATCGCTCAATTTCATTTCATCACTTCAAAAGTTGCGCTCAATTTGTATACCTCAATAATAAACCGATCTATTTTATCACGAACAAAACAAATACACCTCGTTCAAGTGTTGCACTCGTCATCATTCAAATCCAAGAAGAGTTTTAAAATAAGGCAATATTTTGTGTTTAGAAATTCGAGAAAACGTGCCCTAACGTGTTGGGTTTCGATTCCTCGCTCTACCAAATAGCCAAATATCCTTTTAAAATTTCAAAGTAAGGCAATATTTTGCATTTGGGAAATTTGAGAAGACATGCCCTAACGTGCTGGGTTTCGATTTCTCGTTTAACCTAAATAGCAAAATATCCTTTTAAACCATGGCTCTTGAATAAGCAAGATTTCATGTTCAGATTCGAGAGAAATCGTACCCTAACTTACGGGGTTTCGATTTTCCTCGACGAGTCTAAATTACCAATAATTTTAAATCAAAGCACAAGTTAAATAAAAACTTATCCTCGGGAGTTCAAAAATGTCGTGTCCTAACTCATTGGATGTAACATTTTGTTATATCAAGGTAAGGATTTCTAAAAATGCAAAGGTAATATTCTGCATGTGGAATTTTGAGAAATCAAGCCCTAACTTACTGGGTTCCGATTTTTTGACCCAAGTGACCGAATATCCTTTTAAAATTGAAATAAATGAGGTTTTAATAAAAAAATAAAAGGAAGCTTACTCTCAAAAATACGAGGTGTTGTGTCCTAACTAACTGGATGTGACATCTTGTTACTTTGAGATAAGGAGGCATTTTCTATTTTGATTTATTCGAGTAATTTTAAAATAACACAATAAAAAGGGATAGTATTTTTAAATTCTTTTCGAGTTTTTAATTTTCGACACCAAGACATTAAGTAATCAACTAGGTACCAATTTTGGGCGTTACGAGTGTGCTAATCCTTCCTCGTACGTAACTGACTCCCGAATCCGTTTTCTAAATTTCATAGACTAAAATTGTTGTTTTAATAAACTCAAATTATTTACTAAAGACAACCACATTTTGAGGTGGTCCGATCACACCTCATCAAAAAAAGATTGGTGGCGACTCCCACTTTCGTTTTATTTTCAAAATCCAAGTTGACCCCCTGTTTATCAAAAAAATGGTGTCAACAGCTTCTATTGGGTATCACTTCATTTGTGAGGTTATTAATTACTTCACCAAATGGGTAGAGACTGCTTCATGCGCTAATGTCACCAGGTCAGCAGTTAGCAAGTTTTTGAAAAAGGAGATTATATGTCGATATGGAATGTCTGAAAGAATCATATCTGACAATGCGCTGAATTTGAACAACAGCACCATAATGGAAGTTTGCAGTCAATTTAAGATCAGACACAATAATTCGTCACCATATCGCCCAAAAATGAATGGTGTAGTGGAGGCGACCAATAAAAAATATCAAGAAAGTTGTGAGGAAAATGTCTGAGACTTACAAAGATTGGCATTACCATTCACCCTTTTGGCTTATCGAACGTCTATCAGAACTTCCACCAGGGCAACGCCTTTCTCTCTGGTTTATCGGATGGAGGCAGTTTTACCCATTAAAGTTGAAATTCCTTCTCTCCGGGTATTGGTTGAGCTAAGGTTGGATGAAGCAAAATGGATCCAATCTCGATATGATAAATTGAACCTAATTGGAGAAAAAAGGCTAAAAGCTATTCACCACGGTCAGATGTAGTAGAAACGAATGATGCGAGCCTATAACAAAAAGGTTCGTCCTAGAGAATTCCATGAAGGGGACCTGGTGTTGGAAAATATTTTTTTCTCTACAAAAGATTTTAGAGGGAAATGGATGCCAAATTGGGAAGGACCTTATGTTGTAAAGAAGGCCTTTTCTGGAGGAGCATTAATTTTGAGTGAGATGGATGGTAAAAACCTGCCTAATCCTGTAAACTCAGATTCAGTCAAGAAATACTTCACCTCTAATTAGAAAACCCTAGCAGTAGACCAGCAACCATCGCTATTCTCTACGCGCCTCCAGCTGGGTGTACCTGCAAAACAAACGAAACCAACAAGGACAACAAGGAAAGGCAATAACAAAAAAGGAGCAAGCAAATGAAAAAAGAGAATAAAAGAAAATGAGATTTTTCTTTCTTATAATTTTATTTTTTGTTTTTCTCGGCTATATAAGGCCAAATAATCTGTAAAAAAAGGGGGAGAAATTAAAAAAAAAGCAGTAAACAAAATCAATCACAGTTTTCGAAGGTGATCTGAATTTTTTATTTAATTTCTTTGTTGTTTTCCTTAGTTTTTTCGTTGATGCTTGCTTACTGTTTAAGAAAAGAAACACAAAAAAGGCGAGGGTTTACCTTATTGTCGGTGCCGATTGGATCTTTGTTCACTTCGTCGAAATAGACTCTCAAGCGAGGGTTGTAAGGCCGAAGATCGAAGGAGCTGTCGGTGGCATGGGAATGGGTTCAAAAACCCTAGCAGAGGAAAAATGGGATAATAATTTTTTTAAAGAATGATAGAAAGTAGTTTTTTTTTAAATTGTTGATTTTATATTAGGTATGAAACGACGTCATTTAAAGCATGTTTCAGTGGCCTCAAAATGGTGTCGTATAAGGCCATGACCCGCGCGGTGACCCGACCTAAGGGAAGGTTCCGCGTGTTTTTTATTGATGGGTAATTTGCATCTCTGGTCTCGCCGCATTTTTATTTATTTTAATTCAGTTTTTTTCATTTTTTCAATTGATACTGTAAATTTTATTCGGTTTCTGATTCGGTCTTGATGAAACGACGCATTTCAGAGGGCGAGAATATTTCTCCATTCAATCCCTTTGAGTTATTCGCGCCTTTCAATTGGACCTTTCATTTTGTTCTATTTTCATTTTTTCCCTTTAATTTTGTTTTGAGTTTAATTTAATCCATACTTATTTCATTTAATGTACTTGATTTTTATTCTGTTTAAAATCCATTTTTCTGTTATTTTTAGATATATTTATTTTTAAATGTAACTTTCTTTTTAGGACATTCTACATTCATTCATACACCTCTAATTAGGATATTTTGATTTATTCAGATCATAACATCCTACTCATTAGGCATAAATAGGCCTATGCAATGATTATACAAGCCATGTTCCCTAGAGAACAGATTAGTGAAACCACAAATCCCATACCACTGAAGTCGCAGTAGAATGGTTTGAAGAAGATGGCGAATCTAATATCCCTGAAGTTACGGTGGAGTAAATTAAAGCCCATAATCTCATTTCTTTGGCGTTTTAGTGGAATAGATTAAAGCTAAAGGCAACAAATCTTATTTCCCTGACGTCGCAGAAGATTAAAGCTGAAGGCACCAAATCTCATTTCCATGATGTTGCAGTGGAACAGATTAAAGCTAAAGCCAACGAATTTTATTTCCTTGGGATCGCAGTAGATTAAACCTGAAGGTAGTGAATCTCATTTCCTTGGCTTGTAGTGGAATAAATTAAAGCTGAAGGCAGCAAATCTTATTTCCCTAGCGTCGTAGTAGATTAAAGCTGAAGGCAGCGAATCTCATTTTCTTGGCATTGTAGTGGAACAGATTAAAGTTGAAGGCAGCGAATCTTATTTCCCTAGTGTCGCAATAGATTAAAGCTGAATGCAGCGGATCTTATTTCCTTGGCGTTGTAGTGGAACAAATTAAAGCTGAAGGCAGTGAATCTTATTTTCCTGGCGTCGCAGTAGATTAAAGCTAAAGGCAGCGAATCTCATTTCCTTGGCGTTACAGTGGAACAGATTAAAGCTGGAGCCAACGAATCTTATTTCTCTAGCGTCACAGTAGATTAAAGCTGAAGGCAGCGAATCTTATTTCCCTAGCGTCGCAGTGGGATGGTTTGAGGTTATCATGGCAGATCTTATCTCTATTAAGTTTCAGTGGAGCAGATTAAAGCCACAAACCTTATCCCTCTGAAGTTGCAGTGGGGCAGGTTGAAGAGACAAATCTTATTTTCCTAGCATCGCAGTGGAATGGTTTGAAGAAGATGACGAATCTTATAACCCTGAAGTTGCAGTGGAGTAGATTAAAGCCGATAATCTTATTTCTTTTGCGTTGTAGTGGAACAGATTAAAGCTAAAGGCAGCAAATCTTATTTCCCTTGCGTCGCAGTAGATTAAAGCTAAAGGCAGCGAATCTTATTTTCCTGGCGACGCAGTAGATTAAAGCTGAAGGCAACGAATCTCCTTTTCTTGGTGTTGTAGTGAAACAGATTAATGTTGAGGGCAGCAAATCTTATTTACTTGGCGTCGCAGTAGATTAAAGTTGAAGGCAGCGAATCTCATTTCCTTGGCGTTGTAGTTGAATAGATTAAAGCTAAAGGCAAATGAATCGATGTCTCTGGCGTCGCGAAGAGATTAAAGTCAAGGCGTAATCTTATTTCTAAGCGTCGTGAGAGATTAAATCAGAAGGAAACGAGTAGGATGGTTTGAAGTTATCATGGCATATTTTATCTCCTTGAAGTCGTAGTAGAACAGATTAAAGCCACAAACCTTATCCCTCTGAAGTTGCAGTGGGGCAGGTTGAAGAGACAAATATTATTTTCCTGAAGTTACAGTGGAATGGTTTGAAGAAGATGATGAATCTTATATCCCTAAAGTTGCAGTGGAGTAGATTAAAGCCAATAATCTCATTTCTTTAGCGTTGTAGTGGAATAGATTAAAGCTGAAGGCAACAAATCTTATTTCCTTGGCATCGGAGTAGATGAAAGCTGAAGGCATCAAATCTTATTTTCCTAGCGTCGCAGTAGATTAAAGCTAAAGGCAGCGAATCTCATTTCCCTCGCGTTGCAGTGGAACAGATTCAAGTTGAAGGTAGTAAATCTTATTTCCCTAGCGTCGCAGTAGATTAAAGCTGAAGGCAGTGAATCTCATTTCCTTGGCGTTAAAGGAATGATTAAAGTCAAGGTAGCGAATCTTATTTCCCTGGGGTCACAGTAGATTAAAGCTGAATGAATCTCATTTCCTTGGCGTTGCAGTGGGACTGATTAAAGTTGAAGGTAACGAATCTTATTTCCTGGGCTCGAAGTAGATTAAAGCAGAAGGAAGCGAATCTTATTTCTTTGGCGTTATAAAGGAGCAGATTAAATCAAGGCGTGAATCTTATTTCCCTGGAGTCGCAGTAGATTAAAGCTAAAGGCTGCAAATCTTATTTCCCTGCCGTTGTAGTAAATTAAAGTTGAAGGCAGCGAATCTCATTTCTTTGGCATTGGCGTCAAGAGATTAAAGTCAAGGCGTGAATCTTATTTCCCTGGCGTGGCAGTAGATTAAATCAGAAGGACACGAGTCTTATTCCCTCAGCGTTGCAGTGGAACAGATTAAAGTTGAAGCCAGCGAATTTTATTTCCCCGGCGTCGCTGTAGATTAAACCTGAAGGCCGCGAATCTTATTTCCTTTTCGTTGCAGTAGAACAGATTAAAGCTGAAGCAGTGAATCTTATTTCCCTGGCGTCGTACTAGATTAAAACTGAAGGCAGTGAATCTTATTTCGATTGCGTTGTAGTGGAACAGATTAAAGCTGAAGGTAGTAAATCTTATTTCCCGAGCGTCACAGCAGATTAAAGCTGAAGGCAGCAAATCTCTTTTCCCTGGCATTGCAGTGGAACTGATTAAAGCTGAATGTAGTAAATCTTATTTCCCTGGCATCGTAGTAGATTAAAGCTGAAGGCGGTGAATCTTATTTCCTTAGCGTTGCAGTGGAACAGATTAAAGCTAAAGGCAGCGAATCTTATTTACCTGGAGTCGTAGTAGATTAAACTTGAAGGCAGCGAATCTCATTTACCTGGAGTCGTAGTAGATTAAACTTGAAGGCAGCGAATCTCATTTCCCTGGTGTTGCAGTAGATTAAAGCTGAAGGAAGCAAATCTTATTCCTTTGGCATCACAGTGGAACAAATTAAAGCTGAAGGCAGCGAATCTCATTTCCCTAACGTCGTAATAGATTAAAGCTGAAGGCATCGAATCTTATTTCCTAAGCGTTGCAGTGGAACAGATTAAACCTGAAGCCAGTGAATCTTATTTCCCTGGCGTCGCAGTAGGTTAAAGCTGAATGCAGCGAATCTCATTTTCTTGGCATTGCAGTGGAACAAATTAAGGCTAAAGGCAGTGAATCTTATATCCCTAGCGTCGCAGTAAGCAAAAGTTGAAGGCAGAGAATCTTATTTCCTTGGCGTTGCAGTGGAACATATTAAAGTTGAAGGCAGTAAATCTTATTTCCTTGGCGTTGCAGTGGAACAGATTAAAACTGAAGGTAGCGAACTTTATTTCCATGTCGTCACAGTAAATTAAAGTTGAAGGTAGCAAATCTTATTTCCTTAGCATTGCAATGGAACAGGTTAAAGCTGAAGGCGGCGAATCTCATCTCCTTGCCGTTGTAGTGGAACAGATTAAAGCTGAAGGCAAGGAATCTTATTTCCCTGGCACCGCAATAGACTAAAGGTAAAGGCGGTGAATCTTACTTCCTTGGCGTTTCAGTAGAATAGATTAAAGCTGAAGGCAGCGAATCTTATTTCCCTGCTGTTGCAGTAGAACAGAGTAAAGCAGAAGGCAACAAATCTTATTTCCCTGACGTCGCAGTAGACTAAAGCTAAAGCCAACGACTCTTATTTCCCCGGCGTTGCAGTGGAACAGATTAAAGCTGAAAGCAGCGAATTCCATTTCCTTGGCATTGCAGTGGAACAAATTAAAGCTGAAGGCAGCAAATCTTATTTCCTTGGCATCGCATTAGGTGAAAGCTGAAGGCAGCAAATCTCATTTCCTTGGCGTTGCAGTTGAACTGATTAAAGTTGAAGGCAGCAAATCTTATTTATTTGGCGCCGAGTAGATTAAAACTTAAAGCGTTGAATCTTATTTCCTTAGCGTTATAAAGGAACATATTAAAGTCAAGGCAATAAATATTATTTCCTTGGCATTGTAGTAGAACAGATTAAAGCTGAAGGCAGCGAATCTTATTTCCCTGTCATCGCAGTAGATTCAAGCTGAAGGTAGCGAATCTTATTTCGTTGGCGTTGCAGTGGAACAGATTATAGTTGACGGCAGCGAATCCCATTTTCTTGGCATTGCAGTGGATCAAATTAAAATTGAAGGTAGCAAATCTTATTTCCTTGGCGTCGCATTAGATTAAAGCTGAAGGTAGCAAATCTCATTTCTTTGGTGTTGCAATGGAACAGATTAAAGCTGAAGGCAGCGAATCTTATTTCCCTAGTGTCGCAATAGATTAAAGCTGAAGGCAGCGAATCTTATTTCCTTGGCGTTGTAGTGGAACAAATTAAAGCTGAAGGCAGTGAATCTTATTTTCCTGGCGTCGCAGTAGATTAAAGCTAAAGGCAGCAAATCTCATTTCCTTGGCGTTACAGTGGAACAGATTAAACCTGGAGCCAACAAATCTTATTTCTCTAGCGTCACAGCAGATTAAAGCTGAAGGCAGCGAATCTTATTTCCCTAGCATCGCAGTGGGATGGTTTGAGGTTATCATGGCAGATCTTATCTCTATTAAGTTTCAGTGGAGCAGATTAAAGCCACAAACCTTACCCCTCTGAAGTTGCAGTGGGGCAGGTTGAAGAGACAAATCTTATTTTCCTAGCATCGCAGTGGAATGGTTTGAAGAAGATGACGAATCTTATAACCCTGAATTTGCAGTGGAGTAGATTAAAGCCGATAATCTTATTTCTTTTACGTTGTAGTGGAACAGATTAAAGCTAAAGGCAGCAAATCTTATTTCCCTTGCGTCGCAGTAGATTAAAGCTAAAGGCAGCGAATCTTATTCCCTTGGTGTTGTAGTGGAATAGATTAAAGCTGAAGGCAGCAAATCTTATTTTCCTGGCGACGCAGTAGATTAAAGCTGAAGGCAACGAATCTCCTTTTCTTGGTGTTGTAGTGAAACAGATTAATGTTGAGGGCAGCAAAACTTATTTACTTGGCGTCGCAGTAGATTAAAGTTGAAGGCAGCGAATCTCATTTCCTTGGCGTTGTAGTGGAATAGATTAAAGCTAAAGGCAGCGAATCTGATTTCTCTGGCGTTGCAGTAGATTAAAGCTGAAGGCAGCGAATCTTATTTCCCTAGCGTCGTAGTAGATTAAATCAGAAGGAAACGAGTAGGATGGTTTGAAGTTATCATGGCAGATTTTATCTCCTTGAAGTCGTAGTAGAATAGATTAAAGCCACAAACCTTATCCCTCTGAAGTTGCAGTGGGGCAGGTTGAAGAGACAAATATTATTTTCCTGAAGTTACAGTGGAATGGTTTGAAGAAGATGATGAATCTTATATCCCTAAAGTTGCAGTGGAGTAGATTAAAGCCAATAATCTCATTTCTTTAGCGTTGTAGTGGAATAGATTAAAGCTGAAGGCAACAAATCTTATTTCCTTGGCATCGGAGTAGATGAAAGCTGAAGGCATCAAATCTTATTTTCCTAGCGCCACAGTAGATTAAAGCTAAAGGCAGCGAATCTCATTTCCCTCGCGTTGCAGTGAAACAGATTCAAGTTGAAGGTAGTAAATCTTATTTCCCTAGCGTCGCAGTAGATTAAAGCTGAAGGCAGTGAATCTCATTTCCTTGGCGTTGCAGTGGAACAGATTAAAGCTGAAGGTAGCGAATCTTATTTCCCTGGGGTCACAGTAGATTAAAGCTGAATGAATCTCATTTCCTTGGCGTTGCAGTGGAACAGATTAAAGTTGAAGGTAACGAATCTTATTTCCTGGGGTCGAAGTAGATTAAAGCAGAAGGAAGCGAATCTTATTTCTTTGGCGTTGCAGTGGAACAGATTAAATTTGAAGGCAGCGAATCTTATTTCCCTGGAGTCGTAGTAGATTAAAGCTAAAGGCAGCAAATCTTATTTCCCTGCCGTTGTAGTAAATTAAAGTTGAAGGCAGCGAATCTCATTTCTTTGGCATTAGCGTCGCAGTAGATTAAAGCTGAAGGCAGCGAATCTTATTTCCCTGGCGTGGCAGTAGATTAAATCAGAAGGACACGAGTTTTATTCCCTCAGCGTTGCAGTGGAACAGATTAAAGTTGAAGCCAGCGAATTTTATTTCCCTGGCGTCGCTGTAAATTAAACCTGAAGGCCGCGAATCTTATTTCCTTTTCGTTGCAGTGGAACAGATTAAAGCTAAAGCAGTGAATCTTATTTCCCTGGCGTCGTCGTAGATTAAAACTGAAGGCAGTGAATCTTATTTCGATTGCGTTGTAGTGGAACAGATTAAAGCTGAAGGTAGTAAATCTTATTTCCCTAGCGCCACGCAGAGAAAAGTCAAGGCAAGAAATCTCTTTTCCCTGGCATTGCAGTGGAACAGATTAAAGCTGAATGTAGTAAATCTTATTTCCCTGGCATCGTAGTAGATTAAAGCTGAAGGCGGTGAATCTTATTTCCTCAGTGTTGCAGTGGAACAGATTAAAGCTAAAGGCAGCCAATCTTATTTACCTGGAGTCGTAGTAGATTAAACTTGAAGGCAGCGAATCTCATTTCCCTGGTGTTGCAGTAGATTAAAGCTGAAGGAAGCAAATCTTATTCATTTGGCATCACAGTGGAACAAATTAAAGCTGAAGGCAGCGAATCTCATTTCCCTAACGTCGTAATAGATTAAAGCTGAAGGCATCGAATCTTATTTCCTAAGCGTTGCAGTGGAACAGATTAAACCTGAAGCCAGTGAATCTTATTTCCCTGGCGTCGCATGAAGAGGTTAAAGTCGAATGCGTGAATCTCATTTTCTTGGCATTGCAAAGGAATGATTAATGCTAAAGCGGTGAATCTTATATCCCTAGCGTCGCAGTAAGCTAAAGTTGAAGGCAGAGAATCTTATTTCCTTGGCGTTGCAGTGGAACATATTAAAGTTGAAGGCAGTAAATCTTATTTCCTTGGCGTTGCAGTGGAACAGATTAAAACTGAAGGTAGCGAACTTTATTTCCATGTCGTCGTAGTAAATTAAAGCTGAAGGTAGCAAATCTTATTTCCTTAGCATTGCAATGGAACAGGTTAAAGCTGAAGGCGGCGAATCTCATCTCCTTGCCGTTGTAGTGGAACAGATTAAAGTTGAAGGCAAGGAATCTTATTTCCCTGGCACCGCAATAGACTAAAGCTAAAGGCGGTGAATCTTATTTCCTTGGCGTTTGAGTAGAACAGATTAAAGCTGAAGGCAGCGAATCTTATTTCCCTGCCGTTGCAGTAGAACAGAGTAAAGCAGAAGGTAACAAATCTTATTTCCCTGACGTCGCAGTAGACTAAAGCTAAAGCCTACGACTCTTATTTCCCCGGCGTTGCAGTGGAACAGGTTAAAGCTGAAAGCAGCGAATTCCATTTCCTTGGCATTGCAGTGGAATAAATTAAAGCTGAATGCAGCAAATCTTATTTCCTTGGCATCGCATTAGGTGAAAGCTGAAGGCAGCAAATCTCATTTCCTTGGCGTTGCAGTTGAACTGATTAAAGTTGAAGGCAGCAAATCTTATTTCGCTGGCGTCAGAGTAGATTAAACCTTAAGGCAGTGAATCTTATTTCCTTAGCGTTGCAGTGGAACATATTAAAGCTGAAGGCAATAAATATTATTTCCTTGGCATTGTAGTAGAACAGTTTAAAGCTGAAGGCAGCGAATCTTATTTCCCTGTCATCGCAGTAGATTCAAGCTGAAGGTAGCGAATCTTATTTCGTTGGCGTTGTAGTGGAACAGATAATAGCTGACGGCAGCGAATCCCATTTTCTTGGCATTGCAGTGGATCAAATTAAAATTGAAGGTAGCAAATCTTATTTCCTTGGCGTCGCATTAGATTAAAGCTGAAGGTAGCAAATCTCATTTCTTTGGTGTTAGTGGAATGATTAAAGTCAAGGCAAATAATCTTATTTCCCTAGTGTCGCAATAGATTAAAGCTGAAGGCAGCGAATCTTATTTCCTTGGCGTTGTAGTGGAACAAATTAAAGCTGAAGGCAGTGAATCTTATTTTCTTGGTGTCGCAGTAGATTAAAGCTAAAGGCAGCGAATCTCATTTCCTTGGCGTTACAGTGGAACAGATTAAAGCTGGAGCCAACAAATCTTATTTCTCTAGCGTCACAGTAGATTAAAGCTGAAGGCAGCGAATCTTATTTCCCTAGCATCGCAGTGGGATGGTTTGAGGTTATCATGGCAGATCTTATCTCTATTAAGTTTCAGTGGAGCAGATTAAAGCCACAAACATTATCCCTCTAAAGTTGCAGTGGGGCAGGTTGAAGAGACAAATCTTATTTTCCTAGCATCGTAGTGGAATGGTTTGAAGAAGATGACGAATCTTATAACCCTGAAGTTGCAGTGGAGTAGATTAAAGCCGATAATCTTATTTCTTTTGCGTTGTAGTGGAACAGATTAAAGCTAAAGGCAGCAAATCTTATTTCCCTGGTGTCGCAGTAGATTACAGCTAAAGGCAGCGAATCTTGTTCCCTTGGTGTTGTAGTGGAATAGATTAAAGCTGAAGGCAGCAAATCTTATTTTCCTGGCGACGCAGTAGATTAAAGCTGAAGGCAACGAATCTCCTTTTCTTGGTGTTGTAGTGAAACAGATTAATGTTGAGGGCAGCAAATCTTATTTACTTGGCGTCGCAGTAGATTAAAGTTGAAGGCAGCGAATCTCATTTCCTTGGCGTTGTAGTGGAATGGATTAACGCTAAAGGCAGCGAATCTGATTTCTCTGGCGTCGCAGTAGATTAAAGCTGAAGGCAGCGAATCTTATTTCCCTAACGTCACAGTAGATTAAATCAGAAGGAAACGAGTAGGATGGTTTGAAGTTATCATGGCAGATTTTATCTCCTTGAAGTCGTAGTAGAACAGATTAAAGCCACAAACCATATCCCTCTGAAGTTGCAGTGGGGCAGGTTGAAGAGACAAATATTATTTTCCTGAAGTTACAGTGGAATGATTTGAAGAAGATGATGAATCTTATATCCCTAAAGTTGCAGTGGAGTAGATTAAAGCCAATAATCTCATTTCTTTAGCGTTGTAGTGGAATAGATTAAAGCTGAAGGCAACAAATCTTATTTCCTTGGGATCGGAGTAGATGAAAACTGAAGGCATCAAATCTTATTTTCCTAGCGTCGCAGTAGATTAAAGCTAAAGGTAGCGAATCTCATTTCCCTCGCGTTGCAGTGGAACAGATTCAAGTTGAAGGTAGTAAATCTTATTTCCCTAGCGTCGTAGTAGATTAAAGCTGAAGGCAGTGAATCTCATTTCCTTGGCGTTGCAGTGGAATAGATTAAAGCTGAAGGTAGCGAATCTTATTTCGCTGGGGTCACAGTAGATTAAAGCTGAATGAATCTCATTTCCTTGGCGTTGCAGTGGAACAGATTAAAGTTGAAGGTAACGAATCTTATTTCCTGGGGTCGAAGTAGATTAAAGCAGAAGGAAGCGAATCTTATTTCTTTGGCGTTGCAGTGGAACAGATTAAATCTGAAGGCAGCGAATCTTATTTCCCTGGAGTCGCAGTAGATTAAAGCTAAAGGCAGCAAATCTTATTTCCCTGCCGTTGTAGTAAATTAAAGTTGAAGGCAGCGAATCTCATTTCTTTGGCATTGGCGTCGCAGTAGATTAAAGCTGAAGGCGGCGAATCTTATTTCCCTGGCGTGGCAGTAGATTAAATTAGAAGGACACGAGTCTTATTCCTCGGCGTTGTAAAGGAGCAGTTAAAGTTGAAGCCGTAATTTTATTTCTGGCGTCGTCAGAGATTAAACTCAAGGCCGCGAATCTTATTTCCTTTTCGTTGCGAAAGGAAGCATTAAAGTCAAGCGATGAATCTTATTTCCCTGGCGTCGTAGTAGATTAAAACTGAAGGCAGTGAATCTTATTTCGATTGCGTTGTAGTGGAACAGATTAAAGTTGAAGGTAGTAAATCTTATTTCCCTAGCGTCACAGCAGATTAAAGCTGAAGGCAGCAAATCTCTTTTCCCTGGCATTGCAGTGGAACAGATTAAAGCTGAATGTAGTAAATCTTATTTCCCTGGCATCGTAGTAGATTAAAGTTGAAGGCGGTGAATCTTATTTCCTCAGCGTTGTAGTGGAACAGATTAAAGCTAATGGTAGCGAATCTTATTTACCTGGAGTCGTAGTAGATTAAACTTGAAGGCAGCGAATCTCATTTCCCTGGTGTTGCAGTAGATTAAAGCTGAAGGAAGCAAATCTTATTCCTTTGGCATCACAGTGGAACAAATTAAAGCTGAAGGCAGCGAATCTCATTTCCCTAACGTCGTAATAGATTAAAGCTGAAGGCATCGAATCTTATTTCCTAAGCGTTGCAAATGGAATGATTAAACTCAAGCGTTGAATCTTATTTCAAGGCGTCATGAAGAGGTTAAAGCCGAATGAATGCGTAATCTCATTTTCTTGGCATTGCAAAGGAGCATTAACGCTAAAGGCGGTGAATCTTATATCCTAAGCGTCGCGAGAAGCTAAAGTTGAAGGCGAGAATCTTATTTCCTTGGCGCTGCAAAGGAACATATTAAAGTTGAAGGCAAGAATCTTATTTCCTTGGCGTTAAAGGAATGATTAAAAGCGAAGGTAGCGAACTTTATTTCCATGTCGTCGCATGAAGAAATTAAAGTCAAGGTAGCAAATCTTATTTCCTTAGCATTGCAATGGAACAAAGTTAAAGTCAAGGCGGCGAATCTCATCTCCTTGCCGTTGTAGTGGAGCAGATTAAAGTCAAGGCAAGGAATCTTATTTCCCTGGCACCGCAATAGACTAAAGGTAAAGGCGATGAATCTTACTTCCTTGGCGTTTCAAGAGAACGATTAAAGTCAAGGCGCGAATCTTATTTCCCCGCTGCGAAGAGAATGAGTAAAGCAGAAGGCAACAAATCTTATTTCCCTGACGTCGCAGTAGACTAAAGCTAAAGCCAACGACTCTTATTTCCCCGGCGTTGCAGTAAAGGAATGATTAAAGTCGAAAGCAATAATTCCATTTACTTGGCATTGCAGTGGAACAAATTAAAGCTGAAGGCAGCAAATCTTATTTCCTTGGCATCGCATTAGGTGAAAGCTGAAGGCAGCAAATCTCATTTCCTTGGCGTTGCAGTTGAACTGATTAAAGTTGAAGGCAGCAAATCTTATTTCATTTGGCCGAGTAGATTAAACCTTAAGGCAGTGAATCTTATTTCCTTAGCGTTGCAGTGGAACATATTAAAGCTGAAGGCAATAAATATTATTTCCTTGGCATTGTAGTAGAACAGATTAAAGCTGAAGGCAGCGAATCTTATTTCCGTGTCATCGCAGTAGATTCAAGCTGAAGGTAACAGATTATAGTTGACGGCAGCGAATCCCATTTTCTTGGCATTGTAGTGGATCAAATTAAAATTGAAGGTAGCAAATCTTATTTCCTTGGCGTCGCATTAGATTAAAGCTGAAAGTAGCAAATCTCATTTCTTTGGTGTTGCAGTGGAACAGATTAAAGCTGAAGGCAGGGAATCTTATTTCCCTGTCGTCACAGTTGATTAAAGTTGAAGGCAGCAAATTTTATTTCCTTGGAGTTGTAGTAGAACAGATTCAAGCGGAAGGCACCAAATCTTATTTCCCTGACGTCGCAATAGACTAAAGCTAAAGCCAGCGAATCTTATTTCCTTAGCATTGCAGTAGAACAGATTAAAGCTGACGACAGCGAATTACATTTCCTTGGCATTACAGTGGAACAAATTAAAGCTAAAAGAAGCAAATCTTATTTCCTTGGCGTCGTATTAGATTAAAACTGAAGGCAGCAAATCTCATTTCCTTGGCGTACTAGTGGAAAAGCAGAAGGCAGCAAATCTTATTTCTCTAGCATCGTAGTAGATTAAAGCTGAAGGCAACAAATCTCATTTCACAGCGTTAAAGGAATGATTAAAGTCAAGCGTTGAATTTTATTTCCCTGGCGTCGTAGTAGATTAAAACTGAAGGCAGTGAATCTTATTTCGATTGCGTTGTAGTGGAACAAATTAAAGCTGAAGGTAGTAAATCTTATTTCCCTAGCGTCACAGCAGATTAAAGCTGAAGGCAGCAAATCTCTTTTCCCTGGCATTGCAGTGGAACAGATTAAAGCTGAATGTAGTAAATCTTATTTCCCTGGCATCGTAGTAGATTAAAGCTGAAGGCGGTGAATCTTATTTCCTTAGCGTTAAAGGAATGATTAAAGCTAAAGGCGTGAATCTTATTTACCCGAGTAGTAGATTAAACTTGACGGCAAATAATCTCATTTTAGGGTATTGCAGTAGATTAAAGCTGAAGGAAGCGAATCTTATTCCTTTGGCATCACAGTGGAACAAATTAAAGCTGAAGGCAGCAAATCTCATTTCCCTAACGTTGTAATAGATTAAAGCTGAAGGCATCGAATCTTATTTCCTAAGCGTTAAAGGAAGATTAAACCTGAAGCCAGTGAATCTTATTTCCCTAGCGTCGCAGTAGGTTAAAGCTTAATGCAGCGAATCTCATTTTCTTGGCATTACAGTGGAACTGATTAACGCTAAAGGCAGTGAATCTTATATCTCAAGGCGCATGAGAAGCTAAAGTTAAAGGCGAGAATCTTATTTCCTTGGCGTTATAAAGGAACATATTAAAGTTGAAGGATAGAATCTTATTTCCTTGGCGTTGCTAAAAGGAATGTAATAAAATCAAGGTAGCAAACTTTATTTCCATGTCGTCACGAAGAAATTAAAGTCAAGGTAGCAAATCTTATTTCCTTAGCATTGCAAAGGAACAAGTTAAAGTCAAGGCGTGAATCTCATCTCCTTGTTGTTGTAGTGGAATGATTAAAGTCAAGGCAAGGAATCTTATTTCCGGCACCGCAATAGACTAAAGCTAAAGACGGTGAATCTTATTTCCTTGGCGTTTCAAGAGAATGATTAAAGTCAAGGCGTGAATCTTATTTCCCGCCGTTGCGAAGAGAACAGAGTAAAGCAGAAGGCAACAAATCTTATTTCCGACGTCATAAAGAGACTAAAGCTAAAGCCAACGACTCTTATTTCCCCGGCGTTGCAGTGGAATAGATTAAAGCTGAAAGCAGCGAATTCCATTTCCTTGGCATTGCAGAGGAACAAATTAAAGCTGAAGGGTGCAAATCTTATTTCCTTGGCATCGCATTAGATGAAGGCTGAAGGCAGCAAATCTCATTTCCTTGGCGTTGCAGTTGAACTGATTAAAGTTGAAGACAGCAAATCTTATTTCGTTGCCGTCAGAGTAGATTAAACCTTAAGGCAGTGAATCTTATTTCCTTAGCGTTGTAGTGGAACATATTAAAGCTGAAGGCAATAAATCTTATTTCCTTGGCGTTGCAGTTGAACTGATTAAAGTTGAAGGCAGCAAATCTTATTTCGCTGGCGTCAGAGTAGATTAAACCTTAAGGCAGTGAATCTTATTTCCTTAGCGTTGCAGTGGAACATATTAAAGCTGAAGGCAATAAATCTTATTTCCTTGACATTGTAGTAGAACAGATTAAAGCTGAAGGCAGCGAATCTTATTTCCCTGTCATCGCAGTATATTCAAGCTGAAGGTAGCGAATCTTTTTTTTTGGCATGCTAAAGGAATGATTATAGTGACGGCAAATAATCCCATTTTCTTGGCATTGCAGTGGATCAAATTAAAATTGAAGGCAGCAAATCTTATTTCCCTAACATCGCAGTAGACTAAAGCTAAAGCCAACGACTCTTATTTCCCCGGCATTGCAGTGGAATAGATTAAAGCTGAAAGCAGCGAATTCCATTTCCTTGGCATTGCAGAGGAACAAATTAAAGCTGAAGGGAGCAAATCTTATTTCCTTGGCATCGCATTAGATGAAAGCTGAAGGCAGCAAATCTCATTTCCTTGGCATTGCAGTTGAACTGATTAAAGTTGAAGACAACAAATCTTATTTCGTTGCCGTCAGAGTAGATTAAACCTTAAGGCAGTGAATCTTATTTCCTTAGCGTTGCAGTGGAACATATTAAAGCTGAAGGCAATAAATCTTATTTCCTTGGCGTTGCAGTTGAACTGATTAAAGTTGAAGGCAGCAAATCTTATTTCACTAGCGTCAGAGTAGATTAAACCTTAAGGCAGTGAATCTTATTTCCTTAGCGTTGCAGTGGAACATATTAAAGCTGAAGGCAATAAATCTTATTTCCTTGACATTGTAGTAGAACAGATTAAAGCTGAAGGCAGCGAATCTTATTTCCCTGTCATCGCAGTATATTCAAGCTGAAGGTAGCGAATCTTTTTTCGTTGGCGTTGCAGTGGAACAGATTATAGCTGACGGCAGCGAATCCCATTTTCTTGGCATTGCAGTGGATCAAATTAAAATTGAAGGCAGCAAATCTTATTTCCTTGGCATTGCATTAGATTAAAGCTGAAGGTAGCAAATCTCATTTCTTTGGTGTTGCAGTGGAACAGATTAAAGCTGAAGGCAGCGAATCTTATTTCCCTGTCGTCGCAGTTGATTAAAGTTGAAGGCAACAAATTTTATTTCCTTGGAGTTGTAGTAGAACAGATTCAAGCATAAGGCACCAAATCTTATTTCCCTGACGTCGCAATAGACTAAAGCTAAAGCCAGCGAATCTTATTTCCTTAGCATTGCAGTAGAACAGATTAAAGCTGACGACAGCGAATTACATTTCCTTGGCATTACAGTGGAACAAATTAAAGCTGAAAGAAGCAAATCTTATTTTCTTGGCGTCGTATTAGATTAAAGCTGAAGGCAGCGAATCTCATTTCCTTGGCGTAGTAGTGGAAAAGCAGAAGGCAGCAAATCTTATTTCTCTAGCGTCGTAGTAGATTAAAGCTGAAGGCAACAAACCTCATTTCCCTGGCGTTGCAGTGGAACAGATTAAAGCTGAAGCAATGAATCTTATTTCCCCGGCGTCGTAGTAGATTAAAACAGAAGGCAGTGAATCTTATTTCGATTGCGTTGTAGTGGAACAAATTAAAGCTGAAGGTAGTAAATCTTATTTCCCTAGCGTCACAGCAGATTAAAGCTGAAGACAGCAAATCTCTTTTCCCTGGCATTGCAGTGGAACAGATTAAAGCTGAATGTAGTAAATTTTATTTCCCTGGCATCGTAGTAGATTAAAGCTGAAGGCGGTGAATCTTATTTCCTTAGCGTTGCAGTGGAACAGATTAAAGCTAAAGGCAACGAATCTTATTTACCTAGAGTCGTAGTAGATTAAACTTGAAGGCAGCGAATCTCATTTCCCTGGTGTTGCAGTAGATTAAAGCTGAAGGAAGCGAATCTTATTCCTTTGGCATCACAGTGGAACAAATTAAAGCTGAAGGCAGCGAATCTCATTTCCCTAACGTCGTAATAGATTAAAGCTGAAGGCATCGAATCTTATTTCCTAAGCGTTGCAGTGGAACAGATTAAACCTGAAGCCAAGAATCTTATTTTCTGGCGTCATGAAGAGGTTAAAAATGCAAATGAATCTCATTTTCTTGGCATTGGAGTGGAACAGATTAACGCTAAAGGCAGTGAATCTTATATCCCTAGCGTCGCAGTAAGCTAAAGTTGAAGGCAGAGAATCTTATTTCCTTGGCGTTGCAGTGGAACATATTAAAGTTGAAGGCAGTAAATCTTATTTCCTTGGCGTTATAAAGGAATGATTAAAAGCGAAGGTAGCGAACTTTATTTCCATGTCGTCATAAAGAAATTAAAGTCAAGGTAGCAAATCTTATTTCCTTAGCATTGCAATGGAACAGGTTAAAGCTGAAGGCGGCGAATCTCATCTCCTTGCCGTTGTAGTGGAACAGATTAAAGTTGAAGGCAATGAATCTTATTTCCCTGGCACAGCAATAGACTAAAGGTAAAGGCGGTGAATCTTATTTCCTTGGCGTTTCAGTAGAACAGATTAAAGCTGAAGGCAGTGAATCTTATTTTTTCTGTCATTGCAGTAGAACAGAGTAAAAGCAGAAGGCAACAAATCTTGTTTCCCTGACGTTGCAGTAGACTAAAGCTAAAGCCAACGACTCTTATTTCCGGGCCGCAGATGGAAGCAGATTAAAGTCGAAAGCAATAATTCCATTTCCTTGGCATTGCAGTGGAACAAATTAAAGCTGAAGGCAGCAAATCTTATTTCCTTGGCATCGCATTAGGTGAAAGCTAAAGGCAGCAAATCTCATTTCCTTGGCGTTGTAGTTGAACTGATTAAAGTTGAAGGCAGCAAATCTTATTTCGCTGGCGTTAGAGTAGATTAAACCTTAAGGCAGTGAATCTTATTTCCTTAGCGTTGCAGTGGAACATATTAAAGCTGAAGGCAATAAATCTTATTTCCTTGGCATTGTAGTAGAACAGATTAAAGCTGAAGGCAGCGAATCTTATTTCCCTGTCATCGTAGTAGATTCAAGCTGAAGGTAGCGAATCTTATTTCGTTGGCGTTGCAGTGGAACAGATTATAGCTGACGGCAGCGAATCCCATTTTCTTGACATTGCAGTGGATCAAATTAAAATTGAAGGTAGCAAATCTTATTTCCTTGGCGTCGCATTAGATTAAAGCTGAAGGTAGCAAATCTCATTTCTTTGGTGTTGCGAAGGAATGCATTAAAGTCAAGGCGTGAATCTTATTTCCACAATCGTCATAGCTTGATTAATGTTGAAGGCAGCAAATTTTATTTCCTTGGAGTTGTAGTAGAATAGATTAAAGCAGAAGGCACCAAATCTTATTTCCCTGACGTCGCAATAGACTAAAGCTAAAGCCAGCGAATCTTATTTCCTTAGCATTGCAAGAGAACAAAGTTAAAGTCGACGACGTAATTACATTTCCTTGGCATTACAGTGGAACAAATTAAAGCTGAAAGAAGCAAATCTTATTTCCTTGGCGTCGTATTAGATTAAAGTTGAAGGCAGCGAATCTCATTTCCTTGGCGTAGTAATGGAAAAGCAGAAGGCAGCAAATCTTATTTCTCTAGCGTCGTAGTAGATTAAAGCTGAAGGCAACAAATCTCATTTCCCTGGCGTTGCAGTGGAACAGATTAAAGTTGAAGCCAATAAATCTTATTTCCCTGGCATCGCAGCAGATTAAAGCTGAAGGCAGCGAATCTCATTTCCTTAGTGTTGCAGTGGAACAGATTAAAGCTAAAGGTAGCGAATCTTATTTCTCTGCTGGCGCAGTAAATTAAAGCTGAAGGAAGTGAATCTTATTTCCTTGGCGTTGTAGTGGAACAGATTAAAGTTAAAGGCAACAAATCTTATTTCCCTGGCGTCGCAGTAGATTCAAGTTGAAGGCAGTGAATCTCATTTCATTTGCATTGCAGTAGAATAGATTAAAGCTGAATGCAGCAAATCTTATTTCCCTGGCATCGCAGTAGATTAAAGATGAAGGCAGCGAGTCTTATTTCCTTAGCGTTGTAGTGGAATAGATTAAAGCAGAAGGCAGTGAATCTTATTTCCCTAGCGTCGCAGTAGGTTAAAGCTGAAGCCAGAGAATCTCATTTTTTTGTAGTCGCAGTGGAACAGATTAAAGCTGGCGGTAACAAATCTTATTTCCCTAGCGTCGCAGTAGATTAAAGCAGGAGGCAACAAATTTCATTTCCCTAGCATTGTAGTGGAACAGAATAAAGCTGAAGGTAGTAAATATTATTTCCCTAGCGTCGCAGTAGATTAAAGCTGAAGGTAACGAATCTCATCTCCTTGGTATTGCAAATGAATGATTAAAACCAAGGCAAGAACCTTATTTCCAAGCGTCATAAAGAGACTAAAGATAAAGCCAGTGAATCTTATTTCCCTGGCGTTGCAGTGGAACAGATTAAAGCTGATGACAGCGAATCTCCTTTCCTTGGCGTTGTAGTGGAACAAATTAAAGCTGAAGGCAACAAATCTTATTTCCTTAACGTCACATTAGATTAAAGCTAAAGGTAGCAAATCTCATTTCCTTAGTGTTGCAGTGGAACAGATTAAAGTAGGAGGCAACAAATCTTATTTCTCTAGCGTCGCAGTAGATTAAAGCTAAAGGCAGGAAATATCATTTCCCTGGCATTGCAGTGGAACAAATTAAAGTTAAAGGCAGTAAATTTTATTTCCCTGGCATCGCAGTAGATTAAAGCTGCACGTAGCAAATCTTATTTCCTTGGTGTTGCAGTGGAATAGATTAAAGTTGAAGGCAGCGAATCTTATTTCCCTGGCATCGCAGTAGATTAAAGCTGAAGGCAGTGAATCTTATTTCATTTCCGTTGCAGTGGAATAGATTAAAGCTAAAGGCAGCGAATCTCATTTCCATTGCATTGCAGTGGAAGAAATTAAAGCTGACGGCAGCAAACTTTTTTCCCTAGCGTCGCTCTAGATTAAATTTAAAGGCATCGAATCTCATTTCCCTGGCGTTGCACTGGAACATATTAAAGCTGAAAGAAGTAATCTTATTTTCCTGACGTCACAGTAGATTAAAGCTGAAGGCAGCGAATCTCATTTTCTTGGCATTCGAGTGGAACAGATTAAAGCTAAAGGAAGCGAATCTTATTTACCTGGCGTCGCAGTAGATTAAAGTTGAAAGCGGTGAATCTTATTTCTCTGGCTTCACAGTAGATTAAAGTTGAAGGCAGTGAATCTCATTTCTTTGGCATTGTAGTGGAACAGATTAAAGCTGAAGGCAGCGAATCTTATTTCATTGACGTCGCAGTAGATTAAAGCTAAAGGAAACGAATCTTATTTTCTTAATTTTGCAGTAGAACAAATTAAAGTTGAAGCCAACAAATATTATTTCTCTGTCGTCTTAGTAGATTAAAACTAAAGGCAGCGAATCACATTTCCTTGGCATTGCAGTGGAACAGATTAACACTGAAGGCAGCGAATCTTATTTCCCTAGCATCGCAGTAGACTAAAGCTGAAGGCGGAGAATGTTATTTCCATGGCGTTGCAGTGGAACAGATTAAAGCTGAAGGCAGTGAATCTTATTTCCCTTGCATCGTAGTAAATTAAAGTTGAAGGCAGTGAATCTTACTTTCTGGGCAATACAGTGGAACAGTTTAAAGCTGAAGGCAGCGAATCTTATTTCCTTGGCGTCGCAGTAGATTAAAGCTGAAGGCAGCAAATCTTATTTCCTTGGCGTTGCAGTGGGATGGTTTGAAGTTATCATGGTAGATCTTATCTCCCTGAACTTGCAGTGGAGCAGATTAAAGCCACAAACCTTATCCCCCTGAAGTTGCAGTAGAGCAGATTAAAGCCACAACCCTTATCCCCATGAAGTTGCAGTGGAGCAGATTGAAACCACCAGTCTTATTTCCCTGAAGTTGCAGTGGAGCAGACTAAAACCACAAATCTCTTCCCCTTTGAAATCGCGACAGAGTATATTGAAGCTACGATTCGTATCTGAAGTTACAGTAGAGTGGATCAAAGCAACAAGATGCAGTGGGCTAGAATTAGGCTACTTGATGAAGAGAAGCACCAAGTAAGGTGAAGACTCGGCAAGACTAGGAAAAATTAGCCCTTTTTGAGTCTTTGCTCCATTTTCGTTACACGACAATGAGCAAAGAGGAGCAACTGTAATAGGCCAATTTTGGCCTGGCCAAAATTAACCAAATTAAAAAAGAAACCAAATATAAAAATTAACAATTGACCAATAACAGTCCAGAGTTACAGTGGTCCAATTAACCCAAGATTAAATAGCAGTCCAAAACCTCTAGCTCAATTACAACTAGCCCAAAACCAATAGCCAAAGAAATACCAGAAAACCCTACCAGTAGACCAACAGCTGCCGCCATTCCCCACGCGCACAACGCCCCCACGTGCCTCCAGCTGGCTGTACCTGCAAAACAAATGAAACCAACAAGGGCAACAAGGAAAGGCAATAACAAAAAAAGAGCTAGCAAATGAAAAAGGAGAATAATAGAAAATAAGATATTTCTTTCTTGTAATTTTATTATTTTATTTTTATCGGCTATATAAGGCCGAATAATCTGTAAAAAAGGGGGAGAAAATTAAAAAAAGCAATAAAAAATCGATCACAGTTTTTAAAAGTGATCTAAATTTCTTTTTTTCCATTTAACTTCTTTGCTATTTTCCTTAGTTTTTTTCGTTGATGCTTGTTTACTGTTTAAGAAAAAATACACAAAAAAGGGGTGAGGGTTTACCTTAGTGTTGGTGCCGATTGGATCATTGTTCATTTCGTTGCAATCAAAGCTCAGCGAGGTTGTAAAGTGAAAGCGACAAATCTTATTTTCACGGCGTCGCGAGAGATTAAAGTCAAGGCGTGAATCGATTTCCTTTGCGTTGCGAGAGAATGATTAAAGTCAAGGCAAAATCCTATTTCCACAGTGTCACGAAGAGATTAAACACAAGGTAGCGAATCATATTGCCTTGGCGTTATAAAGGAATGATTAAAGTTGAAGGCGAAGAATCTTATTTCAAGCGTCGCGAAGAGATTAAAGTCAAGACAACGAATCTCATTTCCTTGGCGTTACGGTGGAATAGATTATAGCTGAAGGTACCAAATCTTATTTCCCTGGCGTCATAGTAGATTAAAGCTAAAGGCAGCGAATCTCATTTCCTTGGCGTTACAGTGGAACAGATTAAAGCTGAATGTAGTAAATCTTATTTCCTTGGCGTCGCAGTAGATTAAAGCTGAAGGTAGTGAATCTTATTTCCTTGGCGGTGTAGTGGAATAGATTGAGGCTGAAGGTAACAAATCTTATTTCCTTGGCCTCGTAGTAGATTAAAGCTAAAGGTAGCGAATCACATTTCTTTGGTATTGCAGTGGAACAGAGTAAACCTTAAGGCAGCGAATCTTATTTCCCTGGCGTTGCAGTAGATTAAAGCTGAAGGCAGCGAATCTCATTTCTTTGGCATTGTAGTGGGATAGATTAAAGTTGAAGGCAGCGAATCTTATTTCCCCGACGTCGTAGTAGATTAAAAGTGAATGCAGCAAATCTCATTTCATTGGCGTTGCAGTGGAACAGTTTAAAGTTAAAGGCAGCGAATCTTATTTCCCTAGTGTCGAAATAGATTAAAGCTGAAGGCAGCAAATCTCATTTCCTTGGCGTTGCAATGAAACAGATTAAAATTGAAGGTAACGAATCTTATTTCCTTGGCATCACAGTAGATTAAAGCTCAAGGCAGAGAATCTTATTTCCTTGGCGTTACAATGGAACAGATTAAAGCTGAAGGCAGCGAATCTTATTTCCCTGGCATCATAGTGGGATGGTTTGAGGTTATCATGGTAGATCTTATCTCCCTGAAGTTGCAGTGGAGCAGATTAAAGCCACAAACCTTATCCCCTTGAAGTTGCAGTGAGGCAGGTTGAAGTGACAAATCTTATCTTCCTGAAGTTGCAATGGAGTAGATTGAAGCCACCAGTCTTATTTCCCTAAAGTTGCAGTGGAGCAGACTAAAACCACAAATCTCGTCCCCTTTAAAATCGCGACAGAGTAGATTGAAGCTACGAGTTGTATCTGAAGTTGCAGTAAAGTGGATCGAAGTAACAAGATGCAGTGGGTTGGAATTAGGCTACTTGAAGAAGAGAAGCACCAAAAGAGGTGAAGAATCTGTAAGACTAGGCAAAATTGTCCCTTTTCTAGTCTTTGCTCCATTTTCGTTACACGACAACGAGCAAAAAAGGGCAGTTGTAATAGGCCAATTTTGGCCTGGCCCAATATTAACCAAATTAAAAAAGAAACCAAATATAAAAATTAATAATTTTCCAATAACAGTCTAGAGTTACAGTGGCCCAATTAACCCAAGATCAAACAGTAGCCCAAAACCCCTAGCCCAATTACAATAAGCCCAAAACCAATAGCAAAAGAAAGACCAGAAAACCCTAGCAGCAGACCAGCAGCCATCGCCGCTCTCCACGCGCGTCCAGCTGGCTGTACCCGTAAAACAAACAAAATCAACAAGGATAGAAAGGAAAGGCAATAACAAAAAAAGAGCTAGAAAATGAAAAAGGAGAATAACAGAAAATGAGATTTTTCTTTCTTGTAATTTTATTTTTTGTTTTTCTCGGCTATATAAGGACGAATAATCTGTAAAAAAAGGGGGGAGAAATTAAAAAAAGCAGTAAACAAAATCAATCACAGTTTTCGAAGGTGATCTAAATTTTCTTTTTCATTTAATTTCTTTGTTGTTTTCCTTAGTTTTTTTTCGTTGATGCTTGCTTACTGTTTAAGAAAAGAAACACAAAAAAGGGCGAGGGTTTACCTTAATGTCGGCGCCTATTGGATCCTTGTTCGCTTCGTCGCAATCGAAGCTCAAGCGAGGGTTGTAAGGCCGAAGATTGGCAGAGCTTTCGGCGGCATGGGAATGGGTTCAAAAACCCTAGCAGAGGAAAAAGGGGATAATAGTTTTTTTTAAATAATGATAGAAAGTAGTTTTTAAAAAAAATTGTTGATTTTTTATTAGGTATGAAACGGCGTCGTTTAAGGCCTATTTTAGTGGCCTCAGAACTGTGTCGTATAAAGCCATGACCCACGTGGTGACCCGACCTAAGGGAAGGATCCACGTGTTTTTTATTGATGGGTAATTTGCATCTCTGGTCCCGTCGCATTTTTATTTATTTTATTCAGTTGTTTTCATTTTTTTCAATTGATACTGTAAATTTTATTCGGTTTCTGATTCGGTCCTGATGAAACGACGCGTTTTAGAAGGCGAGAATATTTCTCCATTCAGTCCCTCTGAGTTATTCGCACCTTTCAATTGGCCCCTTCATTTTGTTTTATTTTCTTTTTTTTCCATTTAATTTTGTTTTGAGTTTAATTTAATCCATGCTTATTTAATTTAATGTACTTGATTTTTATTCTGTTTAAAATCCATTTTTTTATTATTTTTAAATATATTTATTTTTAAATCTAACTTTCTTTTTATGTTTAAGTTTAATATATTTTTAAGTTTATTATCAATATTAGTTCAATATTATAATATATTATTATTCTAAATTTATCATTAACATTATTTTAGGTGTATCATGTATTTTTATTTAAATTTATCATGTATTATCTTATGCATTCTTGTTGTAATTTCAATATAATTTATACATTTTTTACGGTTTTATTTTGTAATACATTTTAGGTCATTTTATTTGTGATAGGCTTTTAGGTCATTAACTTTTAAATATTGGTGTTAATATTTACATATGATGTGAGATTATTGTTATTACGTACATTGTATTGCTTGTTTATATTGATAGACTATTCGCGTTCATTTGTCCGTATTTTGGCTTACAAATTATTCTTTCGAGTTATACATTGTCATCTCATTGTGTTTTATTTGTCAAAAATTTCATTTCATTTAAACATTGAAATCATTTTATTCAAAAGTTTCCAAAATAATGCAATAATCGGTATTTGGAACTTCGAGAAATCGTGCCCTAACTTACGGGGTTTCGATTTCCTCGTCGAACTAAAACGGCCAAACATTTTAGTTTTCAAATACACAAAGTTTCAATAAAAATTTTTAAAGGTTATCTTATACTCGGGAAATCCAACGTTGCATCCTAACTTACAGGATACGATATTTGGTTGCTCCGAGATGAGAAGGCCTTTTTTACATTCGTTCAAATCTATCCAAGAATTATTTTAAAATATGGCATTAATAAAAAGGGGAAATCATTTTTAATCTCTTCGAATTTTCAACATTCGACTTTAAGACATTAAATAATCAATTCGGTACCAATTTTGGGCGTTATGAGGGTGCTAATCCTTCCTCGTACGTAACTAACTCCCGAACCCGTTTTTACTAAAACTAGTAGACCAAAATCATTTTTAAGGTGATCCGATCACACCTCAATAAAAGATCGGTGGCGACTCCAATTTTCATTTTTTTTAAGTCGACATTATTTTTTATTTTCAAAAAGTGGTTTCGACAGTCAACATACAAGGAGAGTCTGTGTGTCAAGTCTAAGGATTATTTATACTACCAATACAAGGAGTATTTCTATAAACACTTAGGGGATGTTTGGTTGAAGGTAATGGTTATGGCATTACCTGTCTATTACAAGCCTATTCTACAGGCCCACTTAAGATGTTTGGTTCAAGGGAATACCCTATTACACATGTATTCTGTTCCAGGCTTAAGTAGAGATAATTAGGGATCTTTATTCCCTTCCCTCTTCACCGTTTACCCATTCGTTGCCATATGAACCCTATTTTACCCTCACAAATTCTTACCTCAAAATCACTCGAACGACAACCATTTCTTGCTTCCTTCGACTCCGACATTCCTCCCCTTCATCCAAGGTCAAGTAAACGTTTTTCCTTCTACTGTTACTTTCATTTTCCTACCTGTCTATTTTTTTCTTACCCAAGTTGCGTGCCAAGTGGGGGCATTAAGGTGGCCTGGGACGAGAGAGAATCGAACAACCAGTCGGCTTGGGAAGGGGTTGAGTAGGCCTTTCTTTGGCTCGGTGTGAGAGGGAGGTATGTCAAACAAAGGCTTGAGACAATAACATCAAATTTCAAGTGTGGGGTTTAGGTATGCCGATCACTACTTCTTAATCTGGATCTTTAACATGTATAGTATATTTTTTATAGTACTGTCCTGAAAGTTTGATAATATTTTCTTATCTATTTGATTATTTGAAGGTAAAGAGATGGCGAAGTTCATAATTTCTTATATCAAAGGCTTGAGATAATGCTTGTTGTTATAAATCTCAACTGTATAAAGTAGCTTTAATCCGCAACTTACATGATTCTTTTGCCTCTTGCCGATATCTTTATATGTCTGTTCTTGGTATTTCTTTTGTAAAACCATCATAGTAGCAGCTTTAAGCAAATTTACAACACTGATCACTCTTTATCATCAAAGCTTTACTTTTCCGATACTGGATGAAATATGATATAGTGTGGGATATTCTGTCTCTAGCTGCCAATCCAAAAGCTATTTCTGCAAACTTAAGGTTCTCCTTTTCTGATTCCAAGTTTGTTGTTATTCAAAGCCACTGAACTTCGTCAAAACTAATAGTACTAAGTTGTGGAATTTTAATGCTTTATTATTAGACTAAAATGTATTCATTTAATACCTTGTTCTGCAATTTTTTCTTTCTTTTATCTTTTGGAGCTTTAATATTTTAACACAAGTGATGTCAATTTTTTGTCTTGATAATATCTTTATTATTTACTGATGCAAGTGGACAGACATATATCAAGTAACTTTCACAAACATGCATTGCTTTTATATTCCTTCATTATTTACTAATATTCTACTGGCCAATGGCAACTTTGAAATAAGATGTTTGGTTTCTGGAAGCTCTCTGTAAAGTTTGTCTTTATGAGTCTACATCTGGCCGCTTAGAAATTTAATTAAGCTAATAGTTTTTGCTCTTAAACTTATATGACATTCTGTAAGTTCTTTTAAATTGTAAAAGAGGTGTATGCCTAGATTTTATAACTATTGTTATTAACAATCCCATGGCTAATAAGTGAATTTCCATTTTCTTTTTACCTTTAGAACAAACTAACTTTGAGTCTGTCATAGTATCTCAATATTTTATACATGGGATGCCACTATTTGTACTACTTTTATAATTAGGACTTGGGATTTAATTTATTAGCGTTATTCCAGGTTATCTCAATGTCTAAAAGTGTTGAAATGAAATAAAAGTTTACATCTATGCTTTCCTGTGGTTCATGACAGACGAAAAGGTTAATCATCCTATTCAATTTTAGTATATGGTTCATATTTTGTTCCCATATTCAATAAAACGGTGCTTCTAGTATAGGCCAGCCTCTGTAGTAACATTTCATGCATTGTAAATGATATATAGATTATTTTGCTATGGTATATCTTATAAATATTAATCATCCTCTTTCTTAAAAACTTCCTAAAACCTTGCTATGGTATATCTTATAAATATTTCATGCATTGAAGATAATATATAGATTACTTTGCAGGCGGCAACATTGATCTCATGGTCTACTGTAGTAACATTTGTGTTTTAGAAGTTTGACAAAAAGAAAGAATGCTACATGAAAACCTTCTTTCTGCTTCCTAGAATGTGATTCTGACTTGTTTATATGTCTGTAACCAACAACACTTACTTGGTGTTTACAATATCTTACTTCATTTTTCAATGCTTGTTTTATGTATTTCATTAATGCTTCTTCTGGACAAGTTTCAAGTGTAAATCTTTTACAGGAAGAGGAGCTGAGCGAAGCAGCAGTTCTTATTTTTCTTAATTTTGCAGATAAGCAGATTGGTAAGTTTCATGTCTCACATGTAATTCATGTTATCATTGAATATACTTGGCAAAATTGCCTTGCAGCCTATGCTATGATGAGATTCATTGTATGTATTTATAAGTAAGAACTTCAAAATGATTTATGCCCGTGTTCTATGCATCTTTCAACAATAGAAACTAGTTTTAAATTATATTTATCCACTCCTTGAACAAATCATCTTTTAAGTGGTAGAATGCTGAGTCATTTGTTCATGCACATTGAGTTGTTCATCATCAAAGTAAGGGATCTGTGAACCTATTTGATCATCCTCAGTAACTCCTAAAGGAAATTAATTTATTGGTCATCATTGTAGGTTGAAGGTAGCAACAAGAAGGGGGAAAAATATCACTCAAGGGTGTGATAAGATAACAATACCCTCCCAATGTCTTTGTTGTAAGTTGGTTATGTGTTCAACTTTGGAAAGATGAAATTTGTTAATGGAAAAGGAAGCTGCCAAGTTAAAGAGCAGCACACCCTCGTAGGCTACCAAATGTCAAGAGTCAAGAACAACAAAAAAAATCAACAAAGAAAAGGGACATAAACAAATATCTCCACTGGAATGATGATACCATTACTCTTTTCTAGTAATACGGGAAATACAATATATCCATGTTAAACTACATTTACAATTCAAATTTGATCTTTTTACTTTAAACAAGAAAGTTTTGGTTATATTTAATTTTCGATATGTTTTTATTTTTGATATGTTTCATTTAAAACTATTTTAATCTTTTAATATATTATTAAACTATTTTTATTTTCGATATATTTAATTTATGTTATATTTAATTTTGGTCTTCAAAAATGTTTTATAGTACTTATATTGTTTGATTAAAACTATAATTAACACTACAAAAATTATCTCAACAAACGAAACAATAAAAAAAAAAGTAAAATGCTACAAACAAATCATGTTATTGTAAGAATGTAATGTATATGGAGTTTTAGATTTTATTTAAATAAAATAATAATCGAATATTTTAAAATACATAATTTTAAGATATTTAACGACTATATATCAATAATCAAATTGAGTTAATACAAAATAAAAGAAATTAAGACCTATTTTCTTTTCTCATAAAAATATTAAATTCATATTAATCAAATGGGTTTTTTAAATAATTATTAAACATCACCATCAATTAATCAAATCTTCAAAAACACATTCTTTTCTTTTCTTTCTTTTTTTCTTTTTGGATGATTGATAAAGAAATGAATGTCAAGTTTTTTACTCGCAAAGATAGTTGTAATTTCTATTTTGTGCTTTGTAAATATTCTTAATATATATTGTTTATTTTTCTTTGATAGTGTGTTATAGCTTCCTCTTCTTCTTTGGCTTGTTTGATTGCTTCCTTCACTCATAGTTGAGCGTCTTGTATCCTGTGAGGGTGCACAATAAAATCATTATTGCATGTTGTTTGCTCCATAAGTTTATTCGAACCTATATGAGTCTTGATCCTATTGAAGCGGAGTTGGGAGAAGGATTACCTAGTAATGTGATAGATGACGACAAACCGAATATCGTAAATATTCATCCATCGGATGCATGGGCTACTTGGAGGATAGAACTAGCCAACCAAATGTTTATTCTACCAATACAGGAAGTATTTCTGTAAACACTAAGGTGTTTTTCACCCTATAACCTTATATTAATATTTGTTACTTTTATGAAAATTTAAGTTTTAAATAATTTTTCGACTAAATTAATATTAAATTAGCTTGTAACACCAATTTAATAAAATATATAAAACAAGCATAAATATAATTTCATTAAAACCTGTCAATAAAAAAAGTACCATTAATTCCTTTGAAGTCCTCACTTTTTGGGTCTTAATGGGTGAGAAATTTCTTAAATAGAAACTGAAGACGATATTTTAAGTAAAGGGGACGTTAAAACCCAAGTCTTTGGAAAATAAATTGCATCACGACTGAACCAAAAATTCCCTTAAGTTATAATTAGGCACTTAATGGAAAAGTAAGTCAACAAAATAATAGAAAAGGCTTGGGCACAATTAATTTATACTCTAATGTCTCGTGTATAATGCTATAAGGATAATGCTTATTTATTATTATCTATTATATAGAAATATGGACCATCAGAAACAAAAAAAGCAAAGATTCTATCCTTTTATTATATATTATTGATACTAACAACATAGAAATTTCCAGGAAAAAGAAAGCACAACACATGAAGTAAATTACATGACATCGACTGAAGCAATGATAACAACTGGCCCCTACAACAATTGCAACAAGACCTTGACTCCTATAATCACTTTCCTTAAATTCTTCTCTTTGGAAACTATAACATATATGCTACTACTGAACCTTTAGCAAACAATTAAGTTTACGTAATTCAACATGGCCTCATCCTCAACCTTTTCCGTTATTTTAGGTGTTGACACCAATTTTTTTGTGAAAATGGGGTCGACTTGAATTTTGAAAACGAAAATTAAAATGGGAGTCGTCACCAATCCTTTTTGATAAGGTGTGATCGGACCACATTGAAAAGTGGTTGTTTATAATAAACAATTTAATTTTATTAAAACAACGATTTTGGTCCATGAAATTCAGAAAAATAGGTTCGGAAGTCGGTTACGTACGGGGAAGGATTAGCACCCTCGTAACGCCCAAAATTGATACCTAGTTGATTATTTAGTGTTTTTAGTGTCGATGATTGAAAACTTTAAAGAATTTTAAAAATACGATCCTAAAAATTTTCGAACAATATGGGTTGAAATTTAGGATTCTCTTGTTCCGAAAGAATATCACATCCAGCACATTAGGATACGATACTTTAAACTCTCGAAACCAAGATCACCTTATGGTTTCCAAAACCCATACTTTGAAACTTTAAGAGGGTATTTGGCTATTTGGCTAAACGAGAAATCGAAACCCAGCACATTAGGCCACGTTTTCTCGAATTTCTAAACACAAAATATTGCCTTAATTTAAAATTTTCTTTTTGTATTTGGATAAAAATTATATCTGACGGAACAATAATTATGATAATGTAAGTAAAAATAATACGAGCAAAACAAAAATAATAAAAGATAAATAAAAAAACAAATCAATCACGTACACAACAACAAGCAAATAAACAAGTAAAAAAAACTAAAGCATTTAAAGTAATAATAATGGATATGTAGATGAGCGAGTAAATGAACATCAAGTGAAGCCATAATAACAACAAAGAAAATAGATAAAAATTATAAAATATAAAAGTATATATGTACATATAAGAGAAATATATATGTATGTATATACATAAAATTATGAAAATATGAAAATATATGTATATATATATATTTTAAAGATGTAAAACATAAAAGATAAACATGTGTGTATGTACATACATATATACGTATATAACAATCATGGAATATAAAAAGTATATATGTAGGTATATATATGAATCATAAAATATAAAGAATATATATAAAATACATGTTTTAAAAGTATAAAGAATATGTAAGTATATATATATTTATGAAAATAAAATACATATATAGACATGTATATAGATATGTATAAAATTATGAAATATAAATATATATATATAGGTACATATATGTATATATAGATAAATTAAAAATATGCATATGTATATATATATTATAAAACACATGTATGTGTAGATATATAACGAAGATTTTAAATTTAAAAAATATAAATGAGCAAATAATTACAATAATAATTAATAATAATAGTAATAATATTAAATTTATTAAGAAAATAAACAAAATAACAAAATGACTAAATTAAACTTTAAAATAAAATTCGGGGTTTAAATCTACAAATAAATAAAAAGGGGGATCTTTCTGAACGCGCGCATAACATGGAAGGATTAAAAGGGAAATTTTCCCTTCCCCACTAAAACGGCGCCGTTCAAATAGGGACTAAACTATAAACGCGAAGAATTATGGGGTAAGATTGAAAAATCCTAAAATACTTGATTGAAAAACCATTTAAAAGTGGAGGGACTAAAAGGGTAAATAACTCAAAGCTTAAAACACACAGATCCCTTAGAGGGGGTCGGGTCGGCCAGCGGGTTAGGTTAAAATGACATCGTTTTGGTGCCTGAGAAGGCTGCCCAAAACGGCGTCGTTTTGGAGTTTTATAAATATAAAAAATAATTCGAAAAAACATTTGAAACCCTATTTTTTAAAAAAGGAAGCCCCCGTCTCTTTCTCTGTTTTCTCTCTGGGTTTTTCCCAGAATCCGACGATGGGACCGCCGTATATGCATATATATATATATTAGAACAAAAAAAAGTAAAAATAAAAAATAAAAAAATAAATGAATGAAAAAGGTTTCGAAAACTAAAACCTTTATCTCTGTTTTTATTTCATTCTCTCTTTTTTGTTTTTTTTTTGTCACCCCCCTTACAGATTTTTCAATCGGCCTTATATAGCCGAAATAATAATACAAAAAATCTCTTTCTGGTATCCATATTTGCTGTTTCTTGTTGGTGTCTATTGCAGGTATTTGACGTTTGATGGAGTAGGTGGCAGAGTTGGTGGCCCCAGCGTTAGAGGCAGCGGTGGCAGGGCAAGTGGGCGAGGGGTCAGAAGGGGTGGCTATGGTTAGGCAGTAGGCTAGGGTTTCAGTTTTTTCTGAAAAGTTTTAAACATTTTGGGTCACTGGGCCTTCATTTTTTTGGGGGTTGTAATTTTTAATTATTTTTGGGCTTGCTGTATTTGTTTTGCTGGTATGGGCCCGGGAAAAATTGGGCTTGTACAACTTCCCCTCTTTGCTCATTGTCGTGTAACGGGAATGGAGCAAAGACTAAGAAAGACCAATTTTGTCCGGTCTTGTCGAGTCTTGCTTCTTGGTGCCTTTCTTCTTCAGGTAGACCAATTTTGCCCGGTCTTGCCGGTCTTGTTGCTTTGATCCACTCTACTGCACTTCAGAGAGATATGACTTGTAGCTTCAATGTTCTTCGCAGCAACTTCAAAGGGATGAGATTCGTGGCTTTAGTCTGCTCCACTGTAACGACAGGGAGATAAGGCTTGTCATGGTAAATTTAATCCGACCTACTTCAACTTCAGAGGTATAGGATTAGTAGCTTCAGTATACTCTACTGCAACTTTTGGGAGATAAGACTTGTCATGGTAAATTTAATCCAACCTACTGTAACTTCAGAGGTATAGGATTTATAGTTTTAATCTGCTCTACTGTAACTTCAGGGAGATAGGATTTGTATTTTCAACTTGCCCCACTGCAACTTCATGAGGATAAGGTTTGCTAGTTCAGCCTGCTCTACTGCAACTTCAAAGAGATAAAGTTTGATATGATCTGATTTACTGCAACTTCAGAGAGATGAGATATGTTATTTATAGCTTGAATCTGTTTCACTGCAACTTTAGGGAAATAAGATTTGCTATCTTTAATCTGCTTTGCTGCAAACTATGGTGTCTTTGATCTGCTTCGCTGTCAGTACAAGAAGGCAAGATCTGCTATCTTCAGTCTGCTTCACTACAAACCTAGGGAGGCAAGACTAGTGTCTTCGATCTTCTTCGTTGTTAGTACAGGAAGGCGAGATCTATTATCTTTAGTCTGCTCCGCTGTCAGTACAGGAAGGCAAAACTGGTGTCTTTGATCTGCTTCGCTGTCAGTACAGGAAGGCAAGATCTGCTACCTTCAGTCTGCTCCGCTGTCAGTACAAGAAAGCAAGGCTAGTGTCTTCGATTTGCTTCACTGTCAGTACAGGAAGGCAAGATCTGCTATCTTCAGTCTGCTCTGCTGTCAGTACAGGAAGGCAAGGCTGGTGTCTTTGATATGCTTCGCTGTCAGTACAAGAAGGTAAGATCTACTATCTTCAGTCTGCTCCGCTATCAGTACAGGAAGGCAAGGCTGGTGCATTCGATCTGCTTCACTATCAGTACAGGAAGGCAAGATCTGCTATCTTCAGTCTGCTCCGTTGTCAGTACAGGAAGGTAAGGCTGGTGTCTTTGATCTACTTCGCTGTCAGTACAGGAAGGCAAGATCTGCTATCTTCAGTTTGCTCTGCTGTCAGTACATAAAGGCAAGGTTGGTGTCTTCGATCTACTTCACTGTCAGTACAGGAAGGCAAGATTTGCTATCTTCAGTATGCTCCGCTGTCAGTACACGAAGGCAATGCTAGTGTCTTCGATCTGCTTCGCTGTCAGGACAGGAAGGCAAGATCTGCTATCTTCATTGATCTATTTTTTGGGGAACATGACCTGTATAATCTATTTTATGAACCTAATTATGCCTAGTGATTAGGATGACATGATCAGAATGAATCAAATGCTCCTAACTAGACATGTATGAATGACATTTGAATGAATGCAGAATGTCATTTTTTCGAGAATTATCCTTCTTTGTCACTTAGGTTATCATTACTCAAAGGTTATTAGGGTTTTGTCACTGACGCGCTACAACTCCTTCTTGCTCGGCTGGCATATCCAAAGAAACACTTAATTAGATTGCCCCTCCACTGTGAACGTCAAAGTTCAATCCACTGGGACGCAAAATTTGTACCATCATTCTTCCACTATAACCCAAGGGTAGAAAAATATAGCTTTTTCTCAATCCTCTCCTATCGCAATTCAAGGACACGGAATGTGAAGCTCTTTGGTCTTTTACCCCATTCCAAGGGTGTCATACCAAATGCTCATGCACCAATGAAGAATTTTCTTCTCCCAGGAAACCAGTTTTTATTACTTGGTGAACATCGCTTGTTTGCTCATTAAAGTTTTATCACCGAGACAACATCTTGTTATTTTGTTCAATCAATGTTTTGACGACAAAGTCCAAAAAGATGGTCTTAATTTAGACTTTTCCTTCTTAGATATTTCAACCTTTAAACTTGGTGTTTTCTAAACAATAGTCTTGTTTCAGGTTCCTATATTATTTAGAAACTTCTAGAGTAATATGTAAAATTTCTATTGTGAAAGTATTATTAGTCCATTAATCATTATTCCAATGCAACGCTTGCAAAAGGTCATAACGACATATAAAATAGGATTAATTTGAGAGCCTGACTCGAAATGGATAAATCATCAAAGAGAGTAAGAATAACAAAGGAATTGATTGGGAACACATATCTTAAGAAAGAATGAAGTATTCTAAGAACATCAAATTCAATATAAATAGTATGAAGACTAGGTGCCACAGATATCGTAGCTTGAACTTCTCTATAAAAACTTTCTGAATATCATTCTGAGTTTGACATGTGTTTAGGAGATCTGCAGTACTTTGTCGATGCGCCAAGATGTCGCTTACCCTTTTCTGTTGATTTAGATATAGCAAGATCACCACATGCCCCAATCTGATCAAAATTTGAGCTGCTCTGATCACCTCATGTCCCATTCTAATCAAAATTTGAGCCACCCTTTTCGGGTTTTCAACTCAAATCCCCTTTGGTCTCAAGGCGCCCTTTGCGGGTTTTCGCCTTGGCCTCTCCTTTTTCTTTTCTTTTCTTTTCTTCTTCTTTTTTTCTTTTCTTGATATACTTTTTTATTAAATCTAAACTCATAGGATTAGGCATGTCCTTGTTATCCCTTCCGATTAAAATCAACGTTTTTCCAAATAAGGCCTTACACATAAGGTCCATCCTAGTTTGGCATCCACTTTCTTATAAAGTTCTTTTTTTGTATGGGAAGGATCTTCTTCAATACTAGGTCTCTCTCATGGAATCCTCTAGAGCGAACTCTTCTATTTTTTTTGAGCTCACATCATTTGCTTTTGGCACATTTGACCATGATGGATAACTTTGAACAATCCTTTTCAATCAGGATTAGATCCAAAAGACTCAGAGAGAAAAAATCTCGACTTTAATGGGCAAAATCGTGATAGGCCAAAGTGAAAGGCATTACCCGATAGAGTTTTTATACCGCGCCGTTCATTTTGGGGTGATATGGTGTTAATCTTGAACAGACTACAAACTTCTGATATCGTGCTCTTGTTCAAATTTAGTGCTTTGTCAGATATGATCTTTTTTGGCTTTCTATACTGACATGTGATTTTTTTCTAGAATTTGCTGACTGTCGACTTTGTGATATTGGCATATGAAGTAGCTTCCACCCACTTAGTAAAGTAATCGACGACCACAAAGATGAATCGATGACTGTCAGAAGCTTTTGGCAAGATCGACCCACTGACATCTGTGCCCCACATAGTGAAAGTCTATCGAAAAGTCATAACATGAAGAGATGAAGGAGGCACATGAATCTTGTCTCCATCAATTTGGCAATTATGACATTTCTTGGTACAACTGATGTAATCCCCTTCCATGGTGAACCAGCAATGCTCGAATCTCATGATTTGCTTGGCCATTGTAAAACCATTAGCATGTATTCCTCAGACACCCTTATAGACCTCTTCCAAGATTTTCTTAGCCTTAACAGTGTCCACATGTCTTAGTAGCTCAAGCATATCTTGGTACGATCATGCAAAAACATCTTTGAATTCTTGGAGTAACTCAATGACGTCTCGCTTTGTCTCTGCGGTGATACAGGCTCCGATCTTCACCTCTTTCTCTTCTCCTAAGCTCACAATTTCCACTGATTCCTTATAAAGAAGGATTTGTTTCTCGACTTTTTCTACCATCCTCAATAAGTCCGAAGATAGGCTACAATCTATGTCATCTTCAAAGTCATGAGATCCCTCTAAACACATGTCTCGCTCAAAAGGAGATTCTGAGTCTGTAGCAATGTCACTCATGTAATTGATATCTAAAGACCTATTGTGGGTACAAAAGAATATATAAAGAATTTATGAATTTATGAATAATTATTTGTACAGTATGGTTATGAATGAAAGATTGATTTGGAAGAAAATCCAAAAGAATGAAAGAATCAAAAATGATTACTCGTAAAGAATGAAAGAAGATTGACTTAAAAATGATCACAAAGATGTATTAAAATAATGACGTTCAGACATGATCCTATTTCACAAAGGAGTTCTTATTACCTCTAGGCTAAAAGCAACAAGTGTGTTCTGAACATTACTCTAAGTAAGCTCTAAATACTACAGAGATTTCTTCTGCAGTCTAATTATTTAGAATACTCCCAAGTTTATAAGGGTGGATATCTAACAAGGTCTCTTTTCAGTTGTCTTCATGTATGGCATTGATGTGAACATTTCCTTCTTCTTCCTCTTTTTTTTTCACACTTCTTCACAAAGATCAATCTCTTTATTGTCCATCATATTTAGTTGGATCTTGGCTAATCGCTCTTACATTTGCAACTGTAGTTGGTATTGCTCCCTCTTTGGAGTTGTTCAAGTTTTTCCAATCTTGGTCCATGTCTTTTTGCTTTGGTACCGTAACGATGCTTAGTTAATAGATTTTTTTTCCCAGGTTAACTGAAATAATTTTACCTAATTAAGGTCCTCTTGTGAAAATCTAATGCATATGATGCAATGTAATGCAAATGCATAGAATGAATGCAAAAAGACGTTGACTCCGATTCAATTCCATTTAGAAAACTTTACTAAAAAACAAATTTCTTTACATAAAATGGATGCATGTATGGCCTCGCCCTCATATCCAAGAAACAACATCGATATTTCCCTTTGTTCGAATGTTTAAGATAAATCTCGCAAGTTTCCAATGGATGCCACTACTAGCTCCTTCTTTCTTAATCCTGGTTGCAATCCATTGTCTGCCCATTCTCGTAATGCTCATCACCTTCTTTAAAGAAGTCAGAATGTTAGCGACTCTCAAATAATTAGCTTGAATCTTCGGGCCACGAAGTAAAGTCATGTACTCTTCTGTCACCCTTCTTTTGTTGTGTTTCTTGGGAAATATTCGGGCAGCCATATTATCTTTCACTTTATCAAAAAATTCATTTTCCATGACAAGCTTTCTAATTTAGTAATCAAACTTGAATCAACACCTTTTTTCTAAGATGAAAATGCAATGCAATCATAACCAAAACAAAACGGAACGGGTTAGTACAAAGCAAAATCAAACAAGAAAAATAGAGTACCTATTCGGGTAACCACTAGAGGTTTGGAGTGGTTCTACCTAGGGTAGGCTCTTAAGGTCTTCTACATGTGGTTTGGTTCTAAAGTAAAGGTACCTGAACCAGTAGATTCCTCAATCCTCACCCATTATAGGCTCATATGGATAGAGTTCAGTTCAGGGGAATACATTTCCCTATGGCTCCACGGAGATGAAAATCCCACGAAGACATAGGCACGGATGTATCCCGAAAGTGATCCACTATCCTGCACGGAGGTGAAAACCTCACGAAGGAGTAGCTTCTCACTCTCACTTAAAAGGGTGTGACCAACGGTCATGCAATGCACTGTGTCGAGATATAAAAATTTAAAATACAAAACATGATGAAAACTATAACTCAAAACAAATGAAATGCAATGAGAGGATCGTAAATTTTAACCATATTATCAACTTTCGACAAAAAGACAAGAAATAATCAACTCGTGGCTTGACTCTCTTATTTTGGTCCCCAGTGGAGTCGCCAAGCTGTTGACAGCATTTTTTTCTGAAAACGGGGTCGGCTTGGATTTTGAAAACGAAAATTAAAATGGGAGTCACCACCAATCCTTTTTGATAAGGTGTGATCGGACCACCTTAAAAAGTGGTTGTTTTTAATAAAAAATTAAATTTTATTAAAATAACGATTTTGGTCCACGAAATTCAAAAAAACAGGTTCGGGAGTCGGTTACGTACGAGGACGGATTATCACTCTCGTAACACCCAAAATTGGTACCTAGTTGATTATTTAGTGTCTTTAGTGTCGAAGATTAAAAATTTTGAAGAATTTTAAAAATACGATCCTAAAAATTTTCGAACAATATAGGTTGAAATTTAGGATTCTCTTGTTCCGAAAGAATATCACATCCAGCACATTAGGATACGATACTTTAAACTCTCGAAACCAAGATCACCTTATGGTTTCCAAAACCCATACTTTGAAACTTTAAGAGGGTATTTGGCTATTCGGCTAAACGAGAAATCGAACCCCAGTACATTAACGCACGTTTTCTTGAATTTCCAAACACAAAATATTGCCTTAATTTAAAATTTTCTTTTTGTATTTGGATAAAAATTATATCCGACGGAACAATAATTATGATAATGTAAGTAAAAATAATACGAGCAAAACAAAAATAATAAAAGATAAATAAAAAAAACAAATCAATCACGTACACAATAACAAGCAAATAAACAAGTAAAAAAAACTAAAGCATTTAAAGTAATAATAATGGATATGTAGATGAGTGAGTAAATGAACATCAAGTGAAGCCATAATAACAACAAAGAAAATAGATAAAATTACAAAATATAAAAGTATATATGTACATATAAGAGAAATATATATGTATGTATATACATAAAATTTGAAAATATGAAAATATATGTATATATATATTTTAAAGATGTAAAACATAAAAGATAAACATGTGTGTATGCACATACATATATATGAATATAACAATCATGGAATATAAAAAGTATATATGTAGGTATATATATGAATCATAAAATATAAAGAATATATATAAAATACATATTTTAAAAGTATAAAGAATATGTAAGTATATATATATATATATATTTATGAAAATAAAATACATATATAGACATGTATATAGATATGTATAAAATTATGAAATATAAAATATATATAGGTACATATATATAGATAAATTATAAAATATGCATATGTATATATATATATATTATAAAACACATGTATGTGTATATATATAAAGAAGATTTCAAATTTAAAAAATATAAATGAGCAAATAATTACAATAATAATTAATAATAACAGTAATAGTATCAAATTTATTAAGAAAATAAAAAAAATAACAAAAGGACTAAATTAAACTTTAAAATGAAATTCGGGGTTTAAATCTGCAACTAAATAAAAACGGGGATCTTTCTGAATGCATGCATAACATGGAGGGATTAAAAGGGAAATTTTCCCTTCCCCTCCAAAACGGTGTCGTTCAAATAGGGACTAAACTGTAAACGCGAAGAATTGTGGGATAAGATTGAAAAATCCTAAAATACTTGGTTGAAAAACCATTAAAAAGTGGAGGGACTAGAAGGGAAAATAACACAAAACTTAAAAACACGCGGATCCCCTGGAGGGGGTCGGGTCGGCCAGTGGGTTAGGTTAAAATGGCGTCGTTTTGGTGCCTGAGAAGGCTGCCCAAAATGGCGTCATTTTGGAGTTTTATAAATATAAAAAAATAATTCCAAAAAATATTTGAAACCTATTTTTTTAAATTAAAGGAAGCCCCTCGTCTCTTTCTCTGTTTTCTCTTTGGGCTTTGCCTAGAAAACTCAAAAAGGTATTTTTTTTTTGCTTTTTTGCTGCATATGCGTATATACGTATATATTTTAGAACAAACGGAAGTAAAAATAAAAAATGAAAAATAAATGAATGAATGAAAAAGGTTTCGGAAACTAAAACCTTTATCTTTATTTTTATTTCATTCTCTCTTTTTTGCTTATTTTTGTCACCCACTACAGATTTTTCAATCGGCCTTATATAGCTGAAATAATAATATAAAAAATCTCTTTCTGCTATCACTATTTGCTGTTGCTTGTTGGTGTTTGTTGCAGGTTTTTGACGTGTGATGGAGCAGGTGGCAGAGTTGGTGGCGCGGCGTAAGAGATGACGATGGCAGGGCAAGTAGGCGAGGGGTTAGAAAGGGCGGCTAGGGTTAGGCAGTAGGCTAGGGTTTTAGTTTTTTTCTGAAAAGTTTTAAACATTTTGGACCATTGGGCCTTCATTTTTTTTGTAATTTTTAATTGTTTTTGGGCTTGCTGTACTTGTGTTGCTGGTATGGGCCCGGGCAAAATTGGGCTTGTACAATAGGGATACTACAGGCTACCATCTTTCTAATTTCCATTGCCAGAATTGTGACAATAGCAGATCCATCGCCTTTGGCGTCCGAAGCCATAGCAATGGTAGAAAGTGGGTGGTGGAGTAACTATAGCAACAATGCTTCAGAATGTTGCCAGTGGCCAGGTATATCATGCAACACTGCTGGAAGCATCATCCAAATTGACATTTCTGATGCGCCCAATATTGAGGTTGGAGATAGATTTGGGAAATTTAATTTCTCTTCATTTCCAAATCTTGTCCTTCTTGATCTTAGTGATCGCCAACTTGGTGGAAAAATCCCACATCAGATAGGTAATCTATCAGCATTGAAGCACCTTGACTTGTCCAATTGTGGTTTATTCGGTGAGTTACCTCCTTCTCTAAGAAACCTAACCCAATTAGAGTCCCTTGACATTTCCTATAATTATAATATTAAGGGTTCCATCCCTCCACAACTAGGGAATCTAGTGAACCTTGTTAGTTTAAATTTGAGTTGGACCAGTCTTAGTGGAAACATTCCATTGTTTCTTGGGCTATTGACCAACCTTAGGCATCTACTTTTGGATAGGTATCAATTTGATGATGGTAATAATACAATCCCTCAAAATTGTGGAATTTAAGGGGTCTTGAGACTTTGACCCTAAGTGGTTGTGGAATTGTTGGTCAAATCCCTTCTACTTTGGGTTAGTTATTAAATCCCAAATCTTTAATTCTTTAGGGCAACAAAATTAATGGATCTATTCCATCTGGAGTTGGATTCTTATCAAACTTAACTTATTTTGATGTCTACGACAACAGACTAGTTGGTTCAATCCCTTCTGCTTCGAGTCAGTTATTAAACCTCAAATACTTAATTCTTGTGGGAAACAAAATCAATGGATCTATTCCATCTAAAGTTGGATTCTTATCAAACTTAACTTATTTCGATGTCTACGACAACAAACTGGTTGGTTCAATACCTTTTTCCTTGTACCAATTAACCAATATGGAAATTTTGTCCCTTGGTAATAACCAACTTGAAGGTTCCATCACTCGGAATATTGAAAATTTGAAGAACATCAAGATTTTAAGCATCATTAATAATAGCTTTACTAGTCATATCCCCCTAGTTTTGTGTCGTTTGACAAATTTGGAATATATTGAACTTGGCAACAATCAAATCAGTGGTTCAATCCCATCGTGTATTGGCAATTTATCCAATTTGGATACCTTAAAACTTGATTCAAATCTATTAAAAAGTCTTATCCCTAAAGAAATTGGTAGGCTTTTTCACCTATCAAATTTAAACCTCAACTTCAACCAACTCTAAAGTAGTGTCTCTATCTTGTCTGCCACTAAGCTTCACATTATCGATGCTGGAAATAATTGTAACAAGATTTCTCCCGATCCATTTGAAGGCAATAGTCATTTATCACCTTAAATGTGTCCTCCTCCAGTAACCAACAAAACCAACAGTAGTAGAACTCCTTACCATATCAAAATATTCCTCCCAATTGCCATCTTCTCCACATTCTCCATTTTGGGATGCTTTCTATTATCATAGTTTAAACTCAAGAATAACTGCGTCAATCAATACCTAATTACATCAAAATGCAGTTACCAACTAAGTTCAATTCTAACTTGATTACAAAATGAACATTAGAGTAACAAAACAAAAGAAACTAAACAGTAGTATCGTGCTTCAGCTCCTACAGGCTTGGCTCAATTGCATTTGCTGCTTCTTGCGTCATGAGCTGCATGGAGGCCAACTTCAATACTCTTCCTTGGCTTCCATGCTGCAAACTCCCATTTGCTTTCTTAATTTGCTGAGCCTTGACACACAAGAGGCTTTGTTAAAATATCTGACAGTTGTTTTTCAGAATTGCAATGAATCAGCTCTACTTCTCGAGCTTGCTTCATCTCTCTATTAAAATGGATCTTAATTTTGAAATGTTTTGTCCTCCCATGGAACACTAGATTCTTTGCAATTGCAACAGCAGATTGGTTGTCACAATAGATCCTTGTTGCTTCTCTTTGGTGTAGATTCATATCAGCTAAAATCTTTCTTAGCCATATGGCTTGGTTCACAGCTCTTGTAGTTGCCACATATTCTGTTTCTACTGTTGATTGAGCAACAATCGATTGCTTCTTTGAACTCCAATAGAAGATGGCTAAGCTAAATGTAAAAGCATATCCTGAGGTACTCTTCATATCGTCCATAGAACCAGCCCAATCACTATCGGTATAGCCAATTAGCCTAAAGTTTTCAACCTTCTTGTACAGCATTCTATGACTCAGGCTACCTTTGGTATACCTGAGCACCCTTTTTGCTGTTTTGAACTATTTTTCATTGCAGCAATGCATAAATCTTGAGAGTAAACTCACAGCAAACATAATATCTGGTCTGGTGGTAGTTAAATACAACAAGCAACCAACTAGACTTCTATAAACTGATTCATTAACCTGTTCAAAACCATCTTGTCTCGATAACTTTTCTCTAATGGCAATTGGTGTGCTTGTCTCTTTGCAATTCAACATAGAAAACTTGGTCAGAATCTTCATTGCAAATGCCCTCTAACATAGAAAGATTCCATTTTCAGTTTGGGACACTTCTATAACAAGGAAGTAGGACATCTGCCCCAAATCAGACATTTCAAACATATTTGCATTTTGACTTTGAAATCAGCCAACGTTTCTTACTCTCCTTCTGTCACTAGCAAGTCATCAACATATAGAGACACTATCAATTGTGTTTCAGCACCTTTGTTCTTAACATACAAGGTAGGTTTACTGCAGCTTCTTTCAAATCCAAGGCTAGTAAGATAAGCATCGATCCTGCTATACCAAGCCCTTGGTACCTGTTTCAAGCCATACAAGGCTTTCTTCAATCTATAAACCATGCCTTCATTACCAGGCACTTTAAAACCTTGTGGTTGTTCAATATAGGTATCCTATTCAAGAAATCTGTTTAGGAAGGTTGATTTTACATCAAACTGGTGAATCTTTCATTGCATTTGTGCTGCTAAGGCAACTAGCAGCCTGATGGTGTCTAGCTTGGCCACTGGTGCAAAGGTTTCCAAGTAATCCAGGCTATACTTCTAGCTAAAACCCTTGACAACCAGCCTTGCTTTTAATTTGTTCAAACTCCCATCATCATTGTGCTTGGCTTGATAGACCCATTTCACCTTAATAACCTTTTTGTTTGTTGGCCTTTCAACCAGTTCCCAAGTCTGATTCTTCTCAATCATGCTGATTTCATCAGCCATTGCTTGTTTCCAGTCCATGTGTGTTTCAGCCTCTTCAAAATAGCTTGGTTCTGCTATAGCCACTTAAGCTCTTTCATAAATCTCAGCCAATAGTCTAGTGCCCCTGACTGGTTCATCATCTATGTCTATTTCAAGACCATTTTGATCTGGCTCAGTCTGATCTGCCAATAGGTCTTCAGGAACTATCTCTGGTTCATTCTTCTCCCAATTCCAACATGATTTTTCATCGAACACCACATCTCTACTCATAGACACTTTGTTTGTTGAAGGATCCAATATCCTATAGCCCTTTTTGACTGTGTTGTAGCCCACTAGAATCCCAGGTTGAGCTCTTTTAGCCAGCTTGTCCCTCTTAATAGCAAGCACATATGTATAGCATATGCAACCAAAGACCTTTAAGTGAGACAGTGATGGCTTGAATCCAAACCAGGCCTCAAATAGAGTTTTCTGAGCCAAGGCCTTGGTTGGAAGCCTGTTTTGAATGTAAACAGCAGTGTTGACTACCTCAACCCACTAGATCTTGGGAAAATTCTTCTCAATCATCAAGCATCTGGCCATATCCATCAAGCTCATGTTCTTTCTCTCACTTACACCATTCTGTTGAGGAGTATAGGTGTTTGTGAGCTGATGTTTAATGCTTGTTTCATCAAAAAAGGCTTAGAACTAAGCTAAGGTGTACTTAGTCCCATTATCAGACCTTATGGTCTTCACCTTGCAACCTATTTTAGTCTCAGCAGTAGCCTTGAACTTCCAAAACACAGAGGCAACCTCTGATTTCTACTTCAAGAAGTAAATCCAGCAAAATCTTGAGAAATCATCAATAAATAGAATGAAATACCTGCTTTTATTTAGTGATTCTATCTTCATAGGGCCACACACATTAGTGTGCATGAGCTGTAGCCTTTCTAAGGCTCTTCAGGCTTGATTTGAAGGAAATGGGAGCCTAGCTTACTTTCCTAGCTGGCATACCTCACAAACCTCCTATTTTTGAACTGAACCAATAAAGTTTCCAGCCAAATCATCTCTGGATAGTTGGTCCATCGATCTGTAGTTGGCATGACCAAGCCTTTGATGCCAAAGCTTGGGTTCATCTGCTATGGCTGTATAGGAAGTGTCTGAGCCATTTGTCCAGTCAACAACAAAGCTCTTGTCAGCCATAGTGACTGCCATGAGCTTGGATCCACTTGGATCACTAATTTGACACTCCTTGCCTTTGAACACTAAGAATACCCTTTCTCTAGTAACTGAGCTATGCTGAGTAGGTTTCTATCAATTTCAGGCACCAACAACACATTCGAGATGAGCTTGTTACCTGTAGGAGTGCATATCAGCACATCTCCTTTACCTTCTGCCTTTATGAAGTGACCATTACCAATCTTTACCTTGGTCTTGCAGCTTCTGTCTAGGGACTTGAAGATGGCAGCATCTGGTGTCATATGGTTGGTGCAACCTCTGTCTAGGAGCTAGCCTTTTATGAGCTTCTTCTGAGCAGTTGAGCATGACATAGGAAAGAGTTGCTCCTCATGGTCACTATCTTCTTTTGCTACTCGAGCCTCAACCATTGGCTGCTGTGGTTAATTTTTTCTCGGTTTACTCTTATTTCTGCAAACCCTTTCAACATGCCCCATCTTTTTACAGTGTTGACACTGAACATCTGGTTTAAACCAGCAGTTGGCTTATGGATGACCAGTTCTCTTGCAATGCCTGCAGGGTTGGTCCCTTCCTTTTACAAAATCAAACTTAGGCTTGTCTTTCCAAGCCTTCTTAACTTTGTAGGCAGTAATGGTCAAGGTAAAATTGGTCTTTGCTTCAAAGGCACCTTCTTAGTGCTCTTCCAATCTGCTAGCTCTTCTTTGCTCCTGTGCATAGAGAGCATTAATCAGCTCTGTCAATGTGATGCTGGTCAGGTCCCTTGAGTCTTCGAGAGATGAAATTTTTGCTTCATACCTTTCAGGAAAGGTTGAAATCACCTTCTCCACTATCTTTGCTTCACTAAACTGCTCATCAAGAAGCCTTATACTGTTTACCACAGCCATTCTATCTGAGTACTGTTTGACAGTTTCTTCTTCCTTTATTTTTAAATTTTCAAAGTCCCTTTTTAGGTTCAACAATTGTTGCTGCCTTATCCTCTCTGTTCCTTGAAACTCCTCCTTCAGTCTATCCTAGGCTATTTTGGTGTCTCACAGGCCATGATTCTTGTAAAAATTACATCTAACACAAAGTTTTGGATGTAAGACATGGCCTTGTGCCTTTTGGTCCTTTCATCAGCATGCTACCTGATCTGAGCCACTGTTGGATTGGCTCTGAGTGGCTCTGGTTCAACATCTGGGTTGACCACCTCCTACAGATCAAATGCCTACAGGTAGGTCTTCATTTTGACCACCCATATGTGATTGCTCTCTCTATTGAAGACTGGTGGTGCAGCTGGTGAGAAGTCTGATGAAGCTATCGATTTAAGTTGATAGGTCCACTAAGACAACAGCTCTAGATACCAATTGTTGGTGTTATCAACGAAGAACAAAGATGAAGCAAAGTCAACTACTGACTTGAGCAACAAGACTCGTGACTTAGAGAAGAAATTAAGTAGGAATTTGCTTAAGAACGGAACAAAAATTGAAGGCAAAGAAAAATAGAAAGTATATGGATGAAAAAAAGTTGATTTTCATTATTATAACAAAGTAAGGCATTAAGCCATTACATATATCAGTCAAGCTGATCAAAAACAAATAAATTTTCACCTAAACAAACCACCTAACACCACTAAGTTACATTGAAACTCGCTAAATTAACTTGTACATGTTGTTTTGCTGATCTTTTAGTCAATCAACACCTAATTACATCAAAATGCAATCACCAACTAAGTTCAATTCTAACTTGATTACAAAATGAACATTAGAGTAATAAAATAAAATAAACTAAACAGCAGCATCGTGCTTCAGCTCCTGCAGGCTGGACTGCATGTGCTGCTTCTTGCTTCATGAGCTACATAAAGGCCAACTTCAACAGCAGCCCTTCAATAGTTCATCGAGACATATCAAGTAACAATGTTCTTTTAAACTCGAGCTTTGAGGCCTTTGTAGCTAACTTTGGGACTGCTAAAATGATGGATCTCGAATCATCCAATCAGACCATTATTGTGGGCACATCTGGTTATGTAGCCCTAGGTGATTTTCTTTGCTTCGTTTTGATGACATTTTCTTTAGAATTTATAAAATTAATTGAACATATAAATGGTTTTTTTATTTGGGTTTTCGTATGCAGAACTTGCCTATACGATGGTTGTCACTGAAAAAATATGATGTCTATAGTTTTGGAGTGGTGGCACTGGAAACATTAATGGGAAAGCATCCTAAAAAAGTGTTATCATGGTTGCCATCATCAACTTCCTTGGTAAATACGAGGCTGATTGATGTGCTAAACAACTATTTATCACTTCTGACAAGCCAATTAGTTGTACAAAATCTTGTTCACATTGCTTGCCTAAATCCACAACCCAAATCTCGACCAACGATGAAAAAAGTGTACGAAGATTTTTTTGTGTCCAAACATCCTTGGGAATTCCCTTTCGAATGATCTCTTTGTTACAACTTGTGAACCGTGAAATGCATATTGGAAATAGAACTGAAACTTGTATTGTTTAAACTCTATGCACTTGTTCTTGATTAGGTATTGTTTATCAAGCTTTGATGATTTGTTCGTAAACCATATCATTTGTTATATATGATGGAATGAATTGCAATGTTCGATAAACTTGTTTATTCGATTTCTTTACAGATCATAAATCCTACAATTTGATATAACTATTCAGACACCATCCCAATAGTTCCCTTCCATTTCGTGCTTTTTTCAAGTATGATAGAACAAATCAAAGTATAAATCAAATATAAGTAAATTAATTGTGAATTAAAGCAAAAAAATGAAATTTATACATACAATGTTCCTTTCATCAATTTGCATAAAGGTTAAATGGTTTAGAAGAAAGCTTTCTAAAAAAGACTACACTAAAAATGACCAAACCATTTTGGAAAGAGGGAAAGATGCTTAGGGGTAATTTTTGTTAAAGAAAAGGCCACTAAAGACTTCATTAATGCTTAGGGGTAAGATACTTAGGGGCAAGGACTCTTAATTTTTTTACATTATCTATAATAATTCAATTTGATTTAGTTTTTTATTTTTATATTAATTTTAAGTTTAGGATTTTAAACTTATTTTAATAAAATGAACTTTATTTTATGATTTTTGTATATTATTGGGTAAACTTTTATTTTTATATAAGGCTTAGAATTTCTAGTCCTATGATGAAAGGGTTCGGAAATAAAGCACAAAAAAGTATTTATAAAGTGAAACTATGAACAAAACAGAGTAATCACTAGGGATAATAATATAATATAATCATCTCTTCCAACTTTGGCTTTAGTATAAATGATCTTTCATTCCACCAACAAGCCATGTCTCTTAGGCTATATCAGATGAAATTTTGTAGAAATCAAGATCGTATTTCATCACTACTAAGCTCTCTTTCACCTTCATGTTTTCTTCTTCCGTTAAAGACCTCAATTTTTTTGTTTTTTCCTCGTCTTTCCTCTTGCACTCCTGTTTGTCTCCTTGATCTTCCCCGTCCTCTTCGACCCATAGCTTCTTCTAACCAGCTCTTAGCAAAAGCAGATCGACAATGCATAAGCAAGAGAGTTGTAGGTGGGACTGCATTAGCTTGACCATCAACATGATCGAAGGAGCATTTACCAGCAATCACAATTCTTAATATCAATTTGCAAGTCTGAGAAGATTACAGATTTAAAAACCTAATTGTCTACTTAAAGGTCTAAAGTCAAATACTGAGTTGGTTATAACATGTAATTAAGTAATGAAACCTGCATTTATAATTTATTGAAGGAATCAGGCTGCCACAATATCTATAAATGATTAAGTTCAATCTATACAAATTATTTTAAAAATAAGATGACCATTACAAAAAATAAAAAAAGAAGGCCCTTTTCAGAGACAATAACATGTAATTAACTAAACCATGTATTTTTTTGTTTCTTAATCTTAGCCCGAACTTCCGTTTGCTTACCAATATTTCGGAAAATGATTTACTTTCTAAGAATGATTTACTTTTTGGTGTTTGAATGAATCAGATAAAATATTTTCTATTGTTTGGCGATTTCAAAATATTTCAAAAAACTATTTTAAATGAAACATACATTTGAGAATTTAATTGAGTTTATTTTATATCTACCAATAAATTTATATTTTACATTATTTTTACATATATTTCAACCACAATATCATTTCTCACCTCATTATTATTTATTTATTTTCTAATTTAATTATAAGGACAAATTCTATTTTTCATTGTTTTTCGTTTTACACTTTCGATTTTCAAACGTTCCAATTTTGAATATAAAAATAAATATCCATTTAATAATTATATTTAAGTGTGATTATACATGATTGGTAACTTGTAAATACACTATTTTTAGTTTTTCACTTTACCCATAATTATTTATTAAAATAATTTTATAAATATATATTTTAATATAAAATATATTCATTCGGAAGTCTTACCTTATAATATCCACATACATGTTATGGCTTAGGTTTGGATAATATTAGACTTTGGATTAACAGGAACGATAGAAGAAATTGATGTTGTCAAGTTGCACCATAGAAACTATCATATTCTCCTCCAATGTAAACAAACCAAAAACTACTGTTCTATTTATCAACCACTGCACAAGTAGTGTGTATTTCTTTTGTTATACATATAAGCACAACTCCGCATATATGAATTATCTACCAACTACTCACGAAAGGCTTTTAAAAAAATATTAGTTAGTAAAGCCATCCAAGAGGAAATATGCTACTAACGTGAAACGGGCAAAATTACATAGTAAATATGTCTTCATGAGACCAAAAGAAATATAAGTGAAGGCAAAATAGTTTATTGTTTCAACTCTCTATCCCCATGCCTCATTGTGTAATGAATAAAGTACATCAAGCAGGGATTTATCCCTCGCCATAAACATATCGCACTAGTCTTTACTTTATACAAATTTCTTGAAACACAACTTTGGAATTTTAATATTTGGAACTCCTAAGCTACCTGAAATAACTGCAAGTTACCATGACTAAAGTGCATACATACATATATGAAAGTTTCTCAAGCAATGATAAGATAATTAATTGCTAAAAATCTTTATTGATTTTGTGGAGAGACAATCAGACAAGTCATGTCAGATTAATGATGGGACAAAAAGGGTTTCTGGACTTTTAAAGTTATGAATGCATCTATCAGGCTCAAACATTTCCAATATCTAATTTATGGTGTACATCTCAAAGCAAAGAATGCAAAGCATCAGGCTTAAAGATCATAATATGCACAAAAAATGTAGTGGCCCTGCAAGGTCTGCATCATGTCATGCATGCATAGATACATTACATTACTACAAGCAAATTTACAGCTTTATCGGTCTATAACACGGTAGCATAATTAGAAACTATCAAACATGTCAGAGCGTGCATGTCTGAATCAAAGTACAAAGGCAAAAATATACAGGTTTCTTCTCACTACAGTATAGTATAAACAAACTTCTATTGCCTGCAAAGGATGGAAGATGCTAACTCAAGCCTTACAACAGTGCATACATCACAAGATGCATGCGAGCCAATGGCGCTTCAAGAGACATGAAACTTTACACAGTTAGAATCTTCACATTTACCCCAAAAGTTCAGACTTCAGACAATAGAAAATGGTAGATAAACTAGCTTTTTATAGTGTCAAACATGCTGCATTACAACAAAATATTCAGATTGTTCTTCTCTGATAAAACAAAAGGTTAACATTTAGAGTTTAAAACAAATGGAAAATGAAAATAATAATTGGAAATAGACTATTAACCAAATGAAAAAATGAAAAATAATTTCTAATAAATATATGCTAAATAAAAACCCAAAATGGCAATTGGTCTTGAATCCCAATCTCTTAACAATTCAAGAAACAAATTCCAATTCCAAAAATCCCAGTCTCTTAACAAAACAAATACCAAATATACCAAATACCCTTTCCCTTACACATAAAAGCTAATTCAAGAGATTACCAAAAAAAAATGCTAACTCAAGAACCAAGCTTGAAAAACAACCAAAACCCCCACTTCAAATCTTGGTCAGCTTACCCTGAAAAATTACATAGAAAGAGAAAAAGGGAAACTCACATGTGGCCATGGAGAAAGCAACGAATTTACAGAGTAACCAAAATACAATAACTTTGAAGAACAAAAACAATCAGAGAAATAACCAAAGAAAAAAGCATCAATGAAATGGACTGAAGCAATAAAACACTGTAGACTGGAATGAAGCTACTTGAAGAGAAGCACCCAAAGAAGTCAAGACTCGGTGAGACCGGGCAAAATTGGTCTTTCTTAGTCTTTGCTCTATTCCCGTTAAACAAGAATGAGCAAAGAGGGGCAGCTGTAAGAGCCCATTTTTGCCCGGGCCCATACCAACAAAATAACCCAAATAATAAAAACAAAAATAGTTCATTTTCAGCAAATTTAAACCCAAAAAACTACAAGCCCAAACCCAATAGGCCCAAAAATCAGAAACCCTAAGCCCACAAACTTAAAGATTTTCAGCAAACCCTAGTTGCCTCCCCTAAAACTTGGCACCGCAAGCTTCCATGCATGGCCTCCTCGTCACGCCACGCCGCCTCACGCCAAAGACCCCATCCACGCAAGATCGACACTGCTCACACCGCAAAAGACAACCAACAGAACAACAAATAGAGAAAACAAATAGAAAACGACAAATGAGGCAGAGATTAAACGTTTGTAATCGGCTATAAAAAGCCGAATAAGGCAATTGTACTCTTCTTCTTCCGATTTTACGAACAAAAAAGAGAAATAAAAAAACAGAAAAAATAAAGGTGATTTTTTAAATCTGTTGTTTTTATTTTTTTTATTTTACTTCATTTATTTTTTTCAAACAAAAATAAAATAAAAAGGAGGGGCTTACCGGATGCCCGTGACCGCCGTCGGAGGGTTAGTCTCCGTCATCGAGACCAAATTCGGAGGGAGAGGGCTGTGGGCCTCTATCTCGGACCTTATGGGGTTCGAAAGCCCGTCCGCTCAACCCACCAAGAACCAGGCTTTAAAAGCCTTTCGTCGCGCTTCGTTGGCCATCGTTTTGGTGGCGGTGCGGCGGATAGACGAACGGTGGTGAGAGGCCGATCGTCAGAGGGCATGGGGAGTATTGAGAGGGTTGCTGCAGTTTTTTAGTGTGAAGGGTGGGGAAATGAGAAAAATAAAAAAGGGTTGTTGAAGTAAAGACGAAAACGGCACCATGTAAGGGAAGGTGATCTGCGCATTCTGCCCTAATGGGTAATTTGCGCATTTGGTCCCTTCATTCTTGCTAAGCGCTTAATCGACCTTTTATTTTTATAATTTGGGGCGCAATTCGTGGTTCTGCCTTCAATCTGGTCCTTAGACTGCATGCAGACCCTCACTGCTTAGGGTGGGAATATTTCCTGAGGTCCCTCACACTTGAGCGTGTTTCATTCGGTCCTTTGCAACTTTTTTAATTATTTGCGCTTAAACCTCAATATTGTAACCTAATTTAATTCGGTCCTCGGACCTATTATTCTCATTTTAGTTATTTTTTATTTACTTATTTTTTATATTTGTTTTAATTTTATTTTAAATAAAAGGGTTTTTATTAAATTTTCCTTTTAACATTTTATTTGTTTGTTTATTTTATATTTAACATTTAATCTGATTTTTATTAGTTGTATGTTTTTATGTTATTATTATTATTCGATGATTTGATTTATATTAAATTTTATATATAATACATGAATGTTTTACTCCTTTTGGCATTTTACTAGTTATGTGTTTTATTTTCGCTATTATATTGTCATTCATATCATTGCTTTTGTGCATATATGTTAGTGTTAGGTTTTGTTAGTATCAAGGCTATATGACTATTATATCATGTGTATTATGTTATAGTTGTTGCAAATGTATGTTATAATATTACTATTAGTTAGATATGCTTTTTATCTCAAGTAATTCTTTTTAGTATAGTCCAAATTGCATACGCGTTACTCTTAAATATTCCATTAATTCGTACTCAAAATTCAAAAGGGTAAAATTTCGAAAATAAAGACAATATTCCTTATTTAGAAAATTCGAGAAAATCGTGCTCTAACTTACTGAGCTTCGATTTTTCTTGCGTTGATATCAAATAACCGAATATCCTTTTAAAATTGAAATAAATGAGGTTTAAATAAAAAATAAAAGGCAAGCTTACTCTCAAAATACGAGGTGTCGTGTCCTAACTTACTAGATGTGACATCTTGTTAATTCGAGATAAGAAGGCATTTTTCATTTTGATTTATTCGAGTAATTTTTTTAAATAACACAATATAAAGAGGGATCGTATTTTTAAATTCTTTTCGAGTTTTTAGTTTTCGACACCAAGACATTAATTAATCAACTAGGTACCAATTTTGGGCGTATCGAGGGTGCTAATCCTTCCTCGTACGTAACTGACTCACGAATCTAGTTTTCTGAATTTCGTGGACCAAACTCGTTGTTTTAATAAAATTAAATTGTTTATTAAAAACAACCCCTCTTCAAGGTGATCCGATCACACCTTATCAAAAAGGATTGGTGGCAACTCCCGTTTTCGTTTTCGTTTTCGTTTTCATTTTCAAAATCTAAGTCGACCCATTTTTAACAAAAAAAAATGGTGTCAACAGCTTGGCGACTCCACTAGGGATGAAATTTGTGAGAGTCAAGCCATGTGTTGATTATTTCTTGTATTTTTGTCAAAAGTTAAAAATTCGATTTAAATTTATGATCCTCTCATTGCATCTCTTTTGTTTTGAGTTATATTTTTTATCATGTTCTGTATTTTATTTTTATATCTCTGCACATTGCATTGCGTGACCACTGGTCACACCCTTTTAAGTGGGAGTGAGAAACTAGTCCTTTGTGAGGTTTTTCACCTCCGTGCAGGATAGCGGATCACTTTCGGAATACATCCGTACCTATGTCTTCGTGAGATTTTCATCTCCGTGCAGCCATAGGGAAATGTATTCCCCTGAACCAAACTCGGTTCGTATGAGCCTATAATGGGTGAGGATCGAGGAATCTGCTGGTTCGGGTACCTTTGCTTTAGAACTAGACCTCATATAGTGAACCTAAGAGCCTACCCTAGGTAAAACCACTTCAAACCCCTAGTGGTCACCCGAATAGATGTTTTATTTATTCTTGTTTGCTTTTGCTTTGTACTAACCTGTTTTCTTTTTGGTTATGATTGCATTGCATTTTCATCATAAAAAAGAGGTGTTGATTCACGTTCAGTTGCTAAATAGAGAGTTTGTCATAAGAAATTGGGTTTCATGATAAAGTGGATGACAATACGGTTGTCCTAATATGGTCCAAGAAAGCGTGATAAGAGAAGGATGATAGCTTAATGGAGGACTACATGACTATTGCTCCGTTGCCCGAGGATTCAAGATGACAAAAATTATTCGAGAGCCGCTGAACTTTCATAAAGAGGAGCCAACGAGCTTCACGACGATGAATGAGTAACGAGACGCAGCCCAGATCAAGCAAAAAGGAGATAGAAGAGACGTCTCTCTTGAGGAGTTCGTAAGATTTATCTTAGTGCTCGAATAAAGAAAAAGATCGAATGTCTCTGCCCATGAGGGCAAAGCCGTATATGTATCCGCTTTATGTAAAGAGATTTATTTTCCAGTAAAGTTGTTCTAATATAATTGAACCAAGAATCAATGTCTCTTTTTGCATTCATTTCATGCATTTGCATTACATTGCATCATGTGCATTAGATTTTTACAAAATGACCCTAATTAATTAAAATTATGATAGTTACCCTGGAAACCAACAAAAATCCACCAACCAAATATCACTACGGTACTCGTCACCAAACAAAAGCAATGGATCAGAGGTTGGAAAGATTGGAACAATTACAAAAGGAGATGCAAGATCAGATGCAAGAACGACTGGATAAGATCCAGCAAGACATGCTAGAATCCCAAAACACTATGATGAACCAATTGAAGCAGTTATTGGCTAGAGGGAATGATAAAGGAAAAAGCCTTGTAGTTGATTCTAGGGTTGATCAGGAGGACCCTGTTTATCTTCCCGGTTTCACCCCGAAAAGTACCCAGGCACAACCAGATATGTGCCCACAAAGAATACCTGTCAATATTAGACCTCAATATCCGGTTGGTGTCTCGATACCAATGCACTTTTGAATGGGCTCAGGTTCTAATCCCGGGGACAACCCTACCAATCTTGTGGTCCCGAATCTCGATGACATGGCAGAAATAGAAAAAGCAAGAATGGACCTGCCAAAACAACTTGAGGATCGATGTAGATGGCTAGAGGAAAAATTTAGAGCCATGGCGAACACTAACTACCATTATGGAGTTGACGCCAAGGATCTGAGTTTGGTTCCTGATTTAGTGCTCCCGCCTAAGTTCAAGATGCTCGAATTCGAAAAGTATAATGGGACTAGTTGTCCTGAAGCTCGCATCACAATGTTCTGCTGAAGAATGAATGGGTACGTTAATAACGATCAACTGCTAATTCATTGCTTTCAAGACAGTCTGATTGGTTCGACTGCCAAATGGTACAACCAGTTAAGCCGCGCCAACATCCGTTCATGGAAGGACTTGGCACAGGCTTTCATAAAGCAGTACAACCATGTAACAGACATGACACCTGATAGAATCACATTGCAGAACATGGAAAAGAAGCAAAGTGAGAGCTTTAGGCTATATGCTCAAGGATGGAGAGAGGTAGCGACACAAGTCCAGCCACCTCTTCTGGAGAAAGAAACCACGATGCTTTTCATCAACACTCTGAAAGGCCCATTCATTAACCATATGTTGGGAAGCGCTACTATGAACTTCTCAGATATGGTAATGTCTGGCGAGATGATTGAAAATGCCATCAGAAGTGGAAGAATGGATGGTGGGGAGGATAATAGAAGGTCAATCCCAAAGAAAAATGAGAATGAAGTGAACCATGTGAGTACATACAACAAGTAGATTAAGGTGAACCAGCCAAGGAAAGTGGTTGCTAGTCAACAAGGTTCATCAAAACAAGAATCTTATGTAAAACAAGGCATTGAGAACCTCCAGTTCATGCCAATTCCCATGTCGTATAAGGAGCTGTATCAAAGCTTGTTCGATGCGCGTATTGTTACCCCTCTCTACACGAAACCTCCACAGCCTCCGTACCCCAAATGGCACGATGCGAATGCACAATTCGAATATCATGCGGGAAATATGGGGCATTCCATAGAAAATTACATTGCCTTTAAAAAACTGATTGAAAGGCTTATCAGTATGGGCGTCGTTAAATTTGATGATTCCTCCAGTGCGGAAAATCCATTACCCAATCATAATTGATAAGTGGAGTGAATGCAATGCACAAGCAACTGAAGAAGGGACCTTGTTAGATATCCGTCTTTATAAATGTGGAAGTGTTCTAAGCAATTCGACTGCGGAAGAAAACCCTATAGTCTCTAGAGCTTTTTTAAAGTAATGTTCAGAACATTTTTGTTGTTTTTATCCTAAAAATGATAGAAATTTCCTTTGTGAAATAGGCTCATGTCTGAACGTTGTTATGAAATACATCTTTGCAATTATTACTGAGCCAATATTTTCATTCTTTACAAACAATTCCAGATTCTTTCATTCTTTTGAATTTTCTTCTAAATTGTTATTCATTCATTCATAATCATATTGTATAAATAATTAGTCATAAATTTATACATTCTTTTGCATATTCTTTGGTACTTATTATGGGTCCCCAGATATTAATTACATGAATGACACTGCTACAAACTCAGATTTTCCTCTTGAGCAAGGCATGTGTTTAGACGAATCTCATGGCTTTGGAAATGACATAGATCGTAGCTTATCTCTGAACTTGTCGAGGATGGTAGAATAAGAGGATAAACAGATCCTACCTCTCAAGGAATTATTAGAAATTGTGAGCTTGGAATCGACCTGACCTCAAAGATGAAGCAAGACCTTGTTCAAAGATGACTTTATAGGATCATACCAGGATATGCCTAGGATAAACACTGATAAAGAAATCTGAACAACTCACGATGTCAGAAATTTGCAGTAGGAACGATGCAATTCTTTGTCGGGGCAATGCCTTTCTCGTTGAGTCAGCATAGCTTTGCCCATTTGAAGTCGAGTTTCCATCCCTTCAAGATGTTTTCTGTCGTAGTTGCGCCTTAAAAGGGCTCTATAAAATAAATGAGGGTTTTTCGCATACAAGATGAAAGTGAGAAATCTTATCTATAAAAACATTGGTTTTGATCGAAAGGGTTCAGATTCAATCAAAAAAAAATCAAAAAAATCAAAATCAAAATCAAAATCAAAATCAAGAATAAAAGAAAAAAGAAGAAAAAGAAAATGGAGAGGCTAAGGTAAAAACCCGCAAAGGGCGCCTTGAGACCAAAGGGGATTTGAGTTGAAAACCCGAAAAGGGCGGCTCAAATATTGATCAGAATGGGGCATGAAGTGATCAGAGCAATTCGAATCTTGATCAGATTGGGGCATGTGGTGATCTTGTTATACATGAATTAACAGGAAAGGGTAGACAACATCTTGGGGCATTGACAAAGTACTGTAGATCTCCTAAATACATGTCAAACTCAGAATAGTCTTCAGAAGGTTTGCACAGAGAAGTTCAAGCTGCGATATCTGAGGCACCCAATTCTCATATTATTTATATTGAATTTGTTGTTCTTGGAATACTTTATTCTTTTCCAAGATATACATTCCCAATCAATTTCTTTATTATCCTTCTTTACTATTTTGGATAATTTATTCATTTCGAGCTATGCTCAGAATCAACTTTATTCTTATCCATTGTTATGACCCTTTTTACAAGCATGTCACATTGGAATAATGATTAATGGACTAATAAAACTTTCACAAAGGAAGTTTTGCATATTACTCTGAAAAGTTTCTAAATAATATGGGAACCTGAAATAGGACTATTGTTTAGAACACACCAAGTTTAAGGGTTGGAAATTTGAGAAGGAAGAGTCTAAATTTGGACTTTCTCTTTGGATTTTGTTGTCAAATGTATTGATTGAACAAAGTGACAAGATGTCGAGTTAATGACAAAGCTTAAATAAACGAGAAAGCAATGATCACAAGGCAATAGGAAGGGGTTCCCTCAGAGAAGAAAGCATTCATTTGCACATGAGCCTTCGGCATGACACCTTGAGAATGGTGTAAGGTACCATAGAGATTTAGATCCTGTATCCTTGAATTGTGATAGAAAAGGATCAAGAAAAGCCACATATTTCTACCCTTGGATTACAGTGGAAAAATGATGGTACAAATTTTGCGCCCCAATGGATTAAACTTTCAGGTTTACAGTGGGGGTAACCTGGCTAAATGTTTCTTTGAAAACGCCAGCCGAGCAGGAGGGTGTTGTAGCACTTCAGTGACAAAGCCTTAATAAACTTCGAGTAATGACAACCTAAGCGGGATCATTCTCGGAAGAATAAAATTCTACATTCATGCAAACACCATTCACACATGTCTAGTTAGGAGCATTTGATTCATTTTGATCATGCCATCCTAATCATTAGGCATAACTAGGTTCATTATACAGGTCATGTTCCCTAGAGAACAGATCAGTGAAGATCGAAAACAAAACCTTGCCTCCATTAGTTGCAGTGTAGCTGGTTAAAGATAGCAGATCTTGCCTTCCTACATTAACAGCGAAGCAGATCGAAAATAAAGCCTTGCCTCCATCGGTTGTAGTGGAGCTGGTTAAAGATAGCAGATCTTGCCTTCCTACGTTAACAGCGAAGCAGATCGAAAACAAAGCCTTGCCTCCATCGGTTGTAGTGGAGCTGGTTAAAGATAGCAGATCTTGCCTTCCTACGTTAACAGTGAAGCAGATCGAAAACAAAGCCTTGCCTCCATCAGTACAGTGGAGCTGGTTAAAGATAGCTGATCTTGCCTTCCTGCATTGACAGTGAAGCAGATCAAAAATAAAGCCTTGCCTCCATCGGTTGTAGTGGAGCTGGTTAAAGATAGCAGATCTTGCCTTCCTGCGTTAACAGCGAAGCAGATCGAAAACAAAGCCTTGCCTCCATCGGTTGTAGTGGAGTTGGTTAAAGACAACAGATCTTGCCTTCCTGCATTAACAGCGAAGCAGATCGAAAACAAAGCCTTGCCTCCATCGGTTGTAGTGGAGCTGGTTAAAGATAACAGATCTTGCCTTCCTGCATTAAGAGTGAAGCAGATCGAAAACAAAGTCTTGCCTCCATCGGTTGCAGTGGAGCTAGTTAAAGATAGCAGATCTTGCCTTCCTACGTTAACAGCGAAGCAGATCGAAAACAAAGCCTTGCCTCCATCAGTACAGTGGAGCTGGTTAAAGATAGCTGATCTTGCCTTCCTGCATTGACAATGAAGCAAATCGAAAACAAAGCCTTGCCTCAATCAGTTACAATGGAGCTGGTTAAAGATAGTAGATATTCCCCTCCTGCGTCGACAGTGAAGCAGATCGAAGATTACATGTAACAGCCCGATTTTGGGCCTAGTCGGAACAGTGGTTTCGGGACCACAAATTCGACGAGGAAAAAATTATTTTTCTTATATTTTTATGGTCTACAATTTCACGGAATGATTTTTTGAAAATTTTGTTCGAAAATTTCGACGTTTGGGCACTCAATTTAGTCAAAAGGACTAAATTGTAAAAAGTGCAAAAGTTGAGTTCTAAATGTTAGAGGTGTTCAATTGTTATGAAACTTTAGATTGGAGGTCATTATATGGTAATTAGACCATTGGTTAAGTTGGTAGACAAAAATGGCCATGAGATAAGTGAAATAGGAAATTTTTAAGTTAGGGGCAATTTGGTAATCTAGTAATTAAAATGAATTAAAAGGGAAAAAGATGGCAAATGGGGCTCATCTTCTTCATTGGGACGAAATCAGCAAGGGGGGGAGCCATTGTTAGGGTTTTCAACCTTCCAAGCTCCATAGTAAGTGATTCTAAGCCCCATTTTTAATGTTCTTTACGTTTTTGGAGTTCCGGTAACTTGATTTTGCTTATTCTAGCAATAATTTAATCTAGGGTTTATATTTGGAAAAATACCCATATGTGAAATGTGTTTATTTTGATGTTTTATGGTAGAATATGAAGCTAGAAATTATGTTAAGCAACTTTTGCTAAGCGATTTTGAGTGAAAACGAGTAAAACGACATAATCGATAAAAATACTAAATGTTCATAAGTAAGTGTTAGAGTGGGAATTTGGTGTTATCATAGAAGGGAAAATGTTCAGCATGTCATAATACATAAGAATAAGGGATAAATTTTAATTTTCGAGCCTAGGGACAAAATTGTAATTTTGTGAAACTTTAGGGGCAAAAATGTAATTTTTCCAAAATGTGATTTTTGGACTGGATTGAATAATGTGAGTGTTAAATAAGTTAAATGAGTTATTATAAGTCAAGAAAGACAAGGAATTGACTTTGATTAGTGAAAAAAAATGAGAAAAAGTGAGAAATTTCCCGATTGAACATTTGGAATAAAAAGGGATACGAATGAAGTGACAAAAATGATCACATATGTGGCATGGACTGTGTGTAGGCCACTATGTGAAAGTGAAAGTGATGGTCACGTGTGTAGTACTATGTATAGGCTACTACGTGTATCAGAATGATAGGTCGCATGTGTAGTACTATGTGCAGGCTACTATGCGTACCAGATAGCTTCGATCACGTGTGTAGTACTATGTGTAGGCTACTACGTGTACCAGAATGATAGGTCGCATGTGTAGTACTATGTGTAGGCTACTATACATACCGGATAGCTTCGATCACGTGTGTAGTATTATGTGCAGGCTACTACGTGTATCGGATAGTGATGGTCACATGTGTAGTACTATGTGCATGCTACTATGTGAATCTGCATCATTGAATATAAAGGTGGTTGCTAAGTGCTGATTCCACCGTATCCTTAACTGTGAAAGGGGTTGCTATGTGCTGATTCCCCGTATCATTGAATATAAAGGTGGTTGCTAAGTGCTGATTCCACCGTATCCTTGACTGTGAAACGAGTTGCTATGTGCTGATTCCCCGTATCATTGATTATAAGGTGGTTGCTAAGTGCTGATTCCACCGTGTAACGGTTAATATTCCGAAGTGTTCATCGGGGAAATTAGATAAGTGAAAATATATGTGAATCGAATAAGGTTACGTGATGAATATTGGGTTCGATATTTAATCGACCCTTAAGTAGGATGAAAAGAAGTAATGAAATTATGAAAAAGTAAAATGTGCAACAAAACAGTTTTAGACAATAACAATAGTGTGACTTTTAAAAATCACCAAAAATGGTGGAAATTGAATTAGAGAGTGAATAAGATATGAAATGAAATCTTAAAGATTCTATTTTTACATGAAAGAAACAAGGAAAGCAAAAGAGTTACACATTTTTAGATTTTTGAATTTTAGTGAGGCAGGGTCGGATTGATTTTAGAATCCCCTACTCTGAATTTGGAAAATAGTTAAAAATTGTACAAAAATAATTATGAGTTATAATTTATATGCTTAGAATCCTTAATGAGTCTATTTTCAAAGGAAAGAAATGTAAATATCATCCAAATTCTGTACAATGAGATAATTCATTTTTAGTGAAGAGAGGTCAGTGATGTTGAGTAGTGAAACAGGGGTGAATTTAAAGAATAAACTGTACTAATTTTCCAAGGAAAAAATTCTGAAAATTTTATGGTAATAATACATGTGAGTCTAGTTTCAGGGAAAATTAACAGATCTTAATTTGGAGCTCTGTAGCTTCAGATAAAAATGATTTAGTAACGCTGACTCAAATAGACAGCTTTGAATTTAAATATAAGTGAATAGTGAAATTATGTATAATGCTATTTAAGCATGTTTTATACATAAAGGATGTGGAATGGAGAGGAGGAGGAGGACAATAAAATGTATGAAATAATTGTGTATAATGGTCATATGCCGGATTATAATCGGTAAATGTTAAATTGAATGGTAAATACGTATTGGTACCGAATGAACTATTGCGGTGTTGAAAAGCAATTGATCAAATATATACGAAATTTAGTCTTGATATATATATATGATAATAATGATATATGGATGATTATATCATTGAGTTGCATTGGTTAATTCGGTTTATGTGATGGAAATGTCAAGAACATTTGTCTTTGATATGTGATGATCATGGTTTAAGCTCATATGGGAAAATAAAGTTTCATAGTATGAGAGTGTGGTATTGAAATATATATATTGGATTGAGAAATTAATTTGAATTGTGAACACGAAATATTGTAAATTGAATAAAATTGAAATGAAGCTTTGAATTACATGAGTAAGTATCGGGTCTCGTAGGCCCTATTTGTTATGAATATAATATTTTGAGGATATGTTATAAAGAATTATAAAAGCATGTTAAAAATTTGAAGAGTTCAAATTTGAATGAAATTTTGTAACTCGGTTTAATACGTTTACATGTGTAAGTGTTCTAGTAATGCCTCATACCCTATTTCGGAGTTGAATACAGGTAAGGGGTGTTACATTACAAGTCCTATGTCCCTGACCAGCAGAGGAATAGGTTGGAAATTGCAGATCTTGTCTCCCTAAGCAGTAGCAGAGCAGATCGAAGACGGCGAATCTTATCTTCCCCAGGAGTATGGAAACAGATTTAAGCCACAAGTCCTATGTCCCTGACCAGCAGAGGAATATGTTGGAAATTGCAGATCTTGTCTCCCTAAGCAGTAGCGGAGCAGATCGAAGATGGCGAATCTTACTTCCCTAGCGATGCAGCGGATCAGATTGAAGCTACAACAGCAAATCTTGTTCCCCGACATTGCAATTAAAAAGATTGAAGTCGCAATGGCGAATCTTACTTCCCTGGCGGTGCAGTGGAATAGATTAAAGCTACAACGGCGAATCTTGTTCCCTGACATTGCAGTCAAGACGAAAAAAAATCAAGCCTTGCCTCCATCAATTGCAGTGGAGCGGATTAAAACCACAGATCTTATCTCCCTAAGCAGTAGTGGAGCAGATCGCATCAAGTCTTATCTCCCTAAGCAGTAGTGGAGCAAACAAAAGAAACCAATCCTATCTCCCTGAAGTTGCAGTGGAGCGGATTAAAACCACTAATCTCATCCTCATGGAGTTCTAGTAGAGTAGATTGAAGTCGTATCTCTCTGAAGTGCAATGAAATGGACTGAAGCAATAAAACACAGTAGACTGGAATGAAGCTACTTGAAGAGAAGCACCCAAAGAAGTCAAGACTCGGTGAGACCGGGCAAAATTGGTCTTTCTTAGTCTTTGCTCTATTCCCGTTACACAAGAATGAGCAAAGAGGGGCAGCTGTAAGAGCCCATTTTTGCCCGGGCCCATACCAACAAAATAACCCAAATAATAAAAACAAAAATAGTTCATTTTCAGCAAATTTAAACCCAAAAAACTACAAGCCCAAACCCAATAGGCCCAAAAATCAGAAACCCTAAGCCCACAAACTTAAAGATTTTCAACAAACCCTAGTTGCCTCCCCTAAAACTTGGCACCGCAAGCTTCCATGCGTGGCCTTCTCGTCTGCCACGCCCTCGCGTCGCCGCACGCCAGCACCCCATCCACGCGCATCTGACACTGTTCTGTCACCTGCAAAAGACAACCAACAGAACAACAAATAGAGAAAACAAATAGAAAACGACAAATGAGGCAGAGATTAAACATTTGTAATCGGCTATAAAAAGCCGAATAAGGTAATTGTACTCTTCTTCTTCCAATTTTACGAACAAAAAAGAGAAATAAAAAAACAGAAAAATAAAGGTGATTTTTTAGATCTGTTGTTTTTATTTTTTTTATTTTACTTCATTTATTTTTTTTCAAACAAAAATAAAATAAAGAGGAGGGGGCTTACCGGATGCCCGTGACCGCCGTCGGATGGTTGGTCTCCGTCATCGAGACCAAATTCGGAGGGAGAGGGCTGTGGGCCTCTATCTCGGACCTTATGGGGTTCGAAAGCCCGTCCGCTCAACCCACCAACAACCAGGCTTTAAAAGCCTTTCGTCGCGCTTCGTTGGCCGTCGTTTTGGTGGCGGTGTGGCGGATAGACGAACGGTGGTGAGAGGCCGATCGTCAGAGGGCATGGGGAGTATTGAGAGGGTTGCTGCAGTTTTTTAGTGTGAAGGGTGGGGAAATGAGAAAAATAAAAAAGGGCTGTTAGAGTAAAGACGAAAACGGCACCGTTTAAGGGAAGGTGATCTGCGCATTCTGCCCTAATGGTAATTTGCGCATTTGGTCCCTTCATCTTGCGCTGAAGCGCAATCTGACCTTTTTATTTTTTTAAGTTGGGGCCACGAATTCTGTGTCTGCTTCAATCTGGTCCTTAGACCGTGCGCAGACCCTCACTGCGTTTAGGGCTGGGGAATATTTCCCTACAGGTCCCTCACGCTTCGAGCGTGTTTCAGTTCGGTCCTTGCAACTTTTTTTAATTATTTGCAGTTTAAACCCCAATATTGTGACCCGAATTTAATTCAGTCCTCAGACCTATTATTCTCATTTTTAGTTTTTTTTTATTTACTTATTTTTTTATATTTGTTTTTAATTTTATTTTAAATAAAAAGGGGTTTTTATTAAATTTTCCTTTTAACATTTTATTTGTTTGTTTATTTTATATTTAACATTTAATCTGATTTTTATTAGTTGTATGTTTTTTATGTTCTTATTATTATTATTCGATGATTTGATTTATATTAAATTTTATATATAATACATGAATGTTTTACTCCTTTTGGCATTTTACTAGTTATGTGTTTTATTTTCGCTATTATATTGTCATTCATATCATTGCTTTTGTGCATATATGTTAGTGTTAGGTTTTGTTAGTATCAAGGCTATATGACTATTATATCATGTGTATTATGTTATAGTTGTTGCAAATGTATGTTATAATATTACTATTAGTTAGATATGCTTTTTATCTCAAGTAATTCTTTTTAGTATAGTCCAAATCGCATACGCGTTACTCTTAAATATTCCGTTAATTTGTACTCAAAATTCAAAAGGGTAAAATTTCGAAAATAAAGGCAATATTCCTTATTTAGAAAATTCGAGAAAATCGTGCTCTAACTTACTGAGCTTTGATTTTTCTTGCGTTGATCTCAAATAACCGAATATCCTTTTAAAATTGAAATAAATGAGGTTTAAATAAAAAATAAAAGGCAAGCTTTCTCTCAAAATACGAGGTGTCGTGTCCTAACTTACTAGATGTGACATCTTGTTAATTCGAGATAAGAAGGCATTTTTCATTTTGATTTATTCGAGTAATTTTTTTAAATAACACAATATAAAGAGGGATCGTATTTTTAAATTCTTTTCGAGTTTTTAGTTTTCGACACCAAGACATTAATTAATCAACTAGGTACCAATTTTGGGCGTATCGAGGGTGCTAATCCTTCCTCGTACATAACCGACTCCCGAATCCATTTTTCTGAATTTTGTGGACCAAACTCATTGTTTTAATAAAATTAAATTGTTTATTAAAAACAACCCCTCTTCAAGGTGATCCGATCACACCTTATCAAAAAGGATTGGTGGCGACTCCCGTTTTCGTTTTCGTTTTCGTTTTCATTTTCAAAATCTAAGTCGACCCAGTTTTAACAAAAAAATGGTGTCAACAACTGGCAAATAAATAAAGCCTAAGTATTGCATTGCAAATGACATAATATCACCCATGTCAACAATGTAAACAGACAGACATATTAAAATTTAAATTTAAATCCATAAAAATTTATGTACTTATATTCATGCATTTACACAAACACAAGAAAGATATATAAATTTACAAGAACAAACACAATGTCAAATCAATATATTTCCTTCCTTCAATACAAACATCGTGTGTCATCAACCAACATAAAGAACATAACAAAAAGTATGCCCTCGTTTCAGCACTCTTTTAAGGCAGTTACTAAAAGTTGTTTTCAACCATGTTAATAAGCATATCAAGAAATCAAGTTGAGGACTTCTAATGAAAGTTGACAAGAAATTTTCCAGAGATGGATGTACTATCCATGATCCATTCTAACAATTTGATCTTTAGTCTTACCTTCTATTATAAGAATGAGTAGCCTTTGTTTCTGGCAATTTTTGATTGGTTCTAGTATTCACTAATAAGAAAGATTTTCATTTTTTGAATACGTATACAACCTGAATCCATTCTATATCAGCAACAACAATAATACACATGATAGAGTGATAGATTACGAGTTTCCATACAAGATTTCACACATACAATAAAAGAAAAATAAGTGAAATAATTCCATCTAAAATGAAATTAAAGAAAGCCAAAACTAATGTAGTAGAACAGACAATTGAGAATGTTAAATTTTCTTATACTAGTTCCATCTGTTTTAAAAATAAATAAAAAAAGATTGCAAGGTAAATCAGTAGTAAGAAAGAAAAATATGGAATACCCACAAAAGGATTGCAAACAAACAAGCCAATTTAGATCAAAAAAATCAGATTGAGAAACCAATTATTCAAGAATTGTGAGTGTTGTCACCATTTTTTTGCTAAAACGGGGTCAACTTGGATTTTAAACAAAAACGAAAATAGGAGTCGCCACCAATCTTTTTTTGATGAGGTGTGATCGGGTCACCTCAAAAAAGTGGTTGTTTTTAATAAATGATTTGATTTTATTAAAACAACGATTTTGGTCCACGAAATTTAGAAAAACGGGTTCGAGAGTCGGTTACATACGAGGAAGGATTAGCACCCTCGATACGCCTAAAATTAGTACCTAGTTGATTACTTAATGTCTTAGTGTCGAAAACTGAAAACTTTAAAGAGATTTAAAATACGATACTAAAAAACTTGAATGACATGGATTAAGATTTAAGAGAATATTTGGCTATTTGGTCAAACGAAAAAATCGAAACCCAGCACATTAGGGCACGTTTCCTCAAATTTCCAAACGCAAAATAATGCATTTCTCTGAAATTTTAAAGGATATTTGGCTATTTGGTCGAACAAAAAAAATCGAAACCCAACACATTAGGGCACGCTTTCTCAAATTTCCAAATGCAAAATATTGCCTTTATTATTTTTTAGAAATCCTCATATCGAGAAAACAACATATTATATCCAATGCGTTAGGACACAACGTATCGAATTCCCGATATGAGAATACATGCCAAAGAGTTTACTTATTTAAAAGATGTGTAACTATCTCGAATTTTAGAAAAAGGTATCACGCCCAGTAAGTTAGGACACGATCTTTTCTTAATTCTCGAGATCGTTTAAAACTTGGGAAAAAAAGAAAAAAAAAAGATCATGCCCAGTAAGTTAGGACACGATCTCTTCTTAATTCCTGAGATCGTTTAAAACTTCAGTTTGAAAAGATTCGTGTATTTAGATTTATTATGAAAATCGAAACCCAGTAAATTAGGGTGCGACCTTCTCGAATCTAAACACGAGATTTTGCTTATTCAAAAATCATAATTTATGCATCGAATAAAATTAATCTAACATGAAATAGTAGAAATAAAACACGGTGTCAATATGCGAACAAAACAAAAATGAATACGATGGTGTAGCATAAATAATATGAGTAATAGCAATGAAAATAAATTAGATAAAAGGACAAATCAATGACATACAAAATAATAATGCATATAAGCAAATAAAATCAAAACATTCTTTCAAAATAAACAATGAAAATGTAAATAAAGAAATAAACAAAGAAAATGTATAAAACTATAAAATATAAAAGAAATATATATATGTATATACATGAAATTATGGAAATATGAAAATATATGTAAGTAAATACTTTAAAATTATTATATAAAATATATATATTTATAAGTAAGCATATACATACATATATACGTATGTAAATTAAAATATGTATATGTACATGCATGTATATGTAAAAATTGTAGAAGGTATACAAAAGTATGAATATATATGAAAATAGAATATGTACATAGATATATAGATATGCATATAAGTTATAAAATATAAAGAATGTACAAGTATATATATGTTATAAAACGCACTTATGTATAAATATATATATGCATATAAATATATATAAAATTATGAAAATAAAAATAATAAAATATATATATAAAAATATGTGTTTATATATTTACAAAATTAAAAATATGTACGTATACATATATATAATAAAAAGTATGTATATTATAAAAAATATATACATGTGTATATATAGATAACAAAATTTAAAGTTTAAAAAAAGTATAAATAAGCAAATAATAATTAATAGTAATAATAATAGCATCAAATTTACCAAAATAACAAAGAAAAAATGGCTAAATTGAATTTAAAAGAGGACTTTGGGGGGAAATCTGCAAATAAATAAGGGGAAAGGACCATCTTGAACTCGCGCATGACATGGAGAGACTAAAAAGGGAATTTGTCCTTCTCCTTTAAAATGACGTGGTTCCAGCAGGGACTAAACTGTAAGCGCAACAAATTGCTGGGTACAATTTAAAAAATTTAAAAAACCTAATTTAAAAATCATTAAAAAGCGGAAGGGCTGAAAGCCTAATTAGCCCTTCTGCTAAAAAACACGTGGATCTTGCCTGGGTCGGGTCAGACTCGGGTCGGCTCTTGGGTTCATGTCAAAAAAAGTCGTTTTGGCACCTGAGAGGCCTGCCCAAAACGGCGTCGTTTTGGAGGCCTATTTAAGGCAAAATTTTCACCAAAAAAAATCATTTTAGCATAGTTCAGAAAAAAATTCCCCCTCCCTTCTATTTTCTCTGAAGGCCTGAGGGTCCGGCGAGAGTCCGGTCGGTCGCCGCCGCGTCAGCCGCTGGTCACCGGCGACGGCACTGCCATCCACGGTGGCCGGAAGGGCAAAAGTCACCCCTTTTTCCGGCGAAAATCAAGGGTAAGTTTTCCCCTTTTTTAAAACTCTTTTTAATGAATGTAAATGGTTTGATTTTTTAAAAATGAAATGTATATATACGTAAATAGTTTCGAAAAAATAAAAAAAGACCTTGCCACGATTGAATCTGTTCTCTCCTTCAATGCTCACTATTTTTTTGTTTGTATGCATGAATACTTTTTATTTGTATTCCCAAAAAAAACCCATTTTTACAATGTACGAATGGCTTTATATAGCCTTTTACAATTTTTCTATTATTTGCTTGTTGTTGCTGCTTTCTTTGCTTGTTTGTAGGTGAGCAGTTGGGAGCAGGCGAGGCCGCAAGGCGCTGGTCAGAGGCGGTGGCAAGTGGGGTGATGGGACGGTGGCAGAAGGCCCTAGGTTTTCTGTTGTTTCTTTTTTTTCTGAAAATTGTTTAGTTTGTTGGGCCATTGGGCTTAGGGTTAAATTTGTTTGGGCTGTGTTGTATTGGGTTTTGGGTAGGTTTGCAATAGGCTGAAGGTTAATTGGGTCCGGGCATAAAATTGGGTTGTACAGTGAGAGAACTGGAAAATATAATGTTTAGGAACAAAAATGATTATCCTCTTTTTATTTGTCGACAGCCACTTGATTTTAAGTCTTTGAACATAAATTTGTCGACAAAGAAGACATACTTGGATCATCCATTGAATCCATCTTTTGTTTTCTATGTTGAATAAAAATTCAATCGAAACACTCAATCTAATTTCTACTATTTTGATTCAATACAGATCATAATAGTTTTTTCAGTCAAACGAAAAGGAAAACTATTTACCTATTTTATGGAAAATTGTCCTTTTTTTTTGTATAATTATAGGTGTTTCATCTATTTTATGGTCCTTACAGTGCTGACACGACCGTTAACAACATTAATGTGGCGTTCTATGCCAGTGATAGTTAGCTACAATGTCAACAAAAATAAAAAAAAATTAAAAATTAAAAGGAATATTTAAATTTATTTTACTGGAATGAACCTAAACATATGATTGTCCAAGTTCATTCGTTTCAAAACTTACATTTTTTTAAATTTAAAAAAAATATGTTTTTTATAAACGTGTAAAACACTATTAAAATTTAATAAAAATATTTAAAACTTAAGTCCCTAATGAATATGTCCAAATTCATTCAAGATTAGTTTCAAATATACTAAAATTAATTTTCTTTAAAAATTGATATGTGTGTCAATATTTTTCTATTGCTACCTCTTAGGATGAATAAAAAAAGAAAATATATGAATTTAAATAATTTAAATTTTATTAATCTTAGGTCTAAAGATTTTTAATTGTATGAATATATCCAATTAAAACAGTGTATCTATTATTTCATTACATGTGTATCTTAAAAGGTTTAAAAATTGGATATATTCATACATTTAAAACAACTTTACACAAACAATTAATAATATTTATTTTCTGAAATATATTTTTAAAATTTTATTCATTCTAAAATGTACCAAAGGAATTAGAACATTGATACCCATATCAATTTTTTAAAGAAGATTAATTTTAATATTTTTAAACTTTGTACAATTTAGAAAAACTTGAATGAATTTAGACATAGACTTAACTTGTAAATGATTTTTATCAATTTTAAATTTTTAAATTTATTTAATATTTTTAAATTTTAATAATATTTTTTAAATATTATTTTAATTTAAAAATTTTTAAGCTTCGAAACAAATGAAGCGACATCAGCAACTATTCCTTTTAAAAAGTTTAAATATCCCTTTTAATTTTTTTTTTTGTTAACATGGCAGTTGACGTGGTATTGCCACATAAGCAACTATCGATAACATGAAGCACCACATTAGAGCTGTTAACGGCCGCATCAATGTTGTAACAGTCAATATTAGTCAAAAGGCCAATTTTGTTAGTTCATGGGCTCAATTGGGTGCAAAAAGTTTGCAGGGGCTTAATTGATTTTTTTAAAAAAAGTTTGAGGACCAAAAATACCATTAAACCCTTCTTTAACTATTGATCTTTCTTTTTCTAAGTATCGGTCAACATTAGTTAAAGGGCTTATTTTGTCAGTTTTGTTAGTTTAAGGGCTCAGTTGGGTGCAAAAAGTTCGCAGGGGCTTAATTGATTTTTTCGAAAAAGTTCGACAATCAAAAATACCTTTAAGCCCTACTTTGACTATTGATATGTCTTTTTTAATTAATTTTGCATCCGTGCATAGTATAGGCACACGATGTACAGGGTATTTCCACGTATACATGTAAAGTGTATTTTGATGCCACGGAGGAATTAGATGAAAATGTGATTATTAAAGTAGTAATGTCACCTTCTAGTAATTGTAAAGAATTATAATTTTCTAGATGCATTTGGCTAGTAGAGTGTAATTATATTGTAATTCTTTTTGCCTTTTTTAGTAATATAAATTGTAATTACACATTTACAAATTTTAAATTGTTTAAAAAGTATTAATTACTATAAATAGTTATTAGTAATACACGAGAAAAAATTTTAAACAAGTGACATAAATTAAAATCAAATCATGTTATGTTAGTCCAAGAAAGTAACCGACAACACGTTTGCCGATAAAAAAGAATAAGAAAACTAAACATCTATGCAATTTTATTATTGCTTTAGCATTTCATATTTGTTGGGTTATTCCTTTTCTAACATTTAACATATACTTCTTATCATCATCTATTAGTTCAATACCTTTTTCCTTGTACCAATTAACCAATATGGAAATTTTGTCCCTTGGCAATAACCAGCTTGAAGGTTCCATCCCTCGGAAAATTGAAAATTTGAAGAACATCAAGATTTTAAGCATCCCTAATAATAGTTTTACTGGTCATATCCCCCTAGCTTTGTGTAGTTTGACAAATTTGGAATATATTGACCTTGGCAAGAATCAAATCAGTCATTCAATCCCATCTTGTATTGGCAGTTTATCCAATTTGGATACCTTAAAACTTGATTCAAATCTATTAAAAGGTCCTATCCCTGAAGAAATTGGTAGGCTTTTTCACCTATCAAATTTAAACCTCAGCTTCAACCAACTCTCAGGTAGTGTCTGTTGAAGCATGGTCAGCATGCAGCAACCAAGACAGTCGAGGGCATCACATGCAGAAGCTGCTAGTTCATCAACCCAGCAAGCATGTTTTTGTTTCATTTTGTATACTAAGTTGATGCAATGTAACTTAGTTCAATTTTAACTATATTAGGTTTATGTTTGATGTAAATTGATGGTGATTGAGCTGATTAATCAGCTTTATTGATTTGTACAAGTTAATTAGCTTAAGTTAATAAGCTTGTTAGTGGTAGTAGGTTGTGATTAGGTTAACCTACTGTTTTGTCAAGTTGTAAACTTGTTTATGTATTGGCTTTATGCCATTTTTAGTTTTTTGAATGAATTCAATCAAGATTTCATCCATATGCTCTCTATTTTAGCTTTGCTTTGAAATTTGTTTTGTTTTTCTTCTTTGTTTCTGCCGCAAGTCTCGATCATTGCTTGGCAAGTTTCTTGTTGAACTTTGTTGTGTGTTGTTCTCAGCTCCAACAATTGGTATCTAGAGCCACATTCTTAGAGGACCTGTTATAACTCAACAAGAGGCACCATGGCTTCATCAGGTTTTTCACCAGCTTCACCACCTGTCTTCAATGGAGAGGGCTTCAACATTTGGGTAGTTAAAATGAGGACTTACCTGCAGGCATTTGACCTATGGGAAGTAGTTAACTCAGATACTGAGCCAGCACCTCTTCGAGCTAATCCAACAGTTGTTCAAATAAGGCAACACACTGATGAAAGAACAAAAACGCCCAAGGCTATGTCATGCATACAGAATTGTGTGACAGATGTGATCTTCATGAGGATCATGGCCTGTAAAACACCAAAGGAGGCTTGGGATAAGCTGAAAGAAGAGTTTCAGGGGATTGAAAGAATAAGAAAACAACAAGTGCTCAACTTGAGAAGGGATTTTGAAAATCTCAAAATGAAAGAGGAAGAAACAGTCAAACAGTATTCAGATCGAATTATGGCTGTTGTAAACAGCATAAGGCTCCTTGGAGAGCAATTCAGTGAAGCTAGAATAGTTGAGAAAGTCATGTCCACTTTGCCAGAAAGGTATGAAGCCAAAATTTCATCCCTCGAAGTCTCAAGGGACTTGACAACTATCTCCTTAACTGAGCTAATCAATACCTTGTATGCACAAGAGCAAAGAAGAGCCAGCAGACAAGAGGAGCACCAGGAAAGGGCTTTTCAAGCCAAAACAAAAGAAGCCTTGAGCATCAGTGCTCAGGAAGGTAAAAAGTTCTGGAAAAATAGGCCTAAGCCTGATGCTGCTAGAAGCAGTAACCAACTCTGTAAACATTGCAAAAGGGCTGGTCATCCAGAAGATAGATGCTAGTTTAGACCAGATGCAGTATGCCGATACTGCAAGAAAAATGGCCATGTTGAAAAGGTTTGTAAGAACAGAAGCAAACCAAGGCAGAATCAATTTCAGCAACAAAAGGCAGAAGCTCGAGTGGCTGAAGATAGCAGTGATCATGAGGAACAGGGTTTTGTTGTGTCATGTGCAACAAATCAGAAGAAGAGTTCAAAGGGCTGGCTTCTGGACAGTTATTGCACAAACCACATGTCACCAGATGAAACTATCTTCAAGACCTTGGACAGAACCTGCAAAACCAAGGTGAAAATTGGAAATGGTCAGTTCATAAATGCTGAAGGAAGAGGGGATGTACTGATTCATACCCCTACAGGTGGCAAAATCATTTCAAATGTACTTTTGGTACCTGAAATCGACAGGAACCTTCTCAGTATAACTCAACTACTTAAGAAAGGCTACTCAGTAGTGTTCAAGGAGAAAGAATGTCAAATTTTTTATCCGAATGGATCAAACCTTACAACAGTCACTATGACTAACATATGTTTTGAAGTAGACTGGCCAAATAGCTCACATTCAGCCTGTATAGCCTCCACTGATGATTCCAGGCTCTGGCACCAGAGGCTTGGACATGCAAACTACAAATCCATAGCTCGGATGGCCAATGAAGGGTTGGCTGAAAACTTCATCGATTCAATAAAGAATGATGAGCTTTGTGAAATATGTCAACAAGGAAAATTGGCAAGATTGCCATTTCCTACAAGCACAGCATGGAGAGCATCAGAGAAGCTACAACTTGTACACACTGATGTGTGTGGACCAATAAAGACTGAGTCTTTTAAAGGGAACAGGTACTTTATTCTCTTTATTGATGATTATACAAGATACTGCTTGATTTATTTTCTGAAGTAGAAATCAGATGTTGCATCTGTGTTCCTGAAGTATAAGGCTGCTGTTGAAACTGAGTCTGACTGCAAGCTTAGAGCACTAAGGTCAGACAATGGAACTGAGTATACCTCAGCTCAGTTCCAAGCCTACTGTGAAGAAGCAGGCATCAAACATCAACTGACTAATGTGTATACACCTTAGCAGAATGGGGTAAGTGAAAGAAAAAACAAAAGTTTAATGAATATGGCAAGATGTCTTCTATTTGAGAAGAATTTGCCCAAAACTCTGTGGGCTAAAGCAGTTAACACTACGGTCTACCATCAAAATAGGCTCCCAACCAAGGCCCTAGCTCAGAAGACACCATTTGAAGCCTGGTTTGAATTTAAGCCATCAATGGCTCATCTTAGAACCTTTGGTTGTCTGTGCTATGCACAAGTTCCAGCTGTGAAGAGAAGTAAGTTAGATAAAAGGGCTCAAGCAGGGATTCTAATTGGCTATAGCATGGTTAAAAAGGGCTATAGAATTCTAGAACCTGGTACAAACAAGATTCTGGTGAGCAAAGATGTTGTGTTCAATGAAAAAGAATGCTGGAATTGGGAGAAGGCTAAACCAGAGGCAGTAACTGAAGACCTGGCATTGGACCAAGTTGAAAATGATCAAAACACATCTGAAATGGATGTAGATGATGTCCCAATCAGAGGCACTCGATCATTGGCTGATGTCTATGAAAGAGCACAAGTGGCTATTGTTGAACCAAGTTGCTTTGAAGAAGCAGCAAGCCAGGAGGGCTAGAAGCAAGCAATGATTGAAGAAATCAAGATGATTGAAAAGAATCAGCCTAGAGTCTGGTTGAAATACCAACAAACAGGAGGGTTATTGGTGTCAAATGGGTCTATCGAGTTAAAAACAATGTTGATGGTAGCCTAAATAAGTTAAAAGCTAGATTGGTTGTGAAAGGCTTCAGTCAAAGGTATAGATCAAATTACCTCGAGACCTTTGCACCTGTGGCTAGGCTCGATACCATAAGATTTCTAGTTGCCTTAGCAGCACAAAAGCAGTGGATGATACACCAACTTGATGTAAAATCAGCATTTCTCAATGGATTCCTTGAAGAAGAAATTTATGTGGAGCAACCTCAAGGCTTCAAGGTGTCTGGCAAGGAAGAAATGGTGTACAAGCTCAACAAAGCCTTGTATGGCTTGAAATAGGCCCCAAGGGCCCGGTACAGCAGAATTGATGGTTATCTGACCTGTTTGGGATTCAACAGGAGTCTTAGCGAGCCAACTCTGTATGTTAAATCGATAAATGATGAAACTCAGCTCATTGTTTCATTGTATGTCAATGACCTATTGGTGGCAGGAGGAGATCGAGAATTACAAGTCAATTTTAAAACCAAAATACAACAGCATTTTGATATGTCAGACTTGGGGTTGATGTCCTACTTCTTAGCCATGGAAGTAACACAAGCTGAGAAAGGAATTTGGCTAAGTCAGAAGACCTTTGCCATGAAGATTCTCAACAAATTCTCAATGGAGAATTGCAAAGCAACCAGCACACCAGTTGCTGTTGGAGAAAAGCTATCAAGCCAAGACAAGCATGAAAAGGTTTGTGAAACAACCTACAGAAGTCTAGTTGGATGTTTGCTATATTTGACTGCCACTAGACCTGACATAATGTATGTTGTGAGTCTACTCTCGAGGTTCATGCATTGTTCAAATGAAAGTCATTTTAGAGCTGCAAAAAGAGTTCTGAGATACATCAAGGGAACTTTGTCTTATGGAATGCTGTTCACCAAGGCAGAAAATTTGAAGCTTGTTGGTTATTGTGACAGTGATTGGGCTGGTTCATTAGATGATATGAAGAGCACTTCGGGTTATGCATTCAACTTAGGGTCTGCTATGATTTGCTGGAGCTCAAAAAAGTAGGGAGTAGTAGCTCAGTCAACTGCAGAGGCAGAATATGTGGCTGCTGCTGCAGCAGTTAATCAAGCCATATGGCTTAGAAAAATTTTGATAAACATTAACCATGAGCAAAATGAAGCAACAGAGATAATGTGTGATAACCAATCTGCTGTTGCAATTGCAAAGAACCCTGTTTTTCATGGGAGGACCAAGCATTTCAATATCAAGTTTCATGCAGTTCGAGAAATGGAGCAGGCTCATGTTATTAAACTGGTTCATTGCAGTTCTGAAGAGCAATTAGCTAATATTTTGACAAAGGCACTCAGTGTTTCAAAGTTTCAACATCTGAGAGCTAAAATGGGAGTTTGCAACATGCTAACCAAGGAGGAGTTTGAAGCATGGTCAGCATGCAGCAACCAAGACAGTCGAGGCTATCATATGCAGAAGCTGCTAGTTCATCAAGCCAGCAAGCATGTTTTTGTTTCATTTTGTATACTAAGTTGATGCAATGTAACTTAGTTCAGTTTTAACTATATTAGGTTTATGTTTGATGTAAATTGATGGTGATTGAGCTGGTTAATCAGCTTTATTGATTTGTACAAGTTAATTAGCTCAAGTTACTAAGTTTGTTAGTGGTAGTAGATTGTGATTAGGTTAACCTATTGTTTTGTCAAGTTGTAAACTTTTTTATGTATTGGCTTTATGCCATTTTCAGTTTTTTGAATGAATTCAATCAAGATTTCATCCATATGCTCTCTATTTTAGCTTTGCTTTGAAATTTGTTTTGTTTTTCTGCTTTGTTTCTGCCGCAAGTCTCGATCCTTGCTTGGCAAGTTTCTTGTTGAACTTTGTTGTGTGTTGTTCTCAACTCCAACAGTGTCTCTATCTTGTCTGCCACTAAGCTTCGTATTATCGATGCTGGAAATAATTGTAACAAGATTTCTCCTACTCTATTTGAAAGCAATAGTCGTTTATCACCCTATATGTGTCCTCCTCCAGTAACCAACAAAACCAACAGCAGTAGAATTCCTTCCTATATCAAAATATTCCTCCCAATTGCCATCTTCTCCACATTCTCCATTTTGGGATGCTTTCTATTTTCACGGTTTAAACTCAAGAATAACAGCGTCGGTGTACAACCGACGAAGAATGGGGATTTGTGTTCCATATGGAACTATGATGGAAAGATAGCATACAAGGATATTGTTACAGCAACAGAGGATTTCGACTTTCAATACTGTAAAGGAGTTGGTGGTTACGGAAGTGTTTACAGAGCACAACTACCTTGTGGTAAAGTAGTTGCCTTGAAGAAACTTCATCGTTTAGAAGCTGAAAATCCAGCCTTTGACAAGAGCTTCAGAATGAGATCAAGTTTCTAATGAAATACGACATCGAAGCATCGTAAAGCTTCATGGGTTTTGTCTACACCGACGGTCCATGTTTTTGATCTATGAGTACATGGAAAAGGGAGTTTGTTCGCAACCTAAGAGATGAAGTGGAAGTCGTGGAAATGGATTGGACAAAAGAGTGGAGATCATCAAAGGCATAGCGCATGCTTTGTCTTACTTGCACTATGATTGCAGCCCTCCAATAGTTCATCGAGACATATCAAGTAACAATGTTCTTTTAAACTCAAGCTTTGAGGCCTTTGTAGCTGACTTTGGGACTGCTAAAATGTTGGATCTTGAATCATCCAATCAGACCATTGTGGGCACATGTGGTTATGTAGCTCCAGGTGATTTTCTTTGCTTTGTTTGATGACATTTTCTTCGGAATTTATAAAATTAATTGAACATATAAATGATTTTCTTTTTTATCTGGTTTTTCGTACGCAGAACTTGCATATACATTGGTTGTCACCAAAAAATGTGATGTCTATAATTTTAGAGTGGTGGCACTAGAAACGTTAATGGGAAAGCATCCCGAAGAATTGTTATCATGGTTGTCATCACCAACTTCTTTGGTAAATATGAGGCTGATTGATGTGCTAGACAACCGTTTACCACTTCCCACAAGTCAATTAGTTGCACAAAATCTTGTTCGCATTGCTACTTTGGCATCCGCCTGCCTAAATCTGCAACCTAAGTCTCAACCAACAATGAAAGAAGTGTACGAAGAGTTTCTTTGTGGCCAAACATCCTTGGGAGTTCCCCTTCGGATGATCTCTTTGTTACAACTTGTGAACTGTGAAATGCATATTGGAGATAGAACTGAAACTTGTAATGTTTAAACTCCATGCACTTGTTCTTGATTAGATATTGTTTATCAAACTTTGATGATTTGTTTGTAAACCATATCCTATGTTCTATATGATGGAATGAATTGCAATGTTCAATAAACTTGTTTATTCGATTGCTTTACAGAACATAAATTCGACAATTTGATCCAAATATTCAAACACCATCCTAATAGCTTCCTTTCATTTCGTGCTTCTTTCAAGCATGAAAGACCAACTCAAAGGATAAATCAAATATAAGTAAATTAATTGTGAATTAAAGCAAAAAAAAAATCAAATTTATAAATACAATGTTTCTTTCCTTAATTTGCATAAATGTTAAATGGTTCAGAAGAAAGCTTTCTAAAAAAGACTACACTAAAAATGACCAAACCATTTTGGAAAGAGGGAAAGATGCTTAGGGGTAATTTTTGATAAAGCAAATGCCACTAAAGACTTCAATAATGCTTAGGGGTAAGATGCTTAGGGGTAAGGTCTTTTAATTTTTTTATATTATCTATAATAATTCAATTTGATTTAGTTTATTTATTTTTATATTAATTTTAAGTTTAGGGTTTTGCACTTATTTTAATAAAATGAACTTTATTTTATGATTTTTGGATATTATTTGATAAACTTTGACTTTTATATAAGGCTTAGAATTTTTAGTCCTCAGATGGAAGGGTTCAGAAATAAAGCACAAAGAAGTATTTATAAAGTGAAACTATGAAGAAAACATAGTAGTGACTAGGGATAATAATATAATATAATCATCTCTTCCAACTTCGGCTTCAGTATAAATGATCTTTCATTCCACCAACAAGCCATGTCTCTTGGGCTATATCAGATGAAATTTTGTAGAAATAAAGGTCGTATTTCATCACTACTAAGCTCTCTTTCACCTTCCTGTTTTCTTCTTCCATTAAAGACCTCAAATATTTTCTTTTTTCCTCGTCTTTCCTCTTGCACTCTTATTTGTCTCCTTGATCTTCCTCGTCCTCTTCGACCCCGTTAGCTTCTTCTAACCACTCTTAGCGAGAGCGGATCGACAATGCGTAAGCAAGAGAGCATTTGTAGGTGGGATCGCAGCAGACTTGATCATCAACATGATCGAGGGAGCATTTACCAACAATCACAATTCTTAATATCAATCTGCAAGTCCGAGAAGATTGCAAATTTAAAAACCTAACTATCTCGCTTAAAGGTCAAAAGTCAAATGCTAAGTTGGTTATAACATGTAATTAAGTAATGAAACCGCATTTATAATTTATTGAAGGAATCAGTCGCCACAATATCTATAAATGATTAAGTTCAAGCTATACAAATTATATTAAAATAAGATGATCATTACAAAAATTAAAAAGAAGGCCCTTTTCACCTAAGGTAACATGTAATTAAGTAAACCATGTATTTTTCTTTCTTAATCTTAGCCCTGAACTTCCATTTGCTTGCCAATATTTTCGAAAACGATTTACTTTTTGGAAATGATTTACTTTTTTCGTGTTTGGGTAAATATGTGTAAAATATTTTTACATTTTTGGCGATTTCTTGAAAATAGTTTAGAAAAACTGCTTTTAAATGAAACATACATTTGAGAATTTAATTGAGTTTATTTTATATCTATCAATAAATTTATATTTTACATTATTTTTACATATATTTCAACCACAATATCATTTCTCACCTCATTCTTATTTATTTATTTTCTAATTTAATTATAAGGACAAAATTCTATTTTTCATTGTTTTTTCGTTTTGCACTTTTGATTTTCAAACTTCCAGCTTTTGAATATAAAAATAAATATCCATTTAATAATTATATTTGAGTGTGATTATACATGATTGGTAACTTGTAAATACACTATTTTTAGTTTTTCACTTTACCCATAATTATTTATTAAAATAATTTTATAAATATATATTTTTAATATAAAATATATTCATTCGGGAGTCTTACCTTATAATATCCACATACATGTTGTAAGGCCCAAAATTTGCCCGGGCCCAACAGTCCAATTACAAAAATATAAACCCAATTTATACCCAAATAAATCAAAACCCTAGGGCCCAAATGGCCCAAAATCTAAAGCAATTTTTCAGCTAAATTTTAGCAGAAAAAAAACCCTAGTCAGATGACTCACATCTTTGCTGTCGCCGCCTCCTTGCTTTCTGCTTGCGCTCGCCGCCACCACTCGCCTATCACTGGCCTTCCACGCCACTGACACCTGCAGAGAAAAATAAATGCAAGGCAACAGAAGAATCCGGCCAAATAAAGAGCAAAAAGACAAAGAATAGAAATCAATAGTTGTAATACGGCTATAAAAGCCAAAATGTTCTCGTTGTATTTTTTTTTACGCACACTAAGCAATCAAAAAGCAGAACAGAAATTTGAAAAGGTTGATTAAAATATCTTACTGTTTCCTGTTTGTTTTTCTCTTTTTTTATTTTTTTTTTATTTTTTATTTTTACAAATCCATTTGAACGAAAACTAGAATAGAAAAGCAAGAAAAAGCTTACTTGGGCGTCACGATCCCATCGTCGGAGTCCCTTTCTCCGTCGCCGGAGCCGAGTTTTCAGAGAGGGGATGAGGAAGACTTTCTTTTTCTTTCCCATTTTTGTGGGCACGGGCTAAAAACCTTTCTCTTTTTCCATGCGACTCCGGCCACCATCCTTGGTGGCATTGCAGTGGAGATGTGGTGGATGACGGCGGCAGGGATTTAAATAACGGTCGCGGTCGCGTTTTCGGTCGCGTTACGTTATCGCGGTTGCGGACATAACGGATGCTATTGCGGTCATCGCGGGTGCCGCGGTCGTGAATTTTTTTAAAATTCGCACAATTTATTGTAAAACATTCCAAGCCCTTTCCACAACTTCACTACTCTCCTTACTCTCTTCAGTAACCAAGGGCTTAACTTGACCACTTAGTTCTCCAATTTTACCGACTATTGCATGGCTTCCACATTGTTCTTTACACTTGTGCACGTGTAAATCAAACAAACTCCTCTTTGTTCTTCACTTAAATTTTTTTATCAACAAATTCAACGTTTCATTACTTGAAAACACAGAGGAAATACACCCCAAACTACTTTCTTTCAAAAATATTTCGGAGAAAGAAAGTGAGTGCAAGTGTGCAATGATTGTTCGGTTTCAACAAAGAACATGGATATTGCTTCACCTACAAGTATATCAGTTCAACTTCATCACTGCCGCTTCATGGCTCATCATCTTCATCCTTGCTTCACTTTTCCTTTGGGGAAATGTTCTCGAGCTTCTCGGATGTTCAAAGTCTCTCATTTGTTTTTCGTGGTCATACAATCGGCATATCCCATTGCCCTATTGTTTGCGCCGGTTGTACAATTCCACTAGCCCCGCAGAATCGACCCAACCATGGACAAAGAAGCACGCTGAAAACCTCAAGATCTTAGCTACTACTCACTCTTGCTCAAAAGAAGGGGTGGGTGTGAACCTAAGCTAATTCTTTTCTCTTGTACCGAACGGAATCCCCAACCTTCATCTCATCCTTCAATCGATGTCGCTTTAACCATCAGAACGGAAAATAACGGGAATAGCGGCCCGTTATTCCCGCAATTGGCCGTTACCCATTAAATTGCGGCCGCGATCCACCGTTATTTTCAGCAATAGCGGTTTCGGACAGCGCCGCTACCGCTATATAACGGCCGCTATTCCGATATCGGTCCGCTATTTAAATCCCTGGACGGCGGGGTTCCAAAGCTAGGCTTGGAGCCCTAGCAGAGAAAGGGGAAGCCCCCTTTCATTTTATTTTTCTGTTCTTTGTAACAAATGAAACAGCAAAAAAAAAAACTGTAGCAATTATAACAATCGCAAACGGCGTCGTTTAAAGGGGGAGAGCTGCGCATTCATTCCCTAAAGGGGTAATTTATGCAATGGATCTATCCCATTAGAAATTGGATATTTGAGAAATTTGACTTATTTGAGTCTCTCCAACAATAGAATTGTTGGTCCAATCCCTTCTGCTTTGGGTCAATTAACCAGTCTCCAATCTCTGATCCTTTGGGGGAACCAAATCAATGGATCTATCCCATTCGAAATTGGATATTTGAGAAATTTGACTTATTTGAGTCTCTCCAAGAATAGAATTGTTGGTCGAATCCCTTCTGCTTTGGGTCAATTAACCAGTCTCCAATCTCTGATCCTTTCGGGGAACCAAATCAATGGATCTATCCCATTAGAAATTGGATATTTGAGAAATTTGACTGATTTGAGTCTCTCCAGCAATGGAATTGTTGGTCCAATCCCTTCTGCTTTGGGTCAATTAACCAGTCTCCAATATCTGCTCCTTTCGGGGAACCAAATCAATGGATCTATCCCATTAGAAATTGGATATTTGAGAAATTTGACTTATTTGAGTCTCTACAACAATAGACTTGTCGATTCAATACCCATTACTCTGTACCAATTAACCAATTTGGAAATTTTGGACGTTGATAATAACCAACTTCAAGGTTCTATTCCCCAAGAAATTTGTAATCTAGCAAATTTAACTTCATTGTACCTCTCCCAAAACAAATTGACTGGTTCAATCCCTTCTTGTGTTGGTAGTTTATCAAAGATGCTGTACTTAAGCCTTGGTTCTAATCTATTAAAAGGTCCTATTCCCCAAGAAATTTGTAATCTAGCAAATTTGACTTCATTGTACCTCTCCCAAAACAAATTGACTGGTTCAATCCCTTCTTGTATTGGTAGTTTATCAAAGATGCTGGACTTAAGCCTTGGTTCTAATCTATTAAAAGGTTCTATCCCAAAAGAAATTGGCAAGCTTTTTGATCTATCATATCTAAACCTTAGCTTCAACCAACTCTCAGGTCCTATCCCTATCTTGTCTGCCACTAAGCTTCGCATTATCGATGCTGGAAATGGTTGTAACAAGATTTCTCCCGATCCATTTGAAGGCAATAGTGATTTATCACCCTATATGTGTCCTACTCCACTAACCAAAATAGCCAACAGCAGCAGAATTCCTTACTATATCAAAACATTCCTCCCTATTGCGATCTTATTCACATTCTCCATTTTAGGATGTTTGCTATTTTCACGGTTTAAGCTCAAGAATAACCATGTCAGCGTACAACCAACCAAGAATGGGGATTTGTGTTCCATATGGAACTATGATGGAAAGATAGCATACGAGGATATCGTTGCAGCAACAGAGGATTTCGACTTCCGATACTGTATTGGAGTTGGTGGTTATGGTAGTGTTTACAAAGCAAAACTCCCTTGTGGTAAAGTAGTTGCTTTGAAGAAACTTCATCATTTAGAAGCCGAAAATCCAACTTTTGACAAGAGTTTCAGGAACGAGATCAAGTTTCTATCAGAAATACGACATCGAAACATAGTGAAGCTTCACGGATTTTGTCTACACCGACGATCCATGTTTTTGATCTATGAATACATGGAAAAAGGGAGTTTGTTCTGCAACCTAAGGGATGAAGTGAACGCTGTGGACATGGATTGGACGAAAAGAGTAGAGATCATCAAAGGCATAGCACATGCTTTGTCTTACTTGCACCATGATTGCTGCCCTCCGATAGTTCATCGAGACATATCAAGTAACAATGTTCTTTTAAACTCAAGTTTTGAGGCCTTTGTGGCCGACTTTGGAACAGCTAGAATGTTGGATCTTGATTCATCCAATAAGACCATTATTGTCGGAACTTGTGGCTACGTAGCTCCAGGTGGCGTTTTCTTTTTTACTTGATTTACTGACCTTTTCTCTGAACATATAGTTGAATTTCTTCTTACTAATTTGTGTATGTAGAACTTGCTTATACAATGATTGTCACCGAAAAATGCGATGTTTATAGTTTTGGAGTGATAGCACTGGAAACATTAATGGGAAAGCATCCTGAAGAAGTGTTATCATGGTTGTCATCACCAACTTCTTTGGTAAACATGAAGCTGGTTGATGTGTTAGACAACCGTTTACCACTTCCAACAAGTCAACTAGTTACACAAAATCTTGTTCATGTTGCTACACTGGCATTCGCTTGCTTAAATCCACAAACGAAGTCCCGACCAACAATGAAGGAAGTGTCTGAAGGGTTCCTTTCTCGCCATACATCCTTGGGAATTCCTCTTTGGATGATCTCTTTGTTACAACTCATGAACCGTGAAATGCATATTGAAGGCAATACTAAAACTTGTGATGTTTAAAGTCCATGCGCTTGTTGATTAGATATTGTTTATCATGCTCTGATAATTTGTTTGTAAACCATCTCTGGTTTTATATATGATGGAATGAATTGCAATGTTTAATAAACCTGTTTATTCGGTTGCTTTAGAAGACATAAATTCTACAATTTGATCCAAATATTAAGACATCATCGCTGGCTGCTTCCTTGAATTTTGTGCTTCTTTCAAACCAACTCAAAGATAAATAACATAAAAGTAAATTAAGGGTGAATCAAAGCAACAAAATGCAATCAATACATACATCAAGAATTCACCTCAGCTATCTATAATTCATGAAACAATCTCTCAACTTATAAAATGTAAGTGAGACTCCACAGACCTGATATCCAAACTCAAAAGCAATAAAAGGCGTCATCAGAACCCTGGCAAGTGAAGACGACAATCTTTTCAAGCAAGGTAGCGATACAACTTCCTGTCACCTTTATCCCTCTCCAGGAACTCCCGCTCAATAAGGGACTCGATCCGTTTCTTAATTACAACGGGGTTGGGCAGAAACCGTGACTGTAGCTGTTTTGTGACCTCAGCAACAATGTTGTTATGATCCAGCACACGCCTAGCTTTCATGATCCTCACGATTGCTGCCTCAATTTGCGGTTTTCGATCTTCCTCCACTCTCTGCCTAGTTTCTTGATTTTCAGGTTCCGACTCCCTTTGCGCAGCCACAGTGCCTATCTTGACCTTGAAGAACTTGCTTGTATACTTGTCATTGAAAAGAAAGGTATCAGTGTCTACTATGTCCTTGCTCATAGGTTCTTTCCGAAGCACATTTTTTCCCTTAACACAGGCAAGAGACTGCAAGCACCTTTTCAAGTCAAAGGTAGGAATCTCGGTCACCTGCTCAATCTCCTTATAGCTTAGTCGATCAGCATCGTTGAAGAGCATAAGGACACACATCTGGTATGTGGAAACATTCAGTTCATGCTTCTGTCCCTTACCAAAGGTTGCCTTCAAATCAGCCGTCCCCATGTTAGTTTGCCAAGACAATCTCCGTCCGGTATGGGTACCTAGGTAATAATTACGGAATTTCTCACATATTCCCAGAATTTCAGCAGGAAGTTTGCATGTAGTAATAGGTTGAGTTGGCCAAGATCCAGTTGTCAGAACCTGGACAGAAAGCATGGGACCATCCCCTATATCCGAACCATGACTTGCATGGAAACCTTGCATCGTATCTTGTGATGTCTTCATATCTGTGAACATACCCTCCAACTTTGAGGTGAATTGATACCCACACTCTGTTTTGAGCTTAACAATCAAACTTCTTTCAGCATCATCAGAGACGGACTTCCCTGAAAGAAGCCTTTTGGCCAAGTGTTGTTTGTAGTACTTCTCGAAAACATCTTTCTCTTGAAGGTAACGGAAGAGCATCATCACCTTGTCGAGTAACAATTCCACATCCTCTTCAGTAACCCCCCTCAAACCTTTTCGAAGCTTATCATCAACAAACAAAGAGATGAACTCTGGAGACCGAGAATTCAGATTGATGAAATATTCAAACGAGGAATTTAATGCATTTTGAAAAGTCTTGTCATTTCTAAATGCTGAAGTGATAATCTTGTCGTATTTGTCCTTTAAATCCAACAGATGTTGCACAAAATCGACAGGATCCTTCAGCCTTTCGGGATCAGTGAGTAACTGCTTACCAGTATCACGAATGTATGAAGTCATGACATCTCTGATTAAAACAAGCCCATTGGATACTCGACGAAACAAGCAATACATCCTTCCTAAGTCCTCATATTTTTCATCGACAATCATATTAATCAACCCCGAGTTCTCCATTTGCACAAGCCTGTGCATATGACTTTCAATCATCTCCGTTTCTACCACATTTGTTATCTTGACTTCACTTCTGGTGTCCAAGTAATGTGAGACTCTCTCTATTTCTTCATTTAGGCGTCTCTCGGCTTTCTTTAGATACTCCCCACAATCACAGGACTCTATGAACTCTTGAGACTCGAGACGATAAAAATCAGCTGAAACCTCAAGAAAATGCTTCTCGAAATCATCCTGATAAACGGAAGGACCTAGATCCATTAACATCTTTGTGATACTTCTCATTAAACCCCTGTCTATGACTTCACCGCTCCGTTCTCTCCTTACATTTTCAAGAAGTATAGCCTGAAGCCTAGACTGGATTGCATGGGAATGGATGATGACATCCCTCCATAAATTTAACCCAAGCTCATGAACTGGGGTTTTGTGGGTGTTTGGGATAAAGGTCCTATCCATGTACATCAATATATCTCGGATCATTTGCAATGCCTTGTTATGCTCTGCCCATTTTCTGTTAAGTTCATCCAAAAATAATCCTCCCTGAGCAGCCTCAATTGAATTACTAATCTCCTTTAGATGAGAAGTCATAGTAGTGACAAGCCCAGAATACAGTTTCTCCCCAAATTTATGCAGTACCATATTGTATGCATTCCTGGTTTACATTAACGCTTAGGTGTCAGAATCCTAAAATTTTGCGGATATCAAAGACAGTTCTATGGCAGATCTCAAGACAGCTAGAAACTGGAAGTCATTTCAACAATATTAAATGACTTCATCACATAAGACACGTTTATATATTCAATAATCATAGCAGCATTTGTTTCAAGCACATATATAGCTAAAAACCTACCATCTAAATCATAACATTTTCATGAGTTATTAAAAGTAATATATGGGATGACAGTTTCGAGGAATCAAAGATCCAAAAACAATAGCACAACTTGGTAAGAAGCCTCTCTCTTATACCGTGTAGATTACCGTCAAAATGGCAGAGCTCAAAAACTCCAAAAACTTCCCAAGTACTAGCAAAAGAGAGCCATGCGACTGCAAAGGAAACGGGAAAAGAAAAAAGGGATGAGAAATATCTATTAATGCGGCCCTTTCAGAAGAACCAGCAGTGGCATCTGTATCAGCCAGTTTGTCGGCAGTCCTCACGACTACTTAGACAGTTCATAAAATCGGAGTCCATTTGCAAGTGTCATCAACCTTCAGCTTCCAGATAAATATAAACAACACTTCATACACCATTTTCAGATTTCATTGTTCAAAATGGCACCCCACCAAGTTCAAAATCAGAACTGCTTATCATGCAACCTATATTCATCTCTGCATTTAGTACCCATAAACCACTTGCGGCATTTTCTTTTTCCATGTTAATTTATAGATGTAGTTACCATTTAAACACTAGAACCTCAATTCAATAGACAATGGACTAAGAAACTTAACAAAACCGGTATCTCGGCAAGTCTTCATAGCCTAATTATATAAATTACAGAACTCAGACATGATCGCATTTTATATTTACAAAGAGAAGATTAAATATAGTTTTAGATTCTCAATTGTTCAAAGAAATCATCAACCTGCAGATTTTTAAATAATTAAACCAAAACTCTATCTAAGTTTCACATCACAATCAAAATACTTCAAGTAAAAGATGCATAATTTAACAAAATTACATAAAATTATAACAAAAAAAGGAGAGAAAAATAAATCTAACCTGTAAAGTTCTTCAAAGCTAAGTCCACTAGCATTATGATTATAAATTTCATGAATAGCATGTTCCAGAATCTTCCACGTCTTCTCTGCATATTTGGGATCAACCACCACCCTATGCTTAAACGCCTCTATTTGAAACGCTTTTTTCTTTTGAGCACTCATTTCCCTTTCTCAATTTTCTTTGTCTAAAACCAAACAAATCACGCTTCAAATCAAAATCCCACCTATAATCCAACCAGATTAACCTTTGAAGCCCGGAATTTGATATCAAAGTTCGATAACGACCCGGATTCAATTACTGGGTTTTGTTTTTCTTGTTTAGGGAATTGAATTACTGGGTTTTTGAGATAAGGGGAAACAAAGAGAGAATTTGTTTGGGTTTCATGAATTGAAAGGTTTGAGGGAGGGAATTCGAAGGTTTTTCAAAGGTAATTAAGGAAGAGAAATGCTGATTTTAGCTTTGCTTGTGTTTTACTTATATTTCTGCTCTTTCTTTTTTCCGTTTAAGAATTTTTCAGGTTTTTTAATTTATTTTTTTGAAATTACTTTTGCTTAATTACTTTCCTTTGCCAAAATAATTGGAAAGGAATAGCTTAGACGGAAAAGACTTTTGCTTCTACCTTATTAATTTTTGGATAAACTATTAAAATATTTATTTTATTTACATCATGTTACATTTTAGCCATTTACATTATCGTATTGTATTATTTTAGTCATTTGAAATTGTTAATTATCACTAACAATGTAACGGTAAGTTGACGTGGAACTTTAAATTGTCATTTTAAACGAAAATTTTAGGTTAAATTCTATAATTGGTCCTATATTATTTTCATTTTGAGCAATTTAATTTTTTATGTTCTTTAATTTTTCTTTTTTTTTCATTCTCTTTTACTTCTCCTCTATTTTCTTCCATTCTTCATTTTAATGTAGTTTTTTATGTTTTTATTTGTTAAAATTAGTCGACAAGCTCGCCTTCACTCGAAAAAAATTAAATTGTTTTAAAAAATAAAAGTATAGGGATTAGTTTTAGCAAATGGAAAATATAAAAAAAAACTACGTTAAAAGTAATGGAGAAGGAAGGAAAAAAAAAGGGAGAACGAGAAGAGAATGGAAAATAAAGAGAGCAAAAAAAAGGAAAGTTAAAAAATATAAAAGAAAAAAATAAATTGCTCAAAATGAAAAAATATTGGGACCGGTTGTATAAATTAACCTAAAATTTTTGTTTGAAATGATGATTTAATATGACAGATCAACTTATCCTTACGCTGTTAACTGTTCAGTGACTAAAATATTACAACGTAATAACTTAAATGACTAAAACGTAGCATGTTAAAAATAAGTGACAAAAATCTAGTCTAAGAAGGTAAACAAAAGTAACTATTTTAATAGTTTACCGTTAATGTTTTGGTTAATTTTATTAGTATAAAACTTAAAGTTTCCTTTCAAATAAAAATACTAAGAAAATTTTTGTTTTATATTTTGAAGTTTCCTTTTAAATAAAAATGAATAAGAAGAAAAATTATTTTCCCCATATAAATTATTAGAGGCAAAGCAAAAAATTTTCTTAAAAGCCAAAAGTAAATTATAAATATTTAAATGATATCAAAATATTTTATTTTATTAATTTATATTATTAAAGAAGTTCTAAGATAATTCTATCCGCCAACGTAATTTCTACCACTTTTATTATAATTCCACAATAATTGAACTTCTTCCTTCTTTTTATTAATTATTACAAATTCAAACGATATATATTATAGTAAAATATATAATTTAATTTTGGTCTCCAAAAAATATTTTTCGACTTCGCTTTAATTGGATGTAGTGATAAGTCACATTATATTCTCAAAGAAAGAATATAGATTCAAACTTCGATATTGAAGATAATATTATTGAAAAGAACAATCACAAACTTCACATTAAACGAACTTGAAAGACAAAAATCAAATTTTAAATCTACTAAATTTCACATCTTAAAAATACATGCATAAATAAAATAAAAATAATATTTGATATACAGTCTGTAACTTATAAATAAACCCTAATAATGTAATCATATATATACTAAAGCAATTTAAGCATGCAATGGTAACAATCCTATGTCTCATACTTAAATGAATTAGATATGGCACTTTTAAATATTAACATAATTAATTATTACAATTTTGATTAAAACAAGATATTTTATTAAATAATATTAACGTTAATAACATTGTTAGTTGAATTAAATAAATTATTATTATTAAAATTAGATATGTTATTAAATAATATTCACATAAAAATAGATAATTTAGGTTTAAGAAGGTAAAAGTTTTAAATTTTTTCAAAAGGACAATTACACCCTCTTTTTTGTGCTCAATTAGGTATTTAACTGTCAATATGTAACAAAAAAAGACCCTTTAATTGTTATTGTTAAAGATAACAGCCCAAGTTTTTTCTTTTTTTTCTAGGTATCTCCCCACATGTCATAACCACTTATAAATAAATATAGAAAAATATATTGAAATTATTAAAACATATAAGAAATTTGATAAAATTTTAAAAATAAAAAATTATTAAAATTTTAGAAATATAAAAAATTATTTAAACTATAAAAAGCTATAGAAATTTATTAAAAACACCGAAAGTCCTATAGACTTCTGTTGGGTGTGCTTCGCATTTATCGGATACATTGCATGTACTTAAGTCGATAATCGACGAGTAGCCAAATAAGAGCAAAAAGCCGCGTGGAGCACGTTGGGACGACGCGACGACGATTGGAGAAAACAACTCCAGTTTTTTTTACTCTCAATAGGATTTCTTCTCCCAATTAATACACTCTGATTCTTTCAAGGATATTAGAGTCTGATTAGGATTTTAGTTTTAGCATATTTAAAGGGCATTTGGAAACTATTTAGGGAGATGTGATTCAGAGAATTAGATTTGTATTAAATATCTCTTGTATGAGATTTGTTAAAGAGTTTTTAGATAGAGTTTTTGAGAGAGCCTTTGTATTTGGGATTTTTGGGTTTTGTTTTGGGATTTGCTCTTTGTATTTGGGTTGGATACTCTCCATCATTATACTCTTTATTTGTTACTTAGTGAAAAGCCGAAACCTTTTTTGCCCATGATTTTTTATCCCTTAGTGAGGGTTTTTCATGTAAATATTTGTATTTGTTCTTCTCCACATTTACTATCTTATTGTTCATACGGGTCGATCCCCAACAAACTGGTATCAAAGCTTGGTTCGAATTCTGTAGATCAACACATTCAGAGATGGCAACAATGAGATTCAATATTGAGTGGTTTGATGGGATCACAAACTTTAGTTTATGGCAGGTTAGAATGACAAAACTTCTAATTCAGAACAGCCAAAAGAAGGTCGTTACCAGTAAAAAACCTAAAGGTATGGAAAAATCAAAATTGGAGGAGCTTGATGAAAAAGCTCTGTCTACGACACAGTTATGCCTCGCGAATAATGTGCTACAAGAAGTACTTATAGAGAAAATAGCTGCTGCTTTATGGAAGAAATTAGAAACCCTTTATATGACAAAATCGTTGGTCAATCAATTTGTACTGAAGCAACATTTGTACATGTTTCATATAGATGAAAGAACGCCCATTAGGACTCAGATTAGTGAGTTTATTACACTTCGGAATGACCTGAAGAACGTTGAGGTTGACATAGATTATGAAGATCAGGCTATGTTAAGCTCTTGAATATTGGTCATCTATTCAATAAACTTGAGCAATTGTAACTAAAATTGAAGATTCATGAATACCAAAGAACAAAGAAGAATTAAAGCGCAAATTAAGTCTCACAAATTTATTAAATCAACTTTCGATAAAATCTTTAACTAGAAATGAGAGTTTAGAAACACATAAAATAAACAAAACAAAATAAAACTAAGAAGGACTAGGTCTACATCTCTAAGTTTTAACCTAATAATGTCTATTTATAGGGCAAAAAAAAATTGCATAAATGTTTAAAATACAAAGTGCCCTAAATCATATAAAATAGAATTCTTCAAGATATTTTGATAATTTTCGCGTCAAACTTCCATGCCATTTTTGGATATCTTCCTAGCATTTTTGGGCTTCATCCATGAAATAACTTTAGCTAGATTTTTTAGTTATCTTTGAATCCGTATATTATGGGCCGAAAAAGAAGTCTATAGTTAAGTTATGGCCAAAATATTGAAATTATACTATGTTAAAAGTTTAAATCGAAAAATTTGTTAAAAATAAACTTTAAACTCTTTTTTCTCCAATTATTTCATAAATCAATAATAAATAAAATATAAAAATAAATAATATTATTACAACATAAATAATATAATTAAAGAAAAAAATATCGTGCCAACTTATATTATATTGAAGTTCCCAACTTTAAAACCTTTTTAAATGTTACTTTTTAAGAAAAATCATTTATAACAATTATGAGAAAAAAAAAATCATGCCAATGAAATTGAGGGGTTGGCCCACAGTAATCTCCCAATGGAAGACCCAAACGAAGTAGACCTAATCAACAATCCTAAGCGGTTCCCACTTTCTCAAGCCCTTCTTCGGAGATATTTTATTTACCATTATACAAAGTAGATATTTTAAGCCAATATATACAATTAGAGGACCAATGCCCCTGTCGTATAAAACTTTCAGGGAGACATTGATTTATGGAAGAGATAAACTCTTATTTGAGGATGTGAAGGGAAATTTGTTGAGTAAGGAAAAACTTGACAATGAATTAGGCTTAAGTAGCAAATCCAATGAAAGAGCCTTAGTCTTGATTGCTAGAGGCAGACAATAGTCTAGGTTAAGGTCGAAATTGAGGAACCGTGACAAAAGATGCAACTACTATGAAATGCTGGGTCACATAAAGCAGAATGTTATAGTTTGAAAATTAAAAACAGGAGGGCTGACGAGAGTGACGAGGATGTAGAGCAGAATGTTCAGGTAACCAACAGTACTATGGTCATAGAAAAGAGTGATGATTTCTTATTGGTGTCAACAAGTGAAAGCTCCAAACTTTCGTCCGAATTCAAGGTTTTCTTCTCACATGTCTCCCAACAGGGATTGGTTCTCCATATACAATTTAGTTAAAGGTGGAGTTATGCATATGGGGAATGACTCATCCTGTAATGTAATTAGTATTGGTACCGTTCAGATTAGGATGCACAACAAGACAATCAGAACACTATCAGATATCAAGCATGTGTCTGATTTAAAAAGAAATTTCATCTCCTTGGGAAATTTGGATTCGAAGGGCTACAGAATCAACATCGAGTCAAACGACATTAAGGTGTCTCATGGTGCTCTAGTTTTGATAAGAGGTTGAAAGATAGATAATCTTTATGTTCTGCAAGGATCAACGGCAAAGGATAAAACCGCAAGTTCTTCATTTGTTAGAGAGTCAAATTCAACTTAGTTGAGGCATAAATGACTTGATTATACAAGCGAAAAAGGTATGATCGTTTTGGACAAGAGAAGTTCTCTTTAGTGTGTAGGAGTTGAAAAAAACACAGAGCACTGTGTTCATGGGAAGAAAACTCGAGTCAGTTTCAATTTGAAAGTGCACAAGATGAAGACTAGAAGTCTTTTGGTTTCAAAGTTCAAGCAGAGTTTGTATTCGGTTAAAATCCTGCAAAGTTTGAGATAGGCCCATAGTGAGCTTTGGCAAATGAAGCATGATAAATATGAGCGAAGGTGGATATTTGTGGGGTGTGCCTCGCATTTATCAGATACATTACGAGTACTTCAATCAAGAATCATCAAGCAATCAAATAAGAGCAAAAAGTCACGTGATGTCAGGACGAAGAGGTCCCAAACATCGAGATGACAGGCTACGTCGAGATGAGCTAGGTGGAGCATGTGGGGACGACACAACGACGAATGGAGAAAACAACTCCGATTTTTTACTTTCAGTAAGACTTCTTCTCCCAGTTAAACTCTAATTCTTTTAGGGATATTAGAGTATGATTAGGACTTTAGTTTTAGTCTATTTAAAGGGCTTTTAGAACCCTGTTTGAGGAGATGAGATCCAGAGAATCAGATTTGTATTAAATATCTCGTGTGAGATTTGTTAAAGAGATTTTGAGAGAGCCTTTGTATTTGGGGTATTTGGGTTTCTTTTGGGATTTTTTCTTTGTATTTGAGTTTTGGATACTCTCCATCGTTATATTCTTTATTTGCTGCTTAGTGAAAAGTAGAAGCCTCTTTTGCCTATGGTTTTTTATCCCTCTTTTCCAAGTAAATATTTATGTTCGTTCTTTTCTACTTTTACTATCTCATTATTCATACGGGTCGATCCCCAACAACTTCTTTATATATAAAAATTGATTTTCTTCTTCTTTTTTTTTAGATTAGTGGTCAAGGACATAAAGAATGGGTTCAAATTTGAAACATTATTTTTTAATGCTCTGTTTTGTTTTGGAATATTTATTATGGTAATTTAAAGTAATATTATTTGGTACATAAATAATAGTATTAAAGATGAAGGAAATCTTCAAATGTGAAGAATGAACTCATCAACCTTTTCAAAATTTCAAATTTATTGAAATACAAAGCGTGAACAATAAATGTAATTAGTGCGATTTGAACAAAAGCCATACTTTGGATAATAAACACTTTTAACCATCAAGCCATCACATGGGGTTCTCCGTTTTTTTTTAAATAATCGATATTAAGCAATGATTTTTAACATAATCTTTTTGCTCATTTCTCTTTTTACGTTTTTTATACAACTACATTTACTTCTTATATTTTTTTATTTCAATTGTTTTTTTATATTTATTTGTATTGTACTATTTTTAACACAATATCTAGAAGGTTAGAATTACCCAAAATCTCTCCTTAACCTATAAATAGGAGAATAATGCGCTTCAAAGCACCCGAACCCACATCCTCCTCCATTGACAACAATATTTAGGCCAATCAAATTAAACTCAATCCACCATTTGCTATGATTGTTTAATTGACATTTGTTGGTTTTAATTATATATTTTTATTTGTTCATTCCTTTCAAAATAAAAAATTTCTTTATTATTGTTTTTTATTTACATAGCAATCTCTAAACTTTCAATAAAAGCATAAAAATATTATGTTATACAACTATTTCTTTATTGTCGATTAAGTTGATTGGCATAAGCATTGTTGTCAATGCAGTAAGACTTGAGTTCAAGTATATTGAAGTGTATTATCTTCCTATTTATGGGTTGTTGGGGAAAGACTATATGTAGTTCTAGGCATTGTACCAAAAAATAGTAGATATGATCGAATGTATAATATTTTTTGAAAATAAATATTTAGTTTGTGGTATAATTGGTATTTAAATTACAACTTTACTTTAATTTAATTATCACTTATTATATCTTAAAATTTTATTATATTTTGTTATGATCGTTTAATTTACATTTTTGTTTTAATTTTTTATAATTTTAAAAAAATTATAGTTTTTTATTTGCATAACAATTATTAAATATATTTGTATGATATTTTCAAAAAATAATTATTAAATGGAGATAATTGAATAATTTTAGAAAAGTTAAGTAACTATAAGTTTTATAAATTTATTATTACATGTTTAATTTGATTAAATTTATTTTGAATATTTCTATATTATAATTAATTGAACTATTAAAAAAATTACTAAATAATAAATTAATATAATAGATGTTCATGATAAATATTAAAATAATTGAGTAAAAATATCACCTCTCTTTTGCTTTTACGTAATCACCAAAACATTTGTCTGAATTCAAACAAGCGTTACATAAGGCAGCCAAACATAGAAAACCCTGTTTCAACAGTTACAACTCTTTTACTTCCTAAAACAACACAACATAGCAACTTCAGCCTCAAATTTTATCAGACAATTTGAGTTTTGTTTCCATTTTCTTTCAATAATGAAATACCAGGATGTTTATGATGTGAAATTGAAGCCTAGAATACTAGAGTACTTGATGAATGACCAAATTCCTAATGAAAATGACCCTTCACCTCAACAATGTGATTTGCAAAGAGTTGTAAATGCCATCAACAATCTTGGTTTGTTGTCTGAATCATTGCCTGAAGGAACTAAAAACTCTAAGATCGCTGAGGATTGGGCCATTGCTGTCGATTCTTGGGTTCATCGAGTGCTTTCACTTGTCTCTAGTCCCAGGGTCAGTGTTGTTTAATTACTCTGTATATCCTCAATTATGTTTATATGGTTTCTTCTATGAATCTTTGTTCAAATTCTTGTACAGTCACGAAAATGTTGGACCGGCATATGTTTACTAGGAGTAACCTGTCGAGAATGCAGCTCCAATCGGTTACTAGCATGGTATCCGGTCTGGTTCGACAAGCTCCTAGCAAATATCCAGGCATGAGCTCTTTTCTTCTGTACTTCTTTAATTAGCATTGCATTAGAGACTATATATGTGCTTGAAATGGATATGTTCTAGCATGGCATGTCACATGTGGTTTCTTTTTAATTATGCAGCCAGCATCAGATTATATTTCGGTGAAGGTTGCCACTTTCGCTTCGTTATCGGATCTGTTAAAGAGGTCATTTTCTGCTCCGAATTTTTGTTTTTCTTGTAATATCTGTGTCCAACACTTACACCCCAGTCTGAGTAGATTTCGTCGCTCTTTTTCTCCAAATCTTTCCTGCTACAGATTGGGTAAATATTCAGAAATCAAGAAAGATGTAACACTGCAAGCTGGGAAGCTCATTCAACCAGTTTTGGACCTTCTATTAGATAGTGAATTCTCAGAGGTTTTAATGGTAAGCTCTAGGCAATGTTATTTTACTGCTTCATTTTAGTTTCAACTACATTGATTGCTTATTTGTGGCTAGGAAGGAGCACTTGCAGTGCTATGCACCATAATTGATTCCTTTTCAGCATCATTTCTTCCTCATTATGAAAAGGTAAGTTTGGTTTTACCGAATCGCTTTTCGCCGTTGGTTTCTCTAAGCTTGATTGTAATGTGAGTAAAGATGTTTTGCAGGCTGAAGCTATCATTGTTTCGAAAATTATTGCAGGCCAATGCAGTTCTAGCATGATGAAGGTGAATGCAGTTTTATTTCTGTATATCATATCTGCATGCACGATTTCATATGAATCAAAAGTCTATATTTGGTTGATTTTTGATGTACAGAGCTATGCTTATTTCTTGGCATCGCTTCCGAAATCGAGAGGTGACAAGGATAGCTGGGTTGTTATGATGCAAGATTTACTAACATCAATTGACATTCACCTCAATGATGTCTTTCAATGCATGGAACAAGGTAAGTAACAAACTCTGTCTTGCGATTCTTGCTGCTATTGCTGTTTTCTAAAGCCATCCGATGGTTTTGCGAACGATAAACATTAATGGATTAAGTTGATTCATTATTGTTTAGCACCAGAAAGAGCAGAAAATCCAGAAGCAAGAAAGTCCAAGCAATTGTTGACATGCATAATCCCAACACTAATGCTTTGCTGCAGCACAATGCTGATAAATTCTTATCCGGTTCAGGTAATCTAACACGACAACATTTCCTCAATCTCATTCTATCACATTTCCAAATCAATTTGAAGAGAAAAAGATCATATTTGTTGTTAAACAGGTGATTGTTCCAGTTCAACAATTATTAACTAATGTAAAAAGAGTGCTAATGGTGAATGACTCATTTTCTCAAGCTTCATTGAAGTCCATGGCAATCATGCAAGAAGGATTTGTTTGTACTGAGCTTCCTGTTTTGCAGTCATATGCTTTAGATCTCCTATCTGCAATCATAAAAGGAACATCCAGGTACATTATCGGATACAAGTATTTGTCCAATAGGGGGTATGTTCATTTTTCTAAGTTTTCCACAAATTTGGATGGTCTTTTGAGGTTCGTATCCTATACTGTTGCAGGCAACTATTGCCACATGCTGGATATATCATCAGGCTCCTTAAAGATTGCTTTCACAAATGTGCACTCCCTATGCTAAGAACAAAACTTTACTTCATCATAAGGACTTTGCTTATATCTATGGGTATTGGTATGTTTATCCTATCCTATCTACTTTTATATTTACCCTGGAATTCAAGTATACTGTTATGCATAAATCAAAGTTTGATCCCCATGCAGGTGCAGCCTTACAAATAGCAGAAGAACTCACCAGCTATGCATTTATTGATTTGGATGCCTACTGGTACCTAAATAGACAACAAGTATCCAATCAAGACTTCAAATCTACCATAGTTGAAGCACCAGTATTGCAGCCTGCTGACAAGAAAAGGAAATATACTGCAACTGGTTCCTTGCAGGAGAATGAAGACATGGACTATTTGGGACCGCAACTGTCAAATAAACACTTAACTTCTCCTATATCATTGAAGATTGCTGCATTAAAGGCATTACAGACTCTCCTCACCATGGTATGTTGAGAATCCAAATATATATAAATTTTCAAATTTGAAATTTTGAATGAATCAAATAAAGGGTAATGAGTAACTATGCTGCAGGGTAGTGTTTTAAGACCGGATTTACGATCGAGTATCAATGACCTGCTGATGAATGTTGCAGTCAATGCTTATGATGGGAAATGGAGAAATGATGAGGAGAATGAAGTAATGTCAACCTATACAGATTTCTTGCTTGCAGCACTGCATGCTGTTTTGGCATCTCTACTTTCCCAACCTTCTGTTAACCAACATCATCTGGTTAAGGGGCTCGAACTTTTCCGTAAAGGTTCGGATAATTAACAAGATTAAGATTAGATTTTTTGTGTTATTGGATTATGCAATCGCTTAGTGTAAGATCTTTATGAATTGGATTGTGCAGGTAAACAAGAAGCAGGAACCAAGATTGCTGATTTTTGTGGTATTGCACTTTTAGCCACAGAAATGCTCATGAATCCCATTAAAGTTTCAATTTGTGACATTCCATCCACTAGCCATGGCAGTGTCAATGAAGAAGCTCAGCATGAAATGTTACAGGATTTATACTTGGTTCCGAATGAAAACCAGATGACTCCCAAGTCATTTGCATCAGGGATGACCAACCAAAATCAAGACGATACTCTATTTAATTATCTGCTTGATAGTTACAATGAAAGTGAAGCTACTGAAGAACAACATTCTAAGATAGATAGCCACAAAACTGTTGGTGATTATCAGGTTGATCATATGCTTAAATTCCCAGGAAAAGAAGATCAGCAACAAGAACCATTCCTTGTCGAGATCGAAGGAAACTCAAATGAAATCATGCATGACAAGCCATTCCGGGGTCCATTGTCAGTAGCAGAAGCCAAGCCTTTTGTAGGTATTGAAAAGGGTCCTGAGATGGAATTTAGCAATGTTGGTTTAGATACCATTGGTTGTGATTTCTTGGAGATAGCTGCAACAGCAGTGTTGGAAAAAGCTGAAAGGTCTTGTTCTGGTCAGTTGAGGGATCACTAATCCTGGAAAAATGATCATAATATCAGATGTATTTGAGCTAAACATATTTAGTTGTAGCTGAGCAACTAAAACACGTACAGTTAAACAACTTTGAAAGATGTTGACATGTTTTTCATTAATAGGAAAAACTTTGTACTCCATTATCTATAAAATTTGCACTTGAAAAGACCCAAAATTAGTAAATTTAGTTGTAGCTGAGCAACTAAAACACGTACAGTTAAACAACTTTGAAAGATGTTGACATGTTTTTCATTAATAGGAAAAACATAAACACAATATAAATTATTAAATGTAACATTGAGCGGTGAGAAGCTTCTGTGAGTCTGAGATTTTCTATGCCCACGAAGAATAAGAAAAAGCCAACAACCTACTCGAAATGTATATATTTATCATTAGGAAGAAAAATAGACAAAACCAAATTTATTCGCACAATATTCATGTACCTACGGCTGTATTATTAATTTATTGAGCAAAAACAGACTCCTACCAATATTTTAGATGTAAGAATTAAATTATATATTTTGACGGTAATAAAAATATAATTTTGTTATTTTAATAGTTTACATATTTATAATTTTAAAGAATTAAATTAATTTTTTTTCATTTTAGAGATTAAAAGTATAATTTTATTGTTATTAATTTAAAATTTGATATATATTATAAAGAGACTTAAATGGATTCTAGCTTCGTCATTGATTGAACCAAAATATCTTAAAATGACTTAGAGACCTTAAAAACGCTAACACGGTATAACACTAAACCATTCATTTAAGTGGTCATGATTCGGGCTAAGGCCCCGATTCTAAAATATTTTTCAAGCCTAAACCCATTTTTGGGTGCCATTTTTGAGTTGGGTTAGACCACCCAAAAAAACCTATTTTATTATTTAAAAATTAATAAAATAAATATATTTTTTAGTTACTATTTTATACATATTTATAATTTAATTTAATTTAAAAAAACTTTTTTTATATAAATTGAATTCTAGCTTAATGAGATCAAAATATGGGTTTTTTACAAAAATATTATAAAAAAATAAAAAATAACAAAAATATTATAATTTGTTTTTATTTACCAATTTTTTTTATTTACCAAAATATATAAAAAAACAAAAACAAAAAAAACCTGCAAAAAAGTCTGCACCGATTTGACGGCACCTTGGTCAGGCCAAAACCATTGGCAGCACCCTGACCAAGGTGCCAAAACCATTGGCGGCACCAAAGGTGCTAATGCCATTGGCGGCACCAATGGTGCCAAAGGCATTGGCGGCATTACTCGTGTTATAAATACGACCTCCGTCCAACTGAAGGGAGAAAAATCAGAAGAAAAAAAAAGAAGAAGAAGAGGTGCTGCGGAAAAGAAGAGAAAAAGAGAGAAAGAGAAGAGAAAAAGAAGGTATTTTTTTTAAAAAAATTGATTATATTGTTGTTATTGTTTTGTATATTTTGTAATATTTTTGTTTTAGTTTAGTTATTAAGATTAATAAAACTCAAATTGATAGTTTTAGTTAGTATTATTATTGTTATTATTATTATTGTTGTTGTTGTTGTTGTTGTTAGTATTAAGATGTTATTAATGTATTAAGATGTAACTTAGTAGTATTATTGTTAGTAAAAACTAGTATTATTATTATGGTTAGTTATTATTTTATTTACCAAAATAAACTAGTTAGTAAAAACTAGTATTATTATAGTTAGTTAGTTATTATTTTAGTAAAATTAATAATTTTAGTGTGTATTATTTTGAGTATAAAATTATTAATATTATTAGTGTGTTAGTTATTAGGATTAGTGGTTAAACGGTTTTCATGTACAAAATTGCATATTGAAACATTAAATTTTTTTTAAGTAATTTAGTTACCGTTCGAGAATTTTTATGAGATTTTGTTTTTTTTACAGATTAAATATTGAAGATGGATGCTAAGTTTCTTGTATGCGTTTATTTCGATGGAGTCATCTTGACAACAAGTGTTGGATGTGTATTTGAATGTCGGCAACAAATAGCAATGAGATTTAATAGAAATGTATCGTTCGATGAAATCAAGGCAAGGATTAATGCAAAAATTCTTAGACGTTGTGGGAGAAGGATATCAAAAATTTTCTACAAGTTTCTAGTTTCGACAAATCCGGTCAAATTCGTCGAAATGGAACTTGTAGATGACGAAGACGTGGAGATAATGGTCGATCTCTACTGTGGGAATGGGAGTGAGAAGAATGCACCGATTCACTTATTTGCTGAGCTAGTCGGTATGGAGCAAAATGAAGATGTTAATGTATCGATGAAGAAGGCGAAATGAAGAACCGTGGATGGTGGCTCCAATATCATCGTTGATAGTGAATCAACTATGGGTGGGATCGATATCGACCTGAATATTACACCCGATGTTGATATGGTTGGTGGTGAAGAAGAAGGTGCTGGCGAAGAAGAAGGTGGTGGCGATCATTGGGATAAAGAGGTCGATAGTGACGGTGATCCCGATTGGACGATGTACCTGATGATATTGACAATGAAGATGTCAACAACGATGAAGGCATTAACGCTTCTTCGGTCGACGAGCAGATGCGGCGTATTTTGATACACAATAATCCTGGGCCACACATGTCGCTCATAGACCCCGACGCAGCGTATGTAGTTGAGTTTCCAGAGTACCCTGAAATAGTTCATTCTCATGGGCTGGCCGTAACATCTGATGATGAAGAGTTATTCATAGGCCAGAGATTCAGGTGTAAAGAAGAGTGCATATATGCCATTAAACGGTACAGTATGAAGATATCGGTGGATTATAAAGTCTCCGTGTCTACTCCGACAATATATATTGGGGAGTGTTGGAAGGCAGCCGAAGGCTGCAATTGGCGGGTACGAGCTGCGTTCATTAGAAGTTCTCAGATGTGGGAGATACGAAAATTTGTTGGTCCTCATACATGCACATCAACACGTATGACAGAAGATCATGGAAAACTTGATTCGAAAACTATTTGTACGTGTATCATGCTAATGGTAAAGGACATGCCGACCATTAAAGTTTCAGTACTCATTGCGGAAATGCAAGCACGATTCCAGTATCGAGTCTCATATCGGAAGGCATGGATAGCTAACAGATGGCGATGGAGCAACTGTATGGGGATTACGATTCGTCGTATAACGAGCTTCAAGGTTGGATAGCTGCTATGCGGGAGTACGTACTGGGGACTGTGATTGAATTGCAGACAAGTCTATATTACTGCCCGGATGACCAGTTACAGCTGGCAAAAAAGATTTTCCATCGGATGTTCTGGACGTTCGATCCATGTGTGCGGGCATTTCCCTACTGCAAGCCACTTGTGCAGGTGGATGGGACCTGGCTGTATGGAAAATATACACAGATCCTACTTCTTGCAGTTGCTCAAGACGGTAACAGAAACGTGCTCCCGATAGCATTTGCTATCGTAGATAAAGAGAACATGGAGTCTTGGGAATTCTTCCTCACAAATCTGCGGAGGTATCTTATTAGGAACAATAACATTTGCATCATCTCCGATAGATGGAAGGGTTTAATTGCAGCTATTAGGCGTTTCGGTGTGCCGTGGAGATCCGTTTACTGCATTCGTCACATTGCGTCTAACTTCCATAAAGATTATAAGAATGCAGACTGGAAGAGATAAGTCATGGCAATGGGTAAATGATAATCTTATCTTATCATAATTGGATTCAGCTTTAATATAATGAAAAAATAGAATAATGGATATTTATACAAAAAATTTAGAAGTAAGCAAAAATTAAAATAGAAATATTAAATTTATACAAAAAGTGCATTAAACCCCTAAAATTGATGGTTCGATGGTGTTGTCCTGGGGGTATACCTATGTGGAGGTCGACGACCACGGCCTGGGCGACGACCAACATCATCATGAGGCGCAGGTGGGGGTGTGGCAAACATAGAGGAAAGGTCTTGTGGCTCATTCGCCGCCGACGAACTTGAACCGGAATGAGTCCCATAATGCTGCAAATACGGGTCGGATGGGCCGGGCATGCCATACTGCGACCGAGGGGATCCAAACAGTTCAAACTCGTAGGCGTATTCGCCCTCTGCGAAGCTCGGATAATATTCACCGCCCACCAAATCCGGACGATGCCATGTGAATCCACATTTGACTGTGATTGTTCGGGATCTGGCTGGGGGTCTTGCTCGGGCTCTGCTGGTTACAGAGGATAATATGCCATCGGATCCGGATCCATCGGGCTCGCTGCGTCTGATCCCCCAACTTGCTGCATGTACGGGGGGATTACAGTCGACTGGCCTCCAAGTAAATATGGCTTCCCGCAACTATAGTACCATTGTGTATACTCTAATGATGGTTGCAGGTTGGTAGCCATTACCATCTCTTTGTTCCACAGTGCGACAAATTTCCGGTGCTTAATTCCCCAATCCAATTGAAATCTTCCTCTCTTTGTCATGCCGTGATCTTCCCCCACCTGGCACGGTGGATCCGGGATAGGTTGGATGCAGCCAAATTGTCGAAGCACCCGATCTCCGTGATACCACTCGACTACGTTGAAATTGATAATTGGTGCGTTAGTGCACCATATGTAGGAATCAACGTATGCGGACGAGGGTACAACATTTGTAATTTCTAGCCTCCAGTATGGCATCCATATAAACTGCATGAGTAATAACATTATAACGAGTTAGACCCATAACATGTGAGTAAGATATAGAAATAGAATAGATGTCATGAATATTAGAATAGCAGCTTACCCCTTCCCAGGCATGCTGTTCAATCCTAAGGCGGTATATCGAGACATCACACGACTTCCCGATGCCTGGACGGGTCGTCCACCTACAAAAAATAATATAGGGTTTAGGGTTGGTAACATTAGTCAATATATTATGACTACAAATAATGACAATTTATATTTTATCACCTGAGTGGCAGTGGATACAGATACGGTTGGTGACTAACAGATGCCAAAAACGGCAGCCGATAAAGTGCCCAGTACTGCAGCAGAATGAGGCATCCGCCGATGTCTTTAACATCTGGCTTTGTTGTCCGACAAAGCTCCCGGTACAGCGTTGCTAGAATGGCGGATCAATGCTACTGACCCAAATCCGGCTAGCTCCAGGTACGGCATTAATCATGCATCCGGAGCTTTCTTTAAAACACTCACACGGCCCCTTAATACTCAGAACGAGTCCTGATAGTGTTAAATTACAGAAAAAATATTACGATAACATAATTTATTTGTATATACTGCGTATATCCTTTTTAAATAAATAGAACTCCTGATTAACAAATAATAAATCATACTGCGTTATTAGCCGCATCAGATATGTGTTCATCGTTTCCAATCAATCGAGCCATTGCGATGCCTGCAAGTTGAAAAAAAAGTTAGTAAAAAAATCTTACTTCGGCCATTTATTCGTATTTTTTTCTCCGCATTTTATTCCTTTAAAAAATATCATAATTTCTAATTTTATAATTTTACATTATTTCAGTGCATAATGTTTGAAATTTATTAATTTAGTGTGTTATTTAAATTAATTTGGTGTAAAAAATAACCCTTACCCCTGCCCTTTGCTCGTATTATTTTCTCGATTTTTATTACTTTAAATAAAAATATATTATTCTCGTATTTTATTATTTTATATTATTCCAGTACATTTTCTTTGAAATATTTTGTATTAATTATTTCGAATTTTAAAAAGTTAGTAATACACTCTTACTTACATCATTTGTTCGTATTTTTTCTTCGCATTTTATTATTTTAAAAATATCATAAACTTAGTCTTTTATAATTTTACATTATTTCAGTACATAAAGTTTGAAATTTATTAATTTAGTGTGTTAAAGGGAATAAAAGAAAATAATAAATAAGGAATGATTAAAAGGCAATTAGCCACATATTGGTGTTGCCTTTTATTCCCTCCATCACCCTCTTTTTTCCCTCTATTATTTTGGTAAATAAAAAAGTTTATAATATTTTGGTATTTTTTATTTTTTTGTAATATTTTGGTAAAAACCCGAAAAAACCCTTTCAATAAAAATATATTATTTTTGTATTTTATTATTTTATATTATTTCAATACATTTTGTTTCAATTATTTGTATTAATTATTTCTGAATTTTTTTAAAAAATTTACTAATACACTTACTTCGGGCATTTGTTCGTATTTTTTTATCTGCATTTTATTATTTTAAAAAATATCGTAATTTTTAGTTTTATAATTGAAATAACAGATTTTGCCCGGGCCTAAAAGGGCCCAAATTACAATTGGCCTATATGGCCTAAACCCAAAACACAACAGGGGCCCAAAGCACAATGGTCCAATTATGTGTGGCCCAAATGCCCAAAACGATAGCCAGAAACCCTAGGGGTTCTAGGGAAATCCTCAAGCGCCGCAGCCACGAATCTTAGCCCCGATCTTCACTTGCACAACAAGGAAAGAAAGCAAAACAATATATGGAAAGAAATCAAGAGATTGAGAATCAAATCAATGTAAACAGGATTTTATTTCTATATTTTTATATATTATGGCTATATAAAGCCATTGACGATACTGTTTAGGGGATTGGAAATTAAAAAAAACACGTTTTTTTACAGCACAAACAGAGATAGAACGAAAATCCAAGGTTGTTTTATATTCTGTTATTTATTTATTTATTATTTGTTTATATACTGTTAATAAATAACGAAAAGAGAAATACAACCTCTGTTTTGAGCCCTAGATCGCTGTGGACTGCTGAGGGTATCGTCTCCGATGAAAGACGATCGGAAGCCGAAAGGTTTCACTGCTTTTGGGGCACTTTCGTTGGTGTTTTGGGGGATTTAAGCTCAGATCTGGGCAAAGGAGGTCGAGAAGGCTAAAAGGGGGATTTTTTTTCCCTTCAGCCACCGCAGACGGTGGTGCCGGTGCCGGAGATTGGCGGCTGGCGCGGTGGCCGACAAAAGGCCGATGACCGACCGATGGCCGGAAAATCAAGAGGCAGAAAGTGTTTTTTTTTGAGGGTTTGTTTTTTTAAAAAATGTGTTTTGAAATGAAATTTTGTTTTAATTTTGGTTTAAATAGCCAATTGAAAACGGCGCCGTTTTGAGGGGAAGATCGCGCGTCGACCCGACCCAAACCCAGGATCCGCGCGTTTTTATGCAGAGGGGCAAATTGCGCTTTTGGCCCGTCCGCCTTTTAATATATTTACAATTAAGTTTATTTGCTTTTCTAAAATTCGCCTTTAATTTGTTTTTTAATTTTAATTCGGTCCTCTCTGAACGGCGCCGTTTTAGAGGAGAAGGGAAAATTTTTCTTCCAGCCCCTCTATGTAATTCGTAGGTTCAAATTAGTCCTTTAGGTCTCATTTATTTGCAGATTGGCCCCAAAATTTTTCAATTGTTGTTCAATTTAGTTTTTTTTCTTTATTATTTTCCTAATTAATTTTAATAATGTAATTGTTATTTTCTTTTATAATTATTTTTTAAATATATATATTTTTATTTGCTATGCACATTTATATTTTAAGCTAATTTTTATATTTATGTGGATGCGAACACTTTTTTTAAAAAATTTGATAATGTTGACATTATTTAATAATTTTAATATATTTTATGTTTTCATAAATACATTATAAATTTTATAAATCAAAGTCTTACATGAAAATTCATATGCATGCCTCTAATTTTTCATAATTTCATTTATGTTATTTATTTTGCTCATTTATTTGATATTTTATATGTCATTCGTTATTTTTGCTTTTATATTAATTCACTTGTTTAAACTTCATGTTATTACATCATTGTTTATTATTGTTGTATTTATTATTATAGCATTTGTATGTATAATATAACATCACATCATTTTTTACTCGATTTCAATGTTTTTAAAAATTGAGATAATGCTTGTATTTAGGATTTTTCAAGGAAATTGAGCCCTAACGTATTGGGTTCCGATTTTCTTCAATCTAACAATCGAGTATTTCTCTTTAATCAAAAAAATAAGAGCTCATTATTGGGAATTCAACACGTTGTGTCCTAACGTATTGGATGTGACGCATTGATTTCTCGAAATGAATATTTTTAAAAAATAATAAAAGAAATATTCTGAGTTTGGGATTCTAAAGGAATTGTGCCCTAACGTATTGGGTCACGATTTCTTAAATCTTGAATAAATGGATATTCTTTTAAATTTCTATTGCACTAAGTATTTTTGCCTAATTCATTTTTGGGGAAAATTAAAATGTCGTGCCCTAACGTATTGGGTGTGGCATTTTCTTTCTCTGAAATGATAAAGGTTTTAATACGTAACGTTTTTAAGTTTTTACTAAGGATTATATTTCTTCAAATTCTCGACATTAAGACATTAATTAATTAACTAGGTACCAATTTTGGGCGTACGAGGGTGCTAATTCTTCCTCGTATGTAACCGACTCCCGGATCCATTCTTCTAAAACTAGTAGACCAAAGCCGTTTTTTTAGGTGATCTAATCATACATCAATAAAAGATTGGTGACAACTCCTAATTTTCATTTTTTAAAGTCGACAACCTAAAATTTTTGTTTTAAAAAAAAACGGTTTCAACAATAATTTTACATTATTTCAATTTATTATGTTTGAAATTTATTACATGTACATTTTTCGCATTTTTTTCGCATTTTATTATTTTCGATGAATATACAATTTCCGTTTTTCTTTTAGTATTTTATGTTTTCTTAAACATATTTCTTTGTCATTAATTTTACTTTTAATGCTATTTTCCAAAATTTTAATTTCAAATTCTAAGTAAATTTCATAAAATAAAATCCTAATCAACATACAATGTACATATCATTAATTTTTCATTCTAAATATAATATATATGCTAAATAAAATAATAAAATACATATAATGTACATAACATAAATTTTAAATACACAAATATTACAAAAAATTTAAATTTATAAAAAAATTACCTTTTTAATCTTTTTTCCTTCCTTCCCTCTTCTTCTTCTTTTTTTTTTCTCTTCTCCTTTCCTTTTCTTTCCTTCTTTCTTTCTTTTTTCTTCTCCTTTCCTCTTCTTCTTCTTTCTTTCTTTTTTTTTCTCTTCTCCTTTCCTTTTCTTTCCTTATTTTTCTTTCTTTCCTCTCCTTCCTTTCTTTCTTTCTTTCTTTCTTTCTTTCCCTCTCCTTCTGCCCCCCACCACCGACCCCCCTATTATGGCATTGGTGCCGCCAATGGTTTTGGCACCATTGGTGCCGCCATTGGCCTAACCAATGTGCCGTCAAATCGGTGCAGCCTTTTTGCAGGTTTTTTTTGGATATATTTTGGGTAAATAAAAAAATATATATTTTGGTAAATAAAAAAAGTTATAATATTTTGGTTATTTTTTATTTTTTTATAATATTTTTGTAAAAAACCCTCAAAATATAAACATATTTGTCTAAGCCCTATTCAAATCAGACTGAGTTAGATGGACTACCCGACCCTTAGACAAGTCTAATACAAACTCAAATACCTTCTTCCAATTTTCCTTTTTTAAATAACAATAATACACCGTAAACTTACTTTTGGCAGAATATATATTTTTTATTCTACAACCATTTTTTAAAAAATAATTATGTTTTTTTAATATTTTACAATATAAACATTTATTGGAATCTAAAAATTTTATGTAAATAAATAAAATAAATTTGTTTTGAGTTTAGATTTAATAGGCCCAAACAAATTAAGCCCATTAAAAGCCCCAAAAGAGAACATTAGGGTTAATGATTTCTCTGTATATAAAGAACACTCATTCGGTCTCCTCCATTTTCCCCAGTTTTTGTCTCTTTCGCTTTCTCGCCTCCGAGAAGAAGCCGACGCCGCCATGGTTCACGTCAGTTTCTACCGCAATTGTAAGCTAAAAACATTCTCTATTTTGCTTCTCTTTTTCCTTTTGCTTTTTTTAGAAAAAAAATTATTTCTGTTGTTTAATTTGATTTCGTATCTTTACCATGAAAAGTTATATGGTGTAATTTCTATAATCATAAATGGGAAAAATTCATGTTTACTTATGGGTTTTTCTGCTTTTTTTTTAGTAGTCTTTGAAAAGAATCAAATACCCATAAGCTGTATAATGTCTTAGCTCCATTTGGGGTTAGGTTATTGATCTCTGGGTTGCTAAGTAGTGGAATTATTGTATTATTTCATTATCTTTATTTATATATTGGTGAAATTGATATGGTGTTATAGATGGGAAGACATTTAAGAAGCCAAGGCGTCCATACGAGAAGGAACGTTTGGATGCTGAGTTGAGGCTTGTAGGAGAATATGGTCTCCGATGTAAGAGGGAGTTGTGGAGGGTTCAATATGCTTTGAGTCGAATCAGAAATGCTGCTAGGGATCTTCTTACTCTTGATGAGAAGAACCCTCGTCGTATTTTCGAAGGTGAAGCTCTTCTTCGTAGGATGAACAGGTATGGACTTTTGGATGAGAGTCAGAACAAGCTCGATTATGTCTTGGCTTTGACCGTTGAGAACTTCCTTGAACGCCGCTTGCAAACACTTGTGTTCAAGACTGGTATGGCCAAGTCAATTCACCATGCTCGTGTGTTGATTAGGCAACGTCACATCAGGTAAAGTTTTACATTTTTATTTTTGTTTTTTTGGCTGGCTGCTTACTTTCTTGCCATGTTGGTTGTAGATGCACATGTTGAAGTTGTAAGTTGAGCTTGTTTTATTACTAGGATTATGTCATGATATTTAGGGTGTCCACAGAATGTTCAGTTATTGTCTTTTAATGCACATACCACATGGTGTATCTTTTAACTCTGTATAGTTGGTGTTCTGTTGCATCATGTTTGTTTGAAAGTATTCACATATGATGAATTTGCTTCATCAGCTAAAACACCACTTCGGCTTAGAGTAGAAGTATGTTTTCATGATATAAAACTTAAAGAACATTGATTCTTTTCTTAGAATTTACATGATTGACTGCCTCTAGTTTTCTGAAAAATCCCTTGGCTGATTGCTGATGTGCCAATGCGGCTTTTGGTTTGCAAGTTGTGCAATTTATTACTTTATGCGATGGATGGATACTCGATTCGTTGTTTGATATGTTTTGTATATGTAAGCCTACTCGAATATGTTTGTTGCTCGATGCATGCTTTTGTTGTCCACAAGATAATATCAATGCCCCGAAATGTAATGTTTTCTCTCATCTTAATAGAGTCGGAAGGCAGGTGGTTAACATCCCATCCTTTATGGTGAGGGTTGACTCCCAGAAACATATCGACTTCTCTCTGACAAGTCCGTTCGGAGGTGGCCGTCCTGGAAGAGTGAAGAGAAAGAATCAGAGAGCAGCTGCCAAGAAGGCCGCTGGTGGAGATGGTGATGAAGAGGAAGACGAGTAAACCTTAAGCTAGTATTGGCAATAGGGCACTCCTAAAAGAGCCTCTGATGGGAACTTACCATTTCCTACATTATTAGACGTGGTTTGAGTTTTGTTTCAAGACCTTTTATGTAGTGGATGTTCGCATTTGTATTTGTCTCGGATTTTATGTTACATTGAGCAATTTTGTTATTTTGAGATTAAAATGTTTAAATTATAGTTCACCATTTTGAGCACTGTCATGCATTTTATAGCTAAGATGTTGATGGATTGGCAATCTGTAGGGTTCACGATGTGTCACTTACAGATACTGAGCACTTGATGATGTGTTATCATTAAGTATTTTTGTTTTGGAGCATTGGGCCATTGAAGCTTTGCTTGGTGCCAAGCTCAAGTGCTTATGCAAAAAGTAACTTTTGGAAGTACCACTAATTTACCCATTTTTTTATTTTTTGAATTTTTATAATTTGCTTAATTTAATTTCCTACGTATTCAATAATTTGGTATTCTTCAGAAAATTTTTGTAAGGTTTTAGGAATTAATTATTACAACAATACAACTCAGTACTGCTTTTAGTGAATCTGTAAACTTGTAGGTAATATTATAATATTTTTCTAATTATTAATTGATATTTTGAAGTAAAATTGTAATTTTTAGTGTTATTTAAGTTAGTTTTATGATTTAAATTTGAAGTTTGTTGTTGTTTTTATCAATAATATATTCTCAAAGTTTACACTTGTATCTTTTTGGGAGTGTAACGTAGTGCTTTATAATTGCTTTAATAAGTGTAGAGATTTTTTTTTAACGAATTTAACTCTGGTTTTCTTTTTTAAATTAGTATTTTTAGTAACCGTTGTCAATCTTTTTAGTAAAGGATTGAGCTTATAAAATAATTTTGAATGACCGAATTTAATGTTGTAACGTTGTCAACTGTTCTACAACATTACATTGTAATGTAGTGTTTGAAAATAGTAGTTGTTGGAGCTTATGGTATAGGTACAAGTCAATTTGTATCGATATTAATACTTTCTCTTAGGGTTTCACAATTTTGTTTATTGTTCTAATTGTATCGATACAATTCAATTAGGGTATCACTATATCTTTTCAAGCTCGTATAAAATGAATTTAAAATACTTAAAATGTTTTGGTATTGAATAAAAACATTTAGATAAATTAGAACACATTTAAAAATGTTTTTAGACACTTCTACAAGTATTTGAAATATTTTAAAATGTTTGATAAAATTTCTAATCATATTTTCATCAAATGACTTAGAAAATATAAATAAAATTTATCTTAAATATTATTATATCAAAAGTTTGGGACATCAAAATTAATAATAATTTAAAAGAATGACAATCTTGATTAAAAAAAATTATATCGTAAATTTGAGTTAAAATTAGTCTAAAACCAGACTTATCACTTATATCTCTCTCAAAATGAATTTGAGCTCTTTAACCTTTGGTTTTGATTAAAAAAAAAAATCATCCCTGAAATGAACAAAATTTGGCCGACCAAAATTAGGCTTTAAAAAGCTTTGTGACTTGGACCATAATCAACCATACTACTTTCAATCATTCCCTCACCAAAGTAATTTCAAATGTGAATTTAATCAAAATAAAATAAATTTTATTTAATCCCACCATCATTTGGTGTTCAAATTTGCAAATTAATCTTGATTGCTAAAATGTAGTTTTAATTATTAAAAGTTATGTTTTTCAACCCAAAATTTTAAATATTTTGTAGGAAAACAAGAAAGTAACTATGAATACCAATGTCGTGCCTTGGTGAAGATTAATTCTACTTATCACTTTCCATTGGTTCCTATATTATTACATCAACTTCAAATCATTTATTTATTAGTGATTTTCGTCGCCCATAAACATCTCATGATTCCTAAGTTCGATCAATGATATTTCATGAAGAGGTATTGCAATTGGGGACTTGATGTGTAGGAATTCTTGAGACACTAATTTCATTGTTGGTCGAGCTTTAGGTCTAGCTCGTAAGCATGCAAAAGCAATAACAGCAATAAAAGCGATGTCTCCTGCCATTTTTCGACTTCTCGGGGTTGATAATCGAGGGTCCAAAATTTCATTTAGCATGAAATTTTGGACACGAGACGATGATGATGACAGTGTTGACAATAATTCACCAGGATGCTTTCCCATCAATATTTCCAACGCTAACACTCCAAAACCATAAACATCACATTTTTTGGTCACAACCATCGAATAAGCAAGTTCTGTAATTACAACAACAAAAATAATTAAATACATGTTAATTTATATTTTGTAATCAGCATGTCTGTTTGCATTTGAATCCTCCAATCTAGAATTAAAATTTTTTTTATTTATATTTGATATTTCTTAATTTTGTTTTTCTTACATGTTTCCCTCATTATTCTGATATGTAATTCGAAACAAATAAGCAGCAGAAACCAAGAATGGATAAAAAGGAAAAGAAGAGAGTGAAGGTGCAGAACCTGGGGCAATATATCCATACGTCCCAACAATTACAGTTCGATTAGATGAATCAGGATCAAGAAATCTTGCAGTCCCAAAATCAGCAATAAAAGCTTCCAATTCAGAGTCCAACAAAATGTTATTGCTTGAGATGTCTCGATGAACAATTGGAGGGTTGCAATCATGATGCATGTAAGATAGAGCATGTGCGACACCTTTGACAATGTTCACTCTTTTGGTCCAATCCAATTCCACAGCTTCCTCATCAATGCTCAAGGCATAAAACAAGCTTCCCTTTTCCATATATTCATAAATCAAGAACATGCAACGATTGTGGAGACAAAATCCGTGGAGCTTGACGATGTTCTTGTGTCGTATTTCTGTTAAAAACTTGATCTCATTTCGGAAACTTGTGTCGTAAGCCGGTTGCTCAGCTTCCAATCGGTGGAGTTTTTTTAAAGCAACAACTTTGCCACTTGGTAAGACTGCTCTGTAAACACTGCCATAACCACCCGTTCCAATGCAATATTTGATATCAAAATCCTCTGTTGCTTTGATGATGTCTTCGAATGCAATCTTTCCATCAAAGTTCCAAATAGAGAATAAATCTCCATTTTTGGTTGGACTTGGATCAGATTTTAAAGCTTTAGCTCTATATCGTCGGAATAGGATGAATATCACCAAGGCAAAAGTCGAGACAGAAAATAACAAAGTTGGAACCAGAATAGTAGTGACAGGAAGATTGTGCTTGACTTTGCTATTTCTTTCTCGATTTACAGTTGGGGATGAACCGCAAGGAAGGAAGCCTTGAATGGAACCACATAAATCCTTATTATGGTTGAGAGAGACCAAACTTTTTAACTGTCCCAGAGAGGAAGGGATGTGACCTGAAAGCCTATTGAAGGATAGATCCAATGCCACCAAATTCAGTAGACTCCCAATTCCTGGTGGAATGGATCCATTAAGTTGGTTGCTTTGAAGGAACAACGAGGCAAGATTGGTTAAGCATCTGACAGAAAATGGGATTGGACCAACAAGTCTATTGGAGGATAGATCCAATGCAAATAAATTCGTTAGTCTCCCAATTTCTTGTGGAATGGATCCATTAAGTTTGTTGCTTTGAAGGAACAACGAGTCAAGACTGGTTAAGTTGCTGACAGAAGATGGGATTGGACCAACAAGACTATTGGAGGATAGATCCAATGCAAATAAATTCGTTAGTCTCCCAATTTCTTGAGGAATGGATCCATTAAGTTTGTTGCTTTGAAGGAACAACGAGGCAAGACTGGTTAAGCTGCTGACAGAAGATGGGATTGGACCAACAAGACTATTGGAGGATAGATCCAATGCAGATAAATTCGTTAGTCTCCCTATTTCTTGAGGAATGGATCCATTAAGTTTGTTGCTTTGAAGGAACAACGAGTCAAGACTGGTTAAGTTGCTGACAGAAGATGGGATTGGACCAACAAGACTATTGGAGGATAGATCCAATGCAAATAAATTCGTTAGTCTCCCAATTTCTTGAGGAATGGATCCATTAAGTTTGTTGCTTTGAAGGAACAATGAGGCAAGACTGGTTAAGTTGCTGACAGAAGATGGGATTGGACCAACAAGACTATTGGAGGATAGATCGAATTCAGACAAATTCCTTAGTCTCCCAATTTCTTGTGGAATGGATCCATTAAGTTTGTTGCTTTGAAGGAACAACGAGGAAAGATTGGTTAAGTCGCTGACAGAAGATGGGATTGGACCAACAAGACTATTGGAGGATAGATCGAATTCAGACAAATTCCTTAGTCTCCCAATTTCTTGTGGAATGGATCCATTAAGTTTGTTGCTTTGAAGGAACAACGAGGCAAGATTGGTTAAGCTGCTGATAGAAGATGGGATTGGACCAACAAGCCTATTGTAGGATAGATCCAATGCAACCAAATTCCCTAGTCTCCCAATTTCTTGCGGAATGGATCCATTAAGTTTGTTGCTTTCAAGGAACAACGAGACAAGATTGGTTAAGTTGCTGATAGAAGATGGGATTGGACCAACAAGCCTATTGTTGGATAGATCCAATGCAACTAAATTCCTTAGTCTCCCAATTTCTTGCGGAATGAATCCATTAATTTTGTTGCTTTCAAGGAACAACGAGGCAAGATTGGTTAAGTTGCTGATAGAAGATGGGATTGGACCAACAAGCCCGTTGTTTGAGAGATGAAGATCAACCATATTCTCTAGCTTTCCAATATTTGGTGGAATGGAGTGAATATCATTAATAGAAACATCAAGCCCTGCCAATTGAGTGAGGTTTCCAATTGAAGAAGGTAACTTACCTGTAAGGCTGTTCAGTGACAAATTTAGAGAAACAAGATTCTCCATCTTCTGAATTGCCAAGGGAATGGAATGAATATAGTTATCATAAACGTCAAGCACTGCCAATTGAGTGAGGTTTCCAATTGAAGAAGGTAACTCACCTGTAAGGCTATTCAAAGATAGGTTGAGGTACCTGAGCTTTGAAAGTGCTCCTATTTGAGGTGTTATGCTCCCATTCAGACCATGGCCACTAAGATCAATCTCGACGACACTTCCAGCTTTGCATCGGATACCAGGCCACTTACAATGGTCTCCAACTCTCTTTCTATAATTACTCCACCACCCTGTTTCCCTCAATGCTTTTGCCTCTGCTGCCAGCCATTGAGAATCATCGTTTGTTGCTCTTGTAATTCCACTAGTGATTACAATTACAGAGAGTAAAAAGAAGGAAGGGATAGAAGTGAAACAGTAGGATTTCATAGCTATGAAGTTGAGGGCTGAAGCTGCAATCCATTTCTCAAACCTTAGCTTATTTAAATACATATAAAGCTGATTTAATTTTATTGGATATATATTAATTTCAAAGTCTTTAGTAACAAATATTGGAAAAAAAAGTAAATTAAAATTTTTTTTGAAACTAACTAAAAAAATTAATTAAACCTTTTAAAATTTAAAAATTATTTTAAAAAATCATAAATACCTTGAGTGAGAGAAAATTCTAGCAGAAAATATAGAAAGTTTTAAAATACAGTCTTTGAAGATTGAAGTACAACCCCTCTGCCTGTTGTAGTTTAGATTTTTCTCATGATTATACACAAAATCCCGAACGTGTTCAGAGTAGAAACTGTAAATGAAGACATTATTGGTTTTTGCGTGGGTCATGGGCTTTCTGATGGCAAGCCTTAATGGAAGACCTTGACTTCCAAATTAATCAACTTGTTTTAATTGTTTTTTATATCACACCAATGTTAAAAAGCCACATTTGGTATAATAATACTATATAAAAATTATAAAAAATTTAAATTTATTTTAAAAAATAGAAAAATTCTATATAACAATACTAAAAAAAAATATAAAAACTTCAATATGTTGTTGTTGAAGAATTAATATGTATGAGAAATAATTATCATTCAAATAAAAATAGGTCAAATATATATATATATATATATATATATATATATCATTACATGTTTCCTCAATGTTTCTCAAAGCCAAATTAGTAATATCTTCCAAGTCGATTTCATGCTGTGAAATCAACTCGATGTCAATTTTTAGCAAAAATAAAATTATACCACAAAATTTTCTTTTTAGACTCAACTCAAAATTTCAAATCATTTATTTTTTTTGAAACCCAAATTGTAAAAACAAATTATATTCTTAATTTTTTTCTTTTCTTATAACAAAAAAAAGCCATGTTAAGAAAAGAAGAGGTAAAAATAGAGAACCAATACTTTTACGGGTAAACTATTAAAATAGTCACTTTTGTTTACTTCAGGTTACATTTTAGTCACTTATGTTTGAAATGTTACATTTTAGTCACTTACGTTATCGTATTATAACATTTTAGTCACTGAGCCGTTAATTGTTGTTAACAGTATAACTGTAAGCTGACGTGGCATGTTAAATCATCATTTTAAATGAAAATTTTAGGTTAAATTATACAATTGATCCCTATTTTTTTTCATTTTGAGCACTTTAATTTTTTCTTTTATGTTTTTTAACTTTCTTTTTTCTTCTTATTTTCCATTCTCTTTTGTTTCTCCTCTATTTTCGTCCTTTTTCCATTTTTTAACATAATTTTTTATGTTTTCATTTGTTAAAACTAGTCCCTATACTTTTATTTTTTTGAACAATTTAATTTTTTTCCTTTTTATTTTATTCACAATTGTCTATAATAAGCACAAAAAAGATTAAAAATCTTTATTCAGGTTTTCATTGAAGATCAATACAAAATCTTTTAACTTTCCTTTTTTTTTCTTTATTTTCCATTCTCTTCTGCTTTCTCCCTCTCTTTTCCTCCCTTCTCTGTCTCTTTTAACATAGTTTTTCTATATTTTCCGTTTGTTAAAACTAGTCACTATACTTTTATTTTGGTATTGGGTATTTTTGTATGCGCTCTGTTTAATCTTCCTTTTGATTAGTTTTTAATATTTTTCAACTTAGGGTAACAATTTTGTATTGATCTTCAATAAAAACTTAGAATAAAGATTTTTTAAATATTTTTTGCTTATTGTAAACAATTGTGAATTGGGGTTTTGATATTTTACACTTATTGTTGATGCTATACAAAGGATCCAAAAATGGATTATTATGGTGATTTTATAGAATTGCTTGGACCTGATTTTTCAATGAAAATTCTCATGATACTGGTTAACCCTTCTGATCCCATTAGAGTTAACTTGATTTCTAGTTTTTGGCACCAATTTGGTAAACAAATTAATGTCTTTGGTAGAATTTAGCTAGTTATATATTGAAGAAGAATCGGTGTTGATTAATTCAATAAAATCGATTTTATTTATCTTGCAATGATCAAAAATGGTCTTTGGGTTTACGCACAGAGTATGTAATCAAAGATGAGTATGTAATCAAAGATAATTTTCTTTAACAAATAAAGAAATAAAAAATTAATTTGTTCAAAAAAATAAAAGTATAGGGACTAGTTTAACAAATAGAAAATATAAAAAACTACATTAAAAGAAATGGAGAAAGGAGGAAAACAAAAGGAGAAGTAGAAAAGAATGGAAAATAAAGGAAAAAAAGTTAAAAGAACATAAAAGAAAAGAATTAAATTGCTCAAAATGAAAAAATATAGGGACCAATTTTATAATTTAACCTAAAATTTTCGTTTGAAATGATGATTTAATGTGCCACATCAGCTTACTGTTACATTGTTAACGGAAATTAATGGCTTAGTGACTAAAATGTTACAATACAATAACGTAAGTGACTAAAACGTAACATTTCAAACATAAGTGACTAAAATGTAACCTGAGGCAAACAAAAGTGACTATTTTGATAGTTTACCCTACTTTTGCTTAGTGTTTTTATTTTTTCAATGTTATTTTAAATAATGAGTGTACAAGCCCATATATGCCCGGGTCCAAATCCAGTAAACTAAACCTAAGCCCAAACTAAACCTAGCCCCAAAAAATAAAAACAAAAACAAAAAACCCTAAGCAGAAAAAACCACCAGTCGCCGTAGGCCGCAACAGTAGCCGCCATTCGCACGAGTTGCGCCTCCACCCGCGCCACGCCTTGCCTGCCACACCTCCAGCAGTACCTGCAGCAACAAACACAAAACATAATAGCAAAAATCGGGCAACAATATGTCAACAAAAACAGAATAGATTTCTTTTGATTCTGTATTTTTTTTCCTTTTCCATTTTGGCTATTTAAAGCCGTGAAAAATCTGTAACAAAGGTGGAAAAATATATGCAAAGAAATAGAGAGAAAATACAGAGATCAAACTTGTTTTTGCATAGGTGATTTCTTTTTCGTTTTGCTTTGCAGTGTCCATCGTTTTTTACATACATATTGTTTTATTCTCTTTTATTTTCGTTTTATTTCATTTAAAATAATAAAGAAAAGAAAGGGATCTTACCTCTTTTGTCAAAGTCGCCGGATGGTTGCCATCTCCGTAGCGATCGGAGCATTGGCACGAACGGCGGCGCAAAATGGGTTAAAAGAACCCTAGCAGAGCCACATTTTTTTAAAAAGAACAAAATGATTTTTTTTTTTCCTTTTGTTCAATTTCGTTTAATTTTTGTAGCACACGAAACGACACCGTTTGGTGCCTTGACCCGCGCGGTGACCCGACCCGGATGGAGAGGATCCGCGCATTTTGGCTTGAATGAGGAAATTGCGTATTTAGGCCCTCCTTTTTGTGACGCACTTCAATCAAACCAGTTTCCTTTTTTTGTAAATTGAGCCGCATATTTCATTTTTGTTTCAATTTGACCCATTGCTGCGCAGCGTTTTGGGAAGGCGGGAATAATTTCTCTTTTGGTCCTCCACTGTTGTGTGCGCATTCAATGTGGTCCTGTCTTTTAGTTTGCTTCGAATCTGCCCCATTTTCTTCGTTCTTCATTCAATTTAGTCCTTTTTTTTGCTATTTTTATTTTTCATGTTATTATTATAATTATATTATACAATTGTTTTTATTTGTGTGTTACTATTATTATTATTGTTCATTCACATGCATGGTTTTATATAATATATATATGCATTCTTTTGTATAGTACCTGTCTACCTATATATTATATATATGTTTTATTTTTTATTTTTTAACTTCTATGTATATACATAGACTTTTATATGTTAGTTTTACTTGTGTCAATATGTTACGTACTTTTTATATATATTATTCTTCATAAATTTTTTTACAAACATATAGGTATACATACACATATTTTTATGCATGCATATTTTTAGAAATTATTATAAGTTTATTTTATACATTTCTTTACCCTCCTTTTTATATGTACACTTATATTTATGTGACAAATATACTGAATACACTTATTTTCAAACTTATTTGTATATTATGCTTGTATATATATTTTGTAAATACACATACATATATAATTTAAATTAAAGTATTTGTTTTATGTTATACATTAACTTTTTAACATACCTTTTAGAAAATATATATTTTGGCTGCGTCAAAGCATTAAAATCATCATATTTCGTAAATTTTTAAAATATTTGGCATTCATGATTCTCGAGAAAGATCGTGTCCTAACTTACTGGATTGCGATTATTTTTCGACGAATTTAGCAAGCCAAGTATTCATTTTGCAATAAGTTCACAAATTTCAAATAAAGGCTTATTCCCGGGAATTCAAAAATGTCGGGTCCTAACTTACTGGTCATGACATTTTGTTATCTCGAAATAAGAATTTCTAAAACAAAAGGCAATATTCGGTATTTTGAAGACTTAAAAATATTGTGCCCTAACTCACTGGGTGTGGTGTTTTATTTCTTTGAAATAAGAATGTTTTATTATTTTGATTCATTCACGAGATAAAAAGTTTTCTTTTAAAATCTTTTCAAATTTTCGACACCAAGACATTAAATAATCAAATTCGGTATCGATTTTGGGCGTTGCGAGGGTGCTAACCCTTCCTCGTGCGTAACTGACTCCCGAACTTGTTTTCTCAAATTTCATAGACCAAAATTGTTTTTAAGGTGAGCCGATCACACCTCAATCAAGGGTCAGTGGCGACTCCAATTTTTTTGTTTTTTAAAGTCGACAACTAAATTTTTGTTTTCAAAAAAAATGGTTTCGACAATGAGTATTGGATATTTCTAGACAAATAATACAAAGATAAATTTTGGAGGGTTTAAAAAAATTTCCCCCATTTTCTCTCACTTTATTTATTTTTTATTTTGATTTACTTTTATATAATTTTTAATTTTTAGATTTTTCTAAGTTTTGAAAAGAAATTCAAATTTTATTATTTTAAATATAATCAAGATTAAATTGATAGAAAGTGTGAAATTTGAAGGCTAAATTGTTGTTTTACCAACTAAAAAGTCACTTTATAATTGGGTGAAAAAACAATTTTGAAAACGTTAGTAATAAAATTATAATTTCTTTTTAGTTAAGTGACTAGAACAAATTTTTTTCATAGTTTAATGACTAATAGTATAATTTTCTAAAAAAATTAACTTGGACCACAACAATATCACTTCCAATCATGCACTCACAAAATTAATATCGATTTTGAATTTAATCAAAATAAATAAATTTGATTCAATCCCACCTTAATTTGGTGTTCACATTTGCAAATTAAAAAAAAACCAAAATATGAGAATAAAATAAAATCGGACTTGTCCCTTATAGTTTAAAATTATGTTCTAACCCCAAAAATCTAGATGATATTTAATTTAGCCCTAATTTAAACCCAAAATTTTAATTGTAATTCTAAAATCAAATTAAGATTTAATTATAAAATAAAAAATGATTGAAAGAAAAGACTAAATCATTTAGAACTTATTTTTAGTCAATTAACTTTTTGCATGTTTGATAATCTATAAAAAGAAAAACAAATTATAGAATTATTTCAATAATAAAGTATGAAAATGACAAGTATATCACTTAATGTAGAATCTTTTATCTTATTTTATTTCTTTTTCACTTTATCTTTTAAATATTTTATCTTTAAAATTTCAAAAATTTCATTTATCTCACAAATTCTACATGTTTTATTTTACAGTCTATATTCGGAGTTCATAAACACCCCTTTTTAATAATATTATCTCTAAGATTCAATCTGCACTCTCCTGCGAGTATAATGTGCTCAAACCAAGAATAATATGCATGCTTACACGGTGGAGAGTGTAAAATGTTGATCTACTTTGGAGAAATTTTGAATATTGTTAATGATTTCTATCTAGTTTCGAGGAACGCTGCTTGTGAAGACAATAATGGTTTCCGCGTGGGTCATAGGCTTCTCATGGCAACCCGTAACGACTGGGCTCAAACCAAAATATACAAGGAAGACCTTGACTTCCTAAATACACGCTTAATTTCACTTCCATCTTCATCTTAATTCAAACACCAATTTCTTGGCTAGTGTTCCATCACCTTTTTCTAATTTTAATTTTTTCCTTTCAATTTCAAAGCAACTTGTAAAATAGTTTATTTTTCTGAAATACTCTCAAAAAATAAACAAATTAAGAAGCCGATGAAGCGCCACTATTCGAGTCAACACACTTTCCAAAAGAAACTATTGGTGGCCGGTGAAGGGTCATCGGTGATAAAAATCGTCATCTGTCCATCACAGCTTGTGAAAGCAACGAAGATACCTAAAAAAACTTTACCTTATTTAAATACATAAAAAAATTGATTTAATTTTATTGGGTATATATTAATTTCAAAGTCTTTAGTAACAAATTATTGGGAAAAAAAAGAGCCTATTGGAAGTAAATTAGAAATATTTGAAAGTAATTGATTAAACTGGTGATACATAACTATAACAGCAATTGGAGATATTTCATTGAAAGACATCGCAATTGGAGATTGCATATAGGAAATTTCTTGAGACATTAATTTGTTGGCTGTAATTAATTAACTTGAGTTTGTGTGTAAGCATGTAAAAGCAACCATAGCCACAAAAGTGTAGCGTAAAATTTTAAGCAGAAGATGATGACGATAGTAGAATTGACAATAACTAACCTATAAGTATTTCAAATTCAGAATTATCATCAAATAAGCAAATTATAATTTATATAATAATAAAAATATATACATAAGATTCTATAAGTATTTCTTGGCAGAATCCGTGCGAATAACCTTGTTGGGTGTTATGGCATATAATTGAGGGTTAAGAAGTAGTTAATTACTGTTTATTTTTGTTAAGTCTGTTGGGTTAATTATGCTGCAAAAGTGACACGTTTTGAGGGGGTCCTTTAATGAATTCGTTGCGTTTTGGGCAAAGGGTTTTGTTAGTGACACGGGGCATTTTGATGTTTGCCTTGTAACCCAATGACAGCTGTGATGACCGTTATTTTCCTTTCTTAGCACCCTCGTGTGTGCTGGAATGGTTATGAAAAGTTTCAGTATTATTTTCTCAGCCTCTCTCCTCTTTTCTCTCTCTGTTACTCCTTCTTCTTCTTCCTTCTATACTTCTCTGTTCTTCTTCTTCTTCTTCTTCAGCACGCATCAAGGTATCAGAGGCTCTCTTTCCTCATGGCCAACGATGGAGTCACCACCAGGCTTCAAAAAGAGATGAGTCAACTGCAACAAGAGTTCACTCAGTTGAAAGCAGGTCTAGATTCCAAGATTGATACCAAGTTTCAGTCCTTCCATGACACCATAAAAGGGGAGATTCGAATTGAGATTTGCACTGGTCTTTAAACCTTGTTTGAGCAGTACATGGGGCAGTCGACAGCGACTAGCGCTATTGGAACTAGTAAGGCATCTCTAGTAGAAGTGAGCTCGGGTAAGGGAAAGGGTATTCTAGGAAGTGTTCCTCTTGAATCTCCAAAGAAGGAGTAGTTAATAATATCTCCCTTGCGAGAGTCAAGACAAACTGAAACGTTGGCACGAGTAGTTTTAGGGGATGTAACCAGTAACTTGTACAGACTTGAGTGCCCACATTTTGATGGCACGGATTTTCGTGGATGGTGGTCGAAGCTTGAACAATTTTTCTCATCAGAGTGTGTCAGAGACGAGGCTAAGGTGAAAGTAGTCATGCTCCATCTTGAAGGCAAGGCCCTTGACTGGCACCATTTCTTTGTCTAGAGACGTGGTGGATTGCAGCAGCTTTCGTGGGAGGTTTATGCTCGTGGACTAAGGGGCAGGTTTAGCTCGGACACACTTCTAGATCCTATGTCTGAACTCGTTTCTCTTAAGCAACAAGGGTCAGTGACTCAGTTTCATGATACATTTGTTAGTTTGCTCAACCAAATAGACTTAAGTGAAGAAAATGCGATTAGTGTGTTTGTTAGTAATATTAATGTGCGTCGAAACCATCAAAAATAATTCCTACAAAATAACTCTAAATAGTAGTAAACAGTGGTAGTAGGGTCGAGTCCACATGGATTGGATGTTATAATCAAATTCCGCGATTAACTTGTGATCAAAATTTTGTCGTGTCGAAAGTCATGGCAAAAGTCGTGCCCATGACTCCAAACGGACCTGCTAAAAAATAAACAAATAAATCATTGGAGATTAAATTCGAATTTTGTAATCAAAGATAATAAGCCTTAGCCTTAGACTTGGTGGATTTCAGATTTTTGAATCGATCCTTGAAAATTAATTTTCTCCTCCAATCAATAAGCTGGTTATAGTAGCTAAGAACGTCCTAACCACCAGTTTTTCCTCTCGTAGCTGGTCCCGGTACGACCTGCAAACCAACCTTTATTGATTATCTAGCCGAGATACACGTGTTCCCAGTTCAAGATTCCGGCAGCCTTGCGCTCTGAAGAACCCAACTAGAATTAACGGCCTCAACCGCGTGGGTTGTTTAAACACGATCACTTCTTCCTTGATTTGTTCTTGGAGATCCAAACACAACACAACCAACTTGTTTCTCCAACTGTCAGCAAACACGACTCCAACCCAACGTGCACTTTTTAACTTGAAATTGAGTTAACTTTAAGGGATGAGTTGTCAATCCCGATACTTAGGAAAAATGTGAATACTGATTGGAATGATTTTTTTTTAACATGGATACGTATCTCACGATTCTCGACCGAAAAGAACACCGGCCTAAAGCTAAGATGGAATTTAGTGAAGCATGAATTTAATCATGCTTGTAGGTTATGGAAGGTGATTGAATTTGTATGAAAGATGGTGGAAATTGGGGAAGAAAAGGGCTTGGCAAGCAATTAAACAAATTTTGAAAAAGAAAGAAAAAAAAAACAAGAATTGGAAACAAAGCAACATAATGTTACGCACCAATTCAATTCCAAATTGAAATCAAAGTGTGAAATTCAAGTGTGTCTCCTAAAGCCCCTATTTATATACATAGAATTTACTAATTTTGGCTTTAACCACTTTAACATAAAATTAAAATTAAAATTAAAATTAAATAAAAAATAAAATAAGAGATTGTCCCAAAAAGACAAGCTAACCAGTAAACGAATCTGAATCACACCACCCTTTCGAGGACAAATCACTATCAAATCTCAAAAGAATCCCTTGGCCAAGAGAGCAATTCAAGTACCAGATGTTGACACCATTTTTTTTGTGAAAACGGGGTTGACTTGGGTTTTAAAAATAAAAACGAATATGGGAGTCGCCACCAATCTTTTTTGATGAGGTGTGATAGGGCCACCTTGGAAAGTGGTTGTTTTTAATAAACAATTTAATTTTATTAAAACAACAATTTTGGTCCACGAAATTCAGAAAAACGGGTTCGGGAGTCAGTTACGTACGACGAAGGATTAGCACCCTCGTAACGCCCAAAATTGGTACCTAGTTGATTAATTAATGTCTTAGTGTCGAAAATTGAAAACTTGGAAGAATTTTAAAAATACGAACCTTGTATTAAAATGTTGAAAATTTTCGGGAAAAAGACATATTTCACATTGATCGAGAAAGAGAATCATATCCAGTAAGTTAGGACACAATGTCTCGAATTCCCGATACGCGAATGAATGCTAAAAATTTACTTATTTAAAAGATATTTAGCTATCTCGAGTTTTTTTTAAAAAGAGATCATGCCCAGTAAGTTTGGACACGATCTTTTCCTAATTCCCGAGATCGTTTAAAACTTCGAAAAAAATATCATGCCCAGTAAGTTAAGACACGATCTCTTCTTAATTCCCGAGATTGTTTAAATCTTGAATTTGAAAAGATTCGTGTATTTAGATTTATTGTGAAAATCAAAACCCAGTAAGTTAGGGTACGACCTTCTCGAATCTAAACACGAGATTTTATTTATTCAAAAATCATAATTTATGCATTGAATAAAATCACGAAATAGTGGAAATGAAACAAATGCGTAACAAAATAAAATGAATATGATGATGTAAAAATAATACGAGAAATCATCAAAATGAAATAAATAAATATAAGAGACAAATCAATCATACAATTGCAAGTAAATAAACGAATAGAATTAAAACATTCTTTCAAAATAATAATTAACATGTAAATAACAATAAAATGAATACGATTAAAAATGTAAAGAGATATATATGTATATAGATATAAATTAAAAATATGTATGTATATGTGAATTATAAAATATATATATAATATGTAATTTAAAATATAAAGAATATATAAGTATGTACATGAAGTAAAATATGTATATACATATGTAGGTATATAAAAATTATGAAATATGAAAATAATAAAATACATAAAAAGTAGGTGTTTATGTATATATTTACAAAAGTTAAAATATGTACATATATATATATATATATATTACAAAAAGTATGCGTGTATATATGCATATTTTTTTGAAGTCATAAAATATGTAAAAGGAACATATGTATGTATATATATAATGAAATTTGGAATTAAAAGATAATAATAATAATAATAATAATAATAATAATAATAATAATAATAATAATAATAATTAATTTAGTAATGGAATAATTAAAATAACAAACAGAGGACTAAAATGAATCTAGACAAAATTTTAGGGTCTAAATCATAAAATGAAAAAGGACACGAAAAGGACTAAATCATGACGCGCACAACAGGAGGAGGATCCAAAAGGAAATAAACCAAGTACCCAAAACGCAGCGCTGCAATGGACTAAAATGAAACAAAAATAAAATTGTGCGGCTAAATTAAAATAAAAGAAAAGAAAGAAAAAAGAGCCAAATTGCAACGCGTAGCAAAAAGCGGAGGGACTGCGCACGCAAATATCCCCTCTTTAAGAAAACACGCGGATCATCCCCCACGGTCGGGTCACCACGCGGGTCAGGGCCAAAACGGCGTCGTTTTGGCTCCTGAACCCTAGTTGCAAAACGGCGCCATTTTTAAAAATTTATTTAAACTAATTTTTCAACAAACATTCATTTAGCAGTAGGAAATAAAAAAAAAAAATACTTTTCACTCTGTTTCTAAAAAAGATGATATCCCTCCCCCTTTAGAATCCGGCTATGACGCCAGTGAGCTTGCGCGGTGGCTCTGCCATAGTCCCGTCGCGGCTTCGCCGTGCCAGAAAGTAGGAAAAACAAAATCAAATCTCCCCTCCTTAACCCGTTTCCCCTTTTGGCGTGGCCTAAACGAAACCCTAAAGGGTTTCTACAGCCTTGGCACATGGAGGGAGCCACCGACGGTGGCGCGCCACAAATAGAAAGGTACGTCCTCTCCTCTCGTTTTTCTTAGATTTCAAAAAAAGTTCAAAATTAAAAAAATGAAAGAGTAAAAATACAGAGAAATAAGGGAAAATCACCTTCAATGTTTTTTTTTCCTTGCTTTTTACTTTCTGAAAATGTTTGTAAAAGAAAGGGAAAAAACCGAACCCCTTGTGATGAATACATTCGGCTTTTTATAGCCTAAATTAAATGTTATTTTTTCTATTTTTCTTGCGTCTCTGTTGTTTGCGTGTCTTGCAGGTGACGACGCAAGTGGGGGACGGCTACGTGACCGCAGCGGTGACTGACGCGCGGCGGTGGCGGCTGGTAGGTCAAGGGTCAGAAGACCCTAGGTGTGGCGTACCTAGGGTTAGGGTTGCTGGCTTTTTTTTTTTTTTCTGAAAATGGGTTATTTGGGCTTTAGATTTACTTGTTGGGCTGTATTTGGGTTTTGGGTAAACTGAATTGGGCTCGTTTGCGCTAGGTTTAGGTTGGGGATTTTTTGGGCCCAGGCAAAATTTGGGTTGTACACCAAATAAAACGTAGAGTCGTGTCTCAATGTTCCTGCCTTGGCTCATGCATAAAATAAGATAAGACATGAACCGAGTATATCAAATCAAGTCCGTTCACTACCAAATTAATCAAGTAACCCATTAACTATCTGTATGGCTCAGGATTAGACAAAACTATCCTTGTAGCATGCACTAATTTATGATTTTGCTCTATTGGCGATCCTGCAGGCTTTACTCCCAAAAGATCCGCCTCTGAAATAATATCAAGTGTATATTTCCTTTGACAAAGAAATAACCCCAAAGAGCTAAGAGCTACCTTTATCACCAAAAAATATTTCAAAACACCAAGATCCTTCATGTGGAAGGAAGAACTGAGATACCCCTTAAAAGTTTTCAAAGCAGCGGAATCGTTCTTAGAAATAAACAAATCATCAACATCAACCAACACATTAATGCGAACAGATCCCTTAGTGTATGTAAAGAGAGAATAATCAGAATATGATCGAAGAAATCGATACTCCTTTAGTGCAGTGACAAGATTCACAAACCAATACTGAGGAGCCTCTTTCAACCCATACAAAGACTTGTGCAAACAACAAACCATTCCAGCCTTATCAGGAGAAAAACTTGGAGGAAGCTTCATGTAAACTTCTTCACCAAGATCACCATGCAGGAAGGCATTATGGACATCCATCTGATGTAACTCCTAACTTTTTGAAGCTGCAATAGCTAAGAAAGCCCGAACAGTCACCATTTTTGCCATAGGTGCGAAAGTTTAATTATAGTCAATACTTTCTACTTGGTGATTACCAAAGATAACAAGACGAGCTTTAATTTTCTCAATACTTCTACCGGAGTTATATTATCCTCTAGAGCAAAAATCTCTTTTTGCATAGCATCATACCATCCTGCATCCTTCACATCCTTTTTAAAAGATTGTGGCTCGATCCCTACAGTAATAACTGCAAGAAATTTTTAGTGTTTCATAATAAATTTGTCTCAATTAACATAATGCGCTATAAGAAATGGAGTACCTGAGGAAGGTTCTGAAACAAGTAAGGTGAGAGATTAACTTTTCTTTATGACGGTATTAGTGAAAAAATCTCGAAGCTTCACAGAGGGAAAGTTCTCCTTATGCTCTCATCCCAATTCAGGCGCACCATTACCTAAAGCCCCATGTACCACCATGACATTGGAGAAAGAAGAAGATACCACAGGTGTCAGAGAACTCGCAGGTTACGAACTCACAGGCTGTGAAGTAGCAAGCATAAGAACTATTGCAGGTTGTAACACCTCTGATTCACTAAAATATGTATAAAAAATTATGTTTGCAGTCCCATATGACAGGACAACATTGTTAGGCTCAATGGTTGAACTATTCCCATCCAAATACGAAAAATATCCTCAAAAAATTTCACATCATGGGACACAAAGAACTTCTTAGAATTCAGATAATATAAATACCAACCCTTTTTTCCAAAACGGTACCTAATAAAAACATACTTTCGACTTTGACTAGAAAACTTATCACCTTTAGAATGTTGATTATGAGCAAAACATAAGCAATCAAACACACAAAAATCATCAAACAAAGGAGGGCTACCAAACAACATTTCACAGGGTGTTTTAGTATGAAGAAGAGGTGAAGGAGTTCGGTTAATGAGATGAGAAACAGCCAATACACATTGCCCCCAAAAAGATATAGGTAGATTTCCTTGAAAACACAAAACGTGAGCTACATTTAAAATATGCTGATGTTTCCTATCCACTTTCCCATTTTGTTGAGGAAAAATGTTTGAAAAATAATGTCATTTGCAAGAAAATAACCTTGGAGACAATTAAATTCCGTCCCATTATCACTTCTAACACAATTTATTTGTTGAGAAAATTGGCGACCAACCGTAGCAATTAATTATATGAAAACTTTGAAAACCTCCTTTTTATTAGCCAATAGAAAGTTCATCCCATCTCTCACCCGCTCCAATTAGCTCCATTGAATGCAGATCCTAAATAGCACATATCTTAGTAAAAAAATTGGAAAAAGCAATTCGTATCATCAGTCAACTGGGAAATCGAAACTAAATTGCAGTTTAATTTAGGAATGTAAAGAACGTGTTTTAAGTGAATTTTTTTCGTCAATTTAATTATTCCTTCTTAGGTAGCCACCATTGTTTGGCCATCTGGGAGTCCTATGGAACATGCTACAACATCTCTCACATTTTTCAAACATAGAAGATCACCCATAACATGATTTGAACATCCTTTATCAATAATTCAATTATTCTTAGACTTACCATTCAACTAAGTGGAAGTTGATTGTTTATTACCGAACACCGCCCGAACAGATTGCCATTGCTCAGTGGTAAAACCAGTAAGTGTTGCCTTCCCTGGTGGTGATGGAGGAGGAAAAGACTTGCCGCCAACCATTTAGAATGATGAAAGAATATTTTTTTAAAAAAAACTTGCTAAGATGCCATGACAAGAATAGGGTAATCTCTCTTGAATTCTATTGATGGACCTCAAGGATATATATATATATATCTATATAGTAGTAGTTACGTAAGAATCAAATTGCTAAAAGATAATATCCCATAATAATATCTTATAATATCCCATTAGGAATCAAATTACTAAGAGATAATATCCCATAATAATATCCTATAATATTCTATTAAGAATCAAATTGCTAAAAAACAATATCGCATAATAATATCCTAACAAAAAATTATATTTTAATAATAATAAGTAAAGAAATGGTATAAGATGAGCTATTCTCATCTTCTTCCTCAAGTTAAAAACAAAGAATAAGAAACATGGGTTCTTTTCCCCATTGCCGATTTCAATTGTTAAGGTAAGGGAGATTTCTTTCTTCTTCTTCTTCTTCTTTTTCCTTTAATTCTTTCTGAAATTCTAGCCTAAGTAAGTTGATAGTTGACCCATGCCATAGATAGTTAATTGATAAAGTCTCGGTTAAGTTTATAATGTTAAAAGTCAGAATTTAGAGAGAAAAAATGACACCATTCAAAATTTATGGTATTTATTGATATTTGAGGTCCCTAAAATATAATTATAAAATCGGATTTAGATTTGATTTGTTCAATATTAAAAGTTTAAAAGAACATACATACTTGAATTTATTGAATTTTGTAATCTGATTAATTTGCTGAATTCAATTTCCTACGTATTCAATAATTTGGTATTCTTCTGAAAAACTCTGTAAGGTTTCAGGAATTAATTATTACAACTCACTATTGGTTTTAGTGATTCTGTAATTTTTAAGTAATATTATAATAATTTTCTAATTATTAATTGATAGTTTGAAGTAAAATTGCAATTTTTCAGTGCTATTTATGTTGATTTTATGATTTATATTCAAAGTTTGTAGTTGCTTTTATCAATAATATTTTTTAAAGTTTAAATTTGTATCTTTCTTTTGGAGTGTAACATATTTTACTTATACTTTACTATTCCACTTAATACTTGTTAGTAATTGTAATGTTTTTTTAATTAACGAATTTAATTTTTTTAAAATTTTTGCAAAGTTTTTAGTAACCGTTGTCAACAGTTTTAGTAAATTATTGAACTTATAAAATTAATTTTGAATGACCCAATTTAACGTTGTAACATTGTTAACCGATTTATAACATTACGTTGTAATGTTTTAGTGTTTGAAAATAGTAGTTGTAACGTTGTAACGTTGGAGCCTGTGGTATAGGTACAAGTCAGATTTGTACCGATACAAGTCCATAAGTATCGAGATACTTTCTCTTAGGGTTTCACAATTTTGTTAATTGTCCTAGTCGTATCGATGCAATTAAGTTAGGGTATTGATACTTCTTTTCAAATTGGTATAAAATGAGTTTAAAACACTTGAAATATTTTGGTTTAGAAACAAAAACATTTAAATAAATTAAAACACATTTAAAACATATTTTAGACACTTTTACAAGTCTTTGAAATGCTTTGAAAATGTTTGATAAAATTTTCAATTATATTTTCATTAAATGACTTAGGAAATATAAATAAAAATTATCTTAAATATTGTTATATCAAAAGCATAGGACATCAAAACTAACAATAATATAAAAGAATGAAAATTTGGATTAGACCCAAAAGAAAAAAATATAAGCTATACCATTAATCACTGAAATTTGAGTCTAAAACCGGACTTAAATCTTTCTCAAAATGAATTTGAGCTCTTTAAAAAACTTGCCCCATCACTGAAATGACCAAAATTAGGCTTTAAAAAACTTTACTTGGACCATAATCAACCATACCACTGTCAATCATCAACTCACCAAACTAATTTCAATTTTGAATTTAATCAAAATAAAATAAAATTGATTTAATCCTATCTCAATTTCGTGTTCAAATTTGCCTCTGCTGCCAGCCATTCAGAATGATCATTTGTTGCTCTTGTAATTCCACAAATGATTACAATTGTAGAAAGTATAGAAGGTAAAGATACAAGTGTAATAGTAGGATTTCATAGCTATGAAGTTGAGGACTCCAATTCTCAAAATTTAGCTTTTTTAATTACATATAAAACTGATTTAATTTTATTGGCTATTTATTAATTTCAAAGTCTACTAACAAATTATTGGAAAAAGCCTATTCTTTTTATAGGAAGGAGGAAATTAAAAAATTTGAAATTAATAAAATTAAAGAGTAAAAAAGGCCTTAGTAACAAATTAAAAAAATCAATTAAGCCCTTTTAAATTTTAAAATTATTAAAAAATATTAAATTTTAAAATTTTTAAAAAATTTGTAGAATTTTAAAGTTAATTATATGTATATTTTTAAAAATAACTATATCAACCCGATAAAAGAGTTTAATAGATCGATACAGTTATTTTTAATAAAAATTTAATAGTTTTAAAATTTGTAACTTATATATAGTTAAATCATGCTTTGGTGTTTTGTATGAGCTACCAAGCTGAAGTTAAATATATGGGTTTAAACAGGGTTCGATATTTTTCCAATTTTGGAATTAAAATCAGTAAATGTTACTTCTACATTTAACTCGGATCACACATTTATAAATTGACATTTGAAATCATATGTCTTAATTATATATAATTGTTGCCTTGAAAAATACTTGTAGAACAACTAAAACCCATTTCCACGAGAGCTATCCACCATTATTGACTTGAAAGTTCGAAGTCTTTGCTAGTCTTTATCAAGCATTTGGCTACGTTTCTATATAAATGGGTGCAGAGAAAGCAATGCTATAAAGAAGTGGCCCTCACTTTGACAAAACATTTTCCCCTATTTAAACCCATATATTCAATTGATGCCTTGTAAAATACTTGAGGAACAAAACATATATATACAACAACAAGCGGAAAAGGAAATAGAAAAAACAAAAAATCCCAAAATCAATCCACCACTATTGACTTGAAAGTTCAAAGTCTTTGCTAGTCCAGGAAAAAAGCAAAATAAAGAAGTGGCACTCACTTTACTTGACAAAACCTTTTCCTCCTTTACCTTGTTTTCAAAAGAAAAAAAAGAAAGTAAAAGTTTAAGAATAGTCACTTAATTATTCAGTTTGTTCTATTTTGATCATTTAATTATTATTTTTTTCGTTTTGGTCACTCAATTTTCCGAAATTAAATATTTTAATCACTCTTCATTTGGTTGCCTAACGGAAGTCTAGTGTGAGTTTTGTTTTATTTACTTCATAACAAATTTAGCCTCCAATATTTACGCATTCTATCGGTTTAATCCTAAAATTAAAAAATCAACAAATTTAGCCCTCAATATTTAGAAAATTTTTTAGTTTATTCCTAATTATAAAATTATAAAAATAATTTTTATTTAAAATTATAATAGAACGTGGTCAATGCAATATGCTACATTGAAAGAATTGATAACACTATATATAATCTAATATATGTCATGCATTACAAAATTTAGTGGCTTTGGGAACGATTAAAATCGTCTCTAAAAATTTAAGAATCGTCCCTAATAAATTTTAATAAATTTAAAGACCACTTAATTCGTCTCCAACAATTGTCCTTGAAAAGTTTTGGAGACGAAGAAAAATGGTCCTCATAATTAAGGATGAATTTCATCCCTAAAGCTTTAGGGGAAAATACCCTCCCAAATTCATAAAAACACACCAAAATAATTAGGAGGTTTGGGGAAGAATATCGTCCCAAAACTTCATAAAAAAACCAAAACATTTAAGGATATTTTTGTCTTTAAATGATTATTCATTATAACACATTTTATCTCAAAATTTTAATGTTTTATTATAAATTTCAATTTCATACTACGAATTCTTAAGAAAAACACATTTAAAATGATAGATAAAATAGCTAATAAACTAAATAAAATCGACAATATTAAAAGTAAAGGGTTGCTGAGTTTGAAGCCTATTTTAACCTTACAAAACTTTTTTTTTTTTTGCTGAGTTTGATACTTAAGTAGCAAATTGTTATACCCATTCAAAAAAAAAAAAAAAAAAAATATACACACACACTAACATGACATGTTAGATAAGTGTCATGTTGCATGTGAAATAAATTTTAAAAGCAAATATATATATATATATATATTAAAATATATAAAAGTTTCAAAAATATAATAAGATATTTTTTCAAATTTATTTCTAAACTTGCATTCAAGTTTTTTAGGCATCAAACATATGAAACCTGGCATAGAGTTAAATTAAAAGAATGTCCAAAAACTTATTGAAGTATTCTATTAGTTCGAACCATCATTTAATCATTCTAAAAAACTCATTTCAACAACTCAAATTTATTGGAAAACCCTAAAAAGTTATTTTTCCAAGCTGTTTGCTTTTTCTCTTGTGTTTTGTTTAGTGATGGTACTAGTTGTCGAGTTGGTTACGGGCCCATATCTTTTCCCTCCTACCAACCTTCTCATTCTTTTTACTCTTCATTCATTCCATGCGTCTTCTCTCTTTTCAATTTGCAGATCTGTTTTATGAGTATCTTTGTTGTCTTTACAAGTTGCGATGAACAAATGATAGTGTCTTTCGTCACTGAACCTCCATGGCCACCAATAGTTTCTTTTAAAAAGTGAGTTGACCGTAGGTACTCGAATGGTAGCTCTTCGTTGACTTCTTAATCTGTTTATGTTTTTTAGAGTATTTCAGAAAAAAGAAAAACAAATGATTTCATGAGTTGCTTTGAATCCGTATTGTCCTAAGTTTTATTTTTATTTTTTTTCCATTGTTTAATAAGTCTTTAGTTTTGAAAGTTTTTGTCTTGTCTTGTACAAATTTTTTAGTCTTGCTTATACATGTAGTCTTGCTTTTGCTCGATTCTTTTATCAATTTTGTTTGCTACTTTGGACCATCTCGAGTTGATTTCATTTATGTGGTAGTTGCTTGCAATCACTCTAGATATGTTGTGCTTGTGGCAATGTTGATTGCCAACATGCCATAATGTTCTATTGATACTAAGGCTAAAGCCTTTGACTGTTGTTGGAGCTTGTCCTTCACAACCGATATTGTTTGCTATTTTTTCTTTTTCCTAATTATATGATCCCTAGAATGAATTAATGAATTTTTAATTTAAAAAATCTTAATTTTTATTTCAAATTTTTTCCAAAATTCTTTTGTTAGGGATAAAACACAAGCAACATAATGTGAAACTAAATTAAGAGAACCCATACCTTATTTTAAAAATAAAAAAAAGAAAAGAAAAAAAAGGTTAATCAATTTGTTTTTGTTTTTAAAGAAATTGAAAGGAAAAAATCAAAATTTGAAAAAAGTGAAGGAACGCTAACCAAGAGATGGGAAACATGAAATTTTTGCTTGCATTGATTTTGAGTAACAAGAAGCTCAAAGGCCCAATCCCTTCATCACTAACTGCTTTATGCAAATTTGAGCTACTTGTGCTTGATTCAAATCCTTTTCAAGGTCCAATTCCTTATGAAATTGGAAACTTGAGCTCAAAGGTTTGATCCCTTCATCACTATCTAATTCATCCAAGTTGAGATTTTTGTGCCTTGATTCAAATCTCCTGAAAGGTCTCTTACCACAAGAAATGGGAACTTCAAAGCATTAAGTTTTCTTAACCTCTCCAATAGCAAACTGATTGGCCCTATTCCGTCAAGCATTTGGGACTGCTCAAGTTTACAAGAAATATATTTGCATCTTTTGATCGAACCTGCTTAAAAGAGAGCTTGTTTGAGATACGATGAGTAAGCGAGGATCGAAGATTTTGATCAATTATTTTTCTTGGAACATTGAAGACAATGTTCAATTTAAGTGTGGGGTGAATAGGTACCATGATATATTTTTAATTTTAGAATGTTTTCTTTTTATTTTTCAAAAAAATATTTGCATGAAATTTCGGCTTCATTAACTAGTTGGAATATATTTCCCATATGCCTTTAAAGATCATGAACTTATTTGGGGAACATTTTTAAATGAATATAGTATGCAGCTTCGATTTTGTCTTTAAAATGTTTGTTAGAATAATAGATTCTTTTATTGTTTTTAAAGTTTTTTTTGAATTTTGATTATATTGCTTTGCATTATTAGTTTTAGAATTTTCAAAAGAATGATTTTTATTTGAGTGGGAATTTTAAGAGATGACAAAAAAATTTGGATCAATTGAGCTTTTAAACTTAAGTTGGAGATTTTAAGTTAGGTTTGTTGAATATCTTATGTAGTATGTATATGATTACTCTGTTAGCTATTTTATGAATATTTCAATGAACAAGCTAGATGGCTAACTAAGTAATCAGGTTAGATGTTTGGTAATTATCTGTCTTCTCATTAAAAGGGTTGATGTTTTTAGTACATTTTACTAATATAGCCATGAGTAAAACCAAAAGTTGTTTAAATGTGATTAATCGAGTAATTAGGAGTAGGAGCTTGAGTTATTATCTACGCTTTTGTTCAAATATAGCCATCTAAATTCAATCATAAATAAAGAAAAATAATATATATTAGTGGTATTATGCTCAATGAAGGGAGGAAAATATTCAATTTGTATGCTTAGTTTAAAGAAGTTAAGAGACTTTAGAAGCATGCTTGAACTTGGTTATTTCTTTCAATATTTTTAACCTTACTACTCTTCACACATTATTAGGAGGAATAATTGCACAATCCAGCATGAAAGTCTTTTTTTTCTAATTCTTACTAATTTCATAAATTATTGATACTATTTTTATTTAACATATAAGATTTTGACTCTCTTTTGGGATAAGTATTTATATTTCATTCAAGAAGAAAACCTGCTACAAAGAACGAAGAATAACAATATTTTGTACAACAAACCAAAGAATCAAAGGATAACAAAAAAATCATTTCAGCAAATTCAAATTCAAACAAAGTTGTCTACTATAAGGATCTAAAGAATTAATAAGCTTTTTAGTAAGATGACATCGGACCATTTCTTGAATTGTTGCTAACAAATGATCCACAGAAGATTCAAGCCTATCAAATAATCTACCATTTCTTTCACACCAGATAGAATGCACATAAGCATTCTAAGCCAACTTAAAAAGGTATGACGTAAGAGACTTACCCTTAAGATGAGTTACTGCCTAACACAGTTCTTGATCCCACGTGCCAGCCATTCTCCCAATGCCACAAAATTCCAAAATTCACTGTCAAAGTCTACAAGAATATTCACATTCAAAGAAGATATGATTCCATGATTCAATGCCAGAGGAACACAACAAGCAATTCTTTTTTAGAAGTAACCCTATAAAAGAATAGTCTATCCCGTGTTGGCAATCTATTCAGAATAGCCATCCAATAAATGATTAAATGTTTTGGCACATGGAGAGGGAACCACAACAATTTGTGCCATGGGACCATAACTGCTTTCTTCCTTATATCCTCCCAAAGTATCCTAGAAGACAGAATAGTCCCTATGGGGAGACTCCTAATAAAGGTTGTTGTAAGCTCCTTAAGACTTAATTAAATTTGGCTTAAGTAACCAAAAAGAAATTCCTCTTAAAACATAATTATGAACTCAAGCAACCGAAAGTGATCCTTTTGAAGCAAGCAAGGAACGAACTAGCTCCAATATCTAAGCTTGATTCCATTCCTCGAGTCATTTCAATCCCAGACCACCTTCAGACCTAGGTAAGCAGATATCTCTCCAACTAACCCTTGCACTAGTAGCTTTGATGTTGCTACCTTTCCAGAAAAACCTAGCACACAATTAGTTAACCTGCTTCAACACAAACTGGGGCAATAGAAATTGCCTACTCCAAAATGCCTGAATATCAAATAAAATAGCCTTGATCAACTAAAGTCTGCTTCCATGTAACGCCCCAAAATTTTTATATTTGTTTCTATGTATTTATGACATAAATATTGGTTTGCTTCAGTGGTTAAGTGTTTTGAGAGTGTCTGAGAGGTCTTGAGTTCAAGCCTTAGCTTGGGCAAATTTTTTGTTTTTAAATGAATAAACCCTTATCTCTAATCAGTAGGCTTATAAATAAATGTTGGTGAAATATGATAGAATGGGCCTATTGGTTTGGTGGCTAGGGGAGTGCTAATATGTTAGAGGTCTAGAGTTCGAGTCATTGCATGGGCAAAGGGATAATTTTTGCTCTTTTTTTGGCAAGAGGTTGTTTTGACTGGGTTTCTGAGTAGTAGTGGCGTGGTAGGGGAGTGTTGGAGTGATTTTAGGAGAAAAATATAGGATTATGGAGTTATCCCGATTTAGTAAACTGATGATTTCGACTTTCTCCTCTCTTTCTCCCAATTTTAATCATTTTGGCATTGTTTCTTTCTTCTTTTCCAAAATTTTGCTGCCGCTCTCCCTTTCTGACGTTTTTTCTTCTTCCTTGCTGCCTTTTCTTCCTTTTACTTGTGCTGCCAAATTGTCCCCTTAAATTTTCTCATTTCTGTGTATCCTTTCCGTTCACTCAATCAGGGAGTTGCGTTCCTTCTTTACTGATTACATGTTGGTAGGTAAGAGGTAAGTTATGTGTGAGTTGGGGTAGTCATTGCTTGGTGCAAAACCGTTTCTTTTCATTTTCTTTTCTTTCCATTAGTGATTACGTACTGTTGACAACATCAAATTGGGTGGATCAAGACTTTTCTCATACTACTTCGTGAGCAAACCGAGTTTGAAGCGTTAGGGGTAGGTCCCAATTGCTCATTAATTAAGTAAGTTGTTGGGTTGGTTTTAATTCGACCATTAAAGTGATTAATCAAGTGTATGTTGATCAATTTTAGGTTATCTCTGCTGAGTTTTTTCTTTCTTATTTACTTCTTACTCGGTTTTCTTTTCTTTTCTTTCCTCTACTACTGCTGAAATTCCCTTGTTTCCCCTAAACCATTCTTTCCTCTTGATTTCGTAGCATTAAGTAGCACTTGTGCAAATTAAGTAAGTTGTTGGGTATCATTTCAAGATATTATTTTGTGTTCAATAGTCTAATTTCGGGGGTGTTGGCAGTAGCATTTCGTAAGGATTAAGGCTCTCCTCATAAGTTTCGAAAACCTACCAATTTAAAGTTTTACGGTAAGTGTTCTCAATTTATGGGTAAGTATTTTGGTTTCGGGATTTTGATTAATCGCGAGGTAAGACTGATTATGGTGTTATTTGTTCAATTAAAGGCTTTGGAGTGCTTGGGGACTGTTTTAACATCAAACAAAACTAGGTGTGTACTCAAAACATAAAAATAAGAGATTCAGCGAAAAGCCAAAATTGCTTGCTATTTGGACAGCAGTAGTAGGCTAAATTTGAAAAATCTCCATCAATTGTAGAAATCAAATTAGAGGATGAACAAAATATAGGATTAAAGCTTATTGAGTCTTATTTCTCATATAAGAAATGGTGTAAGTAATTGATTTGTAAATCGTGAGTTATAAAAGACTAAGTGACACAAGGTTAGAATGAATTCAAGTTCCCCTATTCTGACTTTGGAAAATTATCAAAAATTGGAGAAAAATAATTAGAGGTTAAGATTTACATGTTTAAACTATTAATGAGTATATTTTCAATAGAAATAAATGGAAATGTCATCCAAATTTTGTACTAAGAGATAACTAATTTTTAGCAAAGAAGAGTCGAAGCTGTCAAACAGCAGAACAGGGGTAAGTTAAAGATTTTACTGTACTTATTGGCTTAACCAAAAGGTCTGGAAATTTTATGGTAGAAAGGTACTTGAGTCTAGTTTTAAAGACATCAAGCGGATCTTAATTCGAAATTCTGTAGCTCAAGATATAAATAATTTAGTAACAGTGACTCAAGTAGACAGCTTTGAAGAATCATATAAGTAAATAGTGAAGACACATATGAATAATTATCTAGCACGGGTTACGTTAAAATGGATCACGAGGCCAAGGCCAATCCATACAGGCATGTGGGCCCATATAGGCAAACATTATGGGTTTGTAGGCCTAAGTTTACTATTTTATTGCTAAGAATGTACGGGTCGCCCGAGTCGACTGTGGACCTACTGTAGGGTCGGTAAGCTTACCTAAACCCCTAATTGACTAAAATGACTGTATGACTGATATGATTAAGCCTGATGATGTCCCACTGATTTGATACTTTATGCCTTGTTTACATGCATGATATTATGTTATAGCATGTCATATCTATATATTGTATTGCATTGGGTTGGGGGATTATAATGTTCGAAGGAAGTGTACTGAAAGGCCTCGAGCCTAATTTACTGGCACCTCAGCTGCAAACTACTTTCTAGTGACGCATTCGGTACTACTTGAAGTGTAGGGATAGGTGGGTTGATTATATCCACACATGGAGTGTAGGATTGGACGAAGATGGTGTGTAAAGGCTGGATTGGTAGGATTTTTGTATATCTATTACTGCTACTAATACTGTGATGGGCTAAAGCTCTACTGCATGACTGTTTTTGTATTGAAATGGGCTAAGGCCGAAACTGGACTGATACTGATACTGAAAAAGGCTTAAGCCCAGACTGTGATTATCTATTTCTGTTTCTATTTATTGTCTGTTCATTTGTATGGGGATTACACACTGAGTTTACGTAAACTTACCCCTTCTATTTAATCTGTACAGGCAATCCCCAGATATAGGTGGATCAGCGCGGTGGAGGACTCAGTGGTTGCCACACGACTTCTTTTACACTGGTTATCACCTATTTATGATTTTAGTTTTATTTGGGAGTATTTTGCTATACTTATGGCCTTTACGAATTTTGGTTTAAATTTGGATTTTATATGGTTTTATGATTTAAATCTGCCAGTGTTAGGTAAAACTCGGGTTTTCAAATGAAATTAATGTTTTATCAAAAATACCACGAATACGCAAACTGTTTAAAAGCTTCTGTAATAATAAAAAAATGTTTTGAAATTAAATAACAATTTGTAAATGAATAATGTTTTGGAAACAAACGACACGATTTGAAATTAACATAAGATAATGAAAAAATGGTTAAATAGAAAAGGGAATTTAGCAACGACATATTTTTCGAAAATCACTACCATGTGACATCATCAGATTTGACCATAATGTCTAGGCCGGGTTTGGGGTGTTATAGCAAGCGAACCAAGTGTGTAAATACAACTCTAAAAACGAAAATTGGTGAAAAGCCAAAAAATGTGCTTGACAACACCAGACTGGCGTGCAGCAGCCCGTGTGGTAGGCCGTGTGATCGAACATGGGCGTGTAATCGACGAGGATGGCCATGTGCGATTCATGGGCCGGGACGAACTGGGCCGTGTGGGCCACACGAGCATGTAGGCCCCACACAGATGAACCACACATACGTGTGGGAATATTGGCCAGGTCGTGTGGGCCACACGAGCGTGTGGGCCTACATGGGCATGTAGGCCCATTTTCACTATTTGGCTGCTAAGGTTGCACGGGTCACCCAAGTCGACTGTGAACCTACTGTAGGGTTGGTAAGTTTATCTAAACCCCTAATTGACTGAAATGATTGAAAGAATGTTATATGCCTATATGAGATAGATATGTATGTCTGTATGTTGAGCATGCTATATGCACTATACTGATTATACATGATACCATGACATGTCTGTATGATGCATTGCATTGGGTTGGGGATTGATATTGATTAGAGGAAGTGTACTGAAAGGCTTCAAGCCTAACTTACTGGCAGCTCAGCTGCAACTACTGTCTAGTGTCGCATTCGATACTATTTGAAGTGTAGGGATAGATGGGTTGATTATATCCCCACATGGAATGCAGGGTTGGACGGAGATGGAGTGTAGAGGCTGGTTGGGTAGGATTTTATAACTGCATAACTGTTACTGTTACTGTACTGTGATAGGGTAAGGCCTTAATTCTTATTGATACTGAAAAAGGCTTAGGCCTAAACTGAGATTTTCTGTTATTGTCAGTTTGATTGCATGGGGATTACACACTGAGTTTACGTGAGCTCACCCCTTCTGCTTAATCTGTACAAGTAATCCCCAAGCATAGGTGGATCGGTGCGGCGAAGGACTTAATGGTGGTCACACGTCTCCTTTTTACTATTTGACACTTATTTATGATTTTTAAATTTTATTTTGGGGTATTTTTCTGTAATAATGACCTCTATGGATTTTTTCCTAAAAATTGGATTTGGTATTGTTTTCTGTTTATATCTGCTAGAAGTAGGTAAAACTCAGGTTTCTAAAAGAGATAAATGTTTTATGAAAATGCCATGCACACGCAAACTATTTTTAGAAGCTTTCGCAAAGCATAGCATTTTGGAAATGAATCACGATTTGAGAATTAATAGAAGATAATGATAAGTTCTAAATGGAAACGGTTTTAGAAATGATACAATTTTGAAACGCACTTCCATGTGACATCACCAAATTCAACCATAACATCCAAACCGGGTTTGGGGTGTTACATTGTAAAACTTAAAAGGCAATCGGACCATTTATGAAGTTTATCAGCATTTTTCTAAACAATGGGCTTGTAGTCAGCAATGGAGAGCTTCTTAAAGACCAAAGGGATTCCCAAATATTGAACAGGAATATGCCCAGCCTTAAACCCAATAACTTCTAACATATAGGAAAATTCAGAAGCTAGAACCCCTGCTATGAAGACTTCACTCTTGGAAGATGATGTGACTCACGTGACTAACTAAAAATACAACAAAGGCAAATGCACCTATCAATAAATAGTATAGCTATGGTGAGTAGAGGTATCGTATCTATGAGGACTAAAAGCATTAGTAATTACCATTTTTCTATTATTTAGCCGACAATTTGGAGTGTTAGGTTTTAAACAAAAATTACTAGACTAATCTAACTAAGAACTCAACAGAGAATGAATTCAAAAAATAATTGAAAGATAACCAATGAAAGAGACAATAACCAGGAAAGAATCCACCTACACTTCATCTATTATTATGAATCTGATTTAAACGATTTATTCACTTCGTGTCTTTATCCGTAGAAATCCCTATATTATACTAATATATCTTTCGAGAGTAAGAGTAATTGATTTTAGGTTGATTAATTGAAATCTCTTTCTAATCAAAACCCCTATCGTCACACTAACTCGATCTATGAATTTCCTTATTAGATTTGACTCTAATCTAGCAGATTTATGTCATTTAATTTTTAGCACTGCATGCAACTCTACTCAATTATGTTAGATCTACTCCTAAATAGGGACATTTCCTCTACTGAATTAAGCACATTAAACATGAATTAATATCCCAAAAATATTAAAACAAGAAATAAGCACACAATTTAGGACAGGAATCAAGTATTTATCACGTAAAAAAGAAATTAAATAATAGAATTCATCATAGGTTTCATCTTCCCTAAGTATCAAGGGAACTAGTTCATAATCTGGAATAAAAACATCTCAAAGTCAGAAAAACCACAAGAAACAAAGAAGCTCATAAAAACTGTAGAAGAAATTAAAAGGAGGCCTTCGAACTTGATGGAAATCTGCTATAGAGTTGGCTCCAATGGTGTTCTTCAGTTGTTTCTTCAATATTCTCTTATGGGTCTCATATCTCTTCTTCTATTTGGTATTTATAGACTTTAGAATGCTAAAAAAGTATAAAATTGTGTTTTTCTATGTTTTTGGGAAGCAAGTTGCGAAATTGACATGGCTTAGCGCATGGCCGTGTGTCTAACTCATGTGGCTCAGATGACCGTGTCTCTGACCCATATGGGATGGCCCAGCCCGTATGGCTCCTAAAATTTACTTTTTTTTATCAATTTTTGCTCGTTTCTCACTCTTTTTGCTCCCAAATGCTAACCTAAGTATAGAAACATGAATTCAAAGGATTAGGAGTATCAAATTCACCAATTTGCATAACTCATCATCCAAAAACGTATAAAGAACGAGATTAAGAAAATGTTAATTTTATCAGTTATCAAATATTCCTACACTTAAGCGTTTGTTTGTCCTCAAGCAAAATCCTCAACTCACATTAAAGTTAATCTTTCTCAACTTTTAATTCTCATTAATAATGTCTCAAAATACACAAATAATCATGCATTGGCAATTCAACTAAAAGGGCACTAAAGATTCAAACAATCAAAACCAAAAAATTTTTAATGTACAAAAACATAGGTGTCTCCTCCTTATTTAAGTAATTACCCTTAATTCGAAATCAACAAGACTTGACATCCTCACTAAAGATTCACTCAAATCACTCAAAGTGTTAAGGTTCAAGATATATGCAACCAATCAATCGAACAAGAAATGTCATTACCATAAGCTTGCTTGAAAATCAAATCTCCACCACTATAAAATGATATGACACACTAATTAAAAGGTCTTAAAGAGGTTGTAATGGGGCTTAGGTTAAGGGTGTGGAAACAAACTATAAAAGTTGGTTATAATCGAGATCGAGTTGATAAATAACCAAACTAGAAAAAATAAACAAATGCTGAGTTAAAAGAAAGTGAATCAATCAAAACTATTCAAGAATAAAAAAAATAAGTTGCTTCTTAAAATATGAATTTAACTGTTGAAGCTCAATCAACAAATAACTAATTAATAATAAATATTTTTTTCAACTTTTTTTCCATCTATAACAATAAGAAATAATTCAGCAAATCAAACAAAAGAGCACAGTTGAGAAATTAACCATATCAAATCTCATAAAAAAGGGAGATAATAAAATGAGAAAGAGTCACAATGAAAAAAAAAGGGTTATGGATTAAAATTCATAGGTTAATCAAGAAAAGGTGTGTTAGACTCAACGAGGTTCACTAAGGGTTAATTAATTTAAAAGGTAGGCTTTTATTGGATAAGTGGGTTAAAATTTAAGTGTTTTTATCATCTTAGTATATCAAATCAAAGGTATGGTCTCAACATGCATAATCGAACAAAGTTTTAGAATAACAAATCAAGTTGACATACTTATAACCAATAATAGAATGAACATGAAAAATGTATGCTCTATAGACTCCAAATCTCGCAAAAAATTATAGTTTTGATGTCAAACTTGTAAATTTCAAACTTCAAGATAATACCTCGATTCAGTGAAACAATCCTAAAACAAATTTATTTCTGAAAAATAACTTATCATGCTTGATTATCTCATGTCTTAAATTGTAAATCAGCCAATGCATTGATATCTACAAATTAATCTAAAACACATCAATAAAAATCCCAAATCGACAAAAAATCATTCTAATGGAAGTATGAGAAAATTACTTAAACACAAGAAATAATTCAAGGATTTTCTAATAATTATATGAATAATATGCCCATACTTAAGATGTACATTAACCACAGTATAAGCAGAATATCATAACAGAGGGAGAAAGCTGAAACTGCCCTGAATATGGATGAATTTGTCAGAATGGTGAAAACTGGAATTGTAGGCAAAGCTAAATGTAGTGCACAGTCTCGAGCAAACTAATAAGAAAATAAACACAAATAATAAAGAAGATTAAGAGGTTACAAACTCAATTATAAACAACCATAAAAATAAAAACATACTTCAAAAGATAATAAACAAAATAAGTTTAAAAAATAAAAATTAAACAACTAAAATAAAAAATAAAAATAAAATCAGTGATCTTTATTGTAGGAGGCATTGGGATTGTGAGGCGCCGGTGCTGAAGAAGATAAGTGGAAGTGCTGACAGATCTGTTGCAAAGTCACAACAATACTGTTGAACCACTCAAAATAGTGTCGCTCAAAATGAGTAAACCGCTTGAAGAGGTCCGCTAAGGTGGCAGGAGAAGTAGCAAAATGATGACTCTGAGACGGATGATGAGGTGGATCCTCGAGGTGGAAGGGGACATCACCAGTGAAGTCCTCATGCTCATCCTGAGGGCCAGAATAAGTTAAACAGCATCAAGGAGGATCCACGTCATGCAGTCGCTAAATCATTCTCATGTGACTCATACATGATAACCCCTGCGGGGTCATCTGTCCAAGAAGTGTGAAAGATAAGGACTACTCTGGAGTATCGAGGAGGCTAAAGTGTCGTGCGAGGTGAGTCATGAAAGGGCCTAAGCAAATATAACCATTCTTGCTACACTATGTCTTATGGTGGCAAGCTAAGGCGATGAAATAGGCAAGATCAAAGGTGTGCCCCACGACCATGCTCCACAATAATTACATGTCAAATGTACTGATGACTCCACTGCTCTCTCTACGACTAATCTAAGTGTGAGCCAAGATGGCATGGATAAAACGCAAGGTCTGAGATAGGGAAGTCGCCTTTGACCGACTCAGATCATAGGGCATCGTACTCACGATAAGGTTTGCCGAGGGCAAAAAAGATGAGTAGTGGATGTGCTGGTATAAACTGAAAAAGCCTTCGGCACTTATGAACTTTGTAATATAAAGTTCTAACGTAGCTCCGAACTTAATGACACTCATGCGACATGTCGTGCCACAGAGTTAGAAAGTAATGGTGCCCAACTCATCATGGGTCAATATCACGTGTTGTAAGAGGAATGTCAAACAAAACTTTAGAGTAAGCTCTGAGTAGGTGGGCTCGATGAAGGAGAAGAATTAGTCCCAAGGAGTTGTAGCAATCAGTGCGCGGACTCGATCAGCTAACTGGACCTACTCTAAAGCCACCCAATCAATACATTGGCCTGATCTGAATCATCTCTGTCAAAGATGCTGATAGAGGTCCTATTGAAGACCCTGTGGAAATATTAAAAATGGATGGTGGGCATCAGCAGAAGGGCCCGACGATGAGGTCGTGCCTAGAATCTTCCACTTTTTTGAAGAGGGGATGACAACCTTAGATTTTTCACGTGTGTTCATCATGGTGTGCCTGAAAAATACAATAGCCCAATATTAAAAAATAATAAAATAAGGATCACCAATTATGTAAGCAAAAAAATAGACAGATTGACAGACAATTTAAAGTGCATCGACAACGGATAATCACAGTGCGAAAACCAAAATAAAATACCAATATATCAAAATACTATTCCTAAGATAACAAGGGGAACAAAAACTAAGCAGAAGAAAACAATAATAAGATGAACAAATTATACTAAGCACAATAACAATATTAAACCTAAAAAGGATAATAACAATAATAATAAACTAGCAATAATAGTAATAATCAAAATGGTAAAACAAATAATAAGAAAAAGAATAATAAGATAATGATAATCAAACTAAGAAAATAAGAAAAATAAAAAAATAAATAATAAATAATAAAAATAACTAGAAAGAAAAAATAAATAATTAAATAAAAGGAGGGAAGGGCAAACAGTGAGTGGTGGTGGCGCACGTGGCGATGGTCGACGGGGGAGGAACCATGGCAATGGTAGAAGGGCATTTAGGGTCCAAAGATAGTGGGGTGTCACACAGGGTGTGGTTGTGATGAGGGAGAGGAGAGGGATGCAGGATTAGGGGCTGGTTGCGGAGGGAGGTGCATCTGAAGAAGAAGGGGAAGGAGGGGGAAAGAAAGGGTTGTGCAGTGGTTAGAAGCTTGAGGCTGTGAGGGTGAAGAGAGATAAATCATGAGGGAGCAGGGTAATCGAGAACAGTGGTGTAGGAACAGAGGAATAAAGAAAGGAAGGGGAGGGGAAGAGGGGCTGTTGGCTTAGCAACGACGGAGTGGGGGCGACGGAGGTGGCAGGACTAGTAAAGAAGATGGGAACGGAAGTAGGGGTGAAAAATAAAGAAGAACACAAACTAAATTTTTTTTAGGTTTTTTGGGTTAAAAAGGGGGCACAGTCGTGTAAAGGCTCGTGTGCACCTCCCTTAAGTCATGTGTGATTTAAAAATTCAAGCTCAATCTTTTGACGGCCTAAGACACGCCCGTATGTCTAGCCCTTGTGGGACACACGGCCGTGTGCCAGGCCGTGCATGCTATTACTTCACTTCTCTCACACTCGTGTGAGAGGCCATATGAGACACACAGTCTCTCACACAGCTACGTGATTGGCCGTGTGACCCTACACGACCATGTCTTTACACCATCTAACTCATTGACTTGAAGTTAAAATTAAAAAATTAGCTCCAATACTCACACGGCCTAGGATACGCCCGTGTGTCCAGGCCGTGTATGCTACAAAGCCGTGTCGCTAGGCCATGTAGACTACCTGAAGCCGTGTAACCTTCAAAATTTAGAAAAATTAAGTCTTAGGATTCACACAGCTAAGGACACACCTGTGTGTTCAGGCCGTGTGACTTATACGACCATGTCTGTACAGAGTGTAACTCATTGTAGAACACTCTCTTATGTACATGGCCTAGGATATGCCTGTGTGTCCAGGCTGTATGGCTCACTGTCGAATATCTCATTTTGTACACGACCTGGGACACACCCGTGTGTCCAGGCCGTATGACTCACTGTCGAATATCCTATTTTGCGCACGGCCTGAGACATCCCCATGTGTTCAGGCCGTGTGGGTTAAAAACTCATTTTTTATTTAATTTAATTTTAAATTAGCATGCAGTAAAACTAAAAGAATTAGCAAAATTTATGGTTAAAAACTCATTTTTTATTTAATTTAATTTTAAATTAGCATGCAGTAAAACTAAAAGAATTAGCAAAATTTATGGTTAAAAACTCATTTTTTTAATTTAATTCTAAATTAACATGCAGTAAAACTAAAAGAATTAGCAAAATTTATACACCCGGGTTACCTCCTGAGAAGAACTTATTTAGAGTCTAAGCTCGACTTACCTTGTAGGTGCACAGTCACGGTGGTTCACGAAGCCGAAGGTCCTCTTTCTCGTTATCAATTTTACTACCAAAATAAGGTTTGAGTCGAATACTATTTACCTTAAATGTGCTGAACTCAGAATGAGTTACCTCGACTATACCGTATAAGAAGAAGTTCAGTATTGTAAATGGGTTTGATTCGTTTGATTTGAGCTCTGAAGGGGAGATTCATAGATCCATTTTGTCCAATAGTACTTTGCACCCAACCTTAAATTGGTTTTTTCCATTCACATGCTCATTATGGCGTCATTTTGTGTCTTCATCATGTTTTTTCGATTTCTCCTTAACATGTGCTCGCCATTCATCTAGGTCATCAATTTGCACCATTCACTCTTCATAACTTGTTCTGTTTTTGTCACCTGGACTGAAATCAGGCTTCATCATGTTTTCACGAGGTATTTCCTATAAAGAAGGTTGAGCCATGTGGTTACTAACATTTATAGAACATTTAAAATCATCTCGATCCCTAGAGACTCTCACAGAATCATGTGCTTGGAGAATAATCTTTTCGTCACCTACACGAAGTACAAGTTCACCCGTACCAACATCGATAATAGTCCTAGCAATTGTTAAAAAAGGGCAAGCTAAAATCAAAGGTACTTCATTATCCTCATCCATGTCTAACACAACAAAATCAACGGGGAATATGAATTTGTCAATTTTTACAAGCACTTCCTCAATAATACCCCTAGGATGTTTAACGGTTCTATGCACTAGTTGAATACTCATCCTAGTTTGTTTGGGTTTCCCAAGAGCTAGTTGTTTATACATTTTATAGGGCATGACATTAATATTAGCCCCCTAAATTAGCCAAAGTATTATCGATATTTAAACTACCAATGAGACAAGGAATAGTAAAACTCCCTGGATCTTTTAGTTTGTTGGGTAGTTTATTTTGAAGAATGGCTGAGCAAACTTCATTAAGCTCTACGGTCGACGAGTCGTCTATCTTCTTCTTGTTTGTTAGAAACTCTTTTAGGAATTTGACATGATTTGGCATCTACAAAAAGGCTTCAACAAACGGTAAGTTAATGTATAATTTTTTTAAGAGGTTTAGGAATTTACCATATTGTTCGTTTGTGTGTTCTCTCTTTGACATGTTAGGATATGGCACTCGAGGTTCATATTCTTTGACAATCGGCTTTTGTTCTTTCTTATCTTCCTTAATCTTATTTTTGTTTGCCATAACTTCTTACCTAGGTTCTTGTTCAAGTTCAACTAAGCCTTCCACGTCTCAAACAGTAATCACGTGAAGTTGCTCCCTAGGGTTAGGTTCAGTATTGCTTGGCAAGCTATCTTGTGGTCGTTCCAAAATTATCTTAGCAAGCTGCCCTATTTGATTCTCGAGCCCTTGAATTGATGGTTGTTGATTTTTTAGTGCTACCTCAGTCTATTGAAAATGGGTTTCTAACACCGAGATAAACTTTGTCAACATCTCCTCAAGGATTGACTTTTTCTCTTGTTCATAAGGTTGTTAGAAGCCTGGAGGTGGTTGTGCTCTTTGATTTCCTTTTGACCACCCTAAGAGAAATTGGGATGGTTCCTCCAACCTATATTATAATTATTACTATAAGGGTTATTTTGAGGACTAGAATTGTTACCCATATAATTGACTTGCTCATTCTCTATGCTAGAACCCAAGGGTAAACATTCTAGATTATTCATTCCACCTCTATTTGTATCGCATTGCATCACCAGATGTACCTGCGTAGAAAGCTATAAACCATAAATTTTCTTATTTAATAATTCTACCTGGTTTGATAATATGGAGACTACATCTAAATTAAAAACATCGACTACTTTCATCGATTTTGTCCTCATGACGTGCAACTGGTAATTATTTAGTGTCATCTCTTCAATAAATTCATAAGTTGCTTCAGGTGTTTTATTGTTTAGTGTTCCATTGGCTGCTGCATCAATTAACTGCCTAGTTGAGGGATTCAAACTGTTGTAGAAGGTTTGAACTTGTAACCATAAATGTAACCCATGATGAGGGCACCTTCTCAAAAATTCCTTGTATCTCTCCCATGCATCATATAACATCTCTACATCGATCTGAACAAAGGAAGATATGTCATTCCTCAACTTGGATGTCTTAGCTGGTGAGAAGTACTTCAGTTGGAATTTTTTAGTTATTTGAGCCCATGTAGTGATTGAACCTTATTGTAAAAAGTTTAACCACTATTTTTCCTTGTTCCTCAATGAGAATGGGAATAACCGTAAATGAATGGCATCATCAGTGGTGCCATTAGTCTTGAAAGTATCGCAAATTTCTAGATAATTAGCCAAATGAGTATTTGGGTCTTCATCTTGTAAACCGTCAAACTGAATATACTATTGTACCATCTAAATTTTGTTCAACTTCAATTCAAAATTATTTGCAGCAATTGTGGGTCGCACAATACTCAATTTAGCCCCAGTCAGAGTGGGCTCGGCATAATCATACATAGTACGAGAAACAGGAGTAGGAGCTACAGTAGGAGGTAGCTGAATATTCTGATTATCACCCATCTCCTTAGTAATAATGTTGTCTTCTTGCTCGTCTACTATATTTTGTTGACTCTGCCTTCCTTCTCTACTATTTTTGCAAGCAGTACTTTAAATTTCATTATTAAAAAGTAATAGTCTCGATGGGTTTCTTCTAGTAATAAACCAAAACAACCTACCAGATGTAAATGAAAAGAAAAAATTAGAATGTAAAAATTAAATTAAAACAAAAATATAAAAATAAAATAAAATAAATGGCTAAATTAATAAAAATAAAGTGTTCCTAATATTTTAGTCCGCAGCAACTGCACCAAAAAATTAATGTGTTTCATGTGACGAACTAAAAATACGACAACGGCAATTGCACCTATTGATAAATAGTGTAGCTATGGTGAGTAGAGATATCATATCCACAAGGACTAAAAGTATTAGTAATTATTGTTTTTCTATTATTTAGTCGACAATTTGGAGTGATAGGTTTTAAACAAAAATTACTAAATTAATCTAACTAAGAACTCAACAGAGAATGAATTCAGAAAATAATCGAAAGATAACCAATGAAACAGACAATACCCAAGAAAGAATCCACCTAGACTTCATCTATTATTATCAATCTGATTTAAACGATTTATTCACTTGGTGTCTTGATCTATAGAATTTTCCTAAATTATACTAATATTTCTTTCGAGAGTAAGAGCATCTGACTCAAGGTTGATTAATTGAAGTCTCTTTCTAATTAAAACCCCTACTATCGCATTAACTCAATCTATGGATTCCCTAATTAGATTTGACTTTAATCCGGTAGATTTATGTCGTCCTATTTCTAGGATTACACGCAACTCCACTCAATTATGATAGATCTACTATTAAACAGGGACTTTTCCTCCACTGAATTAAGCACATTAAACATGAATTAATACCCTAAAAATATTAAAACAAGAAATAAGCACACATAATTGAGAACAAGAATAAAGTATTTATCGCATAAAATATAAAGTAAATAATAGAATTCATCTTAGGTTTCATCTTCCCTAAGTATCTAGGGAATTAGTTCATAATCTTGAATAAAAAAATCTCAAAGTCAGAAAAACCACAAGAAACAAAGAAACTCATAAAAACTTTAGAAGGAATTAAAAGGATGTCATCGATCTTAATGAACATTTACTTTAGAGTTGGCTCCAATGGTGTTCCTCGAGTTGTTTCTTCAATATTTTCTTATAGGTTTCATATCATTTCTTCTATTTGGTATTTATAGACTTTAGAATGCTCAGAAAGCCTAAAAATTGTATTTTTCTGCATTTTTGGGAACTAGGTTGGGAAATCAACACGACCTGGCGCATGGCCGTGTGTCCAACGCGTATGGCGCACATGGCCATGCCTCTGACTCGTGTGGGAAGGCCCAGACTGTGTGGTTCCTGAAATCTGCTCTTTTTGACTAATATTCGCTTGTTTCTCGCTCGTTTTGCTCCCAAATGCTCACCTAAGTATGGAAACATGAATTCAAAGGAATAGGAGCATCAAATTCACCAATTTGCATAACTAATTATCCAAAAACATATTAAGAATGGGATTAAAAAATGTTACTTTTATTGCTTATCAGAAGCATCAAGTTGGAGGCCTGACAAAGAATAGAATTCATCTAGAATACACCAAACACGATAGAGTCTGTAGACCCCTTCACAAAAATTAAAAGATCATCTGCAAAAGTCAAGCGAGTAAGATTCACTCTTTTACATTTTGATGAAACTTTTTAACTCTATGTCTAACAGTTGTATCCAAAAGTCTAGAAAGAACCTCCATAGCTATAACAAATAGAAGAGGAGAAAGTGGATCCCCCTGTCTAAGCCCTTTCGTCCCTCTAAAATACCCTACTAGACCACCATTAAGGAAGATGGAAAATTGTGAAGAAGTGATGCATGCCTCAATCCAACCCTTGAAGACATCCAGAACCTTCACAGCGTTAAAACAACAATAATGAACCTCCAACTGACAGAATCAAATGCCTTTTGCAAGTCAATTTTGAGGGCACATCTAAGGGAAATATGCTTCCTACCATACGCCCTCATGGGCCAAGACAGAATTAGCGGCAATATTTCTACCTTTAATAAACATAGATTGACTAGGAGAGATCAATTCTGAGAAATAAAAAGGAGAGATTCGATTAGCCAGAATCTTTGAAAAACACTTGTATATTATATTGCAACAAGAAATGGGTCTGAATTACTTGATGTGAGTGGGCTGAGCACACTTGGGCACGAAGACTATAGTAGTTTCATTGAAAGTAGGCAGTAACTTTGAAGTGAGAAAAAATCTTGTTGTATATAATTATGTTTTCAATTGTGTAAGTTACGATTAAATATTTTCTTTGGATGTATTTTATAGTTAGATCATTGTTTTGTTTAAGGACAAACAAAAGTTTTAAGTGTGGAGGTATGATGTGTCCTCATCATATATATGTAATTATACTATTTTCACGTAGATTTAAGTTAGTTGTTAAGTAAATATTGCCTTTAGTTGCATAATTAGAATAGATTTCATGCATAATATCGTATTTGCATTTTATGCTACTTTTACTTGTATGTAGTTAAATTTGAGTTATTTTAAGTAATATATTTTTTAATAACTGCTTTAACTCAATTTAATATGAGGAGCGAGTTTGAATGAGAGAGAAAACAAGACGAACGTTAAAAGAGAAAAACGCAAAGTTGCTAGAACAATGTGCGCGTAACGCCGCACTATTCGTGCAAAAGACGAAGGTCATGCCATGCCATTTTATAATATTTTTGTGCTGGGTTTCTTTTCTTCACCCCCCAAGTCAAATGAAGCCTTAATTAAGTCAACACAAGACTGTAAATAGTCTTCTTTTAAGTCTTAGAGAGAAACGAAATGAATAAGTTTTCTGCTTTATTTAGTTTTTATTTTATTTTTCTCTCTTAGTTTTCTACTAATTTGCTTTCAAAGTAACTCGTGCTAATATTCTTCAACGAACTAACTATTGGATTTAGATTGGAATTGCAATTAATCATTTTTTTTTTCTCTTTGAAACTTTCATTTTATTATTTTAGAATTGCAAATTTCACTATAGATTCCATCCTCGTAATACTTTCTTGAACGGAATTATTTCATTATAATTTATTATTTAAAAACGAAATCGTATGCTTGTGTCACAAGGCTAGAACTCACTTTGGCCTGTGACATTTGCATATAGTAAAAAAAAAAAGTGACTATCTTTTTGAGCTTAAAAATTTTTTATTTTACTATTATTTTCACATATAATTTTCTCCCGTAAACAATTAAACATCAAAGCATAACCTCAAAAGAAAAACATCACCACCAAGCTTTGAAAAGAGATCTTCTCAACGCATAGGTTTTGACAAAGGTATATGCCATTCCGATTGCTTCTCTAAAAATATTAACAAAAGCAATATTATTGGTCTCAGCTATTCGAAGGTCAATATCCATGAAAGGTTCCTACATGATCTATGGTTTCATATGTTCATTAAGAACCCAAGAAACTGTCAAAACACAATCAAATTCAATGGTTAAGCTTACCTCCCCCTTCCGTTCATTTTTAAGAAAATCTAGTCGTGCAATCACCACACCATAGACTCCTTTAATGCTTGCAGGACCCGGTTTTCCTCTAGCGGCATCGTCAACATTGAAACGAAACCAGCTTCGGGTGGCAACCAAAATGCCCCAAATCTTGTAGTAGGAACCACCTTACTTGAAAAAACAAGGCCTTGGATTGTCCCACCATGTAAGCTCCATGATAGGAACCTTCTCAAAAGTATCTTTAATCCAAATCAATGACCTAAGCTTCACCAAGAAAAGAATTTCCACTGCCCTTATTATTTTTGTTCAAACACCAAATTATTTCTTGCCAGCCACAAAGACCATATCACCACTGCACAATTAATGAGCCACTAGCTTTTGACAATGCTTGAAGTGTATCAAGAAAAATAGTACTCAAAGAATTCAACAAGTTATATGTATTTTATAGTTTTAAAGATAATTAATTCTTGCTGGGATCGACCTATTAAGCAACATGTAAAAAAAATAGCGAAATAAATTGAAAAATTGAACACACAAATTTAACGTGGAAAACCCCCCCAAAGAGGATAAAAAATACTACGGGCAAAGATAATTTTATTATAATGACAAAAGAACAAAGGGTACAAAAGATGAAGATAAAAACTAAACCCCGAAAACAAAGAACCCTTTAAACGTAAACACAAAATTCTCTAAATGTGTTATGAGCTCTAATCTCTAATGGGTGTATATTTCTAAGGTTGTAAAAGAGCCTATTTATAGGCTAAATTCATAGGTCAAATAATAATAAAATAATCTAAACTAATCAGAGTTTAATTGAAAGATTTTTTTTCTGAAATTTGAGTGAAATAGGAGTCATACTCAACAAATCTCTACCATGACTTATATTTCCACAATGCCATCTTTGCCAAAGCCCACCACAGGCCTATCTTGAACTATGCAGAGAATTAATTGAGTCGAATCTATACTTAAAAACTGGAAGACTTCTAGCCTTCGACTTATACACTGCGAATTAAAATTAACCCGAGTTTGATTTTAACGAACACAGTGCCCTAACTTGTCAAAACATGCATCCAAAAAATAACCTCTCTTCAACGAAATGGTCATACCTTTTTCCCTCCTATGACCAAGTTGCCTCCGCTCCAAACAAGTTGAATTCGACTCTGTAACAGACGAGGGATGTCTGATTTCACCGGTCACCGTATAACTTTCCAGAATATAAAGACTATCGGTTCTTTTACCTTTTAACAAAACAAGAGCTCCACGAGATACTTTAATGTTGCTTGACTCGATGTTGATTATGTATCCTTTCAAGTCTAAAATACTCAAGGAGATGAGATTCTTTCGTAAATCAAGTACATACCTAACATCTGAGAATGGCCTAATCGTCCCATCGTGTATCCTAATTTTAACAATACCAATACCAATACCAATTACCTTACTAGATGAATCATTTCTCATGCGCACAACTCCACCTTCAAATGAACTATATGTTGAGAACCATTCTCTATTGGGACACATGTGGAAAGAACATCCCGAATCTAGGATCCACTCAGATGTGAGGTTGGAGTTATCGCTTGTTGACACTAACAAGAAATCATCATCGCTTACATCGGCCAAATTAGCATCAGTTACATCTTCCTCGTTACTCTTAGCAGGTCTTTTATTTCACAGTTTATAACAATCAGGGTCTCCCTGAAAAACTATTATGAATGGGGTAAAGAGCACAATAACAGCATAGCCTGATCTTCATCGTCAATATGGACCTCAATATTTTTTAAATCACTTAAAAGAGTAATGAATTGACTAATGTGATCTCTAAGAAGCTCACCTTCATTCATGCAAAACGTAAATAGACGTTGTTTCAACACTAAACATTTAGCCAGAGACTTAGTCGCATAAAGAGTTTCTAACTTCTTCCACAAGGTGGATGAGGTCTTCTCCATCAATATCTCCTGCATTACCGTATTCGCGAGGCATAACTGGATTGCAGACAAGGCATTTTCATCAAGTTCTTCTCATTCTGTTTTATTTAGATTCTCAAGCTTTTCCCGGTAACAATCTTTTTCAAGCCGGTTTGAACTAGAATTACCATCATCCAAACTTGTCACAGATTGAAATTTGTCTCACCATCGAACTTCTCAATTTCAAACCTTATTAAAATTAAACAAGCTTTGATACCACTTGTTCGGATCGACCTGATTAGGCAACAAGTAAAAAAATAGCGAAATAAATTGAGAAATTAAACACACAAATTTAACGAAGAAAAACCCCTCCAAAGAGGATAAAAAAACCACGGGCAAAGATAATTTTATTATAATGGCAAAATAACGAAGAGTACAAAAGATGGAGATAAAAACTAAACCCTGAAAACCCAAAAATAAAGAACCCTCAAAATGTAAACACAAAATCTCTAAATGCATTATGAGTTCTAATTTCCAATGGGCGTATTTTCTAAGGTTTTAAAAGAGCCTATTTATAGGCTAAATTCATAGGTCAAATAATAATAAAATAATCTAGACTAATCAGAGTTTGATTGAAACAAATAAACAAAGTTTAACTGAAATATTATTTCTCCAATTTGACTGAAATAGAGTCGTACTCAACAATTCTAAACAGTAACTCATATCAATTGAAAACATATATATAAATACTTAATAATTTAAAGTTTTAATTCACATTTTAGCCCTAAAATGTATCCATATTCTCATTGATATTTAAATTTTTTGTAGTTTTATCCAAAATTTAAGTGACGGTTAAAAACAAACTCTCCCAATCAAATCATACTATGTGCCTTTGACTATTCAATTAAAAATATTAAAATTCTTTTTATTAAAAAAATATTTTTACAAAATAAAATGAAATAGATATTAATAATAAAAAAAACCTAACCTAAACCATCCCTAACTCATGTCTTGGCATGCCTCACGCCATATCTCATCTAATCCCACATCATCGAAGAAAGAATAAGAACATCAAAAAGATCTAGAAACTGTGAAGAGATGAGTCTCTTTTTACTTTTGCTTTGGTTCTTTGATTTTGCAAGGAAAATTCCCTAACCCAACCCACCTCACTTTTGCTTTGGCTCTTTGGTTTCCTGGAGAATGATCTCTTTTTTTCTTATTGATCTCGTAAAGTTTTTTTTTCTCGTGAATGAAGAAAATGATCCGATAAACCTTGTTACGAAGCTAATGGGGAAAATCTTGGGGTTTTTGGTTTTGTCTAGGTTTGTTTGGGTATATCATAATAATAAATCTAAGTCTAATTTAAATACAAGAATAGAAAATACTATGAATAATGTAATAGCCCAATTTACCCGGGCTTGTATAAATAACAAAATAATAATAATAATAATAATTAATAAAGTCCAAAATCAAATACAGTGGCCCAAATGCTTAAGTGCTACCCACCAAGGCCCATTAAAATTTAAACCCAATTTGCCTAGACCCTAACTCAATGACAGAGTGGCCCAACGCAAAATCAAAAGCTGAAACCCTAGCAGCTTCCAGCGTTGTTCTCCCCAGCCACGCGCGCCTTCGTACCGCCACCTCCGTACCGCCATGTCGGTCTCCGTACGCCGTACCTGCAAGAGGGACAAGCAAACAAAAAAGAAGAAGCAAAAATCGACAACAAAAAAGGAAAATAACAAAAAGAGCGAAATACACTTTCTTTTGTAATTTTCATTTTAGTTTCGGCTATATAAAGCCATTTTTCAGCGTTTGTAAGGTTACACACACAAACACGCAGAGAATCAATACAAAAAAAAGAAGGTTTTCTTTTTCTTCCATTCGGTTCTTTTTCCGATTGCTTTCCTTTCTTTTTTGTTATTGATCATATATATAGGATATATATAAAATAAAAGAAAAAAAGGGGGAGATTAGAACCTATACCTGGTTAAAGCCTCTGTCGAACCCCTCATTGGTTCCGATCGGAACCGTATGGTTGGGGGTTCCGATGTTGAAGCGGCGCTGGGGAGGGAATAGATGTTACTAGCTTTTTTTTAAAAAAAAACTGTAGCTGCTGCTGATTTTAGGGTTTTAAAGTTGGTATTTATAGTGTAATAAACGGCACCGTATTGACCATTACCCAACAACCCGCGCGCGACCCGACCCGCTCCATGGGGGATTCGCGCGCTCCTATTAATTGGGTTATTTGCACCTCCGGTCCTGCTGCCTTTTTATTTGTTTTAATTCAGTTGTTTTAATTTTTTTAATTGATACTGTAAATTTTATTCGGTTTTGGATTCGGTCCTGACGGAATGGCGCGTTTCAGAGGGCAGGAATATTTCCCCATTTAATCCCTCTAAGTTGTTCGGGCCTTTCAATCGGGCCCTTCATTTTGTTTTATTTTCGTTTCTTTCTCTTTAATTTCGTTTTGAGTTTAATTTAATCCATACTTATTTAATTTAACGTATTTGATTTTTATTCTGTTTAAAATCCTTTTTTGTTATTTTCGGATATATTTAATTTTAAATCTAACTTTCTTTTTATGTTTAAGTTTAGTATATTTTTAATTTTATTATCAATGCTATTTCAATATTATAATATATTACTCTTTTGAATCAATCGTTAATATTATATAAATTCACCACGTATTATTATTCACAATTTATTATATATCATTATTTAAATTTATCACATTTTATATTTTTTTATGTAAATTTGACATGATTTGTATATATCTCTTGATGTTTTATTTTACAATATATTTAAAGATTCATTATTATATTTCTATATTTTTTTAAAAAAAGGAGCTATACAATAATGCTATTATATAATACTATTTCACAAACATAGGTATACACAATTTATATTAAATTATTTTTATTATATACATACGCAATATATTTGATTCCATATTATTATACATATGCACATGTATTTTTTACCTATTTTATATAATATGAATTTCTTTCAAAATACTCTATTATATATTTTGCTTATTTCAACTCTTTTTATATTGCTACATATACTATTATATGAAGTTTTCCGTGCTATTATTTATTTAAATTAACTTATATACATTATTTTATATATTTTTATAATATTGACTTTAAAATTCATTCACATATTATTTATTTTATTGATTTTATATTTCAAACCTTTGTGTATTTTATTTAAATTCTGTTATGCATACAATTTTCAATTCTTGTCTTTGTTATGTTTTTGTTTTGGATTGCATGATGTTTCATTCGGGATTAATTTTCCAACTCATTTAGCCTTTAATTGTTAATATTGGTATGGACATATTATATGGGACTATTGCTTGTGTATGTATGTGTTGTGTTGCTCATTTATATTTAAGGGTTGTACAAGCCCAATTTTTGACCCAGGGCCCAATAACAAATTTTAACCTAAAAACTACCTAGGCCCAACTAGCCTAACCCAATCAGCCCAAAACCTAAACACCTAGCAGAAACCCTAGCCCCCTGTTGTGCCGCTTTTGCTCCCGGCCTCTTCACCGCCTCTCTGCATGTAGTCACCACGCCCACTTGCCACCGACTCACTGATCCAACTGCTCGCCATGACTGCAACAAACACCAACAAGCAACAACAAATACGGATAGCAAAAGGAGATTTTTTATTTTGTATTTTGGCTATATAAGGCCGATTGAAAAAATCAAAAAAGGGGGGGCTTCTTTTTCTTTTTTTCGATTTGTAACCAAGAAAACAAATTTCAACAGAATAATAAAAAATATCAAGCTTCAAGGTGATTTCCTAGGTTTTCGATTGCAATCTTTACTTTTTCTTTTTTTTCGTTGTATTTATTTTATTTTATTTTTATTTTTTAAACGAAATAAAAAAAATAAAATAAAGAAAAAGGAGACTCACCGCGGGTCGCTGTTTCCTCCTCGTCGGAAACTCCTTCTCCGGTGAGGAAACCGACTGTAGAGAAGCCTAACAGCCTTTTCCCCTTCGTTTTTGGTCATTTTGAGGCCGGATTCGGGTTTAGGAGATAGGCATCTCTAAGGGCACGCCTTTCTCCACTCATGGCCACCAGTGTCTGGCGTCCTTTGGCGCCAATCGATCCGACGGCTGACAAGGTGGCCCTCGGCCGGACCCGAGATCAAGAAAGGGGAAGAGGAGAGAAGCGAGAAGTTTTAGTTTTTTAAAAAAAGGAATGAAATGAATGATTTTTTAACAAAAATTGGTTGAAATACCTAAATGAAACGGCGTCGTTTGGCCTATTTCATTCGGCCTCAAGCACGCCTGCTTTTATGCCTAAACCGAGATCCGACCATGACCGACCCGTCTGATCTAGGGATCCGCGTGTTTTTGACGGAAGGGCTAATTGTACCTTTAGCCCTTCCGCTTTTTTTAATGCTTTTTAAATTAGGTTCTTTTGATCTTTTAAATTTACCCAAAATTTTTTTGTATTTTCAACTTCGTCCTTACTCGAACTACGCCGTTTTAAAGGAAGGGTAATTTTCTTTGATGGTCCCTCCATGTTACATGCGTGTTCAGAGCAATCCCTCCCCTTTCGTTTATTTGCGCTTTGAACCCCCCGAATCTTGTTTAATGTTTAATCTAATCCTTTAGTGATTTTGTTTATTTTCTTTACAAATTTTATATTATTATTGTTATTGCATTATTATTATTATTATAATTGCTTTTATAGATATATACATATATTTTTATATATTTTTACATATACTTATACACATTTTTTTTGTAATATATATATATATATACATATAAACATACCTATTTTATAATTTATTTATACATGCATATATATTTATAATACGCGTACATATTTCTAACCTTTATAAATATATATATACATATTTTTACATATATATATGTACATATTTTATATATTTTATAATTCATACATGTACATATTTTTCATACTTCATAGCTTAAAACCATCTATATATATCTATATGCATTTTTATAAATACATGTATATAAAATATATTTTCATACACCTTTATTATATATACATATTTATATACTTACATACACTTCATACATATTTATTTTTCTTTATATTTTAAAATATACTTTATATATATTTCATATATTTTGTAACTTACGTATACACACATATTTTAATTTACATTTCTATACATATATATATTCCTTTACGTTTTATTTGTGTTCACTATTTATTTCATTTTATTATTATTTTGAATGAAAGTTTTGATTTATTTGTTTATATACATTGTTATTTTATATGATTGTAGGACTAACTTTTATTTATTATTGTTGCTATTGCTCATATCATTTTATACTTTTGTATTCATTATGATTTTGCCATGAATAACAACAATGCAATTTGCTTTCACATTTTTTTACTACGATTTTAGTGTTTTATTTTACTCGACATAACATAATTTGTTTTGAATAAATAATATTTCGTCTTTAGATTCGAGAGGATCGTATCTTAACTTACTGGGTTTCGATTTTCACGATAAATCTAAATGACGAATCTTTTTAAACTCAAATTTTAAATGATCTCGGGATTAAAAAATTGCGTCCTAACTTACAGGTCGTGATCTCATTTTTAAATCCGAGATGGCTAAAATATCTTTTAAATAAGCATTTTTCATTTGCGTGTTGGGAATTTGAGACATTGTGTCCTAACTTACTGGATATGATTCTCTTTCTCGATTAACGTGAAATATGCTACTTTTCCCAAAAATTTTCATTTTAATATAAGGATCGTATTTTTAAAGTTCTTCAAAGTTTTCGACATTAAGACATTAAGTAATCAATTAGGTACCAATTTTGGGCGTATCGAGGGTGCTAATCCTTCCTCGTGCGTAACCGACTCCCGAACCCATTTTTCTGAATTTTGTGGACCAAAAGCGTTGTTTTAATAAAACTAAACCGTTTATTAAAAACAACCACTTTTCAAGGTGATCCAATCACACCTCATAAAAAAGGATTGGTGGCGACTCCCGTTTCATTTTTCAAAACCCAAGTCGACCCCGTTTTTCATCCAAAAAATGGTGTCAACAGCTTGGCGACTCCGCTGGGGACATAAAATAAGAGAGTCAAGCCACGAGTTGATTATTTCTTGTCTTTTTGTCGAAAGTTAAAAATGTGATTTAAATATACGATCCTCTCATTGCATTTCATTTATTTTGAGTTATAGTTTTCATCATGTTTTGTATTTTAAATTTTTATATCTTTCTGCACATTACATTGCATGACCGTTGGTCACACCTTTTAAGTGGGAGTGAGAAGCTATTTCCTTCGTGAGGTTTTCACCTCCGTGAAAGATAGTGGATCGCTTTCGGGATACATCCGTACCTATGTCTTCGTGAGATTTTCATCTTCGTGTAGCCATAGGGAAATGTATTCCCCTGAACCGAACTCGGTCTATATGAGCCTATAATGGGTGAAGATCGAGGAATCTGCTGGTTCGGGTACCTTATCTTTAGAGCCAAACCTCATATAGTGGACTTAGGAACTTAGCCTAGATAGAGTCACTCCAAACCCCTAGTAGTCACCCGATTAGGTACTTTCTGTTTTCCTTGTTTATTTTTGTACTAACCCCTCTTTTTGTGCTTTGATTTTGATTGCATCGCATCTGCATCTTAGGAAAGAGATAGTGATTAAAGTCCGATTACTAAATTAGAAAGCTTGTCATGGAATACGGATTCCTTGATAAAATGGAAAACAATACAACTTCCTAAATATATTCTGAGAAACACAAGAAGGGCGATAGAAGAGTTCGTGACCTTTACTTCGTGGCCTAAAGGTTTGAGACGATTGTCCAAAAGCCTTCGACAAGCTGACGAGCCTTATGAAGATGGGCAGATGATGGATCGCGACCAAGATCAAGAAAATGAGCTAGCAATGGCATCTATTGGCGAGATTACCTCAAACATGCGGATGAAGAAAAAGATCGATGTTGTTTCTTGGAATATGAGGGTGAGGTCGTACATGTATCCGTTTTATGTAAGAGAATTTGCTTTCTAGAAAAGTTTTCTAAATGTAATTGAATCAGAATCAAGTCTCTTTAGGCATTCATTTCATGCATTTGCATTACATTGCATCATATGCATTAGATTTTCACGAAGTGGCCCTAATTAGGTAAAATTATTTCAGCTAATCTGGAAAACCAATCAACCAAACATCCTTACGGTACTCATCGCAAAGCCAAAGAAATGGATCAAAGATTAGAGAAACTGGAGCAAACGCAAAAAGAGATGCAAGACCAGTTACAGCTGCAAATGAAAGAACATATGGAAAAGATCCAGAAAGACATGGCACAAAAGATGAAGGAGTCTCAGGATGACCTAATGACTAAATTGACGCAATTAATAACCAAGGGAGTGGATAAAGGGAAAAGTCCTGTGGTTTGTGATGAAGAAGGAAACAATGATGAGCCACTTTTTCCTCCAGGATACACGCCTCCGCAAGCGCAAATTCAGATTGAACCACATCCACGAAGATCTTCTGTTTCGATTAGGCCTCAGCACTTTCAAGGTGACGCTTCAATACCGAAGAACCTTCAGGTCAGATCTGGTTCTAGTCCTGACGATAATCTGGTTGTCCCGGACTTCGATGAAGTAGCGGAGAAAGACAAGATGAAGGAGGAGTTACCAAAGCAGTTTGAGGAGAAATGGAAATGGATTGAAGAGAAGTTTAGGGCGATAAAAAGTATCGACAGCTATCGTGGAATAGATGCGAAAGATCTGAGTTTAGTTCCGGATTTGGTGCTTCCTTACAAATTTAAGATGCCGGAATTCGAGAAATATAATGGGACCAGCTGCCCAGAAGCTCATATTACTATGTTCTGTAGGCGTATGGCCGGATACGTCAACAACGACCAACTGCTCATACACTGCTTTCAAGATAGCCTCACAGGGGTAGCGTCTAAGTGGTACAATCAATTGACGCGTACCCAGATTAGTTCTTGGAGGGATTTAGCACAAGCCTTTATGAAACAATACAATCATGTAGCTAATATGGTCCCTGACAGAATTACCCTACAAAATATGGAGAAAAATCCTAATGAAAGTTTTAGGCAATACGCACAAAGGTGGAGGGAGGTCGCTATCCAAGTTCAGCCGCCACTCCTAGAGAAAGAAATGACGATACTCTTCATCAACACATTGAAGGCCCCGTTCATCACCCACATGTTAGGAAGTGCTTCGAAGAGTTTTTCAGACATAGTCATGAGCGGTGAAATGATTGAAAGTGCCGTGAGAAGTGGAAAGATTGATGCTGGAGAAAATAATAGGAGGTCAGACTTAAAGAAGAAGGAAAATGAGGTGAGCAATGTGAACACCTACAACAAATCGATTACACAGCCAAGAAAGGTGATTGCTAGTCAGCAAGGTTCATCCAGACAAGAATCGTATGTGAAGCAAGGCACTGAGAACCTCCAGTTCACGCCAATTCCGATGTCGTATAAGGAGCTGTATCAAAGCTTATTCAACGCGCGTATTGTCGCCCCTCTCTACACGAAACCTCCACAGCCTCCGTACCCCAAATGGCACGATGCGAATGAACAATGCGAGTATCATGCGGGAAATACGGGGCATTCCATAGAAAACTGCATTGCCTTTAAGAAACTGATTGAAAGGCTTATCAGTATGGGCATCGTTAAATTTGATGATTCCTCCACTGTGGAAAATCCATTACCCAATCATAATTGACGAGTGGAGTGAATGCAATGCACAAGCAACTGAAGAAGGGATCTTATTAAATGTTCGCCCTTATAAACTTGGGAGTGTTCTAAAGAAACCTCTGTAGTATTTAGAGCTTACTCAGAATAATATTCAAAACACTTGTTGCTTTCAGCCTAGAGGCAACAAGAACTCTTTTGTGAAATAGGCTCATGTCTAAATGTCATTATTTTAATGGAATGCATTTTTGCGATCTTTTGAACCAATATTCTTTCATTTCTTATGAATGATTATTTTTATTCTTTTATTCTTTCATCTAAATCATTCTTTCATTCATTCATAATCATATTGTGCAGATAATTATTCTTAAATTCATACATTCTTTGTATATTCTTTTGTACCTACAATAGGTCCCGGATATCAACGACATGAATGACATCTCTGAACTTAGAATCTCCTTTTGAGCGAGACATGTGTTTAGAGGGATCTCACGACTTTGAAGATGACACAGATCGTAGCTTATCTCCAAACTTGTTGAGGATGGTAGAATAAAAGGATAAACAGATCCTACCTCTCAATGAATCATTAGAAATTGTGAGCTTGGTGAAGACTAGAATTGACCTGCCCACAGAGACAAAAAATTCAAAGATGTCTTTGTATGATCATACCAGGGTATGCCTCGATTCTTATAATAAAACACACTAACAAAGACGATGTCGAAATTTACAAGATCTGAACGATGCAATTATTTGCCGGAGCAATGCCTCTTTCGTTGAGTTAGCATAGCTTTGCCCATTTGAAGTCGAGTTTCCATCCCTTCAAGATGTTGTTGGATTTTATCCTGATTAAAGAGGAAGATCCAAAGTTTTCTGTCGTAGTTGCGTCCCAAAAGGGCTCTATGAAAGAAATCTGGTACCAAAGAAGGTTTCTCACATACAAGATAAAAGTGGAAGATCTTATGTGGAAGACTTTAGAATAACACTGATTCTGGTCGAAAAGCATGACCAAGACTTGCCTGATCTCATGAGTTTCGACTCAAAATAAAAAATCAAAATAAAAAAAATCAAAATAAAAAATCAAAAAATCAAAGTCAAAATAAGAAAAAAAAGAAAGAAAAGAAAAGAAAAAGGAGAGGTCAAGGCGAAAACCCGTAAAGGGCGCTTTGACCAAAGGTGGATCTGAGTTGAAAAACCCGAAAAAGGGCGACTCAAATTTTGAGCAAAATGGGGCATGGACATCACCATTATCGAAGACTTCTAATGGGCATTGCTTCATTTTGAGAGGCTACTTCATGGATCAAGGTCATCCTATACCGATACAGAATTTCAGAGAGGATGGTATTGGGAAATACATTGAACTTAAATGATAGCACGATAACTGAGGTCTGAAATTAATTCAGAAGCAGACACCACGTTTTGTCACCAAACTACCTAGAGGTGAACAAGGACTGGCATGAGAAATTACCATTTGCCCTCATTATTTGTCGAACATCGGTACCGGGGCAACACCTCTCTTTTTGGTTTACAGGATTGAGGTAGTTCTACCTATTAAAATCCCCTCATTGCTTGTTGAAGGGATCCAATCGCGATGTGATCAGTTGGCCCTAGGAAAAGGGTTAAAAGCTATTCATCAGGGTCGGATGTACCAGAAATAAATGATATGAGCCCACAATAAATAGGCTCGTCTAAGAGAATTCCTCGAGAGGGCTAGATGTTGAAAAAGATTCTTCCTTAACGAAAGGATTCTAAAGGGAAATGAATTCCAAACCGAGAATGTCCCTATGTTGTAACGAAGACCTTTTTCAGAGGAGCACTGATCCTGAGTGAGATTGCTAATCTTATAAACTCGGATTCAATCAAGAAAAACTTCGTTTAAAGAAGAAGAAAGAACCAAGGTGAGAACCTGCAAAGGGTACTTTGACTCAAACAAAAAATGAAAAAAAAAGAAGAAAAATGAAAAAATGAATGAAAAAAATGAAAAATGAAAAAGTAAAAATGGAGAGGCTAAGGGGAAAACCCGCAAAGGGCACCTTAGGCCAAAGGGGATTTGAGTTGAAAACCCGAAGGGCGGCTCAAATATTGATCAGAATGGGGCACAAAGTGATCAGATTAGGGCCATGTGGTGATCTTGCTATACCTGAAAGGGTAATGCGACATCTTGGGGCATCGACAAAGTCCTTTAGATCTCCTAAACACATGGTCTTCAGAAAGTTTGTACAGAGAAGTTCAAGCTGCGATATCTGGGGCACCTAACCTTCATACTATTTATATATTAAATTTGTTGTTGTTCTTGGAATACCTCATTCTTTTTCAAGATACGTGTTCCAATCAATTCCTCTTTTATTCTTGCTACCCTTGATAATTCATTCATTTCGAGCTTGCTCTCAAATCAATTCTATTTCATCCATCGTTATATTCTTTTTTGCAAGTATGTTGCATTGGAATGATGATACTTTCACAATGAAAGTTTTGCATATTACTCTAGAAGTTTCTAAATGATATAGGGACCTGAAACAGGATTATTGTTTAGAAAACACCAAGTTTAAAGGGTGAAATATCTAAGAAGGAAGAGTCTAAGCTAAAGACTATCTTTTCAGATTTTGTTGTCCAAACATTGATGGAACAAAATGACAAGATGTCGTGTTGGTGGCAAAGCTTCAATGAACCGACAAGCAATGTTTACCAGGCAAAAAGAAAAGGTCTTCTGGGAGAAGAAAATTTTTGCAATTATGCATGAGCATTTGGTATGACACTTTGGGGATGAGGTAAAGGACCAAAGAGTTTCACATTAAATATCATTGAATTGCGATAGGAGAAGATTGAGAAAAGTCATACCTTTCTACCCTTGGGTTACAGTGGGAGATTGATGGTACAAATTTTATGTCCCAGTGGATTGAACTTTGACGTTCACAGTGGGGGGCAATCAGATTAAGTGTTTCTTTGGATATGCCAGTCGAGCAAGAAGGCGGTGTAGCACGTCAGTGATAAAGCCTTAATAAGCTTTTATGTGATGATAACCTAAGCATTAAGGAATTGTTTTCATGACAATTTGCATTCATTCAAATGTCATTCATACACATCTAGTTAGGAGCATTTGATTCATTCAGATCATGTCATCCTAATCACTAAGCACAATTAGGTTCATAAAATAGAACATACAGGTCATGTTCCCTAGAGAACAGATCAATGAAGTTGCAAGCCTTGCCTTCATTGGTTGCAGTGGAGATGGTTAAAGAAGCAGATCTTGCCTTCCTGCATTAACAACGAAGCAGATCGAAAACAAAGCCTTGCCTTCATTGGTTACGGTGGAGCTGGTTAAAGAAGCAGATCTTGCCCTCCTGCATTAACAGCGAAGCAGATCGAAAACAAAGCCTTGCCTTCATTGGTTGCAGTGGAGCTGGTTAAAGACAAAAGATCTTGCCTTCCTGCATTAACAACGAAGCAGATCAAAGACACAAACCTTTCCTCTCTCGGTTGTGATGGAGCTGGTTGAAGACAAAAAATCTTGCCTTCCTGCATTGACAGCGAAGTAGGTCGAAGACGCAAACCTTGCCTCTCTCGGTTGTGATGGAGCTGGTCGAAGACAATAGATCTTGCCTTCCTGCATTGACAGCGAAGCAGGTCGAAGACACAAACCTTGCCTCTCTCGGTTGTGATGGAGCTGGTTGAAGACAACAGATCTTGCCTTCCTTCATTGACAGCGAAGCAGATCGAAGACACAAGCCTTGCCTCCCTCGGTTGTAGTGGAGCAGATCAAAGATGGTGAATCTTATCTTCCCAATACAGTGGAGAAGCAGATTTAAGCCATTGGTCCTATCACCCTAAACAGTAGTGGAGTAGGTCAAAGACTGTAGATTCTGTCCCCCTAAGCAGTAGTGGAGCAGATCAACAATGACGAATCTTACCACAAACCTCACCCCCTGAAGCTACAATAGAGTGGATTGAAGCTACAAGTTTTGTCTTTTGGAAGTTAAAGTGGAGTGGGTCGACGCAACAAGACACAGTGGACTAGAATAAAGTTACTTGAAAAGAAGCGTCAAGAGAAGTCAATACTCGGCAAAGACTGGACAAAAATTGGTCTTTCTTAGTCTTTGCTCTGTTATCGTTACACGACAACGAGCAAAGAGGGGCAGCTGTACAAGCCCAATTTTTGACCCAGGGCCCAATAACAAATTTTAACCTAAAAACTACCCAGGCCCAACTAGCCTAACCCAATCAGCCCAAAACATAAACACCTAGCAGAAACCCTAGCCCCCTGTTGTGCACTTTTGCTCTGGCCTCCTCACCGCCCTCTGTTCACAGTAGTCACCACGCCCACTTGCCACCGACTCACTGCTCCAAGCTGCTCCATGAAGACTGCAACAAACACCAACAAGCAACAACAAATACGGATAGCAAAAGGAGATTTTTTATTTTGTATTTTGGCTATATAAGGCCGATTGAAAAAATCAAAAAAGGGGGGGGCTTCTTTTTCTTTTTTTCGATTTGTAACCAAGAAAACAAATTTCAATAGAATAATAAAAAATATCAAGCTTCAAGGTGATTTCCTGGGTTTTCGATTGCAATCTTTACTTTTTCTTTTTTTCGTTGTATTTATTTTATTTTATTTTATTTTATTTTGATTTCTTAAACGAAATAAAAAAATAAAATAAAGAAAAAGGAGACTCACCGCGGGTCGCTGGTTTCCTCCTCGTCGAAAACTCCTTCTCAAGTGAGGAAACCGACTGTAGAGAAGCCTAACAGCCTTTTCCCCTTCGTTTTTGGTCATTTTGAGGCCGGATTCGGGTTTAAGAGATCAGCATCTCTAAGGGCACGCCTTTCTCCACTCGTCGGCCACCGTGTACGGCGTCACTGGCGCCGGCGATCCGACGGCCGACACGGTGGCCCTCGGCCGGACCCGAGATCAAGAAAGGGGAAGAAGGAGAGAGAACTGAGAAGTTTTTAGTTTTTTTTAAAAAAAAGGGAATGGGGCTGAATGATTTTTTTAACAAAAATTGGTTTAAATACCTAAATGAAACGGCGTCGTTTTGGCCTGTTTCATTCGGCCTCAAACGACGCCGTTTTGCGTCTAAACCGAGATTCGACCCGCGACCAGACCCGTCCGATCTAGGGATCCGCGTGTTTTTGACGGAAGGGCTAATTGCACCTTTAGCCCTTCCGCTTTTTTTAATACTTTTTAAATTAGGTTCTTTTGATATTTTAAATTTACCCAGAATTTTTTCGTATTTTCAACTTAGTCCTTACTCGAACTACGCCGTTTTAAAGGAAGGGTAATTTTCTTTGATGGTCCCTCCATGTTACATGCGTGTTCAGAGCAATCCCTCCCCTTTCGTTTATTTGCGCTTTGAGCCCCCCGAATCTTGTTTAATGTTTAATCTAATCCTTTAATGATTTTGTTTATTTTCTTTACAAATTTTATATTATTATTGTTATTGCATTATTATTATTATTATAATTGCTTTTATAGATATATACATATATTTTTATATATTTTTACATATACTTATACACATTTTTTTGTAATATATATATATATATACATATAAACATACCTATTTTATAATTTATTTATACATGCATATATATTTATAATACACGTACATATTTCTAACCTTTATAAATATATATATACATATTTTACATATAGATATGTACATATTTTATATATTTTATAATTCATACATGTACATATTTTCATACTTCATAGCTTAAAACCATCTATATATATCTATATGCATTTTTATAAATACATGTATATAAAATATATTTTCATACACCTTTATTATATATACATATTTATATACTTACATACACTTCATACATATTTATTTTTTCTTTATATTTTAAAATATACTTTATATATATTTCATATATTTTGTAACTTACGTATACACACATATTTTAATTTACATTTCTATACATATATATATTCCTTTACGTTTTATTTGTGTTCACTATTTATTTCATTTTATTATTATTTTGAATGAAAGTTTTGATTTATTTGTTTATATACATTGTTATTTTATATGATTGTAGGACTAACTTTTATTTATTATTGTTGCTATTGCTCATATCATTTTATACTTTTGTATTCATTATGATTTTGCCATGAATAACAACAATGCAATTTGCTTTCACATTTTTTACTACGATTTTAGTGTTTTATTTTACTCGACATAACATAATTTGTTTTGAATAAATAATATTTCGTCTTTAGATTCGAGAGGATCGTATCTTAACTTCTTGGGTTTCGATTTTCACGATAAATCTAAATGACGAATCTTTTAAACTCAAATTTTAAATGATCTCGGATTAAAAATTGCGTCCTAACTTACTGGTCGTGATCTCATTTTTAAATCCGAGATGGCTAAAATATCTTTTAAATAAGCATTTTTCATTTGCGTGTTGGGAATTTGAGACATTGTGTCCTAACTTACTGGATATGATTCTCTTTCTCGATTAACGTGAAATATGCTACTTTTCCCAAAAATTTTCATTTTAATATAAGGATCGTATTTTTAAAGTTCTTCAAAGTTTTCGACATTAAGACATTAAGTAATCAATTAGGTACCAATTTTGGGCGTATCGAGGGTGCCAATCCTTCCTCGTGCGTAACCGACTCCCGAACCCGTTTTTCTGAATTTTGTGGACCAAAATCGTTGTTTTAATAAAACTAAATCGTTTATTAAAAACAACCACTTTTCAAGGTGATCCAATCACACCTCATAAAAAAAGGATTGGTGGTGACTCCCGTTTCATTTTTCAAAACCCAAGTCGACCCCGTTTTTCATCCAAAAAATGGTGTCAACAAGGGTTATTTGTGTTCATTAGTGTACACTTTGACCCACGGATTATCACTTCGCATTGTACATTCCATCGCGCTTTATTCGCTTAGAAAATTATGTTCGATATGGTTTAAGCTTCGAAATCATTTTATTCAAAAGCTTTCAAAATAACACAATATTTGGCATTTGGGATCTTTGAAAAGAATGTGAAACTTACTGGATTCCAATCTTCCTCGTTGAATCTAAGAAACCGTGTACCCTTTTTTAAACATAAATAAAAAATCATTCTCGGGAATTCGATACGTTGTGTCCTAACTCATTGGACATGATATATTATTTTCTCGAGACTAGGATTCTCCTAACAAGTAATAATAAAGGCAATATTTGATATTTAGGAATTTTGTAAAATTGAACCCAAACTTACTGGGTTTTGATTTTCTCATTTGACCCAAATAATCAGATATCCTTCTCAAAATGCATTAGTTTTAAAAGTCAAGAGATAAACTTAATTTCGCGGATTTAAAATGTTACACTCTAACTTACTGAGTGTGACAATCTATTTCTTCGAAATAAATGAGTTTCATCTTCCGATTCGTTTCATTCAAATTTTCTTTTCAAAGGATCGTATTTTAAAATCTTATCAAATCATCGACACTAAGACATTAAACAATCAATTCGGTACCAATTTTGGGCGTTACGAGGGTGCTAACCCTTCCTCGAGTGTAACCGACTCCCGAACCTATTTTCTCGAAATTCGTAGACCAAAAATCATTTTTAATGGTGAACTGGTCACACCTTAATAAAAGATCGGTGGCGACTCCAATTCTCATTTTTAGTCGACAAACTAAATTTTTGTTTTTCAAAAAAGCGGTTTCAACAAATAAAATAATAACAATTGACATGTATCGTACAAAAAATTGATAATAAAAGATTTATTTTATAATTATAATTTTAAAAATTTATATAATTTATTAATAGAATAAAATTATATAATTTTATATAAATTATCAATTTTATAGTCATTTGTAGTAACGAGTCTTTTATGTATATGGTGTTTCATGTTTGCATACGTTGTTTGTTAATGTTTAAGAATTGAAGAATTTCGAACTAGTGATATAATTTTTCTCAAATTTTTAAATAAAAAATAAACATATTTCAATGTTTTAATCTACATTTTCTTTTACTGACAATAAAATTAATAGCGAGTGAACTTGAAAATTTAAATTTGATTAAATAAATAAATAAATTCATGAATACTCTCCCATTTGTTGCAACATTGAAGAGTGAGAAGGTTGTATGGCCGCAAAGAATAAGAAAAAAACCAAATTCGTACCCACAATATTTATGGTAATGTTTCAATATTTCTTGGTCGGATTAGTAATTAGGAGTTATGAAAATGGCTAACACGTGTATAGTTTTACGGTGGGAAAAAACTCACAAACATTTCAACTTTCTTTCTTTTTAACAACAATATAGAAAACAAAACCTAGTTCGTCATCAATGCATTTCCACTTGTTTTTTAATCTACTCTTTAGCTTTTAGAGACCAACCCAAAAAAGAAAAGAAAAGAGTAATTGTTACTTTCACTAGTCTAATTAAACACAACCCAAAAATAGAGATTTCGACAAAAATACAATCTTCGAAAAATAAACCTAGGTAAAATTAATGTTGATTTTCTATATGGATTAGGTTTTGGACAATATTCTTTGACCCGATCCTGACTCAATTCGAATATATTGTGTTATACAAATTCTTATATTAATTAGACATGTTAAAAATAATTATATATTTGTATTTATATTAAAGCATTGACCCAATAACAATTAAACTCTTTACCCAAAATCTAAAAAAAATTACCCAATTAAATAACCCAACCCAAAATATAAAATTTTAAAATTATATTTAATATAATAAAAGATTTATTCGAATTAGATTTCTTATTAGGTGGATGTCCATTAAAATCAAGATGAGTTTTGATGTATTTTAAATTCTAATAGCCATTAGAATTAGATTTCTACTTCATTTCTACTTCTTATGTCTATAAATAGAAATTTTGGAGAAGTTTTGTAAATATTCTCATTGATCAATAAAATACGCTATCTCTTTGTTCTTTATTCTTTATTCTTCTATTTTATAACACGTTATCAGTACGATTCTTTTTTAATTGTTTTTCTCTATAAGTCAAAAAAAATATCCCAAAATTTACTGTTGTCGATTGCCTCCTAGAGCTATGGCTATTTCAATTGAGGTATGCGCACTATGGGTAATCATTAGAGCCTTTAACCACTTAGTCAGAGTGATAACGATGACGCTAAAGAATCTCATGTATATTTTATTATGTTTATATCATGTTTATTATAATTGGAGACTAATCATGACAACATGAATAGATAGATTTTGATTTGACATCCATGCATGTCTGCGATGGTGATTATGGAATAAAAAATCTATTAGGACGTTTATAAGTTCGTCCTAGTAAATCTATTGCATTCCCTGAAGTGAATGCAAGCATAAAGGAAAATAAAAACCAATATTATTATAGTATTTAGTAGTACAAAATTAGTTGAAAGCTTCAGAAGAGCTAATATATTAATACATTATTAATCCATCAATTTTAAAAGATATTCATTATAATGGATATCATATTGATTCGAATGAAGAAAAGATTATATTTCATATGAATCACTATTGCTATAAATATCTATTTTGAAAGGATGAAAAAAAAGGAGGATTGATTTATTAATTACTCTTATTATTAAATTGAATTGACTGTGAATATCTTTCTGATCTTCTTTTGAAATCATCCCCATTAAGGGGTTGAAAGCGAAACATTTGACTATGCAAGATCTACTTATGAGCAATAGAATATGGTAATTTTATCTAAAGCTCATTATGGTTTGATGCACCTAAAGTTGCAATTTTTGTTTTAAACTGTGAGTATAACTCTACAGTATTTAGAATAAGTTCTCAATTAAAATTACGTGGAAAAATATTACTGATGAGAACTTGCAAGAAAGAAAACTTATGTATGAAAAGTCATTGGCTATGTACCTGTTGTACACTTGGAAAATAAGATTGACCCCCAAAGTTTGCTATTAATAGGTTTTGATTGGATTCAAAGTCTACTACTGGAGTTCAATTCGCTTACTCCTTGATAAAATCGTCAAGGCTCAACATAGAAAAAAAGATTTAGTCATATTCCCTGAAGTGAATATTGATTTAGTGCCATTATAAACTTCACATTGATTTAGACATTTCCAATAGTAAATGTCACAATAGTACTTATATGTGGATACAAAGTAAAATGAATGACACTAAAATTATCAATTTGTCACAATTTATATTGATATTATTAGTACAATTGAAATGCATGTTAAAGTAATCTAAAAGTTTCCTAATACAAATGCATTTATTACTTGGCGTGACTAGTTAGACCATCTGGATCATATATGATGCAAAATTAATTGAGAATTCATACAAACATTCATAAAAAACTAGAAGATTCTTTAATTTAAAGAATTCTCATTTGTTGCTTATTCTCAATGAAAATTGCTTATTGAAACTCACTAGCTAAAGTTGAGATTTAATGTCTTACATTTCTAAAATGAATATAGGTCTATTCATCCACCATGTTGATGATTTTGATATTATATGATTCTGGTAGATGCATCTACAAGATAATCACATGTGTTATCAATTTGCAACCTATCAGTTGCAAGATTTCTTGTTTAAATAATTAAATTCAGATTATGCAATTAAGATAATTCATTTTGCTAAAGTCGATGAGTTTATATCTCGTCTTTTATTGATTGAGTTTGAAAAACTTTGTAAAAGCTTGTTATTTATGCACATAATAGTTTAGAGAAATTATTCATTGAAAGCATCTAATTAATATCTAAACCATTACTCATGAGAACTAAACTTCCTATTTCAACATAAGATTATGTTTATTTACATGTTGTACGCATTAAGTCAATAAGTTATAAATACTCCCATTACAATTGGTTTTTGATAAAGATTTAAATATTTCCCATCTTTGAACTTTTGTGTATGTATATATTCCAATTGATCCACCATAGCGCACAAAGATGAGTGAATCCTCAAAGAAAGTTAGGAATATTTATTAATTACGAGTCTCCTTGTATTATTAGATGTTTTGAATGTTTTGAAGATTTAATTATGACATGATTTGTGATTACTATTTTGATTCGATAGTTTTCCCAACATTAGGGAGAGAGAAAAAATAACTTGTAATGAGTTAGTGTGAGAGTAATTTGAACTAGAAGTTCAACAAAGATAACTCATTATATGTTCCATATATAAAAAATTCTTATAAAAGAAAATAATAAATCTAAATGATCATATAGTGACGGCGGGTGCTCTAGAAGAGACTAAAGACATAACTAATAAGTAATGTAACGGGCCTATTTTACCTGAGCCCAAATCAGACAAAAAACAAACACAAAAAATAAATAAAAATGCCAAATATTAACAGTCCATCAGACCCAAATTACAAGCCCAAAAAATAAAAAACCCTAAGGCCCAACAAGCCCACAACCTAAACAGAAAAAGAAACCTTAGCCCTTTTAGCCCAGGAGTCGTACGTCCCTACGCCGCACCTTATTGCCGCCACCGCCTCTGCCACCACCAACTATGCCAACCTACAAAAACAGCGAACAACACGCAAGAACAGTGTATTAAACAATGAAAATTGGCTATAAAAAGCCATAATACTCCGAATGTAATGTTTTTTTTAAGGAGAAATAAAAAAATCAATCAAAAAATTTAAAAGGTGATCTTTTTTTATTCTTTCTACTATTATCTATATATAAAAAAATAAAAAGAAACAAAAAACTTACCGCTGTTGCGCGATGGAGAAGGGCAAAACCGAAAGGTTTTTTCATTTCTTTTTAGATTTTGGGGTTTGTTTTGGGCATTTTTGGCTTAGATCTGGGTTTTTTTTGAAGAAAAAACAAAAGGTGGGCTTTTTTTTTGCATCTTAGACCACCGTGGATCGTGGCACCGTCATTTGGTGACCGGCCGCATACAGTGACGATGATGTGAACTGAGGATGGCTCGGAGAGAGAGGGGAGAGGTTTTCTATTTTTTTTTAGAAATGGGGTTAAAATGAGTTGTTTTTGAAGGTTATTTGGCTTATATAGGTACCAATACGGCACCGTTTTTGCGCCTTTGGTCCTCGTTCATTTTTGCCCCTTTCATTTTAGTCTTTTGTTTATTTATTTTATCTTAGTTTATCCTTTTAATTTAATTTAGGTGACAATTAGGTCCTTTATTTATTTTAATTCTTCTATTTATTTATTTATTTGTTTATTTAGTATTTTTTTTACTTTTTTATATTCAAATCTTTGTTTTATTTTTTTCATCGGGCATCTATTTATTTATTTATTTTATTTATTTATCTATTATTATTTATTTATGTATTTTATTAAATTGCACCCTAATTTCATTTACATTTTAATTTGGTCCTTTATTTTCATCATTTTATAAACTATTTTCCTCTATATTCATTTATTTATTTATGCATTTATTTATTTCCTCATCCTTATTATATTTAAAACTCGTATTGCCTTTTTTATGTGCATATTTTGTCACCATTATTATTATTGTTGTTATTATTTATTCTATTTTCTTTGATTATTCATATTAGTATTAGAGTAGTATATATTATGTGATTATCGCCATTATATTTATTATGAATTGTCTTTATTAGTATATTCATATTATAGTCATTTACTATCTCGACATTTTATTCATATATCATCGTTCCATTTTCTACATTACCATTTTATCTTATTTCGTTAAAATCACGTCATGAATCACATTTAGACATATTTATCCATTGTTGTATTATGACAAAATAAGATAGATACATGTCATTTTATATACTACATTTGTCGTTACTCGATGAATGGAATTTTAAAATTAAGGGAATGTTCAGTATTTGGAGATTCGAGAAGTCGTGCCGTAACTTACGGGGTTCGACTTTCTCTTTGAATCTAGATAATCGAACATACATTTTAAAACTAAAATACATGAGATTTAAACAATAAATATATGATGAGCAATTTTATTTGTGAGAATACGAGATGTCATGTCCTAACTTACGGGACATGACCTTTTTGTTAACTTTAAATAAGAAAGCTTCTTATATAAGTTTGGATTTAACTAAATGATTTCAAATAAAAATATCATTATGCAAAAAGGGATCGCGTTTTAAACTTCCTTCAAATTTTCAAATTTCGACACTAAAGACATCAAGTAATCAATTTGGTACCAATTTTGGGCGTAACGAGGGTGCTAATCCTTTCTCGTGCGTAATCGACTCCTGAACCCATTTTCTAGATTTTTGTAGACCAAAAAACATTGTTTTGTAAATCAAACCTTTTATTAAAATGATTGAATTACGAGGTGATCTTATCACACCTCATAAAAAAGATTGGTGGAGACTCCTATTTTTTGTTTTAAATAAAAAAGTCAATTTCAAAAAAATTGGTTTCGACAAGTAAAACTTCAGAAGATATTTAGATACCTGAAACTAAAGCTTAAAATAGTGAAAATAAATAAATCTTGATAAGTTATGTCAATTCGAGAGAATGTCGAACCAATAATAAAGCTAATCGATAATAGTTTTGCATGCAATATTATTGTTGAAATGACAAGAGAATCTAGAATAAATCTATTAAGAAATATAGATATGGAATATATTGTTCAAAATAGAAAGATGCAACTCAAGTACAATTAAATTCGTGAATTTTTAGACCGAGAGCCCAAATATCTAAAGGTATAAAGTCAATGAGGGTATAAATGAAGTAGTTTTGCAAAAGCTGAATAAAATATGAAGTTTTCACTAAGTCCTAGCATTGATTATGAAAACATATAATATTCTTTTATGGTGGATGCAATAGCCTTTAGATATATTATTAAACTGACAATTCATAAAAGATTTAACTTGCGTCTAATGGTTGTTGCTACAACCTTTTATGAATCACCATACAGTAAAGTTTATATTAAATTTATTGAAGGATTTAGAATGCCAGGAGTATATTAAAATTCTCGTGAAATTGTTCATTTATATGAATTGAAATAATTTGAACATATGTTGTAACACCCCAAACCCGGCCTAGGCGTTAAAACCAAGTTCGAAGAGTTACATTGATGTTACTGAAAACCCACATTTATAAGCGCAATAAAAGAAAACCATTCAACACGTTATAACAATCATAGTATCAACTAATCATTCAACCATTCTAAACTATCATATTTCTAGAGAAAGTTGAATTTTACTAATAGTATAGTTAAAGGTCGATAAAGTGGGTTGACCGAGCTTCCACAACGCCAACCCGTTCAAGTTTGTGAACCACCTGAAATTCAGTCCACAAAAAAACGATTATAAAAATAGTTCTCGAATCTCAAGTTCCAATCAAAATCAGAAAACACTAGGTACATATTTAACGTATCAATTATATGGAAGAATAATTCTAGTTAAGATACAGAATAGATCAGAAACAGATGCAGTTATTCCTACCCTTATCCGCTACATATCATCTCAAGCCATCCCAACACACTATTTAGGGTATTGAATACCCATCCAGCCCTACACACTGCTAAATGTAGGTACGACACCTTTCAGAATATTCACAGCTTAACTGCCAGATTAATAGGCGAATAAACGCCAAATTCATATATAAGTCGTGGCCTAGCCACTGATTCAGAATAGATCACTTCCTTCTTCACATGATTCCCACCCAATGCAAATGTAGATTACATATGTCAAAATGAACTCACAGTGATTCAGTTTCAATAAATATTTGTATAATTAGAACCTCAATCTCAGATTATCAGATAGCAATCATACGATCTAATTCAAATCATACATATACACTACGGAAGACCTACATTTGCATTAACAACACTTACAGTGTAACACCCCTTACCCGTATTCAACATCGGAATAGGGTATGAGGCATTACTAGAACACATACACTTGTAAACGTATTGAACTGAGTTATAAAATTTCATTTAAATTAAAACTTTCAAATTATTAACATGTTTTTCTAATTCTTCACAATATATCCTCAAAATATTATATTCATAATAAATAGGACCTACGAGACCCAATACATACTCATGCAATTCAATGCTTCATTTCCTTTTCATTTAATTCACAATTCAATATCATTAAGATCAATACTAATACATATTTACCATTTAACTCGGTGTTTATCAATTATACTATTCAATAACACATTTATGAAATTCTCAATTTTATCGGATGTGAAAATATTGCTTTAGCTTAAATAACAACATCAATTCAACTCATCATCCCATTCTTCGTCATTTTACACTTCAAGTATGAACTTATTATTTCATTACCTTTCCACACCCGTTTCCTATGCTTATCACACAAGACATAAACATGTCATTCAACCATAGTCGCAAGCTAGTACATTGAAACATAATTATTTTTGGAACTAACCACATGATAAACCATTTCACTAGAGATTACATAATTTAAACCTTACCTCCCCTTTCATGATCACAAGCATATTTCCATTTAGGCACTTACTATTTCAATGCATAACTTATAGGTTTAATGTGGCATAATCCAACCACAACTTGGCCAAAGCCTAAGCATGTATACCAAATATGCCAGCCAAATAAACATATAGCATAAGCATTATAAGCATGGATGAGCACAATATTTATTTATGTATCAAAGTTACTAACATGAGTTAACTCAATGCCCATTCATGACATTACTTCAAGCCAAATCATTTACCAAATATACCATACCCACATACTATGAAACTTTATTTTCCCATATGAGTTTAAACCATGACCAATAATGCACAAATATATGCTTCATTTCTATTTCATCGTTTATCAATTATAATCGAGCATATTACCAATTATACACAAATCATTCATATATTTTCCAATTTTCCTTCACCTCTTCTCCATTCCTTATCCTTAATGTGTATAACACACTTAAACAACATTATCCATACTTTCACTATTTTCCTGTATGTAAATTCAAGCTGATTGTCTAAGTTAGAGTCACTAATTTTTTTTATATATCGAGCTCCAGAGCTCTAAATTAAGATCTGTTATTTTTCCTTAAAACTAGACTTACTTTGGTTTAGCCAAATAGTACAGTTTATTCTTTAAAATTTCTTCTATTTCACTATTCAATAGTTCTGACCCCACTTCACTAAAAATTAAATATCTCATTGTACAGAATTCTGATGATGTTCTTGTTTATTTCTCTTGAAAATAGACTCATTGAGTTTACAAATCATAATTATTTTTGCACAATTTTTAATGATTTTCCAAATTCGGAATTGGGGATTCTAAAATCATTCTGACCTTGTCTCACTAAAATTCAAATATCTCAAAATATATAACTCTTTTGCTTACTCTGTTTCCTTTATATGAAAAGCAGACTCATTGAACTTCTAATTCAATTTCAATCATTTTTAGTGATTTTTCAAACTCACATAACTATTGTTATCCTAAACTATTTTGTTGTTAAATTTACTCTTTCATAATTTCATTACTTCATTTCATCGTACCAAAGGGTCGATTAAATATCGAGTACATTGTTCATCACATAGTCTTATTAGATTACACTTAATCATTACGTGATCACATGTATTTTCAATTAGTTAGTTTCCTGATGAACACTTCAGAGTAATAACAGTTACACGGTGGATCAGCACACAGCACCACACTTATAGTCAATGATACTCGGTGGAATCAGCACATAGCAACCACCTTTATAATCAATGATACCCGGTGGAATCAGCACATAGTAACCACCTTTATAATCAATGGTACACGGTGGAATTAGCACATAGCAACCACTTTTATAATCAATGATACCCGGTAAACATAGTAGCCTGCACATAGTACTACACATGTGACCATTACTCTCACTTTCACATAGTGGCCTGCACACAGTTCGTGCCACACATGTGATCATTACTATCACTTCATTCGTATCTTTTCTATTTCGGAGGTTCAACCGGGAAATTTCTCACTTTTTCTCACTTTTCTTTTTCACTAATCAAAGTTAATTTCTCATCTTTCTTGATTTATAATTACACATTAAACTTATAAACACTCACATTATTCAATTTGGTCCAAAAATCACACTGTGGTTAAAATTACAAATTTTCCCCTAAAGTTTCACAAAATTACGATTTTGCCCCTAAGCTCGTAAAATAATTTTATTCAATTTCCTCGCATTTTAGGCCAAGACAAACCATTTTTGTAACTATAATAGTCCATAATTTTCACTTATTCACACACTTACACGCATTTTACAACTTTTTACAAACTAGTCTTTTTATGCATTTTCATCAAAAATCACTTAATAAAAGTTGTTTATCACACTCCATACATTCATATTCTTCCATAAAACATCAAAATACATGCATGTCATCCACGGTTAAATTTTGAAACACAAACCCTAGCTTAAAATAACGGTAGAAATAGGTAAATCGAGCTACGAGGATCTCAAAAATGTAAAGAACATTAAAAACAGGGCAAAGACGAGCGTACTGTAAAGCTTGAAAGCTTGAACAAAACCCTAGCCATGGCTTCCATGACATGTCCGGCCAGCACCCATGGAGAAGATGATACAATTTTGGCCTATTTTGTCTTTTTAATTCAATTTAATTACCAAATTACCAAAATGCCCCTAACTTAAAAAAATCCTATTTCACTTACCTCATGTCCATTTTTGTCCACAATTTAATCACTGGTCTAATTACGATTTAAGGACCTCCAATTTAATATTTCATAATAATTGGACAATTCTAACATATAGAACTCAACTTTTGCACTTTTTATAATTTAGTCCTTTTGATAAATTAAGTGCCCAAACGTCGAAATTTTCGAACTAAATTTTCAAAAAATCATTTCGTGAAAGTTTAGATCATAAAAATATGATAAAAATAATTTTTTTCTCGTCAGATTTGTGGTCCCGAAACCATTGTTCTGACTAGGCCCAAAATTGGGTTGTTACATACAGCCCTAGATATGAATTCCAAACCTGACCCATACACCCATATGGTCCCACACGGCCTAATACACGCTCGTGTTGTCTGCCTGTGAGGTCCTAAATCACAAACAGTAAGTCACATGGCTTGAGCACACACTCGTGTCTCTTACCCGTGTGATCTTTGAATCACAAAAAGTGAGTCATACGTCTGTGTCTCTTGACCGTGTGATCTCTAAATAAAAAACAGTGAGTCACACGGCCTAGACACACGCCCATGTCTGTGGCCTATGTGAACCCTGCATTAACATGCCCACAAACAGCCTAAGTACAAGTCTGTGCCTCTTGCCTGCATGGCTCAAATTTGGTAAATAGTGTGTTACACGACCTAACACATGATCGTGTGGCGCACACGGACGACCACACGACCGTGTGGTGCCAATAGACACATTTTTTGGCATCTAAAATTCGCAAAAAACTCAGTTAACCAAAGTGATATTTCAACATCGATCGGTTAACCAGAGTGATGGGCATCAGAAGTAACTAATATAAATTCCTACAACAAAATAACACTAAATAGCAGTATAGAGTAGTAGGGTCAAATCCATAGAGGTTGGTTATCTAATTTAGACTTTTCTTTGGACCAAAATTATTGTCGCGGCAACAGTCGTGCCCATGACCTATGCATTGCAAAGTTGAAAATTAAATAAAAAATGGGGGTTTAGTTGATAAAGATAATAAAAAATATAAAAAAAGTAAAAAAAATTGTGCTTGCAAAATAAATTAAGTGAATTAAAATAAACTAGTGAATTAAATTTATTAAAGCTTATCCTCAGCCTCAGTACACTCTGAACTTGAACCGATCCTTAAAAAATGGATTTTCCCTTCCAAGCGATAAGTTGATTATAGCGATTAAGGACACCTCAACCGCTAACTTTTCCTTCTATAGTCGGTTTAGATATGACTTGTAAACCACTCGTTGCCAAATTTCTAACAACGTAACTCATGCCCATAAATTAAGATATCAACAACCTTGGGATCTAAAAAACCTAACTTGAATCAACAGCATCTATCGCATGGGTCATTTAAATTTGATCATTCTCTCCCTTAACGGAATCCAACTGGCTTTTTCCAATTGAACACACCAGTTTGTTCCCAACTGGACGCCAAACAACTCTAACCCAACGCGCGCTTATTGAATTGAAATTGAATTAACTTTAGGGGACAAATTTGTACTATCCTATATATCTGCAAGATAGCGATTACCATATTGAAAAGTTTTTAGTGTGGGTGCATATCTCACAATTATTTTGTCGAAGCGATAATTGGGCTAAAGCTAAAATGAAATTAATTGAGCTTGAAATTAATCATGCTGGTTGGTATATGGAAATGATTTTTAATGGAAATGGTGGAAAGTGGAAAGGGAAAAGGACTTGGGAAGCAATTTAACCAAAGTATTGAAATGGAAAAAGAATGACAGAATGCAACTTAGTTTTGACGCAAGAAAGAAGAAAAGAAATGAATTGATTTTATTTCACAATCCCAGTGTGTCTTTTAAAGGCCACCAACAATAAATATTTATACACATTCTCCATGTTAAATTTAGCAAGATTTTTCCTAAAAAATATCAACTAAAAATCATATTTAAACTATTATAGAATTTTGACAATTTCAAAATCTAATTTTAACTAGTCAACCTCTAATTCTTTAATTTCTTCAATTTGGCCCTCATCTTTGCTTTTCATTCCAATTTAGCCCTTTTTTTATTTTAAATTTCAGCACTCCAATTTCATCCTTAATAAGAAAAACAAAAGTTTAGTAACATTTTATTCAAAACTTAGCTAAAAATAAATACTTAAAAAGCACAAAATTAACTTGCTATCACAGAGACTTTGTCACATAGAGAATTTCTAACCTTTTTCATAAGATGAATGTCATTTTCTCCATCAAAGTTTCCTTCTCAAGATCGGTCTAAATCAAAATTGTCATCATCCAAAATTTCCACTGATTGAATTTTGTGATGCCATCGAACTTATCAATATCAAACTTTGTTGCTATCAATATCAAACCATCTGAATGGGTTGATTGCAAAAATCAAAATAGCTTTGATACCAGTTTGTTGGGGATAAACCCAGTTAAACAACGAACAAGTAAAATAACAAAAAAATTAAAAATATCAAACACAAATATTTTGTGAGAAAAAACCCCTCCGAAGAGGATAAAAAATCACAGACAGATAATTTCACTAAAACAACAAAAATAAAGAGTACAAAATATGGAGATAAAACAATAAGAACCCTCAACATGTAAACAGAAATTCTCTAAAAGCTTGTAAAAGCTAATACCTAAATGTGCAATGAGTTATTTTTCTAGGGTGGAAAAACAACCTATTTATAGGCTAAATTCGCAGGTCATAATATTAAAATAACCTACACTAATAAGAGTTTAAGTGGGAAACTAAAAACAATGTTTAACTAGAAAAGAAAAGCCAAAAAATACGAGGCATAACTCCACATATATTAACTTACTATAAAAAATATTTTTTTTCATAAAATTAGCACAACTTTTGTTTATGTCAAAGGTTTTTAACTAATAATTGTAAATCGTAATTATATAATTATCACAACTTTTTCTCTATATTTATGCTTATATTTATGCTTAGAGTTCTATTTAAGTAATAACTCAATTATGAAATTAGCACAACCTTTTTAACTAATAATTGTAATTTAAATTATAATTATTTTTAAATGTGTAGTTATCACAACTTCTCTTAAATTATAATTACTTGTAAATGTATAATTATCACAACTATTTTATTTCAGTTTGTTACTAATAATTCAATGTTTAAATGTATTGTAACGCCCCAAAAATTTAAATGTTTGACTGTCGTATTCTATCATAATTAATTTTCTATATTGGTGGCTATGTGCTTTGTGTTTATGTTTAAGGTTAGAGGTTCGAGCTGAGTTTTAAGGAAGTTTTACTCTTTTGTTTAAAATAAACCTCTACTCTTGAGCCTTTGATTCAAATCTTTTTCCTTGCTAATTTATGTTAAGAATGAGCTTGTTTGTTCACTGGTTAAGAATCTATCTACTCTTTAGTGTTGATGTTGGGAGTTACAAAACTTTTACTCAATGTTAGAAATCTATTGGAAGTTAAATTAGATTCTACAACTTTATTTTTTTTTCTTTTCTTTTCCTTCTCCCATTTCCTTTCCTTTTACCACTCTTTTATTTTCTTTTACGTTTTTCTTCTTTCTTTTGATTTTTCCTTCTGATTGTGTTTGGCGAGTGGTTGTCGAAAATAATTGAGGGTGCTAAGTTGTTCGATGCGTTGTTAGAAGATCTCTGTGTAAGTTTTGCCATTATGTCTTATGTTTCTGCGAAGTTCTGTTGGTTTTCGCTTGTGTATTTAAATTGAGATTGCTCTAACTATTTCACTCAAATTCTCTATTAAATTATTGTTGGTCTTTTCCCTTTAGGCCTGAATACCGAGGAAAGTGGTCATTTACATGCTGTTTTGAGTTAGTTCTGTCAATTTGCCGATAAGCGTTCATTTTTTTGAAGTTTCACATCGAGCTTCTTGACATTAATGTATGTGATTTTCATCGATTTAGTTGTTTGATTGGTTGTTGGATGAAAATTAGGTTTCGGGAGTTCTCTGCGCTCTTCCTACGTCAACACATTATCAGGTGTGTACCGAAAACCTGACTTTAGTGAATTTTAGATGTCGAAAAAAATATGGCTATCAACGCCACATGACCGTGTGCAGGCCATATGAACCACACAACCGTATGATAGGTTGTGTGGCAAACCGTGTCACCCACTGTTCTTGAATTAGAGACACACAGGCTAAGGACACGGACGTGTTTTTCGGCCGTGTGTACGAATGTTTAGCACAGGGTTTACATGGAATAAGGACATTGGTGTGCCCAGGCCATTGATGATCACTAAACTAACTATAAATATGACTAAGGTAAGCACACCTATCAAACAATAGTATAGTTATGGTGTGTAGGGAATATCATATCCACGACGACTAAAAAAACTAGTAATTATCATTTTTCTATTATTTAGCCGACAAGTTGGGGTGATTATTTTTAATCTAAAATTACTAAACTAATCTAACTAAGAACATAACAGAGAATGAAATAAGAAAATAATCAAAGATAACCAATGAGATAGACAATACCTAGGAAAGAATCCACCTAGAGTTCACCTATTATTATGAATCTAAATTAAACGATTTATTCACTTGTGTCTTGATTCGTAGAAATCCCTAAATTATGTTAATCTCTCTTTCGAGAGTAAGAACAACTGACTCTAGTTGATTAATTGAAATCTCTTCCTAATTAAAACCCTTATTGTCGCATTAACTGAATCTATGGATTCCCTTATTAGATTTGACTCTAATCTTGTAGATTTATGTCGTCCTATTTCTAGGATTGCATGCAACTCCACTCAATTATGCTAGATCTACTCTTAAATAGGGACTTTTGCTCCACTGAAATAAGTACATTAAACATAAATTAATATCCTGAAAATATTAAAACACAAAATAAGCATACATAATTGAGAACAAGAATCAAGTATTTATCATGTAAATTAAAAATCAAATAATAAGATTCATCATAGGTTTCATCTTCCCTAGGTATCTAAGGAATTTAGTTCATAATCCTGAATAGAAACCTTTCAAAGTTAGGATAACAACAAGAGACAAAGAAACTTAATAAAACTTCGAAGGAAATTAAATGGAGGTCTTCAATCTTGAAGGAGATCCACTTCTTAGTTGATTCTAATGGCGTTCTTCGAGTCTTTTCTTCGATGTTCTCTATGTGTCCCCTTAGGTCTTCTTCTAACTGGTATTTATAGACTTTAGAATGCTCAAAAAGCATAAAAATTGGGTTTTTCCACGTATTTGGGAAGCAAGGTGCAATATCGACACGGGCTGGCACATGAGGGTATGGCTAGCCCCTATGGCTCACACGGGCATGTGGCCAACCCGTGTGGAAATGCCCAGGTTGTATGGATCCTGGAAACAACTCCACTTGATCAATTTTGGCTCGTTTTTTGCTCCTTTCACTCCCAAATGCTCTCATAAGTATAAAAACATGAATTTAAATGATTAAGAGCATCAAATTCACTAGTTTACATAATTAATCATCCAAGAACTCATTAAGAATGAGAATAAAATATGTTACTTTTATAGCTTATCAAATATCCCCACGGTTAAGCATTTGCTTGTCCTCAAGCAAAACCTTAACTTACAATTAAAATTAATTTTTCCCAACTCATAATTCTCATTAATAATGTTTCGTCATAATTCACAAATAATCATACATTGATAATCAACTAAAAGAGTACTAAAGATTCAAACAATCCAAGTCAAACATTTTTAAAGCATGAAAACATAAGTATTTCCCGTTATCCAAGTAATTACATTAAATTCAAAATCGACAAGGCTTGACATCCTCACTAAAGATTCACTCAAATCACTCAAAGTGGTTAAGGTTCAATAATAAGCACTCAATAGTCAAACATGAAAAGTCATTACCATAGGCTTGCATGAAAATTAAATCTCCACCACTATAAAATGATATGATACACAAATCAAAAGGTCTTTAAGAGGTTGTAATGGGGCTTAGGTTGAGGTTCTGGCAGAAGGCTGAAAAAGTTTGTTAAAATCGAGATCGAATTGATAAATTACCAAACTAGAAAAGTAACAAATGTTGAATTAAAAACAAGTACATAACTCAGGAACTATTCAAGAATAAGAAAACGAGCTTCTTCTCAAAATATGAATTTAACTGTTCAAGCTCAATTATAGAACTAAGTAATAATCAATATATATTTTTGATTTTTTCTATTTTTTAATTATTTTTGTATTTTTTGTATATATATTTTTACAATAAGAAATAATTCAACAAATTAAACAAAATAGCATAGTTAGGCAACTAACGAAATCAAATCTTGACAAAAAGGGAGTGAATAAAACGGGAAAAAATTTCAACGAAAAGAAAAAAAAGAGTTATGGGTTAACATTGATGAATAAATCAAGAAATTGTGTGTTAGGCTCAACGGGTTTCATTAAGGGTTAATTATGTAGGTAGGCTTTTTATGGGGTAAGTGGGTTAAAACCTAAGTGCCTTTTTAATCTCAATATATCAAATCAAATGTGTGGTTTCGACATGTATAATCGACGCAAGTTCTAGAATAACAAATCAAAATTGACATGCTTATAACCAATAATAAAATGAGCAAGAAAAATGTATACTCTAAACGCTCAAAATCTCACAAAAAATTATGGTTTTTGATGCCAATCTTGCAAATTTAAAAATTCAAGATAATACCTCAATTCAGAGAAACAACCTAAAATTTTTAATTCTGAAAATAAACTTATCATGCTTGATTCTTTCATGTCTTAAAGTTTAAAACAACCAATGCACAAACATCTATGAATTTAATCTAAAACACATTAATAAAATCACAAATTGATAAAATTGATTCTAATAGAAGTATGAGAAAATTACATAAACACAAGACATAATTAGGGATTTTCTAATAATTTTATTTACCTCTCCACACTTAAGATGTACATTGTCCTCAATGTACAAACACGAATAATCACTTGATAGAAAATATCATAAGAGAGGGAGAAAACTGAAACTTCCATTAATATTGGATGAAATTGCCAAAATGGTGAAAAGCGGAATTGTAGACAAATCTAGATGTAGTGTATGATTCCGAGCAAACTAATAAGAAAATAAACACAAAATAGTGAAGATTAAGGGTTATAACTTGATTAGAAACAACCATAAAAATATATTTAAAAATAATAATTAAAATAAGTTTAAGAAAATAAATAAAAATAAAGCAACTAAAACAAAATTAAAATGAAAAATGAAAAAATAAAATGAAATAATAATAATAATAATAATAATAATAATAATAATAATAATAATAATAATAAACTCCATGATACCAATAAACTTAAAGGTAATTGTAATAATAATAATAAACTCAATGATACCAATAAACTTAAAGGTAATTGTAATAATAATAATAAACTAAAATAATAAAAATAGAAAAAAATTAAAATAAATTTAAAATCTAAGTATAAGAATAATAAATAAATAAAATAAAAAATAGGAAAATAAAAATAAATAATATAACAAATAACAATAAATAATTAAATTAAATTAAATTAAAATAAAAGGGGTAGCTTGGTTGGGGAAGAAGAAAAAGACAAATTAAGAAAGGAATTCTAGGGTTTGGGCCACAAGGCCGTGTGACACGGCCGTGTGGAGTATTTTCAGCCCGTGTGCAATTAAAAATTAACCCAGTTTTCGCATGGCCATGGACATGCCTGTGTGTCCAGCTCGTATGGTACACACAGCCATGTGCCAGGCCATGTGTGTTTTCCTTCGCTTCTCCCACGTCCATGTGAGATCCCACACGCCCGTGTGGCTTGGCCGTGTCTCTCACACAGCCGTATCTCCTACCCATGTAACTCTCTGACTTTGAAAAAAATTAGCTCCAAGTTTCACACAGCCTAGGAAATGCTCTTGTGTCCAGGCTGTGTGTGTCATTTTAAGCCGTCTAATCGTCAAATTTTTGAAAATTTAAGTCCCAGTATCCAAACGGCCAAGAACACGACCATGTGTCTAGGCTGTGTGGGTCACACGGTCATGTTGCCAGGCCATGTAACTCACTGTTGAACCCTTTATAGTGCATACGGCCTGGGACACGCCCGTGTGTTTAGGTTGTGTAGGTCAAAAACGTTTTTTTTATTTTTTAAAAATTTTGAAAATTAATTAGTTTTAAAAATAACATGAAATAAAATTAAAAGAATTAGCAGTGTTAACACTCGGGTTGCCTCTCGGGAAGCGCTTATTTAAAGTCTAAGCTTGACTTACCTCGCATTCGCACTGCCACAGTGGTTTGTGGAGTCGAAACTCCTCTTTCTCATTATCAATTCTATTACCAACATAAGGTTTAAGTTGAGTACTATTTACCTTAAATGTGCCAAATTTAGAATGAGTTACCTCGATTGTACCGTATGGGAAGACATTCAGTAGCATAAAAGGATTTGATCCTTATGCATTAAGCTCCAAACTGGCAATTCGAGGATTCGTTTTATCTAGAAGTACCTTGTCTCCAAAGAAATTTGATCCACATGGTTACTCATATTAACAGAACTTGTAAAATCATCTCGATCATTAGATGTCTTAACAGAATCATTGGAGAGTAATCGTTTCATTACTTACATGAAGTACTAATTCACTTGTACCAACATTAATAATAGTTCTAGCAGTTGCTAAAAAGGGTCTTTCTAAAATTAAAGGTACTTCATTACCCTCATCCATGTCTAAAACAACAAAATCAACTGGGAATATGAATTTATCAATTTTTACAAGAACATCTTCAATAATGCCCCTAAGAAATCTAATGGTTCTATCTGCTAATTGAATACTCATCCTAGTTTGTTTGGGTTTCCCAAGACCTAATTGTTCAAACATTTTATAGGGTATGGCATTAATACTTGCCCCTAAATTAGCCAAAGCATTATTAATATTCAAACTACTAATTAAACAAAGAATAGTAAATATCACTGGATCTTTCAATTTTTTAGGTAGTTTATTTTGCAAAATGGTTGAGCAAACTGCATTTAGCTCCACATGCTACGAATCATCTAACTTCCTCTTATTCGCCAAAAGCTCCTTTAAAAATTTAACAGAATTGTGTATCTACGAAAGAGCTTCAATAAACGATAAGTTAATATGTAATCTTTTTAGAAGTTTAAGAAATTTAACAAATTGTTCGTTCGTGTGGTCTTTCTTCATCGCGTTAGGATATGGCACTCAAGGTTTATATTCCTTACTGACCAGTTTTTGTTCGTTCTGGCTTACCTCGACCTTACTATTACTTACCACACTTTCTTACTTTGGTTCTAGTTCAGATTCAATGAACCCTTCTTCTTCTCTCACAGTAATTGCATGAACCTGCTCCCTCGGGTTAGTTTCGATATTGCTAGGCAAACTACCTTGTGATCATTCTGAAATTAACCTAGCAAGCTGGCTATTTGATTCTTGAGCCCTTGAATTGACGCTTGTTGATTTTTAAGTGCTGCTTCAATGTTTTGAAAGTGGGTTTCTGAAACTGAGATAAACTTCGTCAACATCTCCTCAAGGTTCAACTTCTTATCTTGCTGGTAAGGTTGTTGTTGGAAGCCTGGAGGGGGTTGCGCTCTTTGGTTTCCTTGACCACCCTAAGAGAAATTGGGATGGTTCCTCCAACCTACATTATAAATGTTATTGTAAGGATTATTTTGAGGCCTAGAATTATTAACCATACAGTTGATTTGTTCATTCTCTGTGCTAGGACCGTAGGGTAAATATTCTAGATTGTTCATTCCTCCTCCATTCATATCGCACTACATCACGTGATGTACCTACGTAGAAACACATAAACCATCAATTTTTTTATTTAAAAGTTCTAACTAATTTGATAACATGGTAACCGTATCTAAGTTAAAAACACTGACTGTTTACATTGGTTTTGCCCTCATGACTTGCCATTGATAATTATTCAGTGCTATCTCCTCTATAAAATCATAAGCCGCTTCAGGTGTTTTATTGTTCAGAATACCACCGGTTGTTGTAGCGATCAACTGTCCAGTTGAGAGATTCAAACCGTTGTAGAAGGTTTGAACTTGAAGCCATAGAGATAACCCATAGTGAGGGCACCGTCTCAATAAATCCTTATACCTCTCGCAAGCATCATATAATGTCTCTAAGTCAATATGAACGAATGAAGAAATATCATTCCTTAACTTGGCTATCTTAATCGGTGGGAAGTACTTCAATAAGAATTTCTCAATCATTTGTTCCCAAGTAGTGATAGAACCTCGTGGTAAGGAATTCAACCACTGTTTAGCTTTGTTCCTCAATGAGAAAGGGAACAATCGTTGGTGAATCACGTCATCAGAAACACCATTAATCTTGAAAGTGTCACAGACTTCTAGAAAATTAGCCAAATGAGTATTTGGATCTTCATCTTGCAAACCATCAAACTAAACAAATTGTTGTACCATCTAAATAGTGTTCGGCTTTAGTTTGAAATTGTTCACAGCAATGGTGGGTCTCACAATACTCTTTTCAGCCCTAGTTAGAGTGGGCTTGGCATAATCATATATAGTACGAGGAGCAGGATCTGGATTTGCAGCAACTGCAGGAGGTAGCTAATTATTCTGATTATCACCCATCTCCTCAATAATAATATCGTCCTCTTGCTCGTCTACTATACTCTGTCGACTCTGCCTTGCTTCTCTATAATTTCTGCAAGCTGTACTTTCGATCTCATTGTCAAATAATACTAGCCCCGACAGGTTTCTTCTATTCACAAACTAAAGGAACCTGCCAGAAGCAAATAAAAGAAAAATTAGAAAAACAAAAAAATAAAATAAAAATAAATGGCTAAATTAATAAAAATCAAGTGTTCCTAATATTTTAGTCCCCAGCAATGGCGCCAAAAACTTGATGGTCACTAAACTAACAATAAATATGACTAAGGCAAGCGCACCTATCGAACAATAGTATAGTTATGGTGAGTAGGGAATATAGTATCCACGAGGACTAACAATACTAGTAATTACCATTTTTCTATTATTTAGCTGACAAATTGGAATGATTGTTTTAAATCTAAAATTACTAAACTAATCTAACTAAGAACACAACAGAGAATGACATAAGAAAATAATCGAAGATAACCAATGAGATGGACAATACTCAGGAAAGAATCCACCTAGAGTTCACCTATTATTATGAATCTGAAATTAACAATTTATTCACTTGTGTCTTGATCCATAGAAATCCCTATGTTATGTTAATATCTCTTTCGAGAGTAAGAGCAACTGACTCTAGGTTGATTAATTGAAATATCTTCCTAATTAAAACCCCTATTGTCACATTAACTCAATCTATGGATTCCTCTATTAGATTTGACTCTAATTCGGTAGATTTATGTCGTCCTATTTCTAGGATTGCATGCAACTCCACTCAATTATGCTAGATCTACTCTTAAATAGGGACTTTTTCTCTACTGAAATAAGCATATTAAACATCAATTAATATCTTGAAAATATTAAAACACGAAATAAGCATACATAATTGACAATAAGAATCAAGTATTTATCATGTAAACCATAAATCAAATAATAAGATTCATCATAGGTTTCATCTTCCCTAGGTATCTAGGGAATTTAGTTCATAATCCTAAATAGAAACATCTCAAAGTTAGGATAACAACAAGACATAAAGAAACTCAATAAAAATTCAAAGGAAATTAAATGGAGATCTTCAATCTTGAAGGAGATCCGCTTCTGAGTTGATTCTGATGGCGTTCTTCGAGTCTTTGTTCGATCTTCTCTGCATGTCCCCTTAGATCTTCTTCTAATTGGTATCTATAGACTTTAGAATGCTCGAAAAGCCTAAAAATTGGGTTGTTTCGCATATTTGGAAAGTAGGGTCTGATATCGACACGGGCTGGTACATGGGCCACACGGGCGTGTAGCCAGCTCGTGTGGCTTACACGGGCATGTGGCTAGCCCATGTGGATCCTAGAAACAACTCTATTTGTATGATTTTGGCTCGTTTTTCGCTCATTTCGCTCCCAAATGCTCTCCTAAGTATAGAAACATGAATTTAAAAGATTAGGAGCATTAAATTCACTAATTTACATAATTAATCATCCAAAAATGCATTAAGAATGGGATTAAAATATGTTACTTTTATAGCTCATCAGGCATGTAACTCACTAATTCACAATTTAGAGATGCACCAGGGACACGGGCGTGTGCCCAGGTTGTGTAACTCACTGATTCCCAAATTAGAGACATACAATCTAGGGACACGAGTGTGTTCCTAGGCCGTGTGACTCACTGAGTACGCAAAAAGGACCACACAGCCAGAGGACATGGGTGTGTTCCAGGCCGTATGAAACACACGGGTGTGTTCCAAGCCATGTGGATCCGTGCAAGCCTTGTATAGTGTTCGTATGATTTGATTTGAATCGTATAAGTTGCTATCTAATGATCCAAGACTTAATAGTTGAGTACCTAAATGTATATTGAATGCTATAATTGTAATGGTATTAACCTGTACTATCTAAATATAAATTGCATCTAAGCACCATATGTACGTTCTTGATGTCTGACGTCTATAATTTGCATCTACATGGTATAGGAAATGTGTAAAGGAGGAAGTGATCTATTCTGGTTCAATGGCCAAGCTAAAGACTATACCTGAATCTAACGTTTTATCACAGCTTGACCTAGCAGCTAGTCTGCAATCATATCAAACGTGTCTACCGAAACTACGTGGTGTGTAGGGCTGGATGGGTATTAAAACCCTTTAATGGTGTGTTGGGTTGGTTGAAGATGGTGTGTAGCAGATGGGGTAGGAAAACTGCATTTGTATCTATTATGTATTGTTCTGATCCTGAATTGTTCTGTCTTCATCTGATTTGTTAATACTGTATTGAATATCCCTTGGTTCGGAATTTGAAAACGGGATTGGGAAATCATTGTTATATTGATGACTCTATTTGACTTTATGTTTGTTTTGTACATGGAGTTATCAACTGATCCTTGTTTGTTGTCTGAATTTTAGGTAACTCACAGTCTTGATCAAGTTCGCGTAATGGAAGCTCGGTCATTATGCTATATCACCCTTTTTATATTATCAGTAATTTCGATATTTTCTTCGTATTATGACATTCTAAGATTTTTGAATTATCGACTGGGTTTTAATGAATGCTTATAATCTATTAGACGGTCTTTAGCTATGTTCATAAAAGTTGGTATTCCTAATAACATTAATGTAACCCTTCAGACTTGATCTTAACGTCTAGGCCGAGTTTGAGGCGTTACATGTATAATATTTTTTATTTGAATTATTAGATATAATTAAAATATATTAAATTATTATAAATAATATTTATATTTCATAAATTGTTTTTGTTAATGTTATACAATTATATATATATTAAATTTTTTTCAATTTTGTATTAAGGTATGCACTTTTATTTGTTACCCATTATAATATATAATTTTAGGGAGGATAAAATTTTAATTTACAACACTAAAACATTTATTATCACCATTCATGTTGGATTTTTCTATTTCAGAGTACGATTCTCAAATGTTTTAAATCTTTGCTTGGCTCTCCTTGAGCTTTCAATTCTCGAGTTTTTTTTATTTCCTAACTTGGCCTATAAATGGGATTGGATCGAATTTTGCATCCATTGGAAATTAATTGTAGGTTCTATAAATGGAGCAAACTGCAACGAATTATAGCAGATGTGGTTGATGGAGCTTCTTTCAAGGTTAGTAACTTTCTTTCTTTGCTTTTGCCACTAATGATTCATTTATTTGATGCATTTTCTTCAGATTGTGCACTACTATGCTTAACTTATACATTTTTTGTTTTTACTTCTCTCGATCAGCCTGGGTTCATCCATATCATTTAGTTTAAGTTCAACATCCACAAGGAGCTGCTAATGCATACTTAAAACTCAAGGAGCTTTGTTATCAGAAAATTTGATAATTTTTTATGGCAAGAGAAGAGACTAAGCTAGTTTGTTTATTTGCAGGGAAAATCTGAAGAAGAATATGAACAATTAGAGGGATTCCAACAGGAGTTGAAATTGAAGGATCGAAGTTGTTGACAGAGCAGCAATGGCAATAAGGGTTTGTTGGATTCTGTTAATATCCCTTGCTTTCTTTAATTGTTCTCACTCAATAAAGGCTTCCTGTTACTACGATAAGTTGATCACCTCTTCTTATTTCGTCTTCAGATATCAGAAGAAGAGGAAGGTCAACTAAAGAAGGGTTAAAAGAGCAAAAGGAGATGTGGATAATTAGGGTTACCTTTCTTTTTTATTAATAAATCCATCGACTTAGCGAAAGAAAGAAAAAACATTGATTGAAACAAGTACGAATTCTTGGGCAACCACAAGACTCCACCTGTGTGACAAACAGAGAAGCTAAATGCTATCAATCAAGAGAAATTGTTTCGGAGTGTCGGAAACTAGAAAGATGAATTTAATGGAAAAGTTACACTGTCGGTTGTAATTGTCCTAGACATTGAACTACTAGGATTGGTCTCCCATAAATGGATCATGTCATCTATTTCAGATTCCTCATCACCACGATCTTCAATAACATTTCCACCTGAAGCTTTAATCAACTCCAGCTCCATTGCTACTTGTTTCATGGTGGGTCTTTTCTTTCCGTTAAAATGCAAGCATCTTTTTGCTAGCAAAGCCACAACTATAATCTCCTTTTCTGAACCATCCTTTACTACCATTGGATCGAGAATGTTAAATAAGGAATTCTCCTGCATTGAATGCAAAAAATATGATACCAAGCTTCTCACTGACTCTGATTGTTGTACGGATATGGGCTTTTGTCCTGTTAAAAGCTCAGTAAGAACAACTCCAAAACTATAAACATCACTCTTCTCTGTAAATTGACTTGACCGAAAATATTCCGGATCCATGTATCCAAAAGTTCCTTGCACTCGAGTGGTTAGATGTGTTTGTTCGAGTGCAACTGATCTTGAAGTTCCAAAATCTGATACTTTTGCCCTATATTTCTCATCCAAAAGTATGTTACTAGATTTGATGTCTCGATGATAAATAGGAGCAGAAGCAGCTGAATGCAAATAGAACAAGGCATTGGCAATTTCAATCGCAATTCGTAAACGCATTTCCCATGTCAATGGTAACCCTTCATTTTGATTATGAATGAGATCGTATAATGTACCATTCGGGATGAACTCATACACCAATAGAGGAACTTCAGCCTCTAAACAACGCCCTAAAAGCTTAACCACGTTCCTGTGATTAATTTGAGATAAAATTATCACCTCGTTAATGAACTGTTCAACCTTCTTTTCATCAAATTTCTTTCCTTCCACCATTTTGGACTTCTTAATAGCCACAATGCTTCCATCTATTAGCATTCCTTTATAAACAGTCCCTTGACCTCCTTGACCAAGGATTCGATTCTTATTATAATGATCCGTCGCCTTTTCCATCTCTTTTGAAGTAAATAACGTAAGTTTTTCAACATTTCCTTCATTGCTAGGCAAATGTTGTTGCAGTAGCTTTTTGAAGTATTTCTTCTTCAGAATGATGTTTTGTTTTCTTTTGAGGACTTTGTACATACTCCATGTTGCGAGTATTAGAAATAGTGTCCCAATACTAGTGCTGCAACCTATACAGATATAAGAAACATAGTTAAAAGGTAAATTTGAAAATTAAAATACATGTTAGTAAACCATGAAAATGTTTCGATAAAATTTTTCTTTTTCATATTTGATAGCCCTTCATTTTAAATGAACAATGAGAGAACTTTTACAAATTGAACAATAAATAACTATTACTGCATCATGTATTCAAAAGTAAATATATCATTGATTAAATTGACATAATTCTATAACCATAATGAATCTACTTTAAAAAACAAAAGGTATAAATTTAACACGTACCTACAATAATGCTTTCCAGGCTACTATTACTAGTCTTTTGAGCCTTTGTTTTGCGCTCGCAACGAAATCTTGTACTATCGTATTCATAACTAGGAGGACAAGACTCCGACGAGCAATAGTTGCTAGGGGTATTGAAACAAAGCATGCGGCAATTCTGATAATACCCACAGTTCTCATCTGTCATTTTTGAAATGAATAAAAAAGGTTATAGTCATATTATTGGGTTAAAATATCTAAGAGGTCCTTATACTATATGGATCGGATCAAATTAGTCCTTCTATTATAAAATGGATCAATTTAATACTTATACTATTAAAAAGAATCAAATAAGTTTAAATTATTAAAGCATTAACATTTACAGTATAAAAATGTCTTGAATTTTTTCAAAATCTATTCTATTTCAAACAAAATGTTTCATTTATAGAACCATAAAACTTTAAATATAATTAACTCTATTAAACAGTAAGTGTTAATTATATTTCAATTTGGTCTTCTTTAATTCTTTCTAATAATTCAGGGATTAGATTAATTCATTTACTAGTAGAGGATTAATTTAATAAAATTCCTATCACAGAAGGACTCTTAGATACATTCACCCATATAATCCAATAGATATTAATTAATTAATGCATGCCAAAATAGAAGTTATTTTGGTATCTAGTTTCATTTTCGTTTTGTTCGTTCAAATTATTCTAGCAATATGCATGGAGAACCTTTGAAAATAAAAATTAAAACATAGAAAATAAAAGTAATTCAATTGGTATTACTTTTATTATAACAATTAACACCACATAAGTTAAAATGTAATTAAGTGTGTTTTCCATCAAATTTAAAATTAGAAAAAGTCTTGAATAGAAGTAGGTATTATATTAAAATCGAAAAAAAAATAAGTATGGTAGTTTTGTTTAAGAGGGATGGATAAATTATATATATAAAATTAAATGTGTAAAAATCCTTATATTTAATTTTTTTTAAAGAAATCAATAATTGAATTCCTACGATTTATTCGCCACATCAAAATTAATAGCTATATACATTTAGAGCACTATGGATGTTTAAGAATTTTGGGAGGATGCAAAACTAAAGTTCTTTCACTCCGTTTTGTATCTTTTGTATCATTAATATTTTGATAATTTAACTGTTGCATTTAATATTTTATTTATGTAAATCATGCATGTCAAATTTGACATAAATTAAAAATTTTAATTTTTTATGAAACGTTGAATATATATATGTTAATATATTGAGCATTGTAGATCAATATGATAGAGATGTCAAATTAGTTCGAAAATTTACGTGTATGATAAATACAATTATATTAATAAATTCAACAATTGGATTGTTAAAATATTAATAGTATAAAGAGATATAAAAGGGTGTAAAATAAATTTAATTTTACACGGTATAAATGGATTACTCCCCATATTTTTATACAATTATTTTGTATATATATATCCAAAATTTACATGCTTTATTAAATATGTTTTTTAATAAGATTTTGAATGTCGAATCTTCAATTGATTAGTATATTTTAGTCATGATATACCTCAACCAATAATAACTAGATTATGGCACACTAACTATGTGAGTGAAAAAAATTATGTAACAATTTATTTATTAAAAATTGATATAAAAATTAAGAGTTTGATTGAAATGGTAAAGTTAAGATATTATCTATCATTATGTCTTTGTTCAAATTTCATTATACTTATTTTCTAGATTTTACATAAAATATAAGATGAGAAAAATACTCTCATGATAATATTTGTTATTTTATAAAAGTATTGGATTTTCATAATTTTTCAATCGAGTCAAGACTCAGTTGATGTGTGACACCAACTCAATTAACCTTTTAAAAAATAATGCTAATTTAAGGTACACCTATAATGTGAGTGGAAAAATTATGTAATAAACATACTTATTAAAAGCTTTTATAAGAATTAAATGAATCATTGGTTGAAATTATAAATTTAAAATTTATTGTGTGAAAGGGTCAAATCTCACCATGTTAGATTTATTATGGATTTTATATAAAAATGTAAAAAGATGGGAATACCCCTAAAATACTATAACTTAATTTGTAGGCATTTTAATACTAATTTTTCAATTGAGGTATATTATAAGTAAAGATCATATAGATATATTAAAAAAAGTTCCCTAATAAAACATTAATTCGTACCTTTGCATGACCTCAGTTCAGTAATACCTATGTTGCATGCACATAGATGAATAGAGCTCAACCTCGACCAACAATATTCACCATCGAATGTACAAGAAATGTCCGAACTATCATTTAACTGGCACACTCCAGATATTGGTGTGCCCCATTGCAGTCTTGTTGGGATATGCGTCCTATTACTTATATCAAAATCTTTGAACTCGGAGGTCAGATCATAGTCAGAAGAAATCATGGAAGCAAATCCGCATGATCTTTTCTTCTTATAATCACTAGAATCAACCCTACTACTCATGTTTACGTAGAATGAACTAAGACCTTGAGGAACATTAACACGACAACCAACAATAGAAGAAGCCTTGTTATTAATCCTACAACTTGGTTGCAAACATCCGCTTATAAAATTATCCATTTCATTACCGAAAACAGTAACCAAATTACCGCAACCTGAAGACCAGAAGATGTTGCCGGAATCTGAATAGTAAAAGCGGGTGCCAATTAGGTTGAGACTCATCCCATTGTAATGATTTTTTCGACAATTGAAGTAAGTTATTGGATGATTGACCATGACGGTGCCTTTGAAAAAATCAAAGTCTAGTATTTGCAAATCCGTGCCATTTATGTTTAAGAAAGGCACTTTTTGCCCATTGACAGTTTTGTTGCAAATTACGTTAAACCAGTGATTGGAATTATCTTGGTGCTTCATGCCAAAAGGGTAGAAAAAAGAAACATTCCCACAGGACTCTACCTTATAGGTGTTGAATTCGATAGGTCCTAGCGCTGGTCTTCCGCATCCTGCGGGCTTAGCAAAAAGGAAGTATATTGCAAAATCTATTAAATGTATGTTCATCCAAAGTTTATAGGAAATAAAAGCAATGCATTATTCAAATATATACATATAATAATCCTAAAAGAAGGTACCTATGAAAAGTGCTATTCTTAACTAAAAGTTTTAATTAAATTTACGTATTATTTATGACATTAAGTTCAACATAAATTTTATGGTTGAATTTGATATCATACAATATTTCTAATTAAAAACACTTGCCTTTTAAAAAAATCCAATTCCACTTAAAAGGAAAATATCTATTGAAGGTTTTTTTCACACCCATCCTCTCTTTACATAATACCCTGTAAATTTCATTCTAAATATTAAATTCTTAATTGACTAATAATTTCAAAATTTTTAATGAACTAATGATTCAATTTTCAAACCAAATCAAACTTAGATTTAAAATAGAATCATTATAACCAAAATTATGTAAACTATGAAATGAACCGAAAGATAATACAAAATAATTAAATAAAAATATGTATAAAACCAACATGAACCCAACGGTGTCCTTAATCTCCCTGATTAAGTGAAAAAATTAGTAATTTATTTTAATTTAATCTCATTGAAGTATTAATTCAAGTTTTTGAAATACAAAACTTTTAGGTGTAATTTTTTGAAAAACAAAAATATCAATATACAATATCAATATTATTCTAAACACTGATTTTAAACAATTAACAAAATCTATGTTTTGACTGAATTAAAAGAAGAAAAATAAAAGCCAAGCAATTGAAGTGACAGCGCGTGACTGACCTGCGTCTCCGCAATAGGTGGAATTCCAGTTGAGCACGGAGGGAGCATGCGTGGTTCCAATATTGATGCCAGTGGGTAATGGGTAACCACTACGGAAAAAGTCCCTGCTATAGATGAAAGCAGATGCGCATCTGTTGCTGTCAGGATACATGGCTTTCATGCTTACAGTATAGGAAGTGAGATTTGCAGTCATTTCAGTAAAGCAGCCAGATTTAGAAGCACCATCGTCACACCTTGGTTGAACGCAGCCGCCAAGTGAATCAGCTTCGTCACTTAAAATAGCAGCCAAATTTCCGCAACCTACTGACCCGAAATTATTCCTCTCACTTGAGAAGAAAAAGGGAGTGCCTGAGAGATTCACACTCACACTAGCCTCGCTTGTATGATCACAATTAATGTAAGCAACTGGATTACTGATGAGAATGGCATCTGCAGATGTGAAATCAAGTACCTCCAGATCGATGCCATTTACGTTTATGAATGGCTTTTGCCCATCACGGGTTGCTTTGCAAGTCACTCTAAACCAAGGAATAGTATAGCAGCTGCTGTGGATTCCAAATGGGGATGAAATTGTAATATTTCCACAAACTTCTTGTCCACAGGCAGGTTCTTCAAATTCTGCAGCTTGTAAAATTGGGCATAACAGGAACAGGAAGAGGAAGAGGAGTAGGAGGATGAAGTAAAGCGCTAAGTGAAAACCCATTTCCGTTGTTTGAGGGCAATGAATGAAGATTTAGATAGGGTTACTGAAGAAGTCAGGTTTTAAAGAAACAGAAGCAGAGTTAAGTAGCATTTTCTTTTCTTTTTAAAATTAGCAGCACTAAGATCTGAAAATAAATTATAATTTTTTTTAGATGTAAATTTAATAATATGATAAAAAAAATATCTTTATGTATTTAAAAATTTTCTTAAACTCGTATATATTAATTTTTATATGATGTAGGTTCAAAAGTAAAGAAATAATTTCCAACACTGCTATCAAATAATTGTCCATACATTTTAAAGTAGGTATACAATTTCATTTTAAGATATCCTATACTTTATAATTCAATAAACAAATGAAACTCCGAATATTAAATAATATACTGCACAGATATTACCATCTAAATGCACATGATTCAAGAATATTAAATATTTAATAACATACTGCACATGTTACAATGCCACCATTAAATATTAATCCGATAGTACAAACAAAGGTACACATACTTCATAGCTCATCATAATTTTTAATGTTCGAGCCGTTTTTATGGACTGTAGTTGGCCATCACCATTTGGTCCGCAACATGTGAATATATTATCGATAAAGTATTGCAGAGGTTATTAAATTATTTTTTCTTAGTAATTTAATTATGAAAAGTTATAAAATAGTCATTTCATTATTTGTAATTATTTTTGTATAGTCATTCAACTATTTAATTTATTTTTTTATCACCAACCGACTAACGTAAAATTAGACACATCAAAAAATTTAAGATAGTTGGGTGACCAAACAAAAATAAAATTGAATAGTTGAGTGACCATTTTGTATATTTTCAAAGTTGGGTGAATAAAAAAAATTCATAGTTGGGTGACAACAAATGTACTTTACTCATATATTATATTATATTATATTATATTATATTATACATGTAAAAGAACCTTATTTGCTAAGAGTCAATTTTTTTGACCTCGGTCCCCTCTATTAGGGGTGTAAATGAGATACTAATACTTGCAAGATTACTCGAGTTTGAATCGAAAAAAATTCGAACTCGATTCAGTAATTATTGAGCTGAGCTTGTGAGTCCTAACATGTTTTTCATATTTTTGTATTATTAAGTTACATTATTGCCCTTAATTATCGAGTTGTATTCGAGTACAAAAATTGATAAATGAACTTAATCGAGTTCGAATTCGAGTTCAAGTAGCTCAATTATATCTCAAGTGAGCTCGAACTTAATAACAGGTATTCGATTGAACTCAAACCGAGTATCGAGTTCCGAATTTTAAGTTGAGCTTAACAATATTCAAGTTTGACTCAATTACACCCCTACCCTCTACATGCTGATCAATATAGCAATTATATCCCCCATAAATTGTGCAATGCACCTCATTCGCTCTCGTGACATCTTTTCTAGTTCAGTATACATTAGAAATTTCCAAGAAAGATTTGCAGAGGAGGACGATAAAATGAAATCTGAAGTTTATTGACAATTTCCTCACAATCAACCTAAAGTTTTCCAATTCAAAATCTCATCACATACAATCTTTATCATATGTAAGTTTTTTTTTTCTCGATTTCAATATATTTTGAAAAACCAGCAAGAAAAATAAACAATATCAAAATTGTTCCCACAATATTTGTGGACCTGCTGCTGTAATTTCATCTTAAATGACTAACTTTATGTGTGGGGTTTTATGATGGGAAACAACTCAGAAACCTTCTTTCAACTTAGTTTTTTTTAGTAATAATAATGCACTTTAGCTAGCAAAACCTTTTCCATGATGAATGCTTTTTCACTTGTTTGCCAACTTACTTTTTTAGCTTTTTGAGACAAACAAAACATGATTAATTGTTTGTTAGACTCGTCTAGTAAAACACGGTTTACGTGATATCTCATATATTATAATAAAGAAATTCTGCAATTTGATCTGCGTTTGTGCTTTCTTTCTGTTAAAGTATAACTAAGCTGAAAGTAGCTAAGCTGAAGGTTAAGCAGCTGAAAGTCAAGCAGTTAGTGTGTGCAGTTAGTTTGTTCTAAGTTGTTAGCATTTCTGTAAACAGCAGTTGAGGAATAATGTATTATTATAAATATGTAGTTTTAGCAGAGAATCAAACTAAGTGACTCATTCATAAAATTCAAAGAATTTTATTTCTTCAAATTTAGATTTGTTCCCGTCAGTTTATTTTACCTTTCTTTTAGTATTTCTTTTATGGTATCAATCGCTTCGGTTTAGATCCTGGAGTCTTGCTCGTGTTGTGCATTCATGGCCACCTCCACTGGATCTGCTTCTGCTAACAACAATAATCCACTGCCAGTTCCTATCAATTCTGAATCGGGTAAGAATCGATTAATACAGTGTTTTCCTAGACATGATATTGTGAAACTTGATGAGGGAAATTTTATTCTCTGGCAACAACATATCAAGCTAATCGTTGAAGGTTATGAACTCACCGGTTATCTCGATGGCACTTTACCTACTTCTTCTCGGTTTGTGCTGAACTCGGAGGGTCAACTGGTGTTGAATCTTGAGGCGTCCTTGTATCATCAACAGGACAGGCTTCTTGCATCGTGGTTGTTGTCCACCACCGGTGCTTCTCTCATTTCTTGCTTCACGAATGCCAAAACAGCTTGCGATGTGTGGACTACTGCAAACTGATTGTTTGCAGCCATAACTGGAGCAAATTTGTCTAGCCTGAAAAACGAGTTACACTTGATCAAGAAAGGTACGTTGACAGTTAGAGAATTCTTTTCGAAAATCCAAAATACCTGTGAATTGATTGTAGCCTCAGGTTACCAGATCCAGACTCCGAGAAAGTTAAGATCATTCTTGCAGGGTTGTCATCGAAATATGATGCGGTTATCACTTTGGCATGTTTTTCTTCTGAGCCTTTGCTGATGCCGAAACTCTCAAATATTTTACTTGAGTTTGGGAGTCGCCAACAACGGTTGGTGTTGGAGTCCTCGTACCAGGAGCATCTAACCGAGAAGGATGCTTTCCATATCTGACATCATCCGAGCCTGTACGTGGTAGTCGTCTTCTAACTGGTGGCCACAGAAGAGGCTTCAAAGGTTTTGTCCAGTGCCAAATTTGTGGCCGTTTTAGGCACTTGGCATAGAGGTGTTACTACCGCTTTAATCGACAGTATGATGGACCTCCAGCACCAATGGCTTGATCCTCTTAAGAGTAGGCTGCAACAAAGAGACATGGATTGCGCTCTATCGATGACTATGGCTCTGTGCGCGATGACGCGACACGTGATGGTTTCTTTTCCCACTCGTGGCATGTTAGATAGTATGGTGGGCCTCTGCCGGCACCGATTTCATCATAGGTTTCATCATACAGAGGATGGGGTGTTGACGATAGGTGGTATACGGCTAATGATTCTAGCAATATGAGGGTTTACCCTAGTTCAAATGGTTATGAGGATTTTGGACCAAATGGGGCTCATATGGGTGTTGGTTCGATTGGTAATGTTGGGTCTCATAGAGGTGGTTTGGGTACTCCTAGGTATTTTGGCACTAATGGTTGTTCAAGTGGGCCGAATGCTCAACAAGGAGCCCATGACTTTGGTGTTAGCCCAAGTGCCAAGCTTGTTAGCAATAGTAGGCCGTCGTTTGGGCCATATCATGGGCCACGTGTTCCATGTCTCACAAAACCTCAATCCCCGTATTTGTTATGAGCTGAATGAAATTTTAAACACTCCAACATGTGTTGGGCATCCTCGGGTTCCTGATGTACCCAGGTCGAACTTTTCAAGTGGAACTGGGTCGAATGCTAATACGTCCCAATATGGGTCTGGTTCTGATAGTATGACTTCGTATGTTCCTCTGCCTATGGGTAATATGTCATAGTATCCTGACTCGAGGGCTACGCATCATGTCTATAAAGATGGTTCCACTCTGACTGGGTCTACACACATTCAGGTACTACTCCTATTTTAATGGGTGATGAGACTTGTGTCCCTATTAAGAGCATTGGGTTTTCTACTTTGGCAACGAAAAATAGGTTACTTCATCTCTCTCTCTCTAATTTCTCTCAACTCCTTCTTCTTCCTCTTGCTATCCTATCTTCGTCTGGCCTAAAGATCCTCTGGTGATAAAACTGTGTATTTCAACCCTTCATTGATCAATTTGTTGTGGTATTCATTGATGACATCTTAGTCTATTCCAAAACCAAACCTGAACATGATGAACACCTTAGAAAAGTCCTATAAATCCTCTATGAAAAGAAACTCTATGCCAAGTTGAGTAAATGTGAATTCTGGCTTACATAAGTTATGTTTTTGGAACATGTGGTATCCGTAGATGGCATCTGAGTAGATCCTAAGAAAGTGGAAGCAATTCTCAACCCAAAAATGTTTCCAAAATCTGCAGTTTTTTGGCTTAGCAGAGTATTATTGTAGATTTGTTGAAGGATTCTCCTTAATAGCAGCTCCTCTCACTAAGTTACTTGGAACCAATGTTTCTATTAACTGGACAGAATAGCAACAAACCAGTTTCAAAAAGCTTAAAATTGTTCTAACTGAAGCACCTGTGTTAATTCAACTTGAATCTGGGAAAATTTTTGTGGTATCCAGTAATACTTCCTATTGGCCTTAGTTGTGTGTTAATCCAAGATGGTAAAGTGGTAGCCTATGCGTCAAGACAGTGGAAAACTCATGAAAGCAATTATCCAACTTATGATCTAGAATTGGCTACAATAACCTTTGCCCTAAAAATCTAGAGACATTACTTGTATGGGGAGAAATGTTACATCTATACTGATCATAAAAACCTTAAATACCTTATTACCCCCCGAAAAAAATTGAACCTTAGACAAAAAAATGGTTAGAATTGTTGGAAGATTATAATTGTGTGATTGATTATCATTTAGGAAAGCTAATGTTGTGGCAGATGCCCTAAGCCGATAGTCGATGACTAAATTAAGAGCAATGTTTGCAAGGTTAAGTTTGCTTGATAATGGAAGCTTATTAGCTGAATTGCAAGTGAAACCTACTCTTACTGATGAGATCAAAGCTAAACAACCTTTAGACATAACCTTGTTACCCCACATAAAGTAGATAGAAGAGGGTAAAATCAAAGATTACATGTTGAATGATAATGAAGTATTGTGTTTTTGAGGAAGGTTTTATGTGTCGAATGATGAAGAATTAAGATAAACCATACTTCGGGAAATGTATGCTAGCCCTTATGACATCCATATCGGACGAACAAGGATCTATCAAGACATGAAGGAGTTATGTTGGTGGCTAGGTATGAAATGAGATATAATAGATTTTGCGGCTAAGTGTTTGACTTGCCAGCAAGTGAAAGCATCAGTTTCCTTTAGGGTTATTACAAGCTATTAAAATTCTACAATGGAAGTGGGAGAGCATAACGATTGACTTTGATAGTGGGTTACCCTTAACACCCACTAAGAAAGATTTAATTTGGGTGATAATGGATCGGTTAACTAAGTCAGCTCACTTCTTACCAGTTCACAAATATTATTCCTACAAAAGTTGGCAAAGTTGTACATCTTTGAGATAGTAAGATTGTATGAACACCTTTGTCTATTATTTCAGATCGAGATCCTCGTTTACATCTTGATTCTAAAAGAAGCTACAAGAATTGTTGGGAACTCGCTTAGATTTTAGCACTGCTTTTCATTCGTAGTCTGACGATAAATCCGAGTGAGTAATCCAAATTCTAGAAGATATGTTGAAAGGATGTATTATTGGTTTTTGAGGCGATTGGGAAGATCATTTACCTTTAGCCGAATTTTCTTACAATAATAGTTTTCAAGCAAGCATCCAAATGGCTCCTTATGAAGCTTTCTATGAATGAAAGTGTCAAACTCCTTTATGTTGGACAGAATTGGGAGAAAGAAAAATTCTAGGTCCTGAATTAGTTCAAGAGTTCGAAGGAAGAATAAAGTTGATACGTGAGAAATTGAAAGTAGTTTTGATAGACAAAAATCTTATGTAGATCTTAAAAGAAAATTTATCGAATATAATTTAGGAGATCAAGTCTTTCTAAAAGTATCTCCATAGAGAAAGGTGGTAAGGTTTGGTTGAAAAGGGAAACTCAGTCCTTGCTTCGTAGGAGCGCACTGAATCCTTAAACGAATTGTTTCTATGGCTTATCAACTTGAGTTGCCACTCGAATTGGATCATTTCCAAGATGTCTTTCATGTATCCATGCTAAGACATTACCATTTTGATCCATTGCATATTATGCCTATCGAAGAAATTAAGGTACGACCTAATTTGTTCTTCAAAAAAGAAATCATTCGAATTCTTGAAAGAGATGTGAAAGTTCTAAGAAGGAAGCAAATCCCTTTAGTAAAGGTATTGTGGCAAAACAATGGAGTTGAGGAAGCTACATGGGAAACGGAGGACTCATTCCGTCAACAATATCCTCACTTATTGGTAACATGTAAAAGTTTGAGGACAAAATTTCTTTAAGGAGGGGAGAGTTGTAACATCCCAAACATTATAGGGTTAGATTTTTAGAAATTACTAAGAATTTAATCCTAGCTTAGTGGTTAAGAGCTTGGTAGAGAGTATAGAGAACCAAGGTTCAAGTCTCCTAAACTATATCTTTTTCCCACCAACCAGGTTCAATCCACGTCAAGCACCCTTATATTTTTTTTATTTCAACCCAAATGGGCCAATTACTCCTAGGTCTCTAAGTTTTGACCTAATAACTCTATCCTACCCTTTCCTATTTTAACTAGAAAATCCTATGAGAAATTTTACCATATCAAAGCCCTACCTTTATAAAATACCTTCCAATACTCTAAAAAACTCTATGTTACAAATTTATTCTCAAACCCTTGCTGCCGTAATTTTCTTTTGAAGTTATTGAATCTTTACAAACAAGTCTCAGCTCTTTGTCTTTGCCAAAACCATCGAATCCTATATTGTTCACCTATCGGAAAGTCATCAAGATCAGTAAGTATCTCGTTCTCTGTTAAATAAAAGCTTTCAATTTTGGATTACAATGAGCCTTAATGAATCATTCCAACCGTAATTTAATCTTTAGCATTCTTTTTCAAAACCCTCTCAAATCTTGAAAACCCTTCATTGATCATCCCATTTTGTCAATTGAAAAGCCATTGTAGGTGTTTGGGTCGAGCTTGAACGTGAGGTAGTCACTTAAGATTACGAGAAAGTAAGATGGGTGACATTTTATGAAAAATTGAGTCAAAATTTGAAACAGCCCAGGTACACACTGTCTACCACACGAGTGTGTAGCCGCCTATGTGGGTCACACGGTCCCTCACATGGACATGTTCCTAGTTTTCCCTTGCATCCGTGTTTTTCACACGACCTAAAACTTCGTACACAGCCTTGTCACATGGCTGTGTGGCTTCTGCACCTTCACCCCTACGTATCACACAAGGCCTGGGGCTTCAAACATGACCGTGTGGCCCTTGAAACTTAAAAATTATAGTTTTACCTTATCCTTAATTATATTATATAATTCAGTCCCAGATTAGGGTTTTAATGGCATCTAGAGAACTATATTTTACAATTAGGTCCTAGATTAGGATTAGAATGAATAAATGCATGATTGAACAAATTTATGATTTAATTACTTATGAATGATGGCATAAATCTGTGAATGATTGTATGGTTACTAATGTGATATAATGTCTTATGAATGATTGTTTAAATCCGTGAATGATTATATATATTTACTAATGTTATTCATGCCGAATAATGTTTCACATGTTTTAGTGAATGATTTATTAATTGCCCCAATTTTTGCAATGAGATAGAATGTTGAATGAATTATTAAATGAACAAACTAAAAAGATCGAATTACATTGCATATGCATGGGGGGAGGATATGAAAGGTGGAAGAACGACAGTTCATATTAACTGCAAAAACGAATTCACAAGCATAGCAAATTCCAACTACGACGGTCTTACTGTGAATAGACCTGCTCATGGGCCGGGTGCTCATGGGCCAGGCCACCCAGCCCAAAGGCTCGCCCGAAAAGTGGGATGGTTTAGGTAAAAATATAGGCCCGAAAATTGGGCTTAGGCAAAAAAAAAGGCTCGTTTAGAAAATAGATCTGGCCTCGAGTAAGGCTTTTATAGCAAGGGCCCGACCTAAATATGCAAACAAAAAAATTGTAGTTTTTTTTTTTGCTATTTTTATTATTTTATTATTGTTTTTCACTATTTTGCTACCATTTAACTATCATGTTGCTACTATTTTTTTTTTTGCTATTGTATAACTCTTGTTTTATTGTTAATTTTGTTTCTATTTTAGAGGCATTTGCTTGTGAAGTTACACCTATCTTAGTGTTATTTAAGTATACATATTTTTAAAATTTATTTTAATTTGTTGAGAAACACTTTTTAATGTTTTTAGTATTTTTGATGTATTGTATTTTTTAAAAAATTAATATGGGTCGGGCTGGGCTTGGGTTTTAACATTTTTATGGGTTGGGCAAAATTTTAGGCCAATTATTCAGGCCAAGCTGGGCCTGAGCCTAACAAACGGGCCTAAAATTTTGGTTGGGCCCAACCCATGAGCACCTCTAACTGTGAACCCAAAGAATGGTAGATTAAAACTGCAATTGTATTTTACTGGCCATCCACGATCCTTCTAACAGCTTTTATCTACGAGCAGTTATGGATCCTCAGCCAAATGGTAGCTTTTATCTGCATCCATTGAATGTAATGATACTAAGTCCACGAGATGTAGTGCTTTTAAGTCCATGAGATGGAGCAAAAAGGTAGAGGGAGTTTTGGGGAACTCCCTATTTGGAGCGCTAGTGGTCAGGGGTAGGATTAACAAATACTAAATGAAACGTCAAAATAAATGTTGCATGACATATTATGCATACTCATTGAATAGTACATGATGAAACGACTAAACTGATAAAGGTACATATATCTAATGTGAATGATATTATGAATTTATAGTTGATTTGTTCAATTACCTTCGAATGACTATTAGTGTTTTGCTTTTCTAAAGTGACAAAACTGAATTATCGTATTGATTTGATTATTATGTGAATGTGATTATTATGATTAACATGCATGTTCGAATATTGATTTGATTTATTGTAAAGGGACTCCCACTAAGCTTGCATAGCTCACTCCTCTTATTTTCCATCTTCTTAGATAACCCAACAGACTAGAACGCAGACTCAACATGCGGAAGGTCTAAGCTTGTTTTCACCAATGATTTATTATTATTTATTATTACGATTATCATTTTATTTTATTATAAACCATGGTATGAGACAAGTATTTTTAATTATATCAATTAGGATGCATGCTATTAATAGGTATTTATGTAGATGGAATAATTTATAATTAATATTTCTTATTGATAATGATTTTAGAATGTTGTTTTATTAAGTGTTTTTTAACAGGTTAATTTATTATACAAACATTATTGATTTATTTTTCGTTGCTAAATTAATGTTAGTTTTTAATTGATTACTATAAGATATTCACTATTATAAAACAAGTTTAGAATTAAGAATGAATTAAAAAAAAGGACAAATTCACCTCGGTGATTAATTTAGTCTCTTCAACTCGGGTCTACCATCTAGGTCGAGTTGAGGTGATTACATATAATCTTCCAAGCAGGGTTCTTAAAACATAACAGACCCTATCACCAAGAAGTAAGCTTACATAACATTTCGATGTACACATAATTTAGCAAAGAATTCTGCAACAACATTGATTTCCCTTTTTTGAAACCATATCTCTTTATTAACTTGAAAGTTGAAAGTCTTTGCTATTGGAAATGCAAGTAATCTCATGTTGGTTGAGAAAAAACTATTAAGATGAGTTAAATATAGTCTTGTCTTTTACTTTCATTGAATACTTGAAGTTAAAGGCTCAACACACATGCACCGCTTCTCGGTTTGTGTTTGTGGTGGTTTTTTTTTTTCAATAAAATTTCTACTTTTTTATAAATTATTTTCAAAAATTGCAAAAAATCTTCAGATTGTTGCAGAAACGTCCGGTTAGTTTCTGGCCATTGCACTTTTTATGGAAATTGACACTACATATTAGAAAATAGTATAAATAGCAGACCTTTCTCCTCTTTAGTATAACAAGAAAAACCACAATCTCATCATTATTTTTCTCAACTTGTCAATTTTCTTTTCCAGTCAAATTTTCCGACCAAATCTTCAATTTTTTTTTCAACAAAGGGGTTCAAGTTTCAAGATTTGTTTTGTCGTCGAAGGATCTGATGATCACTTCTTTGCATCCGGTGTACCGGACTTGGAGGACGATCATGCCTTTACGGTAAGAGATACATTTTGAAATAAATTTGAAAAAATATCTTATTATATTTGCTTCGGGTGAGTGAAGAAGAAGATGATATGTTCATTCCTTCCCCCACTAACTTAATAATAATAATAATATAAAATTTTATGTTTTCCTTTTCTTTTACTTAATTTAAACCATATTTTATATTAATCAATTTAATAAACCATGCTACCGTTCACTAATAAGTATAATGACATGGTCTAATTGCTGTTTTAGTCCTTTGGTTCATTTCCTAATTAAAAACATGTAGTAATTGATTTTACTATTCTTATAATTTAGTCTCTATACCTTAATTAATCAGAAATTTGATAAAATTGTCTATCCGAATTCAATTCACTTACAATATAACCGTAAATATTTAATAAAATATTTACAATCTCGGTTTATGGAAACGGAATCTCAAACCGAATTTTTCGACATCACCGGTTTTCGGATTGTTACATATTTTGAATTTAAATTTAAATTTAATATTGATGTATATTCTATAAAAAATTTATGTAAATGATATTCTGTTTTGATAACAACGATTTAACAGTAGATGAATTTAGAAAATTATAAGTGGAAAATATTAAATTATAGAACAATTAAATTTCCATTTTCTATTCGTATTTAATTATTTTTAGATTATTATATTTATATTTGAATCATATTTTATCTTTATGCAATTATTAGTTTAATATATTTATATTTTAAACTTAAATTTTAAAGTCTCTTAAATAAATAATTATTTATATTTTGAATTCAACTTTAAAAATGTCATAAAATTAATTTCTTTACTAAAATTTGTATATAAAGTATTAAATTAATTTATTATATTAAAATGTAAGGAGAATCACATGTGTAGCACGTAACGCTAAAACTAGTTTAACAAATAACACCCTTGAAATAAAATTGAAAGTGATAAATGAGAAAAGGTAATTAATTCAAGATTCAGTCGTGGAAAGTAAATTCATGAGATAGCAATTGGTGATTGTGTATAGGAAAATTCTCGAGACATTAATTATAATGTTGGACAAGACTTGAGTTTGGGCGTAAGATATAACAATGGAGGAGCTCAATGAGAATAACGAGCAAACTTCTTGGCTGTTCTCGTGGCGGAATCCTTGTGGATAACCTTGGTGGGGTACTTCTTTATCGCTGCAACCAAACAGTGGTCATAGAGGCGGTCACGAGTTTCGTTGTCGAAGGATCTGATGATCACTTCTTTGCGTCCGGTGTACCGGCCTTGGAGGACGATCATGGCCTTATTGGCTTATCATTGTAAAATTTTGACCAGCTACTGACAGATAGATAAATTAAGTTCAATTACTTAATTGGTAATCCTATAAAAAATATACACAAAATACCAAACGTGTTGGCTTCTCAAAATGAAGTATAGAAGGGTAAATACACTGTGGAGAACGTAATATATTGACTTCAGCATTTTTGGGGTGATTTTTGCGTAGAAATTGTAAACGAAGACATTAGTGATTTTTGCGTGGGTCAGGCTTCTGATGGCAATCCGTAATGACTGGGCAAAAACCAAATAACAGGTGCAAGACTTTGACTTCCAAACTAATAAACTTGTTTAATTTGTTTTCTTTTATCAGACGAATATTAAAAATTTACCTTTAGTTAGTATAATAATAATTTTTGTTTTCAAATTTTATGTTTTTTTATCAATTTAACTATGATTCGGTATTAAAATTATAAAATAAAATTTTGAATATGTTATTGTTAAAGAACTAATATGTACGAGAAATAGTTATCATTGAAATAAAAAACAGGATAAAATAAAAAAATTAAATCATTACATGCTTCGTCAATGTTTCTAAATCAAATTAGTAGTATTTTTAAGTCAAATTTCATGCTCTTGAACAACATATAAAACTAATATTACAAAGGCTTGTGAAATCTTCTGTGATGTCTTTTTAGCAAAAATACAAAATATACAACAAGATTTTCTTTTTAGACTTAATTCAAATTTTCAGTTCATTTAAATTATTTTCAAGCACAAATTGTAATAATCAATTATATTCTTAATTTTTTCTTTTCTTATAACGAAAAAGCCATGTAAAAAAAAAGAGGTAAAAAATAGAGAACCAATAATTTTGCTCAATGTTTTTATTTTTTTCTATGTTATTTAAAAGAATGAGTATTGCATACTTCTATACATATAATACAAATATAAATTTTGGAAGGTTTATCGATTGAGTATTAACTCGATTAGCATGGTCATTGTTGACAATGCAAGAGCACGTCTTATTTATGGGTTGGGGAGGGGCTATGGGTAATCCTAGGCATTGTGTCTAATGAGATTAATGTTCAAAAAGAATTTGTTGGAGGGTTTATAAACAACTTTCCCTCGTTTTCTCACTTTATTTGTTTTTTATTTTTATTTACTTTTATATAATTTTTATTTTTAGAAATTTCTAATTTTTTAAAAGAATTTGAAATATTTATCATTTTAAATATAATCTCGATTAGTTCCTCATGAATCTAGTAAACAATATAAACTTAAATGAAAGAATGAGTGTAAAGAACAATTTCAAGAATAGAGTTTAGAAGAAGCCTGATTGTATTGAATTTAAGTGCTGAATCCTTACAGAGTTTGAGAATAATTTCAGCATCTGATTTCTCCCCAAAAGTGGAAAACAAGTGCAGGAATAAAAATCTAAGACCTAAGAAAAAGGAAAAACTAAAGACTGAATTAAAGAGAAAATTATACAATAGAAAAAATGTGTCCTCCACATGTGTTAATTGAGCCTATTTATAGACTTAGAGTCGTCATCGTCCTTAACCCTAGGTTAGTTGACGTTCCCGAGCTTAAAGTTGGATTATGCGAACCAAAACGCCCTTGACTCATATTAGTTTCTTGTACAGAGTTGATGTCACGACACAACAGGTCATGTGTTGCAACATCGAGGCCAACATACTTTTCTTCAGGGTATCTTTAAGGGCATGTCACGACATCCTCAAGCTATGTCGCGACATCGAAGGTAGTCTTGGACTTCTTCAGTTCTTCTCCATATGTTGCGACATCAAATGCTCCGTGTTGCAACTTAGTGACCAGTATCGAGTTAATACGCCTTCTAATGGTCTCCTACACATTTACAAAGTATATTAGCTTACCCTAGGCCTCGTTCGACCCCTAAGGTTAATAAAAGACTCAAATACCACAATTTATTGAATTTAAATAAATGTATGAAAACTTAAGTAAATTCCAACTAAAATGCTCATATTCAAGCTCGTCAAATGCGAAAAATAGTTTAATCTGCTACACCGAATTATGACAGATTAAACTCCTCCACACTTAAGTCATTACTTATCCTCAAGCAACACAAATAAAAATAATAAATGAAAAGATGACCCTTAAGGAAGTATGGTACAAATGTTAGCTTTGGAGCATATGAATAGGTGTTTCGTATTCGCATATAATCTTGGCATGAGATATAACTAACTTACCACTTTTGATATCAAACACCTAAGTTCAGCATATTACAAAGCATACAAGCATCAAGTGGTGTGTCATTGGAAGCACAAAAAACAACCTATCCCTATGAAATAACGAAAAGAATAGTATAAGGGAAGTAGGGTCAAATCCTCAAGGACCAGATTGCTACAACTTCTTGTTCCACGAAATCTTGGGCACAGTTGTGCCCAAGAAAAACGACATACCTGGAAAAAATAAAAAAATAAAAAATATGGATGAATTGAAATTGTATGAATTGAAATTGAAATTGTAAAAAGAAACAGAATTGAGGAAAGGGATTCTTCGATTTCAGGGATTCCAACCTTCGGTTGTCTCGATCCTTATTGGATTCCATCTTAGGCTTTTAGGTGATCCTTCTCATAACAGAATAAGCAGTTATAGTGGAAGAGGATGCCTATGACCATAAACTCCATTTAGATTTTAAACTTACGATTTAGAGGAACCTGACTCTAGCCAACCGTCACTTTTATGGGACCGTCTTACACTAGATCATCATTTCTCAATGGCGAATGCCACACCATTTCGTCTCTTGGGCTTGACAACCACTGACGTAGAAAGTTAGCGAACCGATTGTGCAACATTGCCAAAACATACAAAGCGATCATTCTTTGCACAAGATGAAAATATCACTTTTGGAAGGACATGGATGGAAGCGTTAGTCCCGTAATGCTGAGAAACAATGAATACTCATTAAGAAGGCTAAGTGCGGGTTCTAAGCCTCATGAACATTTTTTGGGGAATCTCGACAACCTTTGGCTAGATGAGTTTAGTGGCTCATGTTTTTCCAGAAAAAAAAGTAATAACTTTAATGGGATGAAATTTTATTGAAAAATAAAAGGAAAGGAACAAAAAGCTAAGAGCTTTAGAGGGAAGGAGTGTTTTACAGAAAAGATGAGTGAATATTTATGTCACTACATCCCCTATTTATAGTACATAGAAAACCTAGTTTGTTCCTATTTAAACTCTAAAAATAAATAAAAAATATAATCTCAAATTAAATCTAAATAATATCATAATAATCCAAACAATAATCCTAAAAATAAAATTTGAATTTAAATAGAGTATTCTCTTCATAAATCTCTTCTTTGAATTTTTGCCCCAAGTCTTTTTCACTTTGTATTTTTGGTGCCACTTCTTCCCTATTTCGCTTGCTGACCCATTTTGTCTTTAAATTCACACTTTTTGCCCCCAAATTTCCTTTTTCATTCAATTTAGTCCCTATAAGATGAAAACCTATAAAAAGTCCAGATTAGTAAGATCATATTCAAAATATATATGCAATTAATACATAAAAATATGTCATTTCAAAGTATTATCATATTCCTCCCTACTTAGCCCATGCTTGCCCCCAAGTATGGTTCCTAGCCCACTGTGTAATTTAGATTTTACCATGAAAGAAGTATCACTCCAAAGTTTTATAAAAATTAGGTATAATGCATATGAAAATAAGGAAAACATTTAGCTTGCTTTAAGTAAAATAGAAAAGTATTCCAACTTAAACACACAAAAGGTTAAATCGACTTGGATTATTTCATGTAAATTAGGTAATTTACTAAACTTACCAAGACACCCTATTTGTTCCACCGTTAGTCCCCAAATGAAATTCTTTTTTTTTCTCTTTTTTTTTAAAATTTTTTTCTTAAGAATGTATTGGCCCTTTTGACATGAAAAAGGATGACAACCCAAGCACCCCACCTTGGTTACTCAGCCCAACACACTCTTATTTTATTATTATATATTTTTTTGTTAAGAATGTATTGACCCTTTTGACACGAAGAGGAATGACAACCCAAGCACACCACCCTGGAGGACTAGGAAAAAAATCAAGTGTCAAAAATAAGTTTTGGTATTTATCTATCAGTCACGAAAATAAATTTAGCATACATTCGTATTAAGTGTCATATTTGCATTTAGACTTTAATTAATTCTACTATAAGCAAGATAGGGTTAACTTTATTAATCATAATTATTTTAGCCTAATAGAAATAAAATAGTGGAGATGAAATCAATATAGAAAAATCATAACTAACTCAGTAGACAATAATCATGCTCGCAGGTCCAACAGTTGGTAATTCCTAGTAAAAATCTTTGGCATGAAAAGAGGCAAGATATACTAAAAAAACAAATGTGGACAAAAATAAGCATAAGGCAGCAGCAACAGTAACACAATAGAAAAAAGTAAATAAAACAACAGAAATAATGAGGAATGTCTCCCCCTACTTAAAACACATTTTCCTCAATGTGAAAAAAAACAAATTGAGAAAAAAAAAGTTTTAGAAAAACTACCCATGTAGTCACTGTCGTTCACGCATAGCTACAAGGAGGGAAAGGTTTGGAGTTGCCAAGGTCGATGTGTTGGGGTGCCAAGAATTGGTGCCGACGATTGTTAACGGTGAAGGAAGGTTTGACTGTGGCACAGCTCTTAGTCCTAGCCATGGTGGTTTGAAAATTGGTGGTGAGGGTGGGGGAGAGGGCTAACGACAGCTTGAGGGAATTTTGGGTGCATATGGTGAAAAATTAGGGTTTGAAAGTGTAGGAGGAAGGGTGTTTGGCTGTGGGGTGGGAGTTTGGGCGTCGGTTTGGGCGAGTTTAAAGTCGAGATGCACTAATCCTACCTAGATTAGGGTAGAATATAAGGTTTTACTAAAACATACCCATTGCTTGAAGATGCCGTTCCAATTTTAATTTTTTTTCTTGTCAATTTTCCTGGATATAAGAAGAGAGAATAAAATTTATTAAAATGAAATAAAATAAAAAAATAAAGTACCAATAAAATATATATAAAATATAAATAAAAATAAAACTGGGTTGCCTCTCAACAAGCGCTTGTTTAACGTCGTTAGCTTGACGCCCCAACTAGTATTGGGGTTGTTCCAACTATATTCTTTCGATTGTATGGGCTTGGAGATTCTCATTTTTTATCACATCCAACATATTTAGGTTCAATCATCTTTACACCTCTTGCTTTGGTTTCGTAATTTACTCCAAGAAAATCTTATGTGTGCATGTCAAGGGGTTCATCCATTTTAAGTTGACAATGGTCTCATCATTCTCCAAAAATGCGCACTTGAAATGCTGGAGAAGTGATTTTAATTCTAGGTCTGGTGCCTGCACAACAGAAGGTAGAACTTTAGTGTATATGGGAGCCGATAATCATTATCAGATTCTCAAATAGATCTTGAATTGAAATTATCATCAAACAATATTTCAAGTTTATCTTCATAATGTGACTCAAAACTTTATTCTACTAACGAGTCAATTATGTCAACACGGTTTACGTTCAAGATTTCACTCGAGTGGCTAATAGCGTCATAAAAGTTAAACTTCACGATCTCCCCGTCAAACTCCATCATGAGGGTTCCGCTACACACGTCAATCTTAGTATTTGTAGTACTAAGGAAAGGTCACACCAACAAGATGTTTGAAGACCTAGGAGCGTTATTCTCTTCCATTTTTATCATATAAAAGTCTGCAGGAAAGATAAGTCCGTTGACTTTCACTAATATGTCCTCAAAGACTCCTTCGGGATGCACAATAGACCTGTCTGCTAATTGAATGATAACATCTGTTTTCATCAAAAAACCCACGTTAAATGCTTCATAAATAGAAAAAGGCATTATATGTATGGAGGCCTCCAAATCACACATAGCTTTTTTAATTCCTAAGTGACCTATTATGCATGATATTGCAAATATGCCCCTATCGTTACATTTTACTAGCATCCTCCGATGCAACGCCGCAAATACATTTTCACCAATAGTTACTCTTTAATTTCTAGTCAATTTTCACTTGTTGGTGCAAAGCTCCTTAAGGAACTTGGCATATCGTGGAATTTGTTTGATGGCATCCAGCAATGGTATGTTGATCTCAACATTTCTGAATGTTTCGAGGATCTCCATCCTATGGCATGCCAATTATATCTATAAACAACACACATTACTTACCGATTATCTGTGTACTATCACTTCATATTAGCATCTTTTACAAAAGACTAGCATAGTCATATAACATATATATTACAAGTTTGTTTCATGTATACAATTGCACTTTACACAATAATCACATACTCACTTACCACATTTCATGCACAATACACAACCACAAAATAATGATAGATTCAAGAAAACTTACGCTCAGAACTTAGAGTAGGGGTTTAGGCTACATCTAAATTCCTAAGTAACACATGACTCGTGTTTACGAGTAGCAATTCCATACATCACCACTTTATGCTTTAGTTAAAAAATTAAAAGCTCAACTAACGCTTCCCTAGCTCGTAGCAAGCTCTAACAAATCTAAATCTTTACACACATAAATCATACAATAACCATAGTCAAATATCAACCAAGAATCCACTCAAAGCAACTAAAACACAAGCTTAAGCTAAGTTCCCACGTAACTTAATTAAACTATTAACATAACAAACTTTATATACTAATATCGTGATCTATACTAAACCTCTTTGCTTAAAATCAATTATGTTCATCTACTTAATCGTCTATACCTAATTCACAGCCTTCAAAGTAGACAAATCTACTCAATTCATACTATCGACATTTTTTGACATCTTTTAGGTAATTTTCACAAAAATTTATTAAAACATGAGAAATCATTAACGAAAATTCAAGGTAAGTTTAAATACCTTTTAATCATGCTAAAACAAGTTGAAAATCACTTTGAAACCAAGTTTTGACTCAAAATCCCAAAATCCACCATTAATGGCTCGATTTTTTACTTTTATTTAAAACATGCGATTTGAGGGCTAATAATTCAATTTTAGAGTCTAAGTAACATTAAAAACCAATGGATACATGAATGATTACCTTTGTTGAAAGAATGAACAAGTTTCGATGTAAATCTGAAAAACTCATGTTTGAAGATGATGATGAAATCTGTGGAGTTTTGGATTTTTTTTTGGAGATTATGATAATAAATAACTTAGGAGTGATAGGTAATCAAGGTATTGTGATTTGGGAATAAAAAATAAATGAAAATAGCTAGGGATATGGCAAGGGGGGCACAAGCTTGAAAGGGAATGAAGAAATCGCGAAATTTGTAAGTGGGGGTGACTTTTAGATTTAATTTTAAAAATTGGTTTAAATGCCACATAAATTCTCACTACTTTGACTCTATTACAAATCAACCATTTCTCTAAAATTAAGGGTTTCTAGAACACTTTTTCAAAAATTGATTTAATAGCAAAGATACCAAAGTCAAAAACATTATCGAGTACAAACCATACAAATTTTCAAGCTCATCTAAGCCACAATCTCTAAATTTCCCCTAAAACTCCTTGGCCCTATTTTGGGGTGTTACAATCATAGAGTTTTCACCACCACTCTTTGACAACTGCAAGTTTAAAGGCAATGGTGAGTTAACTCATTTACAAAATTCTAGCTTAAATTTCCTTAGAACATCTAAGGCATACTTCTATTGTGAAATGAAGATACCAGCCTTCCTTTGATTAATTTCCATCCCAAGAAAGCAGCTTATCAAGCCAAGATCTGACATATCAAATTCTTTTTGCATATTCAATTTAAATTATGAGAAATCTTCATCATTGCTTCCCGTCACCAAGAAATCATCAACATAAAGAGAAACAACAAGAAAGTCAACATTCATACCTTTCTTAATATGCAAAGTAGCTTTATTAATGCTCCTTTAAAAACCCAACTTCTGCAAATAAGAATCAATTCTGCAATACCTGACCCTTGGTGCATGTTTTAGGCTATAAAGAGTCTTATTAAGCTTGTTAACTTGATGTTCCTTTCCAACAACCACAAAACCTTTAGGTTGACAAACATAGATATCTTCTTCAAGCTCTCCATTCAAGAGAGCTGGTTTTACATCCAAATGACACAGATTCCAGCCCAATTGACCTCTAATAGAAATAAGTAGTTTGATGGTATCGTGTCTAGCAACTGGTGCAAAAGTGTCACCGTAGTCAACTTCACATATTTGTGCATACCCCTTTACAACCAACCTAGCCTTATGCTTGATCATAATGTCATCAAGATTGAACTTAGTCTTATACACCCACTTCACACCTATAACATGTTTACCACTAGGCAGAAGTAGTAAACACTGATGTTTACTTGCTAAATAAGCTACTTACTAAAGTTTTTGAAGAGAAGACACCATTCAAGGCATGGTATGGTTTTAAACCTTTTGTTTCACACTTAAGAGTATTTGGTTGCACTTATTTTAATCATGTTCTAGAAGAGAAAAGAAGCAAGCTAGACAGTAGATTACAGCCAATGATATTTGTTAGATATTATAGTGTTAAAAAAGGATATAGAATCTATTATCCGTCCACCAAGAAACCAATTGTAAGTAGATATGTGAAGTTTGATGAAAGAAAAAATATGGAATTGGACTGCAATAGAGGAAGAGATGTGCGAACAGAGGGCTCCAAAACTTAATCTGCATGCCATTGGAGACCAAACTGGAAATGATGTAGTCGATGAACAACCAATGCGAGGAACCAGGTCTATCGCTAAAATCTTTCAACGATGTAATTTGGCAAAATTAGAACCAATCACTTTTGAAGAAGCTGCTCAAGAAGCTGAATGGTGAACAATTATGAAAGATGAAATCACCATGATCAACAAAAATGAAACATGAGAGAGCTTGTGGATAGACTGATTCGAAAGAAAGTGATTAGAGTTAAATGAGTGCTCAAAACCAAGATGAATCTTAATGGATCAGTCAACAGATATAAAGTGGGAGTGGTTGCAAAGGGGTTCAGCTAGCAATACAGAGTGGACTTCACTGAAACCTTTGTCCCTGTTGTAGGGTGAGACACCATAAGGCTACTAATAACTCTTACAACTTAGAAGGGTTGTAGGTTACATCAAATGGATGTAAAGTTAACCTTCCTAAATGGTTTTTTTGAAGGAAGAAATTTATGTCATGCAACCTCAAGGGTTCGCAATACCTAGGTCTAAGGCCAACGTGTACAAATGGAACAAAGCACTATATGGCTTGAAGCAAGCACCAAGGGTGTGGTATGAGAGAATTGATAATCATCTAACAGAGATAGGTTTTGAAAGAAGCATCTAGTAATGAAATACTCCTCATTATTTTATTATATGTTGATGATTTACTTGTGATTGGTAGCAACAGTGAACTAGTGATTGTATTCAAGGACCAGATGCAAGAGAAGTTTGAAATGTCAGACATAGGTGAAATGACATACTTCATTGGTTTGGAGGTAAATCAAGCTTGCGATATAATTTTTGTAAACCAAAAGGGGATCGCGATGAAAATCCTGTGAACATATAGCATGGAGAATTGTAAACCTATGAGCACCCCTATTGTTCAAGGTGAGAAGCTCTTCAACAATGAAGATGTTGAAAAGGTTGACAAAACAAAATACAAAAGTTTGGTTGGATGTCTGCTTCACGTGACAACATCTAGACCTAACATAATATTTGTTGTAAGTTTGTTGTCAAGATACATGCATTGCTGCAATGTGAACCACTACATAATAGCAAAAGGGTTCTACGATGCATAAAAGGAACTCTTAGCTATGGAGTGAAGTTTTTAAAAACTAAAAAGGTTAAACTACTTGTGTATTCAAACAGTAATTGGGTTAGGTCTACAGAAGACATGAAGAGTACCTTGATCGCTTCCAGACATACCAACGTCCAGAGTAGAAATCATGCACAAATGGTATGAAAAAGCAGTATCCGCAAGTATATGGGTCAAGTTGTAATATAGTTAAAACGGAGTAGGTAAGTACTCCGAGGATCGTACTTAGGGGAAGCGAGCACTAAATTAAGTCTACTCTAAGCATAAATAGATCTAATTAATAATTTAATTGATTTATAGTACGAAGAATTAAAATAAAGGTTTTGGATAATTATAATAAAAATAATAAGAAAAGAAATTAAATTAACAAAAAGCAAGAAATAAAATAAGAAAATATGCATCAAATCTAGGCATGGGTGATTAACTCGCTTTCGTAATCGAAATAAACTATCGTCTCAGGTTTTCTCGTTTAATCAACTAGTCAATACCCCAGCAGGATCTTTCGATACGTTCACTGAAATACTGAGTCGGTAATAACTACTTATCTTCCGACCTCACAGTCCAGACCGATTCAGGATTAAGGTGTTCACGAACAAGCCATACAATTTTGGGTTGATTCCCACATTGATGACTTCCTAGGGTTGTCAAGCCTAGGGTTTAGATTCTTCCTTTCTTGAACAGTTGATCTGTTAAGAAATCCTTACAAAACAATTTCAAGAATAGAGTTTAATGACCAAAATAAAATAAAAAAATTCTATAGTTTAGTTACTAATGGTATAATCTACCTAAAAAAGGTCTTCAAAAATAAACCTGAAAGTTTGGCGAAAATTTGGGGTAGTACTTTAAAATTTTGTCTTGGACCACAACAATACCACTTCCAATCATCAACTCACCAAATTAATTTCAATTTTGAATTTAATCAAAATAAAACAAAATTGATTCAATCCCACCTTAATTTGGTGTTCAAATTTGCAAATTAAAAAAATAACCAAAATATAAAAATAAAAATAAAAATCAACTTTTCACCTTATGGTTTAAAATTTTGTTCTAACCCCAAAAATCTAGATGAGATTTAATTTAGCCCTAATTTAAAACCAAACTTTTAATTTTAATTCTTAAATCAAATTAAGATTTACTTGGGCTTGTTTGATAATCAACTGAAAAAAAACTAAATCATCTAATACATAATATTTTTAATCACTTAATTTTCGATAATCTATAATAAAAAACAGTAAAATATAGAATTTCTTTTAATAATGAAGTATGAAAATGATAAGTAGACAAAAGAGTTACTTATCACCTAACGTAGAATCTTTTATCTTATTTTATTTCTTTTAACATTACCTTTTAAATGTTTTACCTTTAAATTTTCAAAAATTCATTTATCTCACAAATTCTACATGTCTGTTTTACAGCCCATATTCGGAGTTCATGAACACCCTTTCAACAATGTTGTCTCTAAGATTGAACATGTATTCTCTATTGAGAGTAAAAAGTATCTTACAATTGCACTCAATACTTTTTAACATATAGCAAACATATTTTATAACTTAAATTCAATACTTAATTTTGTAATGCTTAATTATATAACACTTTTTTTGGTATATGTGAAACTCATTCTTTTACTAAGTAAATAAATGAGAGTAATCAAATAAATTGATTTTTATGTAGATTGAAGCACAAAGTCACAAGACTTAAATTCCATCAAGGGCTCCATGTTAGAAGTGCGAGCATAATATGCATGCTTAAACCAACATTAACTTACTCGGTCGAGAGTGTAATATGTTGAGTTTACTTTGGAGAAATTCTGAATATGGTTAGTAGTTTGGAGGAATGCTGCTTGTGAAGACAATAATGGTTTCCGCGTGGGTCATAGGCTTCTCATGGCTCAAACCAAAATATACAAGGAAGACCTTGACTTCCAAAGCAATATACATGCTTAAATTGACTTCCATCTTCATCTTTATTCAAACACCAATTTCTTTAAAAACAAAAACTATTTTCATTAAAATTAAAAAGAAAAATTCATTAATTCATTCCATGAATGGGATCATATAATTCTGGAAACAGAAAAAGAATCAACAAACACTTGTCGGCGGTGAAGAACAAGCTCCAACAACACGAGAAAAGCTTTAGTCTCAGAATCAATAAAATATTATGACACACTGATAATCAACTTTATCACAACTCAACATCAATAAAAATAAATAATTTTTCTATTTTTTAAATAATTCCTAGTTTTTTAGTAGGTATGATAATAATAGTTTGATTTAAACCATATTCAATAAAATTAAAACCTAACAAACTCGAAATTGAAATGCACGAAAACAATGGAAATTAAATAAATTTTTATTTAATGTAATTTTAGATAGTTGATATGGGAATTAAATTTGTGTTTATAATGTAACTCATTTTGTGATTTGATTATTTGAATCAAATAAGTACTCTGTTGTGAAGAAGCTAATTAATTAAATTAAGTTTTTACTTCAAGATTCACAACTGGGCTAAGTTTATTATATTTAATTTTAAAAATATTTCTATTGATATTTATATATATGTTATTTATTAGATTGTGTAAATTTTAACTAAAATTAAAAATTCATCTTGATTATTAAAACATAGTTCTAATTATTAAAAGCCATGTCTTTAAACCAAAATGTTAAATATTTAATAGGAAAAAAAGAAAGCAACTATGAATAACAATGTCGTGCACTGATGAAGATTTATTCTACTTATCACTTTCCACTGGTTCCTATATCATTACATCAACTTCAAATCATTTATTTATTTGTGATTTTCATCACTCATAAACATCTCATGATTCTTAAGCTCGATCAATGATATTTCATGAAGAGGCATTGCAATTGGAGACTTGATGTGTAGGAATTCTTGAGACACTAATTTCATTGTTGGTCGAGCTTTGGGTCTAAGTCGTAAGCATGCAAAAGCAATGACAGCAATAAAAGCGATCTCTCCTGCCATTTTTCGACTTCTCGGGGTTGATAATCGAGGGTCCAAAATTTCATTTAGCATGAAATTTTGGACACGAGACGATGATGATGATAGTGTTGACAATAATTCACCGGGATGCTTTCCCATCAATATTTCCAATGCCAACACTCCAAAACTATAAACATCACATTTTTCGGTCACGACCAACGAATAAGCAAGTTCTGTAATTAAAACAAAAAAGAAAAGCTAAATAGATGTTAATTTATATTCTGTATTCATCTTAGTTGCATGTATGTTTGCATTTGAATCCTCCAACCTCGAATTAATTTTTGTAATTTATATTTGATATTTCTTACTTTTGTCTTTTCTACTTATTTCCCTCATTATTCTAATATGTAATTCGAAACAAATAAGCAGCAGAAACTAAGAATGGATAGAACTAAATAAAAAAGATAAGAAGAGAGTGAAGGTGCAGAACCTGGGGCAATATATCCATACGTCCCAACAATTACAGTTCGATTAGATGAATCAGGATCAAGAAGTCTTGCAGTCCCAAAGTCAGCAATAAAAGCTTCCAATTCAGAGTTCAACAAAATGTTATTGCTTGAGATGTCTCGATGAACAATTGGAAGGTTGCAATCATGATGCATGTAAGATAGAGCATGTGCGACACCTTTGACAATGTTCACTCTTTTGGTCCAATCCAATTCCACAGCTTCATCATCAATGCTCAAGGCATAAAACAAGCTTCCATTTTCCATATATTCATAAATCAAAAACATGCAGCGATTGTGGAGACAAAATCCGTGGAGCTTGATGATGTTCTTGTGTCGTATTTCTGCTAAAAACTTGATCTCATTTCGAAAACTTGTATCGTAAGCCGGTTGCTCAGCCTCCAATCGGTGGAGCTTTTTTAAAGCAATAACTTTGCCACTTGGTAAAACTGCTCTGTAAACACTGCCATAACCACCAGTTCCAATGCAATATTTGATATCAAAATCCTCTGTGGCTTTGATGATGTCTTCAAAAGCAATCTTTCCATCAAAGTTCCAAATAGTGAATAAATCTCCATTTTTGGTTGGACTTGAATCAGATTTCAAAGTTTTAGCTCTATATCGTCGGAATAGGATGAATGTCACCAACACAAAAGTCGAGACAGAAAATAACAAAGATGGAACCAGAATAACAATAGGCAGATTGTGCTTCACATTTGGAGATGAAGGGCAAGGACGGAAGCCTTGAATGGAACCACATAAATCCTTGTTGCCTGTAAATGTCTCGGGTGCAAAATACAATAATCCATTTGGAATTTGACCCCTCAGTGAATTAAATGCCAAATCGAGGTTCTCCACAAAAAATGGAAATTCAGGAATCGTGCCTGTTAGATTATTCCAACTGAGATCTAAGCTTCTTAAATAAGCTAAACTCCCAAAATGGGAAGGTATCACTCCTTGGAGAAGGTTATGGCTAAGTTCAATGTTTTGGGAATTGAGTTGAGAAGGTATATCTCCACTCAAGTTATTGTTTGCCAAAATTAAGCCTGTTAAATTTGACAAATTACCAATCTGAGTTGGAATGGATCCACTCAATTTATTGTCTGAGAGATCTAACCATTCTAAAGCCTTCAAACTCTCAATTTCATGGGGTATAGGACCTTCCAAAAGATTCGAAGCCATGGATAGACACCATAAATTGGATAAACTACCCAAATTTGGAGGGATGACACCACTAATTTGATTATGGGAGAGGTAAAGATATTCCAATTTTGTTAACTGACCTAGAGAGGAAGGGATGTGACCTGAAAGCCTATTGGAGGATAGATCCAATTCAACCAAATTCGTTAACTGGCCCAGAGAGGAAGGATAGATCCAATTCAACCAAATTCGTTAACTGGCCCAGAGAGGAAGGGATGTGACCTGAAAGCTTATTGGAGGATAGATCCAATTCAACCAAATTCGTTAACTGGCCCAGAGAGGAAGGGATGTGACCTGAAAGCCTATTGGAGGATAGATCCAATTCAACCAAATTCGTTAAATGGCCCAGAGAGGAAGGGATGTGACCTAAAAGCCCATTGGAGGATAGTTTCAATTCAACCAAATCCGTTAGTCCCCCAATATCTTCTGGAATGGATCCATTAAGTTGATTGCTTTGAAGGAACAAAGAGGAAAGATTGGTTAAGTTGCTGACAGAAGATGGGATTGGACCAACAAGACAATTGGAGGATAGATTCAATGCAACCAAATTCGTTAGTCTCCCAATATCTTTTGGAATGGATCCATCAAGTTGGTTGCTTTGAAGGAACAACGAGTCAAGATTGGTTAAGTTGCTGACAGAAGATGGGATTGGACCAATAAACCAATTGTTTGAGAGATCAAGATCAACCATTCTCTCTAGCTCTCCAATATTTGGTGGAATGGTACCACTAAGGCGGCAGTTTCTGAGGTGGAGAGTCATTAGCTTTTTAAGGTTGACTATTTCGGAAGACGTAAAAAAAATGGGGTTACCAGACAATTTTAGAGAAACAAGATTCTCCATGTTCTGAATATCCAAGGTAGTGAAATGAAGATAGTTATAGGAAAGATCAAGCACTGCCAATTGATTGAGGTTTCCAAATGAAGAAGGTAACTCACCTGTAAGGCTATTCGAAGACAGGTTAAGGAGCTTGAGTTTCGAAAGTGCTCCTATTTGAGGTGTTATGCTCCCATTCAGACCATGGCCACTAAGATCAATATCGACGACACTTCCAGCATTGCATCGAATACCAGGCCACATACAATGGTTTCCAACTCTTTTATAATTACTCCACCACCCCGTTTCCCTCAACGCTTTTGCTTCTGCTGCCAGCCATTGAGAATCATAGTTTGTTGCTCTTGTAATTGCACTAGTGATTACAATTACAGAGAGTAAAAGGAAGGTAGGGATGCAAGCGTAAGAGTAGGATTTCATAGCTATGAAGTTGAGGACTCCAATTCTCAAACTTGAGCTTATTTAAGTACACATAAAACAGATTTAATTTGATTGGATATATATTAATTTCAAAGTCTTTAGGCATTGTCTAACACAAATTGATTAATATTATGCTATGTACTTGTCTTCGTCTCTTAGAAGTAAACTGGAAGTTATAGCAAATGATGTGTTTTTCTTTGTTGAAGCTTCTAAGAAGGTGATAAGTGAATAAAATGTGAAGCTTTTTTATTTACTAATACCACTCCATAAAGCGATGTCAGATTGGAACAACCAATTTGTTTGTTGATATATTTAAACTCACAAGATTTTTCAAATTTCCAGCAACTGCTGGCATAGGACCTGTAATTAAATCATAAAGGAGTATATCATATCTCTTAATTATTTTGGTCAGTCAATTGTTAAACTTTTTTACATTTTAATTATTTAAAATTTTGGAATTAAATATTTTAGTCACTTTCTATTAGTTGTCTAACCTAAGTCTAATGTGAACCTTGTTATATTGGTTTAATAATAAATTTAGCCTCCAATATTTACAAAAATTTTCATTTTAAGGCTAATTATAAAAAATTAATTTTCATTTAAAATTGTAATAGAACGTGGGAAATGCTATGTGCTAGACTGAAAGAATTGATAACACTCTATATAATCTAATATATGTCATGCACTGCAAAATTTAATTGACAATCCTATCAAAAAATACACAAAATCCCAAACGTTGGTTTTTGCTTGGATCATAGGCTAAAACCAAAAGATGGGAGGAAGACCTTGACTTCCAAACTAATCAACTTGTTTATATTGTTTTTTTTTTAATCACATTAATGTTAAGAGTTGTAATTGATTTGTTGAAACCAAATTAGTAATATATTCTAGTCGAGTTTTATATTTTGAAAAACATTCAAAACTGATATTACAAAGACTTATGAAATCGACTCTTATATTATTTTTAGAAAAATATTACTAAATATCTTGTAAGATTTTATTTTCAGACTTAATTCAAAATTCTCAGTTCATTTAAATTATTTTCAAAATGCAAATTGTAAAAGTAAATTATATTCTTAATTTTTATTTTCTTATAATAAAAAGTCATGTCAAGAAAAAGAGGTAAAAATAGAGAACCAATAATTTTGATTAATATTTTTTTCTTTGTTATTTTAAAGGATGAGTATTGAATATTTCTATATAGATAATACAAAGGGAAATTTTGAAGAGTTTAAAACAACCTTTCCTCCATTTTCTCTCACTCTATTTATTTTTATTTTATTCACTTCTATATGATTTTTAATTTTTGAATTTTCTAAGTTTTTAAAACAATTTCAATTTTAATCATTTTAAATATAATCAGGATCAAATTGATAGAAAACATAAAATCTGACGGTTAAATTATTATTAACCAAATTTTGACAAAAAATCCTAAACCCAAACATATTTTATAATTACTTAATTTTAAAATGCTTAGTTATATAACACTTTTTTGGTATATGTGAAACTCATTTTTTACTAACTAAATAAATGAGAGTAATCAAATAAATTGATTTTTATGTAGATTGAAGCACAAATTACAAGAGTTAAATTCCATCAAGGGCTCCATCTTAGAAGTGCGAGCATAATTTCCATGCTTATACCAACATTAACTTACTCGGTCAAGAGTGTAATATGTTGACAATAATGGTTAATTGTTTCTATCAAGTTTCGAGGAATGCTGCTTGTGAAGACAATAATGGTTTCCGCGTGGGTCATAGGCTTCCCATGGCAACCCATAACGACTGGGCTAAAACCAAAATATACAAGGAAGACCTTCACTTCTTAAGCAATACACTTGCTTAAATTCACTTCCATCTTCATCTTTACCCAAGCACCAATTTCTTGGCTAGTGCTCCATCACCCTTTTCTAATTTTAATTTTTTTCCTTCCAATTTATTTTAAAACAAAAACTAAACTCATTAAAATTGAAAGGAAAAATTCATTAATTCATTCCATGAATGGGATCATACAACTTAGAAAAAAAAAAAAGAAACATCAAACACTCGTCAGCGGTGAAAGACAACCTCCAACAACACGACAAAAGCTTTAGCCTTAGCATCAATAGAACATTATTACACAGTGATAGTCAACTTTATCACAACTCAAGCTCAACATATCTAGAGAGATTGCAAACAACTATCACAATAGGAAATCAACTACAAATTGTCTAAAGCGGCGGGCAGAATTGAAATTAGAACTGAGCATCTACCAAACTAGAGATGATGACAACAAAAACCTTTTTAAAATTACTTCTAAAAGCAATACTACATGTATAAGCAAGAGTAAAAAACCTGTACAAGACAAGACAAACTTTCAAAAGTGAAGACTTATTAAACAATGGAAAATAAAAAAAAAATTAAGACAACATGGGTCCAAAGTAACTTGTGAAATCATAATATGCATGCTTAAACCAACATTGACTTACTCAGGGGAGAAAATCTAAATATGTTTAATGGTTTCTATCTAGTTTCGAGGAATGCAGTTTGTGAAGACAATGATAGTTTCTGCATGGGTCATAGGCTTCTCATGCCAAGTCGTAACCACTGGCTTAAACCAAAATATACAATCAATAAACTTGACTTCCATCTTAATACCAATTTCTTGGTTAATGTTCCATCACTTTTTTCTAATTTTATTTTTTTTCAATTTATTTAAAAAAAAACTAAACTCATTAAAATGGAAAGAAAAAATTCATTAATTTATTCCATGAATGGGACTATAAAATTCGGGAAAAGGAAAAAAACAGCAAGCACTCGTCGGCGATGAAAGATAAGCTCCAACAACACAACAACCTTAGCATCAATAGAACATTATGGCACATTGACAATCGACTTAGCATCAAGAGAAAAAGGTTTGTACCTTACTAGAAGGTCAAGTTTAGTAAATTACGCCAATTGGGGGAGTATGGGAAGTTTGGCAGGAAGTGTTCAAGATTGCATCGGTAGAAAGGGCGCCGAGATGGTGGTCAAAAAGTCCACAGCACTAGCGGATTCAATAGGGAGCTCGGGGATGGTTTGGGCAGTAACAAGAGATTCTCCTTCTAGGAAGATTAGCTCATTGCTAGATCTATGGCAGGTTAACCTATTGTCGCTGCTCTCCCCAATGCTAGAGGACCCTCTTTCAAGTCTCGACCTCTTGTGGCTACTTCTGCCAGCTCGTACTCTAGAGTCAATAGTTTTTATAACTTGTTATGCACCCTATTAATACCTTTACATCCATAACTCTGAGCTGGGAGGGTTGTGATGAGAGTCAAGAATGAATAGGACCTATAGCATCAACAGAGGGGTCAACAACATTCTCTGCTAAATTTCTACATAATGACTTACCCTTAATGCCAAGGAGGAGGAGGACTAGTTGTGGGGAGGTATATTGTAAACAGTATAAAAGAAATTTGGGGGCTCCCTCCTTTTGACAAGCACCCAAGCTAACTCATTTTTGGCCTCAAATGGCCAAACTTCTTCAGTGGATTGCACCATCTCGAGACTCATGACAAGATAAAGATCGGCTGCCTGTCAACCATTTGGGCTTTTTCCTTCTAAACAGTTGCTGAAGATATTCTGGACAGTGAGGAGCTTTTTCCATTTTAGGGTTCCAGAGACTCAACCTTTTAACTTACTTTATGTAATCTCTGTGTCCAAAAGTTGATACTGAAGGTAGATAAATTCCTTGGGAATCAACCACTTAGTAGGGAAACCAAACCCGTTAGGGAGCTTACTCCTCACCAAGATGAATTTTTTACGGTTCAAGCAAAGGTTGGAAATCCAATTCTTCAGTATGGGTTTGCAGCCTTGGCAAATAATGAAATAATCTATCCAAGCTAAGGGCCCCTGAGTTTGGACCTTCAAACGATTAAAGCGTTGGAAGACACCAATCATGGGTGGCTTATTTCAAATGCTGCAGTTTAAGAAGTATGCCATCAAGGTCCACCAGGAAAAACCGATCAGGTATTCTAGAGCAATTTTATATTCTTCAAGGACTATGTAGAAGAAAGGGTGCAGTGGAAGGTAGAAGTCAGACTCTAACAGGTAGAGGGGTAGTATGAGACCCTTGCTGGAACCACTCAAGCATCTTTCCCCATTGAGGATTTCAAAGTGATATGCAAAATTTGGCAATTGGATACCCTAGCCTGCCAAGTAATTTACCATTTCCTACTAGGTGGTTAGACAATTATATAGTGGTGTTATTACTGAAGTACTAGTCCTTCAAGACTATGGATCATTAATGCTTGCAACCGTAGAACTTCTTCAGTGACCCCTTTGGCCATGGTGCTCATAATCCCTAGCCCTTCCTCTTGACATTGGTACAATCTCAGACATGCTAATATGGAAGTTAGAAGTAGGTAAAGAAGAATGAAGGATTACCTTAAAGTAGGGAAATGCTTACAAAGGAAGAATAACTTGGGTGACAGAACCGGAGGAAGAAGAAATGAATGGGAGAAATGAGACTTAGGGTATAGGGTTTAGGGTTTTAAGGTTTAGGATTTAGGTTTAAAAAAGCAATTGTAAGCAGATATGTGAAGTTTGATGAAAGAAAAATCTGGAATTGGACTACAATAGAGGAAGAGATGTGCGAACAGAGGGGTCCAAAACTTAATCTGGAAGCCATTGGAGACCAAACTGAAAATGATGCAGTCAATGAACAACCAATGCGAGGAACCAGGTCCATCACTGAAATCTTTCAACAATGTAATTTGGCGAAGCTAGAACCAGTCACTTTTGAAGAAGCTGTTCAAACAGTCGAATGGCGAACAATTATGAAAGATGAAATCACCATGCTCAACAAAAATGAAACATGGGAGAGCTTGTGGATAGACTGATTCGAAAGAAAGTGATTATAGTTAAATGAGTGTTCAGAACCAAGATGAATCCTAAAGGATCAGTCAACAGATATAAAGTGGGAGTGGTTGAAAAGGGGTTTAGCCAGCAATATGGAGTGGACTTCACTGAAACCTTTGTCCCTGTTGCAGGGTTAAACACCATAAGGCTGCTAATCACTCTTGCAACTTAAAAGGGTTGTACGATACATCAAATGGATGTAAAGTTAGCCTTCCTAAATGGGTTTTTTAAGGAAGAAATTTATGTCATGCAACCTCAAGGGTTTGCAGTACCTAGGTCCAAGGCCAAAGTGTACAAAAGGAACAAAGCACTATATGGCTTGAAGCAAGCGCCAAGGGCGTGGTATGAAAGAATTGATAATCATCTAACAGAGATAGGTTTTGAAATAATCATCAACGAACCCATATTATATGTAAAGAAAACTAGTAATGAAATACTCATCATTATTTTATTATATGTTGAAGATTTACTTGTGATTGGTAGCAACAGTGAACTAGTGATTGTATTCAAGGACTAGATGCAAGAGAAGTTTGAAATGTCAAACTTAGGTGAAATGACATACTTCCCTTGTTTGGAGGAAAATTAAGCTTGCGATATAATTTTTGTAAACCAAATGGGGTTCGAGATGAAAATCCTATGAAGATATAGCATGGAGAATTGTAAACCTGCGAGCACCCCTATCGCTCAAGGTGAGAAGCTCTTCAGCAATGAAGATGTTGAAAAGGTTAACGAAACAAGATACAGAAGTTTGGTTGGATGTCTGCTTTACTTGACAACATCTAGACCTGACATAATATTCGTTGTAAGTTTGTTGTCAAGATACATGCATTGCTGCAATGTGAACCACCACATAATAGCAAAAGGGTTCTACGATGCATAAAAGGAACTCTTAGCCATGGAGTGAAGTTTTTAAAGACTGAAAAGGTCAAACTACTTGTGTATTCAACCAGTAATTGGGTTGGGTCTACTGAAGACATGAAGAGTACCTTGATAGCCTCCGAACATACCAACATCCAAAGTAGAAATCCTGCACAAACGATATGAAAAAGCAGTATTCGCAAGTATACGGGTCAACTTGTAATATAGTTAAAACGGAGTAGGTAAGTACTCAGAGGATCATGCCCAAGGGATGCGAGCACTAAATTAATTCTACTCTAAGCATAAATAGATCTAATTAATAATTTAATTGGATTATAGTATGAAGAATTAAAATAAGGTTTTTGGATAATTATAAAAAATAATAAGAAAAGAAATTAAATTAAATTAAATAAACAAAAAGCAAGAAATTAAATAAGAAAATATACATCAAATCTGGGCCTGGGTGATTAGCTCGCTTTGGTAATCGTAATCAACTATCGTCTCAGGTTTTCTCGTTCAGTCAACTAGTCAATGCCCCAGCAGGATCTTTCGATACGTTCACTGAAATATTGAGTCGGTTAGAACTATTTATCTTCCGACCTCACAGTCGAAACCGATTTAGGGTTAAGGTGTTCACGAACAAGCCATACAATTTTTGGGTTAATTCCCACCTTGATGACTTCCTAGGGTTGTCAGGCCTAGGGTTTAGATTCTTCCTTTCTTGAACAGTTGATTCGTTAAGAAATCCTTACAAAACAATTTCAAGAATAGAGTTTAGTGACCAAAATAAATAAATAAAAAATTGTATAGTTTAGTTACTAATGGTATAATCTACCTAAAAAAGTCTTCAAATATAAACCTGAAAGTTGGGTGAAAATTCGGGGTAGAACTTTAAAATTTTGACTTGGACCACAACAATACCACTTCCAATCATCCACTCACCAAATTAATGTCAATTTTGAATTTAATTAAAATAAAATAAATTTGATTCAATGCCACCTTAATTTGGTGTTCAAATTTGCAAATTAAAAAATAATCAAAATATAAAATAAAAAAATCAAATTTTCCCTTATGGTTTAAAATTTTGTTCTAATCCTAAAATCTAGATGAGATTTAATTTAGCCCTAATTTAAAACCAAACTTTTACTTTTAATTCTAAAATCAAATTAAGATTTAACTTGGGCTTGTTTGATAATCAACTGAAAAAACTAAATCATCTAATACATAATATTTTTAGTCACTTAATTTTCGATAATCTATGATAAAAACAATAAAATATAGAATTTCTTTTAATAATGAAGTATGAAAAATGATAAGTAGACAAAAGAGTTACTTATCACCTAATGTAGAATCTTTTATCTTATTTTATTTCTTTTAACATTATCTTTTAAATCTTTTACCTTTAAATTTTCAAAAATTTCATTTATCTCACAAATTCTACGTGTCCGTTTTACAATCCATATTCGGAGTTCATGAACACCCTTTCAACAATGTTGTCTCTAAGATTGAACATGCATTCTCTGTTAGGAGTAAAAAGTATCTTACAATTGCACCTAATACTTGTTAGTATTTACCGAACATATTTTATAACTTAAATTCAATATTTAATTTTGTAATGCTTAATTATATAACACTTTTTTGGTATACGTGAAACTCATTCTTTTACTAAGTAAATAAATGAGAGTAATCAAATAAATTGATTTTTATGTAGATTGAAGCACAAAGTTACAAGACGTAAATTCCATCAAGGGCTCCATGTTAGAAGGGCGAGCATAATATGCATGCTTAAATTACCAACATTAACTTACTCATGTAATATGTTGAGTTTACTTCGGAGAAATTTTGAATATGGTTAATAGTTTCGAGGAATGCTGCTTGTGAAGACAATAATGGTTTCCGTGTGGGTCATAGGCTTTTCATGGCTCAAACCAAAATATACAAGGAAGACCTTGACTTCCAAAGCAATATACATGCTTAAATTGACTTCCATCTCATCTTGATTCAAACACCAGTTTCTTTAAAAACAAAAACTAATCTCATTAAAATTGAAAAGAAAAATTCATTAAATCATTCCATGAATAGGATTATATCGAGAAAAAGAAAAAGAATCAACAAACACTTGTCGGCAGTGAAGAACAAGCTCCAACAACACGACAAAGGTTTTAGTCTCAGCATCAATAAAACATTATGACACACTAATAATCGAGCAATTTACCAGAAAAAGCCCTTTTTTTTCAAAATTTATCGAAATGGGCCGATTTTTTTATTATTTACTGGAATGGTCCATTTTTCGGGAAATCGCGCTCACGTCAGCGCGATGTCAAGGTACATGGCAGGACATCGCGTCCACGTCAGCAGATCGTGCTGACGTGGACGCGACCTTCTCCGCGCGTGAACAGTACCCCAACGGTCAAAAATTTGACCGTTGCCCCCCAACGGTCAAAAAAAATATAAATACCCCCATCCCTTTATTTTTTTCACAAACAAATCCTATCTAATTTTTCCTCTCTAATCCTCTCTATTTCCTTCCAAAATTCTCTCAATTTCCTTCCAAAATTCTCTCAAACCCATATTTAATTTCAATTTCCTTCCAAAATTCTCTCAAATCTATTTTTTAAAATAATTATAATTTTTTATATTTTTTAAAATAATTTTAAATTTTTTTATATTTTCATCAATGGCCGGATCATTGACTCGTCTTGATAGCAATCACATATCAGTGGAGCAAATGAAAATGGTAAGTATTAAATTTAATTTGTAATTATTATTTAAGATTTTTTTATTTATGTATTTTTAGATAATTATTAATTTATTGTTTGTTATAAAAGTCTGAAGATCGGGTATTGGAATGCCATATCCGGAATATGCATGCTCCTTCATCTCCGTTAGTAGAGAACTACCAGCGGGAAGCAGGTTTTTGGCACGTGGCGACGGTAGGCCGGGGATGCAAGTTGGACCCGAAACTGATTAATGCGTTGATCGAGAGGTGGAGACTCGAGACGTACACATTTCATCTTCCATGTGGAGAGTGCACTATCACTTTAGAAGATGTCAGCATGCATTTGGGATTGCCGGTGGATGGGCACCCAGTCACCGGGTCTGCCCAATCTAGCAATTGGGAGGCGATGTGCTACGAGCCTTTGGGCGTTATTCCGGAAAAAATGGATGGAGCTAAGGTCGAGATGGGATAGTTACGTGCCACCTTCCCCAAGCCGAATGCAAATTCAACCGAAATCCAAAGAATCTGATATGCTCGATCATACATTCTTCAAATAATTGGAGGTTATCTGATGCCGGACACGTCACGGAGCCGTGTACATCTAAGGTGACTGCTAAAACTCGTTGATTTTAGAGGAGCCAGTGAATTTAGTTGGGGGTCTGCCGTCTTGGCAACATTATATCGGGAGATGTGCGGAGCGACGCGACTGAGGAGAGCAAACATCGGAGGTTGCCTGTCACTACTGCAATCATGGGCACGGTTTTGCTTTCCATTTCTACGTCCTCGAGTAAACCACCCATATACATTCCCACTCGTAACGAGGTAAATTTTATATTACATTTTTGAATTATTATGTAGAATTTGTAAGAATAAAAGTATGCTAAAAATTTATTTAATTAGGTGGAACCATCCGGCAAGTTATCGTGGATTATCGTCTGAACTTGAAGATATACGGCTTCTATTGGACCAACTATCGAAGGTATAAGTATTATTGCAAATAGATATTTCCATACATTCGCGAGTCGATTGATATTTAGTATTTAGTATTTAGTATTTAGTATTATGTATATAACTAATATTTCTATCATGTTCATATAGTTTCAATGGACACCATACGAGGATCCGGCAATTCGGGCAGTAATCCCGGAAGAGTTTTTACAAAATCCAAACGCTTGGCACGTGAAAGTGGTGTTGATCAACTATGCAACTGTGGAGCCCCACCAGACAGACAGAGTGCTACGACAGTTTGGATGTAGACAACCGATTCCTGCGGACCCTGAGGAGTTTGACGAGCACCACAAAATCGACATTCGGCTATTAAGTACAGATTGGCCTAGATACTGGTCCAAGTACATGGAAATGTGGGAAAATCGGCATGAATATCTACCTACTCGGGAAGAAATCATCATTCCGGAGTTAGCGTGTGTTCCAGAATACATGCCATGGTTTAGGATCCATGGCAAGCCGTATTTACTTACGCCAGAGGAGAGGCAATGGCAATTACGTCTTGGAAGGGAAAGGCGCGAGCCTCTAAATCCAAGACGAGAAGACTTCGAAGGCAGCCCCTCAACGAGGCCCAGACAGTCACCCGGCGAATCATCAGCGGGCATGCAATCACCGGCGCCAACGAGAGCACCGTCGCAGTCACCTGACGCAGCAATTCAACAGATGATACCCACGCAACCGCCTTTCCCTATAATGCCAGGTATGTTTCCTAGCCCTTATATGTACCCTAACCCTTACATGTATCCTTTTTCCGAATACTATGGCAGGTTGGAGCCAAATGCCCGGTTCAGCTCCATTTCCTGTTATGCTGAGCGGACCGTCGATATCTAGGCCAGCGGCGCAGAAGGGATCGCACATGCCTTCGGGGAGCTCTCATTTTTACCAATCGCCAGCAACGTATGGCTTTCAAACACCATCGCCGTTCATGATGAAAACACCTCCATATACACTATTCTTTGAAGGTGGATCATCGTCCCAAGTCTGACAACAAGATGCCGAACCGGAAGAACCACAATCACCACCGGAGGAAGAACAACCACCACCGGAAGCTAGAGGAAGGAGGAATCCAGCGCGCAATCGTCGATGGCCGCCATGTGGAACCGAATCCCCCGGGCATAGACATTGATTGCAGTATTTAAATTTATTATTTGATGTAATAAAATAGAAGTTTATTTGATGTAATACGCATAGAAATTTTTTAAAAAAATTTTGATATTATTTGATATAATAAAATAAAAACCCTAATTTAATTGAAAACCCTAACCTAACCCTAACCTAAATTAATTAAAACCCTAAACCTAACCTAAATTAATTAAAAACCCTAACCCTAACATAAATTAATTAAAACCCTAATCTAAACCTAACCTAAATTAATTAAAACCCTAAACCTAACCTAAATTAATTAAAACCCTAACCCTAACCTAAATTAATTAAAACCCTAAACCTAACCTAAATTAATTAAAACCCTAATCTAACCTAACCTACCTTAATTAAAAACCCTAACACTAACATAGCTTAATTAAAAATCCTAACCCTAACCTAAATTAATTAAAACCCTAATCTAACCTAACCTAACTTAATTAAAACCCTAATCTAAACCTAACCTAAATTAATTAAAAACCCTAAACCTAACCTAAATTAATTAAAAACCTTAGCCCTAACCTAAATTAGTTAAAAACCTAAACCTAACCTAAATTAATTAAAACCCTAATCTAACCTAACCTAGCTTAATTAAAACCCTAACCCTAACCTAAATTAATTAAAACCCTAATCTAAACCTAACCTAAATTAATTAAAACCCTAAACCTAACCTAAATTAATTAAAAACCCTAACCTAACCTAAATTAATTAAAACCCTAAACCTAACCTAAATTAATTAAAACCCTAATCTAACCTAACCTACCTTAATTAAAAACCCTAACACTAACATAGCTTAATTAAAAATCCTAACCCTAACCTAAATTAATTAAAACCCTAATCTAACCTAACCTAACTTAATTAAAACCCTAATCTAAACCTAACCTAAATTAATTAAAACCCTAAACCTAACCTAAATTAATTAAAAACCTTAGCCCTAACCTAAATTAGTTAAAAACCCTAAACCTAACCTAAATTAATTAAAAACCCTAATCTAACCCTAACCTAGCTTAATTAAAAACCCTAACCCTAACCTAAATTAATTAAAAACCCTAATCTAAACCTAACATAAATTAATTAAAAACCCTAAACCTAACCTAAATTAATTAAAAACCCTAACCCTAACCTAAATTAATTAAAAACCCTAAACCTAACCTAAATTAATTAAAAACCCTAACCCTAACCTAGCTTAATTAAAAACCCTAATCTAACCCTAACCTAGCTTAATTAAAAACCCTAATCTAACCCTAACCTAGCTTAATTAAAAACCCTAATCTAAACCTAACCTAAATTAATTAAAAACCCTAAACCTAACCTAAATTAATTAAAAACCCTAACCCTAACCTAAATTAATTAAAACCCTAAACCTAACCTAAATTAATTAAAAACCCTAATCTAACCCTAACCTACCTTAATTAAAAACCCTAACACTAACATAGCTTAATTAAAAATCCTAACCCTAACCTAAATTAATTAAAAACCCTAATCTAACCTAACCTAACTTAATTAAAACCCTAATCTAAACCTAACCTAAATTAATTAAAACCCTAAACCTAACCTAAATTAATTAAAAACCTTAGCCCTAACCTAAATTAGTTAAAACCCTAAACCTAACCTAAATTAATTAAAAACCCTAATCTAACCCTAACCTAGCTTAATTAAAACCCTAACCTAACCTAAATTAATTAAAACCCTAATCTAAACCTAACCTAAATTAATTAAAACCCTAAACCTAACCTAAATTAATTAAAACCCTAACCTAACCTAAATTAATTAAAACCCTAAACCTAACCTAAATTAATTAAAAACCCTAATCTAACCCTAACCTAGCTTAATTAAAAACCCTAACCCTAACCTAGCTTAATTAAAAACCCTAATCTAACCCTAACCTAGCTTAATTAAAAACCCTAATCTAACCCTAACCTAGCTTAATTAAAAACCCTAATCTAAACCTAACCTAAATTAATTAAAAACCCTAAACCTAACCTAAATTAATTAAAACCCTAACCTAACCTAAATTAATTAAAAACCCTAAACCTAGCCTAAATTAATTAAAAACCCTAATCTAACCCTAACCTAGCTTAATTAAAAACCCTAACCCTAACCCTAACCTAGCTTAATTAAAAACCCTAACCATTAAATTTTAGCAAAAATTAACACAATTTTTTGGCTTAATAATTTTACATATTTTGATAATTTTACTAACCATTAACACAATTTTTGGACTTAGATTATTTGATAAATTTTACTAACCATTAAGAAAATTTTTTGGCTTAATAATTTTACATAATTTTACATAATGTTAGATCCGGTAAAATGTTTTGACTGTAATCGACAACTAAGAAATTAAACTAATTTGATAATTTTACTAACAATTTATACAATTATCAATTAATAATTGAAGAAAATATAATTTTTTCTAAAATTACATTCAGCTATTGCGATTAGGGCATGATCGACTTGTATGGCTTGGGTTCCTACACCATCCGCACTTCTGCTGACTGGATGTTTCTCGGATATCCATATGGTTCCACATAACTCATCGGATCCAGACGAAGTTTCTGACAAGCTGCAATAACATGAGCGCATGGATAACGAAGTGCATCAAACTTCCCACAATCACAAGTCCTGTTTCGCAAGTGTACACGATACTGCCCGCCAACAACACCTTGGTGCGGTTCGTCAAACTCAAATCACGCTGAAACCATAAATTGTCTCGATCGTGACACCTTGTGTGCATGATGTTTGCCTCGCCGCTTTGTTAATTTCTTGAACTACCTTATCGCACCATACATGGCCACCTCATGTCCGCCAAAGATAATTCTTATCGCTTTGGAAATAGCGCCGCCAAACGGAAATATGTCTCTCGCACAACCGATGTTATTCGTAAATGGCGCGTTCCTTTAAGAATAGAATTTATGCATTCAGCCAGGTTCGACGTCATATGGCCATATCGTAGGCCTCCATCGTATGCTTGTGTCCACTGTTCGAAACGTATGTTACAAAGGTAGTCCGCCCCTTCTCCGTTTTAGGATCGTAAAATTGCCAACATCTCCTGAAAACGATCTTTATTTATTTCATACCCTGCCAATTGGAAGATAATAGCGAATATTTTATACCACTTCGACCAATAAAACTAATTCAAATTGACAAACAAAATAATACAATTATAAACTAAATACCCATGTTGGTCACTTGTCGTCGTTCTCTCTTGGATGGATATTACCTGTAGTAGTTCGAAGCAACGTGTCTTAGGCAATATCTATTGTGTGTGCGCTGCCACAAGCTTCCCTCTCGATCAAATACAGCTAGTATACCGGCGCCCCGATCTGAAATAACACAGATATCAGGTTGGGGGCAGACATGCCCCCTTAATCTAGAGAGAAAGAAATCCCAGTCATCAGATGACTCCCCCGGTGTTATTGCAAATACAATTGGAAGAATTCTCCCACCACCGTCTTGTGCCACTGCAACCAATAGCCGATGAGTATACCTACCGAACATGAAGGTACCGTCAATTTGTACCAACGGCTTGCAGTATGGAAATGCGTCTCGGCATTGCTTAAAGGTCCAAAATAGGCGTTTGAACACTTTGCATCCACGTAGCAATCGGCCGTTGTAGTACGCATGTTCCGTTTCAAGGTCTGTGATAGCACCTGAGACGTATCTCTCTAGCACCTGACACCACTGCCATACTTCATTATATGAGGCATCCCACCCACTATGCATCTTCTCCAATGCCTTTTGCTTAGCTATCCAAGCCTTGCGGTAAGAGGGCGTGTACCCCATTTGGCTACGGATATTGGCAATTATCACCGGCACTGAAGTCCTGGGATCTGCTTTTATCGTGGGCATTATCAAGCTGGCTAACATAGCTGAATCCATTTTGGGATGATCTTGTGAAACACCTACAGAGGGAGTACATTAAATAATGCAACATTGCAAAATAAAATTATTATTCGGATACATTCAATCCTGTACCTGCAGCACATGTATGTGGACCTTTGTACTTTTTTATCTCCCACAACCCCGTCCTTTTCCTTAACGAGGCGACGATTTTCCATGAACATGTGCCGTCTTGCACCGCACACTTCGCCTCAAACTTATCAGATTTTGATTTAATGACGTGGTAATTAACACTGTTTTTGATGCTATGCTGTTTCAAAGCACCAATAAAACTATCCTTGTTGGTAAACTGATTACCAACTTCAAGTTCATCGAAATCTACCCCCGAACTTGTATGATCGCGCAACCGGTGTGGTAGATCTGGAAACTCTAACGCATTATCAGCTGACAGATCGACATTATGCATGTGGGCTGGAGGTGAGTATGCTCTGAATCATAGATTTTCTTCATCATCTGAACTCCTTTCAGCATTTTCACCTTCTATTGGAATAGGCTCCGGTTCAGAAAATAATCCCACTTCTGCACCATCCGGCCCGGGCTCTCGAGGTGGATCCACATCGGAGTCATCTTCTAACCCACAATCATCTGCAACGTACGATGTCCCCTCACCGGTTGACGTCGTAGGTAGTACGTCATCCCTTTTTCTGGGCATTTGATAACGTCCCCAATTGGATGTAGATTGCCATCCACTAGAACTTGATGCAGTTCCCCAGTACGTATTTCCAGCATCAAACTTCGAGCCACCGACGTACATGTCCCATCCACCAACAGAGTGTCTTGCGGGGGATGTGCATTCGACACCTGTACCGAACATGGGCTGTTCTGTATTTTGTAACCCGCTAATCGAGTGTCGGCCAGGGGTCGTGTATACATCTCGAACACCGGACGGAAGTACATCAGTTGGCGACGTAAATTGTACATATAACTCAATATAAGTTGTCCACTAGCAAGATGAGTCTGCACCATTGCCTCTAAGCGACGAGCACCTTTTATGTCGAACGAGTCATATGTCACCGGATCAACACAAGAACAAAATCGATACGTGATTGACAGAACTTTCACTGGCATCGTTCCGAAGATTTTACGCCTAATTCTTTTACGAAGTTCTGTCAAATCTATGTTCTTGTTAAATGACAGTCGCACCGTATTCTTCGACAAAAAGACAACACCATTCTCGGTGTGACAAACCTTACCATCGTAGTAAATAACAACACTAATACGTTCACTCATTTTGAAACTTTAAGTTTCTTAGCCTCTCTAAATTGTTTCTGCTATGACTTATGCATTCTAAGAACATTTTTTGCCTAATTTATAGCCTCAGCCCAAACTTGCTACTATAGCAAAATTGCATCCACGAGGGCGCGATTTCACAATTTCTTCTCAAATAGCATCCTCGTAGAAACGATTTTATACTATTTGCTCAGAAACATCAGAAAAAAATTTATTTCTTACATGACCTACTGTAGCAAAATCGCGTCCAAGAGGGCGAGATTTCACAATTTCTTCTCAAATAGCATCCCCGTAGAAACGATTTTATACTATTTGCTCAGAAACATCAGAAAAAAATTATTTCTTACATGACCTACTGTAGCAAAATCGCATCCACGAGGGCGAGATTTCACAATTTCTTCTCAAATAGCATCCTCGTAGAAACGATTTTATACTATTTGCTCAGAAACATCAGAAAAAAAAATTATTTCTTACATGACCTACTGTAGCAAAATCGCGTCCACGAGGGCGAGATTTCACAATTTCTTCTCAAATAGCATCCTGGTAGAATGGATTTTATACTATTTGACCAGAAACGTCAACTCGAAATAATTTACTCCGAGACCTAAATACCCTAAAAAGCCTGAACCCTAAACCCTAAAAGCCAAAAAAACCAAACATGAAAAATACGTCAAAATCGGCATACGTAAAGCGCGATGTCGTGGTCTGTGGCAGACATCGCGTCCACGCCGCCAAATCGGCCGACGTGACGCGATGTCCGCCGCTGCACTCGACATCGCTTACGTGGGCACGATTTCCCGAAAAATGGACCATTCCGGTAAATAATCAAAAAATCGGCCCATTTCGGTAAATTTTGAAAAAAAAGGGCTTTTTCTGGTAAATTGCCCCTAATAATCAGCTTTATCACAACTTAGCATCAATAGAAAAAAATAATTTTTCTATTTTTAAATAATTTTGAGTTTTTAGTAGGTATGATAATAATAATTTGATTTAATCCCATATTATTTCTATTTTTAGTCACTCACCGGACTAATTTCAATTTTGAATTTAATCAAAATAAAATAAATTTGATTTAATCTCATCTTAATTTCGTGTTTAAATTTGCAAATTAAAGATAATAACTCTAAATTTGAAATTTAAAAAAATCAATTTGGCCCTTAAGGTTTAAAATTCTGTTCCAATCCTAAAATCAATATGAAATTTAATGTAAACCATGATGTAGAACCAAACTTTTAATTCTAATTCTAAAATTAAGTTAAATTTTAACTTATTTCTAAAATTATATTAAAATGTGGATTCTGTTTAAAGAGGTGATTTAAACCATATTCAATAAAATTAAAACCTAACAACCTCGAAATTGAAATGCACGAAAACAATGGAAATTAAATAATTTTTTTATTTAATGTAATTTTAGATTGTTGATATGGGAATTAAATTTGTGTTTATAATGTAACTCATTTTGTGATTTGATTATTTGAATCAAATAAGTACTCTGTTGTGAAGAAGCTAATTAATTAAATTAAGTTTTTACTTCAAGATTCACAACTGGGCTAAGTTTATTATATTTAATTTTAAAAATATTTCTATTGATATTTATATATATGTTATTTATTAGATTGTGTAAATTTTAACTAAAATTAAAAATTCATCTTGATTATTAAAACATAGTTCTAATTATTAAAAGCCATGTCTTTAAACCAAAAATGTTAAATATTTAATAGGAAAAAAAAAGAAAGCAACTATGAATAACAATGTCGTGCACTGATGAAGATTTATTCTACTTATCACTTTCCACTGGTTCCTATATCATTACATCAACTTCAAATCATTTATTTATTTGTGATTTTCATCACTCATAAACATCTCATGATTCTTAAGCTCGATCAATGATATTTCATGAAGAGGCATTGCAATTGGAGACTTGATGTGTAGGAATTCTTGAGACACTAATTTCATTGTTGGTCGAGCTTTGGGTCTAAGTCGTAAGCATGCAAAAGCAATGACAGCAATAAAAGCGATCTCTCCTGCCATTTTTCGACTTCTCGGGGTTGATAATCGAGGGTCCAAAATTTCATTTAGCATGAAATTTTGGACACGAGACGATGATGATGATAGTGTTGACAATAATTCACCGGGATGCTTTCCCATCAATATTTCCAATGCCAACACTCCAAAACTATAAACATCACATTTTTCGGTCACGACCAACGAATAAGCAAGTTCTGTAATTAAAACAAAAAAGAAAAGCTAAATAGATGTTAATTTATATTCTGTATTCATCTTAGTTGCATGTATGTTTGCATTTGAATCCTCCAACCTCGAATTAATTTTTGTAATTTATATTTGATATTTCTTACTTTTGTCTTTTCTACTTATTTCCCTCATTATTCTAATATGTAATTCGAAACAAATAAGCAGCAGAAACTAAGAATGGATAGAACTAAATAAAAAAGATAAGAAGAGAGTGAAGGTGCAGAACCTGGGGCAATATATCCATACGTCCCAACAATTACAGTTCGATTAGATGAATCAGGATCAAGAAGTCTTGCAGTCCCAAAGTCAGCAATAAAAGCTTCCAATTCAGAGTTCAACAAAATGTTATTGCTTGAGATGTCTCGATGAACAATTGGAAGGTTGCAATCATGATGCATGTAAGATAGAGCATGTGCGACACCTTTGACAATGTTCACTCTTTTGGTCCAATCCAATTCCACAGCTTCATCATCAATGCTCAAGGCATAAAACAAGCTTCCATTTTCCATATATTCATAAATCAAAAACATGCAGCGATTGTGGAGACAAAATCCGTGGAGCTTGATGATGTTCTTGTGTCGTATTTCTGCTAAAAACTTGATCTCATTTCGAAAACTTGTATCGTAAGCCGGTTGCTCAGCCTCCAATCGGTGGAGCTTTTTTAAAGCAATAACTTTGCCACTTGGTAAAACTGCTCTGTAAACACTGCCATAACCACCAGTTCCAATGCAATATTTGATATCAAAATCCTCTGTGGCTTTGATGATGTCTTCAAAAGCAATCTTTCCATCAAAGTTCCAAATAGTGAATAAATCTCCATTTTTGGTTGGACTTGAATCAGATTTCAAAGTTTTAGCTCTATATCGTCGGAATAGGATGAATGTCACCAACACAAAAGTCGAGACAAAAAATAACAAAGTTGGAACCAGAATAACAATAAGCAGATTGTGCTTCACTACTTTGCTATTTCTTTCTCGGTTTACATTTGGAGATGAAGGGCAAGGATGGAAGCCTTGAATGGAACCACATAAATCCTTGTTGCCTGTAAATGTCTCGGGTTCAAAATGCAATAATCCATTTGGAATTTGACCCCTCAGTGAATTAAACGACAAATTGAGGTTCCCCACAGGAAATGGAAATTCGGGAATCGTGCCCGTTAGATTATTCCAACTGAGATCTAAGCTGAATAAATAAGTTAAATTCCCAAATTTGGAAGGTATCACTCCTTGGAGAAGGTTGTGGCTAAGTTCAATGTTTTGGGAATTTAGTTGAGAAGGTATATCTCCACTAATGATGTTATGGCTTAAATCAAGCTCGGATAGAGATAAGCCACCAATTTGCAGGGGAATCCTTCCACTCAAGTTATTTTTTGCCAAGATTAAGTATCTTAAATTTGACAAATTACCAATCTGAGTTGGAATGGGTCCACTCAATTTGTTGGCTGAGAGATTTAAGTAGATCAGGGTATTCAAACTCCTAATTTCATGGGGTATAGGACCTTCCAAAAGATTCGAAGCCATGGATAGACACCATAAATTGGATAAACTACTCAAACTTGGAGGGATGACACTACTAATTTGATTATGGGAGAGGTTAAGATATTCTAATTTTGTTAACTGGCCCAGAGAAGAAGGGATGTGACCTGAAAGCCTATTGGAGGATAGATCCAATTCAACCAAATTCGTTAGTCCCCCAGAATCTTCTGGAATGGATCCATTAAGTTGATTGCTTTGAAGGAACAACGAGGAAAGATTGGTTAAGTTGTTAACAGAAGATGGGATTGGACCAATAAACCAATTGTTTGAGAGATCCAAATATTTTAAATCCTTCAACCTCTCAATTTCATGGGGGATGAAACTATTAATTTGATTATGGTGGAGGTAGAGAGATTCCAGTTTTGTTAACTGACCCAAAGAGGAAGGGATTTGACCCGAAAGTCTATTGGAGGATAGATCCAATTCAACCAAATTCGTTAGTCCCCCAATATCTTCTGGAATGGATCCATTAAGTTGGTTGCTTTGAAGGAACAACGAGGAAAGATTAGTTAAGTTGCTGACAGAAGATGGGATTGGACCAACAAACCAATTGTTTGAGAGATCCAAATATTTTAAATCCTTCAACCTCTCAATTTCATGGGGGATGAAACCATTAATTTGATTATGGTAGAGGTAGAGAGATTCCAGTTTTGTTAACTGACCCAAAGAGGAAGGGATGTGACCTGAAAGTCTATTGGAGGATAGATCCAATTCAACCAAATTCGTTAGTCCCCCAATATCTTCTGGAATGGATCCATTAAGTTGGTTGCTTTGAAGGAACAATGAGGAAAGATTGGTTAAGCTGCTGACAGAAGATGGGATTGGACCAACAAGTCCGTTCTGTGAGAGATCAAGATCAACCATACTCTCTAGCTTTCCAATATGCGGTGGAATGGGACCACTGAGGTCGCAGTATCTGAGGTTGAGAGTCATTAGCTTTTTCAAGTGGGTGAGATTGGTCAACAGACCAAGAGCTGAAGCATTATAATCAATGAAGTTCCCAGACAAACTTAGAGAAACAAGATTCTCCATCTTCTGAATTGCCAAGGGAATGGAATGAAAATGGTTATAAGAAACATCAAGCACTGCCAATTGAGTGAGGTTTCCAAGTGAAGAAGGCAACTCACCTGTAAGACTATTCCAAGACAAGTTAAGGATCTGGAGTTCAGAAAGTGCTCCTATTTGAGGTGTTATGCTCCCATTCAGACCATGGCCACCAAGATCAATCTCGACAACACTTCCAGCATTGCATCGGATACCAGGCCACGTACAATGGTTTTCAGCTCTACTATAATTACTCCACCACCCTGTTTCCATCAACGCTTTTGCCTCTGCTGCCAGCCATTCAGAATCACTTTTTGTTGCTCTTGTAATGCCACTAGTGATTGCCATTATAGAGAGTAAACAGAAGGTAGGGATAGAAGTGGAGAAGTAGGATTTCATAGCTATGAAGTTGAGGGCTGAAGCTGGACTCCTATTCTGAAACTTTAGCTTCTTGGATATATATTAATTTCAAAGTTTTTAGTCAACTGTGTAACACATATTCATTAATTTCAAAGTCTTGGTCTTTTACAAGTAAAGTGGAAGTTGTGGCAAATGTTGTCTTTTTCTTTGTTGAAACTTCTAAGAAGGTGATAAAGGAAGCAAAAGTTATGTAAGATTGGACCAACCAATTTGTTTGTTGATATATTTAAACACAAGATTTTTCAAATTTCCAGCAACTGCTGGGATAGGAAATATTTATGTTATTTTTGAAAATAATTATTAAATATACCACAATTTTTTTCAAACTTAATTCAAAATTTTAGTTCATTTAAATTATTTTCAAAATCCAAATTGTAAAAACAAATTATATTTTTAATTTTTTATTTTCTTATAACAAAAAGTCATATAAAAAAGAAGAAATAAAAAATAGAGAACCAATAAAATTACTTAATATTTCTTTATTTTAAAGGATGATTATTAAATATTTCTAAATAAATAATACAAAGTTAAATTTTGGAGAGTTTAAAAACAACCTTTCCCCATTTTATCTCACTCTATTTATTTTTTATTTTTATTCACTTTTATATTATTTTTTGTTTTTTTTAATTTTCTGGGTGTACAGCCCAAATTTTGCCCGGGCCCAGTACCCAAACAGCAAAACAGCCCAAATATTACAAAAAAAGGGACACCCAAAACAAACAAAAACCCAAAATAAAATAGCAGACCCAAAAGGCCGAAATCTAAACCTAGCCCAATACCCAATTAAACCCTATAGCAGCCCAACACCAAATCAAAAAAAAGGGGAAACCCTAGCCACCTAGGTTTTCTGACCCTTGCCCATGTGTCGCCGCTGCCCTCTGTCAGCCACCAACTCTGCCACCGGCCACCAACCACCTGCAAAACAGAAGAGCAAGCAAAATACGCAAGCAGAGAAGGACAAAACAGTAGTAGAAATAGTAATAAAATAAAATAATGTATCAATGGCTATAAAAGCCGTGAAAACCGATTGTAAAAGGGGGGTTCTTCTTTTTATTAAAAAAATCTATTCAAAAAAGAAAGAAAACAAATATTCAAAAAAAAAGCAATAAAAGGTCTTTTCTTTTTTTCATCTGATTCTATTTCATTTACATATTATTATTATTATTATTTTAATTCGTAATAACAAAAAAAGATAGCAAAAAGAAGTTTTTTTACCTCCTTTCGCCGTCGCCGGAAGGGTAAGAGGAGCCGAGAAGTCGCACTAGAGAAGAGGGGAATTTTCCAACATCCGCCGCCACACACGGAGGCACTAGAACCGGCCACCCAATGTAAATTTGGTGGTCGACAACGGATCTCTGGCCGGCATCTGGAAAGGGGAGAGAGGGCTTGAGAGAATTTTAGGTTTTTTTTTTTAAGGAAAAGGCAGAAAATGAAATTTTAAGAAAAAGTTTGATTTATATAGGCATTTAAAACGGCGCCGTTTTGGGCTTGCCTCTCAGGGACCAAAACGACGCCGTTTTGGCTTTGACCCGATCCGCCCGACCCGCTCCAAGCCAGGATCCGCGTGTTTTTGAACGGAAGGGCTAATTGCGCTTTCAGCCCTTCCGCGTTTAAATGATTCTGCAATTAAGTTCTTTTTGTTTTTTAATTTCGCCCTCTAAGTTATTTTTATTTACAATCTGGTCCACCATGAAACGCAGTGTTTTGGAAGGCGAGAATATTTCCCATTTTGATCCTTCTATTTTTACGCGCGTCATATTGGGCACTAATTCGTTTTTTTTTCTTTTTTTTAATTTGGATCTTTAATTTTATTTCTCTCTCAATTTAGTCCCTTTCGTGTTTTATTTTTAATTTGGGCTCTCAATTTTATTTTAAATTTAATTTAATACAATTTTCATTTATTATCAATTTTTTTATATATTTATGTGTACCCTTTTTATTCATTTATTATTTTTGTTTCCACACATTTTAATTTTTATAAACGTATACATATATATGCATATTTTTATATTTTTCATAATTCATAATTTTATATACCTACATATATATATTTTACTTCATGTACATACTTATATATGTTCTTTATATTTTAAAATATATATTTTATATGTATATTTTTATATATATTTTATAATTCACATATACATACATATTTTTAATTTATATCTATATACATACATATATATATATATATATATATATCTCTTTACATTTTTAATTGTACTCATTTTTATTGTTATTTACATGTTCATTATTATTTTGAAACAATGTTTTAATTCTATTCGTTTATTTATTTACAATTATATGATTGATTTGTCTCTTATATTTATTTCATTTTGATGATTGTTCATATTATTCATATTTACATTGTCGAATTCATTATTGCTTTGCACGCGTATTAACATCGTGTTTTATTCCTACTATTTTGTGTTAGATTAATTTTAGTCGATGCATAAATTATGATTTTTGAATAAGCAAAATCTCGTGTTTAGATTTGAGAAGGTCTAGCCTAACTTACTAGGTTTCGATTTTCACAATAAAATCTAAATACATGAATTTTTTCAAACTCGAGTTTTAAACAATCTCGAGAATTAAGAAAAGATCGTGTCCTAACTCACTGGGCATCATCCGCTTTTTTAAATTCGAGATAGCCAAATATTTTCTTAAATAAGTAAATTTTTCGGCATGTATTCTAGTATCGGGAATTCGATACGTTGTGTCGTAACGCATTGGATATGACATGTCGTTTTCTCGAGATGATGATTTTTCTAAAAAATAATAAAGGCAATATTTTGCGTTTGGAAATTTGAGAAAGCGTGCCCTAATGTGTTGGGTTTCGATTTTTCGTTTAGCCAAATAGCCTGATATCCTTTTAAAATTTAAAGTATGGGTTTTAGAACCATAAGGTGATCTTGGTTTTGAGGGTTTTAAGTATTGTATCCTAACGTGCTGGATGTGATATTTTTTTTCAGAACAAGAGAATCCTAAATTCTAACCCATGTTATTCGAGTTTTTTTTAGGATCGTATTTTTAAAACTCTTCAAGGTTTTCAATATTCGACATTAAGACATTAATTAATCAACTAGGTACCAATTTTGGGCGTTACGAGGGTGCTAATCCTTCCTCGTACGTAACCGACTCTCGAACTCGTTTTTCTGAATTTCATGGACCAAAATCGTTGTTTTAATAAAATTAAGTTGTTTATTAAAAACAACCACTTTTCAAGGTGACCCAATCACACCTTATCAAAAAGGATTGGTGGCGACTCCCATTTTCGTTTTCATTTTCAAAATCCAAGTCGACCCTGTTTTATCAAGAAAATGGTGTCAACAGCTTGACGACTCCTCTGGGGACCCAAAATAAGAGAGTCAAGCCACAAGTTGATTATTTCTTGTCTTTTTGTCGAAAATGGATAATTTGGTTCAAATTCATGATCCTTTTGTTGTACATAGTCTGCATCGTTTTGTTATATCTGCTTTATTTATGTAAGTCTCGATATAGTTTATGCATATTGCATTTACATGATCGTTCGGTCATATCCTTTTAAGTGGGAGTGAGAAGCTACTCCTTCGTGAGGTTTTCACCTCCGTGCAGGATAGTGGATCGCTTTCAGGATACATCCGTACCTATGTCTTCGTGAGATTTTCATCTCCGTACCGCTATAGGGAAATGTATTCCCCTGAACTGAACTCGGTCCGTATGAGCCTATAATAGGTGAGGATCGAGGAATCTGCTGGTTCGGGTACCTTTGCTTTAGAGCCAAACAACATGTAGTGAACCTTAGGAACCTACCTTAGGTAGAACTACGTCAAACCCCTAGTGGTCACCCGAATAAGTGTTCTATTTATTCTTGCTTGATTTTGCTCTGTACTAACCTGTTTCTTTTTGTTTTGGTTATGATTGCATTACATTTTCATCATAAAAAAAAAGATGTGTTGAGTCACATTCAGTTGCTAAATAGAGAGCTTGTCATAAGAAAACGGGTTTCTTGATAAAGTGGATGACAATACAGTTGTCTGAATATGGTCCAAGAAAACGTCATAAGAGAAGGATGATAGTTTAATGGAGGATTAAATGACCATTGCTCCGTTGCCGAAGGATTCAAGATGACAAAGATTATTCGAGAGCCGCTGAACTTTCTTAAAGAGAAGCCAACGAGCATCACGACGATGAATGAGCAACGAGTCGCAGTCCGGATCAAGCAAAAAGGAGATAGAAGAGACGTCCCTTTTGAAGAGTTCGTGAGATTTATCTTAACGCTCGAATAAAGAAGAGGATCGAATGTCTCCGCCTATGAAGGCGAAGCCGTATATATATCCGTTTTATGTAAAGGGATTTGTTTTCTAGTAAAGTTGTTCTAATAGAATTAAACCCAGAATCAACGTCTCTTTTTGCATCCATTTATCTGCATTGCATTTTATCATATGCATTAAAGTTTTAAAAAAAGCCCTAATTAATTAAAATTATGACAGTTACCCTGGAAACCAACAAAAATCCGCCAACTAGATATCACTACAGTACCCGTCGCAAAAAAAAGTAATGGATCAGAGATTAGAAAGATTGGAATAGTTGCAAAAGGAGATGCAAGATCGGATGCAAGATTAGATGCAAGAAAAACTAGCTAAAATGCAGCAAGACATGGAAGAATCCCAAATAGATTTATTGAGTAATTTAAAGCAGTTACTGGCTGGGGGGCATGATAAGGGGAAGAGCCCTGTGGTCAATTCTGGGGATGATCACGAAGACCCTACCTATCCTCCAGGTTTCGCCCCAACTACTATCCAGGCACAACCAGAGGTGTACCCACAGAGTGTACCTGTTACCATTAGATCCCAATACCAATTCAGTGCCCCGCCGTCAATCAACTTTCCAACAGGCTCAGGTTCTAATCCTGGGGATAATCCTACCAATCCCGTGGTTCCTGATCTCGACGACGTAGCAGAAATAAAGAAGGCAAGAACGGACCTACCAAAACAGCTAGAAGACTAGTGTCGGTGGCTAGAAGAGAAGTTTAAAGCCATGGAAAATGTCGATTACCATCGAGGAATAGACGCTAAAGATTTGAGTTTGGTACCTGATTTGGCGCTCCCTCCCAAATTCAAAATGCCAGAGTTTGAAAAGTATAACGGGACCAATTGTCCTGAAGCTCATATCACTATGTTTTGCCGAAGGATGACGAGATACATCAACAATGATAAACTGTTGATTCACTGCTTCCAAGACAGTTTGATCAGGTCAGCGGCAATATGGTACAACCAATTGAGCTGGGCCAACATCCACTCATAGAAGGATTTGGTGCAGGCTTTTGTGAAGCAGTACAACCATGTGATGGATATAGCACCTGATCGAATCACATTGCAGAACATGGAAAAGAAGCCTAGTGAGAGCTTCAGACAGTATGCCCAAAGATGGAGAGAAGTAGCAACGTAAGTCCAACCACCGCTTCTGGAGAAAGAGACAACCATACTTTTCATTAATACTTTTAAGGCTCTATTTATCAATCACATGTTGGGCAGCGCCACTAAAAGCTTTTCAGATATAGTGATGTCAAGAGAAATGATAGAGAATGCCATAAGATGCGGTAAGATAAAAGCGGGAGAAAGCGCCCAGAGGTCGGCCCCAAAGAAGAAAGAGCACGAGATAAACAATACAATCGTGTTTAGTAAGGGTTATTCTAAACCAATCATGGTGGGACAAGCAAGAGCAGTAACCACTAACCATCAAGGTTCTTCAAGGCAGGAATCCAATCCAAGGCCAAATGAAGAAAGACCCCAATTCACACCCATCCCAATGACGTATAGAGAGTTGTACCAAAACTTATATGACGCACATGTGGTATCTCCCTCCTATCTAAAACCCATGCAATCTCCATATCCTAAATGGTACAATGCAAATGCCCAATGCGAGTATCATGCGGGAATTACGGGGCTCGATTGAAAATTGTACTACATTCAAGAAGTTGGTTGAAAGATTTATTAAGATGTGGATCGTAAAATTTGGCGACCCATCAGAACCAAACGTAGCAGGGAATCCGCTACCTAATCATGACTGATAATGGAGTGAATACAATGCATGAAGAAGTTTGGGAGCTGTTCACATCTGTTATTAGTGAAAAAGCAACTGAAGAAGGGACCTTGATAGATATCTGCTCTTATAACCCTGGGAGTTTTCTAAGCAATAGGACCGTGGAAGAAATCTCTATAGTATTCAAAGCTTACTTAGAGTAATATTCAGAACACACTTGTTGCTTTTAGCCTAGGGGCAATGAGAACTCTTTTGTTGAATAGGCTCATGTCTGAACGTCATTATTTTAATGAAATGCATCTTTGCGATCATTTTTGAGCCAATATTCTTTCATTCTTTACAAAGAATTATTGTTGATTCTTTCATTCTTTTAGATTTCATTCTAAATCATTATTTTATTCATTCATAATCATACTGTACATAATTTCATATATTCCTTGTATATTCCTTTGTGCCTACAATAGGCCCCTAGATATCAACGACATGAGTAATGCTGCTACAGACTTAGAATCTCCTTTTGAGCGAGACATGTGTTTAGAGAGATCTCATGATTTTGAAGATGACATAGATTGTAGCCTATCTCCGGACTTATTGAGGATGGTAGAACAAGATGAAAAACAGATCCTACCTTACAAAGAATCAATGGAATCTATGACTCCTCCCTATGTGGGGCATGAAGGTTATTGGGTCGATCTCGACAGAAGATTCTAATGGTCATTGATTTATCTTCGCAGGTAGAAGCCGCTTCATATGCCAACGTCACAAGTCGACAGTCAGCAAATTCTCAAAAAATCATATGTCAGTATGGAATGCCAAAAAGGATCATATCTGATAATGTACTAAATTTGAACAAGAGCACGATATTAGAAGTTGGCAATCTGTTCAAGATTAACATCACGTCGCCTCAAAGTAAACAGTGTATTGGAGGCAAAAAAACCTCTGTCGGGGCAATGCATTGCTTTTGGGCCTATCGCGGTTTTGACTATTGAAGATAATGTTCTTTCTCTCTAAGTTTTTAGATCTAATCCCGATTGAAGAGGAATGTTCAAAGTTATCCATCATGGTCAAATGCACCAAAAGCAAATGATGTGAGCTCACAAAAAGTTCGCCCTAGAGAATTCCATGAGAGGGACCTGGTATTGAAGATCTTTCCCATACAAAAATAACTTCATGCCAAGCTGGGAAGAACCTTATGTGGAAGGCCTTATCTGGAAAAGCGTCAATTCTGATCGAAAGGGATAACAAGGACATACCTAATCCTATGAGTTTAGATTCAATAAAAAATATAAAAAAAGAGAAAAAGAGAAAAAAAAAAGAAAAAAGAAAGAAGAAGAGAAAAGAAAAAAATAAAAAGGAGAGGCCAAGGTGAAAACCCGCAAAGGGCGCCTTGAGACCAAAGGGGATTTGAGTTGAAAACCTGAAAAGGGCGGCTCAAATTTTGGAACAAAATGGGGCATGAGGTGATCAGAGCAGCTCAAATTTTGACCAAATTGAGGCATATGGTGATCTTGTTATACCTAAATCAACAGGAAAGGGTAAGCGACATCTTGGGGTATCGACAAAGCCCTGTAGATCTCCTAAACACATGTCAAACTCAGAATGGTCTTTCAAAGAGTTTGTACAGAGAAGATCAAGCTGCAATATCTAGGGCATCTAGTCCTCATACTATTTTATTGAATTTTTTTGGAATACTTCATTCTTTTTCAAGATACGTGTTCCCAATTAATTCCCCTTTTATTCTTACTATCCTTGATAATTTATCCACTTCGGGCTATGCGCTCAAATTAATTCTATTTTATCCATCGCTATGATCTTTTGCAAGCATGTTGCATTGGAATAATGATTAATGGACTAATAATACTTTCACAATGGAAGTTTTGCATATTACTCTAGAAGTTTCTAAATAATATAGGAATCTGAAACAGGACTATTGTTTAGAAAACACCAAGTTTAAAGGGTGAAATATCTAAGAAGGAAGAGTCTAACTTAAAGACTATCCTTTCGGATTTTATTGTCCAAACATTAATTGAACAAAATGGCAAGATGTCATGTTGGTGACAAAGCTTTAATGAACAAACAAGCAATGATCACTGAGTGATAAGAAGATGAAGTTCTATAATTATGCATAAGCATTTGGTACGACACCTGGGAACGGTAAGGCCAAGGAGATTCAGATCCTATACCCCTAAATTACAGTAGGAGAGATTTGAGAAAGAGCCAGATCTTATACTCGATTGGAGGAAAATGGTTCAAATTTTATGTCCTAAAATTACAGTGGCCTTAACCTTGAAGATCACAAGCGGATTGAACTTTGAAGATTACAGTGGGGGCAATCCGGTTAAGTAAGAGATGAGCATTACCAACCGAACAAGATAACATTCTGATGTGTTGGCAATAAAGCCTTATTGAACAATGAGCAATAACAACTTAAACGTTGAGGGATCATTCTCATGACATTTCTGCATTCATACAAATATCATTCATACAAGTCTAGTTAGGAGCATTTAATTCATTCTGATCATGTCATCCTAATCACTAGGCATAATTAGGTTTATAAAATAGATTATACAGGTCATGTTCCCCAGATAACAGATCAATAAAGTTACCCATACCCCTGAAGTTGCAGTGGGATAGATTGAAGTTGTCATACCAGTCCTATCTCCCTAGGCAGTAGTGGAGTAGGTCGAAGATGGTGAATCTTATCTTCCCAAGATAGTGGAGAAGTAGATTTAAGCCATCAGTCCTATCTCCGTAAGCAGTAGTGGAGCAGATCGAAGATGGTGAATCTTATCTTCCCAAGATAATGGAGAAGCAGATTTAAGGCATTAGTCCTATCTCTCTAAGCAGTAGTGGAGTAGGACGAATATTTCAGATTCTGTCTCCCTAAGCAGTAGTGGGGCAGATCGAAGATGGTGAATCTTATCTTCCCAAGATAGTGGAGAAGCAGATTTAAGCCATCAGTCCTATCTCCGTAAGCAGTAGTGGAACAGATCGAAGATGGAGAATCTTATCTTCCCAAGATAGTGGAGAAGCAGATTTAAGGTATTAGTCCTATCTCCTTAAGCAGTAGTGGAGTAGGTCGAAGATTGCAGATTCTATCTCCCTAAGCAATAGGGAAGCAGATCGAAGATGGTGAATCTTATTTTTCCAAGATAGTGGAGAAGCAGATTTAAGCCATTAGTCCTATCTCCCTAAGTAGTAGTGGAGAAGGTCGAAGATTGCAGATTCTATCTCCCTAAGCAGTAGTGGGGCAGATCGAAGATGGTGAATCTTATCTTCCCAATATAGTGGAGAAGCAGATTTAAGCCATTAGTCCTATCTCCCTAAGCAGTAGTGGAGCAGGTTGAAGATTGCAGATTCTGTCTCCCTAAGTAGTAGTAGAGCAGATCGAAGATGGTGAATCTTATCTTCCCAAGATAGTGGAGAAGTAGATTTAAGTCATTAGTCCTATCTCCCTAAGCAGCAGTGGAGTAGGTCGAAGATTGCAGATTCTGTCTCCCTAAGTAGTAGTGGGGCAGATCGAAGATGGTGAATCTTATCTTTCCAAGATAGTGGTGAAGCAGATTTAAGCCACCAGCCCTATCTCCCTAAGCAGTAGTGGAGTAGGTCAAAGATTGCAGATTCTGTCTCCCTAAGCAGTAGTGGAACAGATCGAAGATGGTGAATCTTATCTTCCCAAGATAGTGGAGAAGCAGATTTAAGCCACCAGTCCTATCTCCCTGAGCAGCAATGGAGTAGGTTGAAGATCGTAGATCTTATCTCCCTAAGTAGTAGTGGAGCAGATCGAAGACGGTAAATCTCGTTTCCCCGACATTGTAATTAAAAAGATTGAAGCCACAACGACGAATCTTACTTCCCTTGCGGTGCAGTGGAACAGATTGAAGCTACAATGGCGAATCTTGCTTCCCCGACATTGCAATTAAAAGATTGAGGCCACAACGGTGAATCTTACTTCCCTAGCAGTCCAGTGGAACAGATTGAAGCTACGACGGTGAATCTTACTTCTCCGACATTGCAGTTAAAAAGATTGAAGCTACAACAGCAAATCTTACTTCCCGAGCGGTGCAGTGGAACAGATTGAAGTTATAACGGCAAATCTTGTTTCCTCGACATTGCAATTAAATAGATTGAAGCTACAACAACGAATCTTACTTCCCTAGTGAATAGATTGAAGACAGGCTACTAATCCTATCTCCCTGGAGTTGCAGTGGAGCGGATTAAAATGATGAATCCTATACCTCTGAAGTTGTAGTAGGCCAGACTAAATTTACCATGACACGTCTTATCTCCCTGACGTTGCAGTGGAGCATACTAAAACTACAAACCTCGTCCCCCTGAAGTTGTTGCGAAGAAGATTGAAGCTACAAGTCAGATCTCTCTAAAGTGCAGTGGAGTGGATCAAAACAAGACGCAGTGGACTGGAATGAAGCTACTTGAGAAGAGAAGCATCAAATAAGTCAAGACTCGTCGAGACCGAGCAAAATTGGTCTTTCTTGGTCTTTGCTCTGTTCTCGTTACACGACAACGAGCAAAGAGGGCAATCATCACACCAAATTTTGCAGGCCCAAATACCCAAACAACAAAAGCACCCAAATATTACAAAAAAAGGACACCCAAAACAAACAAAACCCAAAATAAAATAGCAGACCCAAAAGGTCAAATCTAAACCTAGCCCAATACCCAATTAAACCCTACAAAGAATTTCAACACCAAATTAAAAAAAGGGGAAACCCTAGCCACCTAGGTTTTCTGACCCTTGCCCATGTGTCGCCGCTGCCCTCTGTCAGCCACCAACCACCTACAAAACAGAAGAGCAAGCAAAACACGCAAGCAGAGAAGGACAAAACAGTAGTAGAAATAGTAATAAAATAAAATAATGTATCAATGGCTATAAAAGCCGTGAAAACCGATTGTAAAAGGGGAGTTCTTCTTTTTATTAAAAAAATCTATTCAAAAAAAGAAGAAAACAAATATTCAAGAAAAAAGCAATAAAAGGTCTTTTCTTTTTTCATCTGATTCTATTTCATTTACATTTTTTTATTATTTTTTTAATTCGCAATAACAAAAAAGATAGCAAAAAGAAGTTTTTTTACCTCCTTTCGCCGTCGCCGGAAGGGTAAGAGGAGCCGAGAAGTCGCACTAGAGAAGAGGGGAATTTTCCAACCTCCGCTGCCACACACGGAGGCACCGGCACCGGTCACCGGCAGCCGGCTGGGTGGTCGATGGCCGGATCTCTGGCCGGCATCTGGAAAGGGGAGAGAGGGCTTGAGAGAATTTTAGGTTTTTTTTAAGGAAAAGGCAGAAAATGAAATTTTAAGAAAAAGTTTGATTTATATAGGCATTTAAAATGGCGTCGTTTTGGGCTTGCCTCTCAGGCACCAAAACGACGCCGTTTTGGCTTTGACCCGATCCGCCCGACCCACTCCAGGCCAGGATCCGCGTGTTTTTGAGCGGAAGGGCTAATTGCGTTTTCAGCCCTTCCGCTTTTAAATGATTTTGCAATTAAGTTCTTTTTGTTTTTTAATTTCGCCCTGTAATTTATTTTTCTTTACAATCTGGTCCACCTTGAAACGTAGTGTTTTGGAAGGTGGGAATATTTTCCATTTTGATCCTTCCATTTTTACGCGCGTCACATTGGGGCCCTAATTCGTTTTTTTCTTTTTTCTTTTTTTAATTTGGATCTTTAATTTTATTTCTCTCTCAATTTAGTCCCTTTCGCGTTTTATTTTTAATTTGGGCTCTCAATTTTATTTTAACTTTAATTTAATACAGTTTTCATTTATTATCAATTTTTTATATATTTATGTGTACCCTTTTTATTCATGTTTGCACACATTTTTAATTTTTATAAACGTATACATATATATGCATATTTTATATTTTTCATATTTCATAATTTTATATACGTACATATATATATTTTACTTCATGTACATACTTATATATATTCTTTATATTTTAAAATATATATTTTATATGTATATTTTTATATATATATTTTATAATTCACATATACATACATATTTTTAATTTATATCTATATACATATATATATCTCTTTACATTTTTAATTGTATTCATTTTTATTGTTATTTACATGTTCATTATTATTTTGAAAGAATGTTTTAATTCTATTCGTTTATTTATTTACAATTATATGATTGATTTGTCTCTTATATTTATTTCATTTTTGATGATTGTTCATATTATTCATATTTACATTATCGAATTAATTATTGCTTTGCACTCGTATTAACATCGTGTTTTATTCCTACTATTTTGTGTTAGATTAATTTTAGTCGATGCATAAATTATGATTTTTGAATAAGCAAAATCTCGTGTTTAGATTTGAGAAGGTCTAGCCTAACTTACTGGGTTTCGATTTTCACAATAAAATCTAAATACATGAATCTTTTCAAACTCGAGTTTTAAACAATCTCGAGAATTAAGAAAAGATCGTGTCCTAACTCACTGGGCATGATCCCCTTTTTTAAATCCGAGATAGCCAAATATTTTCTTAAATAAGTAAATTTTTGGCATGTATTCTCGTATTGGGAATTTGATACGTTGTGTCCTAACGCATTAGATATGACATGTCGTTTTCTCGAGATGAGGATTTTTCTAAAAAATAATAAAGTTAATATTTTGCGTTTGGAAATTTGAGAAAACGTGCCCTAATGTGTTGGGTTTCGATTTCTCGTTTAGCCAAATAGCCTGATATCCTTTTAAAATTTCAAAGTATGGGTTTTAGAACCATAAGGTGATCTTGGTTTTGAAGGTTTTAAGTATTGTATCCTAACGTGCTCGATGTGATATTTTTTTTTCAGAACAAGAGAATCCTAAATTCCAACCCATGTTATTCGAGTTTTTTTTAGGATCGTATTTTTAAAACTCTTCAAGGTTTTCAATATTCGACATTAAGACATTAATTAATCAACTAGGTACCAATTTTGGGCGTTACGAGGGTGCTAATCCTTCCTCGTACGTAACCGACTCTCGAACTCGTTTTTCTGAATTTCATGGACCAAAATCGTTGTTTTAATAAAATTAAATTGTTTATTAAAAACAACCACTTTTCAAGGTGACCTAATCACACCTTATCAAAAAGGATTGGTGGCGACTCCCATTTTCGTTTTCATTTTCAAAATCCAAGTCGACCCTGTTTTTTAAAAAAAATGGTGTCAACACTAAGTTTTTGAAAAGAATTTCAATTTTTTTATCATTTTAAATATAATCAAGATCAAATTGATAGAAAACAAAAATTCTGAGGACTAAATTATTACTATACCAACTAAAATAATCAAACTTTGAAAAAAATCAACTTGTCCCTTATGGTTTAAAATTTTGTTCTAACCCCAAAGATCTAGATAAGATTTAATTTAGCCCCTGATTTAAGACCAAACTTTTAATATTAATTTTAATTATAAAACCAAATTAAGATTTAACTTGGCCATTGTTTGATAAGAAATTGAAAAAAATCTAAATCATCTAAAACTTAATATTTTATTCACTTAATTTTTAAAGCATGTTTGATAAAAAATAAATTATAGAATTTCTTTCAATAATGAAGTATGAAAAATATAAGTAAATAAAGAGTTATTTATCACCTAATCTAGAATCTTTTATTTTATTTTATTTCTTTTAACATTATCTTTTAAATATTTTATCTTTAAATTTCAAAAATTTCATTTATCTCATAAATTCTACATGTCTATTTTGCAGTCCATGTTCGGAGTTCATGAACACCCCTTCCAACAATATTGTTTCTAAGATTGAACATACATTCTCTTAAAAATATTGTATTTTACAATTGTACCCAACACTTGTAACGTATACTAAACATATTTTATAACTACTTAATTTTCTAATTCTTAGTTACATAACACTTTTTGGTATATGTGAAACTCATTTTCTACTAAATAAATAAATCAGAGTAATCAAATAAATGAGAGTGTAATATGTTGACAATAATGATTAACTGCTTATGAAGACAATAATGGTTTACACGTGGGTCATAGGCTTCTCATGGCAACCCGTAACGACTGGGCTCAAACTAAAATATACAAGGAAGACCTTGACTTCCTAAGCAATACACTTGCTTAATTTCACTTCCATCTTCATCTTTATTCAAACACCAATTTCTTGGCTAGTACCCCATCACCTTTTTCTAATTTTAATTTTTTTTCCTTTCAATTTCTTTGAAAACAAAAACTAAACTCATTAAAATTGAAAGGAAAAATTCATTAATTAATTCCATGAATGGGATCATACAATTTAGAAAAAAAAAAGAAACAATAAACACTCGTCAGTGGTGAAGGACAAACTCCAACAACATGACAAAGACTTTAATCTCAGCATCAATAGAACATTATTACACACTGACAACAGGCTTTATCAAAACTCAAGCTCAACATATCTAGAGAGATTGCAAATAACTATCACAATAAGAAATCAGCCTCGGATGGTCTAAACGGTGGATAGAATCGACAAAAGAAGTGAGCATCTACCAAACTAGAGAGGATGATGACAAAACCCTCTTTAAAATCACTTCTAAAAGTAATAGTACATGCATAAGCAAGACTAAAAAACTTGTGCAAGATTAGATAAAAACTTTCAAAAATAAAAACTTATTAACAATAAGAAATTAAAAATTAAGATAATATGGGTCCAAAACAATTTGTAAAATCATAGTATGCATTATTAAACCAACGTTGATTTACTCGGTGGAGAAATTTTGAATATAGTTAATGGTTTCTATCTAGTTTCTAGGAATGCTGCTAGTGAAGAAAATGATGGTTTCCGCGTGGGTCATAGCGCTCTCATGCCAAGCCATAACCACTGGGCTCAAACCAAAATATACAAGGAATACACTTGGTTAAATTGATTTCCATCCTAACACCAATTTCTTGGTTAGTGTTCCATCACCTTTTTTCTAATTTTATTTTTTTTCTTTTAATTTATTTAACAAAACTAAACTCATTAAAATTGAAATAAAAAATTCATTAATTTATTCCATGAATGGGATTATATAATTCGGGAAAAGGAAAAAAAACAACAAACACTCATCAGCGATGAAAGATAAGCTCCAACAACACGACAACCTTAACATCAATAGAACATTATGGCACATTGACAATCGACTTTATCACAACTCAAGCACAATATATTTGAAATGATTGCAATCAATTATCATGATAGAAAAGTAGCCTCAAATGGTCCAAAGTGACAGGCAAAATCGACAAAATCCGAGAATCCACCAAACTAGAGAGGACGATGACAAAATCATTCTTAAAATCACTTGTAAAAGTAAGACTAAATGTGTAAGCAAGACTAAAAACTTGTACAAGACAAGACAAAAACATTCAAAAGTCAAGGCTTATTAAACATTCGAAGACAAACAACAAAAAAATAAAACTTAAGACAACACAAGTCCAAAGCGACTCATGAAATAATTTATTTTTCTGAAATACTCTCAAAACAGATACAGATTAAGGGTGAGTTTGCATGGGCGGTGCATTTGCCTACTGTTAGTGTAAAAACAGCGGTGGCGGTGAGATTAGATACTGAAGCGATACTGTGGCGTGAGACAAAAAGTAAACTAAACGCACTGCACTGCACCCAATCGCCCATCCAAACTCACCCTAAGAAGCCAACGGAGAGCCATCATTCAAATATCTACAATCAATCCACTTTCCAAAAGAAATTATTGGTGGCTGGTGGAGGTTCAACGACGACATACACCTTCACCTATCAGGCCCCGTTCTTTATTGCGTTTTAAATGGACTTTAGCATTAAAAAGTCCTTTTCTCCTAAAAGGAGAGAAGAACGGCCTCCATCTTCTCAAAAAATTCTCCATCTCAAACGTTATTTTTTCCTGATGGAGAAGCTGAAAATTTCACCATCTAAAAAGCTTGAAGTGCTTTTGGCTGATAAATGACCAAAATAACCTGTCTTCTCCCCCTTGGAAAAACGTTCTTTCCTCTGCTGTGAAAGTTCTATACCTATTTTTTTCACATTTTCGCTGTGAAAGCTCCTTCCTGTTCTTTGTTCCTCTTCCGCAGGTGAGTTCGTTTTCTTCTTCTTCTCTTTAATTATTAGTTATGCTTTGTTTTTATTTACTTTTTAATTCTGGCTTTTGTGCCTCTTTTGCTTTACTGTTTTGTGCCTCTACTGCTGTTTTGCTCTGCCTCTTTTTCTCGCTTCGTAACTCTTCCAAACTATTTTAGTTGATAAGAATAGAAGAATCATGGTTTTACCCTTGTGCTGTGAATCAGTCGAGAGAAGAAAGTAGAAATATGACAATGGAATTTCCATGAATTTATAGTAAACTCAAGACAACATAATTCCTAACTAATTGTCTGACTCTAAACTCAAAGATAGACTCAATAGACCACTCTTTTTCTGTTCTTGGAAGCAAATCCCAGACCTTTTGTAATGGGTATTTGACTTCAATTTGTCCCAGACCTTTTCTGTTCTGAGTTTACTTTCTATAATTTTCCATGTGATGTTGAAAATGGAAATAATCAGGCAGGTTAGAATTTAAGTGATAGGGATTCTGGGAAAGCAATATCCTCTTTGTATATCTTATGTCCAAGAATATTTTGTAAAGCGAGATGTAATTTGGCTTATGATATTGTTTTCCCCTTCTTTTACATACGTGTCTGTATCATGGCATATACAGTTGTTTCTGCTTTCATTTTTGGTTTGATATTACATGTTACTTCACTGTCATCATATATAGCTCAAATCTGTTTGCTAGACTTTAGATTTTGGCCCTATAGGATGTTCCATAATTTCTAATTTCTAACAAATGGTTGTCCTTGTTATTTAGATATTTTATTAAAAACAATCATCACATGCCGAACCATTTTGCTGGGTTTTCAGGTAATTTCTAGTAAAGGTGAAAACGGTGTCCTCCAGAATATGAACCAAACAACAGCCACAATGAAGCTTCCAGATGAAGCACCAAACTTTAATTTTCTTTGTTAGATATTTTATAGCTTTAGCAAGCTTAAATTATACAGGAAATTCTTTGATGGATTCGATGTGATCTGTTTTTTGTTTCATCTTGTTTTTTTTTTTTTAATTTATATGAAAAGCATTCAAGTATATCAGCTTTAGTTTTTGCTTTAGTTTTTGAGGTATAGAGGTAAACATTGAAACATCAAGAGTTAGTGTAAGTTTTATCCTCCCAAAGTTAAGAGAGGGGACTGCTGATGGAGTTTCCTGCTTTAAAAACATGTGTTGCATGCTTTAACTGGCCCCTCCAAATGCAAAATTATCAATTTTTGTTAGTGTTATAGGCTGAAGGATAAGAGACCAAGAATGTATTTGATAATATTGAATTGCAAGTTGATGCGAATCATAATTAAATTTATGTATCATTGCTATAAATGTAAATTGTTTGACATGCAGAGATGCTCTTGATGCTTTGGGATTGGTTCGGTACTGCTGTAGGAGAATGCTTATGACTCATGTTGACCTCATTGAGAAGCTTCTGAACTACAACAGTAAGCTGTCTTTCTTTCTTGCCTTCATTCTGTTTGGACTTCCTCTGTATCTCATGCTTCTGTTCATCTTAGTGCTGGCTTTGTTTAGAATTGCCTTCTCTACTTACTGCCTTATTTTTATTTTTTTTGTGGTAGCATTGGAGAAGTCGGAGACCAGTTGAGGAAACATGTAGAATCTAAGGGTTTGTTGCAGTTTGTGTGAGTGCCTGTCAATGATTCTCAGTTTTGTTTAAGTGGGGCCGTGTTTGAATCCAGAAGAAGGGAAGGAAAGGACTTAAATAGTACTAGTCTAGTTTGTTTTCTTTAGCTCTATGATGGATCGCTGTATGTACGAAATTAGTGGGATTTGAAATGCTGAAAGTGATTGGAATGCTTTGCTGTTTGCTGGGATAATTGTATGATCAAAGACTAACTTTTGTTAGTTGCATTGCTACAGATGTGTTAGTAAGTGTAGGATGCATGGGAATCTTAACCGAGCATTTTAAAATCAATAATGACATGACCTTCTGGTAGCTTACAAGCTAAGTGAGGGAAGTGGGAATGAAGCAAAAGACACCATTTAATTATATCCTTTCCTTCTGCTTGTCTCGACTTTCATTTTCATATGCTTATCAAATATAAGTATTATATTAATCAAATTATTTTCATATGCTTATCAAATATAAGTATGCTATTGACAAATCATTTATTGAATATAACCAAATCATTTTCATATGCTTATCAAATATAGCATCTAGTTTAATCAATTCACTTTAAATTGTAAATGCTATTGACAAATTTTTAGTATTTATATTTGGTATATAAATATTATCCCTTTTAAAACTTTAATCTAAATATATGTAATATTTTAATTGTTAGGTTTATGTTTTCTATGTTATGTTAGTATATAATATGAGTTATATATTCAAATACATTTTAAAATAAAATAATACAAATGTGTTAAAAGCATTAATTAAAAATAAAAATAATTTTTATAATAATACAATCGTGTCAATATTTAATTACAAATATTTAATTTTATATTTAAATATTTAAATATAGTTTATATGTTATAATTAAATTTTATAAATAATTAATATTAATTACTTAGAAATATTTAAAATTAATATTATATATTAAAATATTAACAATAAGTTATAATGAATTATTTTTTAATATTTTTACTAAAATATCATAATATTAACTAATTTTAACATTATTTAAATAAATATTTATTATTTTATAATCTCATGTCTAAAATGGACATTTTATTCTTCAAAAGTACTTTTTGACAGCAATGCCAAACACTCAAATTTTTCAAAAGCACTTCTCAAAAGCACTTCTGAAAAGTACTTCTCAAAAGCACTTCTCAAAAGCAATGAAGAACTGGCCCTCAATCACAACTTGTGAAGGCAATGAAGATACCCACAAAACAAATCTACAAATTGAAAAGAGAGAAGGCGCATGGAGTGAATGAGGAGAAAAAATTAAACAGAAGGTTGGTAGGAGGAAGAAAAAGGTAGGTCGTAACCAACTCGAAAACTAGCACCACTTGTTGGAAAAATCTAGTTAGAAAAATAGTTTTTAGTTATAATGAAAAATTAAAATTTTGAAAAACGAAGTCACTTTATAATATTTATAGCAATAAAATTTTCTCGAAAAGTACTTATGATTTGAGTGAGATGGATCTATATCGTTCATGGCTTTTAACCGAACTACCTTTTCCACTATTCTTGTAACACCCTCGCCCGACCCGATCGCTAGGTCCAAGCTACAGGATGCCACATCCATTGTCGGAGAAACTATCGTCAAATAAATCATAAATAAATCATTCAAACATTCATCCATGCTGTAAACACTTTCATATTATGATATATAATCAATTTCGAGCCTTAAACGAACTTATGAAAGCTCTTTTATTGGCCCGACCACGAAATATAACCAAATTGCAAAGTTTCAAAACTTCAAGAATGACATCATGATGTCATCACTTCCACGTCGTGACGTTGCCAAATAGTTTTTCATGTCACGATGTTAGACCACTCGACGTTGTGACGTCACATATTGTCGGTCGGTATTGCGACGAGGAAGCATAGTTTTCAGGAGGAAGACTCTATTTTTGGCAAAATTTGAACCATTTGATACCTATTTCGAGCTTTGTCCCAAACTTGCTTATTTTTGTGCACAAATACACAACTTTACCTACACCAAAGCATCCCAAACACATACTAAAATAATCCATTTGACCATTTCAATTCAATCACCCCAATATAACCTCAATTTATTGCATAAGTACTATTCTTTTAAGATTGTGGATCATTATCGCTTGCAACTGTAGAGCTTCTCCAGTGACGCCTTTGGCTATGGTGTTCATAACCCCTAGCCTTCCCTCTTGACGCTGGTACAATCTCAGACATGCTAATATGGAAGTAAGAAGTAGGTAAAGAGGAATGAAGGATTTCCTGAAAGTAGGGAAATGCTTACAAAGGAAGAATAACTGTAATGACAGAATCGGGGGAAGAAGAAAAAAAATGGAGAAAGGAGACCTAAGGTTAAAAAAGAAACTTAAACGACAAGGAATTTAGGGGAAATTTAATTTTTGATAAAAGGATTTGCTTTCCTTTATGTCTAAATTTAAATAACCAAATTTCCAAGAGAAGCTTGGATTTCAAAATGAAATAAACTATTCAGGTCTTCAAATATGCAACAGATAGCTATTGATCCAAGGAAGGTTTTTTCTTAAACCATTAGGTATGCAGAAAGAGCGAGAAAATCTGCCACGGCAAGCTACCAATCAAGTATCCGCTAATTAGCCTTTGCTAATAAAAAGTTTACCAAGCAGTGTCATGTTGGATGACTCCCTGATTCGAAATTTAAGTCGGGGTATTTTTGCCAAAATAACTATGATCTAGGTAGAATATAAGCCTTTAGCTTCAAGTTGAGTATGGACGAATCCACCGTTTGAGTGGAGTAGGATTGGGAGAGTCTATGAAAGTGCAAACATTGCTACATAATCAAGAATAGAACAATAATATAGTAGGAAATAAGAATTGCTCTGAGTTTGCTTCTGGATTTTTCTCACGAGAAGAAATTTTAATGACAAAACATTTTTTAGGGTGGGGAGTTGTTACACCTGATTTTCGATAAGTCCAAATTTTGGGAGGGCTTGGGAGTTAATTGAATAAAATAGTAAATCGATGGGCTCTACTAGAAAACTTGAAAATATTTGTGGCTACTTAGTAATTAATTGAGTTTCAATTCTTGTTCAATTAGGATAAAACCAACTGGTTCCTTAGTGGGAGATAAAATGATTGTCGATTGATGGCTTAATAGGGGTTTTGGTGACTGTGCGATAAGGGTTACTATTTAAGTGAGAAGCCTTAATCAGCAGAGGAAATTCTTTTCAATTTTCATTTATATTATTTTCTCATCTGCATCATCTTCTTTGGTTGCTCCAAAGAACAGAAAGTTAAAGAAAGCTTTGCATGAGGTGGTAAATATGAGACTCGAGTATAAAAAGTAGAGGATCCAGTAAGTTGGTAAGCTTTTAAGTCTCTTTGTACTTGTGAATTAGAGGAAAAGAGAAGAAATGATTCTTAAAAAGCGTCTATATAATAATGGATTCGAGGTTTTAAGGTTTGAACACCTTTATTTTAATCGAAATATATGGGTGTCATGCGTAGCTATTAGGATGAAGGAGGCTTTGACGTTTGGACACTACACCAAAACAGACTTTTAGCGGTATTTTTAGTGGCGTTTGGATAAAAAACACCACTAAAAATCAATCATTAGCGGCGCTTTAAAAAACGCCGCTAAAGATCGAGTACTAGCGGCGCTTTCTGAAAAATGCCGCTAAAAATGAGCATTAGCGGCGTTTTCTAATAAGCGCCGCAAAAAACCTAAGCCCAACGACGTCATTTTCTGAGTTTTCAAGGCTTTAGTGGCGTTTTTTAAAAAGTGCCGCTAATTCTCGGGTCTTTAGCGGCGTTTTTGAAAAAGCGTCGCTAATGCTCAGGGCTTTAGCGGCGTTTTTGGAAAAGCACCGCTAATGCTCGGGTCTATAGCGGCGTTTTTGGAAAAGCACCGCTAATGCTCGGGTCTTTAGAAGTGTTTTTAGAAAAGCGCCGCTAATGCTAGGGTCTTTAGCGGCGTTTTTGGAAAAGCGCCGCTAATGCTCAGGGCTTTAGCGGCGTTTTTGAAGAAGCGCTGCTAATGCTCTATTTTAGCTCTGTTTATTATTTAATTGGTTTATTTATATTAATTCAAACTCAAATTATTTTTAATTAAATATTCAAAATCTTCATAAAAAAATAATGACACGTAGAAATAATTTGAAATAAAAAACATAGAAAAATATTTGTTAAAAATGGAAAAATGAAAATATTGTTATTTAAAATAATTTTAAAGTTTTTTGGGTACATTACTGAGTGTTTTTTATTTACATATTAAATAATTTCTTATATAATCGTAAAAGAGATAGTATTAATTTTAAAATATTGAATTAATTATCACTATAGGTAAAGGTTTTGGTTTAAGTTATATGATTTAGAGTTTAAGGTTTAGGAGAGTTACTATTTTAAGGTTTATGGATTATGGGGTTTAGGGTTATGATTTATGGTTTATGATTTAAAGGCTGGGGTTTAAGGTTTAGAGGTTATGTGTTAAGGGTTTAGGATTTTAGGGTTTAGGTTTATAGTTTAGGGTTTAGATAAACTAGTTGTGTACTCTAATTTATATATTAATTAATTTCTTATATAATTGTAAAATAGATAATATTAATTTGGTTCTTCAAAATCGTATCGGTGTATTTAAAGCAGTTAAAGCAACATTATATTTGTTGAGGAATAATAAAACAATAATCTTGAGTTTTAAATATTTTCAAAGAATTTGACATTAAATAGTTTCTAACGTTTTAATAAGTACTGAGGTTAATATTCATTCTTATTACGCTCGAGGATATCCCTTTTTTAATAAGATTTTTTACAATATTTAACAAAAAATTCATTTTAAACTATGCCACTTAAGGCTTGATGTCTCATTTAACTATTAAATTAATGATTTTAGTAATGGAGGGACCATATTGATATAACCTCTTTAGTTTAAGGATGTAATTAGAATATTTTAAAGACTTGGGAACCAATTTAAAATGAAAATTGTAGTTTAGGGATGTATGGTGTAATTAACTCTATTAAAAATTAATTTTAACTAAAACCTAACTTGAAAAGATCATGAGTTGCGTGTTGTCGGACCTATGTATTCTATTAGCATGCATTATATTTTTTCAAGTCTAGCTTAACTTGAAATACGAGTTTTAATTTTTACCTAAATTTGTCTTTATTTTATATAGCTAACTCAAATCCAGACCGCTCGTATTATTATTAATTTAATATATATTAATTATATATTTTTTCATTTATTAAAATTTTAAACATAAATAAATTAATACATATTTTAATAAAAACACCGCAAAAAAGTCATTTCATTTTAAAAAATTCGTGCCCTTTTATCCCAAAATTTCCTGGCTGAAACCGCTAATTTTTTCTTTCGCCTCTTCTTCCCTTTTCAAACTCATTTCTTTCGCCTCTTTTTTTCTTTTTCTCGGATCTTCTTTCTCCCTCTCAGCAAAGATCTTTGATTCTTTGTCTCTTTTTCGTTCGCTCTCTGGTAATTTCATCTTCTCTTTTAGTAATTTAATTTGTTCTGTGCTGATTCATATATCGTTACTGTTACTTGTCTCGCTTTCTTTCTTTTATTTTCTGTTTTTGAATGATTATCTGCTTGGTTGCTGAGAAAATAGAGGCTGGAAACAGGCTTGTCAAACCCCCGTCGTCAGTCGCTGAGCTCATCCCTTTCCTAGACGTAATCCTTAATCCATCCTTTTACTATTTTTCCTTAACTTCGTTTTGCTTTTCGTTAATTTTTTTCCTTATTATTTGACTGCTAAAATTCTAACCTTGCAGATGGGCCATGAGTTCCTTAACTCTTAAAGGCAAAGCTTCTGATCAAGCTCCAGCCTTGGCAAATATTCAGACAGCTCAGAAGCGTCCTGTTTCGCAACCAGTTTCACAGCCTAAACCACAAGGTAGTATTCTGAACATCTATACAATAGAAATTAGTATGAAATTTTAATGAAAGTCGTGAATTTCACAGCCTCTTTGAATCTTCGGTACTTTTTCACCTTTGGTTTGGGAAGCAATATTTGGATAGAAAACCTCTCAGAAAGCATTCTAAGTTTTTTTTTTGTTAGGCTTCTAAAATTTGTAAGTCTCTTTGTCCTACCCTTTTTCTCTTGGCTTACTGTTATTTAATTGCATCTATTATATGGAAGATAGAGTCCAATATATCTGTTATTTTTAAGTGATGCTGATGTTTTTACTTGAAAACAAGCATATCATAGCTTAAATGATCTATCATTTCCATCGTTTATACTAATTAGAGATTTAGCCAAGATTTATTGTTCAACACATACTCATATCTGACACCAGTTAACCTAGGTTTCATGTGTTTCTGTTTTGTCTTTCCTTCGCATATTTTTGCTCTAAATGAATGGTCCGACCTATGGTGTCTCTGAATCTAGTTTCATCTCTAATAATAAATAGATGAAGTTTTTTTTTTCAAATTTATCTTTTCTGCTGAGAATGGGAGTTTACCTGTGAGGAGGAAATGCTGGAAGTTTCCTATAGCAATTGATGAAGACAAATGTTGTATTTCTTTGTTAAAATATTTACTTTATCTTCTGGATTTTCTGTGTGGTTGGTATCGCAATATAATAAAACTAAATCTAATTTAACCTTGTGTCAATTTACTTGCTGGCAACTAGAATTCGAGGTACTAATGGCGTCGTTTAGTTAAATATGATGATATCAGTGTTCGATTAGTTTGCTATATTAACTGGTGTAGATCAGAGTGATGGCTGATAAGAGTTAATTGATTGCCTTCCCTGAATAAGGTAAACGGGATTTTATAAAAAAATATATAAATGGATAACTTTTCTGCGTAAGTTCATATTTTGATGTAAAGTTCCATTTGAAATTTGATGGTGGGTGTGAAGGCTTGCCTGAAAATCATTAGGTTCCTAGTCTGCAAGGATATAGCAAAATTGAAAATTGTTATCTTTCTTTAAGAATTTGAACCGTGTCAAAATTTAAAGGAACCACATATGTAGCTGTTATTTCTCCTCTAACTTGCTGACTGAATTTAATTTTAGACTGAAATTGCTCGAGTGGTTGTCCCACATAAAATCACATATCGTCCTTAATGGTTGCGGATAAGTCTTCTTGTTGAAAATTGTAATAGACTTTTTTTAAAAAGTTCTATAAGGAGAAAATGAACTGTTATCGCAGGCAAGGAAACTCGAAGTTTAGTTGGATGAGCAAATGAATTTATATCGTAAGTTGGTCTCCAGTAAGGCTTCGACAAAAAATGACTTGGAAGAGAATGATAATGAATCTGGTATTGACCGACTACTAAAACAGCTACAAGAAGTAAATATGAAAATGCAAGACTGGGTCTCATCTGGTGGATCTGAAATGGTTTCTCACACCTTGACTAGAGCGCCAGAGGGTTTCTACTGAAGAACGCAAGAAAAACTTATTTCTATTGAAGAACGCAAGAAAAACTTAAGGAAATATGAGCAAGACAAACTTAAAGAATAGTAAGTATAGGAACTGATGTTTTTGTTAGCTTGAATGTGTTTTCTTGGACAAATAAGAGAAAGATCTTGCCTTTGAGTTCCATGTCTTTAACATTGGTTATCTGAAATAACATCTGTAGTATCTTGGGATTTGTCGGAACTGTTTTTCGAAGAACTTGAGATCTTTTGCTATGTTCAACAAGATTTTCTTATTCAAGAATGTGTTGCAAAAGCTACCATACTTTCCCAAGTTGTCTTTTGTTTGGTTGATGTCTTGAAAACAGGGGAAACTTGTTATGTGTCTCTAGGACAGCGAAGAAACTTTGATTTCCATGTATATGCTCATTGCTCACACCATTGCTTTCTGTTCTGTATGTGGTTAACAGAGGTTGTCTTTTGCTATATAATCAACAATATTTACTCATTCAAAAATGTGTTTTGACAATAAACATTTTAGCCTTATGTTCGGTCTCACTGTGGATAATGGCATTTGCATATAATGTAAGACTAACATGCTTGTATAGAATATGACTAACATACTTGTATAGAATACGACTAACATGGTAAAACTTAATGATCATGCATTCTGTCATTCAAAGAAAAATTGTCCCACGAGCACCTTTGATCTTTATTTTCTTTGTTACAATTCTCTTAGTATTATCAACTCTCTGATGTAGGAGCCAATGATTAACACATACGCCAACTTTAGAGATGATGTTCTTCCCCGTATTAAAAGACTTGGGTACAATGCTGTTCAGATCATGGCTATTCAAGAGCACTCATATTATGCTAGCTTCGGGTATTACCTCCATTGTAATATTAGCTCAATCTATTTGTTTCTGTGTATGTTTGAAAGTTTGTAAACTTGTACTAACTGCTATATGGCAGATATAAGTAGACACACTTTTCTGCTTATAACAAGTTGCATTTAATATTTTACATGTACCATGTGACAAACTTCTTTGCACCTAGTAGTCGTTTTGGAACCCTTGATGACCTCAAGTCACTGATAGATAAGGCTCATGAGTTGGGTATACTTGTTCTTATAGATATTGTGCACAGGTAATAGTTATGTCTGCAGGAGAATATAATTTCTAAAAACATGCCCTTCAGCTATATTTGATGTTATACTTTTTGTGCAAACATTTTCCCTGATTGTTTTGTAAATAAAATGAAAACTTAAACTCTTTTGTGTTTGTTGTTAGATTTTTTGTGCAAACAAAATTTCCTGGATTGTTTGTACAGGAAATGAGAACTTGAACTCTTATTCTTTTCCTGCTTTGGCTTTATGCTCATTTTTCCAGTAGACTTGATGCAAATATGGCCATGAGAATTTAGGCTCTTATTAGTTGTCACTTTTACTCCGTTTCTCTAGTTGATTTTTGCTTCCTAAAAAATAAATCTAAAAGAGAGAAGCAAAGTCGTAATTGATTGAGAATATATAAATGACTAGAATACTATAAAATTTCTAGTATGATTGTTCACGACCAGCTTGTTGTGAAAGCATTTATTTGCTATATCCCGTTGTTCACGACCAGCTTGTTGTGAAAGCATTTATTTGCTATATCCCCGTTCATTTTTATTCTATAGTTAAGTTGCTAATTTTATTTTCTTATCTACCTGTGTATCTGAATGATGTTTTATGAATACAGCTATGCTTCCAATAATATGTTAGATGGGCTGAACATGTTTGATGGAACTGATGGTCATTACTTCCACACAGGGTCAAGGGGTCACCACTCGGTGTGGGATTCTCGTCTTTTTAATTATGGAAGTTGAGAAGTATGTACTTCTACCTAAACATTTCTTAATGAATAGCTTGTTTAAAGATTTGGCTTCCTCCCTTCCAGTTGTAAATATTATTTCTTAATTGTTGCTTTAGGTACTGAGGTATCTTCTTTCAAATGCAAGATGGTGGCTGGAGGAGTATAAGTTTGATGGGTACAAATTTGATGGTGTGACTTCAATGATGTATAAGATTTCCTTAAGTAAATGTATTATATCTTTTATTACCAAGATTTACTTGATTAAGAAAATGCATTGTATGTTCTATTACTTAGCATATGTATTATTTATTTTAGTTTTGATTTTAAATTTTATTTTTACTTAAGAGTTCTAACATTTGGATTTTAATTGTGTTATTAATTTATTATTTTAAATTTTAAATTTAAATTCATTAATTTTATATTTAGTTTTAAAGTTAAAATTTTAGTAAAAATTTAATTTAAATAATATTTTTATTTATCTTTAAAACATAATTTAATATTTATCATAGAAATAAATATTATTTAAAATTTTTTTAAAGATATGTTTTTAGCGGCGTTTGTGTGAAAAGCGCCGCTAAAGGTCTGATATATAGCGGCATTTGTGGGAAAAGTGCCGCTAACGGTCGTGATCTTTAGCGGCGTTTGTGGGAAAAGCGCCGCTAAAAGTTATGATCTTTAGTGGTGTTTGTGGGAAAAGGGCTGCTAAAGGTCATGGTCTTTAGCGGTGTTTCTGGAAAAAGCGCCGCTAAAGGTCTTGGTCTTTAGCGGCATTTGTGGTAAAAGTGCTGCTAAAGGTCATGGTCTTTAGCGACGTTTGTGGGAAAAGCGCCGCTAAAGGTCTTGGTCTTTAGCGGCGTTTGTGGGAAAAGCGCCGTTAAAGGTCTTGGTCTTTAGCGACGTTTTAGAAAAAAATGCCGCTAAAGTTAGCGACGCGTTCTTTAGCGGCATTTTTTCTAGCGCTTCTTGAAGCATCGCAAATACTTTTAGCGGCGCTAAAAAGCGCCGCTAAAGGCCTAAAAAAGCGCCGCTAAAAGCCTGTTTTGGTGTAGTGGGACAAGCTAAGCTGGCGAGGACAAAAGATTTAAGGTGAGTTTCTATACTCCATTTTGGTTGTTTGCTACTTGAATATTCCACTCGAATGTTAGTTCTGAGTTCAACTTAAATTCCATGGTTATGTATGAATATGGTGATTGAGTATGTTTTGCATGCAAAGCATTGTATAAATATGTATACGATTGTAAGAATATTCTCTGGTTGCCAAATGGCTGTGAATTGATGTATTGATAAGTGGCATATTACATGTTATAGTAATGAGTATAATGTCTTGCATGATTTGTATGATTATAAAATGTGGACTATGAAGGGAGTCATTTTAACGGGTTAGCGAAGATAGGAATTTGGCGGAACGAAGGAATAGGCAGATTGATAGGGAATACGAGGGAGTTCGAGGGCATCGTGGAATGGATAACTATTGGTCCATCGGGGCGACATCATGTTGACGGTTATCTACTGGTCCTTTCAGGCAACACCTTGAAAGGGGTTTACTGATTCTTTGGAATCAAAAGTCTATGGTTAGCCATGGCATGATCCAGTGGTGAATAGGTAACACTATGGCGAAATGAAGTTCGCCAGGACAGTGAACCAGGAAGCTTGTCAGGGTATAAAAAGAGGAAGTCATTGTATGACTCGCACATCGAGCAACCTGACATGATGATCTTAGTAAGAATGGTCTGATGTAGGAAATCCTATGAGACTAACTTACAATTATGATACCACTAAGAAAAGGGTACTTGTATATCAGTCAAAATTCAAATTCTAGGCTGCAATTGAGGATATAATTAAAGAGGTCTTTCTTAAAAGAAGGGTTTGTGCACAGGCTAAGTCACAAGAACATAATTGTTAGGGTTATACAGAAAGCCTATATTAAGTTCAATATGGAATAAATAGGTTAGGGTATATATCTGTAATTGTGGCGAGATATCTACTAATCCACCAATGATAGTTGTCAATCTATACAAAAATTGTGTATATAATTGTTGTTTTTGAGTCAAAAAGGAAAAGGAAAAAATGAAGTTTGAAATTAAGTTGATCAGGTCAAGTCCTAAAGGAAAGTGTTATTTAGGATATCACACTTATGACTAAGTCAATGGATACATCCGCCAATGGTTAGCTTAATGAACACAAGAGAACAGTAGTAAGAGTAAAACAAGTGATTCAATGCCAATTTCCTTTGAGAAGAGCGTATGGCGTCGTCGTTGCCAAATTAACTATAGAACCTCCTAAAATAAATAGGGAGATAAATTATGTGTATCAGTCATTTATTTATTCAACTTCAAGTCATTTGCAAACACTATAGTATAGACTCTCACTAAGTATGTGAATTTACGTGTGTTTTACCTTGAATGTAGGGTCAATGAATGACTTAATAATTGTGTGGATGGATCAATTCATACACTTCCAAGTCATATGCAAATAGTGTCATGATTGTATCATGCATATAGAGGGGCACCCTAAGAGGCTACACCACGAGGGATTAGTTAAGTGCATTGTTTTGATTTTAGTTTAAAGTTGTAGTATGTGTATATTTACAGGCTTAGCAGGGCTAATTGATTGTAAAAATTTAGTACTTATATAAAAGGGAATTTATTTAAAATAATTTTTTTAAACATGTTGTTTAATCAAGGAATCAGAATAAATTTGTTTGATAAATATGATTCTACAATTTGGCGTTGTCTGAGTCTTTAACGAAATAAATTTAGAAGTAATTAAATATTACGGTTTGTTTGTGACATCCAGTACCTGATCCGGTGATCGGGTCGGGCATAGGGTGTTACAATTACCAATTCCTTCGATGTAGCACATAACATTGCCCATGTTATACTATAATTTCAAATAATTTTTTTTTTGTAATTTTATAATTAGGAATAAAATGACAAATCTTGTAAATATTGAAGGTTAAATTTTTTAATTTTTTAGATTTAAGATCAAATTGATAGAATTTGTAAACATTGGAGCGCTCAATTTGGTATTAGGCCAATAAAATAAAGCTCACATTAGACTTTTGTTAGGCAACCAACGGAAGATTGACTAAAATGGAAAAAAATTAACACTTGGATGACCAAAATAGAATGAACTAATTTTTTACTTTACCCTTTTCTTTTTGAAAATGAAATAGCGAGGAAATAGTTTTGTCAAATAAAGTTGGGGCCACTTCTTTATAGCATTGCTTTTTTATAAACATGTAGGCAAATGTTAAATAAAGGATAACAAAGACTTTGAACTTTCAAGTGAATACTGGTAGATTGATTTTGGGAATTTTTTCTATTTGCCTTTCTACTTGTGGAAATGGTTTACTTGTTTTATAAGTTGTTTTGGTCGTCAAGTATTTTCCAAGGCATCAATGGATTTCAAATGTAATTTACAGGTGTATTAGAATACAGAAGCAACGTTTTACTAACTTTAATTGCCGAACTGGAATAGCATCAAACCTTATTTAAATTACCAATCAACTTGATCGAATTTGGAAGGAGGAAATACTAGCAGTAAATGTAATAGACAAACTATAAAAGATTTATGATGCAATTTCTTGATTTTAAAATGACCAAATTTGAAATCAATGACTATAAAAGTGTATGAACAAGTTTACTTACACAGTCGACAATACAATCAGTAAAGGAGTTTTGACTTCACTTTGGCCCACCACCTTTTGGGGGTGTCTCTTGGAATGATCTTCATGCAAAAAATTCTCATGGCAAGCCGTATCGACTGTGCTCAAACCAAAAGATACAAGGAAGACCTTGACTTCCAAAGTAATGAACTTGTTTAAATTGGATTAAGTTATTATTAGGCTGGAAATCACTGACATACACCATTATCATAACCTACAGAAATAAGCTCAAAGATGCCCTCATCTGTTCATTTCACTACCCTTGTTCTATTTTGTTGAACTTTGGCCTGCAATGCAACAGCAGAGAAGTTTTAAAGCTCAACCAGTGCAGTAGCTATGTTTTGTTTAATATGTACTAAATATTTTTTTCAAGATATAATCTATTCCCATTTCAAAATATAAAAAAAATATATTTTTTGGAATATTTAATTTTAAAATTATAAATAACTAAAACAGAAAAAAAAAATAATACTTAAGTAACCAAAATAGAATGAACTGAGTAATTGGGTCACTATTCTTTTAATTCACCCTTTTCTTTCTGTAAACGAAATAGCAAGGAAATAGTTTGGTCAAGTGAAGTTGGGGCTACTTCTTTATACCGTTGCTTTTTCTGGACCCATTTTTACAAACATATAGGCAAATGTTAGATAAAGGTTACCAAAGACTTTGAACTTTCAAGTCAATAGTGGTAGATTGATTTTGGGAATTTTTTCTATTTCCTTTCCTGCTTGTGGAAATGGTTATTACTTGTTTTATACCTTGTTTTGGTCCTCAAGTATTTTTCAAGGCATCAATTTTAAATAATTAAAAGATATGATTTCAAATGTAATTTACAATGTGATCCGAGTTAAAAATATAGACAAAATTTAATTGTGTACCTGAAAGAGCATTAAATCCTATTTAATTACCAATCAACTTGAACGAATTAGGATGGAGGAGAATCCCAACTTCAGCCTGGCAGCTCATACAAAACACCAAAGCATAATTCAACCGCTTAGTTGATAATACTAGCAGTAAATGTAATAGACAAACTATAAAAGATTTATGATGCAATTTCTTGCTTTAATAAAAATGCCATTAATACCCTGATTTTAAAATGACCAAATTTGAAATCAATGACTATAAAAGTGTATGAACAAGTTTACTTACACTGTCGACAATATAATCAGTGAAGGAGTTTTGACTTCACTTTGGCCCACCACCTTTTAGGGGTGTCTCTAGGAATGATCTTCTTGCAAAAAATTCTCATGGCAAGCCGTATCGACTTGGCTCAAACCAAAAGATACAAGGAAGACCTTGACTTCCAAAGTAATGAACTTGTTTAAATTGGATTAAGTTATTATCAGGCTGGAAATCACTGATATACACCATTATCATAACCTATAGAAATGTTGGAACAATGAACAAGAATGAATGAAACAAGCAATTTCTTGTGCTTGAAGGCTCGATACTTGCTGTGAAAACAAGACAGAATTTCAGCTTAAAGAACAAAACAAAGCAATGAATAAGAGAGTATATTGGATGATGAATTCTTTGATGAATTTTTCATTAACTTAAAAAAATGGCATAATGCCAATATATATACCAGACATAAGCTGGTCAAAGAGAAACAAAACAATTACCTAAACACTACCTACTACCACTAAGTACATTGAAACTTGTTAAACTTAACTTGTACACTTTGCAAAGCTGATTTATTAGCTCAAATATTACCTAATAACATCAAGTACATTGACAGCTTAGTTCTAATCAAACTAAGTAACAAAACAAACACTTAAAGTAACCAAAATAAATCAATGACATGAACTTCAATTTGCAATTTGTTTGCTTCAGGCGGTTTACATTGCTTCTTGTCAGCATGCAGGCCAGCTTCAACACTCCTCCTTGGCTTGCATGTTGCAAACTCTCAATCTTATTCTCAAATACTCGAACCTTGATACACTAAGGGGCTTTGTCAGGATATCAGCTAGTTGATCCTCAGAACTACAATGAATCAGTTTCACCTCTTGAGCTTGTTCCATTTCCCTAACAAAATGAAATTTAAAGTTCTTTGTCCTTCCATGGAGCACTGGATTCTTTGCAATTGCAACAGCAGACTGGTTGTCACATTTGATCTCTATTGCTTCCCTTTGATGTAGATTCAAGTCTGTCATGATCTTTCTTAACCAAATGACTTGGTTAACAGCACTGGCAGCTGTTACATACTCTGCCTCAGCTGTTGATTGAGCAACAACAGTTTGCTTCTTTGAACTCCAACAAAAAATTGTTGAACCAAGGGTAAATAGATACCTTGAGGTGCTTTTCATGTCATCTATCGACCCAGCCCAATCACTATCAGCATAACCAAGTAGCTTCAAGCATTCAGCCTTGGTGAACATCATTCTAAAGCTCAGTGTGCCTTTGATGTATCTGAGAACTCTTTTGGCAGTTTGGAAGTGCTTCACATTGCAGCAATGCATGAATCTAGATAGTAAACTTACATCAAACATAATGTCTGGCCTTGTGGCAGTCAAATAAAGAGGCATCCAATCAAACTCCTATAGGTTTATTCACAAGCCTTCTTAAAATCAATTTGGCTTGACAGTTTTTCTCCAACAGCAACTGGTGTGCTTGTTGCCTTGCAGTTCAGCATAGAGAATTTGTTCAGAATCTTCAAGGTAAATACCTTCTGGCTTAAGAAGATCCCTTATTGAGTTTGAAAAACTTCCATGCCAAGGAAGTAGGACATTTGTCCCAAATCAGATATCTCAAACTTTTTCTCCATTTTGCCTTTAAAATCAGCCAGCGTTTCATAACTCTCTCCTGTCACAAGCCGGTCATCAACATACAGGGACACTATGAGCTGTGTTGCATTACCTTTCTTTTTCACATACAAGGTTGGTTCACTGATGCTTCTCTCGAACCTCAAGCTAGCTAGGTAGCTATCAATTTTGTCATACCAGGCTCTTGGTGCTTGTTTTAAGCCATACAAGGCCTTTTTCAGTTTGTACACTTTGTCCTCTTCACCAACAACTTTGAAACCTTCAGGCTGCTCGACATTAATCTCTTCTTCAAGTAAACTATTGAAGAAAGCTGACTTTACATCAAGTTGATGCATCTTCCATTGCTTCTGTGCAGCCAAAGCAACTAGCAGCCTAATTGTGTCAAGCCTAGCCACTGGTGCAAATGTCTCAAAGTAGTCAATATCATACTTCTGACTGAATCCCTTCACTACTACTCTTGCCTTCAACTTGTTCAGAGTTCCATCACCATTGTGTTTGGCTCGAAACACCCATTTCACTCCTATGACTTTCCTGTTGGCTGGTCTTGCAAATAGCTCCCAGGTCTGGTTTTTATGAATCATGTTCATTTCATCGAGCATAGCCTATTTCCATCCTTGTTGAGCTTCAACTTCTTCAAAATAGCTTGGTTCAATAGCAACCACTTCAGCCCTTTCATATATTTCACTTAAAGATTTGGTTCCCCTGACTAGCTTATGGTCAATGTCCATTTCAGGACAATTTTGATCAGCTTCAGTCTAATCAGTCACCAGGTCTTCAGCAGCAACATCTGATTCATTTTTATCCCAATTTCAACTTGAATTTTCATCAAATACAACATCCGTACTTACAATTCTTTTTTGGATGAAGGATCCAAGACCCTATAGCCTTTCTTAATACTGTTATAGCCCACTAGGATGCCAGGTTGAGCCTTCTTGGCCAACTTATCTCTTTTTACTGCTGGGACATGTGCATAGCAAAGCAGCCAAAGACCCTCAGATGAGCTAGTGATGGTTTGAACCCAAACCAGGCCTCGAATGGATTTTTATGAACCAATACCTTAGTTGGTAGCCTGTTTTGAAGATATACAATAGTGTTAACTGCCTCAGCCCACAAGATTTTAGGTAAATTTCTCTCAAACAACAGACATCTTGCCATATCCATCAAATTTCTATTATGTTTTTCACTAACACCATTTTATTGAGGTGTGTAGGTGTTGGTGAGTTGGTGCTTAGTGTCTTCTTCATCACAGAAAATCTGAAACTTTGTTGAGGTACACTCTGTCCCATTATCTGACTTCAATGTCTTCAGCTTGCAACCTATTTCTGTTTCTGCTGTAGCCTTGAACTTCCAAAATACTGAGGCCACTTCTGACTTGTGTTTTAGGAAATAAATCCAACAATACCTCGAGTAATCATCAATGAAAAGAATGAAATACCTGCTACCGTTCAAGGACTATGTCTTCATAGGGCCACATACATCATTGTAGACTAGCTGCAACCTTTTAGAAACTCTCTAGGCCTTGCTTGAAAAAAATGGCAATCTGGCTTGTTTTCCTAGCTAGCATACCTCACATACATCTTCCTTCTCAACAGAATTGGTGAAGTTTTCAACCAAGTCTTCTTTGGTTAGTTTAGCTAGTGAGTTGTAGTTGACATGGCCTAGCCTCTTGTGCCACAACTTGGATTCATCTAACACTACTGTGTGGCATTGTCTGAGCTTTTATTCAAGTATACTACAAAACTTCTATCAACCATAGTCACTGACATAAGCTTGGATCCACTTGGATCACTGATCAGACATTATTTGCCTTTGAACACTACTAAATAGCCCTTTTTCAGCAACTGAGCTATACTGAGTAGATTTCTATCAATTTCAGGCACAAACAAGACATTTGAAACAAGTTTGATACCTGTGAGAGTGTCAATCAACACATCTCCTTTGCCTTCAGCTTTGATGGAGTGTCCATTGCCAACTTTCACCATTGTTTTGAAGCTTCTGTCAATGTTCTTGAAGATAGCAGCATTAGGAGTCATGTGGTTTGTGCAACCACTGTCTATCAGCCATCCTTTTGTGGCTTTTCCTTTGGCAGCTGAGCAAGAAACTACAAAGACTTGCTCTTCATGGTCACTACCATCTTCTGCCACTTGAGCTTCAGCTCTTAGCTGTTAAGGTTGGTTTTGTCTCAGCTTGCCTTTGTTTCTACAAACTTTCTCATCATGGCCCATCTTTTTGCAGACTTTGCACTGCACATCAGGCCTAAACCAAAAATTTTCTCTTGGATGACTGATCCTTTTGTAGTATGGGAAAGGAGGATATTTCCTTCTTACTCCTCTTTTTGGCTTGTCAGACTAGACCTTTCTCCTTTTGTAGCCAAAGGAGCTCGAGGCAAGTCTGCTATTGGCTTGGAAGGCACCTTCTTGATACTTCTCCTGCCTGCTGGCCCTTCTTTGCTCTTGAGCACAAAGAGCATTGATCAGCTCAATCAAAGAGATACTAGTCAAATATTTCGAGTCTTCAAGGGAAGAGATCTTTGCTTCATATCTCTCAGGCAAAGTTGAGATAACCTTCTCTACAATTCTTGCTTTACTAAACTGGTCCCCAAGCAATCTGATGTTGTTTACTAGGGGTGAGCAAAACTCGATTCGACTCGAAAAAATAAAAAAAATTCGAATTTCGAGTTAAACGAATCGAGTTATTCGAGTTAATCGAGTTATTCGAATCAACTCGAATTTTTTTTTTTGAATTTCGAGTTTGAATCGAGTTGAGTTTTCGAATTCGAATAACTCGAATAATTCGAATAATTCGAATATCAAACTATAATATTTTACATTTTTACCCTAAACTCCCAAACTTTATTACTTTTCCCTCAAAACTTTTACTCCTTCCCACTTTCCCCCCAAAACTTTTGCTCCCTTCCCCTCCCAACCCCCCAATCTACCCAAAATCCATTTCCCACCAAAATTTTACTCTTCCATTTACTTTTTCTCAAAATTTTATTCCCAAAAACCCTCAAAACCTTTTATTTTCCCTAAAATTTTTACTCCTCCACTTTTCCCTAAAACTTTTATTCTCTTCCCATCCCACCTCCCATCTACCCCAAACCCTCCCCCTCCAATTTTTTTAATATTTTCCTCCAAAATTTTACTCCCCACATTTACTTTCCTCAAACTTTTATTCCCCAAAACTTTTATTTTCCCCTAAACTTTTACTTCTCACCCTTTACTCTCAAATAAAAATCAAAATTATCCAAAAAAATCACTAAACATAAATAGTAATAATTTTATTTATATATACTACTTATATTATTAAATTAAATTTCACATTTTATATTATTTATATTATTGAATTGTTTAGTCATATTGAATATTTATATTAAAATTAAATTCTTAATTATGCCATAAAATATTCGTGTTAAAATTTTATATTGGTATCAATTTCACATTTTATTTTTAAAATAAATTTTATTAAAAATCATATTTTTATATTTAATATATTTTTAATTCCAAAATACATAGTAACAAGAATCAAGATAATTGAAACAACTAAGCAAACAAATAAGCTAACCAGTATATAAAAAATTAATAAATAAATTATGAGGTGATGAAAGTTAATAAAAAAATTGATTAAGGTGGACAAATTTTATTACGATGGGTGACAATGGTTACAAGGACCCAAAATTATTTTTAAAATTTAACTTGAACAAATATATTCGATTCGGTTCAATTCGATTCGAATTCCATCTCACTCAACTCGATTCGAGAAAACTTCAAATAAAGTTAGGATGATAAAATGAGATTCAAAAACTCGATTAACTCGAAAATTTTTAATTCGATTCGATTCGATCGAATGCTCACCCCTATTGTTCACTACAGCCATGATTTTGTCTGAATATTGCTTCACTGTTTCTTTTTCCTTCATCTTTAAATTTTTAAAGTCCCTTCTCAAATTCAGTAGTTGTTGCTGTCTTGTTCTTTCAGTCCCTTAAAACTCCTCCTTCAACCTATCCCAGGTCTGCTTTGGTGACTCACATGTCATGATCCTTGTGAAAATCACAACAGATACATTGTTTTGGATACAAGACATAGCCTTGTGTCTTTTGGTTCTTTCATCTGTGTGCTGCCTGATCTGAGCCACTGTAGGATTGGCTCTTAGTGGTGCTAGTTCAACATCTAAGTTAAAAACCTCCCACAAGTCGAATGCCTGCAGGTAGGTCTTCATTTTTACTACCTAAATGTGGTAGCCCTCACCATTGAACACTGGTGGTGGAGCTGGAGAGAATCCAGATGAAGACATGGTTTTTAGACTTGAAAAATGACAAGTCCACTAAGAAATAAGCTCTAGATACCGATTGTTGGAACAATGAACAGAAATGAATAAAATAAGCAATTTCTTGTGCTTGAAGGCTCGATACTTGCTGTGTAAACAAGATAGAATTTTAGCTTAAAGAGCAAAAAAACAATGAATAAGAAAGTATATTGGATGATGAATTCTTTGATGAATTCTTCATTAACTTAAAAAAATGGCATAATGCCAATACATATACCAGAAGTTGGTCAAAGAGAAACAAAACAATCACCTAAACACTACCTACTACCACTAAGTACATTGAAACTTGTTAAACTTAACTTGTACACTTTGCAAAGTTGATTTATCAGCTCAAATATTACCTAATTACATCAAGTACATTGAAAACTTAGTTCTAATCAAACTAAGTAACAAAACAAACACTTGAAGCAACCAAAATGAATCAGCAGCATGAACTTCAGCTGCAACTGCTTGGCTCGGGCATTTTTTGTTGCTTCTTGTCAGTATGCAGGCCAGCTTTAACAAGAAATAAGCTTAATGAAGCCCTCACATGTTGTTCTATTTTATGTTTTGAACGCGTTCATGGTTGCCATTGGTCTAACTTTGGGTACCAATTCAACCGAATTGGTGACAACATCTTCCTTAGAGATGGAAGCAGAAGTTCTCCTCCATACTGGTGGGTGGCATTGAGACGTCAATCACACCCCGAAACATTGCAAATAGTAAGGTATATCTTGCAATGAAGCTGGAAGCGTCACCCGCATTGATTGTACATGGTTTAAGCTTACTGGAAACATCCTGCCTCAAATAGGTGCTTTCTCATCCCTCAAGTACCTCAACCTTTCTCTCAATAGTCTAACAGGCTAGTCACCTCAATCTTTTAGAAAACTTACACATTTAAAAGAGCTCAACCTTTTCTATAACTCTTTGGAGGGTTCTATCCCTTTACCCTAGGGAAACTTGAAGAGCTTGAAACTTTTGGACCTATAACATAATCATATTACTGGTATTATCCCTTCTACCTTGGGCAAATTAACTAACTTGGAATTGTTGAACCTATTTGAAAACCAATTTATTGGTCCTATTCCTTTTAACCTGGGCAACTTAATCAACTTGAAACTGTTGGACCTATCTGATAATCAAATTACGAGTCATGTCCCTTCTATCCTGGTTAACTTAACCAACTTGAAATTGCTGAACCTATGTAAAAAACCAAATTACGGGTCATATCCCTTCTATCATAGGAAACTTAACCAACTTGAACTTGTTGAACCTATTTGAAAACCAAATTACCAGTCCTATCCCTTCTACCCTGGGCAGCTTAATCAACTTGAATTTGTTGGACCAATCTAATAATCAAATAACAAGTCATGTCTTTCTTCCCTGGGCAGCTTAACCAATTTGAAATTGTTGGACCTATCTTAAAATCAAATAACGGGTCATATCCCTTCTACCATGGGCAACTTAACCAGTTTGAAATTGTTAAACTTATCCGAAAACCAAATTACTGGTCCTACCCCTTCTACCTTAGGTAAATTAAGCAATTTACAAGAGTTGGACTTATCCTTTAATTAAATCACTTAGGCAATTCCTCATGAATTTTGAAACTTAAAGAGCTTGGTAGCATTGAATCTAAGTAAAAACAAGCTCAATGGTTTGGTCCCTTCATCCTGTTAATACAAATTTCCGGTGAGGAAAATCTTGAACACACGAACGGAACTCAAACAGAAAAAGAAGAAATAGGACAAAACTCCAAGGCGTGTATCAAACCATTATCTTTAATGTTCTATTCGCCTCCACCTATCTTCAGTGTGCAAATGAGTTCCAAGAAAATTAACCTCGATGATACAGTGAAGCCAATGACTATTTACGTTTTGCACTGACGAGAAAAGTCCACTACGCACTAAGCAATGTATAACAAGAAACTCAATTTCTATAAAGGATTTCTACAATAATACTTTTTAGAATAATCTAATAATATTAGAAAATGAAGGAAGGAAAGAAAGAATATTAGAATTTGTTGGTGTGATTTCCAAATGAAATCTCATTCCTATTTATAGGAATTTTCATGTCTCTTCATATAGACATCTTTCAATAGGTGTCTTTCTTGATAATAATGTCTTTAAAATAAACACATAAGTATTCATTTAATGTTATAACTATTCAAATAATATTACTTAAATAATTATAATTCTTTTTCAAAAATCAAATAATATAACTTTTGATTAATTACACCCATTCATTTATAGTTATTGGAACACTATAAATATTTGAAAATGTTCCAACAATCTCCTCCCATTTTCAAAATATTTTAGATTTTGATATTCTCGGAAATCAATTTGCATAAATGAAGGCATCTTACGATTGAACCTTCACTTAGTGAAAACATGTTAAAGTTAATCGAAATTGCATGGACTAAGCTTTGAACTAACTATTCCATTTGATTAACCGAACACATCTCACACAATGATTTCAACATCGGTCAATGCATAGTATCTAGGGACACTATTATAGCCATGTGTCTGTATCCTCTTTACATGAGTGCTGTCAGAGCCAAGCCCTTGAGCTCCTAGAAGCGGTCGCACTTCCACTCACATAGGTTTATCCCGTCAAGAGTGTTCCCGTAATTATAACACTCTAACATATTTATGTTATGGGTCCATTAAGAGTAAATTATTCATCCTTCCCTTATCATTACGGGTACCTAGCACTTTAATCTTAGGATGGATTTATTTATAGTGCTAACAGTCACATACTAATAATGTGCTTTCTCTCATTGAACTCAAGACTTGATGTTATACCAAAAGTTGATTCGATTTTCCATCATGGGTGACTTTAATTAATGGCCTTGAGTCCCATCCCTTTTGAGGTCCTTTTTACTGCATCTCTAGCAAGACTTTTTGCCAAAGGATCCGCCAGATTTTCACTTGACCTCACATAATTAATAGTGACCACTCCATCAGAGATTAATTATCGGGCATAGCTATGTCTTAATCTAATGTGTCTAGACTTTCCATTTTATACTTGGTTATATGTCTTCGCTAGAGTAGCCTCAGTATCGCAACGGATAGAAATAGGCGAAATTGGCTTAGGCCATAAAGGTACATCATAAAGCAAATTTATTAATCATTCTACTCTTTTAGATGCAGCGACTAATGCAATAAATTCTGCTTCCATGGTGGAATCAGTAATACATGTTTGTTTTTTAAAACCCCAAGAAATGGCTCCTCCACCAAGAATGAAGATCCATCCACTAGTAGATGCATGATCTTCCAAAATTGTAATCCAACTAGCATCCGAATACCCTTCTAAAACTGGAGGATATCCATTACAACACAATCCATAGTTAATAGTTTTCTTTAAGTACCTAAGTACTCTATTCAAATCTTGCCAATGCAAACTACTTGGATTACTTATGTACCTACTCAATTTCCCAACAGCATATGCAATATCTGGTCTTATACAAGTCATTATGTACATAAGACAACCAACTAGACTTGTATATTTCAATTGATAAATTTTCCTACAGCATTAGATACTAATTTTATTTGAGGATTCATGGGTGTAGATGCTTGTATACAGTTGAAAAGATCAAACTTTTTAAGCACCTTTTCAATATAATGTGATTGTGATAAAGCTATAGTGCTTTCATCTCAGGTTATTTTAATCCCAAGAATAACATCTGCTACACCCATATCTTTCACAGCAAAGTTGTTTGTCAAGAATTTCTTTGTGTTTTCTATTTGTTCCAAATTTATGCCAAAAATGAGCATGCCATCTATATATAAGCAAATTATGACACTTTTTCCATTTTCAAATTTGTTATATTTGCACTTATTGGATTCATTTATTTCATATCCATTAGCTAAAACAACCTTGTCAAACTTTTGGTGCCATTTTTTGGTGCTTTTTTAAGTCCATATAAAGATTTAACAAGCTCACATACTTTATGCTCCTGTCCTGGAACAACAAATCCTTCCGGTTGTTCCATGTGCATTTCCTCCTTCAATTCACCATTTAAAAATACAATTTTTTACTTTCATTTGGTGAACCAAATTATATATAGAGGTAAGTGAAATTAAGAGTCTAATTGTAGCAGTTCTTGCTACTGGAGCATAGGTATCAAAGTAATCAATACCTTGTTTTGTGTAAAACCTTTGGCTATCAACCTTCCTTTAAATTTATCAATGGTTCCATCAACCTTCATTTTGTTTTTGAATATCCATTTACAACCAATTGGTTTGGAACCTGGTGGAAGACCAATTAAGGTCCAAGTTTGATTTCCCATAATTGAATCCATCTCATCATTTATTTCTTCTTTCCAAAAAGCAAAGTCTTGAGATTTCATTTCCTCTTCAAATATAATAGGATCAGATTCCGTATTATAACAATAAGGTATTGTATTGCATATACTTTCACATTTTCCTTCTACAAGAAACATAATGAAATCTGGTCCAAAATCTTTAACCTTTTTAATCCTCTTACTTCTTCTTAATTCTTGACAAGATCCATCATTATTATCAATTTGTTTCAATGGAATATCATTCTCATTTGAAGAATGAATCAATTGATGTGCTGTAATTGTCTTGAAATAAAATTAAATCTATTTTTATCAAAAATAACATCTCTTGATTCAATAACAATATTAATTAAAATTGAATCATTTGGTTCAATTACGATAAACCTATATGCCTTGCTATTATGTGCATATCCTATAAATATGCATACAGTTCCTCTTTTACCTAACTTTTTACATTTAGGTGTTGGAACTTTGACAATAGCTCTAAAACCACAAACCTTCAAATAATTAAGGTTTGGCTTCTTTTTCTTCCATTGTTTATAGGTGGTTATTTTAGTTTCCTTATTAGGAACTCTATTCAATATATGATAAGCTATTAGAAAAGCTTCTCCCCAAAAGCCTTGTCCAAGACCTAAATATGATAACATTGAATTTACCATTTCATTCGAGACTCAATTTTTCCTTTCAATTACACCATTTTGTTATGGTGTGTAAGGGGTTGAAACTTGATGGACAATTTCAGTGGATTCAAAATAACTTGGATTATAGTATTCTCCACCTTTATTCCTACCTTAAGCACTTGATAAATTATTCACACTGAAGTTCAACTTCAGATTATAAACTTAAAATTTATCAAGCGCTTCATCTTTTGAATACAATAAATATACATAATAATATATAGAACAATCATCAATAAAAGTAACAAAATATTTCTTTCCACCTCTGTAGGAGTATTATGCATGTCACATAAATCACTATGTATCAAATCCAACAATTTTGTTTTCCTTTTAACCTTAGGGAAGGGTTTCTTGTAATTTTAGTCAACATACATGTATTGCATTTTCAATGTTATTATTAAAAACAGAATTAAATCTAACTTATACATGTCATTCAATTTTCTTTAATTCAAATTACCTAATCTATAATGCCATAAACAAAAGATTCAACCATATAAGCGAAATAATATTTTTATTCTTATTAATACTATTGATTTTGAACATACTCACACATATACCCTTTCACTATAAAAATTCCTCCCTTAGACAAAATAAACTTATTTGCCTCAAAAACAAGTTTGAAACCAAACTTATTCAACAGACTTTTAGACACTAAATTCTTCCTAATTTCTGGTACATAATATACATCATTTAAGGTTAAAACCTTTCTAGAAGTGAATTGTAGTTCAACAGACCCTTTACCTTTGATTGCTGCGGTGGAAGAATTTCTCATGTACAAGACATTGTCATTTTCAAATTGTGTGAGCTTTGTGAACATGCTTTTGTTTTTGCACACATGTTTGGTTGCTCCGGTATCAATCCACCATGTATTATCAACTTGTGCCCAATTTGCCCCATAAATGACCTCGTTTTGGTAGGTGTTGAACAAACCATCAGATAAACCATTCAATATGTGACCCAAGCACATGTAATCAGCATTGTCCCATTTTTGTCTTTCTCAGGTTGCAGCAACAGATTCATTTTCATTCTGTTCAGATCTTGGAGTATCCAAAACATAAGCAATCTTCAAAGTTGATAAAAAAAGTGGATCTTTTTCTGCCATCGTTGAAAATTGCAACCATCAAACCAATCAAGTTTGACAAAGTTGGAAGCCAACTCCCATAGTGTTTCACTTTCATGTGTTGTGGTAGTCATCATTAAATATAACCTTAAAAATGTTAGTACAAATATCCGGTATCCGGTGAGGAAAATGTCGAACACATGAATGAAACTCGAACAGAAAAAGAAGAAATAGGACAAAGCTCCAAGGCGTGTATCAAGCCACTATCTTTAAGGTTATATTCACCCCCACCTATCTTCGGTGTGCAAATGAGTTCCAAGAAAATTAACCTCGAGGATACAATGAAGCCAATGATTATTTGCGTTTTGCACTGATGAGAATAGTCCACTACGCACTGAGCAATGTATAATAAGAAACTCAATTTCTACAAAGGATTTCTGCAGTAATACTTTATAGAATAATCTAATAATATTAGAAAATGAAGGAAGGAAAGAAAGAATATTAGAATTTGTTAGTGTGAAAGAATATTAGAATTTGTTAGTGTAATTTCCAAATGAAATCTCATTCCTATTTATATGAATTTTTATGTCGTTTCATATAGACATCTTTCAATAAGTGTCTTTCTTGATAATAATGTCTTTAAAATAAAAACATAATTATTTGTTTAATATTATAACTATTCAAATAATATTATTTAAATAGTTATAATTCTTTTTCAAAAATCAAATAATATAATTTTTGATTAATTACACTCATTCATTTATAATTATTGGAACACTATATATATTTAAAAATGTTCCAACAATCACTAGCTAATTTATCTAGATTGAGATCTTTGTTTCTTGATTCAAATCATTTAGAAGGTCCCTTTCCGCAAGAAATGGAGAATTTGAAAGGTTTAAGTTTCCTTGACCTCTCCAGTAACAAATTGATTGACCTATTCCATCTCGAACTGGGGATTGCTCAATTTTACAAATATTGTCTTTGAGTAACAATTATATAACTGGAAGCATTCCCTTTCAATTTTCATTTGTCCTTATGATACTCTTAATCTCAGTTATAACTTCATCGAGGGAAAAATACCGCATCAATTTGATAACGATGTTAACATCAACATTTTGGATCTTAGCTACAACAATTTGACAGGCAAGATTCCTAAATCTTTGAGGCCATTGAAAGAAGTCAATTTGTCCTATAATTCTCTAGTGGGACCTATTCCAGAATACCTGAGTTATTGGTTTTCATCTGATTTATTTTGGGGAAACAAGTATTTGTGTGGAAACCTACCAGATTTCTCTCCTTGCCCTTGAAATCATTCTTCCAGTTCTCTGTTTTTTGGCCTTCTTGACTTTAGGAGTTTTACTCTTCCTTAGATCCAGAGCCAAAGATAACATTCCTGAACCAAATGTCAAAAAAAATGGAGATTTATTTTCAATCTTGAACTTTGATGGAAGAATTGCATTTGAAGATATCATTGAGGCGACCAACGACTTTGACATCCGATACTGTATTGGGACTGGTGGTTATGGTTGTGTTTATAGAGCACAATTACCAAGTGGAAAGATTGTTGCCTTAAAGAAACTACATCGTAGAGAATCAGAGGTCCTAGCTTTTGACAAGAGTTTCAAGAATGAGGCAAAAATGTTATCAGAAATACGACACAAGAACATAGTGAAGCTTCATGGATTTTGTCTCCATAATCGTTGCATGTTTTTAATTTATGAATACATGGCTGGAGGGAGCTTATTTTGTGTCTTCTTAGACAACACCGAAGCACTGGAGTTGGATTGGATTAAAAGAGTAAAAACAGTCAAAGATACAGCATGTGCTTTATCTTATCTGCATCATGATTGGCACCCTGCAATAGTTTATCGAGACATATCAAGCTATAACATTTTATTGAACTCCAATCTTGAGGCTTGTATCTCGGATTTTGGCACAGCTAGACTCCTTGATCCAGATTCATCCAATCAGACAATGCTTGTCAGAACCAACGGCTATATTGCGCCAGGTCAAGTTTCCAAACTTTGAGTCTGTTTTTGTTTGGTTTTATTCTACTTTGGGTTGTAAGTATGCCTTATAGGTATTGAAAATTAGACGCCTGATTCTTAAACCATAAAGAAAAGTGGCATCTTAGCTATTTTTCAAATGCTTGTGGTTAAAGATGAGCAACAGTTTATGGATATAGTGCCATGATTACCAAGTGCTGAAGTTCTGTTGTTATAAACACATTCTTTCAAATGATTTTAATAACTATATTTTAATTGCATTCTTTCATTAAATGCAGAACTTGCTTATACTATAGTGTAACTGAAAACTGCGATGTTTATAGCTTTGGAGTATTGGCACTTGAAACACTCATGGGAAAGCATTCCAGTGAACTCTTGGTATCATTATCGGCATCATCTTCCAAGAACATAATCTTAAGTGATATTTTAGATCCACGCTTATCGCTTCCAAGCGATCGAAGAGTTGCAAAGGATATCGTTTTTGCAGCAACAATGGCCTTTGCTTGCTTAAGTTTGAACCCAAAGTTCCGACCAACAATGAAGTGTGTATCACGAGAGCTTCTTTCCCGGAAAAGACTGGTAGCACACCGTCTCCAAGCTGTCTCACTGCTGCAACTCAAGGACCGTGATCTGTATATGGATGAAGGCAGAATTCAATCTCAGAATTCGGGGGATATTGTTGAAATCCAAGCTAGTTCTTCAACTTGATTTTCATGTATAGCATTATTTGAACAAAGCAAGGCATCTTTGCGTTGTTTGACCTCTTCACTTCCATTCTTTCCATTCAATATCAGATGCTTGTTAATTCTATCATTAGAATTTTGAAAACTGCCCTTTGTGTATGGTTTTGCAGATCTATTATTATCAATAGTTCTAGTGATATGAAACCATGTCATATTGATCAGTAGTCTTACAAAAGTTCATCGGTGACTACCAACCATGTCCTGCCAATCACTGTATAATCAATTTGAAAACAAAATTTTGGGTGATTGTTTGATCAAAACGAATAAAGTGAAAAAATTTCGAGTTAGTTTAGTTGACAAGTTCTATTTTATATTTAACTTAATTTGAATTTTTTTAATAAATTCAAGTTAAAGAAAATTCAAGTCAAATCAAATATAATAAAATTTTAAAAATATTAAATAGGTGAACTTGAAATGTTGTAGATAATATGACGAAATTTTAAGTTGAAGGGCACATAAATTTGGCTCATATGTATTTGAAAACTTTTTCAAAGAAAATAAGGAAAATAAAGGATAAGTTAGTATAATCAACTTAATTTGGTAATTTATTTACTTACGACCTCAATTTTATTATTTTGAAAGTTTTTAAAATATATAATTTAACATTTTATATAATTTAAAGAAATTTTTAGTTTAGGTCATTTTAGTTTTGAAAATTTTCTTTACTTTTTTATTATACTTTGTAATTTTCATAAATATTTTGAGTACTATGTTGAATTTTTTTATGACCAACTTGCTCATTTTAGAAATTGATAGGGACCAAAGAAGTATTTACATCAATTTATTATTCGACTAATTCGAGTTGTAAAATTCAATTCAACTTAAACTCAAAAATTAAATTACTAATTTGAGTTTATGCAAAAAACTAAATAATTCGATTAACTCGAAATTTAAAAAAATCTAATTTTTCAAATTCAATCAATTTTATTCAGTCTTAAGTCAACTTTTATTTGAGTCAAAACTAGAGCTAAATGTATTTTTGCAAAATAGAAAATTATTTCCATGCTCAAATTGTTTGGAAACTAATCTCAAATTTGCATATCTAATGACTAAAGTGAAAGACAAAAAGCCCATGGCTTGACTTGAGTTTGACTTCTCTAATTACATCTTTAATTATTAACCATGTTCATATTTTCTTAAACACTATAACTGAGAAAAAGATTTACTTGTGAGTAGGGTCTAAATCAAACACATATACTTTGTAATGGTAGAATTAAGTTTGAGCTATTAAGCTTTATTTGAGTATATTAATATTTGACTCGAGCAACTCGAATTTAGTTGAAATATACAAAAAATGATAATAGTAACTAATCCGTGAAAAGATATTTTTAAATATGACTAACACACCTTATATACTGCTATATTGACTGCTAACCAACTATTACAACATCCATGCAACTAATTATGGTTTCGTTGCAACTAATTATCGTTTTAGCGGTTGCTAACTATCATTTTCAACAATACAACTAAGCAATATATATACTAGCAAATTTGAGTAGCAATAAAAAGTTTGAAGTTGAACACAATACAAGTTTTAGGTGAGCATGTGTAATCAAATAAGATTGAATTTTTTATTTTTAGTTTTATCTTATTTGAATTTAGACTTTGTAAATGAAATACAATTGAGCTTGTGTTTAAATTCCTCTGACTTTGATTATCATGAATAAGACTTTACTATAAATGCGATTACATTTTTAATTAAATTTAAATTCGTTCGAATAAATATTTTTAAAATTAAATTAAAAAATCGAATCACCCAAATTGGAAAAAAATTAAGAAAAAACCCGAGTCTTAAAACTCATAAATAATTTATCTAAACTCAACTTGAGTTTATTACTAAAAATAAGATAATCAAATTGTATTTTTTCAAACAAAAGCATATTCTAATAAAATATTAGTTGACTCTAAAAACTCTATTGACAATTTACCAAAATTATTCTAAAATGTAATTTATTCTCATTTTAAAAATAAAAATAATAATGGATTACATAAATGGAGAAAGCTACATCACATATTTTTCCATATGAACTATTGTATTGTAAATTTTCCTTTCCATTAGTTCGTTCATTTTGCAATTAATTTGGAATTTGTCTAACATTTCTCTACAAATTTTAATATCTTTTCATCCAGATTATTGAAATATCAAGGATAATAATTATGTACGTTTGAAAACTTGGAAAGTAATTGAGTTTATTTAGTGTGGTATTCATATATTTCTTCATGTTATTTTCATGTTTAACTTAATTTAAATTTATATAACTTTAAAAGATTAATTATTTGCATTATAAAATCACGACATTGTTTATTTATTCATATCACATGTTTTTCATGGGAATAAATTATATTAGGATGATCTTAAAAGTATGGTTTTAGGCATAAATAAAATAATGACACGTCATAAAATTTTAAAATAATAAATTACTATTATACACTCGTATATATCTAATATCTTCTCCAACTTAATTTAACTTTAATTAAATTACTTATATAATTAATTTTTAAATTATAAACAAACATCTTTTCTTCTTTTGCAAAATTTAATCATTCTTTTTTTTTCATAAGTTAATATTTTTTATTTTTGTGCAACCAATTTTTTTAAAAAATTAGTAATTTTATGCAAAATTTTCATATTATTAACACATAATTTCAGTAATTATTCTATCCGAGTTTAAGGTTTAGGGTTATAGTGTTTAGGATTTAAGTGTAAGGGTTATTGGCTTGAGTTTAAGGTTTGGGGTTCTTAGTTTTGGGTTCAAGGTTCGAGATACTAAATTTAGAGTTTATGGTTCATGGTTATGAGTTTGAGTTTAGGGTTTGAGTTTCAAGGCTTTGGGTTAAGGACTTGAGTTTTAAAATTTAAGATTTTAAAGTTTATGAGTTTAGGATTTAGGGTTTGGGTTTCTATGTGATATTATTATGCGCGAAATATGTAGCGAAAGCGAGCGAAATTCCGATAAGTATATATGTGTTGAATTGTGGAATGGGATATTATTATGACAGGTAATATGTGAGAATACTTGTATGTGATATATGATGTATTGATTTTAATGCGCACATATGTGATCAGATATGTGATAGCTCAATAAGCATTATTGTAGCACTTAAAGTGCAATTAAATGTGAATCTGATAAGCATGCTTTGTGTACAAGTTTTAATGTAAATTGATGAATATGAACAGAGATGATGTGCATTAAATCAATAATTAAAATTGTGTAATTGTGGATATTTTGGTCTTGTGATCTCTTGAAACCGTTGGATATAGTTGGCATGTCATAGGATTGTGAGTACTCACCTGTATGTATAGTGTTTTTGGGCATTGAAGCCCTAGGACAGGTTGGAGAGATAAGGGAATGTGAACTAAGCTCCATTCAACAGGACATGTTTAGTGTGTTGGAAACTGTTGCTTTATGCTTCACTTTTGGGATATGTTCGACTCTACGAGTCATTTGGTGTGCTAGAGATTCGTGCATTCGATGTGTGGTGATAGAGCCCACTTTTATGTTTCATAGCCTCAAATGCCAAATTATCATTTAAATGTGATCTTATATATTGTGATAATACGATGTGAGATGGATGCATAAACATTTGAATAATATGCTAAATGAGTTTATTTATGTTTCATAAAATGTTAGTATGTTCTCATAATAATCGTATATGTAATTGTGGTTTGGGTCATCTTTATTTAACTTGTGAATGCATGTGAATATATGAGCTAGACTTGTGAGTTATTAAATATGTATACACTATTTAGTCTTGATGAATTATTGTTAAATGAATTATATATGTAAGCGAGTTGAGTGTAATTGCATGTAAGAGTATATGCTAGTTTTATGATTTAATGAAACGTGAATATGTTATAGCATGCTCTTATTTAACTTTTGATGTTGTGTATACATTGCGGTTATTCTGACATTCACTGAGCTTGTTTAAGCTCACCCACTCCTTTTAAAACCATTGCAGATATTTAGCGTTTGTGGTGTGAGTGATACGGGGATACTAAGGAAGTGATCTAAGTTAGGGTTTAGTATTTGCGTAGGTGGTATTAATATTATTCTTTGAACTGTGGGGATAAAGGTTTAAGCAACCAATGGAAGAGTGACTAAAATATTTAATTTTGAAAAATTAAATGACTTTTATGAAAAAAATTAATACTTAGGTAACCAAAATAAAATGAATTGAATCATTAGATCACTATTCTTTTGCTTTACCTTTTCTTTTCAAAAACAAAATAGTGAGGAAATAGTTTTGCCAAGTAGAGATGGGGCCACTTCTTTATACCATTACTCTTTCTAAACCTATTTTTATAATTATGTTTATAAACATGTAGGAAATAGTTTGAGGTTTAAGAACCAAAACAAGTTCTCAAGCGAGCATGCCTAACAAATAAGATTGATTTTTTTTAGTTTTATTTTATATGAATTTAAACTTTGAAAATGAAGCACAATTGAGCTTGAATTTTAGATATTGTATTTGAGCTCCTTGACATGATTAGCACAAATAAGAATTTTTGAAAATTTAATTACCAGTGTATGTTAAAAAAATAGAACGTCGCCAATGACAATGTATCTCAAAGAAAAGAGAAAGAAAAATAAAGAGCACATAGATTTTTATGTGAAAACCTTTTTGAAAAAAAACCATAGACAGAGGAGAAGATAATTCACTATGTCGAATTTGAATGAATACAAGATGAGTAGACTATGTTTATTTATAGGCTTAAAAAACCATATTCTAATAGAAAGAGTGTAGTAAGGTTGAAACACCTTATTCTAATCAGTATCAAATAGATGAAGTGTAATAAGGTTGAAAAACCTTATTCTAAAATAAAATAAAAGAACTGCAGTTCTATATGCATTTTACTTTTATTTTATTTTACCTATGTTTTATTTTAACAAGGATTCAGGTCACTCAATTCTAACAATCTCCACCTCGAATTCTCAATAAACAAGTTCTTCACCACGAACTTTAAACGAATAAGTTATCTACCATTTCCATGAAACCCCTTAAGGGGTATTTTTCAACAATAAACACCAACCAAGTCTAAGCAATGCTCAAATTTGGTTATGGGAAGTGACTTAATCATTATATCTATAAGATTTTCATGAGTACTAATTTTGCTCACAATAATATCACCGTGAGCAATAATATCATGAACAAAATGATACCGAACACCAATGTGCTTTATTCTCTCATGAAACATTTGATCTTTTGTAAGAAAGATGACACTTTGACTGTCACAAAATACTGTACTGATTTGAATATCTTCATTAAGTTCACTAAAAATTCCCTTCAACCAAATGACTTCTTTACAAGCCTCAGTAATTACCATGTACTCAGCTTCAGTGGTAGACAAAGCAATTGTAGTTTACAAAGTGGTTTTCCAACTAATTGCACAACCTCCGATTGTAAAGACATAGCCTGTGAGAGATCTTTTTCTATCAAGGTTGTAACACCCCTTACCCGAGACCATTTCCGGAGTCGAGCACGAGGCATTACTTAGCTTATCTTACTAATTCAAAGCATAAAAACTTGTTTTGAAAATTAATTTCACTATTTACTGCAATCTGTCCAATCGCGCAGCAGTTACTAAATTAATTATAAATCGGGCTACGGAACTCGAAATTTAACTCTGTAAATTTTATCTGAAACTAGACTCATATGTCTTCCTACCATAAAATTTTTAGAATTTTTGGCTCAGTCAATTAGTACAGTTTATTAGTTGAAGTATCCCCTGTTTCACCAATCGATTGCCCTGACCTCTTGTCACTAAAATTAAAAATTCTCATTGTGGGATTTTCATATAGTGTTACCGCTTGTTTCTACAAGAAATAGACTCAATAAGGATTCTATAAATATAAAATAAAACTCATAAATATTTTTTTACCATTTTTAGTGATTTTCTAAACTCAGAAAAGGGGACTCCAAAAACAGTTCTGATTTTGTCTCACTAAAATTCACATATCTTAAAATATAAATTTACTTTTGCTAAACCGTTATTTTTCCATGAAAATAGACTCAAAAAGATTTCATTTCATATATCATTCACTCTCTAATTAATTTTATACCATCTTAGGTGATTTTTCAAAGTCACATCACTGTGCTGCTTGAATTCTGTTTCTTTACAAGATTTTACCCTTTCATGATTTCCATGCATAATTTATCACCTAGACTTTTATAACAACAAACATCTTCATACTTAACCATTTTAATAACCATTCATCATCAGATACTCACACACCATTCTTTAGCAAAATCATAATTACAAACATGCAAAATAACTAAGTCCCTATACATGCCATAACTCAAACGTTTTTCATCATAAAGTACCGAGCAATTGTTCTTGATAGTGTAGACGATCTCTGACTTCTTTAGGATCCTTAAAGCAGCTTTGCAATACTATAAGAGAAAGAAAAATAAAATAAGTAAGCATTAAGCTTAGTAAGTTTACTAGCAAATAAATAACAACATTTAACACAAATGATTATACTCAAATGTCAAGGTCTCTAATTTACTCTTTAATTAATCTCATTCTTATTCTCTTGCTTGTTTATTTAGTTAACTCGTGATCATAACTTACTCTTCCCTTGCTGAAACGTTGAGTATCAATTGATAATATAATAAGCTCTTAACTCTTATAATTTACCTAAGCTCGCCATTTATGCTTTTAACTGAACTTTCCTGAACATGATTTGTTTATTAGCCCGTTGAGCTACATTGGAATAATAAGGATACTCGGGCCTCTTCTGATAATAACATGCCAAAGCCATGTCCCAGACATGGTCTTACATGGGATGTTCTCATGTCGGTGCCCATGCCATGTCCCAGACATGGTCTTACGGGGGACCTCTCATCTCGGTGCCAACGCCATGTCCCAGACATAGTCTTACATGGGACCTCTCATCTCGGTGCCAATGCCATGTCCCAGACATGGTCTTACATGGGACCTCTCATCTCAGTGCCCATGCCATGTCTCAGACATGGTCTTACAGGGGACCTCTCATGATCTCAAGGATGCCAATGCCATGTCACAAACATGGTCTTACATGGGATCTCTTTACCCAAATGTCATGACATTCGTATCCAGTACCATCCTTATGTATCAACCGGACTTTTTAATTTTAATTCTCTATCATTTCATGCTTGGATCATCATCAAATAAATTCATGGAATAAATTCATAGTTGCTGTAAAATAGCAGCATTAATAATAATTATTGGAATATTGCATTTATTTACCGTAAACTTACCCCGGGACCAAATATAGCCCAATTCGCCAACTTAGTCTTCAACTTTATTCTTCCCTTTGTCTAACCTCGAGTTACATTCTTCTTGATCTAAAATATCAAATTTAACTTATTTAATACTCACATTTATCAAAACAGCCCTCGACTCTAACTTTGTCAAAATTATGATTTTGCCCCTAAACTTTTACATAATTACATTTTTGCCCCAAGGCTCAGAAATTAAACTTCATCCCTTATTCTTATGTTTTATGACATGCTGAACAATTTTCCCTTCTATGCCAACATCAAATTCCCACTTTAACATGTACTTATGAACATTAGGTATTTTTACCGATTATGTCGTTTTACTCATTTTCGCTTAAAATCGGCTAGCAAAAGTTGTTTAACATAATTTATAGCTTCATGTTCTATCATAAAATATCAAAATAAACACTTTTCACCTATGGGTATTTTTCCAAATATAAACCCTAGGTTAAATTATTACTAGAAAAAGCTAAATTAAGCTACCGAGATTACAAAAACGTAAAAAAACATTAAAAACGAGGCTTGGGATCACTTACTATGAAGCTTGGAAGTTTGAAAACCCTAACTATGGCTTCCCCCCTTTCTGATTTCGTCCAAATGAAGAAGATGAGCACAATTTGCCATCTTTTTCCCTTTTAATTCATTTTAATTACTAGATTACCAAATTGCCCCTAACTTAAAATTTTCCTATTTCACTTATCTCATGTCCATTTTTGTCTACCAACTTAACCAATGGTCTAATTACCATATAAAGACCTCCAATTTAAATTTTCATAACAATTGGACACCTCTAACATGTAGAACTCAACTTTTGCACTTTTTACAATTTAGTCTTTTTGACTAAATTGAGTGCCCAAACGTCAAAATTTTCGAACGAAATTTTCACGAATTCATTTTGTGAAATCGTAGACCATAAAAATATAAGAGAAATAAATTTTTCTTCATCGAATTTGTGGTCCCGAAACCACGGTTTCGATAACCTTGAATTTAGGCCATTACAAAGGTCTCCAGCACAATCAGCACCAACATATCCAATGACTCCATCTATAATTCTTCCAAACTGTAAGAAAACATCAGTAATACCTCGTAAGTATCTCAAAATCCACTAAACTACTTTCTAGTGTTCTTTACCAAGATTCGCCATGTGTCTGCTAACTGCACTGGCTGCATATGATAAATATGGACATGAACAAACCATAGCATGCATGAGAGATCCCATAGCTCAAAACAAAACGATGATCAAAATTTTGACTTTCTTTTTCGAAAACCACTTTCTTTTCATGATTAACAGAAATTCGATAATAACTTATTTTATGTCTAACAAATCGTGATTAAATTGTTGTTAAAATTAAGTTCAAACTAATTGATATCTCCTAAATTGGTTTACAACCATTTCAGATTAAACAAATTTTTGCCCGAATTTACAAAAACATCATTGCAGCAAAAAACCATTGTATAACCATAATACAAAATTTATAAAAGTAACACTTTATAATTTGAGTGTTTATGTAAACATCACAGTCTCAAGAATCCATGTTATTTAAATAAATAAAAAAACATGCATGGAAACACCCGTTTAATTTCAAACCGAAAACCCATAACTTTTCACAAAATCCAAGTCCAAACTCATACCACCATTCGTAAAATTTATTTACAATCCGAATAAAAATAGTTTACTAAAACTTATAAAGACTTTATTAAAAAAACCAAAACGTGTCATTTTCAAGACCTTCGGTTTGCCGAGTCCAACACCTAACCACGTGTATTACTTGAAAAGGGAAAAACTAAGGGAGTGAGCTGCGAAAGCTCAATGTGGGTCTTAGACAAACATAATTAGACAGAGTTGAACAGTTAATAAAATTTACAATTACCATAAACAATTCGATAACAGAGATTATAACATATTAGCGTATCATAATATAACAACTCTTAACATATATTCAAATCTTATTCATGTGAAGTTGCTCAAACATACTAAAGTCGAGATCAAATCATAATCAGATAGTTATATGTGAAGTACCTACTTAAAAACAGAACTATTGCAATTCATGTACAAATGCACTTGTCCTAGTACCAACTCATCCAACCTCTACACACCATCTTCAACCATCCGTCACACACCAAATAGGGTATTCTAACCATTTCCAATCTTTACACACCAATATTTGGGTAATGGCAGACTCATCCAACAGAACACACCTTATTGTGGTCATTTGCCACTTAAGTTATTATGCAGTCAATCTGCTAATATGATTGTGGTTTAACCACCATATTTTAATAATGCAGTTAATATTGTCAAATCAATCTTCCTTCTCTCCAAACAAATCTCAAACTCAAATGCAGATGCAAACAGTACCATGCATACAGATTTACAAAATGAGATAAGCTCATTTTTTATTTTTGTAATCAACAATCATATTGACAAGCAGTTCAGATTAGCAAAATCAAAATCAGACATAATCGTGTGTAGTTACAAAGTAGAAAAAGCGACATTGTACACAAGTTTCTAATAAACTCAGCATTTAAGCACTTACACAAATAACAAAATTAAATCATACGAATTCGTATAGACAAATAAATTCAAGTAGTAATACTCCTTTACTAAACCTCCCTCGAACAATAATAACGTCTCAAACACTCCTACAAAGGCTTAAACGAGTAATGGATTACTCGGGGACCAAAACGAGCCAATTTGTGAATAAATAGTGAAAATTGCAAAAACTGGACCACATGGCTGTGTGGTCAGGTCGTGTGGAAGGGTCCAGACTGTGTGACAGGGTACACGGCCGTGTGGGTAGATCGTGTAACTGACTAATCTCGTGTGACAAAATTACACAATTTTAAAGTAAGGGAGACACAACCGTGTGGCTGAACAATTTGCTCGTCTGACTGAGGAAGACGCTCATGTACAATTGACAAATTTTTCAACAGGGATAACACAGTCGTGTGGCCAACCCATGTGACCCACTCCAAGCCGTGTGACAAGAAATTACCCTAACTCTTTAAGCGGCACACGACCATGTGGCTGCCCGTGTGGTCCAAAAACCACACCCAAATCTATTGCAAAAATCGAATTTCAGCATTAAACCGATCCCTAATTACAAATGTTAAAGAACACACTTGAAAATGCAATTCCAAGCACCAAATAATGACAGATTCGCCTTTACGCTACCAGTTTGAAAACTTAATATCACATATGTACAAAACCTATAAGAATTCCATCATAACGACACTACAAAAATCGAATAAAAGTTTATCTAAAACTCAAGCAAACAACACTTACACTACGCCCGTTTCAAATCCTTGATTGAACGAGGAACGGAGGAAACAAATGAAACCTTTGAGAGCAGCAATCAACAATACTGTCGAAACCAAAAAGAGAGAAATTGAGAAACAAAAGAGAAAGAAAAAAAAACTAAACAAAAGTCCTAATCTGAGATTTTGGAAAAAAAAAAGGGGAAACCAACGTGAGAGAGTAGAGTGGAGGAACGTTAGAGAAACTATTGGAATTTTTTTTTATTTCAAAAATCAAAAATTAAAACAAATAAAATCTAAATAAAGTAAAATGTAACTCAACTTTGGCCCATTAGATTTTTATTTTTATTTTTAAAGGGGACTCAAACACAAGATCTAAAGGTAAGTTAAAGTTTTACCATTGAACCAATAAACTTATTATTACTCTAGAACGCAAAAATAAATTTAAAAAGCCATTCGAGTCACTAACCCAACTAGCATACCATAATTCTTCTAACCCTAAATCTCGAGGTGTTACACGACTCGAACTCGAAATTCAAATTACTTAGTTGAGTTGACTCAAAAAACTTGAATAAAATTAAGTTTTGTTCACTCATACTTTTAATAGTTTTTATATTTTTGATATTTTTATTTTTATTTCTAAATTTTTAATATTTTCCATATATTTTTATTGATTTTAATAATTTTATCAATTTCCCACCATTTGTCACAACCACATTGTACATGTGGTGGAGATAACAACTTCAAATTTTATAACTTTTTTACAATTCTTCCTACATTTTAATAAATTTTCTATATTTTGCTTATATTTCTAATACTTTTCTATAATTCTTTCATTTTTTAATAATCTATTTTCTAAATTTTAAACATTTTTCTATATTTTATAATCTTTTAATAATCTTTATTGATTTTAATTTTTTATTATTTAAAAAAAACCAAGCTTAATTACTTTTTATTTTTAAGTTCAGGATTCCTTATACAATTTCTCTTTCCATTGATATGGTGATTTGGCAATTAATTTAAGACTTCTCTAACATTTTTCCATTGATTTTGATACGTATAATTTTTTTCCATTTCATATTTATGTTGATGTTCCATTTCACACCTACTTGCTAAAGAAGGGATCAAGAAGGAAGGAGGGATTTACCTGGCGGAGGAGGTTCCAGCGTTTGCAGAGATGGCACTGGCGAACGATATATGATGGGTCGATCCACCTCACTAAGACTGATGTTTTAAAAAGGGGTGCTGAAATTTCGACTACTATCTGCCTCTGAGGAAGGCTTGATTTGTTATTCAAAGTTAAACATCATCTAATTTACTTCAAAAAGATCATCTAATTATGACCAAATGCATTACGTTGCAAGAAATGCATGAAAACAGTATTATATGAATGGTACTAAGTTGGAGTGCATCTTAAATTAATATAGATTAAATCTTAAAATTATACATAAATTTGATTTAATGTGTAATTATATGTATAAACTGTAATTTAGTGTAATTATATATGTAAAACTTTAATTGTAATTCAAACTTATTTAAGCTTATTAATATATGCTCATGATAAAAGGTAATAAATTATGTATATTAAAATAAAAATAAAGCTTTAGCTTTTATTAATCCAACATATATGGGTTTAACTCTATTTTTATTTAAATAAAAAATTGCAATATTTTCAAATAATAATTATAAAAATAATTTGTTGGTAAATTAACACAATTAAAACTTTAAATAATAATATAGATAATCTCAATTTTTTTGTGTCCCCCTGGTAAAGGGTGTAAGATAATCTAATTTTATTTTAGACAAAAAGAAAAAGTTAAAAGCGTAATCCCTGATGAGGTGGCAAGTAAAAAGAAGCCCCAAAAATCTCCAATGCCTACTAAAAATGGGGATAACGGTTTTTGAACCTTTAAAACCTGTCTCTTTCACCACATGTCTTTTCAATCCACCACGTGATGCTCGCCAACGCACCGTTTTCATCCTCCCTATAAATTCCTCCCCGCCAAATCACATCAACAACCACCCTCGTCTCAATCCATGGAGCCCAAGGAGGAGCTTCCACTTACGGAGGTTGAGAGCGGAGATTCATCGACGGAGGAGGCGGAGTTGGAGTCCCCTAGGTCGGTGGTGTTACAGATGAAGAAGAAACTAGACAGAGTACTTCATAGTCAGGTTTTGAGAATTAGACAGGAAGATTCGCATCTCGGCCAAGATTTCATCGCTGCCGGCGATAAAGCGATTAATAAGAACCAAGTTGTTTTTGGAGGAGACGTCACTGGTGGCGGTGGTGGAGTTTTTACTGAAAACACACGACGCAGTCTCAACCTGGTTCTTGTTTCGAAGCCGATCTTGCCTTCCTCCCCTCTCAGCGGCAAGAACAGCGTTAAAAAGGCCTTGTAATGAAGCAACCTAAATCAATCACGCTGTCAAGGTTTCATTTCTTCTTGGTTTATCTTTTAAACGTTCTTTTCTTTTCTTTTTACTTTTACTTTTTCTTTTTCTTGAGCTGTTTGGTTGCTGAGAAAACTTAATTCCTTTCTGAAATTATATATAGTTTTTTTTTCTTCTCCTTTCTAATTGTAAATGACAGGTAGTTTTTAAAGAAAGGCAGTTTTAAGCATAGGAAAGCTTGAAGATCATTTTAATGGAGTATCTAGATTTTAGTTTTGATTTCTTAATTAGGGTTTAAGAAGTCTTCTTTTAGTCTGAATTTGATTAGATCATGATATACAGAACAGTGTTACATGTACAATGGAATTATTCTACATCTTAAAAGAGTGTAGTAAACAACAGTTTCCTTGTAAATAATTTCTAATTTTCTTCTTCTTATCAAACAATAAAACAAACCTAACCAATGATTAAATATTATTATTTTTATTGAAATATTCATTTCCGTAATACATATTTTTTTCCTTTTTGAGCATTTAAGTTTATATTCATACAACATAAATAATTTTAAATTAATTAATGAGATGAATTAAGATTTAGTTTGATTGACATCTTTTTATTGTGACGAACGTGAGTACAGTGAATTCGGATATGTTTAAATATTTTTATTTAAAATTTTGAAAATGTATAAATACACATTATATAAAACAATTTTTCACTGTCAAAATAAATTCACAAACAGATGATCATATTCTATATAATGGAATTATTATATTTCTCACAACCATCGGTAAATTTACTACCGGTGTTTTATTTATATTTCTATATACTAAGAGTATAACAAAAGGTTGGTTGAGTTCGTCTTAACAAACAAAATTATTTAAAATTTAAGAGTAAATTATACAGTTAAATTATTAATAAATTTATATTTTGGTCACTTAATTTAAAAAAGTTATAAAATGGTTATTGAATTATTTGAAATTTTTCATTCAAGTCACTTGGTTGTTAAAATTATTACTATTTGCGTTGCCTACACCAGTCGGAAGCTCTCCTTCCCCTTCTCTCCTACAGTTCAGTGTTTTCATGAAACATTAAATGTAACAACTTTACATACTAAAATTCAAACAGTTTTCTTCTTCTACTCGTTGATGGGTATTAATCCACCATATTGATCGTAAATCGTTACTTGGAGCTCATTAGCTAGATTTAAAAAAAAAAAAAACTTAATAGCCTAGTGACTTAAATAAAAACTTTCAAATAATTCAGTGACTTAAATGAAAATTTTTTTATTAATTGAATGATCATTTTATAATTTTTTAAATTAGGTAACCAAAATGCAAACTTACTAGAAGTTTAATAAACTTAGATGTAGTTTACCCAAAAACTAAATAGTTTAAATTAGAATAAAAAAATGGAGGGTTTCTTTTAATTTTATAAATAAATAAATAAATCTTTTAATAAAAACAAAATAAACCGAGGGTTTTTCTTCTTCTATCGTTCAATTTAAAGATTTAAAAAGTAAGCGTTATATATAAATAAATAAAACATATTTTCACTATGCACGTATCAAAACTAAATCCACAAAGAGATTATTATATTCTATATAATGGAATTATTATATTTATTACAAGCATAATGAATTAAACTTACTATCACCGTATTATCTATACTTTTATATACTTAATACTGGTTGATTGAGTCGGTGTTACTATGTTAATTTGATATAATTTAAAAATATAAAAGCTTTTTGTTGGTGTTGGAAGAAGTTTGGGGTTAAATACGGGCTTGAAGGAGCTCAAAACATCAAAACAGTGCAGTACACTAGGGGCAAGGTATCGGCACCTTGACCTGGAATTAGCAATTTAACTATTGCCAAACAATGTTTCGATACGTATAAGGTTAGGTACTTGGACCAAGGTCCCCTGGAGCAAAAATCAGTCCAAAACCACTTTAAAAAATCCCCAAGCAACATTAGAATATACCAATAAGTAGTAAATCATTTTAAAGCACATTCAAATGACATTTAAACCCATACCTATCAAAAGAACATGCACGACCAATTCAACAATTAAACTATAACTTATAAATCATCAAATTTAATAAATTTGTCACTTATTAATATAGAATAAATAATTACAAACTCTTCTAGCATGCACATTCCATTACATTAACATATCTAAGTACAATATTTCATGTTTTACCCTCTTCAATCTTCGACTTGTGATGCGATTCTCCCAAATCACAAGTTCAATCATCTCGAAAAGGCTCTCACCTACATGTTTAAACAACTAAAACGGTAAGAATGGAGAGCTTCGTAAGTATTGTTGGATTATCCTACCTTATCTTAGTAGTCTTTTAAAAACATTATGCCTATTTCATTAAAGCCACATAATAAGGGAGATTTCTTTCATATCTTATTAGCACATCATTAATGCTGAAGCCACTTGAGATTATTTAATCTCCTTTATTCCATTACATATCATGGGTGGTACCACTTATGATGTTTTTCCTCTTAAAGTGAGCATTCATTTATAGCACTTTTTATTACACTTTTTTTATCCGAATGATACACATTTTTAAACAATTTAATCACTTAGCTCTTATGGTTTCTCTTAAAAGTCCCTTGTTTCATTTATGCACCAAGTGACCAATGTTAAGTTTCAATTCCACTTTTTTCATGAACAAGTGTTTAATCACCTTTTTTCAAAGCACATATTGTTTATTTCACACAATGTATACCTATTAAGAAAGCTTATTATCACAATTTTAATTCATTTCCTCTTAGTAGACCTTAATAAAATGAAATTGATTACACAAGATCCTAACCGATCACACCAAGAATAACGTGCTAGAAATGCTAATGTTCGAACACCGTAGAAATGAATCTATAATGCACAAAATTGCTATGCCCTAAAGCTTTAAACACAATTTAAAACCGTATCTTCTAACATACGCGTGCTAATGACCTCTATGGTATGTCAATTGTGTCCTCACTAACCACTAAATTTACTAGAGCATTACACTATTTAGTCACTTAGGCCGTTTCTAGATTTCACGGAATGGTCAATTAATGTTTGCAACATGTTTTACATGTTCATATATAAATAAAGGTATTTTTTATTTTACAATATAAAGAACATTTCAAAGTCACATAATTTGGGAGCTCTTAGAGTATCTGTAACGCCTTGAATAATTCAAGTCTGGTTTTTGTGAAATTTGACACAGACGTGTATTTGTTTTAGTGGTTAAGTGTTCTAGGTGTGTGTGTGTGAGGTCTTGGGTTCAAGTCCCACATTTGGAAAATTTTGTTATTTTTTATCCAAGCCTTATCCCTGTTGGGTGGGCTTATATAATATTGTTTGTAAATTGATATTACAATGAGTTAGCATATTAGAGGTCTTGTTTTTGAATCCTTGTGTGTGCGTGAATGTTAATCTTTTGCGCCGATTGTGTGATAGAGGTTCAACGGAAGAGAAAATATAAGGTAGTTGAGAGTTAGTGGATCGGTTGGTAGTGGGATCATGTGAGGGGTTGGGATATTATGGGGTTCTAATTTGATTTGATTTTATTTTTATATATTTTCTCTCTTCTCAAAGTTTTTGACGTCAGTTTTCACTTCTCCCCTTCCTTCCCTCTGTGCTTTTTGTTTTGTTCCTTATTTCGAATCAATTGTTCTAATCGTTGGGGTTCGTTAATTCGTTTGCTCTCTTCGTTCGTTTGGGTAAGTAAGTTCATCAGTGTGTTTCTTTTTCTTTTCTTTCCACTTGAATTGGTGTAACAGTGTGAATTTGGGGATGTTAATGTTCTGTGGAATTATTGCGTAGGAGAAGACGGTGAAGCAGTGAGTTCTACTCCAATAGTCTAATTTGTGCATGTGATCGGGTTTGATAGTGGTAAGTGTGTGCGCGTTGCTCGGTTTAGTATTGATAGATTTGCAATTTGATTGCTAAAAAGGGCATGCCACATGAGCGTGTGGGTTTTGGGCTAGGCCGTGTGGGCCTAAAATTTTGAAATTTATCTAGGGTCGCATGGGTCGTTCCGATCGACTGTGGGCCTACCGTAGGGTCGATAAGGGCTAATCAAACCATTTTTAATGTGAGCTAATATTCTGATAGTCTGATCTGAGTAAAAATTGATATGTATGTCTAATCGTACTATTTAAATATGTATGTTATCTGTATACGAGCATGTTAAGCATGTTAAATCTATTATTTTTGTATCTGTATTTTGTATTTGCATTTAGGATGAGATTTGCATATGTGGAGGAAGTGATCTGTACGGCGACCTTTTTCCTATTATCTGAAAGCTTAGCTGCATATTATTTGTTATGTGTCACATCTACACTATATGTGTGTAGGGTTGGGTGGGTGTTTTTAACCCCACATGGTGTGATGGGATGGATGGAGATGGTATGTAGAGGATGGGGGTAGGATTCTGTATATCTGTTATATACATCTGATTCTAATATTTGTATCTGATACAGACTTAGGTCCGATTCTATTTCTGTTTGTATTTGAGATTCTGTGAATGTTGCATGACTATATCTGTTGAGTTACACACAGGGTTTACGAAAACTCACATTTTTTTGTCTGTACTGCTCAGGTAATCTCCAGACTTAGTATTATCGGTGACCACTCGATAGAAAACGGTTTTTATTTAGTATTATCAGTTTTATTTTAAAATCTGGTTTTTCTTGAGAGTTTGTAATTTTTGGGACTCTTTGAACTGTTTGGTTTTAAATTTTGGGATTTGGATTTTATTTTGCTTTCTTTTCCGCTACATTGACAAACACACTTTATCCAAACAAACAATTTTAACAAATAGTTTTTCAAAACACAAGCTTGGTTTCAAATGGTTTTGTTTTAAACGGTTTTCACACTTCTATTGCGAAATAATTGACCAACTTTAAAGAACAACATGTAACAGTTTCAGTAATATATATAAATGAATATGTTTTATAAAACTTGGACATTTTATCAAATAACTAAACATTGATTCATCGAAGTTTCATCGATTTCAAAACCCTTCTTCGTAACACTCCCAGATTCAGCCATAACGTCTAGGTTGAGTTTAGGGTGTTACAGTATCCATCCATTATCTTGTATTTTCATTTTTTTTTCACATATTCATCTATTAATATCTTTAAGTACTTAGTGCTTTCAACAATATTTTTCACATGCATGTGTAAAAGCATTTCACGTTCCATGATTTTTTTTTCCGTTGTCTCTTTTAAGACATTTCATTGTATCAAATTTTAACATTTGGCTCGTTTTAGAAATAATATACATTTCATCGTATTATGCTATAGTAATAAATTTTTTGACACAATATGTTGAGAGTTAAAGTTACTATTATGAAAATTTTAAAAGTTGTCAAGTTATGTTTCCATTACCTATTCAAAGATTGGTGACCAAAAAGAAAAATTCGAATAGTTGAGTAGCAAAAAAAAAGTAGAATAATTAGATGACTATTTTGTAATTTTCATAGTTAAATGACCAAAATAAAATTTACTAATAGTTTGTTGACTACCAAGGTAGTTTACCCACATTACTTTTTATGTAAAATTAGTAATGAAATGGAATAAAGAATATTTTCTTCAATTCAAAAGTTTCTCTATAACCCATGCTTTTATATATTGTATACGGTAATATATTTTCATCACTTATAAATAATTATTAAGTCTTAAACTTATAATTTTCAGTTAAAAGCTATAGACTTTTGTTTTCTCCAATAACTGCAAATATCCAGTGCTTTTGAGGTTGCGGGTTTGAAGTCTATTCTCTTATGCATGTTTTATATTTATGGTTTAGTTGTTAATTTTATGCTATGGATATTTATTCAATGTTTAGATTCTTTGATGCAAACTCATGAATATTTGGATTTTGCATTTTATGGTTAAATTATGATTATATGATTTATTTTATAAATTATGATATATGTCAATTATTAATATATATATATATTTGGTGGTTACAAAATTTTATAAGTATTCATGCATATAAAGGTTTTTATGCTAACCCACTCAATAAGGCAGTATGAGTATGAAAATATGATTTTCTAAACATTTTCAAATACATAAAACTTTAAAAATATAAAAATACTCAAGCATTCGATCCTTACACTCGAATCCAAGTGGCATAGATTAAAACCGGTGTTTATTTTTTCTTTTCTAACAAAATCCTAACCAAATAACTCACATTTATAATCAAACCCTAAAAAAGCTGGGCTTATTAAATCATAAAATAAATAAAATACCAATAAAACATAAAGCACAGCAATCATTTGCTCATAAGAATAGAACTAAAAATTTAAAGAAAAAGAAAAGCGAAATAAACAAAATGAAGGGAGAAACACGCTTCGAAGATCTAATAACGGAAGAGGTAGCGACGACGAGAGAAAATGCGATGAAGAAAGAAGCTAAGACTCGTTGGGCTTCTCTAATAACTAGAAAACAAACACAGAAGATCGATACTTCTTCCCAAACCCTAGACATGCAAAAATCCCCAAATTCCCCAAATTCCCAAACAAACTGGTTCAAGCTTGGTGATTGAACTTGGTATCTAAACCCCAAATTCCCAAATTACATTGAACCAAAACCCTAAATCAAGATACAGTGTTTCGAAAGAAAAAAACTCTTACCTTTTAACCACAAATTCCGCAGCTTTGATAGTATCCTGTCAAGATTGACTAAACCTTTGCTTCGTTTGTGATGATTTCTGAGTTTTTTTTCACGATTTTTGGGGAAAAATTGGGGGGGAATTTTTGGGGAGAAAATACCCTTTTCGGCTAAGTGTTGGGAGTAATTGGGATGAAATACAGAATGAACAATTGCGGCGTTTGTAATATAGCGCCACTAATGCCGTTAATGTTGTAGAAAAACGGCAGAGTTTTTTTAAAACTGGAAAGCAAATTTGCGGCGTTTTTGCATAGCGCCGCTAAAACATACATTTTCTGGCGCTTTTACAATTGCACCGCAAAAGCCAGTAAATTTCCGAACAAAAACTACATCGTTTTGCCCAAACTATTCATAATTTTTTGCGGCGTTTACGAATAAAACGCCGCTAATGCCCATATTTCTGGCGTTTTTGTAAAAAGCGCCACTAAAAAATTAAATTCTTCTACTGAAACGGCACTGTTTTTTAGAAATTTTAAAATATATTTTTTAATTCATATTTAAAAAACACAATAAATAATTACAAATTGCGGCGTTTTTAGCGGCGCGCCACTAATGTCGTTAATATGCCATAGAAAACGACAACGTTTTGATTAAACTACAGAGCAACTTTGCAGCGTTTTCTTCCTAGCGCCGCTAATTCCCAACTTTAGTGGCGTTTTCGCCCTTGCGCCGCGAACGCCGTTAAATTCCCAGCCAAAAACTACACCGTTTTTACCAAATTATTAATAACTTTTGCAGCGTTTCTCACATCTTTTACTTATTTTTTTATTTCTTTCTTCTATGTTTCATTAGAATTTTAATTAATTAATTATTAAAATTTTAAGTAATGTTTAAAAGTATTTGATATGTTAACACCATTTTTTTGATGAAAACGGGGTCGATTTGGATTTTGAAAAATGAAAACGAAAACGGGAGCCGCCACCAATCTTTTTTGGTGAGGTGTGATCGGGCCACCTCGAAAAATGGTTGTTTTTAATAAATAACTTAATTTTATAAAAACAACGGTTTTGGTCTACGAAATTTAGAAAAATGAGTTCGGGAATGGTTACGTACAAGGAAGGATTAGCACCCTCGTAATGCCCAAAAGTTGGTACCTAGTTGATTAGTTAATGTCTTGATGTCGAGAATTGAAAACTTTGAAAAATTTTAAAGATACGATCCTTGTATTAAACATTAAAAATTTTGGGAAAAGAATCATATTTTACGTTAATCGAGAAAGAGAATCGTATCCAGTAAGTTAGGACACAATATCTCGAATTCCCAATACACAAAAAAAATGCTTATTTAAAAAGTATTCTTAGCTATCTCGGATTTGAAAGCGAGATCACAACCAGTAAGTTAGGACGCGATTCTTTTTCCAAATCCCGAGATCATTTAAAACTTGAGTTTGAAAAGATTCGTGTATTTAGATTTATTGTGAAAATTGAGACCCAGTAAGTTAGGGTACGACATTCTCAAATCTAAACACGAGATTTTGCTTATTCAAAAATCGTAATTTATGCATTGAAATAAATTAATCTAACATGAAATAATAAAACATGATGTTAATACTCGTAACAAGACGATATTGAATACAATAGTGCAAAAATAATACGAGCAATGGCAACAAAAATAAGATAAATACAAGGTACAAATCAATAACATACGAAATAGCAACGATACAAGCAAATAAAATTAAAGCATTCATTCAAATCAATAATGACAGTGAAATAAATAAATAAATGAATAAGGATATAAAAAGTAAAAAGATATATGTGTGTGCATAAAATTATGAAAATGTGAAAAATCTATGTACGTAAAAATATATGTAAATATGTATGTGTACATTTATGTATATGTATAAAGTTATGAAATATATAAAATATAAAGGTAGGTATATGTATATGTTTTATAAAAATAAAATGTACACATATATATTATGTGCATGGGTGCATAAAAATATAAAATATATGTATACAAGGATATATAAATATATAAGATATAAATTATATAGATATGGAAATTAAAAATACGTATATAAAGATATTCAAATAATATAAGGTATAAGATATAAAGTATATAAGTATGTATTTCTGAAAATTAAAAATATATATATAGAGGTGCAGCTATATACATAAAATAATAAAAGATAAATGTGTGCATATATTAAGAAAATAAAATATGTGTATACGTATATTAAAGTATAAAGTATAAATAATATATATCTAAGTAGATATACATATGTAAGTAAACTTGAAAATTATATGAGTACGCATATTATAAAAATATGAATGCGTATATATATATAAATTATGTATATATATAACATAATCTAAAAACAGTACAAAGGGGTAAATAATGATAAGGCAAATAATAATAATAAATGCAATAACAAGAATAATAATAATAATAATAATAATAATAATAATAATAATAATAATAATAATAATAATAATAAAGGATTAGATTGAAAACAAAACAAAGTCCTAGGGGAGAAATCAGAATAAAATAAAGCAAAAGATTAATTTGGGATGCATGTGAAAGGAGGGGGACCAAAAAAGGAAATACCCCATCCTTCCCAACGCATCACTTTACGCGGGACTAAAATGAAAAAACGATAAAACTATACGGCTAAATTAAAAATAAAGAAAAGATGGAAAGAGGGGCAAATTGCAACGCGCTACAAAATCAGAGGGACCGCGCGCGCAAATAGCCCTTTTAAAGAAAACACGCGGATCTTCCCTCAGGGTCGGGTCACCGCGAGGGTCTAAGGCAAAACGGCGCCGTTTTGGCTATTGTTGCTCAAGCCCAAAACGACGCCGTTTCATGGGCCCTATTTAAGTTAAAATTTTTTAAAAATTTTCATTCTTCATCCCTTCCTAAAAAAAAAACTCTCTAAACTCTCTCAAGCCCCTCTCCTTCCGATCTTGGCTCCAGCCAATGACCACCGTGTCGTACTCCGATCGCCGACGTCGGCGCCGCCGTGCACGGTGGCCGGCAAAGGAAAAAAAATTCCCCTTTTTTAGATCTCGGCCCACTAAACTCAAATCCGGCCTCAAAACACCCAAAAAACAAAAGGAAAAGCTCTACCAGCCCTCTCAACGACTGATTTTGTCACCGGAGAAGAAGCCTCCGACGACAAAGGCACGTAATGACTATGGTGAGTTCCTCTTTTCCTTTTTTGTGTTTATTTCCATATGTAAAAAAAATGAAAGAAAGAATAAAAATGAAATAAAAATAAAATAAAAACAAAAACAGTAATGAACCCGTTCAAAATCACCTTCAAAGTTCCTTCTTTTATTTCTGATTCTAGTAAAAAAAAGACCCTTACAATCAGTTTTTGCTTGGCTTTTATAGCCATTTTACAAGTTTTTTTATATTTTCTTGCTTGCTACTGTTTCTTTGTGTGTTTTCTTCTCATTGCAGGTGGAGCAGGTGGCGTTGGAGGTGGTGGTGGCAGAGTTGGTGATGGCAGAGGGTAAGTGGTGCGGCGCCTAGGGTTAGGGGGGATTAGAGTTTTCTGAAATTTTTTAGTTTTTGGGCTGGGTTTTTAATTTTTTTTGGCTGTTTTGATTTGTTTTATTTTCTCTAATGGGCTGAGAAAATTTGGGCTTCTACAGCTGCCCCTCTTTGCTCGTTGTCGTGTAACGAGAACAGAGCAAAGACTAAGAAAGATGAAATTTGCCTGGTCTTGCCGAGTCTTGACTTCTTTGAGTGCTTCTCTTTTCCAAGTAGCATCCTTCCAGTCTACTATGTCGTTGCTCTAATCCACTCCACTGCCCTTCAAGGAGATCTGACTTGTAGCTTTAATAAAGTCTGATGCGATCTGCTCTACTGCAACTTCGGAGAGATAAGCTTCACCCTTTTCGATCTGCTCCACTACTGCTTAAGGAGACATGATCTGCAATCTTTAACCTACTCCGCTTCTGCTCAGGGAGATAAGGCTAGTGTTCTCGATCTGCTTCCTTGCCAGTACAAGAAGACAAGATCTGCAATCTTCGATCTACTCCGCTGCCAAATACAGGAAGACAAGATCTGCTATCTTCGATCTACTCCGCTGCCAAATACAGGAAGACAAGATCTGCTATCTTCGATCTACTCCGCTGCTAAATACAGGAAGACAAGATATGTTATCTTCGATCTCCTCTACTGCCAAATACAGGAAGACAAGATCTGCTATCTTTGATCTCCTCCGCTGCCAAATACAGGAAGACAAGATCTGCTATCTTCGATCTACTCCGCTGCCAAATGCAGGAAGGCAAGATCTGCTATCTTCGATCTACTCCGCTGTAAAATACAATAAGACAAGATCTGCTATCTTTGATCTACTCCACTGCCAAATACAGGAAGACAAGATCTGTTATCTTCGATCTACTCTGCTGCCAAATACAGGAAGACAAGACCTGCTATATCTTTGATCTACTCCGCTGCCAAATACAGGAAGGCAAGATCTGCTATCTTCGATCTACTCCACTGTAAAATACAATAAGACAATATATGCTATCTTTGATCTACTCCACTGCCAAATACAGGAAGACAAGATCTGTTATCTTCAATCTACTCTGCTGCCAAATACAGGAAGACAAGATCTGCTATATCTTCGATCTACTCTGCTGCCAAATATAGGAAGACAAGATCTGCTATATCTTCGATCTACTCTGCTACCAAATACAGGAAGACAAGGTCTGCTATCTTTGATCTACTCCGCTACCAAATATAGGAAGACAAGGTCTGCTATCTTTGATCTACTCCGCTGCCAAATACAGGAAGACAAGATCTGCTATCTTCGATCTACTCCACTGCCAAATATAGGAAGACAAGATCTACTGCTTTTAGTCCATTTCTCTGTAATTTCTGAGAGATAGGACTTGATATGACGGCTTCAATTCATCCCACTGCAACTTCAGAGGTATGGGTAACTTCATTAATATGCTCTGTGGGGAACATAACCTGTAAAGTCTATTTTATGAACCTATTTATGCCTAATGACTAGGATGTTATGATTAGAACGAATCAAATGCTCCTAACTAGGTGTGTATGAATTATAATTGCATGAATACAGAATGTCATGAGAATGATCCCTTTTTAATGTTAAGGTTGTCATTACTCGTTATTCAATAAGGTTTTATCACCAACACGTCAGAATGCTATCTTGGTCGGCTGGTAACACTCATCTCTTACTTAGCCGGATTGCCCCCTACTGTAATCTTCGGAGTTCAATCCGTTGTAATCTTCAAGGTTAAGTCCACGGTAATTTTGGGGACATAAAATTTGAGCCATCTTCCTCCCACTGAGTGTATGACTTGGCTCTTTCTCAATCTTCTCCCACTGTAACTCAAAGATACAGGATCTGAATCTCTTTGGTCTCCTACACCATTCCCAGAGTGTCGTACCAAATGTTTATGCACAATTGTGGAACTTTCTCTTCCAAGAAACCTCTTTTTACCACTCAGTGATCATTGCTCTTTTGTTCATTGAAGCTTTGTCACCAACTCGACATTTTGTCGTTTTGTTCAGTCCATGCGTGGACAACAAAGTTCGAAAGGATAATCTTGATTTAGACATTTCCTTCTTAGACATTTCGACCTTTAACTTGGTGTGTTCTAAACAATAGTCCTGTTTCAGGTTCCTATATTATTTAGAAGCTTTCAGAGTAATATGCAAAACTCCTTTTGCTTGAATATTATCAGTCCATTAGTCATTATTTCAATGAAAAATGCTTGAAAAAGATTACCAAAATAGACAAGATGGAATTTTATTGAGAATAAGGCTCAAAATGAATAAATTAATCAGGATAGCAAATTTTGCTAATATTCAAAATGAATAAGATGAAAAGGATTATCACAATGGATAAGATAAAATTTTATTGAGAGCAAAGCTCGGAACAAGTAAATTAATCAGGATAGCCAATTTTGCTAAGATCAAAAATGAATAAGATGAAAAGGATTATCACAATGGATAAGATGAAATTTTATTGAGAGCAAGCTCGAAATGAATAAATTAATCAAGATAGCAAATTTTGCTAAGATAAGATGAAAAAGATTATCACAATGGATAAAATGAAATTTTATTGAGAGCATAGCTTGAAATGAATAAATTAATCAAGATAGAAAATTTTGCTAATATACGAAATGAATAAGATAAAAACAGGTGTCCCAGATATCGCAGCATGAGCTTCTCTGCCCCAAATTTCTTGAGGACCCTTTTGAACTTGATATGTGTCTAGAAGTCCTAGAAGACTTTGTTGATGCCCCAATATGTAGCATCTCTCCTTCTTATTAATTCAAAGAGGACAAGGCTACCGCATGCCCCACTTTTGATTAAAATTTGAATTGCCCATTCTTGGATTTTCAATTCAAAACCCCTTTGGTCTCAAGGCGCCCTTTGTGGGTTTTCACCTTGGCCTCTCCTTTTTCTTTTTCTTCTTTTCTTTTTTTTTCTATTCTTTTTTCTTTTCTTTTTTCTCTTTTTTTTGGACATTCCTTGATTGAATTCGCACTCGTAGGATCAAGTAAGTTCTTGCTATCCTTTCTGGTCAAAATCAACACTTCTCTAGATAAAACCTTCCACATAAGGTTCTTTTTAGTTTGATATCCTCTTTCTTCTAAAGTCCTTTTTGTGTGGAGAGGATTTTCTTCAATACTAGGTCCTCCTCATGGAACTCTCTAAGGCGACCCTTCTTTGGTGAGCTTGCGTCTTTTGTTTTTGATGCATTTGACCCAGACGAATAACTTTGAACATTTCTCTTCAATTGGGATCTAATTCAACACTCAGAGAGAAGGAATCTTGACCTTAATGAGTAAAACTGCGATAAGGCAAGGTGTTGCCCCAATAACAATTTTTTTCTTCCTTTTTTTGTTTTATTTTTACTCCCACTGCACCGTGCCTTTTAGGGCGAAATGTGTTAACCTTGAACAGACTGCAAATTTCTAACATCGTGTCGTTGTTCAATTTTAGTGCATTGTCAGATATGCTCATTTTTGGCATTTCATACTGACATGATTCTTCAAGAATTCACAGTCTATTGACTTTGCGACATTGGCATATGAAGCAGCTTCTGCCTACTTAGTGAGGTAATTGATGACCATAAAGATAATCGTCAAAAACCTTAGGTGAGATCGGCCCTATGACATCTGTGCCCCACATAGAGAAAGGCCATGGCTTCTATTGATTCTGCGTAAGGTAGGATCTTGTTCTCCCGTCCTTAACAAATCAGGAGATAAGCTACATTCTCAGTTATCTCCAAAGTCTTGAAGTTTAATCTGGACACATATCTTGCTCAAAAGAAGGTTCTGAGTCAATAGCAGTGTCGTTCATATCAGTGATATTTGGAGACCTGTTATAAGACGAAAGTAGAGCCAAAGAATAAAAGAATCTACGAACATTTATCTGTATAGTATGATTATGAATGAAATGGAAACAATAAAAGAATATTTGCTCGAAGTGAGAAACAAAGATGCATTTTTTTTGAAATAAAGATATTGGACATAAGCCTATCACACAAAAGGATTCTTATTGCCCCTAGGCTTATAACAATAAGCGTGTTTTAGACATTACTCTAAATTAGCTCTAAAAAGTATAGGGATCTCTTCCGCAGTCCCACTGCTCAAAACACACCTAAGTATGTAAAGGTAAATATCTAACAAGGTCCTTTTTCAATTGTTTCTTCGTGCGGCGTTGATGTGAATGTTTCCCAACACTTCTTCGTAGATCACACTCGCCTCGTTATCAATATGATTGGGTAGTAGATTTTCTGCACTGGAGGCCTCATCGAATCTAACAATGCCTATTTTAATGAATCTTTCAACTAGTTTCTTGAAGGCAATGCAATTCTCTATTGAATGCCCCGTAATTCCCGCATGGTAGTCGCATTGTGCGTTCGTGTCATACCATTTGGGATACAGAGGCTGTATGGGTTTTTTAAGTAATAAGGAGCAACAACATGCTCATCGAACAAGCTTTGATACAGCTCCTTATATGACGTCGGAATTGGTGTGAACTGGAGCTTCTCGGTACCTGGTTTCACTCCAGATTCTTACTTTAAAGGACTCTGATATCTGGTGGTTTCTATCTTTGGCCGGCCCACAGTGATTGGTTTTGAATGGCCCTTGTTACACCTGTTTGCATTATCCCTCCTATTCCCCTTCTTCCTTGGGGCCTCTATAGTATCTGGGTACTCTGCCCTCACCTGCTTCATTGCAACAAGAAAATTGTTCCTCAAATTGGATCTTGGGCCCGTCAAGCCACTCACTGGTGCTATTGTACCAGTCTGATATTGTTGAGATCTTATGGTAAAGAGTGCCCCTTATGGGTGCCCATCTGGCTGGACCTAGATACTTGTCGGAGTATAATCTAGGGAATAGTCAAGATCCTCATTATCAACCCCAAAGTGGACCACCGAGTCCTTCCTTTTTTCTAACTCTCCAGCTAGCAATCGGTTGAACTGGCTCATCATTGTTCTCCGTAATTCCAGCATCTGATCTCTCATCTCCTGTTGAAATTCAGTCAATTGCTCCTGCATCTACAATTGCATTCGCTCTAATTTTTCCAACGTTTGTTCCATTTCTCTGACTTTTGTTTGGATACCATAAGGGTGTTGGGTTAGTTAGTTTTCCAAGTTAGCTGAAATAAATGCAAATAAATGCATGTAATGCAAATGCATGAAATGAATGCCTAAAGAGACGTTGAATCTGATTCAATTACATTTAGAAAAATTTTCTAGAAAGCAAATTCCTTTACATAAAGCAGAGGCATGTACGGCTTCGCCCTTATATTCCAAGAGACAATATCGATCTTTTTCTTCATCCGCACGTTTGAGGTAATCTCGCCAATAGATGCCATTGCCAGCTCCTTTTCTTGATCTTGGTCGCGATCCACCATATACCCGTCTTCATAAGGCTCGTCAGCTTCTTTAAGGGGTTGGAACGTCGAAGGCTCTGAGATGATCGCCTTGAATCCTCATGCCAAGAAGTAAGGTTACGGACTCTTCCATCGCTCTTCTTATGTTTCTCAGAATATAGTCAGGCAACCGTATTATCTTCCACTTTATCAAGGAACCCGTATTCCATGACAAACTTTCTAATTTAGTAATCAAACTTGAATCAATATCTCCTTCCTAAGATGCAAATACAATTCAATCTCAATCAAAACACCACAGGACGGGTTAGTAGAAAACATAAACAAGCAAGGAAAACAAAAGTACCTAGTCGGGTAACCACTAGGGATTTGGAGTGGCTCTACCTATGGTGGGCTCCTAAGGTCTTCTACATGTAGTTTGGCTCTAAAGGTACCCGAACCAACAAATTCCTCAATCTTCACCCATTATAGGCTCATACGGACTGAGTTCAGTTCAGGGGAATACATTTCCCTATGGCTGCACGGAGATGAAAATCTCACGAAGACATAGGTACAGATGTATCCCGAAAGCAATCCCCTATCCTGCACGGAGGTGAAAACCTCACGAAGGACTAGTTTCTCACTCCCACTTAAAAGGGAATAATCGAGCGATTATGTAATGCAATATGCAGAAATATATCAAAATTCAAACAATTAGAGCAATTACAAACCGAAGTAATGATAATCGTAACAAAAACAAACAAACATACAACAAAATGACCGTAGCTTTGAACCAAGCTTTCGGGTGACCTCTAGGCCTTTGATGTGGTTCTACCTAGGGTAGGCTCTTAAGGCTCATTATATGTGGTCCGGTTCTAAAGTAAGGGTACCTGAACCGGTAGATTCCTCAATCCTCACCCATTATAGGCTCATACGGACCGAGTTTAGTTCAGGGGAATACATTTCCCTATGGCCATGCGGAGATGAAAATCTCACGAAGACATAGGTACGGATGTATCCCGAAAGCAACTCACTATCCCATGCGGAGGTGAAAACCTCACGAAGGCGTAGTTTCTCACTCCTATCTAAAAGGGTATGACCGAGTGGTCATGCAATGCAATGCGCAGAAATATATCCAAACTTAAACTAACACAGCAATCACAATGATGAAAATTGTCATAAAGACGAGTGAAAATACAACGAAAGGATTGTATATTTAAACCAAGTTTTTGATTTTTGACAAAAGGAGAAAAAGTAATCAACTCGTGGCTTGACTCTCTTAATTTGGGTCCCCAGTGGAGTCGCCAAGCTGTTGACACCATTTTCTTGATGAAAACGGGGTCGACTTGGGTTTTGAAAAATGAAAACGAAAATGGGAGCCGCCACCAATCTTTTTTGGTGAGGTGTAATCGGGCCACCTCGAAAAATGGTTGTTTTTAATAAATAACTTAATTTTATAAAAACAACGGTTTTGGTCTACGAAATTTAGAAAAATGAGTTCGAGAATCGGTTACGTACGAGGAAGGATTAGCACCCTCGTAACGCCCAAAAGTTGGTACCTAGTTGATTAGTTAATGTCTTGATGTCGAGAATTGAAAACTTTGAAAAATTTTAAAGATACTATCCTTCTATTAAACATTAAAAATTTTGGGAAAAGAAGCATATTTTACGTTGATCGAGAAAGAGAATCGTATCCAGTAAGTTAGGACACAATATCTCGAATTCCCAATACACAAAAAAATGCTTATTTAAAAAGTATTCTTAGCTAGCTCGGATTTGAAAGCGAGATCACAACCAATAAGTTAGGACGCGATTCTTTTTCCAAATCCCGAGATCATTTAAAACTTGAGTTTGAAAAGATTCGTGTATTTAGATTTATTGTGAAAATTGAGACCCAGTAAGTTAGGGTACGACATTCTCAAATCTAAACACGAGATTTTGCTTATTCAAAAATCATAATTTATGCATTGAAATAAATTAATCTAACATGAAATAATAAAACACGATGTTAATACTCGTAACAAGACGATATTGAATACAATAGTGCAAAAATAATACGAGCAATGGCAACAAAAATAAGATAAATACAAGGTACAAATCAATAACATACTGAAATAGCAATGTATACAAGCAAATAAAATTAAAGCGTTCATTCAAATCAATAATGACAATTGAAATAAATAAATAAATGAATAAGGATATAAAAAGTAAAAAGATATATGTGTGCATAAAATTATGAAAATGTGAAAAATCTATGTACGTAAAAATATATGTAAATATGTATGTGTACATTTATGTATATGTATAAAGTTATGAGATATATAAAATATAAAGGTAGGTATATATGTATATGTTTTATAAAATAAAATGTACACATATATATTATGTGCATGTGTGCATAAAAATATAAAATATATGTATACAAGGATATATAAATATATAAGATATAAATTATATAGATATGGAAATTAAAAATACGTATATAAAGATATTCAACTAATATAAGGTATAAGATATAAAGTATATAAGTATGTATTTCTGAAAATTAAAAAAAATATATATAGAGGTGCAGCTATATACATAAAATAATAAAAGATAAATGTGTGCATATATTAAGAAAATAAAATATGTGTATACGTACACTACACCAAAACAGGCTTTTAGTGGCATCTTTTGTGGCGTTTGATAAACAAACGCTGCTAAAAATAGACCATTAGCAGCGCTAATCCTAAAATGCCGCAAAAACCTGAACATTTAGTGGCGTTTTTTGAAAAACGCCATAAAAGAACATCATTAGTGGTGTTTATATGTAAGCGCCGCAAAATACCTTAACCAAAACGCAGCGTTTGGTTTTGAGGTATATTAGTATTAGTGGCGTTCTGAAAACGCTAAAAAAACGATATTAGTGCATATTACAAAAAACGCCGCAAATATCTTAACCAAAACGCACCGTTTGGTCTTGAGGTAGATTAGAGTTAGTGGCACTTATTAAAAAACGTCGCAAAATATTGGGATATAGCGGTGTTTTGAGAGAAACGCCGGTAGAGGTAAGTAATCTGAGGAAAAAATTTCAGCAAAACTGTACCGTTTTATTTTTTCCTATTATTGCTTTAGTGGCGCTCAGTAAAAAACGCCACAAAAGATACGGATTTCGCGACTGTTGTTAACTATAAGTAACTAATTTGCGGCGTTTCCTTTATAAACGCCGGAACAAAAATAAGCAAAACGGCTTCGTTTTGTTTCATTATATTGCTTTAGTGGTGCTTGGAAGTAAACGCCGCAAATATTTCGGCAAGATGCTTTTCTTGTGTGGTGGAATGTTCGTTAAAACGACGCCACTTTGGATTTTCTGTATTGGTATTAGTGGCATTTTTGGCAAAACCGCCGCAAAAATAGCCAATTAAAATTTTAGGTTTTACGGTTTAATATTTAAGTTTTATCGTATACGGTTTAGCGTTAATGATTTAAGGGTTACGATGCAAAGTTTTAGCGTTTCAGGTTTATGGTTTATACGAGTTTAATATATATATGCGCTATCACTACTATTCTCGTATTTGATCATAGTTTAAAAGAAACAGGCGCATGAAATTCAATTTCACTAAATTTCAACTGCAGGAGACAATATTTCAGCATTAAAATTAATAATTAAGGTGATTGTTGCTAAAATCAATGGATACAATGTCGTTTATCATTCTTTCCGTTGAAACGTCCTTTCAAACCTGAGTAAATGCAATTTGCATTTTTCTTCAACTATAAAGTTATAATTTATATTTTTGAGTTTTAAAATTTGGTTTAATATTTGAAAAATTTCGGATCGATTGGATATTGAATTCGGATTTATAATATTCAAAGTAAAAACAACGCATAATTAGTAATGTATTGATTTCCAGACATCTCAAGGGTACTAAAATTTTTCTATGTATAACTTAGAGCATAAAATTAAAATTGTAAGACATTATTGGAATAGTGTCAATAATTTATAAATTGGAATGCCGATAGTAGTTAAATAATACATATATACTTACATATATAAAATGTAATTTTTTTAAGATTTGTACAAAAAATGTTAGATCGTGTCATAATTTTAAACTATTTTAATTGAAATGAAATTAATAATTTCATATTAATGCATCAATTTAAAATAATGTCATAACATTTATCCAATTTGAAAATCCACTAAAAAAAGAAATAGTTATAAATATAGACATATAAAATATTATTAAAATTGAATAACTAGTGGCGTTTTAACACAAAACGCCGCAATAGGTAGGCTTTAACGGCGTTTCTTTTAAAAACGCCGCAAATAAATTTGCAAAACGGCTTCGTTCTGCTTTCACTATATTCCTTTACTGGTTTTTTTTTGATAAAACGCCGCAAATATGTCTATAATACGACGACAAAGCGACGCCGCTTTTGATTGGATCTAGTGGTATTAGCGGTGTTTTTGAAAAAGCGCCGCAAAAAAGAAATAATATATTGCGATTTCCGTATTAATATTTATAAATAATTGTATGTGGTTTGGGGTTTTAGGGTTCGTTACACAATGTTTATTATTTTAGGATTACAGTTTTGACGATGTGGGTTTAGAGTTTAGGTTTACAGCTCGGGGATTTGTGTTCAAGGTTTAGAGTTTACATTTCAGTGTTAATATCAGGTTAGACAATTTCTGGCTTATAAGATAATGAAATTTAATGTTTTAGGGCTTCATGTTTATGGTTTATGATTTAGCGTTAATTATTTATGGGTTATGATGTTGATTATTGCGTTTTAGATTTAGGGTTTGTACGATTTACAGTTTAGGGTTTAATGTTGTGGCAGTTTTAGGGTTTTTTACTATTTTGATACAAAAGTGAAAAAAAATTCGAATACCATGTTTTTTACTTCTTATTATGTCATTATTAGGTTCAGAACCGATAGGGTTTAGGGAAACATATATATATATGCATGGCACGATATCATGTATGATGAAACGGTTTAATATTGTGTACGAGGTAGCGTACGTTATCAAGATTTCCATAACTGAGAGCATAAAATTAAAATTGTAAGACATTATTGGAATGGTGTCAATAATTTATAAATTGGAATGTTGATAGTATTTAAATCATACATATATACTTACATATATAAAATGGAATTTTTTAAATTTGTACAAAAAAAGAATATGTTAAATCTGAGTCATAATTTTAAACTATTTTAATTGAAATGAAATTAATAATTTCATATTAATGCATTAATTTAAAAAATGTCATAACATTTATCCAATTTTAAAATCCATTAAAAGAAGAAATAGTTATAAATATAGACATATAAAATATTATTAAAATTGAGTAATTAGTGGCGTTTTCACTCAAAACGACGCAATAGGTAAACTTTAGCGGCGTTTATTTTAGAAACACATAAATAAATTTGCAAAACGGCTTGATTCGCTTTAACTATATTCCTTCTTGGCGTTTTCGATAAAATGCATAAACTTATTTATCAATTTCAATATTGATAGTATTTAAATTAAGAGTATTTATAAATTTGAATATTTATTAAATATGTATAATTGAAAAACATGTATTAAATCTGTGCCATATTTTAAAATAATAGTATTGAAAAAAATTAATAATTTCATATTAATGTTTCAATTTAAAAGAATGTCCAAACATTTAACCAATTTAAAAATCAATTAAAATTCAAAATGCTTAAAAATAAGGTGAATATTTAGTGGCGTTTTTAACTAAAATGCCGCAAACGGTAATTAATTATTGAACGACACGTGGCCTTTTCACTGACGCGTTTAAGGTTCAGTGGCGTTTTTGCTCAACGCGCCGCAAACCCGTAAGATTAGTGGTGTTTTTTTAAGCGCCACAAAAAAAATTAAAACGGTGTCGTTTTGAGGGGATATCAGATTTGGGGTCTACCCCCGCAGCTAGCCCCAAATCCCTTTTCAGCCAAATCCCTAAGTCTTTCTGTGATTTCCCCTCATCCTTTCTTCATCTCTTTCACACTTCTGTTATTAAGTTTCGATTCCTAGCAAAAAAAACCATTAAAAAGGGTCATTACATCGTATTTGTTGAAATCATTTAACATTATTTGCGGCAAAGAGGAGGGAGAACGTGGAGGAACATCATTTAAGGTTCGAATGTCTGATTGTGGTCTTTATACATTGGGTTTTGTCTTATTTTTTACTTTTATTTTGCTTTTTTATTGTTTGGGGATACTGGAATTTAAAAAATTGTATTTTTCGTGTTTAGGGCTTTCGGTCTTCGACTGTTTCGTTCATCTTCCTGGAGGTACATTACTGCTTCGATTGTTTAGATCTGGTGTGAACGGTTTCATTGGTTTCATCGGTCTTCAACGGTTTCACTTTTCTTCATCCTGCTGAAGGTACAGAACTCATGGTTTTTTTATTTGAGATGCTTTCATTATCAGTGTAACGGGTTAAATGGGTTGGACTAAATGTCAATATTCCATTTCTTCTCTGTTGGTTTCGGTGAAATAATTTGGTGCTATTTTTTTAGTATGAAATTTTGATGTCTACTTTAGGGTTTACTTTAATAATTTATAAAATTGTTCTGTTAAATGTGATGTAGCCGATTACATTCCCAGGTAATGAATTGGATATATATTGTTAAATTTTTTTAGGCCATGTTGTTATTTAGTATGATGAAACAGTAGTTCTCCATGTCTGTGATTTACATTTGTTTGTTATACTTGTGTTTCATCCATTTTCTTAATTTCTTTGTTGGAATATATATATAAAGTACATTGGATTGGGAACATCATTTACCTTCTTATACATATATATACATATATATATATATATAAGTGACGAAATGAGATAATATCAAAGTGATACATTAGTAAAGATAATACCCATTTCTCTCTAAGTATAGTTTAATTTGCGAATGAAAATATATTTTTGTTCTAGAATCGGTGTTATGATTTACTATCTATTCTTGTTTTAAATTGTAATCCATCCAAACTATGTTGCTATGGTATTGTATCCCATTGTGTTGATTTAACATGTTCAATTTCAAAATTAGGCCAGCATGGAAAGCATAATTTTGAATTATTGTTTTGAGTGATTATGACGGTTTTTTATCTTAATTTTCATATGGATTAAATCCAACCTCTAATATGATTTTAATATCTTACTTAATTGTCTATTTTCATATGTTTTTCTCGTTACTTACTATGACTATTTATTAATTTAATAATGTGTGTTAGAATATAATGTTGGGTTCTGATTTCATTTTGTGGTTTGTAAACTAGTAATTCCGTTTTAAACTTTCGATTTATTGTTTGTAAGTGATTCATAATCAGTCCGTTTCTGATTTGCTTAAATCATAAGATGTACCTTATGTGTTAGGTTTTATTTTCCATGTTAATATTTTCCAGACAACTTAGAAAGGAATATGTAATATGTTCGTAAAAAACGCAACCATTTGTGCAAGTAACGCAAAAAAATTTGGACGGAAATATATATATCATAAATACGATAATTTATATTCTTTTTACATATTACATATATTAATATGGACATGTAACACATATTTAAATTTTGACATAATAATAACATTTTAAATTTTCTATTAAAACCAATAATTATAAGTATTGTTTTATTTTCTATATAAGTTTTCTAAATTTATAAGTTTTGTAAATAATTATTCTAAATTTTATTAGTATAAAAATTTAGTAGTATTAAATTTATAAGTTTTCTAAAAAGTGTTCTAGATTTATTATTAATAAAATTTATAAGTATCAATTTTACACGTTTTGTAAATAATTATATTTTTAAAAATTTTAAATATTTTATTTCTATAAGATATATATTGTTTTAATATACATAACCAAAATAACTCCAATTTAACAATCATACGATAACTTATAAATAATTTTACAGCATATATAACTCTTTGACAATCATTTGCTTACTTAATACATAATAACACAATGCATAATTGGTATATAAGTTTGCATAACTTACATAATAACTTCCATAACATATATATAATAACATAATAAATTACATAATACATAATAACATAATACATAACTTATATATAAGCTTGTATAACTTACATAATAACTTTCATAACTTATATATAATCGATAATACATTGCATAACTTACATAATAACTTCCATAACTTAATACACCACTTAAATAACTTACATGGGTTATACACGTACATAGCTTACATAATATATAAACATATATAGAAACTGACATAAATTAAATAACTTACATAACTTACATAAATTAAATTACTTACATAACTTACATTATACATAACCTTCTTAACTTACATTATACACGACTCACATAATTAATATTATACACAACTTACATTACTTGCAGTACTTACATAATACATAATACATAACTTACATAATACATAAAAATATATCATATCACAAATTTCTGTAATTCATTTATGGTTACAACTGGCGTTTTAACTTACCCGTGCAAATTATTGTCAACGTCAGACTTCAAGAATTAAGAAATGGACCGATCTTGGATGAATTTGTCAAGGGTTAGCAACGATTATCAAAATGGAGTACAGTATTTTCTAAATTTTGCATTTCAATATGCAAGCCAAGAGAACATGATTCTTTGCCCTTGTAAGAAGTGTGTCAACATAAACTGGCATTATCGTGAGGTTGTATACGAGCATCTAATTGTTGATGGGTTTGTTCGGGGTTATAAACAATGGTTATTTCATGGAGAATGCCCGCCTAGTACTTCCTCTTCAACGATGGATGTATCTTATTCTGGTACTACTTACCATCAGTCTGATAGAGGGGATGACATGGAAGGTATGTTGCGGGATGCATTTAATATGCACAATCATGGTGTCCAGTCATTCCCAGCGGACTTTGTGCCTTCTGATGATTGTAATATTGGGAGAAATGCTTTTACCGAACCAGGAAGTAGTGTACCTCATGAAGAGCCGATGAAGAAGCGACGAAGTTCTATGCGCTACTTAATGACATGAACGAAGAACTGTATGAAGGATCAAAATTTTCAAAAATGTCTTTATGTGTTCGTCTTTTTCAGTTAAAATGTTTGGGAGGGTGGACCGGGAACTCGTTGACAATGCTGTTAGAGTTTTTAAGAGAAATGTTTCCGTTTGCAAAAATCTCTCAGTCATGCAAAGATATGAAGAAATTGATAAAAGATTTAGGCCTTGGGTACAACAAAATCCATAGTTGCCCAAATGACTGTATGTTGTATTGGGGCGATCGAAAAAACCAACAGTGCTGTCATGTATGCGACCAATCCCCTTGGGTTAGTAGAAACACAGAAGATGAGAAGGACGATGAAAATGATGCACAGTCGAGAAAGAAGCCAGTCAAGATTTTGCGGTATTTTTCGTTGATACCGAGGCTTCAAAGGCTTTTCATGTCGTCGAAGATAGCGGAGTCTATGACGTGGCACCATGATAGACGAACCGATGATGGATTATTAAGGCATCCAGTAGATTCTTTAGCTTGGAAATCATTTGACAATAGATTTCCAGGCTTTGCAAGCGATACTAGGAGTGTGAGGCTTGGGCTAGCATCTGATGGATTTAATCCTTTCAAGATCATGAGCACCGTACAGTACTTGGCCAGTAGTGCTTGTTCCTTACAATCTGCCTCCGTGGATTTGCATGAAGCAATCTTCCCTTATCTTATCTATGATTATCTTTGGTAAGAAAGGGCCCGGGAATGATATCGATATTTATTTACAGCCACTTATAGAAGAGTTAAAACAATTATGGGCTGGTGTCGAGACATACGATGTGCTGAGGAAGGAGAACTTTAATTTACGTGCGGCTTTGATGTGGACCATTAATGACTTTCCCGCTTATGCCAATTTATCCGGTTGGAGTACCAAGGGTCGTTATCGTGTCCTTGTTGTCTTTGCACAAACATGTTCGCAATGGTTGTACAATGGGAAGAAGTTTTCTTACATGGGGTATCGTCGGTGGTTCTGGAAAATCATAGATTTAGATTTGAGTTACAGATTTGACGGCCTTTGAAGAGTTCGAGAAGCTCCTTCCCGCACTGGCTCGAAATATTGTTCTTTGTTGGAAGATATGAATTTCATTTATGGGAAGATGAATCAACCGTCAAACACGCAAAGAAACAGAAGATCAAAAAATGAAGCTGATGAAGACTCCGACGGAGAGGACGATCCTAATGAGGCGGACTTGTGGAAAAAAAGAAGTATTTTTTTTGAGTTGCCTTATTGGGAGCATCACCTTTTACAACACAATCTTGATGTTATGCACATTGAGAAAAATGTCTGCGAGAACATTGTGGGTACAATTTTGAATGTCGATGGAAAATCAAAAGACAATCTTCAGAGTCGACTTGATTTAGTCTAAATGGGAATTCGGCCTGATCTTCATCCCAATCCACTTCCGAATGGGAAATATCGGTTGCCGCCTTCTATTTTCTCAATGTCCAAGATGGAGAAAGAACTGTTTTGTATGGTGCTGAAGGATATGAAGGTTCCAGATGCGTATGCATCAAATATATCTCGATGTGTTAGTGTTAAAGATCGAAGATTATATTCGCTAAAATCACATGACTATCACATCTTGATGCAAGATTTACTGCCAGTTGCTCTATGATGTTGTATGTCGAAGAAGGTGACGTCTTGTATCATTGAACTATCCAACATAATGAAAGCCATTTATGGCAAAGTTTTGGATGTTCAAGAACTTCAGAAGGTACAGGATCGAGCCGCTTTGACTTTATGCAGCATGGAGAAAATCTTCCCATCTTCCTTCTTCACCATTATGGTTCACTTGGTAATCCATCTCCCGCAGGAAGCAATTCTTGGCGGACCCGTTTTCTATCGATGGATGTATCCCATAGAAAGGTGTTAATTAAATTTTTTAATTTTTTCCTTCATTCACCTCTATGCCTTTAGTTACAACTTTTGATAATATTGTATATTGTGTTTAGGTTCCTATCCAAATTAAAGTCTTCTTTGCAACAAGCGATATCCGGAAGGATCGATTCTTTGAAGGCTACTTAGCGAGAGGAATGTATGACCTTACGCTCAAGATATTTGGAAGATGTCGAAACAAGGTTGAACAGACCAAATAGGAATGCTGGGCTCACGGGCTATAACTTAGCCGATACTTATTTGTTCCAAAGTTTTGGAGAACCAATCGACAAAGTTGAAATTACAGAATTAGATCATTTATCGTGGGTACAAGCACATCGATATGTTCTGTTTCACCACGAATCATTGGAACCTTTACGGAAGTAAGTTCTACAAATTTTATAAATATTTATCAAACTAAAAATTGTTTATCTTCTAACAAAGTGAACATTTTTTTAACATAGTGAGTACAAACAAATATTGAGATCTCGTTCGCGCTCTCGAAGAACACAACATCGAGATATCAATAAGTTGTTTACGTAATCTTTTATGAATGGTTAAGCCAAGCGGTATGCGTTGGAGCTTAGTTTACAAATAATTGCTTTCTCATAACATTTTAATTACTCAATTTACTTTCCATTCAATAGGTTTGGAGTGGGAAGAACGTAAACGAAGTTAAATGGATTTCCCAAGGTCCAAATCGAGTGGTTAAAAGATATAGTCGTTCCTCATCAGCGGATTGATTTCATACAAAATATCGCGAGAGGTTGAGGAGAGCATAAAATTGTGGAATAGTTGTCAATTACGCAATTACAAGTTATGCTAGTGCTAGGGACAATAATCTGTCGAGGAAATGTGGAATATTTCGGACATCTTACTAACATAATTGAGTTGGATTACTACGGCAAATGGAAAGTTGTCTTATTTCGAGGTGATTGGGCCGATGTTAATACAGCTTGTGGAATTAAGCAAGATCAATTTGGTTTTACAATGGTGAACTTTGACCGATTGATTCACACAGGACAACAACTGATAGATGAGCCGTATGTATTCTCATCTCAAGTCAAACAAGTTTTTTACTCAAAAGATTCAACTAATGAGGGTTGATACGTTCTACTCCGTAACATCCCTAGAGACTTGTTTGACATGGGCAGTGGAAGTAGAGATAACATGACGACAGATCAGAAACTTTGCCCTTTCCAGAACAAAACTTAAACGATAATATCCCTAGTACTAGTGCACAATTTCAATGGGTTCGTCAGGATACCGATGATATTTAAGAATAATGATGTAGTAAGATTTTACGATTGTTTAATTATATGTAATATCATAATTTACATCTTGGTCTTATTATATATTTCAGCTGTTTTATATGTGCTGTTATTGTTGTAATTAGTTATTTAGTTGTGAACCATTTTATGTGTATTGCAGATAAAATGCCTAGAAGAAAAATTCTAAGGGAAGCATTGTTCAAAATGATCCAAACTCGATGAAACAAATAATCTTGAACAATGATATGACAATTGGATCTTGAATGTTCGATTACGGTGAGGATCCAATGAAGTTCAAAGTAATTTTACATTTAATTTACATGCGTGCTGACTTATAGTTGATTTATTTTTCAAATTCTTATATTATAATATACCATTTGTAGCTAGGGATGTGCAGAGGTCGAGGAAGTATGCTACTTAGAGAGTTATACGAGTTAGATCCAGTCGAGCGTGTCAAAGTTGGACGAAACAGTTTTGGTCAGCCTGTTGGATCAGAAGCTCGACTTTTAGCAGGATACATGGGCATTTTAGCACGAAATCCGAATATGTTGCCTATCAACTATGAGTCATGGCATCAAATGCCCGATAGCAACAAAAACCAAGCCCTCGATAATATTAAGGTAACACAAATGTTAATGTCATCTGTAATGCTTGGGAAGTAGTTTCATTTATATTTACTTTATTAACCTGTGTTTTCTGTTTTTTGTAGGCGAGGTTTGCTTTAGAGGTCTCGGATGCTTATGTAAAGAAGGCATTGGGAAAAAGATGGAGAGACAATAAAAGTACTTTGAAGAAAAATTATTATAAGACAAAACAACCTCGATGAGAAATTGCAAAATGTCCCGTCGGGTATGTTGAGGTACCAATGGGAAGATCTTTGTTAGATTTTGGCATTCAAGAAAGGCGAGGTATGACGTACTTCCAAACTATTGTAATTATTTTGGTTTACAGTATTTTCTATTTACGTACTAAAAATTGCATAACGAGGATCGTGAACAAGTTGGAAAAAGCAGCAGGCTGAAACAAAATTTCACCCACACAGCCGGGTCGAGAAGTTTTGCATGTGTAGTGAGGCGAGGTATTTTTAATTTTTAATATTGTCAAATATGTATAACTTTCTATTAAATAATATTTTACTACTATATTGTAGGAATCGTCGTCGATCAAAAGTTGGACGCCTTCAACTTTTGAAATTACACATAGGAAGAAAGATGGATCTTCCATGACTCCTAAAAGTCTTTGAAATAATGGTACGTTTACTTAATCGATTTGACTTGTTTTAGTTATTTATAGTGTTTATTTTCTAATGGTTTAATTCATTGCTTATAATGCGACTATTGTTATGTTGCATATGTTTTTAATATATAATATTGCATTTCTAACTATGTGATTTATTTATTAGGAAAAACTAAAGGATAAAAAGGTGAATCTGAAGCGATTGCTTCTAGTGATAGTTCTGTTCATCTTGAAGACATTGATAATCGGATTATTCTTGAAGTTTTGGGTCTGAAAGGTATGGTCGAGTTCGATTTCAAGGATCTTTTGTTAGCCCAACCCAATATTTTGGATCCGGCTCCCACCAATACATGGCTTGGGAGTCGGGCTCAAGTGAAGTTCGAGGTTAAAAGACCAGATGGCTCAGATGCAAGCGACCACAGTTGAGGTTCAAAGGAAATATTAAGAACTCCAGCTACAACTTAAAGAAGAGGCGGCGAGGGAAGCAGCAATTGCAGCAAGGGAAGCGGAGGTGCAGTGAGAGAAGCGAGCGAGCAAAAGTACAACGAACTCCAGCATGACTTGATTATGATGAAGATGTTTGATCGCAACTTCCGTCATAGTGTATAGCATAAATATTTTTATCATTTTAACATTTAACATTTTGCAAAAATAATATGAATTCACTTTTATTTATTGATATTAATATTATTTTATTCGTTTAATTTGAAATATTATATAAATTTATTGCTTTTAATGGTTTAGATCTGGTTGCTTTTGATTTGTTGCTGTGGGTGAAAAATGAAAAATTTAATATAAAAATCCCCAAAATAGTGGCGTTTTTGTAAAAAACGCTGCTAAAGAACATGTTCTTTAGCGGCGCTTAGAAAACAACGCCGCTAAAGAACATGTTCTTTAGAGGCGTTTAGAAAAAAACGCCGCTAAATACCATGTTCTTTAGCGGCGCTTAATAAAAAACGCCGCTAAAGACCATGTTCTTTGGCGGCACTTAGAGAAAAACGCCGCTAAAGAACATATTCTTTAGAGACGCTTAGAAGAAAATGCCGCTAAAGACCATGTTCTTTAGCGGCGTTTTTTCTTAAGCGCCGCTAAAGAACATGGTCTTTGGCGACGTTTTTTACTAAGCGCCGCTAAAGAACATGTTCTTTAGCGGCGTTTTTGTTTGTAAACGCTGCAAACGTTTGTGATGTTTTCGTTAGCGGCCTTTTTTGCTTGTGGAAGCGCCGCAAATACATTTAGTGGCCTTAAAAAGCGCCGCTAAAGGCCTAAAAAAACACCGCTAAAGACCTGTTTTGGTGTAGTGGTATATTAAAGTATAAAGTATAAATAATATATATCTAAGTAGATATACATATGTAAGTAAACTTGGAAAATTATATGAGTACGCATATTATAAAAATATGAATGCGTATATATATATAAATTATGTATATATATAACATAATCTAAAAACAGTACAAAGGGGTAAATAATGATAAGGCAAATAATAATAATAAATGCAATAACAAGAATAATAATAATAATAATAAGCTTAATAATAATAATAATAATAATAATAATAATAATAATATTAATAAAGGATTAGATTGAAAACAAAACAAAGTCCTAGGGGAGAAATCAGAATAAAATAAAGCAAAAGATTAATTTGGGATGCATGTGAAAGGAGGGGGACCAAAAAAGGAAATACCCCATCCTTCCCAACGCATCACTTTACGCGGGACTAAAATGAAAAAACGATAAAACTATACGGCTAAATTAAAAATAAAGAAAAGAGGGAAAGAGGGGCAAATTGCAACGCGCTACAAAATCGGAGGGACATGCAGCATAAATAGCCCTTTTAAAAGAAAACACGGATCCTCCCTCGTGGTCGGGTCACGCGAGGTCTAAAACAAAACGGCGCCGTTTGGCTATTGTTACTCAAGCCCAAAACAGCGCTGTTTCATGGGTCCTATTTAAGTTAAAATTTTTAAAATTTTCATTCTTCATCCCTTCCTAAAAAAACTCTCTAAACTCTCTCAAGCCCTCTCCTTCCGATCTTGGCTCCGACCAATGACCACCGTGTCGTACTCCGATCGCCGACGTCGGCCGGCCAGGCACTGCAGTGGTGGTAAGAAAGAAAAAAAATCCCTTTTTAGATCTCGGCCCACTAAACTCAAATCCGCCTCAAAACACCCAAAAACAAAAGGAAAAGCTCTACCGACCCTCTCAATGATCGATTTTGTCACAGGAGAAGAAGCCTCCGACGACAAAGGCACGTAATGACTATGGTGAGTTCCTCTTTTCCTTTTTTGTGTTTATTTCCATATGTAAAAAAATGAAAGAAAGAATAAAAATGAAATAAAAATAAAATAAAAACAAAAACAGTAATGAACCCGTTCAAAATCACCTTCAAAGTTCCTTCTTTTATTTCTGATTCTAGTAAAAAAAAGACCCTTACAATCAGTTTTTGCTTGGCTTTTATAGCCATTTTACAAGTTTTTTATATTTGCTTGCTTTCTGCTGTTTCTTTGTGTGTTTTCTTCTCATTTCAGGTGGAGCAGGTGGCGTTGCAGGTGGTGGTGGCAGAGTTGGTGATGGCAGAGGGTAAGTGGTGCGGCGCCTAGGGTTAGGGGGGATTAAAGTTTTCTGAAATTTTTTAGTTTTAGGGCTGGGTTTTTAATTTTTTTGGCTGTTTTGATTTGTTTTATTTTCTCTGGTGGGCTGGGAAAATTTGGGCTTCTACATGATAAAATTATAAATTTTAGTTTTTTATTTCATTTTTATATTTTTTTTTATTTTTCATATATTTTGATCCTATCCAAATTAACTATGTAATTACTTATATATATCCATATAAAAATATCGAATTGTTAATGTTAAATATTTTAAATATAAATTTTAGTAATTAAATGTATCATTTAACAAGTCTAAAATAAACCTTAAACCCTAATTTAACCATTCAAGTATACATGCATATATAAACTGATCTATATATATATATATCTTAATTTAATAATATATAAACTATACATCTTTGAAATATCTTAAATGATCACTGAACCTCCACCAATTGTAGGATTCTTGACATGTGCTATCGGTGCCCTAGGAACATTGCCAAAATACCGAAAGGGGGCTTCTAGCTTCCAACACTCCAAATCCCGTCGTTCATCAATACATATTTTTAGAACGATCCTTTCTATACTTTAAATTAGAAGGTTGAACCAGATTTTGTAGAGTAGTGACAAAAATTTGGAGAAATAAAACTGGCCGGTCACTACTTAATATTAAATTTATTATATATTTTACAAACATGCATATAAGAACATATTTAATATATAAATTAATAAAACAAATTAATCTAAGCAACCATGCATGATCCCTAACTTGAGTACCCTTAACACCTTAAACCCTAAATCCCTAACCCCTAACCCATAAATCTCCTAACCCTTAAATTCCTAACCCCTAACTCCTAAATCCCTAACCCCTAAACCTTATATCCCAAACCCTAATCCATACCCCCTACTCCTTAAAATACCTTTCAAAAAATTCCCTAAATCTTTAATAATCATAAAATAGTTAAAATCGATTAAACAATAATTAATAGTTAAAAATTTGTATAAAGTAGCAATAAACAATATTAATCTTTATAAAATTTATTTTTATATAAAGTATGGAATTTTTAATATTTTATTTTATTGATAAATGAATAAATTTCTCTAATTAACAAATTTATTATATTCTTAATTTCTCAAATAGATAAATGAAAACAAGAAGGACGATATACATGGCATTTTTTTTAATATTGATGAAGTGATAACAAAAGGAATGATAGCGAGTTAGGACGTACATGCATATATTTTAATTTGAATGATTTCAATTCAAATTCACAATTTTATTTAAGTATTTAATTAAATGTTTGTCATGAATTATTTGAGTATTACTATTCCAACCTTGAATTCAAATTAAATAATTTTATCCATCAAATTAAATAAAAACATAATTTTAAAATTTTAGCCTTTTTTGGATATTCACATCCACAATAACCAAAATTTGAATTTAAATTAATACTATATTAAATTAATAATCATATATATATATACCTTAAACCTAAAACCCTAAATTAACTATACTGATAATTAATTAATTCAATATTTTAAATTTAAAATCATACTATCATTTTACGATTATAGAAAAAAATTTTACTATATATAATATAAAAATTAATCAATATTAATCATGTACCCAAAACTCTTAAAAATATTTTAAATAATATTATTTTAATTTTTCCATGTGATTTATTTCAAATTATTTCTATGTGTTATTTTTTCGAATATTTTAAATATTTAATTAGATTTAAGTTGAATTTTATTTAATTAATCTAAATAATAAACCAATTAAGATAAAATGTTTTTTGCGGCGCTTCAACAAAAACGCCGCTAAAAGACCATATATTAGCGACGCTTATCATAAAAACGCCGCTAAAAATCTTAACTTTAGCAGCGCTTATATAGAAACGCCGCTAAAAGACCATATCTTAACGGCGCTTTAAAGAAATCGCCGCTAAATACCTTAACGTTAGCGGCGGTTGATTAAAAACGCCACTAAAACCCTCGACCATTAGCGGCGAATACTTAAAAACGTCGCTTAAAGTCAAAGCATTAGCGGCGCTAAGACAAAAGCGCTACTAAAGCCGTCTGAAGGCTACCAAACGACGCCGTTGAGATTTTTTATTAGCGGCTAATGCATATTTTTAGCGGCGTTTCCTTAGAAACGCAGCTAAAGCTCATTTTTTAGCGGCGCTTTTTCACAAGCGCCACTAATTCCTTATTTTTATCGGCATTTTTTGTCCAAACGCCACTAAAACTGCCGCTAAAACCCTGTTTTGGTGTAGTGTTTATTTTATAAATTATGATATATGTCAATTATTAATATATATATTTGGTGGTTACAAATTTTTTATAAGTATTCATGCATATAAAGGTTTTTTATGCTAACCCACTTATAAATTTAGTTTTGGAGTTACACGTAGATGCAGAGTAAGTTGATAATATTTTTATTATATGCATATACATATCAATGAATTTAAGGGAATAATGCATGATTTTATTTTGCATGAATTGATATTGATTTTAATGATACTGGTTATAAATTTTGGTCAAATTTGGTTTTGACAAATATGGTTTTTTAAATTAGTCAAAGATTAAGGTTTTGGTTTTTTAATTGCACTATTAAGATAGCCTTATTTTGGGTTATTTCATAAACTGTAGTGCAATCGAAATTTTAGTTTTGACCTTTTACTATTGGGTAATTTTTAATTTGAATATTGATATAATTATATATTTTAAAAATAACTTAATTGAAGCAAGAAGTTGCCAAAGTGATTTGTTTTTTTGTGAGCAATAAGGTACTTTATGTGAGCAATATGTTAATCAAAGATTAATTTATTGTTTGACATAATTTATTGTCAATGTTTGATTGCTACAATAAGAGTATCGCTTACTATTAATATTACTATCCAAAGACTTGATATTAATGTTGTGTTTGGTATCTTAAGATGGGATTAGTCATTATCTTGAATTTATTGTTTACTTATGAATATTGATGTGAGCTTATTTTTATTTATTTTTTGCTCTATATTCAGCTAATTCATCTTCTACTGCCACAATATCGACTAATATAAATTCTATACCCATGCTTAATGGGACTAATTTCAATGAATGGAAAAGGCACTTACTTATAGTGCTCGGTTGTACAAACATAGACATTGCACTAAGGGAAGAACAACTAGCACCTCTCACTGCGAAAAACACCCCTTATGTTAAAAGAGATTTTAAGAGGTAGGATCATTCAAATTGCATGAGTCTAATAATCTTGAAGCACAACATTTCAAGGAGGAATTGAATTCTAACTGAGTTCCTACTATCACTTTTGATGATGTTTAGGTTCTCATACCTATCATTAATTAAAAAGTGAATCTAGAACCTTAATAAGACAATGTTGAAAAACTCCCTATTCAAGATGAGGTAATTGTTCCAGAAGAACAAACCCAACAATCTCAAGAACAAATGTCATTAAAAAGGTCCACTAGAGAAAGAGTTATATTGGCTTTAGTGGAATATTAAGTTAATGGTTTCTCAATAGTAGCACTAATCATACATTTATAGGGTGCAACTAGAAAAATTTGTGTCTGATGATGCAAAGATAATCATTTGCAAATTAAAGAACTTCATCTATGAGTTTAAGCATACTTCTTGTCAATAGTATTACAAATTTTACCAAATGATTATCTCATTCGGTTTAGAGATGAATTTTGTCGATAATTGTATATACCATAAGTTTAGTGGGAGTAAGTTTCTATATTTGGTTTTATATGTTAATGACATACCGCTTGTCAATAATAAGTATAGTCTCAATCAATGCCCTAAGAATGATTTTGAGATTGCAAAAATGCATAAGATTTTTTACATTTTAATAGTGGGAAGTCTAATGTATGTTCAGGTTTGTATACATTGGAATATTGTGTACACTGTTGGGATGTTAGGCAAATATTTTAAACAACCCTGGTTTGGACCATTGGATAGCATCCAAGAGGGTTATAAGGTATTTTCAGAGAAGAAAATATTGCATACTCACATATCAGAGGTCTAATTAGTTAGAGATCATCATGTATACATACTCCAATTTTGATGGAATTTGGATACAAGATTTTGTCACTAAGGTGCAAATAGTGAAAACAAATTGTAGTCTTTTATTCTAATAGGAACAGGAGCACATCAAAGTCAAAACACATAAACTTTAAGTTCCTGGTTGTTAAAGTAAAAGTTCAGAGTGGTTAGGTGCCTATAAACATATTAGGACAAACTCCATGATTGCCGATCCGCTTACTAAGGGACTACACCTAAGGTTTTATAAAAGCACACTGCTCATATGGATGTAATATCATTTAAGGATATTTGATTTTAGTGGGAGTTTGTACTTTTAAATGCTTTTATATTATAGACACATTTTTAATTATTTCAATTTATGGATATTAAGTTTATTTTCTGCAGAAATAAAGTTTATTTGATTTATTCACAATCTGATTTTGATAAGGTTTGATCTCACTAAGGTTTAAGGAGGACCAGTTGGAAATAAATATGTTTAGATCATATTGCATGTAATTGCCATACTACACATCCATACTTGATCTATGTCATCTGGTTGTGTTAATATACGTGATTAGAGATGGATTTAGTTACAATATATGTAACGAAAGTCGCATTAGTTCTATGCTAACATAATTAATGAACAAGATTGTTGAATACCTTTTGGATATGATAGTAACATTTTGAGCTCATAAGGTTATATAATGACATATAATTATAGAGTAATTAGTATATATATATATGTGGTTCAAGTGGGGATTGTTGGAAAATATGGACATCACATATATAATAAGGGTAATTACATGCTATCATAATAGGTTAGCCCAAATTAAAAGTGATCTAATTTGGTTAAAGTTTATTGGGCTTTAATTATTAAATAAAGTATGGGTTGAATATATGTAGATACTCTAGTAACTAATTTCTATTTGATGATGGGCTGAATAGGAATTAGGGCTAATGTGCCAAAGTTATATATATTAGGGTTATGGTCCCCAAATTACACAATAAGCTAACTTTTCTAATATTCCATCTTTAGAAAAAAGAGAGTCACATTCTCTAGATTACTTGTATGCTAATTTGGAAGATCAAAATCCCAAGATCCGTAGATTTCAAGAAATTAATGAATTCAGTTAATCTTTCGCTTCAAGTTTTGTTCTTGATTTATTCTCGATTTATTCTCGATGATTTGACATGATAGATCCTAATTTACAGATCTAATTTTATATTAGATATTATTTACAGTTCTAACAACTAGTGCATATATATAATTGATTCTTTTACTACATAAATTTATACAATTATAGTTTACCATCAAATTCATTTAATTGGGTATTATTAAATAATAACTCGTACAATTTTAACTCATCAATATTTGATGGCACTTTATATTATTATTTTCTAGCCAACAAAACTAATATATAAAACAACATCATTTCAATTCTCAATGGACTTTACCTTCTATTTATGCTAGCCCTAGATTAAGTGAATGTATACTTCTATGGCATAATCTTAAAGATGTAGAGGATAATCATAATCTACCTTGGCTTGTTACCGGAGACTTTAATGAGGTCATTGGTAGTTTTGCATAACTTAGAGGTCTCCCACCTTCCTATACCAGGTTTATAGATTTTCAAGATTGTCACAATCACTATAACTTGATTGATATCGGGTTTAAAGGCTCAAAGTTTACTAGGTTTAATCTTTGTAATATCTCTGGTCTCATCCATGAGCAGATTGATTACACATTTGTGAACCTGAGTGTAAGATTACAATATCCTAATGCATTTGTTACTCATCTTCCTCGGATTCGATTGAATCACTATCCTTTGCTTGTCTATTTAGAGAACCATGTTTGGAAGAAAATTTAAAAGACATGATAGTGAAATGTGAAGTTAACTTTATTTATTTATCATTCAAATAAATAGAAAATAGTTACATATTTACTACAATATGGGCACATTTCCCAATAGTTTCATCATTCGAGACATATTGATACTTAAGTTCGGATAATTTTTTGTCTGTATACAGCAAGCGTTAAGACTGAACTAAACGGTATTTGATTGAAAGTTGACAATATATGAATTGTATAGGTATCCGCCAAACGTGAAAGTGTCTACCCAAGATTGAAAATTGTAAACTGCCATTCTGAAAGAAGTGTATGTGAAGAGATATTATCAGTATGTAATAGATTGTGAAAATATCTTTGTTGGAGTAATAAGCTAGAGAAAAGTACTAAAAGGAATGGAAAGATTGCAATTCAATCCAATAGTGTAAAGAACAAATAAGAGTAGAAGTTTAGTAATTGTCGTATAAGCGTAAGTCCAAAATTGTAATAGTATTCACCCAAACAAGTAAATGAATTAAAAGAGTAATTGGCTTGAATGATCTTTTAGTTTTATCAGTATTCGTCAAGATACTTTATTTCGACTCTCTCTAAGTTCCTTTGAAAGGAACTTAGTTATGATGTCTTTATGTTTCATGTATTGACGTTGGTTTTGCGTCTAGAGGGATGATGCTAAGAATACGCCAAAGAAGGGGCGTATCGGATTATTATACATACAATGTTGTGGGAGTTGCGTAATATATAAATTCATTTTGTAAATTTTGTAACCGTCCAGATGTAGTTGTAGAAAGGATATTTTGTAAAGTTATGTAATATTTGTATTCCTAATTATTAGTTTAATTATTGAGTCTAAGTCTTTATATGAGTTTAATGTATTTATATTTAGCAAAAATGATTTTTGTTGAGACTTGTGTGTGGTAACACTTAAGAGCCGGATCTGGCAAATCGAATCGGGTTGAGGGCGTTACACCAACCAAACTATAAACTTTAGTAAATCGCGAGTGATTTTCTCCCCAAAGTATTTCACCTCTCACAAGGCAAGTGTCTATTATGAATTAAGGATATAGGAAGTGTCAAATTTAAGGAGATATCTGGGATTCCCAATGCATTCTAAAAGAATCTCTATGAATGACTATGAGTTTATTGATAAGATATGGAATAAACTGAGTCTTGGAAAGCAAAATTCCTATCCCTTACTGAAGATTGGTTTTCATTCAATCTAAAATGGCTACCATTTCAAACTATTTCATGCAATTTTGTACGCTCCCCACTAGTATTCATAATCACCTAGATCGTATTAGCATAAACTTTCTTTAGGGAGGCAATGAACAAGCTAGTCATGGTCACCTTGTTGTGTGAGAGTTAGTAACACAACCCAAAGCTTCCGGAGGTTTGGGTATACCAAGAGCAAAGGTTAAAAATCAAACCCTCTAATTAGGTTAGGGTGGAGATTAATCCAAGAGAAAGACATGATTTGGACCAAAGTTCTTACTTCTAAATATCTCATTGATCCTAGAAGTTTGCCCCGTCTAAAGAGCATATCCGTGATTTGATCTTCGCTAAGAAAGATTAGCCACATTCTTGAGTCTAGGTTAAACTTGGTTATTAGATATGGAAAATCTGTCAATTTTTAGTATAATAATTAGATAGGAAGAGGCCCCCTACACAACTTAGTTCAAGGTCCTCTGACACCCTTCGAGGAATCTTGGTCGTTTGAACAAGTCCGTAGTAATTGGTCGAATAGTAGCTTTCCTTCGATCTCATACCAATTATCACAAGATGTGGTTGATACTTTTCTGAGCGTACCTGTATCTTCCCGCAACCTGGGTACTGACTTCATTTGTCGTGGTCCATCAAAATTAGGATCATTTACTCTGGTAAGTACTTATTCCTTCATATTGTTGTGTAATGATTCTTCCCTTGGTAATCCTCTTGGTACAAACTCCAACCTCTGGGTACGGAAAACTAAACTTCCCTTGAAGCTAAAATTCTTTCTGTGGTAATGTGGGCAAGAAGCCCTCCCCACTAGAAACTTCATGGCTCGTCGAGGCATAAATCTAGTTGACCATTGAACCTTTTTCTCCAGTGACCAAGAATCCATCATCCATCTGTTTTGGGAGTGTTGTACTACCAACTGTTATGGACTACTATATTTTCCCACTGCTGATTTACACCATCTCTTGGTAATTGAGAAGATTGGATTGTTGGAGAATGATTCAAAGTTTATTTTGTTTTTTTCTTTTCTAAATTTAGATTTGGTTGAGTTGTGTTAGTTTGTTTCCTTTATTTTTTCTGTTTTTGTTATGATTTTCTGTTGGGATATGATTTCCTATTGAGATATGATTTTCTATTAAGATTTGTTGCTCTGTAAAGCCTATATAAGAGGTTGATCTTTAGTTGAATAATGTAGCATCAGTTTTTCCAAATATACTCTTACAAATCTTTACCATCACTTATTTTTAAAAGGGTATTTTGAGTTCCTGTTTTCCCTTGTGCAGCTGTCCTCTTCAACATTCTTTGGTATCAGCGCTAGGTTCGATTGTTATTAGGTGCATTTCTCATGGCGACAAACAACAATACCATGAGTGTTTCTCAACCGGCAATTCCCGTTTTCAATGGCGACAACTATGAGTTTTGGAGCATCAAAATGAAGACATTGTTTAAATCTCAAGAATTGTGGGACTTAGTTGAGAATGGGTATCTTGATGACGATGGGGAGGCTAAGTTGAGAGAAAAATAGAAAAGAGACAACAAAGCATTATTCTTCATTCAGCAAGCTGTTCACGAGTCGATTTTTTCAAAAATTGCAGAGCAGAAACTGCAAAAGAAGCTTGGACAACATTGCACATGGCGTATCAAGGCACTTCAAAAGTTGTTACAGTGAAGCTTCAGACTCTTCGTCGTGACTTTGAGACATTGCAAATGAAAAGTGGAGAATCAGTGCAAGATTATCTTACAAGGGCAGCAACGGTTGTCAATCAAATGAAGTCCTATGGAGAGCAAGTTACGGATCAAACTACTGTCGAAAAAGTGTTGTAAAGTTTGACTCCAAAGTTTGATCATGTCGTTGCAGCTATTGAAGAGTCTAAAGACTTAGCTACTTACTCATTTGATGAATTACAGGGATCTTTGCAGTCCCACGAAGCAAGATTGAACCGTACAAACGAAAAGTCAGACGAAAAGGCATTCCAAGTGATGGGGGAGCCTTCCAAGCAGCAAGACGATTCAAGAATGGCCACATACAGAAGAGGTTATCGTGGCAGAAGTGGTTATCGTGGTAGAGGAGGTCGTGGCAGAGGTAGAAGTCCTGGACATGATGAACAAAGGCAAATGACAGAAAAACAGAAGCAATACAGGAGCAATGTTCAATGCTATTATTGCAAGAAATATGGGCATGTGATGGTAGATTGCTGGAAAAGGGAAAGACAAGCCAACTATACAGAAGGTGATGAAGAGATTAAGCTATTCATGGCTTATCAAGATGTTGTTATAGCTTCAAAAGACATATGGTTTTTAGACAGCGGTTTTTTAAATCATATGACGGGGATAAAATCTTTGTTTAAGGAGCTGGATGAGTCATACAAGGTGAAGGTGAGACTTGGTGATGAAAAGAAAATACAAGTTGAGGGCAAAGGCACTGTGGCGATAAGCAATAATCATGGTAACATAAAGCTCCTTTATAATGTCTATTTTGTTCCTACTTTATCTCAAAATTTATTGAGCATTGGGCAGCTTATGGGTAGTGGATATTCTGTCATGTTTGATGACATGTCTTGTTTGATTAGAGACAAAAAAACAGAAAAAAATTATTGTTGATGTTCAGATGACACCAAACAAGCTCTTTCCTCTTGAAGTCTCTGATGTAGAAAGTCAGGCTCTTGTTGTTAAAGAGAATAACGAATCTAAGTTGTGGCATTTACGGTATGGGCACTTGAATGTAAAGGGTCTAAAATTGTTGAGTCAGAAGGAAATGGTGTTTGGGCTGCCAAAAATTGAGTCTTTAGATTTGTGCGAAGGGTGTATATTTGGGAAACAATGTAAAAAACCATTTCCTGTAGGAAACTCTAGAAGGGCGTCTGAGTGTCTTGGGCTAATGCATGCTGACATTTGTGGACCTATGAAAATAGAATCCTTGGGTGGAAGTCGTTATTTTTTGTTATTTACAGATGATTGTAGTCGCATGATTTGGGTGTATTTTCTTTACTCCAAATCAGAAGCATTTGAGATTTTTAAGAAGTTCAAGGCGCTCGTTGAAAAGCAAAGTGGAAGAAGTATCAGGGCTTTACGCACTGATCGAGTAGGAGAATTTTTGTCTAATGACTTTAACCAGTTTTGTGAAGAGTAGGGCATACATAGAAAGTTGACAGCACCTTATACATCGCAGCAAAATGGTGTGGCTGAACGTAAGAACCGAACGGTTGTTGAAATGGCAAGAAGTTTGCTAAGATCTAAGGGGCTGCCAGATAAGTTTTGGGCTGAAAGTGTTGTTGTTGATGTTTATTTACTGAATTTGTCTCCAACAAGGGCGGTTCTCAACCGAACACCTTATGAAGCATGGAGTGCTAGGAGACCTTCGGTAAGCCATCTGAAAATATTTGGTTGTATTGCCTATTCTTTGATAGATTCACACAATCAAAGCAAGCTTGATGAAAAGTCTATGAAATGCATCTTTGTTGGTTATTGCTCTCAATCCAAAGCGCATAGGCTTTACAATCCTTTGAGTGGCAAGGTGATTATTAGCAGGAATGTTGTTTTTGACGAAAATGCAAGCTGGGATTGGAATGAAGAGCAGGTACATCAGCAAATCTCTATGCCCATTGAGGTTTCACAAGATGAAAGGCAAGAGTTAAATTCAGCAAGTTCACCTCTTAACTTACCAAGAGCTACAATTTCTGAAGAGCCTTTAGCTGAGCAACTCCCGCTTAGAAGATCGGCAAGGGCCAGAAAGCTGAATCCAAAATATGCTAATGACACTTATGAATCTTGTCAGTTTGCTCTTACTATTTCAGATCCTATATACTATGAAGAGGCTGCTGAAAGGGAAGAGTGGCAGAAGGCAATGGAGGAAGAGATGAAAGTTATTGAGAAGAATGGAACATGGGAAATGGTAGACTTACCGAAAGACAAAAGTGCAATTGGCTTGAAGTGGGTGTTCAAAACAAAGTTTGCTGCTGATGGAAGCTTACAGAAACACAAAGCTCGTCTTGTAGCAAAAGGTTATGCACAACAATATGGTGTTGATTTCAAAGAAACTTTCTCTCCGGTAGCTCGGTTTGAAACAGTGAGGCTTGTTCTAGCATTGGCTGCACAATTGCAATGGCTTGTTTATCAATTTGATGTCAAGTCAGCATTCCTTAATAGAGATCTACAAGAAGAGGTTTATGTAGCACAGTCGGAAGGTTTCATAAAGAAAGGCAATGAAACAAAGGTGTACAAGCTGAAAAAGGCATTATACGGACTGAAGCAAGCCCCTCGAGCATGGTACAGCAAGATTGATGGGTATTTTCAGGAAAAAGGATACGTGAGAAGTGAGAACGAGCCTACCTTATATCTAAAAAAGGAAGGTAATGATTTCATCATTGTCTGTCTTTATGTTGATGATATCATTTATACTAGTTCTTCTACTTTTCTTGCGGATGAGTTTAAATCTCAAATGATGAATGAATTTGAGATGTCGGATATGGATCTACTGCATCATTTCCTTGGTCTTGAAGTTCATCGGGCTGAAGATGGTATTTTTATCTCACAAAGAAAATATGCCAAGGATCTTCTCAGTAAGTTTGGCATGCTTAATTGCAAACCTACAATTACACCCATGAACATCAATGAGAAATTACAATAAGAAGATGGAGGAGAAATGGCAGATGCAAAAAGGTTCAGAAGCTTGGTAGGTGGTTTAATTTACTTAACGCATACCATGCCCGATATTTCATTTCCTGTTGGTGTTATTTCCAGGTTTATGCAACAACCTTCAATAGTTCATTATGGAGCAGCAAAAAGAGTCTTGCGTTATATTGCAGAAACTTTAGGGTATGGTGTTTGGTACTCCAAAACTTCGAATTTCAGATTGTCTGGGTTCACAGATAGTGATTGGGCAAGTTCGTTGGATGATAGACGAAGTGTTTCAGCAAATGTTTTCACTCTAGGTTCGGGAGTGATCACTTGGAGTTCGAAAAAGAAAGCTACAGCAGCACTGTCAACTTTAGAAGCTGAGTATATAGCAGCAACCTCAGCAGCTTGTCAAGCCATTTGGCTAAGAAGGGTGTTAGCAGATCTTCAACATGAGCAAAAGGAAGCAACAGAAATATTTTGTGACAACCAAGCAACTATTACCATGACAAAAAAATCCAACATTCCATGGCAGAACGAAACATATAGACATTCGCTATCATTTTATACGCAATCTGGTTGCAAAAAAGGAGATAACATTGGAATATTGCAGCACTCAAGATCAGCTGGTAGATATGCTGACCAAGTCATTATCGAAAGAGAAGTTTTGTTATCTTAAAGCCTTACTTGGTGTGTGCAAGTTTGAATCAAGGGGGAGTGTTGGAGAATGATTCAAAGTTTATTTTGTTTTTTTCTTTTCTAAATTTAGATTTGGTTGAGTTGTGTTAGTTTGTTTCCTTTATTTTTTCTGTTTTTGTTATGGTTTTCTATTGGGATATGATTTCCTATTGAGATATGATTTTCTATTAAGATTTGTTGCTCTGTAAAGCCTATATAAGAGGCTAATCTTTAGTTGAATAATGTAGCATCAGTTTTTTCAAATATACTCTTAGAAATCTTTACCATCACTTATTTTTAAAAGGTTATTTTGAGTTCATTTTTTCCCTTGTGCAGTTGTCCTCTTCAACATGGATTGAAGGTAATGTCAACTCCAAAGGTTGGATCCAAAATCTTCTAATCCCTTGGTTCATAATTTCTATTTACACTTTATGGGAAATTTGGCTCTGCCGAAATGAGTTAGTTTTTTTTCCAAATATAGACCCTTAAGAGGGTTCCTTCAATGGATCATTACTAGTGCTGGCGAAATTACTACACTTTCTCCTACAAAAAGATTGAACCTTCCTGATTTCACCCCATTTTTGTGGAAACCCCCTTCGTCGGGATGGGCTAAATTAAACACTAATATTTTATTGTCTCCTTGGTTGATGAATGAGGGATGCTCTTCTGTTCTATGAGTTCTAACATTTTGATACACGTTTTTCGTGAAAGAAACAAATGTGCAACTGCTTTGACGCAATTGGAAAGTACTCACTCTTCTCTGGATGCATGACTTACTATGTGTGTGTTCTATCCCAGCCTGTTGTTTATATTGTTTATTGTTGGGTGATGCCTGTACAAGCCTAATTTTTTTAACCGAGGCCCATTACCCAATAACCAAACCCAACACTAACCCAATACCCAATACCCAAAACCACCTAGACCTTACTCATCAGCCCAAACCTAGACCCAAAATCTAAACCTACTAAAACTAAACCCTAATGGCCCAAATGGCCCAAAGTGCAAATCAGAAAACAGAACCATAGCCTACTGCCTTCAACCGCACCACCTGCCCTTTTGACTTCCACGCCGCCGCCGTATTTCCTCTCTGTTGCCGTCGCCTCTAGTAACCACCAACTCTACCACCTAATCCATCAGCATCAAATCACTCTGCAAACAAGGGGAAAACACGCAAAGTAGCAAAATAATAGAGAAAATAGAAATGGATCGGCTATAAAAGCCAAACACCATGTCTGTATTTTTTTTTTACAATCGATTAACAACAACCAGTGAATAAGAAGAAGATTAAAAAGCAAAAGAAAAAGGTTGATTTCAATTTATTTTCTTCTCTGTTCTTGCGTTTTTATTTACTTTCTTCTATTTTTTATTTATTTTATTTTTTGTTTATTTTCTACAACTCTTTTAACAAAACAAAAATAAGAAAAGCGAGTTACCTGTGCTGCGCCGGAAAGGAGAAGACGAGCGGTTTCCCCTCGTTCTTCAAGCTTCGGATTTTTTTTCGAGGTTTGGCCCTAGATTTGTGCCTAAGACACGCCTGGCTTCAAAAAAAGGATCAAAAGATCCGATTTTGGAGTCGTCGGCCACCACATGCGGCGGTGCTAGGGCGGAGGCACGCCGGAGGCCTAGATCGGCCGATGACCGGCGCCAGGGCCTGAGAGAATGCAAAAGAGAGAGTTCTCTCTCAGTTTTTTTTAAAAAAATAACGAATATGATCTCTTTTTTTTGAGTTTTTTTAATATTTATACTAAAAGTGAAACAGCGCCGTTTTAGCCCCATGACCCGCGCGCGACCCGACCCGCTCTAGGGGGATCCGCGCGTTTTCATGAGATGGTCTATTGGCGCAATAAGCCCCTCCGCGTTTTCTGTGTATTCAATTCGGTTTCTTTATTATTTTCAATTTTGGCCATGAATTCTCGCGTCTGTTTCAATGTGGTCCATAGACCATGTGCAGGCATTAAACTAGAACGGCGTCGTTTGGTCAATAGGGTGATATTTCCCCTTTGGTCCTTTCCTATTGACACGCGTTTTACTCCAGTCCTTTTCGTTTTTTTATTTTCGAATTTACCCAATATTTCCGTTTTTATTTCAATTTAGCCCGTTTTTATCTATTTTATTGTTTAATTAATTATTTTAAATATAATAATATTATCATTACTATTTATAATTATTATCAGTTTTATTTTCCTTTTATTTATTCATTATTATTGTTAATATATTGATTTTTTATTATTATTTTAGCCTTATATATATAGATGTTTATATATTCTTATATTTTATAAGCTTAAAGTATTTATACATGTGTATATCTTTCATAATTTATTTATATATATGTACATACCTATATATATTTGTACTATATTTTATAGTTTATACACATATTTTTTATGCATATATCAATATCGTTTTAATTTTATAAGTAAACATATACCTTCTTACTTTTTTATAATCTTATTCATTTATTTATTCCATTTTCTTTATTGATTTGAATGAATTTTTAATTTTATTTGCTTGTATATATTGCTATTTAGTATGTTATTGATTTGTACTTATCTTATTTTTATAGCAATTGCTCGTATTGTTTTCGCTTATTGTATTCAATATCGCCTTATTACAAGTATTGACATCGTGTTTTATTATTTCATGTTGAATTAATTTATTTCAATGCATAAACTATGATTTTTGAATAAGCAAAATCTTGTGTTTAGATTTGAGAATATCGTACCCTAACTTCCTGGGTCACGATTTTCACAATAAATCTAAATACATGAATCCTTTCAAACTCAAGTTTTAAATGATCTCGGGATTTGAAAAAAGATCGCGTCCTAACTTACTGGTCGTGATCTCGCTTTTTAAATCCGAGATAGCTAAAATACATTTTAATTAAGCATTTCTCTCGTATCGAGAATTCGAGATATTGTATCCTAACTTACTGGATACGATTCTCTTTCTCAATTAACGTAAAATATGTTTCTTTTCCCAAATTTGTTTTAACCTTTCATACAAGGATCGTATCTTTAAAATTCTTCAAAGTTTTCAATTATCGACATCAAGACATTAACTAATCAACTAGGTACCAATTTTTGGGCGTATTGAGGGTGCTAATCCTTCCTCGTGTGTAACCGACTCCCGAACCCATTTTTCTGAATTTTGTGGACCAAACTTGTTGTTTTAATAAAATCAAACTATTTATTAAAAATAACCACTTTTCGAGGTGATCCAATCACACCTCATAAAAAAAAGGGGGATTGGTGGCGACTCCCGTTTCATTTTTCAAAACCCAAGTCGACTCGTTTTCCGTCAAAAAATGGTGTTAACAGCTTGGCGACTCCGCTGGGGACTTTAAATAAGAGAGTCAAGCCACGAGTTGATTATTTCTTGTCTTTTTGTCGAAAGTTGAAAATTTAATTTAAATATACGATCCTCTCATTGCATTTCATTTGTTTTGAGTTATAATTCTCATCATGATTTGTATTTTAAATTTTTTTTGCATTGCATTGCATGACCGTTGGTCACACCTTTTAAGTGGGAGTGAGAAGCTAGTCCTTCATGAGGTTTTCACCTTCGTGCAGGATAGTGGATCGCTTTCGGGATACATCCGTACCTATGTCTTCGTGAGATTTTTATCTCCATGTAGCCGTAGGGAAATGTATTCCCCTGAACCGAACTCGGTCTGTAAGAGCCTACAGTAGGTGAAGATCGAGGAATCTGCTGGTTCGGGTACCCTTACTTTAGAGCCAAACCTCATATAGTGAACCTTAGGGACTCACCTTAGGTAGAACTACACCAAACCCTAGTAGATACCCTGATATATGCTTTTATTCTTTTTGAATTGTCTTGGATTGTATGTTTATACCTGATACTAACATTTGTTGTTTTATTTTGGATGCATGACATTTCAACTGCATGGCATTTCATTATAAAAGGCGTTGGTTCATATTTGGTTTCTAGAAAGAAAGATTATCATGGAAAGGGGATTTCTTGATAAGGTGAAAGATAATGCGGCGGTCCGAATTTGGTCAGAAACGACACAACGAGAGAAAGGGGATAGTTTGGCTGAAGGATATGAATCTGAGTTATGGGACTTCACCCATATTAGCGTAACCTAGAACAATTTGCAAGAATTGAAAGAAATTTGGAGCTAGTTGAACGAGGAGGACAGACGATTGTTCTATTCCGATTATGGGGATTTGTCGTACCTGCTAGATATGAAGGTAGACAAGCACCTGTTTCGGGCTCTCGCACAATTTTGAAACCCCGCCTACAGTTGTTTTACATTCGGAAAAGTCGACTTGGTACCTACGATAGAAGAATATATGGCTTTACTTCGGTGTTCAAAGAGTCAAGTCGATAGAATCTACTCAATAGCTGCAAATGCACCCTTTTTGAGAAGATTGATGAACATAACAGGTATGAGTGAGCAGTGGGTCACAGCCCGAATCAAACAAAAAGGGGATAACAAGTGCCTTTCTTGGAGGAATTTGAAAGATGTGGTCCTAGTGCATCCAGATGTAAAAAAGAGGGTAGATGTCTTCGCTTTGTGCATATACGGCTTAGTTATCTTTCCCAGAGCTTTGGGGCATATTGGTGAGGCAGTCACTGATCTATTCGATCGTCTCGACAAGGGAGTTACTCCGGTTCCAGCAATTCTAGCAGAAATATTCAGATCATTGAATGCCTGTCGGTGAGTAGGTGAAGGCAGATTCGTCGGACGTGTTCAGTTATTACTTGCATGGTTCCATAGTCTTTTTTGGAAAGTGGATAAGGTGTCATATCGGGTCTTCTCTGAAAACTATTCGCCACTAAAGGAGATAGTAGGTACACCGAGAAGAGATGACATTTCGATGGAAAAATGGATGGCAATTCTTCAGAGCCTTCAAGAAGAGGACATTGAATGGAGAGCTCCGTGGTTACTTCCAGACGAAATTTTGTATCGGTGTGGTGATTTTGATTGGGTCCCTCTACTTGGAATCTGGGGAGCTATTGGATATGCCCCGTTATTAGTGCTCAGACAATACAGGTCAAGACAGTTTATACCCGCAACCCAGGGACTAGTCAGGTGTGAATTCGCATACGGGAGTGATGGTTACAAAAAGAAGATTCGAGAGATATCCAACGCGTGGAACCAAACTCGACGAATGAAGAGATTGGCTGTAGGACCAATGACGACTCCTGAGTACGACGAATGGAGGGCCAGAAGAATCAATGAAAATATTCCCAAATCGAGTCATGAAGGCAGTCAGTCATTAGAAGAGCATTTAAGGGTCGTCCCTTCTGAACTGGAAATTTTAAAACAGGATTTTGAAAGAAGAAATGCAGAGTTGGAAAAGCAGATAGAGTGAATAGAGGAAGAAAAAATGAATTTAAGACTGGATGCAGATGTTCAGAAGCTTGAGGCGGAGCGACTAAGAAAAGGGAAAGCTAGGGCTAAAGAAGATCTTGATAGTTTAAAAACAGATTACAAGAAGCTGCGATTATCAATGAGGACTGCCGGGTTGGGAAAGTCTTCTGAACAGTGGCACAAGGAGATTCAAGAAGAAAAGAATAGGGCTGATGAATGGGAAAGGAGGTTCCAAGAAATTCAAGCACGGAACGAGACTTTAAAGAGGAGTTTGTCGGAGAATCAGAAAGAGAAAGGGGAGCTGGAGAACAGAGTGACTGAATTAGAAGGATCTCTTCATTGGCATCGAAATCGGAATTCTGTGATGGAATTAAGGGCAAGCTTAAATAAAATTGAAGAGTTAGAAGCAGCATTGCAAAATTGTGAGATTCGGATTGAGTACTTGGAATCTAATGAAGATTGTCAAGCCGAGCAGTTGCACTACTTTCAGAACCAAGTAAGAGATAGGGATCACATTATGGGAGAAGCCGTGCTTCAAATCCGAGAGGTGGCTGACCATTTGCAGACGTTAGCAGTACAAGCTGATGTGTTGAGCGTGAAGTACGAATTAGTGTCAAGTCAAGGACAAGAGTTAGCCTCGTTACTTAAGAAGTTTGTTTTCTAGTAAAGTTTTTAAAATGAAATTGAATTAGAATCAACGCCCCTTTTGCATTCATTTCATGCATTGCATCACATTATATGCATTAACAACCATTAAAGGACCCTAATTGAATAAAATTATTTCAGCTAACCTGGAAAATCGACACTGTTACGGTACTCGGGCTAAGTCAAAAATTATGGAACAAAGGTTGGAAAAACTAGAACGGCTTCAAAAGGAAATGCAAGACCAGTGGCAGGTGCAAATGAAAGAACATGTGGAAAAGATCCAAAAAGACATGGTACAAAAGATGAAGGAGTCTCAGGATGACCTAATGACTAAATTGACGCAATTAATAACTAAGGGAGCGGATAAAGGGAAAGGTCCTGTGATTTGCGATGAAGAAGAAAACAATGATGAACCACTTTTTCCTCCAAGATTCACACCTCCGCATGCGCAAGTTAAGACTGAACCACATCCACGAAGACTTTCTGTTTCAATTAGGCCTCAGCATCTTCAAGGTGATCCTTCAATACTGAAGAACCTTCAGGTCGGATCTGGTTCTAGTCCTGGCGATAATCTGGTTAATTTTGTTGTCCCGGATTTCGATGAAGTAGCTGAGAAAGACAAGGTAAAGGAAGAGTTACCAAAGCAGTTTGAGGAGAAATGGAAATGGATTGAAGAGAAGTTTAGGGCAATAGAAAGTATCGACAGGTATCGTGGAATATATGCGAAAGATCTGAGCTTAGTTCCGGATCTGGTGCTTCCTTACAAATTTAGGATGCCGGAATTTGAGAAATATAATGGGACCAGTTGCCCAGAAGCCCATATCACTATGTTCTGCAGGAGAATGACGGGTATATTAATAATGATCAATTATTAATACACCGCTTCGAGATAGTCTTACTGGTCGGCGTTAAAATGGTACAATCACTAAGCCGAACCAAAATTACTACTTGGAGAGATTTGGCACAGGCATTCATGAGACAATACAATCATGTCTCAGAAATGATGCCTGACAGGATAACTCTGCAGAATTTGGAGAAGAAATCGAACGAAAGCTTGGACAATATGCACAGAGGTGGAGAGAAGTGCGGTCTGAGTGCAACCACCTCTTTTGGAAAAAGAAATGACGACGCTTTTTATTAACACATTGAAAGCCCCATTCATCACTCACATATTGGGAAGCACTTCAAAGAATTTCTCGGATATAATCATGAACGGCGAAATGATCGAGCATGCTATTAAAAGTGGAAGAATAGACGGAGGGGAGAACAATAAAAGGACAGCCTCGAGGAAAAGAGAAAATGAAGTGAATAATGTGAATGCCTACGGTAAATCAATTATTGTGAGTCAACCGAGGAAAGCGGTCATTAATCAACAGGGCTCATCGAAACAAGAGTCGGGAATGAGGCAAAATACTGAGAAGCCCCAGTTCACTCCCATTCCAATGACATATAAGGAGCTGTACCAGAATTTATTTAATGCGCATGTTGTCGCTCCTCGTTATTTAAGTCCTCTACAACCCCCATATCCAAAATGGTATGACACAAACGCTCAGTGTGACAATCATGCCGGAATTTCAGGACACTCGATAGAAAATTGTACTACTTTCAAAAAGGTAGTGGAAGGACTTATCAAATTGGGCGTTGTCAAATTTGGTGACTCACCCAACACGGAAAGACCGTTGCCCAATCATGATGAAGGGGTGAACGCGATAATTGAGAATGGAGGAAGGAGAGTCAAAGCCAATGTAGTAGAGATAAGGACCCCCCTTGAATGGGTTTGGAAACAAATGGTGAAAGGAGGTCGCATCAAGCAAGATTCAATAGAAAGGCCTGAAGGAGTAAGTAAGTTTTGTGAGTTCCACGCAGAAGAAGGCCACGACATCCAAAAATGTACCGAATTCAGAACCATGGTGCAAAACTTAATGGATAAAAAAGAGTTGGAATTTTATGAAGAGATTAATGGACTAGAAGAAGGAGAAGTTTATGCTGAAGAAGAAGGATCCACGGGGAAAGCCCAAAAGGCTAGTCACCCAGTGGTAATTATTTCAAAACCAATGAGCAGAGAATCTGGAATTCAAATAGCGCCAAAGGTCATAATCCAAAAACCTGTATCCTTTCCTTACGAGGATAGCAAAAAGGTTCCTTGGAATTACGACTGCAATGTGACAATTCCAGGGAAAGAGAGCTTGGTAAACGCTTCAGGAGAGGATGAAGGATTCTATACACGAAGTGGAAAACGCTATGATCCAGCAAACGCGAGAGTGGAATTTGGAAAAGGAAAAGCCTTAGCAGTTGAGTTGGGAAAAGTAAAAACAGACAAAACTGAACCGCGTGTCAATCAGCCGGTAACCAAAAATGAGGCTAGAGAATTTCTAAAATTCTTGAAACATAGTGAGTACAGCGTGGTAGAACAATTGCATAAACAACCGGCTCGTATCTCGGTGCTTGAATTGCTTATAAGTTCAGAGATACATCGTAATACGTTGATTAGGCTACTAAATGAAACTTATGTCGCTCACGATATCTCAGTGAATAAGTTGGACCGCTTGGTTAATAATATCAGTGCCGACAATTTCATTTTCTTTAATGATGATGAAATACCGTCGGGGGGAAGAGGAGCCACCAAAGCATTACATATCACTGCTCGTTGTGGGGAGTATGCGTTAGCAGGAGTACTAATTGATAATGGGTCAGCCTTGAATGTTTTACCCCTATCCACCTTAAATAGGTTACCGGTGGATAGCTCTCACATGAAATCATGCCAGAATATAGTGAGAGCATTTGATGGTACTGAAAGGAAGGTGATGGGAAGAATAGAAATACCCCTCTTGATTGGCCCAAATATATACGAGGTGGATTTTTTAGTGATGGATATCAAGCCTTCGTATAACTGCTTGTTGGGAAGACCCTGGATTCATTCAGCAGGAGCGGTGCCTTCATCATTACACCAGAAGTTGAAATTGGTAACAGAAGGCCGGTTAATTACGATTGACGCTGAGGAAGACATCATTGCATCGGTAACCAGTGACACACCATATTTGGGAATAGATGATGAGGCAGTTGAATGTTCCTTTCGATCTTTGGAGTTCGTAAATGCAACCTCTGTAATTGAGGGAAAGAAGATTCCGATGCCCAGCATATCTAGAGCCACGAGGATGGGACTACAAATGACAGTTGGGAAATGAGCTATGCTCGGAAGAGGACTGGGAAGATGCCTTCAAGGATGGGACTGAAGTTTTTAGAGCTTTTTCAGAGTAATATTCAAAACATACTAATTGTTCTAAGCCTAGAGAAAATGAAACTTTTTGTGAAATGAAAGGGGCTTATATTTGAACATTATGATTTTAATGAAATATATTTTCGCATTTTGAGTATATATTCTTTTCATTATTTCACATGAATAGTCATCTTGGATGCTTTTATCATTCTTTTTCATTCATTCATGACTATATTAAATAAGAATCCTTAAATTCATACATTCCCTGTACATTTTTCGGTACTTATAACAGGTCCCAAGATATCAATGACATGAGTGACTCTACTATGGACTTAGGAAATCCTTTTGATCAAGATGTGTGTTTAGAGGAATCTCAAGATTTTCAAGATAACATAGATTGCAACCTATCTCCAGACTTGTTGAGGATGGTAGAGCAGGAAGAGAAACAAATCCTACCTCACAAGGAGACAGTAGAGACAGTGACCCTGGAAGAGGGAAAGGTGGTGAAGATTGGCACATGCATAGCTGAAGAAGTAAAACAAGACCTCATTGAGTTGCTTCGAGAATTCAAAGATGTCTTTGCATGGTCATATCAAGATATGTCGGGGCTAAGTACTGACATTGTAGTTCACCGACTTCCTATAAAGGAAGATTGCAAACCAGTTCAGCAAAAACTCCGAAGAATGAGACCTGATGTTGTATTAAAAATAAAAGAGGAGGTGCAAAAGCAATTCGACGCTGGATTCCTGCAAGTGGTCAAATACTCCAAGTGGGTGGCCAATATCGTTCTTGTCTCTAAGAAAGATGGGAAGGTACGAATGTGTGTAGATTATAGAGATTTAAATAAGGCTAGCCCAAAAGATAACTTTCCCTTGCCGCACATCGACATCTTGGTAGACAACACAACGGGGCATTCACTGTTTTCTTTCATGGATGGTTTCTCTGGATATAACCAAATTAAGATGCATCCTGAGGATATGAAGAAAACTACATTCATAACCCTATGGGGAACCTTTTGCTATAAAGTGATGCCATTTGGGTTGAAAATGCACAGCGTGATCGGAGGCCATGGTAACCTTTGTTTCATGATATGATGCATAAGGAATTAGAAATCTATGTTGATGACATGATTGCGAAATCTAAAACGAAAGAGGAACATGTTCTGGTCCTTAAGAAATTATTTATGAGGTTGAGAAAATTTCAGCTAAAATTAAATCCAGCAAAATGCACATTTGGGGTCAGATCAGGAAAATTGCTTGGGTTCGTGGTCAGTGAGAGAGGAATCGAGATTGATCCTGACAAAGTAAGAGTAATACAAGAATTACCTCCGCCGCGTACTCAAAAAGAGGTTCGAGGTTTTCTAGGAAGACTGAACTACATCGCTCGGTTTATTTCACAATTAACTGAGAAATGTGACCCTATATTCCGTCTCCTTAAGAAACATAATCCAGGTGTATGGGATGAGGAGTGCCAAAAAACTTTTGAAAAAGTGAAACATTACTTGTCCAACGCCCCAGTGCTGATGCCACCTTGCCCAGACAAACCGCTAATACTGATTTGGCAATATTTGAAAATTCCATGGGATGCGTGCTTGGTAAACATGATGAGACAGGACGAAAAGAAAGAGCAATCTACAATCTCAGTAAGAAGTTCACCGAATGCGAAACAAGATATTCGCCAATCGAGAAGTTATGTTGTGCCCTGATCTGGACAACTCGAAGACTGAGACAGTACATGTTGTACCATACAACCTGGCTAATTTCTAAATTGGACCCCCTAAAATACTTGATGGAATCAACCGCTTTGAATGGAAGAATGGCCCGATGGCAAATTCTCCTATCTGAGTTTGACATAGTCTATGTGAACCAGAAGGCTGCAAAAGGGAGTGCAATAGCGGACTTCCTGGCAAGTAGAGCGCTGGAGGATTATGAACCCTTAAACTTTGATTTCCCAAATGAAGATTTGATGTATGTTGCAACTATAGAAAAATATTTCCAAGAAGGTGGTCCTTGGAAGCTAAATTTTGATGGAGCTTCAAATGCTATAGGCAACGGAATCGGGGCAGTACTCGTGTCCCCTAGTGGAGATCATTACCCTTTCACTAGCAAATTGGATTTTGATTGTACAAATAACATGGCTGAGTATGAAGCTTGCATTATGGGCATCCGAGCAGCCATAGAGCGGAAAATTAAGGTGCTAAAGATATACGGGGACTCTGCATTAGTAATTTACCAGCTCAAAGGGGAATGGGAAACAAGAGACCCCAAGTTAGTCTGCTATCGAAAATTGGTTATGGAATTGATTGAGGAATTTGATAGTGTCACCTTTAGTTATCGCCCACGAGATGAGAACCAGATGGCAGATGCTTTGGCTACCCTAGCTTCTATGTTCAGAGTGAACAGGCTAGAGGATATGAAGCCTATCCAGATCAGCATTTATGAGGCTCCAGCCCATTGTTGCAACATTGACAATGAAGGAGAAAAAGATGATCATCCCTGGAACCATGACATATTGCGATATGTGAAGAGTCGTGAGTACCCTGACCATGCGACTGAAAATGATAAGAAGACATTGAGGAGATTGGCCATTGATTATGTCCTAGATGGGGATATCTTGTATAAAAGAGGAAAAGATCAAGTATTGTTGAGATGTGTGGACACTGTTGAAGCTAAAGAAATTTTGGAAGAAGTGCATGAAGGTATCTGTGGAACGCATGCCAATGGCTAGACAAATTATGAGATTCAGGTACTATTGGTCCACCATGGAAGGGGATTGCATTAATTATGCCAAAAAGTGCCATAAATGTCAATTTTATGGTAACAAAATGCACGCACCACCGTCACCTCTTCATGTTATGGTTTCTCCATGGCCTTTCTCCATGTGGGGAATAGATGTTATTGGGCCAATATCTCCGAAGGCTTCTAACGGGCATCATTTTATCTTTGTGGTTATTGATTACTTCACTAAATGGGTGGAGGCTGCTTCATATGCAAATGTCACGAAGTCAGCAGTTAGCAAGTTTCTGAAAAAAGAGATCATATGTCGATAAGGGATGCCTGAAAGGATCATATCTGATAATGCACTAAACTTGAATAACAACTCAATAGCGAAAGTTTGTAGTCAGTTCAAGATCAGACACCACAATTCGTCACCGTACCGTCCAAAAATGAATGGTGCCGTGGAAGCAGCTAATAAAAATATCAAGAAAATTGTAGGGAAATGACTGAAAACTACAAAGACTGGCACGAGAAACTACCTTTTGCCCTTCTGGCATATCGTACCTCTATTAGGACCTCTACGGGGGCAACGCCGTTTTCTTTAGTCTATGGGATGGAGGCAGTTTTACCCATAGAAGTTGAAATTCCTTCTCTCCGAGTATTAGCTGAACTAAAGTTGGATGAGGCTGAATAGATTCAATCTCGATATGACCAGCTAAACTTGGTAGAAGAAAAGAGGTTAAAAGCTATTCGTCATGGTCAGATGTATCAGAAACGAATGATGCGAGCCTATTACAAAAAAGTTCGTCCCAGAGAATTGTACGAGGGGGACTTGGTGTTGAAAAAGATTCTTCCTCTACAAAAGAATTTTAGAGGAAAATGGATGCCAAATTGGGAAGGTCCATATGTGGTAAAAAATGCCTTTTTAGGAGAAGCTTTAATCTTAAGCGAAATGGATGGTAAAAGCCTGCCAAATTCTGTGAATTCAAACTCAGTCAAGAAATATTTCACTTGAAAAAAGGGGTTTAAAAAAATAAATAAATAAAAAAGAAAAAAAGAGAGGCCAAGGTGAAAACCCGTAAAGGGCGCCTTGAGACCAAAAGGGATTTGAGTTGAAAACCTGAAAAAGACGGCTCAAATTTTGATGAGGCATGAGGTGAACGGAACAACTCAAATTTTGATTAAAAATCTGGGGCAAGTGGTGGTCTCGCTATACCTGAATCACAAGAAAGGGTAGGCGACATCTTAGGGTATCGACAAAATACTGTAGATTCCCTAAACGCATATTAAATGGTGTAAAAAAAAACTTATGCAGGGAAACTCGTGCTGCGATATCTGGGGCACCTATTGTTATCTTATATTTTGAATCTTGGCAAAATTTGTTGTCTTGATTGATGTATTCATTTCAAGCTTTGTTCCCCAATAAAATTTCATTTTGTCTATTTTTCATCTCATCTTAGGAAAATTTGTTAACTCATTCATTTCGAGATTTGTTCTCAATAGCATTTTGTTTGTCCATTGTGATAATCTTTTTTCAAAAACATTTGGAATAACGATTAATGGACTGAATGTTCAAACAAAAGGAGCTTTGCATACTACTCTAGAAATTTCTAAATAATGAAGGAACCTGAAACAGGACCGTTGTTTAGAACACACCAGATTTGAAGTGTCCTTTTAAAATTTGTTGTCCAAACGTGGATAAAACAAAATGACAAATGTCGTGTTAGGTGACAAGGCTTCAATGAACAAGCAAGCAATAACCACCAGGCAATAGGAAGAGGTTTCTTTGGAGAAGAAATTCCTCATTTTGACCATGAGCATTTGGCATGACACCTTGGGAATGAGGTAAAGGACCAAAGAGCTTCACATTCTGTATCTTTGAATTGCGATATGAGGAGATTGAAAAAAGCCGTATTTTTCTACCCTTGGGTTACAGTGGGAGATTGATGGTGCAAATTTTATGTCCCAGTGGGGGACAATTTGGCTAAGTGTTCCTTTAGAAAAGTTAGTCAAGTAAGAAGGTGCTGTAACACATCAGTCACAAAACCTTAATGAATTTCAAGTAATGGTAACCTAAGCGAGATCATTCACGAAAAATAAAATTCTGCATTCATGCAAACACCATTCACACATGTCTAGTTAGAAGCGTTTGTTTCATTTTGATCATGTCATCCTAATCATTAGGTATAATTAGGTTCATTATACAGGTCTTATTTCCCTGAGATTACAGTGGAATAGACCGAATAATTTCAGATCTTATCTCCCTGAGATTACAGCGGAGCAGATTGAAGCTAGTAATCCTATCTCCCTGAGATTACAGTGGAGCGGATTAAAATGAAGGATCTTATCTCTCTGAAGTTACAGCAGAGTAGATCGCGTCAGGTCTTATTTCCCTGAGATTACAGTGGAACAGACCGAAGAATTTCAGATCTTATCTCCCTGAGATTACAGCGGAGCAGATTGAAGCTAGTAATCCTATCTCCCTGAGATTAAAGTGGAGCGGATTAAAATGAAGGATCTTATCTCTCTGAATTTACAACAGAGTAGATCGCGTCAGGTCTTATTTCCCTGAGATTACAGTGGAACAGACCGAAGAATTGCAAATCCTATCTCCCTGAGATTACAGTGGAGCGGATTAAAATGAAGGATCTTATCTCTCTGAAGTTACAACAGAGTAGATCACGTCAGTTCTTATTTCCCTGAGATTACAGTGGAACAGACCGAAGAATTGCAAATCCTATCTCCCTGATATTACAGTGGAGCGGATTAAAATGAAGGATCTTATCTCTCTGAAGTTACAACAGAGTAGATCACGTCAGGTCTTATTTCCCTGAGATTATAGTGGAACAGACCGAAGAATTGCAAATCCTATCTCCCTGAGATTACAGAGGAACGGATTAAAATGAAGGATCTTATCTCTCTGAAGTTACAAAGAGTAGATCGCGTCAGTCTTATTTCCACGAGATTACAGAGAGAATGAATCAAGAATTTCAGATCTTATCTCCCTGAGGTTACAGCGGAGCAGATTGAAGCTAGTAATTCTATCTCCCTGACGTTACAGTGGAGTAGACTTAAACCACAAACCTCGTCCCCCTGAAGTTGCTGCAAAGAAGATTGAAGCTACAAGTCGGATCTTGTTGAAGTGCAGTGGAGTGGATTGAAGCGACAAGACACAGTAGACTGGAATGAGGCTACCTGAAGAAGAAAAGCGTCAAGAGAAGTCGAAACTCGACGAGCCTGGGCAAAATTAGGCTTTCTTAGTCTTTGCTCTGTTATCGTTACACGACAACGAGCAAAGAGGGGCAGCTGTACAAGCCTAATTTTTTTTAACCGAGGCCCATTACCCAATAACCAAACCCAACACTAACCCAATACCCAATACCCAAAACCACCTAGACCTTACCCATCAGCCCAAACCTAGACCCAAAATCTAAACCCACTAAAACTAAACCCTAATGGCCCAAATGGCCCAAAGTGCAAATCAGAAAACAGAGCCCTAGCCTACTACCTTCAGCCGCACCACCTGCCATTTTGACTTCCACGCCGCCGCCGTCATTTCCTCTCTGTTGCCGTCACCTCTAGTAACCACCAACTCTGCCACCTAATCCATCAGCATCAAATCACTTTGCAAACAAGGGGAAAACACGCAAAGTAGCAAAATAATAGAGAAAATAGAAATGGATCGGCTATAAAAGCCAAACACCATGTCTGTATTTTTTTTACAATCGATTAACAACAACCAGTGAATAAGAAGAAGATTAAAAAGCAAAAGAAAAAGGTTGATTTCAATTTATTTTCTTCCCTGTTCTTGCGTTTTTATTTAATTTCTTCTATTTTTTATTTATTTTATTTTTTGTTTATTTTCTACAACTCTTTTAACAAAACAAAAATAAGAAAAGCGAGTTACCTGTGCCGCGCCGGAAAGGAGAAGACGAGCGGTTTCCCCTCGTTCTTCAAGCTTCAGATTTTTTTTTCGAGGTTTGGCCCTAGATTTGTGCCTAAGACACGCCTGGCTTCAAAAAAAGGATCAAAAGATCCGATTTTGGAGTCGCCGGCCACCACATGCGGCGGTGCTAGGGCGGAGGCACACCAGAGGCCTAGATCGGCCGATGACCGGCGCCAGGGCCTGAGAGAATGCAAAAGAGAGAGTTCTCTCTCAGTTTTTTTTAAAAAAATGACGAATCTGATCTTTTTTTTGAGTTTTTTTAATATTTATACTAAAAGTGAAACGGCGTCGTTTTAGCCCCATGACCCGCGCGCGACCCGACCCGCTCCAGGGGGATCCGCGCGTTTTCATGAGATGGTCTATTGGCGCAATAAGCCCCTCCTCGTTTTCTGTGTATTCAATTCGGTTTCTTTATTATTTTCAATTTTGGCCATGAATTCTCGCGTCTGTTTCAATGTGGTCCATAGACCATGTGAGCATTAAAGCGAGCAGCGTCGTTTGGTCAATAGGGTGATATTTCCCTTTGGTCCTTTCCTTTTGACACGCGTTTTACTCCAAATCTTTTTGTTTTTTTATTTTCGAATTTACCCAATATTTCGTTTTATTTCAATTTAGCCTGCTTTTATCTATTTTATTGTTTAATTAATTATTTTAAATATAATAATATTATCATTACTATTTATAATTATTATCGCTTTTATTTTCCTTTTATTTATTCATTATTATTGTTAATATATTTATTTTTTATTATTTTAGCCTTATATATATAGATGTTTATATATTCTTATATTTTATAAGCTTAAAGTATTTATACATGTGTATATCTTTCATAATTTATTTATATATATGTACATACCTATATATATTTGTATTATATTTTATAGTTTATACACATATTTTTATGCATATATCAATATACGTTTTAATTTTTATAAGTACACATATACCTTTTTACTTTTTTATAATCTTATTCATTTATTTATTCCATTTTCTTTATTGATTTGAATGAATGTTTTAATTTTATTTGCTTGTATATATTGCTATTTCAGTATGTTATTGATTTGTACTTATCTTATTTTTATAGCAATTGCTCGTATTGTTTTCGCTTATTGTATTCAATATCGCCTTATTACAAGTATTGACATCGTGTTTTATTATTTCATGTTGAATTAATTTATTTCAATGCATAAACTATGATTTTTGAATAAGCAAAATCTTGTGTTTAGATTTGAGAATATCGTACCCTAACTTCCTGGGTCACGATTTTTACAATAAATCTAAATACATGAATCCTTTCAAACTCAAGTTTTAAATGATCTCGGGATTTGAAAAAAGATCGCGTCCTAACTTACTGGTCGTGATCTCGCTTTTTAAATCTGAGATAGCTAAAATACATTTTAATTAAGCATTTCTCTCGTATCGAGAATTCGAGATATTGTGTCCTAACTTACTGGATACGATTCTCTTTCTCAATTAACGTAAAATATGTTTCTTTTCCCAAATTTTTTTTTAACCTTTAATACAAGGATCGTATCTTTAAAATTCTTCAAAGTTTTCAATTATCGACATCAAGACATTAACTAATCAACTAGGTACCAATTTTTGGGCGTATCGAGGGTGCTAATCCTTCCTCGTGTGTAACCGACTCCCGAACCCATTTTTCTGAATTTTGTGGACCAAACTTGTTGTTTTAATAAAATCAAACTATTTATTAAAAATAACCACTTTTCGAGGTGATCCAATCACACCTCATAAAAAAAAGGGATTGGTGGCGACTCCCGTTTCATTTTTCAAAACCCAAGTCGATCCCCGTTTTCCGTCAAAAAATGGTGTCAACAATGCCCATAGACAAGTTGTGCATCAAAGTTTGTTCCCCTTTTTCACCAAAAGAAAAGTACATACATGGATTTGGGTCAATTTTTTATTAATAATTATGGGCTGAACTAAGTAATCTTTTCTTAGCCAAAGGCTTTAATGGGTTGTAAATGAGCCATCGTTCGTTTGTAGTCGGTTATAAAGATTTTGTCTCGTATAAGTACATTAGTTTGTATAGTCATGCTATATGCAGTATACAGATTTAATTGTGTATTAACTTGAATAATGTTATATTTATCATTTAATACTTGAATTATTTGGTTCACGATTTCATTAATAATTTGAATACTACTATAAAAATAGTTTAAATAAGTGCAATTTACTTTAATTTTAAAACTGTTGGAACATTTTCAAATATTTATAGAGTTTTAATAACTATAAATGAATAGGTGTAATTAATTAAAATATAAATCTTTTGGTCATTGGTCAAAAGTTATATCATTTGATTTTCTTTTAAAAATTTAACTATTCGAACAATATTACTTGCATAGTTATAAAATTAAATGAATAAACATATGCTTTTTAAAAGATATTTTATTCGAAAGATACCTATTGAAAGATATTTCTATGAAGAGACATGAAAATTCCTATAAATAGGAATGAGATTTCATTTGGAAATCATATCAACAAATTCTAAAATTTTTTTCCTTCCTTCATCTATTTTCTAATATTATTAGATTATTCTATAAAGTATTACTGCAAAAATCCTTTGTAAAAATTGAGTTTCTTGTTATACATTGCTCGGTGTTCAATGGACTATTCTCGTTAGTGCAAAATACAAATAGTCATCAGCTTCATTGTATCCTCGAGGTTAATTTGCTCGAAACTCTTTTGCACACTGAATATAGGTGAGGGCGAATATAACCTTAAAGATAGTGGCTTGATACATACCTTAAAGCCTTGTCCTATTTCTTCATTTGCTGTTCAAATTTCGTTCGTATGTTTGAGATTTTTCTCACCGAAAATTTGTACTACCAAAAATATCAAATATAACATAAATAAAGTGAATTAAAACCAAAAATATTTCCAATCCAATAATTAAACTTTTAAAACTGTAATTCAGCATTACATCAATCATCGTTAAATATTTTCATTTTCACACCAGCAATATATTCAAATCATAATTATAAATTATTCTACTTTAGCTACTAATTTAATACATATCTTTGAAAATAGTTAGATATAAAATAAAAATAATTAATAAAAATTTAAACATGCAATGAGAAAGATGAGTAAAAGGTCTTGTAAAAATAAGACCTCTTCAAAAAAAAGCGAAAATTTTTCTTCTTTTCTCTTTGCTACCTACAAACAAGTCATGTAAGTGATTAAAATTACCAATTATGATTAGTTTATAACTAACCAATGAGTAAAACACGTGGAAAAATAATATTTCAACCAATATTATAAAAATTATAAAAATTATAAATGATGTATAAAGGCTTAAGAACTTACATTTAAATGTAATGACGTTTTAGGGGAGTTCGGAAATTATCATTGTTCAATTGATTTTCTATTTTTGCATTACTAGAAGTGGTAAATGGGCGGATTCTAGTGGGATCAAATTAGATTGTCTTCCTATTTGGAATAACTTGGGTTTGATTTTCTTAGATTCTTTCGAGTCGAGTTTGACGGGCTTAAGCAAATTCAAATAATTTTGATGTTTTATATATTATATTTCAAATATAATAATTTATTTCACTTTTACATGATGATTACATAATATAAATTTGCTGACAAAAATTTTATGTAAATGTTTTTTTCAATAGAAATATTGTATATAATATAACCAAAAAGTGTTTATTATATGTTATATAATATATAAAATTTTAAAACATAATTAATATTATTATATGATATATATATATATAATTTGTATGTACTATTTTTGTTTTTTGTATGTAATATTTATGGTTAAATGGTATGTATATAGGTTTATTTATTTGAATTATTATCGAGAATATATACACATATATATAAGATACGAATTTGAAAAAATTTTAAGAGAAAAATAGCTTTTATTATTTATTATATTACTAAATTGACATTTGATAAATTTTACTTTATAATTTTTTAATATTGAAAATATTTATTATATTTAGGCTTAAAGGTTAAAAAAAAGGTCCTTAGTATAAAGTTTTTAAAAAACCAGGTAAGCCCTTAAGAATGCACATAATTGATCCTTCAATGATAAAAAAAAAATCAATTAGACCCTTCTGATAATTAAAATTTTCATTAACCGATTTGACAGTTAACAAATGATTCACTACACCAGAAATGACCTTTCGTGGCATTTCAAAACTGTTACAAAACACTAGAAAACGTCACAAAAACACTAGAAAAATGTCACAAAAAGCATTTTTAACCTTCTGTGATATTTTTTTTGCGAAAAGTAAGAAAGTGTCACGGATGAATCGTAGCTACACTTCAAAAACGTCACGAAAAGATATATTTTTTGTGACTTTTTTCAAAAGTCACGAAAAGTAAAAACATCAAAAAAGCATTTTATTCCGTGACTTTTGAAAGCGTCACGTTGACCAATCAAAAACATCATAGATTGATTGCCTCTTTTCTGGCATTTAAAAACGTCACGAAAAATGCTATCCAAAATGTGACACGTTGTTTGTGATTGATTGCCTCTTTTTTAATGTATAAAAACATCACGAAAAATTCTATTCAAAACGTCACGAATTGTTTGATTATTTTGTGACGATTCAAAAGCATCATGAATAATGTAACACCCCAAAAACCGAGTCAGAAGAAATTGGGTTTTGAAATCAAGAGAGGTCATCCCTCGATTTTGAGTTTAGACTTTGGAAATTTTTGTCAAGTAAATCGGTTTGGTTCAGTGGTTAAGTGTTCTGGTTATGTGTGTGAGGTTCTGGGATTGAACCCTGTTTCTGGAAATTTTGTTATTTTGCTTAAACCCTTACCTAGGAATGTGTAGTTTATAAGTTAATTGTATGCAATTGATATCAAGAATGAGTCTATTGGTTTAATGGTAAAGCCTCAGCCTACCCTTCGGTCCTATGTTTGAGTCTCGATAAAAGCTATGGAGATGTTTTCCTGAACTGCCTTGTGGGGTAGTTTATTTTAGTTAAAATTCCCCCGAAACAAAAACTTCCTTTGTTGTTCATGGTTCTTATTTTTTTATTTATTTTCTAATGTTACTTTTGGTTTCTTTCTTCACCATTTCAAGTTCATTTCTTTTTTATATGTTACATTACGTTGATTTTGTACGGGATATGACTTCTCCTTTTAGTTCAATTCGCTGGCTGGTAAGTTTGATTCAAGTTCTGGTGTCGAAAGTTCTTCGACGTAATTTCGATTTTAGAATGCTAGCTTTCAGCGATTTGACTGTAAGTTAACTATTTTTTGGACAATTGCTTGTCATTTAGGGACGGGAATTCATCCTTGTGGATCCTACATCGAGTCCGTATCAGATGGGTGCCGAAACCCCTCTTTTTCTACGTTTTTAGTCATCGAAAAACGGGACTATTGCGCCACACAGCCAAAGACATGGGCTTGTGCCTAGGCAGTGTGAGCCACACCGACAAGGACATGGGCGTGTGTCCAGGCCGTGTAACTCACTGTTTATGCTTTAGAACCACACGGTCAAGGACATAGACGTGTGCCCAGGCCATGTAAGCCACACGGGCAAGGACATGGGCGTGTGTCCAGGCCATGTAACTCACTTTTTATGATTAAGAACCACATGAGCAAGGACATGGGCGTGTGTCCAGGCCGTGTGGCATATGAATAGGATATGAATCTTATTTTTGAGGCCGTGAGTGTTGCCCAACACGAGTACTAACCTCCACAATGTATTTATGATCTAAATTTAATAGTAAGAGGACTATCTGATGCTCTAAGACTGATGATGAACAACTTGTGATCTATACGTATATCTGTTATTTTTGAACCTAAGTGAGTAAGACCCGTCAGAACGTAATGTGCTATTGTCTATGTGTACGAATTATCAAGTATGATCTTTATTCTGTTAAGTTTATTGGTACGCCTCTGGGTTGATTTGTTGATGAAGAATATGCGATATCTGAACATGTTAGACTAATTGTTGCTGATTCTATTTTATAACCGTGCACGTAACTTCATGACATATTTGATATGATCTATTATGGTTAGAAAAGTTTGTTTTACAAAACATGGATTCTCATGGTTACTGATTCTGTTATTGAAAGATAGCATGTCTTACATGCTCATTACTCTGCTTCTGCATATGCATGCCATGACACAATGCATGGGACTTGGGTTGATGTTAAATAAGGAAGATTTTGTACTGGCAATTAATGATATGCATAATTAGTGGCTTGACCACATATATTTGATTGGCAGTTTAACTGTATTATAATATCAAACGTACATAACATAACAGTAAAAATCTAGGCATGACATGAGTTGTGTAATTAAAATTGGTATAATATTTGAAAGGTTAAGTTTGCATATGTGTATATATAATGCCTAAAGTTTGAATGATTCAAATGGTAGAATGGTCTTGTATCATAAGGTTTGTTCTTGAATTGAATGATTAATTTGATGAATTGGTTAGTGATGAAACATTTAATGTATTATTTGAGGTATTAGATGTACCTGTTACGTTAAAAACAAGTTGAATGTGAATTTGGCCAACTTGTTAGGCTATTGTGAATTGTACAATTTGAACCATTTGGAAACATGCAGTCACATTGCGGCAAGGAACCTCCGAAGTCACGACATCAATCTAATATTTTAAAATTTTTACAGTTTGGTCCTTATTCAACCTTGGATCACCTTAAGAGCTTTCGCAAGCTTGTAAAAGACTCGAAAATGAATGTATAACATATTCTGAATGAGTATTATGATTAATTACACATTTACTGGTTAAATTGAATCGTAGTTGTTCTAGCAACGAATGTGGCATCCCTAACTTGGACCCGGCGATCGAGTCAAGTATGTGTTGTTACACTAATATATCAAACATTCTACCTTATAATCTTACATTCTCGTAATCTTACCAACCACCATCGCCAACAAGCATGAATTTCAATTCAAAATCTATTTGTTCATGTATTTTTCATGATTAGTCTCTAATTATAGTAAACATGCTATAATAAAATAAATCATAGTAAAATATACCTGAAGAACATCACCGTCATCACCTTGGCTATTATTAGGAACACTATTATAAGTACTAAAAAACTTTGTTATCATAGTAGCATTTATAAATTAATAGTAAAAATAATTTATCAAACAATCAAAAAAATTTCGCTTACGATGCTTAAAAGTTATCAGAAACACATTGTACCAAATTTCAATACCGTATATAAGTTATAATAAAATCTTATGATGCTCTAATCAATTATTTATAATTTATAATTCAATTTAAAAAAATATAATCCAACCATTCAATAATAACAAGTCAATAAAACTCAATTAGATCTTCTCTGATGCTAGTCTCAAGACCCAATTTTAGACCCATGGATGTACTGGGCTTACACTACCTCAAGGCCCAATAATAAGATCAAAGGCCAAGCAAATCAAACCAAGATTTGATCAAAGACAATATGTGAGGATGAATCTTTTTGAGGAAACGAGGAATGATACATGCAAGAAATGGGTGAAATTTATTAAATTTCGTTCACCGAAGCTGCCAGTTTTTATGTTTGGGTTATCAGCAGACTTGTGACGACTTTTTGGATGGGATCCAGGCATTTCTTGGTTAAGATGTCTTCATGGCGTTCGAAGATCTATCTCTTAGCTTCGAAACGCACTTTGAATCACTCAATTTTGATATGACAGAAATTTCTAGACAGGATTATGACGGGAATTATGAGTTTCGGGCTTTTAATTCGAGTTTAAATCATATTTAGTTCGAGTTTTAGGCTTAATTTTTATTATATATGAGCCCAATATTTTATTCATCAGCTTTTATTATTTTATTATTTTTTATTCCAAATTTTTTAAAATTATTAAGTATTTTAAGTTATTTATGATCGTTTTATGTCAATAAGAAAATTTAGTTTAAAACTACTTATTGTTTAGGTTAATTAGAGTTCTAGTATACTTAAGAGTTTTATTTAGATTTATTTAGCTAGCCTATATAAATGTCTTTACATTGTATACAAAATCAATTTCATTATTATTCAACAACTTCTCTTTTGAGTTAATAAATTCTCTTTAAGTTTTTCTTTTCAAGAATTTTTTAAGTTCTCTTTTAGAAGAGTTTAAACAATCTTTTCAGGTTGTGTAGATCATCTTCAATTTTTTTCTTGTCAAATTTTCTTTCTTGGAGGGAAAATTGGAGTCACCTAAAGGGGGTTGTGGATTCTTCTTCTTTCCAAGGTTTCTTAGGACTTCTACATGCCTCGTTCTATCTTTTCCATCTATATTCTTTGTTTTCTTCCTTATTTCTCTAATCTTTGATTTATTGTTCTATTTTATTTATCTTATTTATTTATTTTAATTGTTTTATCTAACTTGGATTTGATTGTGTTTGATTGCGTTTCAGGTTATGTCAAAATCCAAATTTCTTTTCGAACATCTAAAGCCCTAAGTCAGATCTGCGACTTGGACAAACTTTACAATCCTATCCCGCACTCATCTGTATCATTATCAAATTTCACTTAATCAAAAAGTGCAAATTACTAATACTCTCTATCACAATTTTAGTCAAATTTCAAGCATATTTAATTATAAGAATTTAATCGTCAAATATCATGCATAATATAACTCAATAAAAAATTTTCTAATTTAAAAAAAAACTTTAAAATAATAATATTTTTCTCTCCTAAAGAAAGATCAATTTTACCAGAAACCAAAAAAAAAAAAAAGAAAAAGAAAATAGTGGAAGGAACATACTGATATGGTTTATATTGATTTCCTAGGCATGCAAAACCTAAAAATCTTTAAGTACTGCTTGAGCGGTAAAAGGTTGTGGTGGCTGGAGCTACTATAAGGTTGGGGTTTGAGTCTCACTCTTAGTGTTTTCTTTTTGCCGAAAAATTATTTTATAGATAGATTGATAAAAAAATTCATGGTCAAATGGTTAAGGGAGATGTGATTTTTTGTTTTTTTTTTCTTTCCAGAATTGTTTAGAAAATGAGAACAATGAAAAAGAAAGATCAGAGAATGGTGAAAAATTTTAAGTTGGTATCGATAATGTGTTGTGAAATAAATAATAAAAAGAGCAAATAATAAGAAAAGGAAAAGTACATATTTTTATTCATCTATAGAGATATATACAATGTTTCTCACAAATTTATATTTATGATTCTGAAAAAGGAAAAATAGTCGACAAAGAAGAGAATGAAGAAGTAAATGATAAGTTAATGGAAAATGTTTAATGGGTAATATTATTTTTAAAAATTAAATAAATAAAATAATTTTTTTATTAAGTGATAAGCGGTTTTATTAAATATTATTAAACTTTTCTGTCAGATGATTTTAATCTAAATTATTAAACCTATTTTAAAAATTAAATTATCAAATATATTAATTTCAGTTAATAAAAGTTATCCAATGGGTAATCAAATAAGTTGTTATATAAAATTAAAATATATAATCATTGATACTTGAGTTCTAAATCTACTACTAATTAGTCTTTTCAAAACATAATCTACTGGTTTAGTTGATACATCATAATCTTGTTTATTTAGTAAGTACGAATGTCATTATTGAAACTCTGTCGGTCTACCCTCTATCTTTAATTCTTTAAAAATCTTTCAAAAGTTTTAAAAATTATGGATTGGATTTTAATTTTGCACGAAGACATGAATTGAGCGTGTTTATTTTCTTATTTAAGAGTTTAGACGAGTTATGGGTAGTTTTATACATTGTATCAACTTAAAATTTTTGAGATACTTTCACAATTGAATTAATTTTTTTAAAAAAATTAAAAATTAGATACAAATTATTAATAAAATTCAATAGATGTAATTGTTTAGTTAACAGTATATATTAAATATTAAACAGTTTGCTAATCTTAATTTGTAAGTAATTTCAGGTTTAGATTAGTAATAATCCTAGCTAATTATTATAGATTTTGGCTTCCATAAGTGTAATTAATGAGTATAAAATATAATGATGCTGTCCCTGCTTAAAACTTTGAAAACAATTAGGGATAATAATTTTTTGACCTCTAACTTTACAAAAGAATCATTTTAACCATCCATTTAATTTTTCACCTTTTTAGCCCTTAAACTTGTATTTCTTTTTTGTTAACTTTGCTGATGTGGATGAAACATAGACATTTAATTAATTTTTAAAATTTTAAAAGTATTTTTATATTTTTAATAATCTGAATGATTTTAATTTTTAAAAATAATTAATGCGGATATATCATCTACGTGGTAATCCACGTGTATGCAACGTTAATAAAGTTTAAAAAATATTATTTTTCATTTATTTGGTGTGATTTGACAAAATGTAGATTTAAGGACTAAAGTGACTTTTACACAGTAAAATAAGTGAAAATGCAAAACAAATATTGAAAAGACTCATGGACAATGACCTGATTTTGTATGAATTAGCACAAAAAGTCCGAATAAGTCAAAGAATTTAATTTGTTAGTCCTTAATTATTGGAACACTAATAACGGTGAATATCCGTTGCCAATATCTATATAATCACACACAAAAATCAAGAAATATATATTATAATAATGTATTCTTTGAAACCCAAAACTTATCATCGTCCAACAAACCCTAAAGAGTGATGGAAGATAAAAAGAAAAGCAAAAATAAAACCAAAATAAAGAACCTGTTCTCTTGGATGCCAACAATATCCCGGAACAACTCAAATAAACAAACTGAAATGTGTATATAAATTATATATTACAATACTTGAAGCATATATATATATATATATATATATATAAGTTTAGTGAAGAAACAAAAATGGCAGTGATTATTGCTGTAGAAATTGTCTGAGGATGTTTGCATTAATATTGCTGCTTTCAGTCTCTGATGAATTCAATAACTCTGATATCCGATTGCTTAAATCATCAACCTCTCCATTCAGCTTCTTAATGTGATTGCATGTCTCATCCAGAAGCTGCAACATGTCACCGAGAATTTAAATAATGATCGCAACTCGAGAAATATCGATTAGCATTTAAAATTAACCAAATCTTACCTTGGCTGCATTTCTTTTCTTCTTCTTGTTAGTTGATAAAAGTTCTCTAAGTCTGAGGCTAAAATCTTCGTTTTCATTGCTTCTGCTGCCACTTGATCTTTCGTTGCTTCTTCCACTTGATCTTTCGTTGCTTCTTCCACTTGATCTTTTGCTAGACATTGTGGTGCAAAGGGAGAGGTTGATGTTTAGTTATAGAGTTTTTTTCAGTGGTGTATTTAGTAACTGAAAGCAACAAGTGTTTATATAGATGGTGTATAGAGTAGTAGCCTAATATAGTGTTTATATATAAAAATATTTGTACTAATGACATCGTATAAATCGAATATTTGATGGGAAAGCATAAACTTAGGGACATGAGTTAGGCCCATTTGTCCAAAATCAGCATAACTGATTTGTGTTGAGGAATTATAGGGATTTTCTTTAGAGGTTGTTGTTTGTCTTTGAGTCAATAACATGATGAACATGCGTATGCAATTGACTAAATGATGGAAATTTATGAAGCATTATAATCCTTTCTCCATAACTAGTGGGGTTTTACTTGATTTATTAACACCACCCCCCAAAATCCTATGGTCAATAAGCTACTGATAGGGGGTTTAAAGTGAAATAATTAATAGGGTGTTGGTCGGTGAGCAAGAATAGGGTAATAAAATTAGAAATTTGGAGTTCATTTTCAAGCAAAAACAAAACTTATTGACAATTTTTTAAGTTTATGAGGTAGTTGTTACGCAAAAAAAAATGGACAATTAGTCATTATACAATAGATTAAAGAGTAAACTGATATTTTCTGTTAAAAATTTCAGTGTAGTTATTAGAATAACCAAACAGTTATAGATGGCATACCATATATATTTTATGCAAACATACAAGGATTAGTTTTAAAATTATAAATTGATGGAATTTTCAAAGACTAGTTTGCTCTTTAATCTAATGCGTAAAAATTAATTTACTTTTCATTTTTAGTAGAGGGTCAAATGCAATCGACTCCTTATATAAAGTCCTTCATAATTCTTTTACCTTGTTAGGAATACCTTAATTTCTAACCATTTCAAGTTATATATGAATATGAAATTGAGTTTTAATATATATAATTCTTTAGGGATTCATATTTCAGAACAATTTAACAATGGGTTTGGTGTTGTTGGGAAGAATGGTGGCAATAATAATAATTGAGATGTGAATCTTGAAATTCTAGATGGTATCTGAGATAACAAAAGAGTTGGAAGTGTAAAACTAAAGCTTGAAAATCTGATAATTTGGTCTCCCATGAGGTTGATCATTAATTCTATTTGTCTCTCTCACACACGTTGTCGTTGTTGCTTCATATTGATCATTCATTGTTTGTTTGTTTCTTCTTTTTGATGCTCAATTTGCTACAACTTTTTGAGGCCCATGAAATTAGTAAAATAAGGAAATATATATTTGTTTGCAAGTTCAAGCAACATCAATTACAAACATAAAGTTAAAAATAAAATAAAATAAAAAAGTACTCCACCAAACATAAAGCAAGAGATTCATTAAAACTTGTATATATATATATATAAGTTTAGTACTCACAGATTCTGCTGAATAATAGCCAAGTTCTCTCTAGCTGGCTTCAGTAAACTCACTCACCTTGTGAACAAATTGCGAGGTATACACTTGTAGTGTTAGAAGTCATATTTGAACCCTTTGTCCAAATAGCCATCCACAATGTTTTAAGGCTTAAAAATAGATTTAGAAACCTGAGGGGAAAGGTTCTATTTCTTGCTATATATTGCTGGCCTTTCAAGAAGAAGAGAGCAAAGACCAGAGCATATCCCATCGCCAACAGCTAGCATGCATGGCAGTGGCACACCAAAATTCCTTGACACCCGATGGGTCGGTACTGTTTCGTTATGTTACTTACACACCACTCTTTGCTTGTTTACTGCGTTAAAATGACTCACATTTGGCAGCAACTTCTTCCCCATTAGTGCTCTGCTCAGAGGGTGAGTACGAAGCAGTCAGATTACATTTTACCTCTTCTATTTAAAAAAAAGAATAAATTCGTTATACCTATATGTTAGATGAATAAATTGGTCATTTTTACTAAAAATGTCATCCCCTTATACTATTAAAAATTAATATAGATGATAGAATAATTAGACAGTGACACATGGTGTGTAATATATATCTTATGTTAATGTATATGGACCAATTTTTAACAATAAAATAGATTTTTTTAACAGAAAATCAATTTATTTTATTACCTAACGTATAAAGATTAATTTATCCATTTTTTACATATAGGGTATGATGCTTTTACCGTTGGCTCCTAACCTCCATTAATACTTGGTTCCACATAGATGAAGGCGAATGTAATTATAGAAAATCGAGATTTAAGCAAGAAGAAAATTGGATTTTGAGCCTAACATGAAACTATAAACCCACTTTCAATACCCCCAAAGACCCAAAGTGAGCTTTGGGTCCAAAATCAGTGTTCTCAAGGGCACTACCCATTAGTGCCCTTGCATGTTAGGGTCTAGAATTCAGTGCATGCGTTTCATGTGATAGGCCACTCTAATCTTTTGGTAGGATATCAATTTGTATATACCTTTTTGTATTAATTGTATAAATATAAAGATTATTAAATGTATGATATTATCATATTCAAAACTATCAGGAAACAATGATTTTGGGTGATCGAAAGTCAGAACCTAAGTGCATGGGTAGAGGGCATGGGGGTGGACTGGAAAAGCATGCAGCTTAATAACTTTGCGGCCTTGCCTAGGGTTTATCATTTATGGCCATGCTTAATAATTACCATTAGTAGCCAGCATTATTTTTAATAAATAAATAAGAAAAAGAAAAGGTAAATATTATAGCATATTTTGGGGATGCTCCTTTTGCTTTTTAGGTCCATTTCCATGAATGTTTTATACTTTATCTCGGCCTTAATCTGCAATAGCTAAAGTGGGTTGCAGAAAGTTTAATAATATGACTTTACTATACTCCTGGAATGCTTCAAAAAGCTTTCAATGCTTTGTTAAATCTGTCTGTTCAGTGATTTAAAGATATATATTTTTATTATTTTCAAAAATATCGATGTTCAAAATGTAAAAATCATTACCAGTTAATATTATGTTAAGGTAAACACAACTTCTAAGGTCAAATTCTGCTTTTGGCCCCTATACTATATTAATATTTAAGATATAGTCCTTTTACTTTAGGGTAAATTACATTAGTAATCACCCAACTATGATTTTTTTCTTTTTAGTCACTCAACTATAAAAATTACAAAATAGTCACTCAACGATTCAATTTAATTTGTCCTTTTTATCACCCAACTATCATAGGTTTTGGTGTTTCCATTTTCACGTTAGCCACTAGTGACAAAAAGATAAAATTGAATAGTTGGGATATCATTTTGTAACTTTTATTGTTGGATGACCAAAAAGGAAGAAAAAAACATAATTGAATAACTACGTTCTAATATTGTTTACCATATACTTTAATTTGATATAATTTGATTTTTCTACTTTTATAAAATGCTTAAGAGTGTTTGTTTTTAAAGAAAAATCCAATTAAACAACTTAATCCAATAAAAATTTACGTGAAGTAAATCACCATTAATCAGTCACCAATTTGATTAGGAAAATTACGAAATGTCTTTACGTAATTAAAATAAGTTATATTATTTGAGGGTAATTTAGTCTTTTTATTTAAAAGACAATAAAATATAGGATTTGAATCGAATCAATTGTATTAATAAAACTTTTAATTTACCATTCAACCAAAGTTTTATTTTAATATTTTATACATTTTAATTTTATTATGCACACTTTATTACCTCCATTAATTGTATATATAAATGTATTTGATTGAGTTGGTCCCACAAGTTAACTTAACACCATCTCAAGATTGATGATAATACAATAATAAATTTTAAATCTATTTTAAAAAAATTAACATCATACATATTTCATTTGCTATTATTATTAATTAGCTTTAAGCAATACGTTTCATTATTTATTGTATTTTATTTTTAAACACACATTTGTACTATAAATATGTGATTTTCACATGCATATGCGTGTGATAGAATCTTTTCAAAAATAATGCTAACTAAAATAGCATTAATAATTAATGGTGTTAACAATTTGAACAAATGATTAATTATAGTATAAAGATGAAATTTCAATTTTAGCACAGTTAAAGGAACCAAAACCATAAATTAACCAATTTTAATCTAAAATTTTCCAATCACAATAAATAGGAAAATAAAATTTATACAAAATCAACTTTTGCTCAAAGTAGAGGCCCAAGATTGATATTGTTAGCCTAAATTTATATTTGTCTAACCCATAATTAGAGCCTAAACCTTTTGAGAGAGTAGATTACTATTGTAATAATTAAGAATATGTAAGTTTGAGTGTGTTTATACTCGTTTTCTCCAATTTAAGAGTTTGAAGTGGGTTATAAGTACGATTAGACATCGCATCAAAAAATAACTTAACATGTTCTTAAAATTTTACATTATTGTATTATATATATTTCATTTTCATAAGATATAACTTAATAATATATTATAAGCTAACAAATAGAGATGGGTTAGACCCAATTTGGGCTTTAAATGTTGGAGGCCCATATTGTAATGGATCTAATATTTTTATCCAAACCTTTTAAATATTGAGAGGATAGTCTCATCTTTGGATAAGTCAAATAAATTTGAATATATTAATAATAATTAAATTAATACAAATTTTGATGCAATTCAAAAATTATATCATATTTAAATAATTCAATTTATTCTCCTTCCTAAAAGGAGCAAATAATCAATTTATGTTCATACCAACCAATAAACAAAATCTTTAAGAGTGATAACCAATGATGAGAATTACCCAAAAGGAGCTTTTATTTTTTCACATGTCAAAAAGTTGGATGATTACTCATTATTTGCTGTTATTAAAGGTAATAATAATTTTAAAATCAAACCCCAAAAAGTTTAAAGATTATGACAGCTGAGGATCCCAAGCCCACTCTTTTATTCATTTACTAATATAATCTATTCATGCTTCACGCAAAGTTGATTATTCGTTTCTATAAAATTTTAATTCTTTCAAAAATTTATAATTTTATTTTTATCCTTTACCATTAAATATCTAACTTACAATTGTACCCAAAATATTTTCTTTCCATTTAACAATGGCTACCATAATTAAACACATAATTAAAAGTGTGAAATGTGTCACTAGTTGGAGATTTGAGAGTGATCATTCTTTTCATTTCAGGAGGACTTGCCTCATTATTATTACTATTTTTGTACTTTCATCAATATGTTTTATTTTCCTTTTCCTTCCCCAAATTTTGGTTTTGGTTATGGTTCAATAAACCCTAAAATTAAGTTTTGTTAAGAAAGAACATTTAGGACTTATTTGTAAAAAAAAATTATTTGGGTTGAAGGTAAGCTTGAATTGGACAAAATGAAGCTAAGGTATTTGTATTTTAAAATTAATTTGTTTTAATAAAATGATAATTTGACTTTAGTAAAATTTAAAAATTAACAATTTTGCCATAATAGAGTAATAGTAAACTCTTTATTTGCACCTCAAGATTCAAACCTTATTGTTATCGTTCCTTGTTAGAAAATTGTGGAGTTTTAAGACCATGGAATGAATTTATAAACCATTAAAATTGCCTTCGCACAATAAAATTAGAGTTAATTGTACCATACATCTTCAAGTCATTTTAAATTGATCTCTAAGCTTCAAAATATTTTAATTACATCCTTAAATTATTGATGTTATACCAATCAGTCCTTCAATTATTAAAACCTCCAAAATGACATGTAAAATCTTATGTGACATAAAATAAAACGAAAATATTAATAAAAAGTAAAAACATTACCACATAACTTTCAAAAGTAAATCTGAAAAAGAGAGTGTGAGCGATAAAAACTCTTTTAAAAGCTTTGAAAATCCCGAAACTAAAATTTTACAACATCCATACAATATTCTTTTTCTTTAAACATTTCACTTTAAACTATACCACATAAAATTTGACATCTCATTTAACAGTTAAATTAATAATTTTAGAAATGAAAGAGCATTATTGATATAACATTGATAGTTTAAGAATGTAATCAAAACGCTTTAAAATTTGGGATCAATTTAGTATAAAATTTATAATTTAAGGATGTATTGTGAAATTAACTCAAAAATTATGGAAATTTTGTAAACCCACATAATTAGTCATCATCATAATTAGTTGGAAACTTGGGATTATTGCTAAGCAAATGAGATATTCATCTATTTTATTTTATGCAAAGTTATGGCTAAATACACTCTACCAAGACACACAAATATGGTCCATAAGCTTTTAGGTAATTTATTTAAATAATAATAAATAAATATGAAGCTTTTAGACCATAAGTAGTTTAGACCACTTGACTCCTGAAATTAATGTGGACCATTACAGCATTACTTTCTTTCTGCTGTATATAATATGCCATTCCTAGCTTCAAGCTTTGCCTTTATATTTCTTTTAATATTTTATTATGAATCCATGATTTTATAATGAAATTTATTTGTACCTATCATCAATACCCCCATTTTTAGTTACACTTAGCATGTGTGGCATATAGATTGTTGAGTTTTTCTAAATACATATATTTGTGATTTAAAAGGTGAATTTTTTTAATTATATTTAGTGATTAAACCAATTTTTATGCTTTACCAAATAAATTCATTGGAATTTTATTGGATAAAATCATTCATTAATGTTCAAAACTCATAATCCAATCGATCAAAATCACTTTATGGGTAATAGAATTTTACATTTTATTATACATGAGTTTTATTTAAATTTATTTTAATTTAAGTTCGAATATATTTCAATTATTAATCATCTGTTTTACATTGTAATGATTGATAGTGATGATTCTTTTATCTTTGATTGATTAACATTTTTGTAGGGTTAGATACAACATATTGATCCAAGCCATAAACTACAATATTTGATGATAAAACTTAAAACCTCTAATTATTTGAAGAAAAGCATTCCACATGCTAACATAAGTACAAATTGTTATTAAAAAAAACATAAACTAGGACCAAATTTCTCACCAAAATGGATCTAATGTTCCCAAAAGAGCCTACAATACAACCACAAGCAACTTTATTTCATTGATAAGCCCTTATGCCTCCCAAACAAACATGGGTTTGTTTCTATAATATCTTTAATAATACTAAAACCCTTTTTAACCCTAAGTTTGGAGCCACTGAAGGGCCAAAGGAAACATACCAATTGCCTGTCACAACACGACTGATGCCCCACATGTTAATTCATTTTGTAAAGTACATCATTTATATGCAATAACGCATATTGGGTGGAGTCATAACATTGTCAATGTATTTAAAGAAAATTAAAATATTAGACAATAACAAAGCATTGATAATATATGTTATATATATTTATATGTAAGTCGGGTTAAGATGCTTGACTTATACATGTTAACTACTTAGATAAGAACTCAAAATATATTAGAGACCAAATTAACAACAAATCATATGACAATTTGATGGGTTAGTTTAAGGTTTATTATATAACAAGACAATAAATAAAACAGGTTTATCATATAGCAACAAAATTATACTACTTAAGGATTAGTTTAGGCTTTGTTTGATACTATCATTTCTTTATGAATTCAAGAAGTTGATAGTTTTTTAAGGTTTAATGCACAGTTGATAGTTTTTACTCATTTCGGTCCCTAACATTATTAAATGTTTTCAGTTTAGTCCTTAATGTTATCAGATGCTCTAGGTTCAATCCTTCAGATGTTAAAAATTGACTAAGTCAAGTCAAACATATGTTACCATGTGTTAAACAATGACATCATCATTTAAAAAACCTTAGAAATCTTTTAAAACTTACAAAAAAAATAAAAAAATTATTTAAAAGTAAAAAGAATTATTAAAAATAGAAAAATTGTAAATTTACAAAAAATATATATATATATATAAAAATTGGCTTAAGGGTAAAAAGCCTTTGAACTTTTTCAAGAAAAGCAATTAAGTCTCTCTCTTTTTTTCACTTAATTTGGTACTTGAACTTCCAAAATGTATAAAAAATGCTCTTTGACCTAACTTTAACAATCAAACCATTGACTGTTAAAGTTAACAGCATTCGGTTCTTTTTCCAATTAAAGTCATCACGTATCACAATACGGTATGACAAGTGGAGAAAAATGATTAAATAAATAAAAGTTACAAAAAAAATATTAAAAATTATAGAAAATATTTAAATTTTATTAAAAATATAAAAAAAATTTATAAAAATCACAAATTTTAAAAAAATCATAAAATTTTATAAAAATGTAAAAATTATAAAATATATAGTAATATATAAAAATTATAATTTTTAATAAAATAGTAAAAATATTGTAAAAAATTATAAAATCAAGCAGAGGAAAGAACTATACTAGTGAATGAATTAATAAAAGCCGATGAAGTTTTTTGCACCGAAACTGCTATGGGAGTTGCTTTTATCGGGAGTGTTACATACATACATATTCACTATAAATCATTACAAACATTGACAAGGAAGTAGTACAAGGAATCAAATAGTGTATACTATGGTGTGACAAAATGCAGCAATAGCTACAAGGACGCCCACTTTTTCTAATATTTCTAAAGTTGGGGTAGAAATTGGTTTGATAAACAAAGCCAGCAATAAAAGATTGAATATAAGGAGGAGGAGAAAGGTAAGCAAAACCAATGAAACATTGAGTTGATTATGATCAGCTTGCTGGGAATATTGGAGAGACACGATAATAGGATACGATAATTTTTATAATTTCTTTTACGACTGTATAAAGTTTTATAATTTTTTTCTATATTTTTATATATTTTATATTTTTTCTATTTTTTAATAACTTTTATAACTTTTATATATTTTTATTAAAATTTAATAATTCTTATAAACTTTTATTAATAATTATTTATTATTATTTTTTGCCCATGTTACGCCGTGGTTGTGACACGTGATAGCTTTAACTGAAAAAAATTAGAGATAGTTAACTTTAACGTCAACAATTAAAGTTAACAGTCAAATGGTCTTTTTGATTCATTTTGGCAATTTAAGTACCCAATTGAGTGGGTAAAAGAAACAAAGGTTTAATTTCCTTTTTTGAAGAAGTTTGAGGATTTTTTACACCTTTAAACCTAAAAATTTACTAAAATTAACTAGAATTTAAAAACCTATTAAAAACTTTAATATTTTTAAAATTCTAAAATCATATTTCCTAGAGCTTGAATATGAAATAGTTGTCCCTTGAAAAGATATCACCTAAGATAAATTTTAATATATTATTTTTAAATATTTTATTGTAATTTTTTTTATTTGTTCATGTTTTAAAATTTTTTAAAGTTTTTTAAATGATGACGTCACAATGCTAATCATCATGAGACACATGGCAATGTATGATTGGCTAATATCCCCGCATTAATTTTTAACGTCTAGAAGTCTAAGGCTTCCTTTGGATCATCAATTAACACCAATATGATCAAATATTAAGGAATTATGCCTTTTTACTGGAGTTTTTGGGTGTTTGGAACACCAATGATGAGGCAGGTTTAGAAAGCCTTACCTCACTAAAGCTCCAATGAAAAAAAAAGCAACCCCAGTCAAACTGGTTTTTTTTTTTATTACAATTTTAACCTTTTATCTAATGCATGTTTGTATTGCTGATTTTTTTTAAATAGTAGTTACATATATTAACATTATAAAATTAATATTAATTAATTAAAAATAAACATATTTTATTAAATGAATTAATAATTTCACATATTTTTAATAATTTTGTAAAAGTAAAATAATTTAAAAAAACTTCTAATATATATAATTTTTAATCTAATATCTTTAATAGTCATTTTTTATTCTTATCTCATCGCCACAATTACGTTGAAATCCAAACACATACCTCACTATTGTTTCTAATATCACACAATATCCAATCTCACCACTACAATAACTAATCTCACCGCCACTGCTGTTTTTAATTTAGCCGGAAGTAAACACACCGTCCATCCAAACTAAGCCTAAATTGAGAATGTCTGATAATATTAAAGGCTGAAGTGAGCCAAAAAGAATTTTAAGGACTAAAATAAAAAGAATGATATAGTTGAAGAACTAAATGTGCATTAAAATTGTTTTATTACAAAAGATATTGTAAATGTTGGGATTTAAGTGGGGTTAAACCAAACCCTACAATTATACGAAATTTGAAGCAAAAGAGACTTTTGAAGCCGAAAACTTTATGAAATCAATAATAGAAAGGGAAACTTAAACCTTTAGACTGTTGACTGAATTATTTATTTATTATCAGCAAAACAAATATAATATATACAACTTTGAAACAGAGATTACCTGTTTAACCCACAAAGCAAGTAAAGGGATTATGATTAAGACAGGTGTTAATTACAGTCTGGTCATGTGAGTTTAAATAATAAAAACACTACCATGGGATTGCCTGTCTTTGTTAATACAAGGTGGCCCATGTTTGACCCCTTTCTTCAAACCACCTGGTTCAGGGCTTCACTCTAACAATGGGCTTCAAACAGCCAAGCCTGGTTCTGCTCTGCTCTAACCCAACAAAGCAAGCTACCAATATCTATAGTACATATATTGTAATTTTTGGATTAATCATAAATTTGACCACTAATGTTTATATGTTTTATCAAAATGGTCTTTTTTAACTATCAACTTTTGTTTTTTTTTCAAACAGCTTTTTCTAATTGATTTAGTAGAAGTACCGTTAAAAAAGTTAACGGGATAATGTGAAATTTCATATGTAGAATTTTTAATGAGATGTAATTTATTACTTAGGTAACCCAATAAGATAATTACATGTGAAAATAATAAAATAAATAAATCATACATGAAGTTAAAAATAACTCTTAATTTAAATAAAATAAATGTAATTATCTAAAAAGTTTCAAAATGAATGCACACATTCAATATTTTCGGTTTGATTTGTTAATTATCTTTTGAAACCTCTCGGTAAACAAACGTATGCATTCATTTTGAAACTTTTTTAGATAATTAAGTTTATTTTTCTAAATTAAGAGTTATTTTTTAACTTTATGAATCATTTATTTTATTATTTTCCACATGTAATTATTTTATTGTGCTATCTAAGTAATAAATTACATCTCATTAAAATATTCCACATATGAAATTTCACATCGTCCGTTAACTTTTTAACGTTACTTTCATCAAATTTGTTAAAAAGCAATTTGAAAAAAAAAACAAAGTTTGATAGCCAAAAAGGCTCAAAAATACAATTAGGGCTATTTTGACAAAACATGTAAATGTTAGTGGCCAAATATGATATAAATGTGTAATTACAAATAAGTACACCCAGATTTAATTACTGAATGATTTTCCAAACACATAAATATTTTTAATAAAAATATAAATTAAACAAAAATTTAATATACATATATATGTTATACCCCTTCGCATGAAAGACATGTGTCAAGCTCAAAAGGTATCGTTAACTCTACATATTGACATTCGAAGCACAATCTTCCGACCCACTTCAAACAAAACTTACCACCTGTGTTCATACGAGAACATTATTTTAATGTGAACATGCTTTCAAGAAAATAAGAAGTCTATTTAGACTTAATTATATCATGTTGATAAAATCTCATAATAAGTGTCTATGATTATTCATTACGCGCTTTAACGGGATTAATACTTATCTAGTTAATATCATACCAACGGACAATGAAATTTTTTCTTATAAATACATTGAAAAACTATGGAAAAGAGATCGATCCTTTTTGTACTCTATAATTACTCTAAGCATTTATCTTTTCAATCGGTCATGCAGGTAAATTTTAATTTATTTCTCCTTCCATCAATATATATAAATGACTGACTGATGTTGAGATACTGATAACAAAATTTTAATATCCGAATTTAAAAATAAATTACAAACAAAATGATTTGATTTTGATTAAGAAAAAAAAGGTAGCTAAATGATTAATGGATTAAGCAATGGATGTGACTTTGAAGCACGATTTCTGAGAATATATTTGGAGGGTTTCACTTTTGAGCCAAACAAGATAGTGATGGAGAGTTGGATTTTCATCTGTGCATTACATATACACACACACACATAAAAAGAGGATCTAAATTAAGATCCTTACGTATTTGATTTAGCCACCTTACCTACTTTCCTCTCACACTGCCAGTTTTTCCTACTCTAGTTATCATTTTGCTTTCATTCTTAAAAGGATCCATCTCCCCTATCCTTAAATTTCTTTTACAAGTTTTTTTTTTTTGAAGATTTTTTTATAGAAAATGTTTTAGAAGAAATTATACTCTGAATCTCGTATGTTGATCTGATAGTCAGGATAATCATCGTTCTAGATGTGGTCTAAACTCGAATCGTATTAGTCGTGCTATTGTTAGAGTTTTATCCCCTTCTTATAAGTCACAAAAGAAAAAAAAGACTCCACTCCCAAAAATAAGGAAATTAAGCTTAACCAACTCAATTAATTCAAGTTTTCATTGAATTGAATGATTCACGATGCTAAATTTATGGTGGTAAGTTTGGGACCGTTTAAAATTTTAAATTCTTTTTCTCTTAAAATTTTAGTATATTTTGGTTATTTTATTATGTTTTGATTTGTTTCGGTTAATATATGATAATTTTAATATCGGTTATTAGGGGTGTATTTAGGGAAGTGGGCAATGGTCTTGTCTCTCCCCAAACAAAAAATTGTTATTTCAGTCTCCTCATAAATACTAAAATTATAAATTAATATATGGTGAAATTACACTTTGATCCTAAAATCATTTTGATCCCTTAAAATGATGAAATTTAAATTAATAAATACTAAAATTATGTTTTGACCTCTCAAATGTTTATAATTAATTTTGGCTTCTCCTAAAAAAATTTTAGATTTGCCTTTGCTGAGTACAAAATTTCAATATTTTTAACAAATTTTTAATATTTTTTGTCTTATCATTTTATTTTTAATTATAATAAAATATAATCATTAAATTAAGTTATTTAATTTAAATAATAATTTTAAAATTTATATTTAAAAATTCAAAATTTATATTTATATAATAAAAACATATTTGTTATGCATGTAATTGAGGTATATAAGGGTGAAGTCAAAAATATTTTTAAGAATTGAAGTTTAATTAAAAAAATTGAAAGGTAAAAGTGTAAATTTTTCTGTATTAACTTATATTTTCACTATTTATGAGGTTAAATAGCAATTTTTTCATTTTGAAAGGAACTAAGGCCCTACCTACTCCTCGCTTCTATAATATATTTGCATGCATATTAAAATGTATTTTATTAAAATTTAGAAATGAAACTATAAATATATATTAATGAGTGTAATTACCAAAATAAAATTATATATCCATCGGTACAATAGTGATAACCTTTGGCTAAAATTCTATTTTATCCGTTGATTAAGTTTTAACTCGATTGATATGGGCATTGTTATTAATGATATAGGAAGGCGTAAGTTTGAGTGTGTTGAAATGTATTATACTCCTATTTATGAATTAAGAAAAACTATATGTAATTTTAGGTATTATCTCGTATTAAATCCAAATTTAATTTAGTTGAAAAGAATGTAGGTTTGACTGGGAAACCCACTTATGAAGACTAAATTATGGCGTAGTATGTTACCAAATTGATTTCTTCTCAATCATCTATATAGAAAAATTGTTGTTGCATTGCTAGTCATTATCATCACACATGTTTTTTTTATTTTATTTATCTAATATATTTTCATTATTAATTATCACATTAATTTCTTCTCATAAGGATATTGCATTTCCCAGGCTATGTTCTTTTAGCCAAAAACAAAATTAATAAAAGTAATCATTATTGGGAACATAAAACTTTTTCACACATGAAAATGGTGTAGCAGACAACAGAATGAGAAACTAACTGTTGGAATAATTAGGAATTTCAATTCATTATCGGGATTAAATTATAATTTTATCATTTTATGAAGAAAAAAGTAAGGTGCTATCGGGTTTTTGTCGTTAAGATTAAGAGAGAGTATTTATCGTTGTTTTTTATTAAATTAATTTAATCAACCATAATTTACAAAAAGAATCAATATAACTAAAACTACTTTTAAGTCAGTTTATTGGACTAAGTTATTAGGACTGTATAATTGGAAAATATTAAAATAAGTCAATCTTTTAGTCGGATCAATTTAAAAATTTTAAAATCGATGATTGACTGAAATAACTAATAAAATCGAACCCAGAACTAAAAAACCGCTCAACTCATTAACTTAGTTATTTTGTATTTGTTTTAATCGAAAATTGCTCTTCTCCAATTAATATAATTGAGCATCGCCATCCAAAACATTTTTATAATCGAATTGGTTAAACCATCAATTTTAATCGGTGAGATCAATTCGACTAGGCAATTCCCATAGTGTAATTGAAGTCGGAAAATAAATTCACTGTCATACGATTGACAGTTAAAGGTACTAACAATTCGACAAGTAAAATTGTAAAAAAAATGGAAAATTGAAATTATTTTACCAATATTGGAATCCTTTTACATAAAATAAATGTAAAAATAGTAATTTTGTTTCCTGGATTGAATTTGGAATAATTTTAGAAAATAGGCAAAACAGAAGCATTATTGATACAAGAATGGACCTAGCAATTTATTATGAACATCCAATTTTATATATAAATAATCTTCAAGGTATTGCTCAGAATTAATGATGGCTGACTTGATTGTGAACCGTTGGACTTTCTGCAAAACTACTGTTTTCCCTTTGAATTTGCTTGTTCGGATGTTAAAAGTGATGTTGTATGATTTTTTTTTTAATTTTCTATAATTTGGTTTTTTTATAAAATGTCGTGAATTTATAAATCAAAATTCAACCGTTTAATTAATTTAGAACTAAAGTATATTTTTCTACTTGTTGATAAGTACTAATTCATTATATCGATCGTCGAATCATTATTTGGAGTTTATTAACATAATTTTTTTAAAAAATTAATAATCTGCAACTTAAATAAAATGTTTGAAAAATATATTTCAAGCTTGTATTTATTTATTTTGAACTATCAATTATTACAAAGAAACTTTCTATATCCTACCTTCATTTATATTTATATTTTAGAAAAATGGTTCATTATTGAATCAAATGCTCTAATTTATTTATATATTTTTGAAAAATATTTGAAATTTTATTAACTGGGTGCTAATTATTAACTTGTTTAGTGGACAATTTGTTTGATTTTTGGAAATAAGAGGTTAGTTCCTTGAGAATAGTTTTTTTTTGTAAAAAACTTAAAATTTTGAATTTAGGTCACTAGGTACATATAGTCACATGCATGACACTTAGTATTCGAATTCCAACATTCATAATTTTCCGAATTTTAACACTAATAAAAATATAAAATTATCGAAATAATATAATTCGAAAAATCATAAATTAGATTGGAAAAAATAAAGAGATGATGAGCCTTAATGCTAAAATCTAAGACTTGGGTCACAAAATCTAGTTGATACCACATTGAAATAAATACCCCAAGTAGCAAACAAACAAAATACCATAGGACAAAATGTACTGTTTAAAAAAAACAAAAAAATATATGTCTGAAAATCCTCAGAACCAAATATATATATATATATATATATATATATAAAAGAAAGAGGCTGCCATTGACACATGCAAAATGTCAGTGAATGAAAGAGCTTCTCTGCAAATTTTATCACAAAGTCTTCTTTTTTCAATGAAATTCAGAAATCACAAGACAAAAAGCTTTACACAGATAACCAGAAAAAAGAAGAAAAAAAGCAAAAGAGAAATAACAGTGATGATTATAGATTACATAATGTGTGTTTTTTTAAAGAAAAGCAAAGGACCAATAAAATTCTTACAACTTTGTATGAACTGTTAGAAAGTGTAAAATTTGTCTTAGATATCAAGTTTTCCTTAGTTTTTAATATATTAATATTATTTTTAATAGTAATTTAATTATGAAAAATTATAAAATGATTACGAAATTATTTAATTTTGTCTTTTCTGTTCATTAACGGTGGTAGTTTTAAATTTAACATAATAGCAATTTTAACCTTCTATATTTATACATTATGTCAATTTAATCTTAATCCTAAAAGATCTAATTCTCAATATTTATATATTGTGTAATTTATTTATTTATTTTTTTTGTAATTTTTCTTTTCTTTTGATCTTTTCACCTAAAAACTGAAAAATAAAATTATCAACTAAATTTGATTGAAATATACAAAAAAAGAAACATTCAAAATCTAAAATAGTAATTTTCATATTTTTCTCGTTAATTTAAAATTAGGCCTCAATATAAAAAACTAAAATTGCAAAAAGAAAAATAATGTGCAAATGTTGAGGGTTAATCAAAACTAAATTAGCATAATTTATAAATGTCGAGAGTTAAAGTTATTATCCTATCAATTTCAAAAGTTACTGTTCTTAGCCTAGTAATAAAATTGAATAATTAAATCCGTCATATATATTTAAAAAATTGATCATATGACTTGATTTTATTAATGCCTAAAAAATTAAATTTTAGGATTTAGGACATTTTGGCAAAATGGCATCTTTTGTTACATTTATTGTTGAATCCTCAATTATTATTTTGATTTAAATTCCTCAACATAATTTGTCGATTTTTCTATTGAAATAGTAAAACCCAATGGTAATTTAATATATTCTATTAGAGGTTTAAACTATTAATATCATATTAATTAACTTTTTTCAATTTAAATATATTAAAACGGTAATCAAATTGTAAATATGCATATACAAATTCATAGGACATATATTAAAACATATAATTAAATCTGTGTAAATACTGACTCAAATATGCATAGAAGATGATATGTTAAAAAAATAAAATAGCTCCGGTAGATTTTATTTGCACCCTATGTTTTTAATTAATACATCAGATTTAACTTGTGTGGTTTAAATACACTTCATTTCATATATAAATATACACCTAACATTTAAATTGACAACGACGTTAAGTGTGAAATAACTATAAGTGCTTTTATCTGTTTTATGATTAAATTTTAATTTTATTCAGATGAGGTAAATATTTGTTGAGAAGTACCAATAAATGGGTTATATTTAGACTAAATATGAATACGGAAAAAAATCACTTGAATAGCTTAATCTTAAAAGTAAGATTAAATTTTATTCCTCTATTAAAAAATGATAAATTACTCAGTATATGTTGGATTAAAGAGTAAACCGATCATTTCTACTTTTAAAGCTAACATAGTTAACGAAATAACTAGATAATTACATATGGTATGTAATATGTACATCATGCTAAGACTGATTTTTAAAAGTAAAAAAATTAATTTTCTCAATTTATTATATATATATATATATGAGGAATAATTTATTTATTTTGATAAAACTTGATATTTAATGAAATTAAAACAAAATATTGATTTAAAAAATGCAAGAGGTTTGACCAATAGTCTAACACATGCAGTCTCTACCCTTCTCACTATATAACTTTACAGTTTCTCTCTTTATATATACACTCATTCAAGCGCTCTTTTTATGCTGCTTTGCCCTTTACTTTTCCTCATTTTTTCCCCTTCTCTTCACCTTAGTTCTCGAACTCATAAACTCACAAACGACATTGTCAGGTTTTCGAGACCTTGAAAAAGGGAAGAAAGATAAAGAAGCAAAAAAAGGGTCTTTACTCTTTAGATCTCTCGTTCTTCTTTCACCCTTAAGAGATCTTCTTTCTTTCTTTCTTTCTTTCTTTCAATGGCTATTCTTCAACTCAGTTGCTTTTGAATCAAACTCAACTCACCTCAACTCAATTCATCCAACCTCTTCCTTTCTTCTTCTTTAGCTTTGGTTTTTTGAGTTTACAAAAAAATGGCTGAACCAACTGAAACAAAAGCAGTCCCTGAAGCAGAAAAGAAGAAAGAACAAAGCTTGCCATTTTACCAACTTTTCACTTTTGCTGACAAATATGATTATTTGTTGATGATCACTGGTAGCTTAGGAGCTATCATCCATGGTTCTTCAATGCCTGTTTTCTTCTTATTATTTGGTGAAATGGTTAATGGCTTTGGCAAAAACCAATCTGATTTGCCCAAAATGACTCATGAAGTTGCCAAGGTTCACTTTTTTTTTTAAAACCAAGAATTTTACCAACTTTTTTTAGATCTAAGATCTGTTAACTTTCTTTTTTTCTCCTTGTTTGATGCAGTATGCACTCTATTTTGTGTATCTTGGTCTTATTGTCTGCCTATCATCATATGCAGGTATATAATTTTTTTTCTTCCCTTTTTGTTTTAAATGTATGCAAATCTTTGATAGGAATGGATGCATCATGGTTCACAAGTGACTCGTGCAGTGTAGTAGCCCTGTTTAAACCAAAACGGACCGATGGGTGCGTGCCCACATGGTCTTAAAAGCCTGTCTCTTTGTCCTTTTGTTTTTCTTCACTTGTCAATCTTAACACCCTTTTACCAAAGATCCTCACTTTCAATTATATTTTAATATTCAACATTATCTTCTTCTATAGTCCCATCTCTTTCACTGTAACAAGTAAATTTTTTTCGATTTTACAGAGATTGCATGTTGGATGTACACTGGGGAAAGACAAGTGAGCACATTGAGAAAGAAGTATTTGGAAGCTGTTTTGAAACAAGATGTTGGGTTCTTTGACACCGATGCAAGAACTGGGGATATTGTTTTTAGTGTTTCCACTGATACTCTACTTGTTCAAGATGCCATCAGTGAGAAGGTAGCTTCTATTTTTCTCTTTAATTGTTTCATTTGCTAATCTGGGTTTATTGGGGACAGTTTGGATGAAATAAGGTTTTTCTTTGAGAGTTTTAAGGATAGATCACATAGTTCGTTAATGGTTTGTTTTGTTTGAAATTTTAGGTAGGGAACTTTATACATTATCTGTCAACATTCTTGGCTGGTTTAGTAGTTGGTTTTGTGTCAGCATGGAGGTTAGCCTTACTGAGTGTGGCAGTGATCCCTGGAATTGCCTTTGCCGGCGGCTTATACGCGTATACGTTGACCGGCCTCACTTCGAAGAGCCGGGAATCCTATGCGAATGCCGGCATAATTGCCGAGCAGGTGAGCATGTTTTGATTGTGTTGTGGATTATAAACTACTTGTCTACATGTTTCGATTGTCCCATACTACAATGTAAGGCTTTTGTCTAAGTAATTAATATCATCAACAGGCCATCGCACAAGTTCGTACCGTGTACTCATATGTTGGCGAGAGTAAGGCCCTTAATTCTTATTCAGATGCAATACAGAACACACTTAAACTCGGATACAAGGCTGGAATGGCTAAGGGTTTAGGGCTCGGGTGCACTTATGGCATTGCTTGTATGTCTTGGGCGCTTGTTTTCTGGTACGCTGGTGTTTTCATCCGGAATGGACAGAGCGATGGCGGCAAGGCATTTACAGCTATTTTCTCAGCCATTGTTGGTGGCATGTAAGATCTTAAGCTCATGTTATCTTCTTGTTAGACGCCATTAAAGAGTAAGCTTTACCGGAGATTATATTGTTCGAAAAAAATTTACTATTGCAGGAGTTTGGGTCAGTCATTTTCAAATCTCGGGGCATTTAGTAAAGGAAAAGCAGCTGGTTACAAACTGATGGAGATTATCAACCAAAAACCCTCCATAATTCAAGACCATTTGGACGGGAAAGTACTGGAGGAAGTTAATGGCAATATAGAATTCAAGGAAGTGACTTTCAGCTACCCATCGAGACCGGATGTTATCATCTTTAGCAATTTCTCGATTTTCTTTCCAGCAGGAAAGACAATTGCAGTTGTTGGTGGTAGCGGCTCTGGGAAGAGTACTGTCGTCTCTCTGATAGAGAGGTTCTATGATCCTAACCAGGGTAATCAAGAGACTTCTGTCGTGTTTGAAAAATGAAAATGTTTTCTCCTCGGATTTTAGAGCTCATGTTTATGTTTTTTGTTTTGGCTAAACAGGGCAGGTTTTGTTGGATAATGTTGACATAAAGACACTGCAACTTAAATGGTTACGTGATCAGATTGGACTGGTAAATCAAGAACCTGCTCTCTTTGCGACTACCATCCTTGAGAACATACTATATGGAAAACCCGAGGCAACAATGGATGAAGTGGAAGCTGCTGCTTGTGCTGCAAATGCTCACAGCTTTATTACCCTACTCCCTAATGGATATAACACTCAGGTTGGTCTCCTCAAGTTTAAGAATCTAGTCGAAATTTGAATTTGTATTTCTGTATTAATTTGTCTCGAAATTCAGGTGGGAGAACGAGGAGTCCAACTCTCTGGTGGCCAAAAACAAAGAATTGCGATTGCTAGAGCCATGTTGAAGAATCCAAAGATCTTGCTCCTTGATGAAGCAACAAGCGCACTCGATGCAGGCTCCGAGAGTATTGTTCAGGAAGCTCTTGACCGGCTAATGGTCGGGAGAACAACTGTAGTTGTTGCTCATCGACTCTCCACCATAAGGAATGTTGATTCGATAGCTGTTATACAACAAGGGCAAGTTGTTGAGACTGGAACACATGAAGAGTTGATTGCAAAGGCAGGGGCGTATGCTTCGTTAATCAGATTCCAAGAAATGGTGGGAAATAGAGACTTTGCTAATCCATCAACTCGCCGATCACGTTCAACACGTCTAAGTCATTCACTGTCAACTAAGTCCTTAAGCCTCCGGTCTGGCAGTTTGCGAAACTTGAGCTATTCTTACAGTACCGGTGCTGATGGCCGGATAGAGATGATATCAAATGCTGAAACGGAACGTAAAAACCCAGCACCGGATGGCTATTTCTGCCGGCTTCTCAAGCTAAATGCTCCCGAATGGCCCTATTCAATCATGGGAGCCGTTGGTTCCGTGCTTTCTGGTTTTATAGGACCAACTTTTGCCATTGTGATGAGCAATATGATCGAAGTCTTTTACTATACAAACCCTACCTCTATGGAAAGAAAGACAAAAGAATACGTTTTCATCTACATCGGAGCTGGTCTATATGCTGTCGTTGCGTATTTGATTCAACATTATTTCTTCAGTATTATGGGAGAAAACCTCACAACACGAGTGAGGCGGATGATGCTTGGAGGTATATATATTTTCAACTACAAGTCCCCTTTCCATTGCCTATCTTTTATTAATTTTTTGGTGTTTTTCTTCTCAACTCAGCAATTCTAAGGAATGAAGTCGGATGGTTTGACGAGGAAGAGCACAATTCAAGCCTTCTTGCAGCCAAATTGGCAACCGATGCAGCCGACGTAAAATCCGCGATAGCTGAAAGGATCTCTGTGATACTACAAAACATGACTTCACTTCTCACTTCATTCATTGTTGCCTTCATAGTCGAATGGAGGGTCTCTCTTCTCATCCTCGGTACCTTCCCTCTTCTAGTCCTCGCAAACTTCGCTCAGGTAAAAATAATCTCACACATTGATTCCATTACACCATTTTTGACCTATATACGTCCACTAGGGGGTCATATGGGTTATTATAAAAAAATCCAACATGGCTCATCTCCATTTCACTGCACATGCTTCCTCCAAGTTTGATGCATCTATTTTTATGTATATATATAATATAATATTGACATTACCCCAATGAATATAATCAGGGGTGAATAAAATAATCAAGATTCCATACTTCTGAGAAAGTGTTCTTGCTATAGCAGTAGCTCAGTTTCTCGAGGTTATAAACTATTATATATATTTTGCCCTTGGTTGTATTCCCTTAAGTCAAAATTTCAAACTTTGTGTAGTTTCTCTCACATTTTTAAATATATGTATATAAATAATTCACCGACACTGCAATATTACAGTGTAAATCAGTTTTTGTTTAATGGCTTCTGAGTTTTTTTTCCTTGGAACCTGAGCTTTTGTTGTATAGCAGATACCACCAAATATACATGATATAGTTTCAAGAGATTCTTGCCCCGTGATCATTTATATAATTCATCATCTTTTTATGTATTTTTTAGGTTTTTTTAAAAAAAATCTTTTGTTCTGTTTTTTTATACAGTGTGTCAGTGTTTTTTGACAGTAGAACAGTGTTTTATGGCAGTGCCAAATAGTAAGAAAATTTCCATGTAAATAATATGTGTAGGATTTTGCATATTTACTGACATTTTCACCTTAACAAACCTTTTCCGACGCTGTAAAATTCGAAAAGCGAAAATTATGTATGTCCGTGGCCGTATGCATGTTCAAGACCGAGTAATGTAGATATTTGTACAGTACAATTGATTCTGTTTTATTTTGCCCTGCAGCAACTTTCACTCAAAGGGTTTGCTGGTGACACGGCGAAGGCGCATGCAAAGACAAGCATGATTGCAGGTGAAGGTGTAAGCAATATTCGAACGGTTGCAGCATTCAATGCACAGAACAAGATCCTTTCACTGTTTTGCTACGAACTCCGAGTTCCGCAGATGCAAAGCCTTCGTCGCAGCCAAACATCGGGTCTCCTTTTTGGCTTGTCTCAGCTCGCACTTTATGCTTCAGAAGCTCTCATACTCTGGTATGGAGCTCACCTTGTTAGCGAAGGTGTTTCAACCTTCTCTAAGGTGATTAAGGTTTTTGTGGTATTGGTGGTTACTGCAAATTCTGTGGCGGAAACTGTTAGTCTCGCTCCTGAGATCGTTAGGGGTGGTGAAGCTGTTGGTTCAGTGTTCTCAATTCTAGATCGTTCAACTAGGATTGACCCAGATGATCCAGAGGCAGAACCGGTTGAAACAATTCGTGGAGAAATTGAACTCCGTCATGTTGATTTTGCATATCCTTCGCGACCTGATGTTAGTGTGTTTAAAGACCTTAACCTTCGAATCCGTGCTGGCCAAAGCCAAGCACTTGTTGGAGCTAGTGGCTCTGGCAAGAGTTCAGTCATTGCATTGATTGAACGATTCTACGATCCAACAGCCGGAAAGGTTATGATCAATGGAAAAGATATCCGGAGATTGAACTTGAAGTCTCTTAGGCTTAAAATCGGATTGGTACAACAAGAACCAGCCCTCTTTGCTGCCAGCATTTTCGATAATATCGCTTATGGAAAAGAAGGAGCAACCGAAGCTGAAGTAATCGAAGCAGCTCGAGCAGCTAACGTGCACGGTTTCGTTAGTGCGTTGCCTGATGGTTACAAAACACCCGTTGGTGAGAGAGGCGTTCAACTCTCCGGAGGTCAAAAACAAAGAATCGCCATCGCAAGGGCTGTACTTAAGGACCCAACAATATTACTACTCGATGAAGCCACCAGTGCACTCGACGCAGAATCAGAATGCGTGCTACAAGAAGCACTCGAAAGGCTCATGAGGGGCCGCACGACGGTACTTGTGGCTCACCGTCTCTCGACAATAAGAAACGTCGACAGTATTGGAGTAGTACAAGACGGGCGAATCGTAGAACAAGGCAGCCATTCCGAATTGATTAGCCGACCGGAAGGAGCTTATTCTAGGCTCTTGCAACTGCAACACCATCACATATGAAAGTTTTTATTTTTTATTTTAATTGAATCAACATGGGCTTGTTGGGTGGTATAATTATGTTTGGGACCCTTTAACCTCTTATGTTTTTCATATTTTCCTTTTTTGAATGATGATAGTTGTAGATATTGTTAAAGTGGAGACTGTATCTTTGGGTTCTACTGCCCCATTTCCAATGGGGTTTCCAATGTTAAATTATTGATATCTATGGTGCATAACATAAGTCCCTTTTTTTTTTTCTTGTAATTGGTTTTTATATAATATTATAAAGCGCAAACTCTAGACACCACTTTTTTCTTATTTGCATGTGCCTGCTGGTACTGTTCTGTTCTAGATGAGGGCATCTCTTTTTATCCAACCATGTTACTCATATTCAATTACCTAATAGTATGTATCTTTTATTCATGACTTAAATTTGGTAATTATTTTTATATTTGGGGCGTCAACTTCTTTTCTTAAATTTAGTAATTGTTCTTATATCGGGTCTTATTTAGTAATTATTCTCAGGGTTTAAATTCTTTTTTGTCCAAAGTTAGCCTTTGATATTTTTTGAAAATCTAAAGTTCGAACCTTGGGTAAAACTACCATGGAGGCCTCTGTATTAGGAGGTAGATTACATTTTGCCCCCTCTACTTAAAAAATGGGCAAATTAGTCCCTATACTTTAGATCAAAGAGAAAATTAATCCTTTCTGTTAAAATTTCATCCAATTGTACTATTAAAAATTAGTATAGCTGGTGGAATATCTAGATAGTTACATGTGATGAGCCATATGTACATCATGCTAACGTACAGAGACCGGTTTTTAACAGTAGAAATGGATGGAGTTTTTTTAAATAGAATGACCGATTTACTCTTTAATCTAACGTAAAAGGACTAATTTGCCCTTTTTTTTAGTATAGGAGACTAAATGCAATCTTATTTCTAGTATAGAAGCCTATATGATACTTTTACTAACATCAATGTGGGCACAATTACTAAGTTTAAGGACTAACTTAGACAAAAATATGTTCAGGCCTCAATATAAAAATAACTGTCAAATTTAAATATTACCTTAAAAAAAAATTCAAACTCAAATATGAAAATAATTGACAATTTAGATACTAAATAGTGATTTAACACTAAAAAAGGACAAACATATTCATGGAATGAAATCATTGTTAAAGCAAAAAACATATTTGGTGTAAAGTTGAAGTCTAAGCTGCAACTATGAGCAAGTTATTGAGTGCATGCACCAGTAAATGTAGGGTACCCTACTTGAATTCTTGAGTGTTTTTTTCTTTTTGGTTTTGTTTTTCAAAAGTCACCATCTCCATATTTCTTGAAAAATGCAAAATAAAGCATGTGTAAGCTTCTACCATCTGAATGATTATAGATTTCACTAAAAGGTCCATTTTCTGTACTTGCATCTGTCACAAAGTTGAAAAATAAATAAAAACCAAGTAAATTTCGAGGGAGTTGGCCCCCCCTATGCAACACTAACTTTCACCCTTCATAAATATTGAGATTGTAGGGTAAATAAAAAGAGTTTAAATCACTATCAGGTTTGAATTTGATAATTTTTCTTATATTTTGGTTTAAATGTTTATTTGATTCACGTTAGGTATTGAATTTGATAATTGTTCTTATATTAAGGTTTGAACTTTCTTTTATTCAAATTAAGCCTCAAACTTAGCAATTATTCTCATATTAGGGTTTGATTTTTTTTTTGGTCTAAGTTAGTTCTTGAAAACCCTGAAGTTCAAGCTTCAATATGGGAATAACTGTCAAGTTTAGGCTCCAATATAAAAACAACTGTCAAGTTCAAGGACTAATTTGGACAAAAAAAAGTTCAATCCCTAATGTAGGACCATTTGCCTAATTTATGTCTCAATGTGAGAATAATTGCTAAATTCAAGGCCCAACTTGAACCAAATGAAAATTTAAGTCCCAATGTAAGAAATATTGTTAAGTTCAGCCCTTTAAGAAAAAAAAAGATAAAAAAGCAATCAATCAAAGGCCTGGCAAAGGACACATATAATGGAGGAGGGTTTTTCAGTTCTCTGAGTCTGAATCTGAAATGAAAAAGAAAAATCAACCCACCATGGAAAAACAGTGGGGTGGGGTCATATATTTGATTCAGATTTGGCAGTGATGAATGATGATGATGCATCGCTGTCAAACATTTTCATATATGGTTGCCTTGCCTTTCATCATACATACATACATACATGCATACATGACCTGCAATGTTTCACATTGTGCTGCATGATAAACATCACGTATATTTTGCCATCTCAAACAATTCAATGCAGTATTGTGTATAGATTCTTTGAGGGGGTCCTCTTTGAAAGACTTTTTAACAGTGCTTTAAAAAACCTGGTGATGTATTATGGTCTACAAATGTTGACTACTGCTAGTTATATTGTCTGATATAGCTTGAGTTGAACCCCATCAATGTTTCCCCCATTCAGGTCCCTGTTTATATCATTTTGTTTTCTTTTTGGCCAATATGAAAAGGATTAATGGAATTTTCTTTCCTCTCAAGTTGGCAAAGATCACTGATGTGGGGGCCTATCTGTCAACCCTTTTAACTCATTCTTTTAAATAAAATTACTGCATTTTCCCGTATTTTTTTAAAAAAATAGATAAATTAATCTTTGTACATCAGACAAACGAGCAAATTAATCCATATACATCAACATGAGGTATATGTATAATGTTATGTGTAATTGTTTAGTTATTCTGCCAACTTAAGAATAGAAATGGATTAAATTTTTAATAAACCTGAATTACTAAACTCACTGACTACCCATCAACATTCAAAGTCCAAAAGCCTCATCATTAATGGCTCAAAATCAGTGAGTTTAGTCAAGAAAAAAAGAAAAGAAAATGATTGAGGGTTCTACACACTTGGTAATGTTCACCAGTTATTACAATGATGATTCCCAAATAGAAGTGGAGAGAAAGGTTTTGTTAACATTTAAAGCAACAATATCTGAAAACCATGAGGTTAGTATTATTAGAATAAAAGCAAATCTCATCTTAAAAGATTAGAAGTGAAACCAACCAAATCCCATGTTTTATCAATCACAGACAAGACTCTTATATTCCTAATTTTGTTTGTTACCATTATTTGATTAAATGGTCCAATATTGATAATTGCCTGTCTCTTTGTGTATATATTTTTAAAATTTTCTTATACATGGATATTCTTTCTTGATATTTTCGTATATTATAATAGTATAATGATAAATTTAGCCTTTAGTGTTTATATTTTTTTGGTCAATTTGATCATTCTTAATTTTTTTTAACTAAATTTAGCCCTAACCCTTTTAAAAATAGTTGTATTTGATCATCAATCTTTCAAAAAGACTCGAAATGTTGTTTTCTTACAGAAACTATTGGCTTAAACGTTAAATTTTTAAACATGGTAGCCCACATGACACTCCATGTGTATTTTTTTTGAATTTTTGTGGACCTTTTATTTTATTTTGAATATTTTTATAATTTTGAAATTATTTGTTGGTGTGACACATAAAACAAATAGTGTCATGTTAGCATGAAGTATTCGTAAACTAACACATGGGTTGCCACGCAACATTGTTAAAAATAATAACTTTTTAGTCAACATTTTCATTAAAAACACGATTTGACTTTTTTTAAAAGGTTGAATATCAAATTTAGCTCAAAAAAGAAATAAGAACTAAATTAACAAAAGATATTTTGATGATTAAAAAGTATAGTTAATATTTTAAATAAGTTTATTTATAAATTTTAATTAAAAATATAAAAGAGTAAACATTTTTACAAATTTATATATAAAATTAGATTTTATTACCATTTCTCTAATTAAGCTAATGACAGATTAATTTGTGTATATCAAAATTTTGTATTGTGGTATTTGATGGTTTAGTTTTGAATTCTTGTCAAAGTGATGGGTCAGGTCCTAGACATCAACTGGATCAAACCAGCCCAAGTTATAATTTTATATATATATATATATATATATTTAATCAATTTCTGATTCAACATTTAAAAATACAATTTCATCAATTTATTTCGATTAATACTTTTGTTATTGTAACAATAAAGAGAGATGAGTTCGAACGTGTTTAAGTATAATTTTTCTCTAATTATAAGAGTTCGAGAGAAATTATAGATAGTCTCCCACTTCAACAGGTCACTGTGAGTCGGGCTCCGACCATAACATAATCGAAAAATTCAATATGTACTCCTACAAGTAAAGGGAGTTCAAATAGATATTGGTTGTGTTTGAAAGGCTCTGAATCGATCGACAAGCCTAAGCCCAATATCTTGATTTCGAATGGCAATGCACCGCGGACCCATATATATATCGTCTGCTAATACACGACCAATTAATATTTGAATAAAAATTGTTTCCAGAAGCGTCCTCTTTTGAGGACTCGGTGCCACAATCTGTTCTGCGTACAACAATGTGTTGAAATAAGTATTGTATAAAAAAACATAAATTTATTTATCATATTCAATTTAATTAAGAAATTTCATTTCTAATTTAGTTTTACCTAAATAAAATCCAATTAAAGACGAAAGTCCAACCAAGTAGGTTATATGGGCTAAGCCTAGCCTTCTACCCTAACTTAGTTATGGGACCAAACTGGTCTCAGCCATGGGTTTAGCCTATTGTGAACTCACTCCACACTAGTCCAACCCAGATCCCCAAGCCTTATAATGTTTCTTAAATTTAGGGGATGTTTAATAAATTATTGAATTTTTTTTATTTTCAATGAAATGATATTTTCTTAAATGTATTTGGTAATTTTATTAAATATTTTTTAAAAATTTAAATAAAATAAGTAGTTAGATGAGAAATTATTTTATGTACTATTTCCACCATGTCATCTATGGTCTATTTTTAATTATTTAATATCCTTTCAGTAAATTTTTCCATGTCACTGATACATAATTTTGGAATTTTTTTCATCTTGAATATCGAACCATGAACCCTAAACTCTGAATCCTAAATATTGAACCTCGAACCCTAAACTCAAATTTCAAACTTTAAACCCTGAACTCGAAACACTAAACTCAAACCCTGAACCTCGAATCTCAAATCCAAACTCAAACCTTGAACCCTAAACTTGAACCTTTAACCTTGAACCTTGAACCTCGAACCTTGAACCTTGAACCTCGGGTTTGAGTTTGGGTTCAAGGTTCAGGTTTAGGGTTCAAATTTTTGGGTTCAAGATTTGAGGTCCAGGGTAAAAAAATTATTAAAATTATGTGTTAATGGCATGAAAAAAATTGCTGAAATGACATTAAATGATTGGGAAGGGACAATAGATGATGTGGTTGGAAGGGTCCATAAAATAATTTCTCGTTGTTAAATAGACATGTATCATTTAATGTTGAAAATGTTAAATTGATTTTATTTTAAAATTAAATTATCTCTTTTTGTTAAAAGAATGAGATATCCAAATTTTTATATTTAATTTTTATAAAAATTATACAAAAAGTATTAAAATTAATAAAATTAAATTTAAAAATAAATAATTTTAAAAACAAGATTAATTTTATCAAATATAATATAATTATAATCTTTACTTAATTTTAAAATCCCACTAAAATTTTGAATACATTTTCACCCTTTAAATTACAAAAAGAAGTACACTTTTTGACACTAGTGGGTAATTTTAGAGTAATGCAAATTGGTGTAAGCACTAAGCATAGACAATATAATAAACAAAATTAATGTTCTTTTCTTAGAGTCAAAGATTATCAATTATTGATTGTTATTTTCATTATCTTCTTACTTTTTTTAACTAATATATATAAAAGAGGTTTTGAGGATAATGAAAATAATTGTAAATAAAATAAATAAATTTCTTCAAATAGTTTTAGCTTCCATTAATATGTAATGAATTAACTTTAAATCCCAAAATTATATATATATATATATATATATATATATATATGGTATAGAGGAGCTCAAGCTTTATCTATATAAATAAAGATTTACCTAAGTGTCTTTTCCTTGTTCTCCATTTTCTTTTCTACTACACTACATGAAAATCAACATATTTATTTCCTTCCCATTAGGAGACTAGTGTACCTACTCTTTAATTTTTATTTATTTTGCCCGATCGAGTTGTTCAAATCCAAACATAGATATCAATTTAAAAGAAGTAAATTGGATTCAATTGACCTTAGATAAATATTTATGATGATGATATTATACATGAGTATAATGAATCTAAATCTAATTTAGCTTGATTCATAATCACCTTTACCCCTAACTTAGAGGATTAAGTGATAAATCTTTGGAGTAGTAATTAAGCTTAATTCTAAACCTTTCAAGCAAAAGAAGAAACTAAAGGAAAAAAAAAGAACCCTTTACTACTAATTAGTTTTTTTTAAATTTAGATATAAAATATAAAAAATTCATTATCAATATATAAGATATTTTTTGTATTCTTCTAATGTAATAGAAAAAATAAAATTAATTATATTTAGTATAGTCCAACTATTGTTAATAAATTTGAATATAAAATAAAAAATAGTTATATAACAATATATATACACAAAATATTTAATCCAAATATTCATTCATCAATCTAACTCTAGAAAAATATATATTTAATTTATGATCTTTTAAAAAATAATGATTATTGATAAAAAATAAAATGTAAATAATTAATTAAAAAATTAGAGAGAAAAGTAGAAGAGTGAATATTTAGTTTTTTTTATAAATATTAAATTTCTCTTATAAGGTTATTAATCCATCTTTTTCATTTGAATTTTTTTAAAATTTTTCAATCTGAGTTGGTGTTTAGTTAATTTGTGACACTAACTTAATCAATAACTTTAATAATGGTGTATTTTGTTAACTAATATCTTAAGTGTCCTTTTTACTATATTCATATTAGATAATTTATTACGTTTAATTAATACATTTAAATTCATCAAAATAATTATTAACTATCGTATCTATTATCTCAAATTTTATTGGTCAAGGGTGTTCACCATATCTCAAAAGTAGTGGGATTGCTTTGCAAGTTGTGCCTATATGGTAAGATAGATAGGTGCATGTTTGGGTGTATGAGTTTGAGATCCTCTAATGCATGAAAAAAATAAATTAGTATTATAAATATTTTAAAAAGATATTACTTTTTAATCCATCCTATTTATACATTATAAAATTTTAAAAGGTGGCTTTAAATTTTTTTTTGGAATAGTCCAACATATTTTATATTCTATTTACGCAGATAAGACATATCAAGTTTGACATAAATTAAAAATTTCTAACGATTTATTTATGTAAAACTTTCAATCATTAAATATATATTAATATAAACAATATTTTATAGTTTGATATGATAGAGATATCCGATCAATTCAAAAATTACATGCATGACAAGTACAAATATCTTGCAAAATTCAACGATTGGATTGTTAAAATATTAATCGTATAAAAAGTCACGAAGCGTGTATAACCACTTAAGTTTTACACAGTGTAAGAGATCCACTTATGCAATGTAAAAATTAAAATAGTTTTACATACTTTTGCACCAATTTATATGATTAATATTTTAACGATCCAATCATTATATTTCATGGCATATTCATGTAAATCATGCATGTAAAATCCGATGTAAATTTAAAACTTCTAACTATTTATTTTATGTAAAAGAATTTCAATATATAGAGTATTTTAGATCGATATGATAAAGATATCGATCGTTCAAAATTTACATGCATGACAAGTATAACTATATTAATAAATTCAACGATTGAAACGTTACAATATTAATCATGTAAATAATTACGAATTTTTAAACTATGCAAGTGAAACCTCACGGTGAAAACCCAAGCTAATAAAACAAGATTGCATTAGAAACTAAGTAAGTTGGTGTCTTATTTTCTTAAACATCATCCATAGAAAATATGCAAGCTACTTCGAACTTTGCTTTATTACTAATAAATCAAGCATGCATGCGAAAATTAAAGACATAATCTGTCGGAGACAACCTCATAATCCCCTTATTTTTCACTAATATTTTCTCATTATCTTATAAAAATATATAAAGTTATATGATTACTATTCGTGGAGTGTATATATATATATATATATATATATTTAAAATGTACAATCGAATTCTATTCTCATGCATTATTAAAGAACCCGACATTATCTAGAACATATGGGCCACTTCAGTTTGCAGAATTTTTTGGCTTGATTAATTTTGTGATATATATATATATATATATTTATTAAGGATCGTATTCATCAAGTTTATGGCTTGTATTGAATTGTCTTTATCATTAGAGGGCAGTTTGCCTAGCTAGATATAACTAATCCTTTTAATTTTCAGTCTCATATTTTTACAATTCCCTCCATTATAGGATCAATAAATACGACTTAGGTGATAAGAGCGAAGTCAAATTTTATTTTAAAGGGTCAAAATTAAATTCTATATATATTTATAATAGTAAAATATAATTTCGCTATTTTAATAGCATATACCTTTATAATTTTTAGAGGATTAAATCAAAATTTTACCATTGCTAACATAAAATTATAAACTATAAAGGGCCTAAATGAAAAATTTTCTATTTTAGGGGGCCAAGGCCCCTACCAACCCCCTTAATCCACTCTTGATTATAGGGATTGGATCAAACTAGTCCCTTTACTATTAAACACATCAATTTAATCCTTTTACTATATATAAAAAAAATCAAATAAGGGTAAATTGGAACAAAGTCAACATTTAGGCTTTGCTTGATAGAGTGGAAATAAAATTGGAAAGATGAAAAAATGAAGGGGTAGAAAACTAGAAGGATGAAAAACATAAATTTTCTTTCCATAGATGTGCTTGGTAGGAGAGATGGAAAGATGAAAAAAACGGATTGCTTAAAAGAGTTGAAAAATAGAAGGAAAGAAAATAAAATATTTAAAAAATGTATAATTTTGAACTAATATACACATCTCTCTTATTTTCTTTCATCTTATCTTTCCAATTTAAACGGATTGATTTTTATGCATTAGGATCTAAAATGATCATCCCTCCTATTTTTTTTCCCTCTCACTTTTCTTTCCAACCAAGCATACTCCAAATATATTTTCCTTCCGCTTTTCCATTCTCTCCTCTCATCCCTCCACTTTTCCATCCAACCAAGCATACCCTTATTGCTTGAAAAATGATATGAAATATTATTTTCATTTATAGTTCGACTCCAAACAAATATTTCATAGCAGAATAATAAAAGCTTTCAAAATATAATTACATTGAACAATAAATGCTATTTTTAAACAATAAATGTTAAATCTTTTGAATTTTGGACTTTTTTGATTCTTTTAATAATACATGAATTAAATTTACCCTTTTAATAGTAAAATGATTAATTTAATCGATCCTATAATTTGATCGATCCTTTAAAATTTGCCTTTTCACCATTTAAAAAAATTAAGGCAAGAATTTTCAAAGTTAAAATGGTTTTGTGGCAAAAAAGGCCTTCATTTTGTTGTTCAAAATATATTAATAATATTTTATTTTAATTTTTTCATAATTAATTTTGAAATTAATTATGAAATTAGCAAGCCCAAGAGAAAAAACTTGAAATCCAAAGAAATTAGCAAGTCCAAGAGAAAAAACTTGAAATCCAAAGAAATTAGCAAGCCCAAGAAGGCAAAGCCTCACAAATATCCAATTGGTGCATGATTTATAGGCAATAAGTATCTGTCATAGGTCAAGAAATAGGAACAAAAAATGGGTTGGAGGAGTAGATTTGCTTGAAAGACAACAACATCCTCAGGCAAGCACATGGAAGAAATGACGGCTTTCCAGCACTCTCATGCAATCAACAACTTAAGAGTACCAAGGAATCTCGATATAAAGACCCAAATATGCACACCTTATAGTGTGTCCTTTCAAAAACCCTATTGTTACTGTACCTAAACCCCCTTTTTATTTTTTAATAATCATCGTTGTTAGAAAATATACTAAAGTTGGTAGATCAAAAATTTAAAATTGGTCTAAAATAAGTTTTTGTTGTGATATTAAAGTAATCAATCTGATCAAATTTGTATCGCAAAAGGCTTTTAAGAAGATGCATGAACATTTTGATCAAACTAAATTGAGGTCTAAATGCTTTAAGCTTCCAACTAATTAATCTTTTCTACTATTCTTGAATTCACAATTACTTAAATAATGACCCTTATTCAAAGAGCCGAACATAGGACAAAACCAGGACTCCCCTATAAAGATCCTTGCATAAACTTTTATGTAATCTAAAACCGAATTTTCAACTTCTAAATTCTAATTATAACGGTTGGATGGTTGCAATTATAATTGCTCCCATTCTAAAATTCCAACTCAAGAAAAATAGAATTTATTTAACTAGAAGATAAATTAATTATTCAAATAAAATATCACTAATATGCACAAAGTTTCCCTTAGTATTTTCTACTATATAATTTCCGATTAGCTTTGGGTATTTATAGAAAAAACTATGCAAGAGTTTAATTTTCATTCAAAGTTTTTAATTAATTAAAAAATGGAGTAATTTGAGTTGAATTAGGACACCCAAGGAGAACCAATGGTGGCACACTAAGAGACAACACTCCCAACACCCATGACTATTTGGGCTAAATTGGGTCATCGGTTCAAGTTTCTGAGGTCATCTCTCTTGATTTAAATAAAAAATCATGACTAAATATTTAATAATTAAATATTTCTTTAAATTAATTAATTAGAAATAATTAATTAATTTAAACAATCTAATTTCAGTTCTGTTAAGATCATGATTACTTTATTGTATTATAAATTATGTGCAAACCCATTTAATTATTCAAATGAAATAAAATTACGATGACTTCATAATTTAATTTTCACTTTGGGCTCAATTATTTAATTTATTCATCTAGTTAAACAATAATCCAAAGAAATTAAGGGTTGCATTTGATTGCCGGTAAAATATTTTACGTAAAATGATTTCGGAAAATGTTCTACTTTTACGTAAAATGATTTCTTGGAAAATATTTTTCGTGTTTGATTGAATCTGTAAAATATTTTTACTGTTTGGCGATTTCTGAAATATTTTTCAAAAAATTGTTTTACATATATTGATATATATTAATAAATTTTTATATTTTAAATTATTTTTACATATATTGCAATGATTTATTTATAATAATACTCAATTATTAAGCTACAATATTAATCGTTATAAATTAAAAAAAATTAATATCAAATAAATTATTTGTAATTGTGTTAAAAAAAGCAAGTATTGAATAATTAAAAAAAACAAGTTACTGGAAAATCGATAAACAGAAGCAATTTTCTACCGGAAATGAAGGAAGGAATGAAGGAGGCGATAGAGAGGAGAGCACGGAAAATGTCTTACGGAAATTGAAAGGGTAAGACATTTTCCCTAAAATGTAACCCATTTTCCCTTGTTTTGGAGTTCATTTTCCAAATGAAAAATGTTTTCCGCCAATCAAACGCTGGAAAAGTTGGAAATGATTTTCCGGAAAATCAATTCCTTCAATCAAACAGACCCTAAATTAATTTTAAGTTATCTCACGCCTTCTTGAGAAAATATATTTACTATGAATAATAATACATGCAATCTATTTCTCATTGGTTTTATCCATTCATTCACACTTCTTATCATGCAATTTGTAATTAAGCCATTGTTAGGTTTGAAGAGGTCTTATGTTTGCTGAATAAGTTCCTAATTATTAGGAGCATATCTTAGTTGGTTTTTGTTTTTGAATTAATCTTTGTTTCAGTTTTTTAGTTTCCTAAGTTAGTGGGATACATTAGCTTCTTTCTAGCTTTTCTGTTTTTGTAAGGCTATTTAAAGCCATTGCTGTTTGCTTTCAAAGTTATGAGAAATATGGATTACATTGTGTTGCACTTCTCTGTTAAGTTCATCATTTTATTTTACATCTGGTATCAATGCCAAGTTCAAGAGGCCTGATTGAAGAAAAGAATAGAGTTTTCGTCTGAGAGAAACACGAGAGAAGAGTGTGAAGAATGGCGAAAAACTGTTCCAATTGTGGTGCGTTTGTGCAACTTGCTGTTCCCAAGTTTGATGGGTACTGTGAACACTGGGCAAAGTTGATGGAGAATTTCCTTCGAGCAAAGAAATTTTAGAGCCTAGTAGAAGATGGAATAGATGAAATTCCAGTAAGGAGAGAAACATTTGAAGAAAAGGTAAAACTATTTGAAGAACAACAATTGAAAGACAAGAAAGTGAAGTATTATCTCTACCAAGCAATAAGTAGAGAAATCATGGAGACCATTCTCAATGATGATACATCCAAATAGTTATGGGATCCAATGAAGCAGAAATTCAAGGGATCAACAAGGGTCAAGAGATCACAACTTCAAGCTCTAAAAATTGAGTTTGAAATATTGAGAATGAAGGAAGGAGAAACTGTCAATGCTTATTTCGGAAGAACTCTCTCAATTGCCAAGAAGCTGAAAGCATGTGGAGAGAATGTCAAAGAAGCTGATATTACAGGGAAGATTCTGTGATCCTTAGTTCCTAAATTTAATTATGTTGTATGCTCAATTAAGGAATAAAATAATGTTGAGACTCTAACAGTAGATGAACTTCAGAGCAGTTTGTTGATTCATGAACAAAGAATGACAGACCCAATTGAGGAATAGCAGGTCTTGAAGGTCACTAATGAAGATCGAGGTGGAAGAGACAGAGGCTGGACTAGAGGTCGAGGAAGAGGCAGAGGTCATGGAAGATAAAGTGTAGATAAAGTAATTGTAGAATGCTACAAGTGTCACAATTTGGGGCATTATTAGTATGAATGTCCCGATTGGGAAAAGAAAGCTCATTATGCAGAAATTGATGATGAAGATGAGATGCTGCTGATGGCACAAGTAGATTCGAAGCAAAATAAAAGGGAAGGAATATGGTTTCTTGATTCTGGGTGTTCAAATCACATGTCTGGAAACAAAGAATGGTTCACAAGACTTGATGAAGGATTCAAGCATTCGGTAAAACTTGGGAACTAAACTAATGGTGAAAGGGAAATGAGACATCAAGCTGGAATTTGGAGGAAAAGTCCAAACAATAAGTGATGTGTATTTTATACCTGATTTATGCAATAATTTGCTCAATATAAGTAAATTACAAGATCGAGGCATCATTATTCTGATCAAACATGGAGCTTGCAAGCTAAACCATCCAACTCGTGGGCTTATAATGGAAAGTACAATGACTGTCAACAGAATGTTTGTGGTCACCGTAAATATTCTCAGGACATTAGCCTCCTATTGTCATTTTCTGCTATGATTTTGGTTATTGTTGTTGTGGTTATTTTTGGTTGGTGTTGCTGTTTGAGGCTCCATTTTGATTATATAAAAATCTGCTGGGAAAATAAGCTCGTTAACTTTTACCAGAACATCATCAAGGACTCCTTCTGGATGTACAACAGACCTGTCCGCCAATTGAATGGTAACACCTGTTTTTGTTAAGAAACCCACATTAAGTGATTTATAAATAGAATATGTCATTACATTTATAGAAGCCCCTAGATCACACATAGCCTTCTTAATTCCCAGATGGCCTATTTTGCATGGTATTGCAAACATGCCCCTATCTTTGCATTTTGTCAGCATTTTTCGCTGTAACACTGCGGATACATTCTCACCAACATTCACCCTTTCATTACCTATTAATTTTCGCTTGTTGGTGCAAAGCTCTTTAAGAATTTAGCATACCGCGATATTTTCTTGATGGCGTCCAACAGTGGAACGACATTCCTAAATGTTTCAAGGATTTCCTTATCCTTTTTACCTCTTCAACACTGGTTGAATCGTTCTGGAAATGGAGATTGAATTTTAATAGAGGCTTCGGTTAGACTTGTTCGTCTTTCTCGAGTTTTTCTTGGGCGATTTATTTGCCAAGATTCTTGTCAGGAATTGGTTCCAGTACCTTTCCACTTTGCAACATTACTGCATTTGCATTTTGTCTAGGGTTTGGTTTTGTTTGTGACGACAGCTTCCCTTGAGAGGTTAATTTCTCGATCGATGTGGTCAACTCTTTGATCGACGCCTCAGTTTTCTGTTGGAAATCCTTCATCTTTTTTTGGAAATGAAGAGTTTGCTGTTGAAAATTAAGAACATTAGTTGCTAACTTATTGACCATGGTTTCTAGAAAATTACCTGAACCTTGCGGCTGTTGTGGAAACTGACTTTGGTATGACTGGTTATTTCGTGGATTGACCCCATAACTTAAGTTAGGATGGTCCCTCCACCTTGGGTTGTAGGTATTAGCGTGGGGGTCATATTGCCTTTGTGGCGGCCCAGGGAAATTTCTTACAGCATCCAGATGGGCCATGGTATCATCATATAAACTGGGACATGCATCAGTTGCATGATCAGGTGTAGCACATATTTCGCATAACCGGGCTGTCTTCGCTTTTTCTGTAATAAAAGAGTTCATCATATTAGTAAGTCTATCAACTTTATCCTCTAAGGTTGAATTACTTGGCTGGTGAGCCCTTCTAGAGGGTTCAGTATTGGCTCGAAACTGCTGAGAATTTGCAGCCATCGTGGAGATCAAGTCTCTTGCTTGTTGGGGAGTCATATTGACCAATGCTCTTCCACTAGCAACGTCTACCATATTTATCTCCATGGGCTTCAAACCTTCATAAAAATATTGGAGGAGAGATTGCTCCGTTATACCATGTTGTGGGCAGCTTGCACACAACTTCTTAAATCGCTCCCAATAATCGTAAAGGGACTCAGCTTCTTTTTGCCTTATTCCAACGATCTCTCTTCTTAGCTCAGCTACTCGAGACGTTGGAAAAAACCTGTTCAAAACAAACGAGATAGATCAGCCCAAGTTGTAATAGATTCAGGGGGTAAATAAAATAACCATTCATTAGCGGAATCTACTACAGAGAAAGGGAAAGCACGCAATTTAATCTGATCCTCAGTTACCCCCTGAGGTTTCATGCTAAGACAATCCATATGAAACTCTTTCAGATGCTCGTGGGGATTTTTATTTTGCAACCCATGAAAAGTTGGCAGTAACTGGATTAAACTTGACTTCAACTCAAAATCAGTATCCACAGTAGGATATACGATACATAATGGCGATTGTTCTATCGGAGCTTCAGCCAGTTGCCGAATCGTTTGAGCCATTGATTGGTATGCTAGATTCGAGTTTTCGTTAACCCTAGTGTTAAGTACTTCTTCTGGTGAGACGACTTCTACTTTTTCACTTTCAAGTGTTCGAGTAGGGTTTATGTTAACCCTAGACTCAGCTTCATCGTCGACTTTGATTTCTGGCGGTGGGTTACTTTGAGTTCCAACCACCGCTGACTACTTTTTCTGTAACTTTGTCTCATTGGGATTGGCTCTAGTAGTCTTTTCAATTTCTGAATCGAACGCAAGAGTACCTAGAGCAGATCTGATCATAAGAAACAAAAAAACAAGATTAGTACGTTGCTAGTCCCCAACAACGACGCCAAAATTTGATGAGGTCGTTGAAAGCACCAAAAATATCCTATCCTTAATAAATCATGAAAAAGAATAGTAAAAGGGAAGTAGGGTCAAATCCTCAGGGACTGGATTTGCACAATATCTTGTTCCATGAAATCCCGACAGAATCTTGCCCAAGAAAACCTGCGTGCCTAGAAAAAAATAAAAATAACAGAATTAAAGGTTTGGATCTGGAAATGAAAAATAAAATAAAAGCAGAATTAATAATATTGAATCGAAAATTCGGGAAATTAAAAATAGAGTTGAGAGAAAGAAAATTCTTATGGGAGATTTCAGCCTCCAGTTGTCTCGTTCTGCCTTGGGTTCAATCCTTGACTTTTAGATGATCCTTCCCAAACCGAATAAGCCAGTTATAGTGGAAGAGGACACCTACGACCACTAGCTCCAAGGATTTAGACTTACGATTTAGTAGAACCTGACTCTAGCCAACAATCGCTTCTGTGGGATCATCTTATGCTAGATCAACGCTTCTCAATGGCGAATCCCACGCCATTTTGTCTCTTGGGCTCGCCAACCTCTGACGCAATAAGCTAATGAACCGATTGTGTAACCTTACCAAAACATACAACATAGAGAAATTATTCCAAAGAAGAGTAAACGGAGAGTAGCAAAGCAACTACAGCTCATCCACTCTGATATTTGTGGCCATTTCACCTGTATCATATAGCAAAAAAGAGGTACATGTTAACTTTCATAAATGATTTTAGTCGAAAGCTTTGGGTTTATTTTCTGAATGAGAAGAGTGATGCATTTATAACTTTCAAAAATTTCAAAATAATGGTGGAGAAAGAGTCTGGTTTATCAGTGTGTAGTTTAAGAATAGACAGAGGAGGGGAATTCAACTTTGAGGAGTTCTCAAATTTTTGCAATATATAAGGCTTCAAAAGGTAACTCACAACAGCTTATACACCTCAGTAAAATAGAGTTGCTGAGCATAAAAACCGTACCATTCTCAACATGGTGAGATGCATGCTTGAAGAAAAAAAGATGCCCAAAATATTCTGGCCAGATACTGTAAAGTGGGCAAGCCATGTGTTAAACAGAAGTCCCACTGCCTGCTTGAAGAATAAAACCCCTAAAGAATGTTGAAGTAACTTCAAACCCAATGTTGAATACTTTCGGGTGTTTGGATGCATTGGAAATGTTCATGTACCCAAGGAAAAAAGACAGAAGCTAGATGTAAGAAGCTAAAAGCAAGTTTTGATTGGTTATAACAAAGAATCCAAAGGTTACAAAATGATTGATCCATTGACAAAGAAAATCACCATCAGTAGAGACGTTGTTTTTGAAAAAAATGAAGGCTGAGATTGGAGCAGTACAAAAGAAGAAACCATAAATGATGTATTAGATTAGGGAGAAGCCTATGAAGAAGCATAAAATTAAAATGATGAAAATGAATCAGATTTAAATGACAAAGATTCAGTTAATGAGAACTCCACCTCAAGTGACACAGCAGATCTGTCCAATGATGAAGCAACAGCTCCTCAAACTCGAGAAAGAAGGGCTCCAGCATATCTAGATGATTGCATGAGTGGAGAAGGTCTCTGAGAAGATGAGGTGCAAAACTTTGTGTTATTTTTATATATCGGCGATCCTTTATCCTATGAACAAGTAGTAAAATCAAAAGATATGAGGAAGGTGATGGATCTTAAAATTGAAGCAATAGAGAAGAATCATACATGGAAGCTGGTAAAAGCTCCCTCTAGTGTGAAAGTGATTGGAGTCAAGTGGGTCTATTGGACAAAATTGAACGAAAATAGAGAAATTGATAAGTGCAAGGCGAGATTGGTGGCCAAGGGATATGCTCAAGAGAAGGGGATAAACTATAATGAGGTGTTCATTATTGTAGCAAGATAGGATACTATTCGAGTGGTATTAGCTTTTGTAGCAAGAAATGGCTGGAAAGTCTTTCAGCTCGACGTCAAAAGTGCCTTTCTACATGGTGAACTTAGTGAAGATGTATACGTCGCTCAACCACAATTTTATGAGTGAAGGGAGAAGAGGACAAAGTGTACAAATTGAAGAAAGCTCTCTATGACTTAAAATAAGCTCCAAGAGCATGGTTCAGCAGTATTGAAGGATACTTTATCAAAGAAGGTTTTGAAAAAAGCTGTTGTGATCACACTTTGTTTGTCAAGAAGCATGAGGATAACAAGATTCTAATTTTAAGTCTCTACGTTGATGATCTCATTTTTACAAGTAATGATTTGTTAATGATGCAAGGTTTCAAAAAATCAATGAAAAATAAGTTTGAAATGACTAATCTGGGTGAGATGAAGTACTTTCTGGGAATAGAAGTATATCAAGGCACTAATGGGATCTTCATCAACCAAAAGAAATATGCCAATGATGTTCTTGAAAAATTCAGAATGGGGGCTTGCAATGGAGTCAGGAATCCAATAGTTCCTGCAGTAAATTGTCAAAGGAGAAAGGAGCACAAGTCAATGAAACCTTATTCAAGAAAATCACTGGAAGTTTGATGTACATGACAGTCATAAGACCTGATCTAATGTATAGTGTATGTTTGATCAGTAGATTCATGACAAATCCAATGGAAGCACATATGCTGGCAGCTAAAAGAATTTTGAGATATGTTCAAGCTACCACAGATTTTGACATTTTTTACAAGAGGAATTGCACACATGAACTGATGGTGTCCACAGACAGTGATTATGCTAGAGATTTGAGTGATCGAAAGAGTACTTCAGGCTATGTCTTTATGCTAAGTGGAGGAGCAGTAGCTTGGGCATCAAAGAAGCAACCCGTTGTTACTCTGTCAACTACAGAAGCAGAGTATGTAGCTGCTGCCTCATGTACTTGTCAAAGTGTATGGTTGCAGCGAATTTGGAAGAAAATTGAAGGTACCCAAAGCAATTCAGTCAAAATTTTTTGTGATAACTCCTCTACCATTAAGCTTGCAAAAAATCCAGTCTTTCATGGAAGAAGTAAACACATTGATATAAGGTTTCACTTTCTAAGAAATCTTATATCTGATGGATCAATTAGCATGAAGTATTGTGGAACTGGTGAGCAAGTAGCTGATAGTATGACCAAACCCTTGAAGCTCGATCAAGTTGAAAAAATCAGATAAGCACTTGGCGTTTGAAGTTGCAACAATATAAACTAACATACACCTGGTATGTTTAGTTTAGGGGAGGGTTTTTTTTAGGTTTGAAGAAGTCTTATGTTTTTTGAATAAGTTCCTAATTATTAGAAGCATATCTTAGTTGGTTTTTGTTTTTAAATTAGTCTTTGTTTCAGTTTTTTAGTTTCCTGAGTTAGTGGGATACATTAGCTTCTTTTTAGCTTTTTTTTTGTAAGGCTATTTAAAGCCACTACTATTTGCTTTCAAAGTTATGAGGAATATAGATTGCATTGTGTTTCATTTCTCTATTGAGTTCATCATTTTATTTTCCAGTCATAACTAGATATATAATTAGGTATATAAAATTAGGGCTAAAATAATTTGTTATTAAGTCCTAACTCTTCGTTTACTAATTACAAAGTTGTTTAGTCATGAATTCAATCCATTAAAAGTACCATGATTGAACTCCCTACGATATACCATTACGAAAGCTACATAAATCAAGCTTTTGTCCAATGACCTTGTCCTTCGTGAGTTACCCTTATAGAATATTTGTGATCTCTTTAGGTTAAATCTATTCACTTGATCAATCCACTTTTATCTTATGATTACTATTGTATCTCTTGCAATGAAAATGATCATTACTTAAACCAATAATGATAAAATTGTTTGTCCTAGAAAAATGACCCATGGTCATTTCCATTTTCATATTTCATACAATGCCAATGATAGGATACCATCTACTCTTTTTATTGAGCTATGATTTGACTGTTGTTCGATTGTCATTTGGATTGAGTGTAGGGTGTTACAAACCTTGTGTTTAATGTTAAAGAGAAGAAAAAAGGAATAAAATGGTGAAAACATGTGTTTAAAAAATTGAAATGAAGAAATGAATTGAAGATGCACTTACCATATTAGATTAGTAGTATTGAATAAAAAAGTTAAGGAGAAAAGTAAGAAGAATTCGAGAGAAAATTTATTGATAAATCTCTAACTCTTGCGTGAAAATGAGAAAGAAAATGTTTCCCTCTTCTAACAATAAATTGAAAACCATTTTGCTATCAACTTCCACCACAACTTTGTGAATTCCCTTGTCCCGTGCAAGTTTTAGATCCTCATAAACTTCCCATAGTTCAGCTTTAAGTATAATGCTTATCCTCATACTATGCCTAAAGCCTGGAATCCAACACCCTGTACCATCTCGCAATAGGCCCTTATAGTAGCTTGATTAGTAAAAGTCTGAAATGCTATATCAGAATTTAGTTTAATTTATCTTTCTAAGGTATTTTTCCATCCAATCTTTCTTTCAATTTTGGCATTCTTTTTTGTTTCTTCTCTCTTGACTTGATCACACATTTATCAAGCATTAAACAATAGGAAATGGTTACATTAGACTAAGAGTTACATTCTGTAGGCGACATGGTACTACGTTGCTCTCAAATTTTCTAAGTGGCCAAATTGAAAAATAGTCCTTGCACAATCCTTTCCATGGTTTCCTCGTCCTAGTTGTTCAAAATATCATAGATCCAAGATGGTAAGATGAACACTAAAAAATGGTTCTATATGAAGCGAGTATGAGTTTGTGACATACCAAATCTGCTATGTTATAGTCTCTCAATGTGTGTATGATAGATTCTTAAGCGACTGCACAAATTTGACAAATTGGGTTGTCCATCGTCCCTCTTTTGCACCACTCGAGATTAGTTAAGAGTTTCTCGTGGCTAGCAATCCAAAGGAAATTCTTTACTCTTTGTGGTCCCTCAAAGCTCTACTCTTTTTTCCATTTCTTATCTTTCTAGCACCAACCTCTTTATTATGTTGCTTATAACCTTCCACAACAGTTAGAACACCATTTTTAGTAGCAAACATCTTGGTTACCATTCTTCTTTAGAGGTAAGGTACCTTGTAATAACCCAATTTTTAATGGTGTTGAAAAACATGGTTTTAGAACCTCATTTTCATAAGTCCAAGTTTGTAAGGATGAAAAATAAAGATTGAAGAAGTTATTTTGAAAATATATTGAAGTTCAATTAAGTTATTATGATTTCATGCTTGAATCAAGTAACTAAAAAACCACTTCTTTCCACAATGTGTGGCTGGCCAAGCAAATGACTAAATTGGGGGATTCTACTCGCCATTTTTAGTAAACTCATCTACCAACCTTCACTATAAATACCTACTCCCATTCCTCATATCCATCACCCCTCATCTTTAAAACATCATTCATCTCTCACTCTCATTTCATTCTCCCATTTGATTTCTTTCTTTCCACGCATAAGCATCCATATTTTCGCTTTTCCTTAGCTAGCAAATCCTTGAGAATGTACTATCTTGGTTAGCCACCTTGAGAAGTAACTTGTGAAGAAACAAACACAAGGATTGGAAGAAGCCATTTAGATCAGATTCTGCGAGACTACCAAATTAATCAGAGTTTATTCTCCCTTATCTTTGTTTATTTTGATTTTAATCATGTTCGCAACTTGTTTTGTTATCTTGTCATCAATAATGGTAGCTTAATTTTGTTTAGCTAGAATGATTGCATTAATTCAATAATGTTTATTTAAATTGTGTTTATGATGTTCTATGCCTCAATCGTTCATATTTTCAATTAAACTCAAGCATGCATGTCATTCATATGTAATTGAATTCATTAGAATTAGTTGAGCGATCGTAGCTAGACGACGACCAATGGACGCAATAATTGAAATGTACATGCTTAATTTAGATCCTAGCTCGACTAAATTAAAGGTTCATAATAAATCGAGAGAGATCTATTATCTTGAATAGCTGTTAGGTTTATGTGATTAAATTGTTTCAAACTTAGCCCGTCGTTGTTACTTCACATGAATTCTAAAAAACCCTTAGTTAAATATGATCAGTAATATGCATGTTTTTCTAGGTAAAAGATTTCGAAAGGACTTAATTTTGGTTTTAAGCTTATGAATGATCGAGTTGACATGGAATATTTTCCAGAACATTATTAAGCATGATAAAAATGAACTAAGTTGCTAGATGTACTTATTCCAGCCTATTCAGGTTATTGATTGTTGAAGTTTGTGAATTTGTTGCTAAACCCATCTCATTCATTCTATTGCATACATTGCATTTAGATTAATTTGCATTAGGGATCACTTTGCATTTAGTTCATTTAATTTAATTTAACAATCAATCACCTAAAAAATATTGTGTTTTTCTACTAATTTTTAAATTCTTAATTTTACAATTAATTGATTAACATACACAGTCCCTGTGGAGACGATAACTCTTTTGCTTACGTATTACTTGAAACGACTGTGTAAACTTGCACAAACCACACGTTACAAAAAAAAATTACATTGATCGAACAAACATATATATCATTCATCAGAGTTTACAAAATTGCTGACCTTAAATATGCAATACAAAACTTGACTCTAACTAAACTTACTCAAAATGGGCCACACGCCCGTGTGACTCATACACCCTAGCTGATACAGCCTGTGTGGCCCACAGGGTCTGACACATGACCATGTGGCTCACATGGTCTGGCACACGGACTGACACATGGCTGTGTGACTCACACAGTCTAGCGCACGGCCTGACACACGGCCGTGTGGCATCGCCAAATTCATTTTTGCATAGTTTAACGGATTTTCATGTTATTGCTGCACACAAAACAAGTCGGGTTCGATCACACACCTGATCAATTTTTAGAGATATCGACATTACTGCTGTACAGGCCAATTTTCCCAGGCCCGCACCAAATAAATAACAACCCAATACCTCAGCCTAAAACCCTAGCCCAAAACACCCTAAACCAAATCAGAAAAAAAAACCTAGCCTCCATAACCCTAGCCGCCACCCTAGCCTCTACCATGCCTACCAACGCCACCAACTCTACCACCGGCCAACCACTCCCTGCAAGGAAGAACAAGCACGCAAGAAATGACAAGAAATAATACAAAAACATTGTAAAAAAAGGCTATAAAAAGCCATTCAAATTTTTGTAAGGGGGCGAACTTCATCACTGTATTTTGGGGATTTCTTTTTGAAAATAATAAAAGAAAGCAGTTAAATCAAAGATTAAAAGGTGGCTTTCTTATTTTTTTCGTTTTTGTTTGTTTTTTGAATTTTCAAAATATTGAATAAAAAAGTAAAAAAGGAGAGGCCTTTTACCTTTTTTCTCCATCATCGGAGTGTTGGAGGCCGAGGATCTGCATCGGAGAAAAAAAAGGAAACTTTTGGACTCCCCGTGCATTGCGCCGTGTGGCGCCGTGACCGTGGCCGGTCTGATAGGGTTTCGGCGGACCCTTGGCGATTTCGGGAGGAAAGGGCTTGAGAGAGTTTGAAGTTTTTTATTTTGAAAAGAAGAAGGAAATGAATTTTTTGTAAAATTTTTGGAATTTATAGGGGTGTGAAACGGCGCCGTTTTGGCTTGGCACCAAAACACCCAAAACGACGTCGTTTTGCCTTAGATCGGATCGACCCGACCCGAACCACCAGAGGATCCGCGTGTTTTTGGGAGTTGGGTTATTTCTCCTTTTGGTCCTTCTGCTTTTAAATAATTTTGCAATCAAGTTCTTTTTGTTTTTAAATTCGTTCTGTAATTTATTTTCATTTACAATCTGGTCCATTTTGAAACGCAGTGTTTTGGAGGGTGGGGATTATTTCCCATTTGGTCCCTTCATTTTTACGCGCGTCACATTTGGGCCCCGATTTGTGTTTTCTTTTTTAATTTTGGATCTTTAATTTTATTTTTATTTCAAATTAGTCTCTTTTGTGTTTTATTTTTAATTTGGGTTCTCAATTTTATTTTAACTCCATTTTAATACAGTTTTCATTTATTATCATTTTTTTTCTCTCACGAATATGTACATAGATATTTATATATATTTTACGTATTAAAATATGTATACCTTCATATATATATACATACCTTTTTCTTATATGTACATATATATTTTCATATTTTATAATTTTTATCTATTTTCTTTATTATTATTATTATTATTATTATTTTCATTTATTTAATTATTTATATGTCCATTTATTTAATGTTTTAGTTTTTTATTTTATTTATTTACTTGTTATTTCATGTACATGATTGATTTGTTTTTTTATTTATTTGTTTGTTTTTGCTCATATTATTTACATTATCATCATTATCATTATTTTGCTTCTATTTTTACTCGGATTTACCAAAAAACAAAAAATTTCAAAATAAGTAATACTCGGTATTTGGGATCTTCGAGAAAATCAAGTCCTAACGTATTGGGTTTCGTTCTTCTTCATTGAATCTAAATAATCGAGATTACTCCTTTAAAAAATAATAAAAAACTCATTATCGGGAATTCAATATGTTGTGTCCTAACGTATTGGATATGACACGTTGTTTTTCGAGATGAGAATTTTCCTAAAAATAACCAAGGCAATATTCAATGATTCAGAATTTTGAGAAATTGTGCCCTAACGCATTGGGCTGCGATTTCCTCATCTGACTCGAACAATTGGATATACTTTTTAAATTTTATCATATGGGTTTTTAGACAAGCAGTTTGTTTCGTATAAGTTTTTTAAAATAAAGGACCGTATTTTTTAAATCTCTTTAAAGTTTTCAAATTTCGACATTAAGACATTAAGTAATCAACTAGGTACCAATTTTGGGCGTATCGAGGGTGCTAATCCTTCCTCGTGCATAACCGACTCCCGAACCCATTTTTTTGAACTTCGTGGACCAAAACTGTTGTTTTAATAAAATCAAATCGTTTATTAAAAACAACCACTTTTCAGGGTGACCCAATCACACCTTAGCAAAAAGGATTGGTGGCGACTCCCGTTTTCGTTTTCATTTTCAAAACCCAAGTCGACCCCGTTTTTGATCAAAAGAATGGTGTCAACAGCTTGGCGACTCCACTGGGGACTTTAAATAAGAGAGTCAAGCCACGAGTTGATTATTTCTTGTCTTTTTGTCGAAAGTTGAAAATTTGATTTAAATATACGATCCTCCCATTGCATTTCAATTGTTTTGAGTTTTCGTCATGTTTTATATTTTAATTTTTTTTATGCATTTCTACATTGCATTGCATGACCGTTGGTCACACCTTCTTAAGTGGGAGTGAGAAGCTAGTCCTTCGTGAGGTTTTCACCTCTGTGCAGGATAGTGAATCGCTTTCGGGATACATCCGTACCTATGTCTTCATGAGATTTTCATCTCCGTGCAGCCATAGGGAAATGTATTCCCCTGAACCGAACTCGGTCCGCATGAGCCTATAATGGGTGAGGATCGAGGAATCTGCTGGTTCGGGTACCCTTACTTTAGAGCCAAACCTCATTTAGTGAACCTTAGGAGCCCACCCTAAGTAGAACCACTTCGAACCCCTAGTATTCACCCGAATAGGTGTTTTATTTACTCTTGTTTGCTTTGTACTAACCCACTTTCTTTTGTTTTGATTATGATTGCATTGCATTTTCATCATAAAAAGAGGTGTTGATTCACGTTCGGTTGTTAAATAGAGAACTTGTCATAAGGAAATGGGTTTCTTGATAAAGTGGATAATAATACGGTTGTCCGAATATATTCCGAGAAAATACAACAAGAGAAGGGTGATAGTTTAATGGAGGACTACACGACCATTGCTCCGTTGCCCGAGAATTCAAGATGAAAAAAATTATTCGAGAGCTGCTGAACTTTCTTAAAAAAGAAGCCAATGAGCATAACGAGGATGAGCGAGCAACGAGTCGCGGCCCGGATCAAGCAAAAGGGAGATAAAAGAGACGTCCCTTTTGAAGAGTTTGTGAGATTTATCTTAACGCGCGAATGAAGAAAAGGATCGTTCTCTTGGAACATAAGGGCAAAGCCGTATATATATCCGCTTTATGTAAAGAGATTTGTTTTCTAGTAAAGTTGTTCTAATAGAATTGAACCAAGAGTCAACGTCTCTTTTTTGCATTCATTTCATGCATCTGCATTGCATTTCATTGCATGCATCAAATTTCACTAAAAGACCCTAATCAAACGAAATCATTTCAGAGTCAATGGAAACCGACCTACCAAACCAACACCCTTGCGCTACCCGAACAGGAACTAGAGAAATGGAACAAAGGTTGGAAAAATTAGAGCGAAAGCAGAATCTGAATCTGAGGAGCAATTGATCGAATTTCAACAAGAGATGAGAGATCAGATGCTAGAATTATAGAGAACTATGATAAGCCAATTCAACCGATTGCTAGCTGGAGAGTTAAAAAAAGAAAGGACCTGATAGACCACTCTGAGGTTGATAATGAGGATTTTGCTTATTTCTTAGATTGTACTCCGACAAGTGTCCAGGTCCAGCCAGATGGGCACCCACAAGGGGCACTCTTTACCATAAGATCTCAACAATATCAGACTGGTACAAAGCACCAGTGAGTGGCTTGACAGGCCCAAGATCCAATTTGAGGAACAATTTTCTTGTTGCACGTGATGATCCAGTAGAAATGAAGCAGGTGAGGGCAGAGTACCCAGATACTATAGAGACCCCAAGGAAGAAGGGGAATAGGGGGAATAATGCGAACAGATATAACAAGGGCCACTCAAAACCAATCACTGTGGGCCGGTCAAAGACAGACACCACCAGACGTCGGAGTCCTTTAAAGCAAGAATCTGGGGTGAAGCCAGGTACCGAGAAGCTCCAGTTTACACCAATTTCGACGTCATATAAGGAACTGTATCAGAGATTATTTGACGCACGTGTTGTCTCCCCTTTCTACTTGAAGCCTTTACAACCTCTGTATCCCAAATGGTATGACACAAATGTGTAATGTGACTATCATACAGGAATTACGGGGCATTCTATAGAAAACTGCACTGCCTTTAAAAAGCTGGTCGAAAGGTTTATCAATATGGGCATTGTCAAATTTGAGGATTCACTCAGAACAGAAAACCCGCTACTCAATCATATGGATAATGAAAGGAATGCGATGTATGAAGAAATGTTAGGAAACGTTCACATCAGTGCCGGATACGAAGAGGCAACTGGAGAAGAGATCTTATTAGATATTCGCCCTTACAAACTTGAGAGTGTTCTAAATAATTATACAGAAGAGACCCCTATAGTATTTAGAGCTTACTTAGAGTAATATTTAGAACACACTTGTTGCTTTCAGCCTAGAGGCAACAAGAACTCTTTTGTGAAATAGGCTCACGTCTGAACGTCATCATTTTAATGGAATGCATCTTTGCGATCTTTTGAACCAATATTCTTTCATTTCTTATGAATGATTATTTTTATTCTTTTATTCTTTCATCCAAATCATTCATTCATTCATTCATAATCATACTGCGCAGATAATTATACTTAAATTCATACATTCTTTGTATATTCTCTTGTACCTACAATAGGTCCCTGAATATCAACGACATGAATGACACTACTACATACTTAGAACCTTCTTTTGAGCGGGACATGTGTTTAGAGGGATCTCACGACTTTGAAGATGACATAGATTGTAGCTTATCTCCGGACTTGTTGAGGATGGTAGAACAAGAGGATAAACAGATCCTACCTCTCAAGGAATCATTAGAAATTGTGAGCTTGGTGAATACTAGAATTGATCTGACCACAGAGACGAAGCAAGACCTTGTTGAGTTACCTCTAGAGTTCAAAGATGTCTTTGTATCATACCAGGTATACCTCGATTCTTATAATAAAACCTGTACAACAGCACGATGTCAGAAATTTACAGTGCGAACGATGCAATTCTTTGCCGGGGCAATGCCTCTCTCGTTGAGTCAGCATAGCTTTGCCCATTTGAAGTCAAGTTTCCATCCCTTCAAGATGTTGTTGGATTTTATCCTGATTAAGGAGAAAGATCCAAAGTTTTCTGTCGTAGTTACGTCCCAAAAGGGCTCTATGAAAGAAATTTGGTACCAAAGAAGATTTTTCACATACAAGATGAAAGTGGAAGACTTTAGAATAACATTGATTCTGTCGAAAAACATGACCAGGACTTGCCTGATCTCATGAGTTCAGACTAAAAAAAAAATCAAAAAAATCAAAAAATCAAAAAATCAAAAAAAAATTAAAAAATCAAAAAAATCAAAGTCAAAAATAGGAGAAAAAGAAAAAAAGAAAAAAGAAAAAAGAAAAAGGAGAGGTCAAGGCGAAAACTCGTAAAGGGCACTTTGACCAAAGGCGGATCTGAGTTGAAAACCCGAAAAAGGGCGACTCAAATTTTGAGTAAAAAGGGGCATGGACATCACCATTATAGAAGACTTCTAATGGGCATTGCTTCATTTTTGAGAGGCTACTTCATGGATCAACGTCATCCTATACCGATACAGAATTTCAGAAAGGATAGTATTGGAAAATGCACGATAATTGAGGTCTGAAATCAATTCAGAAGCAGACACCACGTTTTGTCACCAAATTACCTAGAGGTGAACAAGGATTGGCATGATAAATTACCATTTTCCCTCATTGTTTGTTGAACATCTGTACTGGGGCAACACCTCTCTTTTTGGTTTACAGGATTGAGGTAGTTTTACCTATTAAAATCCCCTCATTGCTTGTTGGAGGGATCCAATTGAGATGTGATCAGTTGGCCCTAGGAAAAGGGTTAAAAGCTATTCATCAGGGTCGGATGTACCAGAAATAAATGATATAAGCCCATAATAAATAGGCTCGTCTCAGAAAATTCCACGAGAGGGCTGGATGTTGAAAAAGATTCTTCATTAACGAAAAAATTCTAAAGGGAAATAAATGCCAAACCGGGAATGCCCCTATGTTGTAAAGAAAACCATTTTCAGAGAAGCAATGATCTTGAGTGAGATTGCTAATCCTATAAACTCGGATCCAGTCAAGAAACACGTCGTTTAAAGCAGAAGAAAGGACCAAGGTAAAAACCTGCAAAGGGCACTTTGGGCCAAGAAAAAAAGGAAAAAAAAGAAAAAAATGAATGAAAATGAGAGAATGAAAATGAAAAATGAAAAATGGAGAGGCTAAGGGGAAAACCCGTAAAGGGCACATTAGGCCAAAAGGGATTTGAGTTGAAAACCCAAAAAGGGCGGCTCAAATATTGATCAGAATGGGGCATGAAGTGATCAGATTGGGGCATGTGGTGATCTTGCTATACCTGAATCAATAGGAAAGGGTAAGGCGACATCTTGGGGCATCGACAGAGTCCTGTAGATCTCCTAAACACATGTCAAACTCAAGAAAGTCTTCAGAAAGTTTGTACAGAGAAGTTCAAGCTGCGATATCTGGGGCACCTAACCTTCATACTATTTATATATTGAATTTGTTGTTGTTCTTGGAATACTTCATTCTTTTTCAAGATACGTGTTCCAATTAATTCCTTTTTTATTCTTACTACCCTTGATAATTCATTCATTTCGAACTTGCTCTCAAATCAATTCTATTTCATCCATCGTTATATTCTTTTTTGCTAGTATGTTGCATTAGAATGATGATACTTTCACAATGAAAGTTTTGCATATTACTCTAGAAGTTTCAAAATAATATAGGAACCTGAAACAGGACAATTGTTTAGAAAACACCAAGTTTAAAGGGTGAAATATCTAAGAAGGAAGGGTCTAAGTTAAAGACTATCCTTTCAGATTTTGTTGTCCAAACATTGATTGTACAAAATGACAAGATGTCGTGTTAGTGACAAAACTTCAATGAACAAACAAGCAAGGATCACCGAGTGATAAGAAAAGGTTTTCTCGGAGAAAAAAATTTTGCAATTGTGCATGAGCATTTGGTATGACACCTTGGGAATGGGGTAAAGAACCAAAGAGCTTCACATTCTGTATCTTTAAATTGCGATAGGAGAAGATTGAGAAAAGCCATATCTTTCTACCCTTGGGTTACAGTGGGAGATTGATGGTACAAATTTTGCGCCCCAGTAGATTAAACTTTGAGGTTCACAGTGGGGGGAAACCTGGCTAAATGTTTCTTCAGAAATTCCAGTCGAGCAAGAAGGCGTTGTAACATGTCAGTGATAAGACAATGATCAATAACAACTCACACATTAAAAATGGATCATTCTCATGACATTCTGCATTCATTCAAATGTCATTCATACACATCTAGTTAGGAGCATTTGATTCATTCTGATCATGTCATCCTAATCACTAGGCATAATTAGGTTCATAAAATAGAACATACAGGTCATGTTCCCTAGAGAACAGATCAATGAAGATAGCAGATCTTGTCTTCCTATATTTGGCAGCAGAGGGGATCGAAGATAGTAGATCTTGTCTTCTTATAATTGGCAGCGGAGGAGATCGAATATAGCAGATCTTATTTTTCTGTATTTGGCAACGGAGGGGATCGAAGATAGCAGATCTTGTCTTCCTGTATTTGGCAGCAGAGGGGATCGAAGATAGCAGATCTTGTCTTCCTGTATTTAGCAGCGGAGGGGATCGAAGATAGCAGATCTTGTCTTCCTGTATTTGGCAGCGGAGGGGATCGAAGATAGCAGATCTTGTCTTCCTGTATTTGACAGCGAAAGGGATCGAAGATAGCAGATCTTGTCTTCCTGTATTTGGCAGCGGAGAAGATCGAAGATAGCAGATCTTATCTTCATGTATTTGGCAGTGTAGGAGATCGAGGATAGCAGATCTTGTCTTCCTGTAATTGGCAGCGGAGGGGATCGAAGATAGCAGATCTTATTTTCCTATATTTGGCAGCGGAGGGGATCGAAGATAGCAGATCTTGTCTTCCTGTAATTGGCAGCGGAGGGGATCGAAGATAGCAGACTTATCTTCCTGTAATTGACAGCGGAGGGGATCGAAGATAGCAGATCTTGTCTTCTTATATTTGGCAGCGGAGGGGATCGAAGATAGTAGATCTTGTCTTCCTGTATTTGGCAGCGAAGAAGATTAAAGATAACATATCTTATCTTCATGTATTTGGCAGCGAAGGAGATCGAGGATAGCAGATCTTGTCTTCCTGTAATTGGCAGCAGAGGGGATCGAAGATAGCAGATCTTGTCTTCCTGTATTTGGCAGCGGAGGGGATCGAAGATGGCAGATCTTATCTTCATGTATTTGGCAACGGAGGAGATCGAAGATGGTGAATCTTATCTTTCCAATATAGTGGAGAAGCAGATTTAAGCCATTAGTCCTATCACCCTAAGCAGTAGTGGAGTAGGTTGAAGATTGCAGATTCTGTCACCTTAAGCAGTAGTGGAGCAGATCGAAGATGGTGAATCTTATCTTCCCAATACAGTGGAGAAGCAGATTTAAGCCATTAGTCCTATCACCCTAAGCAGTAGTGGAGTAGGTTGAAGATTGCAGATTCTGTCACCCTAAGCAGTAGTGGAGCAGATCGAAGATGGTGAATCTTATCTTCCCAATACAGTGGAGAAGCAGATTTAAGCCATTAGTCCTATCACCCTAAGTAGTAGTGGAGTAGGTTGAAGATTACAGATTCTGTCACCCTAAGCAATAGTGGACTAGATCGAAGATGGTGAATCTTATCTTCCCAATACAGTGGAGAAGCAGATTTAAGCCATTAATCCTATCACCCTAAGCAGTAGTGGAGTAGGTTGAAGATTGCAGATTCTGTCACCCTAAGCAGTAGTGGAGCAGATCGAAGATGGTGAATCTTATCTTCCCAATACAGTGGAGAAGCAGATTTAAGCCATTAGTCCTATCACGCTAAGCAGTAGTGGAGTAGGTTAAAGATTGTAGATTCTATCACCCTAAGCAGTAGTGGAGTAGGTCAAAGACTGTAGATTCTGTCCCCCTAAGCAGTAGTGGAGCAGATCAACAATAACAAATCTTACCTCGAATCTCATCCCCCTGAAGTCGCAGCAGAGTGGATTGAAGCCACAAGTCATATTTCTTTTTGAAGTTGCACTGGTGTGGATCGACGCAACAAGACACAGTGGACTGGAGTGACGCTACTTGAAGATGAAAGGCACCAAGAAGTCAAGACTCGGCGAGACCGGGCAAAATTGGTCTTTCTTAGTCTTTGCTTTGTTCTCGTTACACGACAACGAGCAAAGAGGGGCAGCTGTACAGCCCAATTTGCCCGAGCCCGCACCAAATAAATAACAACCCAATACCTCAGCCTAAAACCCTAGCCCAAAATACCCTAAACCAAATCAGAAAAAAAAACCTAGCCTCCATAACCCTAGCCGCCACCCTAGCCCATGCCATGCCTACCAACGCCACCAACTCTGCCACCGGCCAACCACTCCCTGCAAGGAAGAACAAGCACGTAAGAAATGACAAGAAATAATACAAAAACATTGTAAAAAAAGGCTATAAAAAGCCATTCAAATTTTTGTAAGGGGGCGAACTTCATCAATGTATTTTGGGGATTTCTTTTTAAAAATAGTAAAAGAAAGCAGTTAAATCAAAGATCAAAAGGTGGCTTTCTTATTTTTTTCGTTTTTGTTTTTGTTTGTTTTTTGATTTTTTGAAATATTGAATAAAAAAGTAAAAAAGGAGAGGCCTTTTACCTTTTTTCTCCATCATCGGAGTGTTGGAGGCTGAGGATCTGCATCAGAGAAAAAAAGGAAACTTTTGGACTCCCCGCCGCCGTACACGCCGGCGACCGGCGGCCGGACCCTTGGCCAGATTTCGGGGAGGGAAAGGGCTTGAGAGAGTTTGAAGTTTTTTATTTTGAAAAGAAGAAGGAAATGATTTTTTTGTAAAATTTTTAGAATTTATAGGGGTGTGAAACGACGCCGTTTTGGCTTGGCACCAAAACACCCAAAACGACGTCGTTTTGCCTTGGATCGGATCGACCCGACCCGAACCACCAGAGGATCCGCGTGTTTTTGGGAGTTGGGTTATTTCTCCTTTTGGTCCTTCTGCTTTTAAATAATTTTGCAATCAAGTTCTTTTTGTTTTTAAATTCGTTCTGTAATTTATTTTCATTTACAATCTGGTCCATTTTGAAACGCAGAGTTTTGGACGGTGGGGATTATTTCCCATTTGGTCCCTTCATTTTTACACGCATCACATTTGGGCCCCGATTCGTGTTTTCTTTTTTAATTTTGGATCTTTAATTTTATTTTTATTTCAAATTAGTCCCTTTTGTGTTTTATTTTTAATTTGGGTTCTCAATTTTATTTTAACTCCATTCTAATACGTTTTCATTTATTATCATTTTTTCTCTCACGAATATGTACATACATACTTATATATATTTTACGTATTAAAATATGTATACCTTCATATATATATACATACCTTTTTCTTATATGTACATATATATTTTCATATTTTATAATTTTTATCTATTTTCTTTATTATTATTATTATTTTCATTTATTTAATTATTTATATGTCCATTTATTTAATGTTTTAGTTTTTTATTTTATTTATTTACTTGTTATTGCATGTACATGATTGATTTGTTTTTTTATTTATTTGTTTATTTTTGCTCATATTATGATGATTATCATTATTTTGCTTCTATTTTTACTCGGATTTACCAAAAAATGAAAAAATTTCAAAATAAGTAATACTCGGTATTTGGGATCTTCGAGAAAATCAAGCCCTAACGTATTGGGTTTCGTTCTTCTTCGTTGAATCTAAATAATCGAGATTACTCCTTTAAAAAATAATAAAAAACTCATTATCGGGAATTCAATATGTTGTGTCCTAACGTATTGGATATGACACGTTGTTTTTCGAGATGAGAATTTTCCTAAAAATAACCAAGGCAATATTCAATGATTCGGAATTTTGAGAAATTGTGCCCTAACGCATTGGGCTGCGATTTCCTCATCTGACTCGAACAATTGGATATACCTTTTAAATTTTATCATATGGGTTTTTAGACAAGCAGTTTGTTTCGTATAAGTTTTTTAAAATAAAGGACCATATTTTTTAAATCTCTTTAAAGTTTTCAAGTTTCGACATTAAGACATTAAGTAATCAACTAGGTACCAATTTTGGGCGTATCGAGGGTGCTAATCCTTCCTCGTGCGTAACCGACTCCCGAACCCATTTTTCTGAATTTCGTGGACCAAAACTATTGTTTTAATAAAATCAAATCGTTTATTAAAAAAACCACTTTTCAGGGTGACCCAATCACACCTTATCAAAAAGGATTGGTGGCGACTCCCGTTTTCGTTTTCATTTTCAAAACCCAAGTCGACCCCATTTTCGATCAAAAAAATGGTGTCAACAACTGCAATGATCCGAAACCTATATACGACATTCAAACCTAACTGATTAGCAAACTAACACCGAAACTAAAATGACTTAAGCAATCAACCCTTGAAAATTAAGCAAAACCAACCCCTAATTTGGGCATTCGACCATTTACCCTTGATAAACAATAAATTTTTTATAGCACCTAGATCACCGTATTTAGCTTCTTATGATCTTCACATTAAGATTTAAAATTAACCACCCGATCAAAAACACGACACAGAGATTACCACCAAGGAATAAGGCAAAAAAATGAAAGGAAAAGGAAAAAAAATGAAAACAAAGAGAAAGAAAGAAAGAAACGTCAGAAAAAAATAGAAAATGGGAAGATTGAGAGTAGTGGGGAGTTGGACGGTAAAAGAATGAGATCTTTTGGGAGCAAAATTCTCAAAATAAAATCTTAAAAAAAAACTACCCACTAGATCCTTAGTTATCTACATTAGACTTTTCCCTCAGAGTTTAAAACAAAAACAATTCCCTCTTGAACACAACAAGATTCAAACTCGGAACCTAAAGGTAAGCTAAAGCCTTACCACTAAACTAGCAATCTCATTCTTGTTGACAACTCAGATAATTTAAAAGATAATCTGTATGTGGCAAACCAGATATAGGGATAAAAATACTTAAAATTCAAAGGAAGGGATTTAAACATAGGACCTCAAACATTACGAAAACACTTAATCACTGCACCAAATCAAATTACTTGACACAATTCCTACGACTTTAATTCAAAAATAGGACGTGACAACTCCTGGTTCACTAACCCAATTTCTACTAACTCGATTTTTGGATTGTGACAATTTAATTATATAACATATTGTAATTATGTATTAATCTTAATAACATGCATAAACAATTTATTTGTTTTACGAATTTAATCGTAGTTGCTCCGACAACGAGTTTGGCATTCCGTAGCTCGGACTCGATGATCAGGTTGGGTTAGATATGGGGTGTTACATACTTGCTATGGAAAGCACAATAGAATAATATATGCAAGAATCAAATTTCTCCCAAGCCTAACTCCCATCAACTCGAGTCAGATCTCCCATGCACTAAAGTATCATTTAAGTCATGGTTTGAGCAATTGCATTGCTTACTTATAGGACACAATTCAAGAAGCCACACATCATTCTAGAAGTGAATCAACTTGCCATTCCCAATAGCCTACACAAGGTTGTTCTTCAAAGTTTCCCAAAGTTTTGATAGTGAATGCCACACAAATAAGCAACTTTTCCTTAGGATGCTTCTTGGGACAACCTCCTTAATCTTATACTTTACTATTAGAATTTTCACCAAGTAGGTATTGTATGGGTGCTGAGACAGCGAAAAATAATTCCTACTCAAAAATAAATTTGTAAATAGCAGTGAGTAGGGTCAAATCCATAGAGACCGATAGTAATTTTATTTCTTTAATAAACAAGTAAAACAAAAACAAAAACAAAAATAAGTGGGTTTAAAATTAAAATTAAAACAATATAAAAAGAGATTGCAAAATAAAAGAGAAGAAAATCAATGAGATGAGATGAAAGGTTTAGCCAAAGGTAAAATCTTCGTTTGATTCAAGAGTTTGATCATCAATGCAAAAATAATTTTTAGTTTTCTTTAATAAATTGGTTATAGTTATCAACGATCGCCTAGCAACCAATATCTTCTTGCTCTTCTCGATGATAAAAACAAACGTCATTAATTACTTCCCTTATCGATAAACAATCCTATAACAATCTTTAGGATTTAATCTATCAATAGTATTAAGAACGAAAGAGACCCAATTTTAGCCAACAAACACAAAATCGAGTTTTATTTAAGTTAGATTGCATGCCCACACAACATAGAATGCATATCACCGTTATACCCACCTATGCTGCTCATCACTAGTGTTAGAATAAATTAAACAATTATTGATTTAAAAATTCTAATTGACAAGACAAATATTCTAAGCTATTAGAATAAATTAAACAATTATTGATTTAAAAATTATAATTGACAAGACAAATATTCTAATCTATTGAATACGAATCCAACATCAACAAACTTGAATATTTGTAATTAAACTAGAAGACATGCAAATGCTAAAGAACAAATAACGATTAAGAACAATTAGATCTCAAAAGCTTTGTAGAATCAAACTTTGAAGTTTCTTTGACTAGAAAAGTTTTTAGAAATGCATGGAGAAAATAAAATGCAAAAATAAAAATAATACTAAGGTGACTATGTCTAGGTATCTTTCCACCTTAAGCAAAATGTTGACTTTTTGGCATATTTTCGTGTCAAAATTTTGACCATTTTTGGACACCTTATTGATGTTTTGTGGGTTTGATTTGTGAAATAACTTGAATTAAAGCTTTCAATTACCTTCGAATTGGAATATTATAGGCCCAAAATGGAGTTCTATAGCTCAAATTATGGCCAAAATACTAAAACAGTGTTGAAAGTCTAATCCAAAAAAAAACTTACCACAAATAAACTTTAAACTCAATTCTTCTCCTAAAAAAATAATAAATAAAATATAAGTATAATCAAAATAATTAACAATATAATTCAAAAAAGATAAATATAACAAATAATTAAAAAATTACGTAATTAAACCCTAGCTTCATTAGACCCTAGGGCACCATATTTTTGTGGTTTGACTCATTGGTTCCAGCTCTCTCTCTCTACAGTAGAGTCCTTACCACCTTTTCTACTTCTTTGCATAGTGGCATCGAAATTAAGTGGTTTGCATGAAGTAATTAAGCGAGAGTGAGGTTCGGCCACCCACTTAAACGCGTTTTTGACTTGGTGGAAATGTCTCCTTTTTAACCCTATTGCGAAGGAGGAGAACTCCAAGATACATAGAATGGAACCTAAAATATTTATCCAAGATTTAATGAATCGAGTGAGAAATCCGAATCTCAAATAAGTTGAGGTTCCAAAAAGAAAGCCACATGCTAAGGTAGTATATGGAGGTCAATTTCCTTTGCTAATTAGAGGTGATGTGTATGGGACCTTCGGTACAATTTTGCTAGTTATATGCCAAAACTTCCCCCTCCCCTCTCTCTATTCAATTAAAGCTCCATCTCCATCCAACATAAAATTTTAAGATGTCATTTTCTTATTCTAAAATTCCCCATAACATCCTTTATTTTGCAATAAACTCTAAATTTCTAGCTTTGGGAATACCAAATTTATTTACTTTTCCTTTTCTTTTTCCTCCATAATTTTTAAAGTTATACCAAAAAGATAAAACATGAACATAAGTTTCACTTGCATTTTGTACCTTTAGCCACTAAAGGGAACAATACCATCAACTATAATAACGATACATACATACATACATAAGCAAAAACTGTATACCTTGTAGAATTAATTAAGAAACATGTAGTTATTACACAATAGCGACAATTCAAGTTGAAGAGTGGTGTTGATTTGTCGACATTCATATATCTACTTCAAGATTTTTATATGTATATATTGCTTTCAAGATGTTTTTATTAGGGCATGTCATATTTATCTATCGTTTTTTCTTGTACTTGCACAAATTAATATTACAAAATTTAATTCTTCACTTAATGTATTTGTTATCAAGTATTTTTCCTTACCATTTCAGAAGTGAAATTAATATTATAGTCTAATAGACTTAAAGTCTTCATCCTTAAATAACTATTATTAATTAAGGTTTGGAATGATAAAAAATTGTTAGCTAAAGAAAATAGGCCAATTAGAAGATAAAAAAGGGGTTCTTCCACACCAAAAAAATGTCACTTATCATCTGAAAAGGTAACTCAATTTGATACGACAATATCGAATTTGCGTAGAAGAAGCAACACCATGCCTCAACTGAAAGTGTTTAGTGAGAAGTTGGCGAGTTTACTGAACTGAGTTTCAAAATACATAAATTTAAGATTCAAAAAATTTATATATAATGTTGATTTAAGAGAAAAGTGAACAATTTAATTTATATAGGAACTTAGAGTTAAATTTAATTGGTTCATATAATATTTGAACTTCGACATTTATAATTCACATACTATAGAAATAGCTAATGACATGAAATGAGGGTTTGAGAACATAAAAGGATCCTAGTATGATGTTTGTGTGAATGCCTTGTTGGTGGTTGGCAAAAGCTTAATAAGATTTGTAGACCTTGGAGTAATAAGATCCAGAGAAAGTGAGAGCAAGAGAGAACTAAGACGAGGAGGGTCCATTAGTGAAGAGAGGCAACAGCAATTTTCTTATTTATTTGTTTTTTTTTCCTTTTGCTACTGACACGTGACTATGTTGAGACAAAATCATTGAAAATTTTAGATCCCATGCATGCTTGTTTTAGAAAAAAACATTTTCATCCTTATAATATAAATTGTGTACTAAGCTAAGACATGCCACGTGTCTTGACGTGTGTGCCAGAGTAGAGTCATGTGATTTAGGGTTTGGAAATTTGTGAAAAAATAAAAACATGGGTTTCCAACACTCACGTAGTTATGTCCCAAACAAAGAAAGAAAAGAAAATATAATAATTTATTATTTGAGAGAGATAGAGTTAGATTTTTGCTTGGTTGCTAAAATTCATTTATTAATTAATTATGCTAAATTTTATAAAACATCTTTCCCAAAAACAACAAACAGTTTTCTAGATCAAACAAAAGAACTTTATTACAAAATGTTAGGTAATCATGGGTCATAGTGCACATGCTTATCATCAATTACCCTTCTTTTGATTCAATAAAAAAATGTTATTTAGTATTTAATGACATTAGCTAAGGTCATGATGAAATAAAGAATAAGGTGTTTCCAAAATTTCGTTTTAGAATTTTTAAAATAAGTTTTTTTAGAAAAAAAAAATTATTGTACCGATTGAGTGTTAATTGAATTGGTATTGACATTATTGTCAATGTAGGAAGATTTGGGTTTGAGAGCGCTAAAGTGCATTATCCTTCTATTTAAGAATTGAGGAAGAGTTACCGGTGTTTTTTTTTTTGGTGAAACAAAATAAAAGCAAACAAAGGAAATTAAACTAGTCCCTCAAACCGGGGGGTTCCAGGAGGTGCAATCCTATTCTCTTGTCTCGAGCTGTCTTAATCAAATTATCTGCAAACTTGTTCTCATTTTGAGGGATATGCTGAATATTCCAATGAAAGACTTTTGATAAGAGCTGGTGAATTCTCTTGATCAGAGTTGACTTGAAGCCTCCTACAATTGCTTCCTGAATAGCGTTAACAACTTCTCTTTTAAGTATTGTATTGAGAAAAAAGAAATTATTGTGCTTCCATTCCTAACATCAAGTTTTTCCACTTATTGGCCAATGTCTCATCCTCTAAAAACCCAATTGTATAAGATTTAATTAAATAAAATCCTTGTAACATCCCAAGTAAGAAATGTCAAATTAATTTAACTACATTTTTTTTAAAAATATGGCTAACATATCCTTTAGACATTTGTTTCAGCAGTCGCAAAATCCGCCATCTTAGACATTTGTTTTCTTATTGTAAGAATAATTTTAATATTGTATCTTTTAACATTATTGTAAGAATATTTTGAATTATACTTCAGTTATCACTTTATATCATATATCTTTCGTTGAATTTGAAGTATCATTTAGATTTGCTGTTTTTGGTTGGATTTCATGCTACAGGAAGGGTTGTATATGGATGAAAATTGAATGTTACAAATCTACCAAAGTTAGTGGCATTTTTCTTAAAATGCCGCTAAATAACGGTACTTTTTGCGGCGTTTGTAAAAAAAGCGCCGCTAAAGGTCATGATTTTTAGTGGCGTTTGTGATAAAAGCGCCGCTAAAGGTCATGTTCTTTAGTAGCGTTTGTGAAAAAGTGCAGCTAAAGGTCATGTTCTTTAGCAGCGTTTGTGAAAAAAGCACTGCTAAAGAACATGACCTTTAGCTGCGCTTTTTTCATAAACGCCGCAAAATTTAGCGACATTGTCTATAGCGGCTTTCTTGCGGCGCTTGTGAAAGCGCCACAAATAATTTTAGCGGCGCTTAAAAGCATCGCTATTGGCCTAAAAAAACGCCGCTAAAAGCCTTTCCATGTTGATGAGATGTAATCCAAAGACACTAAAGTTTAAAACCTATATTCTTAATCTCCAAAAAAAAATAAAGTTGTTAAGCTATGAATAATTTAATAAGTACTCGTATGAAATTAGATTTTACATTTTCCATATTTAGTTGAATAATTATAAGAAAAATTAAAGCATAAGAACATTCGTACTTAATGAAATTTCAAATAACAATTTATAAGTATAATTATCAATTATATTTACCTCTTTCAAATTTTTTGGTAGCCCTTAGTAAACTCTAACCGATACGTGAAATGATATAATAGAGCCACATGTTAGATTGTGGAGTCCATTGACCCCCCGAATTTGTTTTTAAAAATATAATATAAAAAATATAAGTAGTAAATTGAGTTATTGAACCCACAAAAATATTTAAAAAACTACTAAAATCCAAAAATATTTAGGTGGTGTTTGGTAAACAAAGTTTTGGGCTTTTTTTTAGCTAATTTGGACACAAATGAAGGATTGAGTAGTCAAATCCTCTAATTATAGTGTTTGGTGAGAGGAGGTTTGCAATAACTTGTTGAACTAAAACCTCCAAAACAAAAAACACTGTGATGGACAACTTTTTTCAACAGCTGATTAGAAATGATATGTGTGGACTTACATATCTGACCATACTTGCTAAAAAATTACTCCATTTGTCACATTCTCTAAAATCTAATAGGGGTGTCAAGATATCAGTAGCCTTGATTCTCCCATTTTCACTTTCACATCAAAGTCCAAAGTAAATCCCCCCCCCCCAAAAAAAACTTCACCATGAATCTACAGAAAAACTCCACCGTGAATCTACAAAAATCAACATTGCCACGAGAAATTTTTAGTCGAGCCCATTCATCCTTGAATATTTATGTATTCTTAATTTAATTGTGTAAAATGATTTCGTATGCAATTTTATATTAATTAAAATATGCTTCTTGATGATTTATTCATAGCGTGACATAATTATCGAATTTACATACTAAGAACATGACATAATTATCTCTAAGAATATAGTTTACAATTATATTGATACGCTATTAATATTTATGAATTTCTATAAGGTTAATATTAGCAAATAAGGAACTTAAGAAATTTGTTTATTTAAAATTTAAAAATATTCACTAATTAATTTCCAAATGAATGTTTTCATTCCTTGGTAATAGTTTTTATTTCAATAATTTCACCTAATAAAGACTAAATTATTATAAACAAACAAGTGCTTAACAATAAAATGTGTCAAGCCCTTATTTATCATTTTACACATATTAGCTTTCAACTATCAGTTAAGTTTTACCAAACACTTTTAAATAAATAGTTAATAGAATCAATTGGTCAAATCAGTTAATAGAATCGGTTGGTCAAACCAACCACTGTAATTAGCAATCTACTATCACCTATCAACCAATTGCCAAACATGGCTTAATCTTTTACTTTTTCTTTATTTTCTTTCAACATTCATCATTTGTTTTTCTTCAAAATTTTCTTATTATCTCACACTCTCTCCATAATTTTTACAAGATAGATTATCAATCAAGATAGATTATCAATCTTTCAACACTTTTAAGTAGGTTTCTCTAATTTGGTAACAATTTTTCTTTTAAACTTTATTGATTAATTTCTAAAAATCAAAACTGTGGTTTTACTAGTGATAAATTAGATTTTTAAGTTTTATTGATGGAATGATTTTGGGATATTGATTTTGTTTGAAATTACTAAGATCTTGATTGATTAATATTTTTAGAGAACATTCATACAAATCATTGAAGAAATTATGATTCATTACTTGTATAATCTTGTATTTCTTGAATATAGTTTAAAATTAGCATTTTGTTTAAAAATTTTTGTTGCTGCTGTGATTTTGTGCATCTTGTGTTTGTGTTCATCTTGTGTTTAACATATTGCATTCTCATGGCATCAGAAAAATACTTAAGTAGCTTTTATTGTTGTGAAAGAAATTATATTTTATCTCAGTAACTACCGGAGAAAATTACAAAATGATATTTTCTTTCAATTTAAGTGATAAAATGGCATGTATAAAAAATAATTTTATTTATCCTTATGGATTAGAAGATTTAGCTTGTATGAATTGCTATTTGTCTAATACTAATAATATGATTGGCTTTATGAAAATTTTTGTATTTTGAATGTGACATCCTGAAAATTGGGTTAGTGAAACTTAGAGTGGTCAAGTTCTGATTTTTGAGTTAAGATTGTGAAATTATGTTAAGTCAGTTAATTTGGTTTAGTGGCTAGGTGTTGGGGTTCTGTGTGTGAGGTTTTGGGTTTGAATTTTGTTAATTTTTAGCTCAATTCATATCCCTAATCTTTTGGCTTAAATATTATTTTTGTGCAAATTTTAATAAAATGAGTTTGTTGGTTTAGTGGTAAGGTGTTAGCTTATTTTTTGGTTCTATGTTCGAATCCTTGCATGTGCAAATGAGAATTATTTTTGTTTTAAGAATTCTGATAGATATTTTTAATTAGAATTAGTGGGAAAGTAGGTAGTTTTTAAAAAATAATGATAGATATTTTTAATTAATTGATTTTAATTTTTTTATTATTTTCCCCTAAAATTCCCACATTTCCCTTACCCTCTGTTCACGTCAGTTTTTCCCCTTTCTTTGCTCTCTTTTATTTTCTTTAATTTTTATTTCATGGAGGTTTCTTTTTTCCTTTTGTTAATTCTTGCTGCTAGTGGTTCGTCGTAGGAATTATGTTTGACTCTCTATTTTCGATCATAAGGCAACAAGGGCGTAAGTTTCATTGATTATTTTTTTTGTTATTGTTAGCTTTAACTCGTTCATTGTTCAAGGATGAGTTTTAGTTTTCGTTCTATACTTTGTTAAGTGTTTTTGTGATTTTGTTCAAGCGAAGGTTGTGAAAATTGAATACCTCTAGTAGACTAACTATCGATTTGGACGTTGATTTTTGAGTGGTAAAAACTTAAATTTCGATTTAGAGGTTGAAAATTTGGTAAAAGTGTGTTATTTTGGATGGGAATTTGAGGACTAATTAGTGTGGTTTGACAAACGATTGTAGGATTCATGTGTTCCTTGTAACACCCCAAAATAGACCTAGGAGTTTTAAGGGTATTTTAGGATTTTTAGCGTTGGAGTGTTTGAAATTTTGTGACATGGTTTATCGGTAATGTTTTTGACTATAATTTTTAGAAAATTAAATCAATTTATGAAAATGAGTTTAAAATACCTTTAATTTGAAAATAGGATTGATTTGTAAAAGAGTCAAAATTGAGAGTTTATATGAAGCAAATTACCCAAAATTTTAAATTGAACCTAAAAACCCCATACTATAGCCTTGTTTTCACGATAGTGGCTCTCCCCTTTGCTTGTGCCATTTATTACTATCCCAAGTCTCTTATACTTGATTTTGATCTCTAAATCCTAATTACCCTTGATTTCCAACATCTCTTGAGCTATAAATCTCCATTGAAACCAAGAAAACACCTAAAAAACTTCATTAATTTCATCATGTTCTTCAAGAGTGGATTTTCCAAAATTTTTCCAAAGTTCATTTTTCTTGCATTAAGGTAACCAATCATCTTCTTATTAGTTTTAAATGTTATCTAGACTTTGAAATCAAATTTTTAGCCATTGAAACACATGTTTTAAATAAAAGCTAAAAATTGGCTCGTTAATGGTGGATTTCGAGAGTTTGCATAAAAACATGATTTCAAAGTGTTTTTTTTAAACTTGTTTGAACATGATTAGAAGGTTTCTAAATTTACTTTGACGTTTCATTAAATATTTCTTGTGTTTTAATGAATTTTTAAAAAATAGCCATAAAACATGTCAAAAAAGACAATATCATGAATTGAGTAGTTTTGTGTAGTTTAAAGGTTGAGAATTAGTTGTAGGTGAATTATAAGATGAACGGAATTGATCTTAGGCAAAAAGGTTAAGTATAGATCGAGATATTTAAATTTAAAGTTTGCTATGTTTTAAGTTTAGGTTACATGAGAACTTAGTTTAGACTTATGTTTTGTATACTTGTAATGAGTTATTGGTTTATTTTTGGATGTATTGTTGTGTGAATTTGTTGTGTTAAAGTTCTGGATTAGATAGGACCTTTTACGAGTAGAGATAAAGGCAAGGAAAAGCTAGTTTAAGCTTTCAGCTTTTCGACGAAAGCGTAATCGATGAGTGTTTGGAATAATTACTTGTGAACATGACTCAATGATTTATTTGAGAATTTAGTAGAAGCCTAAAACCCTACTTTAAATTTTGAGTGTAAGCTTTCGCATACCTATGCTATCTTGTGAACAATGTGCTTATGTTTTTGTGAATATGTGAATTAAGATGAGATGCTATAACATGTGATATGTGGTTATGTTAACCATTGTGAAAGTGCAAATGTGTACATGTTATGTATATGTTAAATGTTTGTGACAATGTTTTGCTAAAGATGCAAAAATGCAGTGATAGTGCACTGATAATCGGTAAGTGATATGTGTTTGATTTAAGATATTTTAGCCTTGTGATATTGAAATCGTTGGATATAGTTAGCATGCCATAGGAGCGTGAGTACTCACATATATGTATAGTGATTTTGGGAGTTGATGCCCTGGGACATGTTGGAGGGATAAAGGGATGTGAGCTAAGCTCCATTCATTCAACGGGATATGTGAGGGGAAATAAGGAGAGGGTTAGCTTTATGCTTCACTTTTGGGACATGTTTGACTCTATGAGTCTGTGGTTGGTGTGCAGGAGATCTGTGTATTCGATGAGTGATGATAAAGCTCACTTTTATGTTTCACAGATCAAGTGCCAAATTATCTTAAAGTGTATGTATGTGTAATGTGATGTATGCCTAAATGAGTATGTGGTTGCTATGCAATTTATCGTAAGTTATGAATATATATGTTTATATGACATGTGACCATTATGCAATTTATCTATAAATATGTTTTTGAGTATTATGATATATGCTAGAATGTTAGGTGATTACACGTGTAATAGGATATATGCTTAAAAGTGAATATGTTCACCATGTAAAAGAACTAGAAAATAATGCACGAGTAAGAATATTATGACACTAAAGTTGGAACTATTAAGATTGTACAATATAGTTGTTTCGTTAATGTTTGATGAACTGTTTGCATGGTAGTTGTTCTAGGCATTCACTAAGTTTGTTAAGCTCACCCACTCCCTTCTTTAACTATTGCAGATTAGTTGTGTACTGGCATGAGCGGTGTGGTTCTAAGAGGTGATCCAAGCAAGACTTTTCCATCATTTTGTAGGTGTTTTATATTTATTTACATTTTGGGGCAAAAAAGGCAATGTGGTAGACTTTTTTATAGCCATGTTAACTTCTAGACATTTTGCTGGTTTTTGGTTCAATTTATAAGGATTACATGTTATTGTTATGTTTGAGTTCATGAACATGAGGATGGATTGATGTTACTTTCTCGAACACGATTTTTTGATATTGAACTGTTAATTAGGCCATTGAATGATTATTTGTCGAAGTAATTGGTGCATGATGTTTAGGCACTAAATTGGAATGGATTAACTACTTATGTATGCTACATTTTTTAGGTATGGAGCAGAGGTATCGATTATCGAGTTTTAAAATCGATACCTCTGTGTTTTGAAACGTGCAAGAAGTCAAAATAGAGATTTGGTATCGATACCTTTGCTGGAGTATCGATACTTAGGGTTAAAGTATTTATATTTTAGAACAAGTACCGATAATTTTCGAGACTTTGGGTTTTTAATTGAGAAATATAATGAAAGTTTGGTATCGTTGTTCCAGGTGGTATCGATACCACCTAAAAAAATATTAATACCCTAGTGTCAGTATTGGTACCTACGTGACAGTTTTGATGTTTTGTTCAATGGACCTTATGCATGTTTAATTTTTATAAGACTACTTGATGTATGGTTAACATGTAACATTGATAACTAACAAGTACGTTTGACTTAAAACCTATACGAATACTAAAATCTATAAGCAAACAAGTCACACTGATCGAGAGTCCTAGAATCGACTAAATTGTAGCTCTGATACCAAGAAATGTAAAACCCTATACCTGGTCTAAACTGTAATATACATATTTAATAACTCCATAAATATTTAATAAAAATATTTACGGGCTCGATTTACATAAACGAGGTCTCGATACCTAATTTTCCAAAACCATTTAACTTTAGGGATAAACCATTTAAACTTAACTATTCATTCAATAAGCAAAAATTATCATACCAAAATTCAATCTAATAATATATTTGATTCGTAAATATTAAATAATAACATTTATTTAATATTTATGAACTCACTCATCGAATTTGTGGTCTCAAAACCACTATTTTCGGTACCACTTAAAAACGAGAAATTACACAAATGGCTAGCCATCTATATCCAATTCGTTCTTATTTGTTTAGTATGGCCTTTCCTTGTCATTTTAACAATAAAACATTTTAAGAATTTTCATGCATATTCACATTTAACCTCATGTTCTAAAGTGATTTAGAGTGGGTTTATTTCCATTCCACAATTCATAAGGTGTCTTACAAGCAGACTTAGTTGAAACATTATTTAGAATATAACAAGCCATTTTTATCACATACCCCAAAAGGAAGTAAGGAGTTATGAATAGCTTAACATTGAACGAATCATGTCAAGCAATGTTCAGTTCCTTCTCTCAACTACACCATTCTATTGTGGAGTGCCTGACACTGTCAATTGGGCTAAAATCTCATTCTCTATGATGTATCCTAAGAACTCGTCGAACAAGTATTCCCCACCTCGGTCAGATCGATGATTATTTACTGATAAACTTTATTACTTTTCCACTTCTGCACGAAACTCTCAAAATTTATCAAAGGTTTCACTTTTGTGGTGCATTAGATACACATATCTATATCGAGAATAGTCGTTCATGAAAGTCATGTAATAATCCTAACCTCCTTGGGCACTAATGCTCACAGGACCACAAACATTAGTGTGCACAAGTTCTAAAGGTTGGTTGGCCCTTGTACCTTTTGAATTAAAAGACCGCTTATTCATTTTCCCTTCCAAGCAAGATTCCAATTGTGGAAGACTAACCTCCTTAAGCATACTTAAGGGACCATCTTTCACGAGTCTAGTGATTCTTTCTTGGTTAATATGACCAAGTATTAAGTGCCATAGGTAGCCCTCATTAGAGTGAGAATTTTTAAGCTTCTTATTCACCATTTCAGTCTGAAGCATCGAGTAGTTATTTGGTTTGGTAAAGTAGATATTGTTTCCCATCCATCCATTATAGATTAAAAAATGGTTTCTGTGAATAACAATCCCTTTATTGAATGTCAAGGAATAATCGTCATAAAATAAACATGCTAAAAATATTAAATTTCTCTTAAAAAAATGTACATAGAATATGTCATTTAAAACAACCTTCCAGAAATGATCAAAATGTAAAATAACTTCTCCCACTACTTCGGTTGAAACATAGCTTCATCTCCGGTTTGCAACGAGAGGCTTCTGTAACGCAGATTTCTCGTTTCGCTGAACCCCTGTAAAGAAATACACATATGGTTAGTGGCTTTAGAATAAATAACTTAATTATCAATCAGTTCTTCCACTAAGCAGGCTTCAACCATAAAGAGTTTCATACCTTTTCCCTTTTCAGCTAGGTAATCCAAATACTCCTTACAGTTTGATCTAGTGCCCTTTCCTGTTGCAGAAGAAACATTTGATCTTTTTAGGATCTTTTGACTTCTTAGTTGTTTTCCTATCTACACGAGGTGGAATCAGAGACTTAGTTGGTTTCTTCTTTCCCTTAGTTTTCTGCTTCCCCTTATAGGACGAAGGACCCACATCTAAGGTTGTAACACCCCATATTAGGTCCAGACAGTGAACCTGAGCTACAGGATGCTATAATAGTAAATAGAGACAATCATATATATTTTTGAGTCTAATGGTGAACATGCATTTCACACAAATTTGAGTCTCAAATGAGGTTACAAAAACTCTTAAATTGTCTTGGAACAAAATCGAGACCATTTAAACATAATCATTTAAACATACAAACCAAAATGCCCGAATTGACACCAACAAAGCAATAAACTCAAATCAATTACAAATCATGTCTTAACCATTTCACATCACAAAGTCAACAATGCCAAACATAAACACTTACTAGTTTATAAACATAACATTATTCAAAACTTGACATTACTTAACACAAACCAAATTCTTTAGCCATTTCGTGCCACAATCTAATTCATACGCATAATACCATTCAAAATACCAAACTTGGCATTAACCATACATCATATAACAAGTTACCATAACGAATCTTAATGAAAATATAACCATGATAACACATTCAACGTTTGTACAAGTTTTAGAGACGATAGGTGTGTGCTTCTTGCTGATCTGACTGACATGTTTCAGATGCCCAAAATCTATAGAAAATTAGTAACACAAGTAATTATTTAAAATACTTAGTAAGCTCATACAAGATAAATATTTATTTACCTCAATCACTTAACACATACATAATTCATTATTTGAAATAATTATCCCTATAAAGGCACAATGCAATATTATTAAACACATAAGATTTTAAGCTTAAACTATACATACAATCTCATTAGTTCATACTTCCATCATAATCCAACTTGTATAAACTATTCATACTATGAACCTTCTTTTGCCAACATCCAATTGCATATCATTACATTTCTATCTTATAATTCTACCTGATGAAACTTCGTAAAAGAACACCATACACAGGTGAAAGAAATAGTGTCTGGTTACCTGTTTGGGTTAAACCTACATGAATAAAAATTAATAGTGCCTAGTTACCCGTTAGGGCTAAACCTACACGAATAATGAATAGTAGTACCTAATTACCCATTAGGGTTAAACCTACATGATTAATGAACAATAGTGTTTGGTTACCCATTAAGGTTAAAACTACACGACAAATAGCTTGGTCAAGGCTTATAGTACATGTATTCTTGAGTCCACAACACATGCTGGAGCTCAGAACCTTCGGGCATTAACCTGTAACTTCGTGTATGAGACTTTTACTAAGTTCATCGGGATTTAACCTCAACTTATACCACAGTTCATAGTCCCCAACATATCACTATTTCATATTTAAATATAACACAACATCAAGAGGAATTTAGTTATACTGTATGAACTTACCTGAAAAAATCGTAGCGGTTTACCTAACAGGGACTAATCAACAATTTTTCAGTTTTCGTGTACGTCCTCCAATTGTTGTTGTAATTCTTGATCTAACTCATAACTTGACTTAATTAACTATTCCAATTATCATTTAATATCATATAGAAGTCATATAGCAGCTCAATTTCATCTATACAACAATTCTCCAAGTTTTTCATTTATCTGAATTTAGTCCCTAAAATTAAAAATATTATAAATTTCAAATATGAGATTTAATTTCGAAATAGATCTCAATTCCATCACTCTATAGTCTATTAGAACCTATATTTATAGAATTTTTATGCTAATTTTGAGTTATTACATTTTAGTCCCTAAGTTTGAAACTTGCAACTTTTACTGTACAAACTAATCCATTAACATATCTAAGCTTCAAAACTAACAAAATAACCAAAAAAACTTCAAGAATACATCAATGGCATCTTTAAAAATCTTTAACAGTTTTGAAAACGGAGATACAAGTTAATTGGACCTAATTGTAACGATATCAAAAATATAAAAATTACAAGAAACAAACTTGAAATCACTTACCAATTGAGGGATTTAAGCTTGAACTTGAACAAGGGTTTTCTCCCTTCTTACATTCGGCCGTTGAGAAGAAAAAAATGAAAAGAATGTTTTATTTTCTTTTAATTTTAACTTATATACATGACTAACTTATTGTTTAATTATAATTAGTTTAATTAATCGTTAATTTATTAACATTAACCTTAATTAACACTTTTTGAGGATGATAGTTTGCTATCATCACCGTTGGTCATTTACCAATGATCTAATTACTCATTTGGTCCTCCAATTAATTAAGATTTCATAGTAATTAACTTTTACCACTTTTACAATTTAATCATTGTACCTTAATTAGTCACTAATTCGAAAAAATTACCTATCCACAATTTAATTCACCTATATAATCACTCTATAAATATTTAATAAAAACATTTGCAATCTTGGTTTCTAAAAATGAGGTTTCGGTACCTCATTTTTTGACACCACTGACTTTTGGTACGCACCACTTGTACCTTGACTAATTGACCAATTAATAAAATCTATAAAATCATGATTCACTAATATATGATATTTAACTCATAAACATTAATTAAATGGATCAATGGACTATCTTGTCGGAATTGTGGTCTCGGAGCCACTATTTTCGACAACATTGAAAAATGGGTTGTTACAACTCTCCATCCCTTAGGAAATTTCATCCTCGAAATTTTTTCTTGCGAATAGATTCAAGTATTGTGATCTCATAGTTTTTTTCGGTTTCCCACGTAGCTTCTCCAGTATCATATTGGTGCAATAGTTTTTCTATTTCCAACGCTAAAATTTTAATTGGTTCTTCTGAATATAACAAGTTAGGTTTTATTTCTATCTCGTTGGGAGTAATCACGTAAGAGGAATCTAATCTATACCATCGCAGCATCGAAACATGGAAAACATTATGAATCTTTTCGAACTCTGGAAGTAACGGTAGTTTGTAAGCGAAAGGACTAATTCTCTCGATAATTTTATATGACCAGAATAATCTTGGACTAAGCTTTCCTTTTCTGTAGAACCATAGTACCTTCTTCAACGTGAAGAATTTTAAAAATACTCTATTATCAATCTAGAACTCAATATCTTTTCTTTTTAAATCATCATACATTTCTAAAAATTAGAGACACCTTTCAAACAATTACAGATAATACGAACTTTATCTTTAGTTCTATAGATTAATCAATCTCGACCAGCTTCTTTTCACTCAATTCTCACCATTATAATAGAGTTCTGCATTTACATCCGTAAAAAGTTTCCAACGATGCCATATTAGTATTGGATCGATAGTTATTATTATAAGCAAATTTCGTCAATGATAAATGTTTCTCTGAATTGCCTTTAAACTCGAAAATACAACATCCAAGTATATCTTCTAGAATCTGAATAATTCGTTCCGATTGGCCTTTTATATGATAAAAGAAAGTAATACCGAAATCTAATCAAGTAATTAAGTCTCAAATCATGATCAAAATAATGAACAGCGACATGCCGTGCAATCTAACAATCTCAAAATCATATAATTCAACTAGCTTATCAAGTGAATAATCTGTTCCATTTTCACTCGGGAACCAAATATCTTGATACAAACTTCGATATTTCTCATTTCATTCCCGATCACTAGTAACTTTGTTTCAAGTTATTATAAATTTTGTTATCACTCGGATGTATCAAATAAATATGTTGCTATGGGCTTCTCATAGACTATCTCTTTTAACTTCAAAATCGTTTGATACACATATCCTATTTTTAAAGTATAAATTATCATCACTTCCAACACTACAATCATTAACCTGGCCTTTCTGAATCTGTTTTTATTTAACTTTCAACTTTAGATCATCTCTTTGTATCTTACAAATTCTTTGACGAAATAGGGGTTTAACTCTCAGTTCTGCAATAATAGAACCATTCGACTCAAAGTCGACTGAGTGTTCAATGTTCTTAATGCGTATAAAGCTTTTCAGCTCAAGGCGTCGGCTACAATAGTAGCTTTACCTGACTGATAGCTAATCAATAAATCATAATATGAAAACTACTCTAGACATATGCACTATTTCAGATTTAATTCTGGAACTTCTATTAATATAACTTTCAATTATTTGAAACTTTGTTGGTATTTATTCAACCGGACAAAACTGGCATTTTTTCACAGCAACTTCGTCAATGATAGAGATACTATAAAAAAGCCTGAACAAATCATCTACTATATACAGTAAATCCCAAAGAACTATGCACTTCTGTAATATTTCTCAAAGATTTCCTAGTTCACAATTATTAGGAGTTCATTTGAAATAACTTAGATATCTTCAGCTATTATTAAGAGGTTTTGAAAACTTACTTATCAAAATCAGAATTCACATTTACTTATCTTCACATAGAATTGTTTATTTAGTAAGATTTGAAACACTATTTCCGATGCTGATCTTGTTGAATTTCATTCTTCACATAAATTTAATACCATTGATAACATAACAACAATTCAGTTCAAATACAACTAGCAAATGCTGACCATTAAATCTATAAAGTGACTAAGTGATCGATAATCCAAACGATGTTATCATAATATCACAGTGTTTAAATCAACTATGGAAAGAAATTTTCAGTACGCCTGACTCATAACTCGGAGCTAACAACAATATGATCAAAGGTCAATTAAGTATGTTGCACACGATCTACCACACGGTTGTGTGTCTCACAGGGGTAGGTGACACTGCGATGTGCTCTGTTTGTTCAGGTTGGTTTTTGTTTCACAGAACCACAGTTAGTTACATTGGAACACCGGAAACTCGACCTAGACGTTATGATCGGATCTTGGAGGTTACATCGACCACTCGAAAATACCTGAAAGCTTTCCTTATTAAAAAGTGTTTGAATTTGTAGAAATAATAATAGATTTGTAAAACTTAATTTACTTTATCTCCAAAGAAAACTTTACTTTTGTCAAGTGAGTAACGTCTAAAACCTTTGTTATTATCTTTTGAAAGTCTCCACTGCTCATGTCAAATTTGTAGCAGAAAAATCCTTAACTTGTTTAATTATGGAAACTAAACATTTTTTTGAATTAACAAAATCATGCAGGATATTTAAACTAATTAACTAAGAACTCAACAAAACCCAAAAACAAAAGAAAAAGTCCAGAAATTAGTCCAACAGTCCAAAAGTACAAAAAATTTAATTAATATTTATTTAAACCATTTTATGCGAGGAAAACCCAATTCGACCTCCTGAAACATTGACAATCCCTAATCCTGCAGATTACTTGAGGTGATAAAGTAAATGGGTGAGCTATGAAGCTCAGTGTGTAACTTAACTCGAGCATAAGTACATGTAATGTAAAAAGTATATCAAAATATCATAGAGAATTTTATAACGTTCAATTGAGAGAAATTGAGAATACATTATTATGTCAATGCAGATTTTTCAGGACTTTTCTACCCAACTTCACTACACAGCAAAAAGAGTTTCACAAAACTCGTCCATTTAAAACACACCAACAAATAATTGTAGAAAATGCCACTAGAGTCGCAGATAGTCTGCCAGAACAAATATGGGTGGTCTAGCCACCAGAATCGTAGTTAAGTTGCCAGAACAGATATGTGGTTAAACCACTAGATAGTGCAGATCATTAAACTGCTAGATCTTCCTCTTTACCATATCATCCCATCCCCTCATAATGTGACATGACATGAAAATAAAAAATCAGAACCATAAGCATGTTGAACATGCAATCTTATATTTAATAGAAATTAGTTGGCATGGGATTTCATGCTTTACTACACATATGAGTTCAAATTTCAATAATAACAAATCAAGTTAGCCATAATGTCACATGCCATGAGAAGTAGGACAAGACACATATTGTCCATAATGTTATATGCCATGATGTCACATACCATGGGCTCGTGTGGCCCACATGGCCAACCACAAGCCTGTGTGGCTCACACTGCTCGACACATAGTCGTGTGGCATCAACTGGAAGATTCAATTTTTACACTTTTTTTGAGTTTTCGGGTTGGAATCACATACCAGGTTACTTTTGAGTGTCGGAAGAACAATATCACACCAAAGTATGCACATACGACATCCACAACTAAACAATTAGCATTCATTCACACAACTTGCTCCCTAGAGCACTCGACCATTAACAAAAACATTTGACCCATTGCAAGTTAAATTATCGCCAACCAGCCCCTAACTTGGCATTTTGAAACTTACGCTTGAAGAGAAACTTGCCGAAATCCTCAACTCGTTGGGAGAGTATGCACCTCACAAACCTCACCTAACAAAATCATAATCAATCAGAACACTATTCAACTAAAATTAATCCAATAGACCTCCTAGAGAAATCGAAAACAATCTTCTTAGAACAAAACCAACGAATTACACTTACTTGAAGATTATAATAGGAAGAAACACAATCTGAATGGTGGCAAGACAGAAAATAGGGCGACACTAGAGTGAACAATAGAGTGCAATTTCCAATTTAATAGAAACAAGTAAAAATAAATGAAAAGAAATGATAAAAGAAGTAGAAAGAAAAAGTAATTTGGAAGAAAGAGTTACAGTAAAAGAAATACATATAAAAAAATGGAGAATGTGGGGGAAGAGAGTGTGATGGTCACTTGAAAGATTGTAGGAGATATTCCTTAATTTAAAAAAAACACTATTATCTTAACTAACAAGATTTAACCACTAATTCTATCTAACTAATCAAAATTTGAATTTAACCCAATTACCATCAACATAGGCGGCACAAACAAGGAGTAGGAAAAATAATTCCCACTTGAAAGAATTTAAGAGCTATTCCTCAATTAAAAAAAACACTATTATCTCAACTAACAAGATTTCACCACTAATCTTATCTAACAAATTAGAATTTGAATTTAACCCAATTACCAACAACATGGGCGACACAAACAGGGAGTAGGAAAAATAATTCCCACTTCAGCACAACAGATTTCAAACTTGGGACCTTAGGGAAAGCTAAAGCTTTACCATTGAACCAGCAAGCTCATTCTTGTCTACAATTAAACAAAAATTATAGTTAAGCTAATTGTGACTAACCAGATATAGGGACAAAAATAACAAAAATTCAAGGAAAATGAATCGAACATAGGACCTTAAGCACACAGCCAAACCACTTAACCACTAGGCTAAATTAATCACTTGACACAAATCATCAAATTCAAAATTTTAATAAATTTGGGGTGTTAGAACTCTCCCCCCATTAAAGAAATTTTATCCTCGAAATTTACTTGGTTCAAACAGATGAGGGTATTGTTGATGTACTAAATCTTGTAGTTCCTAATTGGCTTCTTCAACACCATGATTCTGCCACAGAACCTTGACCAAAGGGATATTCTTCCTTCTCAAGACTTTTATCTCGTGATCCAAAATTTGTACTAGCTTCTCTTCAAAAGTCAAATTCGGTCTCGCCTCAATCTCTTCAACTGGAATTATATGAGATGGGTTAGACCGATATCATTTCAACATAGAGACATGGAAGACATCATGGGTACATTCTATCTCCAGAGGTAAATCTAACTGATAGACAACCAGCCCTACCCGCATTAAAATCCTTTAAGGCCCAATGAACCTAAGGCTTAACTCGCTCTTACGTCCAAACTTGAGAATCCTGTTTCACAGAGATACCTTGAGAAAAACCCGATCCCCCACAGCAAACTCAATATCATTCCTCTTGAGATCCACATAGGATTTCTGTCTATCTGATGCCACCTTTAATCGATCCTAAATCAGCCTCATCTTATCCTTAGTGTCGATAACCAGATCCAAACCCATAATTTTCCTTCCATCCAACTCAGTCCAACACAATGGTGTAGAAACTCTTCCCAACTACCACGAAAATCAATAACACAACTCCTTAGCAATCATTTAGAACTTGAATTACCCTATTTGACTGTCCATGAGTCTGTGGATGGAATGCTATATTAAAATCGAATTGAGTATCCAAAGCCTCATGTAATTTCTTCCAAAATCGTAATGTAAAAGAAAGGTCTCGATTTGAAATAATTGGTACAGGAACCCCATGAAGTAATATGATTTGGGAGATATACAATTTAGCTAACTGATGTAAAGAGTAATCAATCTAAATCGAAAGAAAATGGGTAAACTTGGTCAATCGATCCACAATGACCTAGATAAAGTCCTTCTTAGTGACTGCCAAAGGTAACCCACTAACGAAATCCATAGTTACTCGTTCCCACTTCCACTGTGGAATCTTAACGAGTTGTAACAAACCAAAATAAAGTTACTGCTCAGCCTTAACCTGCTGACATGTCAAACATCGAGATACAAAATCACTCACCTCATGCTCCAAATCGAGCCACCAATACAACTCTCAATGATCACAATACATCTTATTCCCACTGGGATGCATAACATAAGGGCTACTATGCACTTGCCGCAATATAGATTATCTTAGTTTACTATCATTTGGTACACAAACTCGACCTCAAGAGCACATAATACGCTCTGAATTAACACCAAAATTAGAAGTCTTACCCTTCCCAATCTGCTCAACCACACTAACCAAAGACTCATTTAAAAGCTGCTTATCTTTAATCTCATCTAACCAAGATGGCTTAACCCACAACTTTACCAATAGGCCCCCATCCTCATTGGCTTTAACTGAGCAAACATGACCATTAACTCAGTCATCGACCACCAGCTAAAAGCATTATCCACCACATTGGCTTTACCAGGATGATACACTCAGTAAAGAACTTCAGATCAGTACAGTGTTTTTTGACAATTAGAGTGCCATTTTCCTTATGAAGGATCAAATTTTTCATGAGAGAACAAAGCACATCGATGTTCAGTATCATTTTGTGCGTGATATTATTACTCATGGTGATATTGTTGTGAGAAAAGTTAGTACTCATGATAATCCTACAGATATGATGACTAAGTCAGTTCTTATAACCAAGTTTGAGTAGTACTTGGACTTGGTTAGTGTTCATTGTTGAAGATTACCCCTTAAGGGGATTTGTAGGAGAGGTGGAGAACTTGTTCGTTCAGAGTTTCTGGTGTCATTTTTTGCACACTCTCTAATAGTACATGGACTAAAGTGATCCTGACTTTGTTGTATAAGGACCTCTTGTGTTATTTTTCCTTACTAATAATCTCTACTAACTAAAAGAAGTAAAAATAGGAACCTGAAAAATAATGAACGACTAAAGCTGAAATTGGGCACTGTCGACACACACGACAGTGCGCGAGGTCGTGTGGTAGGTCGTGTACGACACACGGCTGTGTGAATGACCATGTGCTAGACCGTGTGTGACATATGGTCTGGGCTATTTTGGGTCGTATGGACCACACAAGTGTGTGTGAGCGATATGCTAGGCTGTGTGGGTATATGGGATGGGCTATTTGGGCCGTGTGGGGCACACAGACGTGTGGGCCCAAAATTTAGATTTTATCCTTAGGGTCGTACATGTTGTCTCGATCAACTGTTAGCCTTCCGTGGGGTCGGTATGTGGTTAAATATACTATAAAACATGGAATTTGGTCATCTGTTGGTATAAATTCTAATATTTGCAAGTGTATCTGAGCTGTAATATGATAATATAAGTTGCGATTAATATTATATACATATATGATTTGTATCTGAAATGTTATACATGATTTCTGCTCTCATTATATCTAATTCTGGGGTGGGATATATTATGTGAAGGAAGTGTTTCTGTGAGGGGCAATATCTTACCCAGTATATTGACAGCATAGCTACAAATAAGTAGTGCGTAGGGTTGGATGGGTATTTAATACCTTATATACTGTTTAGGGATGGTCGGAGATGGTATGTAGTGGATGGGGGTAGGATTGTAAATTTTCATATGATTTTGATTATTTATAAGATATATGTTTGTATCTGCCCTGCTATGTAATAAATCTGAAACTAAATCTATAATTCTGTTTTCTTTAAAGTTATACATTAAGTTATGAAAAATCACTTACTGTTTGTTTGTTACTTCCAAGTAACCCTCAGACTTAGGCAGGTCGGTGCGACGGGGCTCGGTTATAACCATATTTTCATAAATTTAATTAATTTAAATTTGGGTTGAGAGTTTTGTAAATTTTGTACTGTCTGGACATTTTTGGTGGTTTGGATTTTGGACTTTAATTTTGTTTTTCATAAAATACCACTTAAACATTTAATCAACAAGGTTCATTTTTCTGCAAAACAATGGGTTTTGAATCAACAAACTGTGTTTTCCAAAATTTAACATTTTAAGAATGTTCGCTGAAAGGTTATATGTTTTTGGAAAAAGTAAACAAACAACGTTTTCACTAAAATAGTTAACTAAGATATGTTTCCAAATAAACTGGCTTTTGAGTAATAAGAATTTACGACATTTTTGTTCTAAACATACAAATTATAGAGTTTTAGACAATCTACGGTGACACCTCTAGATTTGGCCATAACGTCTAGGCTGTGAAATTATAGAGTTTTAGACAATCAGAGTCAAGTTGCAAAACTTGGGCTGTGAAATTTTGGGTTCAAAATTGTTTTCGAGAAAAACCGTTTGTTCGAGTATAGTTTATTTCTGCATGAATCTAAAAAAGAGTTTTTTAAATACTGAGTCTTCGGCGCTGACCTTGTAAGTATTTCTAACTTAGAAATACTTTAGTTTAGAAAACTCTGAAACGATTAGAATCATATTAAGATAGCTAGAGACTGAAACATTTTTGAGATTTTTGAAATTTCTTCTGATAATTAATTGAAGCATAAAATATCTGTTAATAAATACTAGAACTGATACATAAAACTTCATAGTGTAGATAATCTATAAAAACGATAAGCACTCGTAGATCACGTGGATGCGGTACTCGTGGACGCAACAGGCGCCGTAGAGGGGTTCTAATTGAGTCATTCTCGATGGTTAGTATGCCCAATCTGGATACCAGTAAGGCATCGGCTACACCTATTGCCGAGACCGGGTCTCAAAGTCGCTCAACTGGGGATGACACATTGTCCCAAGCCATGCTTAGAGTATTGGACAGGGCCGTTGGGCCCCATTTTAGTTCTAGGAGCCATTGGTTAGTAACTGAACAACACTGGTCCAATGGCGTAGAGTTGTTTAAGGGTATCATTGGAGTCCTTTCAACTGTGGCTGAGTATTGGTTGGAGGCCACAGAGAGAATTATGAATGACATCGACTGCACCCTTGAGCAAAAAATGAAGGGTGTAGTATCTCTACTTTGTAATGAGGCATATCAGTAGTGGTTAACAATTGAGGAGGGTACTTATCCAGATCGGGTTACTTGGGATCAGTTTAAGAGTGCCTTTTAGAATAAATATGTGGGGGCGAGTTATGTGGATGCTCGTAGATGCAAGTTTTTGAACCTTACCCAGGGGGACAGGACTGTAATGCCCCGAAATTTGGGTCTAGAAGTATTGGGCTTGAGCAAGGGAACGATTAGGAAATTGTGTACAAATTATTTGTTTGCTTTAGTGGTTAAGTGATTTAGGAAGAGTTGGGAGTGTTGGAGAAGTCCTGGGTTCAAACTTGGGCTTTAGCAAAATTTTTGATTTTTGCCCTTAAGTGAATCTTAGCCTTAGCTTGAAGGCTTTATAAATATTTTTGGTGAAATCATGACACAAAAGAGTTTGCGTTCTAGTGGTTGTGGCGTCATTAAGGTTGCAAGGGAGCCTGGGTTCAAGTCTTGGCTCTTGCAATTTATTTTGGTTTTCTTTTAAAGGAACCTCGACTTTGGCCTTTAAACCTTTTTATTAATTGAAGATAAAATGTGGCACAAGGAGCCTAATGGCCAAGTGGTAAGTGGCGTGTTATCCTTTTTTATGGGCTTGAATTTGAGTCACATTATGCAGAAAGGAGTATTTATTTTGCTTCTTCTTTTACCATGTGAGAAGCAGAAGTTGATTGAAATACTGCTGAGTAGAAGAGAGTTTGAATTGGTCTTTGGAGAGGTTGGTGGAGAGAATTTATGAGAGAAAAGGGGGATTTGGGTAAGGGTTCAGTTAGTTTTGTTGTGGAGGAATTATAGGAGGAAATCAAGGCTATGTGAGGGGAAAGGAAGAGTTGTGGACTTTAGGCACTCTTGAATTCAGTTACTTTTTATCTTCTTTGCTGAATTCGTGTTTTTCCCTTCTTCTCAAACGGTTTCCCCTTGGAAAATTGCTCTTGTTCTTTGTCTCTCTCAATCGAATCTTAGTAGTTCATCTCCCTTTGTTCTCGCTTCCCTCTCCTACATTTGGTTAGTCCTGGTTTAAGGGATTCTCTGCTCCTACATTCCCTACTCTCTCCATTCTTATTTTTTATTCTGCAAGTAATCTCTGTTAATCGATAAGTCTCTCGGTTCCTTTCAGTTCTCTATTTTACTGTTTAAGCCAAAAGGTGCGATCCCTTACTACCGATTCTTCTCTTTTCTCCTATGTGTATGTTCTTTTGGGTTCTAGAACTTCTGATGGGTGAAGAGGGTGCTAGTAGTAAAGTGATAGCAAAGGTACCAGCTGAGTTTGAGCGTGTAGCCTCTACTCCCAAGTTTAAGCGGCGTAAGGTGTCAGCTTTTTGGGATTTTCCGCCAGGATGTGGAAGGGTGGCTGCACCAGTCTCTGGAACTAGTGACAACCATAGCCGATTGATCTAGTCAAAGGAAAGGTAATCTGTTGGACAAGTATTTTCGGTAGAGGCTATTTTTGATAAGGGGTTGGTTTGGGATTGTATGTTTAGGAATCCTAATCTTTGGAAGACTAACAATATGACTTAATGGAAAATAGGCTTTGGAGCGCATGGATGATTCTTACATTTCGTAATTAGGTGTGTAACTGTACACCGTAAAATATTACTGTCGTATAGCCGAAAGTGTGTGTAATCACACTGTCTTTTCTGTGAATCGGCAAAAGCTGAAAAGCCAAAAAGCTAGAAAAATGGCGATTGAGGCCACATGGGCATGCGAACGCTCGTATGGTGAACCGAGCCCACGAATATGGGTGTTAGACTGTTGAGGCCACCACGATCGTTCTCGTGCACTTGGGCCGTTACGGGCCTCGTTAGGCTAAAATGGGTCGTGTGGGCCCAATAGGCTCATGTGCCCCACACAGGCAAAATTCACGTTAAGTGACAAATACTGGATTGGCTATGTAGTTCGCATGGCTGTGAGTGAATTTGGGCTAAAAGGGCCACACGGAAGCATGTGGGCCCACTTAGGCCGAATATGAGCCTTAGGCTCATTTACACTGTTATAACCATTTAGGTTATCTGGGTCATTCGAGGCTACTGTAAACCTTTAGAAATGTTATAAATGACTGTAATACCCTTGTAGGGTAAAATGATCGAAATACCCCTATAGGGAAAAATGACCGTCATACCCTCATAAGGTAAAATGACCGTAATACCCCTGTAGGGTAAAATGACCGAAAACCCTTATAGGGTAAAATGATTGTAATACCCTCGAAGGGTAAAATTTATCGAATTACCCTCGAAGGGTAAAATGACCGAAATACCCTCGTAGGATAAAATGACTGTTATAGCCCTAGGAGGTGAAATGACCGTTATGGCCTTATGTTATGTTCAACTGATTTGCTCTATGATATGTATGACATTCTGCATTCACTTATGTTATTATGGCATGTCATCCTGCATGGGGTTGGGGTAATATTGACGGAGGAAGTGTATGGCATGTTGTCGTTTTGTTCAAGGCTTACTGCCTTTCTGCTTATGGCTTTTAGTCGTTCTGTTACATGGCAGCTCTGCTGCAATATTGGTTAGTGCCGCAACCGGTGGTACATAAGGACTATAGGATAGGTGGGTCCATTTAATCCCCACAAGAGTGTAAGGTTAGACAGGAGATAGAGTGTAGGGTTGGTATGAGTTTTTATGTATTGCATATACTGATTCTAATATCGAGATGGGCTTAGGCCCAGATATATGTGATATGTGCCATTGATATTGGCTTAGGCCCAACTGAGGCTGATGGGGGCTAAGGCCCAATTGCCACCGTTACTGTATTGGGCTATGGCCCAAACACTGTACTGTTACTATTAAAGGGCTCAGGCCTAAACTAATTTTGTTTCTGTACACTGGTTGTTTCATTAATAAGGGCATTACACATTGAGTTTTCATAAACTCACCCCGTTTTTGACCTTTCAAGTAATCCTTGGTATTAGACGGTTCGGAGCTGCGAGGGACTCGTTGGGGGCCACACAACTTCTCAAGTTTTATTCTGTTCTGCTCATTTACTAAAGCACTTTGATTTTGATTCAGGTTGTAATAAGGCCTCTAAAATTTCTAGATTTTAACTTTGGGATTTTATAGATTGTGATTCTTATCTCCTAGAAGTAGAACTCAATTTTCCAAGCAATAACTGTTTTTTAACACTACGTTTTCCGCACCTCAATTTTTAAATATCACGTTTTCGTAAATCATTTGCTTTAAATTAAGCTTTTGCAATAATAAGGTTTTGAACGTAATAACTTTTTAATAAACCTCGATTGAAAATAAACAAATGCAACTGAGGTTTTATACAAGTTTTAAATGGCAAGAATTATCTGAAATTTCAAGAAGGGTTTTAATGAAAACATGGTTTTCGAAAAACACTTCAATGTGACACGCCAGATTCAAGCCTAACTTCTAGGTCGGGTTTGGGGTGTTACAGGATCGTGGCCGAGTGTGAGGCTAAATTTCTGAGACTGAGTTGTTATGCCCCGTGGGATGGTGACAACTGAGTATGAGAAGTGTATTCGCTTCAAGGAAGGATTAACGGATAATCTGAGGGTTTTGATAGCTCCATAGAGGGAGCGAGAATTTTCCATCTTGGTAGATAAGGCAAATATCGCTAAGGAGGTTAAGCGCATTAGCAAGAAAATAGGGAGCATAAAAGGACTAAGAATAGGAGGGATTCGAAACCCTCTAGTTCTGCTCAGAGGCCTAAGAAACAGGCTAGATCTGATGAGCCTTCGAGGATTGGGGATCCAGTTGCTCCTACTATGGCTCAATCGTGCAGAGACTGTAGTAAACGCATCCAAGCGAATGTTGGAAGAGGTTGAGAGCATGTCTGCGATGTGGGTCGATGGAGCACCATATCAAGGATTGCTCAAAGTGTTCTAATTAGATGCAAGCTCCAGCTCTGGGATTTGTTCACCCTCAACGGGCAGTTCAGCAACCGCCTAGGGGCTGTGGTCCGGCCAGGGGTGGTAATGGGGTGAGCAGAGGTCAGAGAGCACCAGGTAGAGATGCTAATCAGACTGATGCGAGACAACTTGCGTTGGTCTATGCTGCTAGACATCGTAAGGACACAGATGCCGCTGATGTTATTGTTGGTACATTCTTTATTCATACTGCCCCTTATTTTGCATTAATAGATATAGGGTCAAACAGTTCATGTTAATAGACTGTATAAGAATGTACCATTGGAGATACAAGGGGTGGTGTTTCCTGCTAATTTGATGGAGCTACCATTTAGGGCATTCGATCTGATTCTTGGAATTGAGAGGTTGTTGGAGCATCAAGTTAGTTTGGATTGTTCTGCTAAGAGGATAGTTTTGAGATCAGAGAATGATGTGGAAGTGGTTATGATCAGCAAGCGTCAGGATTACTTATCCAATGTGATCTTCGCTCTTATGGCTAAAAACCTGGTTCTTAAAGGGTATGAAGCGTATTTGGCTTTTGTGAGTGATTCAAATTTTGTGGGTTCATCTTTGGGGACATTTGAACAATTAAAGAGTTTTCAAATATCTTTCTTAAGGAGTTACTGGGTTTGCCTCCAAATCGAGAGTTTGAGTTTAGTAATGGGCTTCTATCGGGTACAGCTCCGGTGTCCATCACTCCCTACTAGATGGCACCGAATGAGCTTGTAGAGTTAAAGGCTCAGCTTCAAGAATTCCTCGATCGAGGGTTTATCCATTGCAGCGTGTCTCCGTGAGGGGCACCAATTTTGTTCGTGAAGAAAAAAAGATGGTACTTTTAGGATGTGTATTGATTGTCGTCAGTTGAATAAGTTAATGATAAAGAATAACTACCAACTTCCAAGGATCGACAATTTGTTTGATCAATTTCATGGGGCTTCCACATTTTCCAAGATAGAACTTCATTCCGGGTACCATCAATTTAAGGTTAAGGAAAGCAATGTTCATCACATTTTATAGGCACTCTGATCACATTCTAAAAGTTCAAGAAAAGTTTAAAGGTATTACATTTTAGATAAAGAAATGATGTAATTTATGCACAGAGAGGGGCTTGAAAGTCTCTAATGGTTACATAGACTATGGAATAAGCTGCAACAGAGATGGGTGTGGAAGCATTGACAAGCTTTGGCTCTATTGCTGGAATGTCGAATGTTTTTGTTGGAACCATTTGAATGTCATTCAGCAACACAATTTGACCTTGTATATTTCCAGCTAGCGCAGCCAAATGATACTCTTCTCTATTCTGGTAACCTCTAAATTCATAATTAGGCTTTACAACATCCGTGGTTCTCAAATTACGACTCTGATGTTCGTAATTTGAAAGGGTGACATTGAACGAGCTATCTTTCGACAAGTTGATAAAAATGATAGAAATCCCAGGCTACAAGAGAAAAAATCATGTAGATAATATTTAATAAAACTAAATAATTCAAAAAACGAAATGTTCGGTCTATCAAAGTTGGCTTACCTTTTTCTTCGCACAGTGAGCATATACACGCAAATTTTGGTTAGACTCTTAAGTTACGGAAAGTACAGTACTTCCCATAAGTCGGTGCCGTAGAAGTACACTAAAAACGAGGCAAATTAATAAGATGAATTATACTGGTTGCTATAGGGAAAAAAGCAAGGATAAGGCTCACACTATATGTGTGAAGATATGGGCCCGTAGTAATCTGGATTGGGAATAGATGTTGTTGTATTAAGTAAAGCATAATTTCCACCGATGAGAGTTTGCCTGCAGAAGACCTTGTGATTGTAGGTTGAAGCCATTCCCAATTGATCAAAATACCTGTTAAGGGAGAAAAGTTTAACCGCGTGTTTTATTAAACATGCAAAAAGAAAAAGGTAGAGGTAGAAGAAAGGGAGATAAAAATATTACCAAAATCCATTAGCAAAGGTTTGAGACACATCTTTGGCACCGCCGTGAAGAGCTCTGCCAGATTTAAAAACCCAAGCTCGAGACTGCGGTTTAAACTTGTTGACAATATCCAAAACCCCTTTATAGGTTTGGGCAACTTGATTTAAGTAGGATGGATCTTGAATCTTGGTAATCATGTTTGGATCATCACCTGCATATGCATCCATCGGATTAAGAAACTAGCCCTACTAGTAATAAGTAAGCATCTAAAAGCTCTTCGATAAACATTGAATTGTGAGATATTTGGATACCAGGTCCGAGATTATAGATATGGTGTGTAACTCCATCAACAACTTCCTGTCTTGAAACTTCTAGGAAGGAATTAAACCATTTTTCATCATAATAGCCACTAGGACCTAGAACCTTTGGTTGAGTTTTGGGATCTAGGTGTAATTCTTTCACTAGATTCTTAAGTACTACTATGTCTTTTCCATATTGTTCAGCCTCAATGCTTGCACCCATCCCGGCTCTGGAGAGTTGATGTCCTGAAATAATAAATTGATTAAAATACAATTTGAAAAATACAATGAAAAATAATCTCATGCAGAGCTTCGATAAAACAAATTTAGTTACCAAATTCATAAGAATCAACTTTGTATCCCTTGGAAATAGTATACTTCATGAAATCCCTTGCATTTTGTGATTGCTAATCGCCAACCCAAAGACCCTTTTTGATTTGTAATCGGTTTCTTCTGAGAAGAGCATTCAACCTGAATGTAACCGTTACTCTTCAAAATGTCAAATTAATAAAGTCAATGTCTTTTCTAAGGAAAAAAATAGATATTTAATACTTTTTCAGAATAAATAGAAATACCCACCCAGTTTGATTGAAAAATTTATTCAGCTCGTCCCATCTTTCCATGGGAAGGCACCCCTGAGAGAATCCAAATAAACTATCTTCTTTTTCGTGAAATTAGGGCAATTCTTAACTCCTCCTACTTCGAACACCACTTGATCTTGCAACGACCCACCAACTTTGATCCTTAAAGGATTGAATGATGAAAGTAATTTTAGAAATTAGTCTGAAATTGTTCTTACCAGCTTTGAACCAAGTTTAGTCCAACCCGTTCACACAACCACTCTTATGAGGTGGCTTTTAACAATATTCGAATAGCAGTATTTGCAATTTCTTTTTTGATTCTTAGGGTATGAACTACCGTCGATGACTTAAAAATAGAGACATGTAATATTATCTGCGCAGAACTCACCTTTATTGCATTTATTAGGCCCTTCTTTTTCAAATCCTACGGAAAACATAAAATAAAAGAAAAGTCAAAATTTATGTAAAATAAATTGTTCATACACACACAAAATAAAAAATTCTTACCAGATTTAAAAGTCCAGCCTTTCCCCTAGGACATTGATTGTAGTTGCATTTTTCAGTAGGCTTCCAATCCATGTAGCGCATACAAAGTTATCATCTGTTTCAGCAATGGATGTTGCTCCTTGAATCACAATGTTCACATTTTGGGTCAACAAAAGGGATATCTGGGAAACAAGGATTGCTAGGCTAAATACGCATTTCAAATCCATACTCACGGTATCTAAATATTAGGAAAGAGCTGGAAGAATTGAAAGTAATGCAATTGTAATCATGCATGTGTTTAAATATATATGCATGTATTAGAAGATTGTTACAATTAGATATGAATTTAAAACTGGTTAGGAAATTTAATCGTGGTAAAAGCATCATTAGCATTTTGTTTAAAAGTTACAGTTTTGCAGCTGCAACTTATTACTTTTCAACTACGGTTGATATAACGGTTCCGACTCGTTAGTTAGCATGAAAATTTCATTTCAAAACCACTTTTGGGCCATCTACAATTTAAATTCCAAATTAAAGGCTCGTATTGTTGTTTTAACTTCTATGTCTTGTTGTCCAAGTTGTTAATGTGGGTCTTGTTACAAGGAAAATTGTAATTTCAATAATATTTTAACAAGTAAATATTGCAAGTTAAAGAAGTTTGCAGAAATTATATTATTCTTATAATTAATCCTATCATTAATCTTGAAATATTAGAAATTATGTGTCAATGCTAGTAGCTTTTCAGAAAAAGTCTCCCACATTAGTTTCTCCGAAAATTTTCTCCAGAGGACCTATCTACTTTCACTCCAAAATTGTAAATCTCTTTCATGAATTTCATAAACTCTATCTTGTGTTAAAATATTTGTGTACATAAAAGAATTTTTGGAGTTATTTTAATTTACTAGATAATTGAAAATAACATATATTTTAAATCAATTATATCGTATATGGAAGATGGATCTTGAACCCAAGCTCTTGACTGCTATTTAAATTTGTTGACATTATTCAAAACACCTTTATGGGTTTGGGCAACTTGATTTAAGTAAGATGGATCTTGAATCTTGGTAATCATGTTTGGATTATCACCTGCATATACATCCATCTGATTAAGAAACTGGCCCTACTAGTAATAAGTAAGCATCTAAAAGCTCTTCGATAAACACTGAATTGTGAGATATTTGGATACCAAGTCCGATATTATAGATATGGTGGGTAACTCCATCAACAATTTCCTATCCTGAAACTTCAAGGAAGGAATTAAACCATTTCTCATCATAATAGACACTAGGACGTAGAACCTTTGGTTGAGTTTTAGGATCTGGGTGTAATTCTTTCACTAAATTCTTAAGTACTACTATTTCTTTTCCATATTGTTCAGCCTCAATGCTTGCACCCTGGAAACACCAAAATTTACATATTTTTACATACTCTTTTTAACTTAAAATCATACAGTTTCGATAAAATTCTTGTCGAAAAAATAATTAATTTTTACAAAATAATTAAAGTGCACTTAAAATATGAACATGTTAAATTTTAGTTAATTTTATAATTAATTTTGATGAATTTTGGTTATTTTCGACAGATTTGACCACCTCAAGCCATGTAACAATCGAATTTGGAAAATTAAGTCCCAAGACTCACACAGCCTAGGACACGCCCATGTGTCCAGGCCGTGTGACCTACACGGTCATATCTTAAAATTGTGTAACTCACTATCGATTACTCCAGCATGCACACAGCCTGGGACACGCCCGTGTGTCCATGCTGTGTGTGCTATATGGCCGTGTCGCTAAGCCATTTGACTCATTATTGAATACTTATCGTGCACATGGCCTGGGACACACTTTTGTGCCCGACCGTGTGGTTCAAAAACATTTTTAACACACATACTATTCAATTTAGTCCAAAATTCATACTTTTGAAAATTTACATTTTTGCCCCTGATATTTTAACTTCTTTACAATTTAGTCCTTAAGCTCGTAAATTAACATGTATGCAAATTTGTCCACATTTCATGCTAGATGAAATACCTAGGGACTTATACAACCTCATAAAAATCAACAATTCATAATTTTACCATGACATTTTACTACTTTTACTAATAAGTCCCTAAATGATAATTTCATCAAAAATCACTTTACAAAAGTTGTTTCTTTAATAACAAGGATTCATAAACTTTCATCAAAATTCATAAATCATGCAAGAACATTCATGGAAAAACCCTAAACCTTTAACAGTTTTGCAAATTAGTCCCTAGGCTAGGTAGATTAAGCTACAATGGCTTAAAAAAATAAAACTCATTAAAAACGAACTCAAAATTCACTTACATGCAATGGAATAGCTTAACCAAAATTCTCTTCTTCTCTAATGGTGAAATTTCGCTAACACAAAGAAAATGGGAGGAAGATGATAGCTATTAGGTTTTGTTTTATTTAATTTAACATTATTTACTCATTATTACTATAAAACCAATTCATCACATTCCACTATCATCATAAATGGTCTAATTACCATCTAAGTCCTCTTACATTAAAGTTCCATAGCCATTCAACACTTTTAGCTACTAGAATACATTTTTGCACCTTTTATAATTTAGTTCTTTTCATGAAATTAAGCGTGCAAACATCAAAATTTCTTAACTAAATTTTTACACGACACTACTAATATACTGTGTACATTAAAATAATAATAAAATAAATATTTTCATGTCAGATTTGTGGTCCCAAAACCACTGTTCTAATTTCACTAAAAAAGGCATGTTATAAATCTACCCACATTTTGAACACTCCCTGCACTAGCTATCGACGTAGTCTGAGGTCGCAGACTACTCAACCTTGGTATGTCACTCCTTGAGATCCTTGAAGGAGTAGAGTAATTACTTTGGAAATCTCTCAACTTTTTGGCTGGAGGTTCCGGGAATGATCGGGCCATACTACATTTGCTAGTGTCTCAGATCTTGGGCTTAGCTTACTTTTTCTCATTTCACATGTCTTCCGTTCTCTAAGCTCATTTAAATAAAACAAAAAGGTCTTTCAACTCCAGGGCTCCCACCAACATACATATATTTTCGTCCAATCCCCACTCAAAATGGGTGCACATATCTATTTTGGTAGACATGATTTCCTATCATATTTACTAAGGCAAACAAATTCATGTACATCATCATCTACTCTTACCTCTCTCTATCTTAGTTGTAACAGCCCGTTTTTAGTAAAATTGGAACAATAGTTTTGGGACCACAAATTTGATGAGTAAATTATTATTTAACTATTATTTTAACATCTATGGAATGTTAGTAGGGTTATATAAAAATTTCGTTAATTAATTTTGACGTTTGCATGCTTAATTAGTGAAAAGGACTAAATCGTAAAAGGTGCAAAAGTATAGCATTATTAGTTAAAGGTGTCAAATAGCTATGGAATTTTAACCTAAGGGACTTGAGTGGTAATTAAACCAATTGATGTGGTAGTGGATATTTATGGGTTTGGTTTTGTTGAAGTTATGAATAATTTTAAAGGATAGAATGGTAAAAGAGTAAATAAGGTTAAATTAAGTAAAACCAAATTCAATTCATCTTCTCCAAATTTTCTTCCACCAAAATTTGAAGGATAGAAAAAGCCATATCTACGGTTGGAGTTTTTGCAACTTCTATTGCTAGCATGTAAGAGTTATTTTGCCTCGTTTTTAATGATTTTTATGTTTTCGGGATCATTATGGCTTAACTTAGCTAGCCTGGGGATTAATTTGCAAAATTGTTAAAGAATTAGGGTTTTCCCATGGATGTTATTACATGATTCTTGAATTTGCAAAATGAGTCCTTGCTGATAAATTAACAAGTTTTGTAAAGTGATTTTTGATGAAATTATCATTTAAGGACTTATTTAAAAAATGATAAAAGTATAGGGTAAAATTGTAAAATGAGGGTTTGTATGAGTTGGTATATGTCCCTAGTGAATTTGACTAGTATGAAATGTGGATTAAATTGCTTTAATTTTAATTTACGAGCTTAAGGACTAAATTGTAAAAAATAAAAATATTATGGGAAAATTGGTAATTTTGCAAAAATATGAATTTTGGACTGAATTGGCTAGTATAAGTATTAAATGGATTGAATTTGCCTAATTAGATCAAGTGCAACACCTCAAACTTGACCTAGATGTTATGGTCGAATCTGGAGATGTCACAAAGAAGGGTTTTGAAAACTGAGTCGTTATGATAAATCATTCCAGTTTTATAACTCATATTCGTTTATATCTATTATCGAAAGCATTATTTAATTACTTTATTTTCTAAAAAGTAATTTATAGCGAAAATCATAGAAAACGTTATTTTTGGAAATCTCATTCGTATTTTTAGAAAATCTTTTTTTTAGTAAAAACCACATTTTTAAATATCCGTCGTAAATAAAATGTTAAAACGAAAATCCTAAAATTTAACCAAATTGTTCGAAGAGTCCAATTATTATAAAACTCTCAGAAAAAAACCTTAAATTAAAACAAAAACCACAATCTTAAATAGTTTACTAACTTGTGGTCACCGTGAGGCTCCGTCACACCGATCTGTCTAAGTCCATGGATTACCTGAACAGAATAGACAAGCAGAAGTGATTTTTTGTAAACACAGTGTGTAACCCTACAGAAATAGACATGCTATTCATACAGAAATCACATATACAGTCAGATTTAGATTTGGATCTATGTCCTTTACAGATACAAATAACAGAATCAGATATGCAGAACAAATATACAAAATCCTACCCCCATCCTCTACATACCAACTCCGACCATTCCATCACACCATATGGGGTTAAAAACACCCACTCATCCCTACACATCATATTGTGTCATTACGACACATATCAGATAGTATACAGCCAAGCTGCCAGAATATAGGCGAAGGTCGCCATACAGAATACTTCCTCCACATATACAATTCTCACCCCCAAACATAATTACATATTACAGATACAGAAATATCATGCTTAACATGCTCATAAACAGATATCAGATATATATAGTAGAATACTCAGACATGCATAACAGTGTCCTACTCAGAGCAAACTATCAGAATATCAGATCACATAATCTAGGGTTTGGTTAGCCCTTACCGAGCCTACGGTAGGCCCACAGTCGATCGGAACGACCCGTGCGACACTAGGGAAAATTTCAAAATTATAGGCCAACAAGCCTGTGTGGCTTGACCGTGTGGGCCCACATGCCCGAGTAACCCACACACCCAGATTGGACTCACCCGTGTGGCCCATACAGCTTGGCCCAAACCCACACGCCCGTGTGGCACACACACCCAACTTGGCCTAGCCCGTGTAGCCCACACGACCACACTTACACCACCACATGGCTGTGTCTTGCACACGGCCATGCCCTCGTCAAACACATGGCCAACCACACGGCCAGGCACACGCCTGTGTGGCATTGACAATACAGTTTTTCGCCTTTCACCGAAGCTCGATTTTATGAGTTTTGGGAATATACATGGTTCATTTTAGATACTACTGCAATCCCGAGCCCTCTAAAACCTAAGAAACAGCATCCCATTCGCCCATTAGCAATCAATTTACAAATCGACACATAATCCAAAAATAACGCACATAACTTACCGTCAACAAGAACAGCTATCAACATAATTTTAGACTATCAGAGTGAAACTCCTTCACCACAGCCTTCTCCTATAAAAAATTCACAGAAATCAAACCCCTATTTACACCGAAAACACTACTATGAAGAGGATATATTAAACAGTTTACCGAAACCATTACTAAAAGTTAACCCCTCTTACCTATATCCCATGAAGAGTACCAAAATCTGAGTATAACACGAGGAACAAAAAGAAAATATGCACAGATTAGAAAAGGAAAAGAATGGAGGAAGAAGCTCACGTCGAAATTTCTGGAGAAAAGAGAAACGAAATTTTTTAAAACAAAATAAAAATAAAGTAAAATCCCACTATATCTATCCTAACCTCCCACTAACCATCAAATCCCACTAACTCACAACTCCTACAGACTTTCACTTCCACCGAACCTCTATCACACCACCAAAACAAAAATTAATACCCTTACTCCCGCAGGGATTCGAATACAGGACCTCCAGCACAAAAACCCCTTACCACTAGAACCAGTAGGCTCATTCTAATATGAGTTTACTAAAGATAAAATATAACTCAACCCACCAAGGATAAGGCTAGGATCAGAAAAATAACAAAATTTACAAATATGAGACTTAAACTGTAACACCCCTTACCCGTGTTCCTTGCCGAAACAGAGTATGAGGTATTACTAGAACTCAAACACTTATAATTTTTTTTATAAAAATTTTAGCAGCATTTCTGCTTGTTTTTACATAAAACCTCCTGCAACTTTCCAAAAACAATTTCAAACAACTTTAATATTTCCAACCAATTACAGATTTACAGATATATATTTCAGACATAATTTTTTTTCATTAATACTCACCAACATATTAAACTGAACAATACTATATATATTTATACCACATCACATAAATTCATCTATACATGTCATATTTCAAAAATATTAATTACAAAATACCCAAAAAGTTGATGATAGTGTGGATGATTTCCTGACTTCGTCCAAATTTCGAGCTGGCTGATGTCACTATAATCAAAGGAAAATAAAAACGAGTAAGCATATAGCTTAGGAAGTAAACATATGAAAAATAAATAAATTTCCCACATGATTTCATAGCAACATAATTTTAATCACACATAATTTCAAGGTTCGTTTAATTTCCAGCAAACTGTTTTTCTGCATCACAGAAGCTAATTTATTTTTATCTGGAGCTACATGACTCAAAATTAAGTTCCGTAAATTTTTCCCAAAGCTAGACTCATATACCTTTCCACCATAAAATTTTCATAATTTTTTATTTGTCCAATTAGTACAGTTTATTCTTTAAACATTCCCCTATTTTGCTGCCCGATGGTTTTGACCTCCCTTTACTAAAATTTAATTAACTCCCTATACAAAATTCAAAAAATGTTATTGTTTGTTTCTATTAAAAATATACTCATTAAGGAATCCATACATATAAATTTCAAGCCATAATTATTTTTTTAAAATTTTTGGTGATTTTACAAATTTGGAACAGGGGATTTCGAAATCAATCCAACCCTGCCTCAAATAAATTCTAATATCCCCAAATATACAACTCTTTTGCTTTCTATGTTTCTTTCATATGAAAATAGACTCATTCAGATTCAATTTCATATATTATTAAACCTCTAATTCATTTTCCACCATTTATGGTGATTTTTCAAAGTTGTCCAACTGCTGTTGTTCAAAATAGTTTTGTATTTAAATTGTTTCTTTTGTATTTTGATATTTCCTCCCATCTTATACATGGGTCGATTAAGTATCAAACCCAATATTCCTCCCATAAACTTTTCCACCACATATAAATATTCACCTTCCCAATTTTACTCGTTGAACACTCAGAATGTTAACCGTTATCGGTAGATTCAGCACTTAGCAACCACCAGTGATTCGGGGAATCAACACTTAGCAACCCCTTTCAGATTCAAAGATATGGTGGAATCAGCACTTAGCAACCACCAATGATTCGGGGAATCAGCACTTACCAACCCCTTGGGAGAATCAGCACTTACAACCCCTTCAAATTTAAAATACGGTGGAATCAACACTTAGCAACCACCAATGAGTAGGGGAATCAACACTTAGCAACCCCTTGGGGGAATCAGCACTTAGCAACCCCCTTCAAATTTAAAATACGGTAGAATCAGCACTTAACAACCACCAATGAGTAGGGGAATCAGCACTTAGCAACCCCTTGGGGGAATCAACACTTAGCAACCCCCTTTATATTCAATGTACTCCGCCTTATTCCGAGTGTTCAACCGGAACTCATATTTTCAACATTTTATCACCTTTCCCAACTTAACCACATTTTTAGGATCTTGCTGAATATCTATTCTATGTTCTATTAAATCCCAACATATATTGAATAATATCAAAATAATGCATTAAATCACATGTTTACTTACCTCGGTGCAAAATATCGTAATTTTGCAATTTACTCCACTATCTTCTCTTTTCCCCGTTTGAGGTAGTCTTCTCATCTTTTTTGATCTATAATAGCAAATTTAACTCATTTAATGTTCACATTTAATAAAATAGTCCTCCACCCAACTTTTTGAAAAATTACAATTTTGCCCCCAAACTTTTGCGTATTTACACTTTTATCTCTAAGCTCGAAAATTAAAATTCATCTCTTATTCTTATGTTTTATGACATGCTGAACATTTTTCCCTTCTATGACAACATCAAATTCTCACTCTAACACACACTTTTGAACATTAGGTATTTTTACCGATTATGTCAATTTACCCGTTTTCGTTTAAAATCACTTAGCAAAAGTTGTTTAACATAATTTCTAGTTTCATATTCCACCATAAAACAGAAAAGTAAACACTTTTCACCTATGGGTATTTTTCCAAATATAAACCCTAGGTTAAATTATTGCTAGAATAAGCTAAATTAAGTTACCGGAACTCCAAAAACGTAAAGAACATTAAAAACGGGGTTTGGAATCACTTACTATTGAGCTTGGAAGCTTAAAAACCCTAACTATGGCTTCCCTCTTGCTGATTTCATTCACCATGAAGAAGATGAGCACATTTTGCCATCTTTTTCCCTTTTTAATTCTTTTTATTACTAAATGACTAAAATGCCCCCATTTAAAAAATCTATTTCACCCATTTCTTATGTCTATTTTTGTCCATCAATTAACTAATGGTATAATTACCATATAAGGACCCCCAATTTATAATTTCATAACAATTAGACACTTCTAACATGTAGAACTCAACTTTTTCACTTTTACAATTTAGCCCTTTTGACTAAATTGAGTGCCCAAACGTCGAAATTTTCGAACAAAATTTTTACAAAATTTTTTCATGAAATTGTATACCATAAAAATATAATGATAATCATATTTTCTCTCGTCAAATTTGTGGTCCCGAAACCACTATTCTGACTAGGCCCAGAATTGGGCTGTTACATAAACCCAAGACCTCAGACACACACCCCGAACACTTAACCACTGAAGCAGATACACACTTATGTCAGACATTTACAAAAACAGAAACAAATTAAGCAGGGCATTACATCAAGATAGACCTCGTACGGATCTAGATCGAGGAAAAGATAAAGCCTCGGATTAGTTGATCTCGTTTCTACATATTTGTTATCGAGGTAAGTTCGTATGATTAAATAACATTTTAATGTTATATTGATCTATATATTCATGTATTATTTTCCATGAAATTAAATGGTGGAAATCCAACAATGTTACGATGATTATCAAGTCCCGTTTGAACCTTAGGAATACGTAGGATAAAAATGACATGTCATTAGGGTTACCATGTTTCAAGTGCTGGTCTTGAATGTCCTACCAATTGCCGAGGTCCTGTATTTGTTGCGGATACTTTACAGCTTGTGTGAGCAGCATCATGTAGCTTACATTCTGACCTACAGCTTGTGTGAGTAGACCCATTTCATAGCTCGTATGAGCAAAAGGAAAGGTTATGATTATATGTTTAGCACACTTCGTGTGAGCTTTCCCGCATATCCGATGTTATTCTAAATGGTTCAACAGGCATGGAAAGGAAAGGAACGTTAAGTGGTCAAATGAACTATGTCATAAATTTATGAAAAGGTTTGAAATGGAAATTATCAATGAAAGTATATCTATGTTAATGGAAAGGATGAGTTCAAAAGCATTATGTTCATGTATATCTAGCTTACCATATGATATTTCAAGTGAACTATGTGTTAATGTACTAACATGTGCTGTTGATGGTGCTTAGGCTTGTACCAAGTTTTTGGTTGGATTATATCATGTTTAATCTTAATGTTATGCAATTGAAATGGTAAGTTATGTTCATGCTTTACGAACTTACTAAGCTTTATATGCTAACGTAGTTTTCTTTCCTATGTTTTTTAGATAATCAGAAGCTCGATCGGGTTAGAAGTTCGTCAGAGATCTATCACACTATCCAGCGATTATATCGGTAGTTATTGATGTTTTGGCCAAGGTTATAATGGCATGTATAGGTGGACTTGTGCTTGAATGTTAGTTGATAAGTTTGGCATGTATATATTATTTTGGTTGATGTAATTTTGGTACTTTTGATGCCTTGTTGGTATGTGTTAATATGGCTAAGATATGATGCATGCTTGAGTGACCAAGTGGTATGTTTATAAAGAATTTCTAATAATCACGACTATGGCATGTTTGGAATTTGTATTGATTTATGTAAATATGGTTGAGATATGGTAAGTGTTCATGTTTAGGTATGTTTTGTTGATTGTAATTGAGGTGACTTGTATGGCATATTGGTTGTATATTAATGGTCGATTGAATTGGTCATTTTATGCATGTTTTGGTAAGGTTTTGGTGATTTGAATTTGGGCACAAATGGTCTTTAGGTACAAATTTCAAATGGTGATAGAATTGGCTTCATTTTGGCCAATTTCATGTCTACACGGCCTGAGACACGACGTGTGACTCAGCCATGTGCAACACACAGCCATACGACACGATCGTGTCTCCCCTGTAGGTTTAAATTTTGCAAGTCAAGCTATTACATGGCCTAGCACACTACCTAGAACACGGGTGTGTGAGGCCATTTCGAGAGTTACACGGCCTGGCAAACGGGTGTGTGGCTTGGCCGTGTGACCCAACTTCGAAAGTTACATGAGCTGGGACACAAACGTGTGTCCCTATTTTGATTGTTACACAACCTGAGACACATGCGTGTGTCTCACCCGTGTACAACACACGACCATGCGACACGACTATGTGTCCCCTGTAGGTTTTAGGTTTGCAAGTCAGGCTACTATACGGCCTGGAACACGGGCATGTGGCTTGGTCGTGTGACCCAACTTCGAAAGTTACACGGGCTAGGACACAACCGTGTGTCCCTATTTCGATTGTTACACGGCCAGAGACACTGGCGTGTGTCTCAGGCGTGTGAGTCACACGGTCGTGTGACCCCTGCAATTTAATTTTTCTAACTTTTTCTTAAATGTTCCAAATGTTTTCGATTTAGTCCCGAATTATTTCTAAAGTGTTTTTAAGGCCTCGAAAGCCCGATTAATGGACGATATGCATGTAGATGAACTATTATGTCATGCTTATGTTTAGATACTAAATGTACGTTTTAAAGTTTCAATTTTGTTGTAATGCTCTACAACCCTATTCTGACGATGGATACGAGTTAAAGATGTTACATCAAATCCATGAATTCTCTTTTATTCTATTCTAAATACAATTGACTGATGTATTTCTTTTTAAACTCAGTCTGAAAGAATTCTCAATTTACCATATCTATCGAGATTACGGATACCAAAGTCATCCACCACTAGTAAGCTTCTTCTTTAAGCAAAGAAACGGCATATTTCACGCTATCCTCTACGGTACATATCATCTCTTTTAATGGTCTCTGAGTATTTTCCAACCATTACTCGACCCTTGTTAGATCGTCGTCTCAGTAAATATGCTAGAGAAATCATCGACCCTTGTTGGATCGTTTAAGAGTTTTTCAATCAAAGGGCGGATTACAGGTACTTGATTATCTTGGGATCGAAGTTGTGCCACTATGCATTATAGGTGGATTAGGGGCATTTGTTGCTAAGGAGCCGAAGAGGTTGCTCCCATAAATTGAGTGAACCCCTAGTTCATCATATTCATAAAGGCATCTCTAGCCTCATTTCCTAGCCCTTATGAGGTGGGCAAACTTTGGGCAGCTCCCTGATTAGAGGTGGGAGTATTACTTTCAACTTCATCACTTACGGCTCAATCTAAATCAATTGACATGGTTTGTCTATATTGAAAATCAAAGCCAATTTGGATCAATATGCATCACACTATCACATACTATTGTGGCATGTATTTCTAAACTTGACTCACACTAAAATTCAGTTATATAATTGACTTAACTGTAGCTCTGATACCACTAAATGTAACACCCCTTTCTCGAACCGATTGTCAAGTCCAAGTTACAAGATGTTACATTTGTTGTTGGAGCAACTATAGTCAGTTATACATCATACAATTATTTATGTTTGCAATTAAGTGTACTTCACGTTCATCATATGGTATATAATTATTCTCAAATCTTATACGAGCTTACAAAAGCTTTAATGCTAACCTAAATTTGAATTAGGATCAAATTATGATGTTTTTAAAATCTCGAGCCAATGTTACGAATTCATAGTTTCCATGTCACGACATTGTCAACTCAATGAGTTACATCATGACAACATGTATATCTACGTCGCGATGCCACTCACTATGGTCACGATGTTGCCCCTATTTTTGGTAAAATGCACATTTGGTACCTATTCAATTGTTTCCAACTAAAGCAATTCATCACATTCATCCATATACCAACTCCACCTATACGAATACATGTCAAAACATGCTAAAACAAGTTTATAACATTTAAAATCAACCATTTAACATAACATTCAATACATGACCATCATTTAAGTTCAATTCATCCATTTATCCACCTAACCAAGTCAAACTATGTCATTCAACCTTAACACATACATACTTGTACATTTTGTACATTAAAGGCTTACATGACATTAGTCTAAACCAAAAGAAGAATATATGTCAAGTCGTATATATATCATGATTAATAATCAAGCTTACCATTTTCAAATCATCCACCAATTTTTCAAACTTACTCATTTCATTATATAAACATAAACATACTAGGATCAAATAAGTTCATGATCATTCTTTTTAATAGCATCAAACCTTATCGATTAAAGCATTAACTAGATCATATACTATGCTTAACATTCAAGATTAACATTTACCATATTTATCACATAACTCTCAACTCAACATGACTACTTGCACACTAAGGTACCCTTATATACTTGCCACAATAATAGGACTCAAAATGAACATAATTCTACCATCTTTTGATAATGTGTGCTACGTGTTGGTCTGACTCGACAAGTTATGCAATATGACAATCTACAAGGGAAGGTTAACAACTAGAGTAAGCATACCAATGCTTAGTAAGTTCAAATGGAATAACTAGGCTTACCTTAATCACTTAAAGCATGATAACTATCAATCATTTTGGCATACAACTTGGCAATCCTTTGCACATAATACCTTAACTAGTTGCTTTACAACATTAACATTCAAATAAGTTATACATACTTGCATATCATGAGTAACATCACTTAAACTCCAAAGCAATCTCATGTTACATAACAAGTTATAAACAAATATCATTTCATACTCAATACATTATCAAGCTTTTCCATTTCAATTCAGACCAATATCACTCGATGGAACTATAATAAAACTGACTCAAATACACTGGTGAACTAAGTTGTTCACACAAGCTTAAATTACATCAGGTTACTCGTCCGAGCTAAAACTATGTTACATATAACCCGAGAATCTACAATGAGGCTAGATCTCATTAAATAACCTGAGGATCTGCAACAAACTCTAGATCTCATTATAGTATGTAAAATTCTGATCAAGCACGCATATAACCCTATTGGCATGCCAATCGTATCCTAAGCTTTTACTAAGTTTGCATGGGCATTGGTTACATCTATTTCAATATCATAACTGTACTAAATGGATTTCATACACTTGTAACTTGTAATTATTCACATGTTTGAACTAAATCCTTTCTAGCCATATATGCCAACTACTAGTATATCACCATATACTCAAACATACACATCCATATATACATCAAATTAAATGCAAGTATATAAATCACACAAAATGAGTTAGTAAGTTCCAAGTGAACTTACCTACTCAAAACACCAAATCAAGTTGATTCTTCAAGGACTAATAAGTAATTTTAGCTTTTCCCGATTAACTCCACTTTGATATAAATTTGGATCTATATAATTACTTTATAACACTAATCAATTTTAAACATTTTCATATTATACCATGATATGCAAGATACTATATAAACTTATTTTTATTTCCTCAAATTTTATATTTTATTCAATTTAGTCCTTGAACTCAAGATAGACATAACTTTCAAATTCTAGGCTCGGATTAACATCTAATTTCCTATCTTCTTATTAGGAACCTTATACTTCCTATTTCTAACATAATTTCTTGATAGATTTTACATTTACTCAATTTGGTCCCTAATGTAACAAAGTTAACAAATAAGCTAAAATAACTTTACAATCTAGTTCTTTTTATAATCTAAGCTTAAAATCTATCATTTTCAAGCCTAATTATTCAATAAATCAACATTGGAAACTTTCTAAAACTTTAATAGTTTCACAAATTGGTACATGGGCTAGCTAAATCAAGTTCTCATAACCTTAAATCTATAAAATTACAAGAAAATGACCTAAATTATCTTGAATAATAGTTGGCCAAAAGCTTAAAAAGCTTGAAGAATTTTTCTTAGGTTTCTACAATGGTGGACGGTGAAGGCGAGAAAGATGGTGCATTTTTTCCACTATCTTAATTTTTTTTATATTAAATTAATCCTTAATTAATCTAGGTTAATTAATTGAATCATGCTTTCAATAACATAATTTATCATTTAATTACATACAATGGATTACGCCATCATCAAGCACTATCTCATATTCCAAAATGGTTGATTTACCCTTTTTAACCTTTGGTTAATTGCTATTTAGGTCCTCAAGCCTTTTGGTAATTAAAACTCTATAGTGGTTAGATTTTTGTAATTTAGTCCCTAAGCCTTAATTAACTATTTAATTTACAAAATTGCTTGACCAATCTTCAATATATTTTTATATTAACTCCGTAAATATTTATACTCTATATTTACGGACTCGGTTTACAAAAATAGGGTTTTGAAACTGCATTTTCTAATACCACTGAAAGTCGACCCATTTCATAGTGTCCTAATTGTAGTATATTCATCTTTGTACACTATCGAACAACTTTTACATGCAAAGAAAAATGAAAGAAAATATTGGCTTACAGATTATCTAAAATTTAACTAATGTTTAGTAGTATTACGTGGTCGGATCGTAATGCGGAAAGATAACTTAGATTAGTAGATAATCTTAACATGTCCTTAGTCTAATAAAAAACAAGCAAATTGATTGAAAGTATAATATGTCAACTATCAGTCTCATAAGAGAGATACCTTGTCTTGGGTATTGGAGCGGGTGACTCCCAAAAGATAGAGACATAAATGTGGCTGACTGTATTGGCAGTACATCAGACAGGACCCAAGTAGAATAAATCCATTTATTGATTTATTCACTTGTGATGTTCATAGTGTAGCATATCTTGATCCCGAGTGGATGATAGATTATGTATGTGTGACTCATATACTTTGATGTAAATCAAAGCATTTGTTCAAATAGATACAGAACCAGAAGCTAGTGTGTTGGGTATACGACTTTTGTATCATTCCACAATAATGGAATTCATAGCCCAACTAAACGGTAAAAGATATCCTCTCATTGGCATTACATGATAGATGAAAAGTAAACGTGGCCATGGATCATTTGTCTTTATGATCATTGATATCATCTTATTGGAATTTCTATTTGATAGTAATTGACTTTTCATGAAGGAATATGTAATAATTACCAATGAGATAAAATAGAATCACATTGGGAGAACGGATTTATTCCAATGAAATTAAGGATATCTTATGAGGGTAACACACTTATGACTAGGTCATTGGATGAGCACTTGCTAAGTAGCTTTTGTGAGGGTATATAATTAAAGAGAGCTCAATGACAATACTTTAGTGGAATGACTTTGTGACTAAATAAGTTTATAATTAATAGGTGAAAAGCTGGAACTTAATTATAAATTATTTGATCCCTAATTATATATGTCTAATATGTCCCTCCGCTAGCTTGTTGAAACCGTAAATGATTTGCTTGTAAAATCAAATGGATAAAATGAATGGAAATAATGAAGTAAGACAAATGGGTCATATTCACATATAAATGTGTTTTCTCACTAAGTACAAAAATTACTTGAGAATTAATTTAAGATTTTTAAATTATTATTTAATTATATTGAAGTTCAAAGATGTAATTGAATTAATTATTCATTAGAATATGTTGAATAAGCAAATTAAATATACTTCCTCATAGATTCTTTTATGGTAAAGTTGTTATGACTTTATTAGAATTAAAATCAAATTGAGAAATTACTTAATTGAGAAATTAATTTAGTTAATTTAATTAATTAAATTAATTGAATAAATAATATTTATTTTAGGAAATAAAAAATAAGTATTGGGTTGAATTAAATTATAAAGTGTCGGTAATCATTTTTTTGCAAAAAGTAGACTGGCAATGTCTTTCACTTGAGATTGGTCATCCCTCATGACAACCTCTCTAGCTGCCTTAAGCTTTACTATCAACTTCTCATTCTAAGTATTCTTCAGGTATAATAGACATTGGTGCTCTTGTTGTTCCTGAAATCATCGTTGCTGCTTAGAAAAATGTTATTCCATATGACATATTTTCTCTTGCATTGTTGTAACATGCTATTGGAACCAAAATGTTGATGTTGAGAGACCTGGTCCACGGGAGTTAAGGGAGCAGTGACCTAAGGAGTGGTGGTAGTAATGACTTAAGGAGGTGGAGTAAACACCAAGGTGGGAGGACAAATTGGTAGTATTGAGGAGGAAGGTCTTTGAAGAAAGAGGAGGAAGCTATAGGTATAGGTTGGGTCTGGCGTACAGCAATCTAGTCAGGGTTAAGGGTTTACTATTAAGAGTGTGTAACACTCCAAACCCAATAAGGAAGTCCAGATGGATTCGAAGCGTCATAGTGGTCACTAAAGCAACCCACTCACTCAACCATGTAATTATACACATTAAACCATAAAAAATTAAAACTTTTAAAAAAAAAATCAAGTTATCCAAGGCTTTTATAAAAACATATCAAATCAATAATAAAGCAAAAGTCAGAAGACACATTAAATATAGACAACAAGATACGATAAGGCTATATATCCTAAGTACATACCAAACTACACTATTCTTTTAAAACGAGACTAATACGAAAAAAATTGTGCAAAGAATCTTCACGACGATGTTGTTTGATCATGAACTTATGAGCCATCTATAACCTACACGGAATTAAAACCTAAACACTGAGCATTTTATAGCTCAATAGTGATTAGGGGTGAGCAAAACTCGATTCAACTCGAATAAATAGAAAAAAATTCGAATTTTTAGTTAAATGAATCGAGTTATTCGAATTATTCGAGTCAACTCCAATTTTTTTTCGAATTTTGAGTTCAAATCGAGTTTGGTTTTCAAATTCGAATAAACCGAATAGCAAACTATAATATTTTACATTTTTACCCCAAACTCTCAAACCTCTGTACTTTCCCCCAAAAATTTTACTCTCTCCCACTTTTCCCCTAAAACTTTTACTCCCCCAAATCAAAAATTAAAATCATCCAAAAAAATCCCTGAACCTAAATAGAATTAATTTTATTTATATCTACTATTTATATTATTAAATTAAATTTCACATTTTGTACTATTTATATTATTGAATTGTTTAATCATATTGAATCTTTATAATTTTTGTTAAAATTGAATTATTGATGATGCCATAAAATATTCGTGTTAAAAGCGTATGTTGGTATCAATTTCACATTTTATCTTTTATGATAATTTTTATTTTTAAAACCACATTTTTACATTTAATATATTTTTAATTTCAAATACATAGTAACAAGAATCGAAGATGATTGAAGCAACTAAGTAAAGAAGCTAACTCATATATAAAAGATTAATAAATAAATTACGAGGGGATGAAAGTTAATAACAAATTTGATTACAGTGGCCAAATTTGATTATGGTGGATGATAATGATTACAATGACCCAAAATCAATTTTTTTAATTTAACTCGAAAAAATATATATTCAATTCGATTTGAATTCCATCTCACTCGACTCGATTCGAGAAAATTTCTAATCGAGTTAGAATGATAAAATAGGATTTGTCAACTCGATTAACTCGAAATTTTTTTATTCAATTCGATTCGATTCTATCGAACGCTAGCCCTAATAGTGATGAACATTTATTTTGAAATGAACAGCAGCAGCAAACTTGAAGAAATTGCAGCAACTCTGAAGGACAAGGCAGCGAACCGCAGCTGGTGCAATTGGCAAGGCTTGAAGCAGAAAATATGGACAAAATTGCAACAGGTATGTGTAGCTATTTTGGTAAGCGTTTAACAGCAAATCCAAGCAAAGTTAACACTACATTAAGATCAGGGATAGCAACTTTGGACTACACAATTGAAAGAGGCAATAGCAAGGATGGAAAAATGTTGTTTTAGAGAACGATGTTAAAGAGGAATGAAAAAGAATTGCTTTCTACGTGAATATGCTAGGGAAAGAAATAACAGCCAACCTTTGGTTTATTTGCTACATAAACCCTCCTCCTTTCTTCCCTTACTCACTTTAGTCCCTAAACTGTTTACAACTTCTAATTTCTCTTTCTTTCAAGTCAATCCTTGCCCCAACTTGACTCCCAATAATTACTAAAATCCTAATAATAATAATAATAATAATAATAATAATAATAATAATAATAATACACAACTCACATACGCCACCAGTCAACCAAAATTAAATTAAAAAAGTTAATTACAAGGTTAATCTCCCAACAATTATTGAAAATCCAATTTAATCCTTAAAATAAATTCAATTTAATCACAATTTAAATCCAAAATTCAAATAAGTCAATAAAAATACTGAAAATATAAATTTTATAATTTAATACAAAATTCTTGGATAATTTATTATAAATTTTTATACTGAATTTATATTGATTCGTGCAAAATCCAATACTAAAATTTTCAGGGTATTACAGAGTGATGTGTGCGTAATTTCTCAATTTATTTGTGACATTTCTCTTAAAGATGCTACTTATGTTCTTAATTATATTATTTATACTTATATTTTATTTATTATTTATTTTGGAAATAATTTGAGAAAAATGACCTTAAAGTTTATTTTTGGCAAGTTTTTGCAAATTGAACTTTCAACTTAGCATAGTTTCAGCATTTTGGTCATAACTTGAGCTACAAAACTCCTCTTTGGGCACATAATATGCAGATTCAAAGGTAATTGAAAGATCTAACCGAAGTTATTTCACGACCCAATCCCAAAAGGCATAAAAAATACGTCCAAAAATGGCCTTGAGTTTGATGCGAAAATTAACAAGAGACCTAAAAATTCTACTTTATTTAATCAATGGCACTTTTGTATTTTCTCCATTAAATTATTTTTTCCCTATAAATAGACATTATTAGGTTAAAATGTGGAGTTAAACTTAGACATAGCCGCTCTTAGTTTTATTTTGTTTGTGCTTTCTTTATTTTATGGGTTCTTATACCCTCTTTTCTAGTCAAAGGTCAATCGAAGTTTGATTCAATAATTCGTGACTTAATTTGTGCTTGAATTCTTCTTTGTTCTTTAGTATTCATGCATCTTTTATTTGAATTTCAATTATCTAGGTTTGTCAAATTTTTGGTTAGTATTTGATAGCTTAGAATGATTGTCTTGGCAATTAGAATAATTAAATTCGTAATTGTTTAATTCATTCTAATACTAGTGACAAACTGCATTGTTTATGTCGTAGTTTATGAGTATGTGGTGTGGAGTGAGGTGAGTTTGTTTGTTAGAATTAGGTCTTTCGTTCTTAATGTTTTCGATAAGTTAAATCTTAGGCATTGTTACGAGGTTATTTATCAGTTAGGGAAGTAATTTCAAATAAGCTGCCTTATGGTTACCAAATAGGTAAGAAGAGATTGGTTGTCCATTGTCGAGTCAACAACTAGAACTAATTTATTAAAGGCAATGAAGATATTCTTGCATCGATGATTGAATCCATGAATCAAACAAAGACTTTACCTTTGGCTAGAGCTTTTTACCATTATTTTCCTAAAAAATCCAATTATTGTCTTCTTCGTTTTAGTTTTTAATTCGAAATTAGTTTTTTATTTTATAAACCACCTTTTATTTACTTTATTTATTTTTACTTAAGAAATATAATTATCATCAATCTCTATGGACACAATCCTACTTTTTGCTTTATACTAATCTTATATTTTCAAGTTTTATTTTTGTAGGTCTCGATAGCCTTTCAGAGAGTTTGGTACAGGTGGTTGGGTTCCTGTTTGGTTTGAAGTGAGCCCAGGATTGGTAGGGTTTTTTGGGTTGACAAGGTTGGATGGATTTGCTAAGTTAGTAGGGTTGGTGGGATTCGCTGGATTAGCCGGGTTGAGGAAAGCATCATTCTAAAAGGAAGTCATGGTCCGGTCCGCATTCTCAACACAAATTATCGATACAATTGTACAACAAGGAAAGAGATAATAAGGAGAGGGTGGGGGTGACATGGATACCGGTTCACCTAAGCAGGTGGAGAGCCGAAAAAGGAGAGAAGTAGAAGAGGAATAAGGAAGTTGCGAAGGAAAAGGAGACTAATTCCAAAGGATAAGTACTTAGGGTTGCTAATATGGTTAAAGAATCCCTTCCTCATCGTTCTTTTAGGTATTTATAGGGGAAGGTCACGTGCCTGGTCTTATGCCTGATGGTGCCAGCTCATTGATAGTATGGGTAGTGGCCCGCTCATGTGGTCAGCTAGGTGGCAAGTCGATTGTCCTCAAGTGTGGTACTACTCTGACATTCCTTTGGCTGAGGTAGTACGAGACTGTTACACCTCAATGGTCCATAATGGTCTCCTACTGGTGGTAAATGTGTTTTCGCTAAAAGTCAATGGCTAGTCACCTAGTAACCAATTAGCTAATTAAAGACAAGCAATTGCTCGAGTGATCTTCAAATGAGGAGCTAATCAAGAGATGCGAGAGAGAGAGTTATCCGTAGGCATTTTTCATGAAGCTTCTTGTGGTGCCACATGTACAAAAGGTATAAGGGTATAAAAAAACATTTTAATCACGATATGATAGAAAATATCTGTATCTGCAATTTAAATCTATTCACGAAACATAATAGTTATTGAAGAAGTAGAAGGAGGAAAAAGAAGACAACAAAACAAGTTTGGTTTATTTAATTAATGAAATGTGCTAAAGGAAATAGGAAAAAATAGAAAGGAAAGAGTGTGAAAAGGGAGATTTGGGGGTTGTGGAATACTTTAAAAGAAGGATGTAGTTGGAGAAGGTGATGATCACATGGTATTGCGTATTAAGACATGCACATGAAGGCCCACAATGTTAGCTCAAAAACAAACATATTTCTTAAAGCCCACTTGCCATCAATCCCCAAGTTGGGAACATAAACATGAACTCTTATTGCCCCTTCTCTTTCTCCCTCACGTTTTCTCTCCATTCCATAATTTTTTAACCCCCAATACTACAATCATACAACACAAAGAAACCCATTAAAATAAGACAAATTAGGATACAATACGTAAAATTATAGCATCAAAAATACATCTATACATATAAACAAGAACCCCAAACGATTACACCTTGAGGTTTTTTTTTTTTTCAAAAGACCAAACCCTTTTTAAGTCCAACTATGCTTTCTCCAATGCACTTGTCTTCTTCACGTCCAACATCACTATCTTTGTTATTGTACTCTCTCTCTTTTCTCTCTCTTCTCTCACATACACACACTCGCATCCCCCATGGTTGTGGTCCTCCTTACCTCTTTATATCTCTCTTATCACTTTCTCCAATTCTTCATATCTTATATCTAACACTACTCTCTACTCTTTCTTTCTTTCTTCTTCTTCTTCTTCTTCTTCTTGCCTTTTCCAAACCATAACCATTTTTCTACACCATATATACTTATTTTTCCTTCTGCATTTCCATATCTTGGGGGTATTATTTTGGAACTTACTGAATATTTTAGAACAATTCTTGGTTTTTGGTCATTAGGGTGTTATTATTACTTTAAATCCCCCACAAGATGTCTAGCAGAAGGTCGAGACAGTCAACAGCAGGTGTTTCGAGGATTTCAGATGATCAAATCATTGAACTTGTCTCAAAGTTACGACAGCTTCTGCCTGAGATTCGTGATAGGCGATCTGATAAGGTAAACATTTCATGGATTAATTCATGTTTGTTCTTTTGATTCATCTCTATTTTTACAAGAGAGTTGAGTTATTATTTTATAATTTTATACATTTTCAATGAATTAGATGATTTATTTTTATATGGAAAACTATAACGTATCTATATATTTAATTTTCCCTGGTTGCATGTGGCACATGGGAATAGTGTATTTCAGTTAAAAAAAAAGTAATAGTCCTCGAAAATACAGTTTGAAAACTTGACCCCGGACATCAAGGAAACATATTTTCTTGGGTTTCAGCTCCTCATTGACTTAAAACAGTGCATGCTTTGACCCCGGATATCATGTATATCATAAAATAACGATCACAACATCACATTACGAAGCACATAATAGTCTATTTTGTCGACCAAGGGTCGGACTTTACGAATTATTTATTTTTCGATTATGATGTTATATGTAAATAATAATAATAATGTGGAAAGCAGAAATGTCAGAAAAGAAAGTGACTTAATGTTGGGGCCTTGTAAATCCCCCTGCTGGTGCAGGTATCAGCATCCAAGGTCTTACAAGAGACTTGCAATTACATTAGAAGCTTGCATAGGGAGGTGGACGACCTAAGTGAACGGCTCTCACAGTTGTTGGCCACCATTGATGCTGATAGTGCCGAGGCTGCTATTATTAGGAGTTTAATTATGTAATAATATTTATTATAAACCAATGTTTTTTATTATTACTAGGTTTATATATATATATGATATTATATATTTGTATTTATATATAGTTTAAGATGCTTCCTCCATGTGGAAGGGTTTGCAATCTAATTACCTAATTTGTATAATAAAAGGACTTTGCACTAGCAAAGCCTTTAATTTTAATGGCAATATACTATTACTTTTTCTTGGCATAAGACAAGCTCGATTAACTTTTTTTTTATGCATATGTACTCTCTTCTTTTGAACAATTGAGATATTTAAAATTCTAAGAAATACTAATTCACATGAAATGAATGTGATTTGAAATTAAAAAAGAATATGTTATTGTGTCGATTCTAAAGGTTTATGTCGGTAAGTTGGGATCAATTGTGTTATAATTTGCAATAAGGAAGCTCCAAAATCATCATTAGTGAGTGATTTGATGGAAGACTTAACTATTTTTTTTATTTCTATATATGGCCTACATGTTTCCAAGATTTTTCATTTTTCATTTCGTGTCAAGAAAATCGTAATTTAAGATAAAGAATTTGTATAAATACAATCGTATGAATGGATTAACTTTTAAATTTAACAATCAAATTTCACGATAGGATCAGAAAAACAAATTAAATTTCATTGTTGTACACTCTTGAATCACAAGTGTTACAGGCAATATTGAATCGTAAATGAGACCCCTCTCACAATAACCCCATCCAAAGTCTACTCACTGGGAACATGGGGTACTATAGTTTTCAGAAACCTGTTCATCTTTTGGTAAACAATTAAACATGATTTGAATTGAAAAGGACAAAGATGGATCGATGTATCGACGATACCATATGTCAACTTAAACATTGTTTAATTTGATGTTTTAACTTAAGCAAATTCTGCAGTAAAGTTAAACTACATGAAAAAGAAAACAAAATGGTGAGTTCATATAAATCCGCATGTAATTTAGGACCAAAAACAGCAAAAGCGACAAGTCGAGAAGCCATGAAATAATTATTTTTTAATAGAGATCAAGTGCAGTATTTTTTATTTTTTTTTATTTTTGGTATTTAGCGGTATCGAACCCCAGATGAGGAAGTATCGAACCCCAATATTAAGGTATTAGAACATGGCCTCAGGGTCGAGTACCTAAGGTTTCAACCGTCATAATTTTTTAAAATAGGATATCGATACTTAAAGTGATGGTATTGGAACATAAGTCTCTGAAACTCCAAGTAAACGTCTTCAATGACTTCATTTTCCTTCAAACGACTCCAAATGACTAGAACTCATTAAAAAGATATACATAGAGCTCAAAAACATCAAGAAGTAGACAAAAATTCAATTTTTCATTACTTTTACACACACTTAAGGTTTCATTCTCAGCATATCAATGGAAGCCTTTTATTTTTTATGTGTCTCTTCCTTTTTAGTTTTTTTTATTAGAAAACTTGGTAGTTGAGTGGGGCATAACTTTTTGTTTTGGTATCTTTAATTTTTGTTTTATAGTTCATATTCAGGGTTTGTAGCCTCTAAAATTGAACATATATTTTCTACTTAAAATATAATATACCTTAATTAAGGCATCCTTTATATAATTTATAGAAATTAGTGAGGTAATTTGAAAGTGAAAAGAAGATTGCCTAAACCCTATTCAACATAATTCATTTGTATAATCAAATGGTAGTTAGAAACATTTTGTTTTAGATGTAAAGAGTCTTCCTTTTCAACATTCTTTTATTGGAAAAGTTGGTGATAAGAGTAGGCCAAGCATTAACTATCTATATGGTTTCTACTCCAAAGATATTACTTTAAAAGTTATAACTATAACATGGTTGAACATAGGTGATTAGTTAACTACCACTAGCCAGGCCCATTTAACATTTTAATTTAGATTATGCATTGTCAAATATCTATATCTTATACCTAAACTTATTTGTATTTATTTGATAAGGACTCGTACTTTTTTTAGTTACAATTACAATTAGTACCCTAGAATAAATCCATATAATGTAAAAACGGGTATACCGATAATCGAAAATATCCCAGACAAGCTTAGAATAAATTTGAGCATGACGGACATGTGATAAAACTTAAATCAAATTATCACATGATATCTTATGATTCACAATTTGTACTCAATTTTATACTTAGTAGTGCATAAGAACAAATCCATGTTCAGATTGATGAGGCGAAAAGTTAGGTACATAACATGAAAAGTGTTTGGCTTAATTTTGAATTCTCATAACCATAGTATCTTATATTTGAAGTCAATACAGTGGTATGAAAATGAAGTATGTTTAAAAGAGAAAGAAAAAAGCTTTCTAAGGAATGAAAATGATTGCAATAAAAGTCAGCCCTTAAAGTTTAGTTCATTGGGCCTTTCATCATTTTGCCTTTTTGTACTTTCCTTGGGCTTTTTCAACAATCTGATTTGTGCTATCAGATTTTCCTTTTCCTTTTTTTTTTTTTGACTTTTCTTTCTTTCTTTTTTGCTGATTGGATTATATGATAATTTTTTTTTTAAGAATCTATAAATTTTGTAATAATATATGACACTAAGAATTTGATGTATGATTTTTTATCTTAAAAACATTTTCTAATAAAACAATATACTGTAATTTTATGTATTAGCTAGTACTTGATTGTATGTATTAATTAAATTGTATTTAATTATTTTTTTTAATTTTTATTAAAACATTTTTACAAAATTAAAATATAACGATATATAGTTTTAATTTTAAAAACATGATAATTGATATTAGACTTATTTAAATAAACATTATTTTTAAGAAATAGTTTTTGGTATATTGCCAAGGGAGTTTTTAGACTCCGCATATAATGATTGGGTGATGACAAGTGTCCTATGAGATATGGTAAAGAAATGAGACACATGGCTTTTTTTTATGTCTGCTTGTGGAATTTAAAAAAAGTACACTATTAACCTTATTTTTAAAATATAAATATTATAATAATAAATGGTGTGAAATTCTATTTTTATATTTATTTTCTATTTTTATTTTAATTATTAATTAGTGGATCCAAGTTGTTAATTTGGTTTAAATATTGTGACCACTAAATAATTTATTGTAATATTATTTATAGTTTAAATATTTATTTCAATTTTAATAGTGTGTTTAATTTGTAAAATAGAGATCAACTTAAAAATTTTAAAAATGGTTTAAAATTTTACAATGACTTATTATGTAAAAATGTAAGTTGAATTGTTGAATATAAGCTAATTGGAAAGGAAATATAACTTGTAGAACACCATTAAAATAAATATATAAAAAGGTGAAAGGGTTTATGTTGAAATTTTCCTCTACAAATATCTATTTTCTTTCATTGCTACATGTCAATTTTTTACAGAATGCCTAAAACTATTAATAACCCTCCTAACCCTTAAATATGAGAAAGAGAGAATAATCATAGTATAATTTTGGCTAAAGGGTTCATAAGCCCTTAAATTTCTTTTTGTTTTAAAAAATTAGAGTTAATTGTGGTTTTTAAATGTTTTGATATAATAAAATATTTCCTTCATCAAATTTTGTAAAACTTTATGTTAAACCTTTGAGAAGTTGTTTTCAAGTGATTTTCAAACTTGGCTAAACACTTCGAAATTTTTGTAAGTATGAAAAGAACTTAAAAGCACTTTGTAAGTTAATAAGCCATTGACTTTAGGGGATTGGACCCCCTAGCCTAAGTGTCGATACACATGACTATGTATCAGATCCCTCCTTCTTGGGTTTAATATCTAGCAACCCAAGTAATTTTCTGGGTATAGGGGTATTGAACCCCAAATGAGGAAGTATTAGACCTCAACATTAAGGTACTAGATCATGGCCTAAGGGTCTGGTACCTAAAGCTCCAACGATCTTATTGTTTAAAGCAAAGTATCAATACCTAATGTCAAGGCATCAGGATATAAGCCTTTACAACTACATTTAATGCTCGAGTAGATGTCTTCAACGGCTCAATTTTCCCTCTAACTACTCCAAACAACTAGATTTCATTTAAATATAGTTCAAGAACATCAAGAAGTAGAGAAGAAACAAGTTTACAAAGCTTATTGTGCAAAAATTCAATCTTTCATTTGTAATTCTCATATTACCCTTGTACACACTTGAGGTTTCATTCTCTTTCATTATTTTAAATGTTTTAATTTATTCGAGTAAGCTTGAATAATTTTATATCAACCTTTAAGAGGTACTCCTTGTTTCAATTTCACTTCTCAAATTAGTGAGAGGTTACTTCAAGTTCTGGGTAGAAAACTTTAAAAGGGGAATGGTTTTATCGTATTACTTAAAAGATGGTGTTATAAAGGTTAAGCATTATCCTTAAAAGGTTTGAAATTAGTGGACTTGGAAAATCTTTAATTGTAAAAAGTTAAGCTAGTGCATGTAGACAATTGAGATCGAACTACTTTAAATCATTGTGTCAATTTTTATTTGCCATCTTTCCTCAAAATTTTAATCACTAATTCAACTCTCCTCTTAATGCATTTGAGCTTTACAATTGGTTAAGCTCCTCCAAGAAAAATGTACCTAATTAAGCTCTTAGATGTTAAAAATCCATTAATTAATCTCTTTCACCAACGATTTTTTCCGTTGACTATAAAGGAAAAAAAATGTATGGGCCAAATAGATAAAAATTAAAAATTTTAGAGCTAAATTTTTTGTTATGCCTAATTTTAAAATAGAGTTAACATATACTATTCTTAAAATATTACCATTTGTAAAGATATGATTATCTGAATTTTTTATGTAAAAGGAAATTCTAAAAAAGTTAGTGGTAAGAAAGGGAAATAGAGAAAAATGTAGGGGCTTTAGGTTAAATTTGACATTTGAGATGTATTTAAACGGTAGCGTTTAACTGGCATCAGTTACGGGGCCAAAACTAGATTCCCGGCCAATGGAGTAGCGGAAATCCGGCAACGTGGCTTAAATGGTCATTTTACTCAACCAATTAGGGGAGAGATCGTTAACGCTCCTTTATAAAGGAAATGATTTCAGGCGCCATTTAAAGAAATAACAAAGTTATTAGTTTAAAGTCATATATAATAAAAATAAAAATAATAAATATAGATTTATAAATTTCATTCAAACAACGTATTCCTATAAATTTCTTTTGCTCTAAACAAAGAGAAAAAGTCATTTACAAAATATTATACTCAATATTTATTTTCCAATAAATTATGCACGATTAATAAATCAAATAAACACATCATTGAAAATGAATGTAAATTTTGTATAAAAATAGAAAATGTATGTATTTTATTTTTATTCTTATTTTATTTTATTTAAAATTTGAGTTAATTTTACTTTTATTTTTATTTAAAATTTGAGTTATTAACTTATACATTATTGTGCATTAAATATAAATGGTAAAATTATTATAAAGATCCTTGTACTAGTGTCACGGGGTCTATGACACTAGGAATTATATTACATTTTATCCTCTCCACTTCAAAAATAAAACAAATTAGTCTTTATACATTAGATCAAAGAGTAAATTGGTCATTTTTTATCCTTATATATCAAAATAATATATAATTATACCACGTATAATTATCTAATTATTCCATCAATCATCGAAGTTTTTAACAAATAAGGTATAAAGATAAATTTACCCTTTTTTTTTTTTAGTAAAAGTTAAAATGCAAACAGAATTTCTTTGTTGAAATGCACGCTCCATTAGTGAGAGTGGGGGTTTTATAGCCATCTGGAAAGATCAGCATGCCAGTGTTTATGTTGGTTAGTTGTCTCTATCGCTCTTTCCCCTTCTTTCCCATGCTTAAGCTCTTAATCATCTGATTCATCATCATCAACAACTAAAAAACAGGTATGTAAATGTCTCATAATTTTTATAAAGCTTCAATCTTTTCTCAATTTTCCTTCTTTTCTAGCAAATTCAGTGATACCCAGTTCTTTTTTTCACCTTATTTGATCAGTTTTTCCTTTACTTTCTTGAATGCATTAAGGGTTTTAATGAATTCAGTTTTCCTTTTTTTTACTTTCTGGGTTTTCAATAAGTTTCACTTCTTTCAAGAATCTCAATGAATACATGCTTGCCAAATAATTAGTGTCAAGCTGACCTTTAATTGATATTTGGTGGACAAAGTTGGTTCTATCACTCATTAATTGCCCCCATTGTTGATACCCCATGATATTTTTTTCTTTCATCAAGCGTAAAGGAAGCTTGAAAATGGATTTTTTTTTTCTATATAGTTAGGTATTTATCAGTATTCTTTATTGTAGGTTGAACCCTTTTTTGAACTTTAGCCAAAAGTTCGATAATCTTGCTTAAAGTTTACATTGTTTACAATGAAAGCCAATTTAAAGTTTTCACTTTGGAGGATTATATGGGCTATGGCTGTCCCTAAAACTCATCCCCTTTATTACTTTTGACTTGAACTAAGATTAATTGGGGTGTATTCAAGCAGATCTTGGAGTAGATTAAGGCACCTTACTTGGGATTACTGAGTTTGGTAAAATAGCTTTGGCATCTTTAATTATGTTAATGTTGAAATAAGGCTAATCAATGCTAGAAAATCAGCAACCATATTAGTATTTTTCATTTGACTTTAGAAGAACCCATGAATTTTTGGCTTTCATTTTATACCTATGAAACGATCTATCGATGAGAGAGCTTGGCTGTTATGACCACTGAGAACTGTTTACCTCAAAATCATCCATAAGTATCCTTGTACCTTGGGATTGCTGTGGTTTTGGAATTATAAAGTATTGAATGAACAATGATGATATCTGCATTACTTCTATGTGTGCTTCTAAAATTTTATTTAAATACCTTTAAATAGGTTCTTTTTTGGCTGATTTTATCTCAGTTTAAGACAATGTACCCTGGAGGTTACACGGCTGAAATTACGAGCTTATCTCCAAAAGCTACCGAGAAGGATCTTTGTGACTTTTTCGCATACTGTGGTGCAATTGAGCATATTGAAATTATCAGGTATCTGTTGCTTCTCTGTTTCTGGTTTTGGACTAAACCCCAAAAATCACTCTCTATGATGGTGTATGTTCATGATTTTTTTCATATTTGTTGTGCATTTGCAAATTTGTTGTTGAGGGGGGAAAAGAGTCAAAAGCTACAAAATCTTTTGCTTGAAATGATTTCTTGTTGGATAATTGGTAATCTCAATCTCGGTTTTTGTGGAAAATCAATGTTTTTGAGTAGAATTTCTCTCATCCGTACAAATGTACTTAGCAGCAAGTTCCTTTATGGTGACAAGTTTCTTGAATCAAGGAAGATTTTACGTTCAAGTTGTTTAATTTTACTTATTGTTTGTCAACTCCTTTAGGAAAAATGTCAAAAGCGAGGGCTCTTTTTGTCTGAAATGCTTTCTTGTTTGGTGCTTGATATTTCTGAAGCTATTAATGAATCTGCACGGTTATATGAATATGATTCTTAATTCTGTACGAATTTACTGCAAGTTCCATTTTTCCATGCTTGTGACATATTTCTTGAGCTAATGAGTGCTTACAAATTTACTTGTTCTTTGAGGGCTAAAAGAAAAAGACAAAAGCTAAGAAGTCTTTTGTCTGAAATGATTTCTTGTTGGATCATTGATAATCTTAATCTTGTTTGTTTATGGAAAATCAATGTTTTTTTATGATCAAGCTGTTTAATTTTACTTATTGTACTTATTTTAGGAAAAGTCAGAAGCAAGAGTTCTTTTGTCTGAAATGCTTTATTATGAGATACTTGGTATCTACGATCTGATTAAATGTGGACACAAGTCTCTTTAACAGCATCTGCTTAGATACATGCATCTGATTCCGGTAAAAGTATCATAGAGGCTTTTGTATTAGGAGTTGGATTGCATTTTGCCCCCTCTACTCAAAAAAAGGGGGCAAATTAGTCCGGGTATGTTAGATCAAAAAAACAAATTGATCATTCTGCTAAAAGTTCCATCTATTTCTATTGTTAAAAACTGGTTCTAGCACGTCACCATGGGGTACACGTGGCATGCCACATGTCACTGATTATTCCATTAGCCAAGCTAGTTTTTAATAGTACAAATAGATGAAATTTTTAACAAAAATGGCCAATTTACTCTTTGATCTAATTACCTTATTTTTTTTTTAGTAGAGGGGGCAAAAAGCAATTGGACTCTTAGTATAGGGGCCTTCATGTTACTTTTACCATCTTATTCCATATTCTGTACAAATTTACAGCAAGTATGATTTTTTTCTTGCATGTGACATATTTCTTGAGCTAATGAGCCTTTGCAATAATCGAGATGTTGATCAAATCTGGACATAGCTGTTAGCGCCTCAGTAGATGCTCTTGCATCACTTTATTATATAACCTTATTGCGTTGGTACACCTTAGTATAGTGAGGAATATTAGCTTTTCCTTGATCACTCTTTTGAACCTCTTGTGCCTGATTTCTTTGATTCCATTACCAAGAAATTCATGCTGTATTATGACAAGAGCTGCTTTCTTAAACAGATGTGGCGAATATGCATGTACAGCTTATGTGACATTTAAAGATGCCTATTCGCTCGAAACTGCTGTCTTACTCAGTGTAAGGCTCTAACTTGTACTTACAGAGAAATTAACTTTCATTCCATTTATAAAAGAAAAAGAAATCGTGTGTTCTTTTAGCTACTTGGATGGTTCTAACCATTAGCATTGCTCGGTATGTTTTGATTTTGAAATGCAACCATAACATCCTTTTTGCATTAATATGGCATGACTTATGAGTATCAGTTTACGTAATTGAATAAATTGCTTTCCCTGTAAGGCTGCCACTCAGTCGTATAAGATCTGCCGCTTCCACTTCTTGCAACTTAACCTATAAGGTGAAAACTGGTAATAGGGATGCCCTTCGATCGGAAAATAAAAAGTTGGTCAATTTAAACTTTTAATTTGAAAATTGAGATTGACAGTAAGTTAAGATAGACTCTTAATCTTGATCTTTAGCAATGGAACGTTATGCATCTTGGCTTCTCGATTTTTTAGTTATTATAACTCTCATTACTGCCTGAACTTTGATTCTTCAGGGAGCTACAATTGGTGATCAGTCCGTATGCATATCAAAGTGGGGTTCGTATGGTGATGATTCATATCCTTGGGATAGTTCTACATGGAAGACTGAAGAGGATACTAGCTCTTCGGTATGTATCGGTTTCTTTAATAAGAAGAGCAAGTCGTTTGCTTGGTTTCAATACCCTTCTAAACACATGTTACCGATCAGACTCTCGGCAAGAGATTTGAATATGTGTGTGATTTTAAACCGCTGATTATATCTCCGCAGGTTACTCATATGCACCCATTTGTTTCTAGTCCTGGAGAAGCGGTGACTGTTGTCAAAACAATGCTAGCCAAGGGATATGTTTTAGGCAAAGATGCTCTTATCAAGGCCAAAGACTTAGACGAGTCCTATCGGGTCTCGGCTACTGCGGCAGCCAAAGTTGCTGAGCTTAGCAATAGAATCGGCCTTACTGATAAGATTAACACTAGCATGGAAACTGTAAAATCAGTGGATGAGAAGTATCATGTTTCGGATATCACCAAATCAGTTGCATCAGTTACCGGGACTGCAGTGGTAACAGCTGCAAGTTTTACAGGGAGAACCGCTGTAGCAGCTACCAATGCCGTAGTCAATAGCAGCTATTTTGCCAAGGGAGCACTTTGGGTTTCTGGCATGTTGAACCGTGCAGCTGAAGCGGCCGCTGATCTGGGTAAACATGGAAACAAACAAACACACACCTAGTTAAGTGCACGGTCCTTTCCCATGCGTAGAAATAATAAAATACTCGTGTCTGTTTCATACCGGTCTAGTATACGCTTCCGTACATTGACAAGAACTAGAAAGTTTAGTTAGATGGGTGTAAATGTGAGATTTATTGGTCACTGTTATCGATTGTTTGTTCATTTAACGAGATGGGGTTTGCTGAAGAAATTCACCCCTGCCCCATATAAAACGTAACGGAATATAAAAAGATAATATGAACATGAGATGATCTTACGCCGAATGCGTGTTTTGGGATCCCTTTTTGTTAGATACTATATTATTGAATAAGAATACAGAACAAATTGAAAGATATGAATTTACTGAGGAAATTACTTAGTATTCTTTTTCTGCTTGAATCAATACGATGCTAGTGTTTTTATATTGAATATGAGTAACACTTTTTGTTACCTTCTAAGTTCATGCTAGTGTTTGAATGCAAAGCATAGTCTGTCATCTTGGAAATATGAAGTGCAGAAAGGGCTCATCGATGGAGGTTGAATTCTACATTAATTATTATCTTTTACAAGTATGAATTTGATAATTGAGTTGAACTATTACACTTAATATTTTTGTATAAAAAAAATGTTTCAATTTTGCTACTAAATATTTTTCTCCCAAGTCCCAACTTTAATTTGAAACAAAATTTAATATAAAATAATAATATTTTAATTATCTTTCATTAATAATTAAATATGGTAAAATTATGGAAAAATATATATCAAAGAATATTTATTTTATAAATAAAACTGAACTTAACTTTTTGGATAAATTTTTAAAATTTTCTAATCTTTCTTTAATAAAATAAATAATCTATATTAATTTCTTAAGTTTTAACATCTGTTATGGTATATTATTCAAATAAAATACTTGGAAAGGTTTTTTTTATTTTAATTTTGTATTGAAATCATTGAAAATCAATGTTGATTGTAAATTTTATTTTTTTAAAATCAAAATTGCCTGCTAAAATTAACTCAAAATTTAATAGTAAAATTCAATCAATTAAAAATAAGTAGTAAATTTACACAATTTCAAAGTATAATGGTATATATAAACCAAAATATCCTTTTGAAAAATTTGATTTTAATTTAAATAATATCGAAAATAGGTTAATCAATATAGAAATTTGGGTAAAAATTAAAATCTGTCACTATATCTTAGTTTTATTGATACTTCAAAACTAAAGGAAATTTTATTATTCTATTTTAATTTTATATTAAATTTTATGACGTTACTTTTGTTAGATTGAATTTTGAAACTAAAGTTTAATTTTTTATTAAATTTTAATATTAAATTTCATTTTTTATTAAATATGAGTATTTTTTAAATCATGCTTAATTTTATTTATCTAATTCAACCCTAATGTTTTACTATCCACTCTTGTGTATATAATATATATAGTTTAAATTAAAATTTAATTAGGCTTCGTTTATTATTAATTTTATGTAATATATTAATTATTATAAAATATTACCTTATTGTAAAATAAATTTCAATTGCCCAAAGAAAATGTTACTACAATATTTTGTAATAAATATATTTATGTTGTATTTGTTTCACTAAGAACAACTTTTAAAAATTATTTCAGGAGAATTTTGTCAAATAATAACAAATATTTTACACAAAATCATCCAAATACAAAATATATCAGCTTTTCCAAAAAAAGTCAATCAATTATTTAGAAATCATTTTCCGAAACTATTTTCAATGAAACAAACATGATCAAAAACCAATTATATAGAATTCAGCTTAGTAAGAAATAAAACTTTAATTATCGAATTTACTCATTCCATCCCTGTAATACCCAATTTTAGCCCGGGCTCACATATGGAAACATAATTTTCAATGATATACAATCTTAGATATGATATATGCAATCTTAGATATGATATATACAATCTTAGAAGATATGATTTTGTAATATTAGAGATTTAATTTGTAGATACCCTTTAATCTTAGCCGTTGATGTAATTGATCTGTACCGTTGGATTTGGGGAGGCTCAGCTATAAATAGAGGCTTCTCCCTTCATTGTAAAATGAGAGAATGAATAAAAAAAGGGAGAACGATTGGTAGTTTTTTAAAGGTGGCTTACTGTTTTTTTTCTTTTTCGATTATTTTTTACTTATTTACGATTTTAAAAAGGGGAGAAGGTGATACCGCTGCGAATTTTTTTTATTTATTTTATTTAGCCCTAATAAAGTGACGCGTTTCATAGGATGGAGATATTTTCCCATTCGAGCCCTATGAGTTATTCGCGCATTTTTAATGTTTTACAATTAGTTTTTTTTATCTTTTTAGAATTAGCCCTTTAATTTGCTTTCAATTTCAATTTAGCCCCGCTGAAACGACGTCGTTTTAGAGGAGAGGAGAAAATTTCCCTTCCAGCCCCTCTATGTAATTCGCGTGTTCAATTTAATCCTTTGGGTTTTATTTATTTGCAGATTTTCCCCCAGATTTTTCATATTCAGTTCAATTTAGGTTTTTTTTTTCTTTTTTTAAATTAATTAACTTCCATAATGTAATTATTTCTTTTATTTTTTAATTATTATTTATTTATATATATATTTTTTGTTTTTATTTAATTATTTATTTATTTAAAAAATATTTTTATATGTACGTATATTTATTTTTAATATTGTAATTATTATTTAATATATATATATATATACTTTTATGTATCCATTTATCTTCCTATATATATGTATATTTTCTATAATGTAATTATTATTATCATTATTTTTATATGTACACATGTATATATATTTTTAACAAATGTTTTGTTTATATCCATATGGATATTTTTTTTAAAAAGGGCTCAAATATATATATTTTAAATACCTATTTTATAATCTATATATGTTTATCTATTTTTCTTTATATTCATAAATATTATGTATTGCATATATATATACGCTCCATAACCCAAAAATTTATTTGTAAATCATATGTATATTTTAATATTCATAATTTCTATGTTCATATTATATATATTCTTTTATTCATTTATTTGGTTGACTTTCCTCCTTTCGTTATATAATTGAGTTTACATTTAATATTTTGCATGTCATTGATTATTGTTATCGATTTTGTTTATTCATTTATTCATATTATTTCTATGCCATCGTAATATTTATTATTGCATTGTATATTTAATGTAGCATCACATCATTTTTCACTCGATTTCAAAAATTTCAAAATTGAGATAATGCTTGTATTTAGGATTTTCAAGGAAATTGAGCCCTAACGTATTGGGTTCCGATTTTCTTCGTTAAATCTAACAATCGAGCATTTCTCTTTAATCAAAAAAATAAGAACTCATTATTGGGAATTCAACACGTTGTGTCCTAATGTATTGGATGTGACGTATTGGTTTCTCGAAATGAAGATTCTTTCTAAAAAATAATAAAGAAAATATTCCGAGTTTGGGATTTTGGAGGAATTGTGTCCTAACGTATTGGGCCGCGATTTCTTAAATCTTGAATAAATGGATATTCTTTTAATTTTTTATTACACAAGTATTCTGGCCTAATTCATTTTTGAGGAAATTAGAATGTCGTGCCCTAACGCATTGGGTGTGGCATTTTCTTTCTTTGAAATGATAAGGGTCTTAATACGTAACTTTAAGAGTTTTTGCTAAGGATTATATTTTTCAAATTTTCGACATTAAGACATTAATTAATTAACTAGGTACAAATTTTTGGGCGTTACGAGGGTGCTAATCCTTCCTCGAACGTAACTGACTCCCGGATCCGTTTTTCTAAAACTCGTAGACCAAAGCCATTTTTTTAGGTGATCCAATCACACCTTAATAAAAGATTGGTGGTGACTCCCAATTTTCATTTTTTAAAGTCGACAACCTAAATTCTTTGTTTTTCAAAAAAATGGTTTCGATAGCTTGGCGACTCCGCTGGGGAAATTTTTTTTAAAAAAAAAGAGAGTCGAGCCACAAAGTTGATTAATTTTTGTCTTATGGTCAAGAAAAATATATTTTTTAAAAAAACTCATGACATCCTTTCGCATTCATTATCTTATAACTTAAATATTATTTCACCTTCGTGTAGGGTAGTGGATTGCTTCCGGGATACATCCGTACCTATGTCTTCGTGAGATTTTCATCTCCGTGCAGCCATAGGGAAATGTATTCTCCCGAACCGAACTCGATCCATATGAGCCTATAATGGGTGAGGATTGAGGAATCTGCTAGTTCGGGTACCTTTACTGATAGAGGGGTTTGCGCGCGGACCAAGATCGAGTTGCCAAGTCACAGGAAACTCCTACGAAAACCCTAAACAATCAGATCTGAAACGAAACAAAAAATTAAAAGATTAGAATTTTGAATTCCCAGATCTGAAATAAAATCCCCAAAACAAAGAAAGAATCAAATTGAGAATAGAAATAAGTGTTAATAAGGGTTCTTGAAACCTTAAAGGAGATTCGATTCGCCCAATTGAACACCAAGATAGTTTTCCCCAAATTTCGACAATCTAATTTCACCCAAAAGAGTATGGAAGAACCCTAGAAATTGGGAATTTTAGGTGATTCCTTAAGATAGAAAAAGGTGAAAACACAATAAGAAAGAAAATAAAATTAGATAAAGATTCAAAGACAAGCGAAATAAAGAAAGAATTGATAGCAAGAAATTAAAAGATAAGTCCTAAGAAGCCTTGAAATCCCGAAAGATCTCACAACTCCCTTCAAACGGCTCTAATCTCCCCTCTAAAGAATATCAATGGCAAGAATAAGGCTGAAGATGGCTCCCACAATCAAAATATTGTTAAAACAACTTCTACAGAAAACTCAAGAGAGAATTCTTGGAGAAAAACTCAAAGAGAATTCTACACTTAAACAAATCTGATATTTTTGATATATTTGAGAAGTTCTTTACAAGGTGGCCAGCCATGCCTTTAAATAGGCCTTATAACTAGTCCTAATCTAATTAGAAAACTAAAATAAAAAAACTCCTAATTATTTTAATATGGAAATTCGTCAAAGGTATTTATTTGGGACTCTTGGACTGAATATTTACATAAAAATTTAAACTAAGTAAATAAATAAATAAATAAAATAAAACTTTACAACTTGGGCCACTTTGACAATTTGGCCTGATTTTCAACTAAGTATGTATGGATTTCTTGATTGGGCTGGGAATTTGCTTATTGGGCCTCGCCTTCAAGAATTTGGGCTTTTGTGACTCGTATCATTTACCCTAGAAGCCAAACTTCATATAATGAACCTTAGGAATCCACCCTAGGTAGGACTATACTAAACCCTAGTAGATATCCAATTAGGGATTTTTACTATTTCTTGATTATATCTTATGTTTCTATGTGATACTGACTTTTGGTGTTTTATTTGCATGACATGGCATTTCATTTCATGGCATTACATTTCATCATAAAAGTCGTCAGTCCATATTCAGTTGCTAGATAGAAGGCTTATCATGGAAAAAGGGTTTCTTGATAAAATGGAGGACAATGCGGCTGTCCGAACTTGGTCTGAAACAATGCAACAAGAAAAGGGTGATAGTTTGGCTGACGGGCATGTATCGGAATTATAAGACTTTGCGCATATCAGTGTAACTCAAAACAATTTGCAAGAATTGAAGGAAATTTGGGGTTAGTGGAGTGATGAGGTTAGATAGATATTTTATAATAATTATGGGGATCTACCTTATTTGCTTGATGTAAAGGTAGACAAACATTTGTTTCAAGCCCTTGCCCAGTTCTGGAATCCTACTTACAGCTGCTTTACGTTTGGGAAGGTCGATTTGGTGCCTACGATAGAGGAATATATGGCTTTACTCCGATGTTCGAAGTTCAAGTGGACAGGGTCTATTTGAGAGCGGTAAATGTGTCAACCTTTTCAAAGAAGCTGATGAGTGTAACAGAAATGAATGAGCAGTGGGTTGTTGCACGAAATAAGCAAAAGGGGGATAGTAAGTGTGTTCCTTGGAGAAGCTTGAAAGATGCAATTCTCACACACCTAGATGTAAGAAAAAGGTTAGATGTCTTTTCTTTAAGTATATACGGCTTGGTTGTCTTCCCTAAAGCTTTGGGGTATGTGGACGAAGCAGTCATTGATTTATTCGATTGGCTCGATAAGAAGGTTACACCGATTCCAGCAATTTTGGTAGAAACTTTCAGGTCATTGAGTGCATGCCGAAAGACGGGCGAATGTAGATTCATTGGATGTGCATAGCTTCTACTCGCATGGTTTCACAGTCACTTTTGGAATGTGGATAAAGTTTCGTATCAGGTTTTCTCTGAAAATTATTCCCCACTAAAAGAGATAGTAGCTATGCCAAGGGGAGACGACATTTCGAAGGAGAAGTGGATGGCAATTCTTCAAAATCTTCAGGAGGGAGACGTTGAGTGGAGAGCTCCTTGGTTGCTTCCAGATGAGATCCTGTATAGGTGTGGAAATTTCGATTGGGTTCCACTACTTGAAGTTTGGGGAGCTATTGGATATGCCCCATTATTGGTGTTAAGACAGTATAGGTCAAGGCAATTTATACCTGCAACCTTAGGGATAGTTGATTGTGAATTTTCATACAAGGATGATGGTTATAGAAAGAATATTAAAGAGATGTCTAGCGCATGGAAACAGACTCGCCGAATGAAGAGGTTAGCAGTGGGTCCGATGATAACTCTTGAGTATAATGAATGGTGGGTTAGGAGAATTAACGACAATATACCCAAGATAAGTCAGGAAAATAGCCAGACGATAGAAGAACATTTGCGAATTATTCCTTCTGAGTTGGAGATTATAAGGCAGGATTTCGAAAGGAAGAATACGGATTTAGAAAAGAAGATAGAACAAATGGAGGAGGAAAAGGTGAGCTTGAGATTAGACATAGACGTTTAGAAGCTCGAAACCGAAAAATAAGGAAAAGAAAAAATAAGGCTGAGGAAGGGTTAGATAGTCTAAAGACAGATTATAAAAAGTTGCGTCTGTCAATGAGAACTGCCGCGTTAGGAAAAACTTCAGAACAGTGGCGAGCAGAAATTCGAGAAGAAAAGGACAAAGCCGATAGATGAAAACAGAAATTCCAAGAGATGCAAAGGCGAAACGAGACTTTAGAAAAAAGTTTGTCAGAAAGCCAAAAGGAAAAGGGCGAGTTAAAGGATAGGGTGACTGAGTTGGAAAGATCTCTTCATCAATATCGAAATTAAAATTCCGCAATAGAGTTAAAAGCAAGCTTGACAAAATTGAAGAAATGAAGAAAAGAATCGGAGAGTTAGAAACGGCGCTGCAAAATGGTGAGATCCAGATCAAGTACTTGAAGGCAAATGAAAGTCGTAATAATGAGCAACTCCGTTACTTTCAGAGTCAAGTTAGGAACAGAGATCATCTTATGGAAGAAGTCGTGGTCCAGATTCGAGAAGTAGCCAATCACATACAGACTTTAGCAGTACAGGCTGACATGTTGAGTGTGAAGTATGAATTAGAATCGGATCAGGGGCAAGAATTAGCTTTGTTACTTAAAAATATTAGAGTTCTGGGTATTAGAGCAAAGTCTTATTTGTAATTCACTTTATGTAAAGAAATTTAATTTCTGATAAAGTTTTCTTAAATGGAATTGAATCAAAATTGATGCCTTTTTTGCATTCATTTCATGCATTGCATTACTTCATATGCATTTAAAAATATTAAAAGACTCTAATTAATTTAAATCACTCCTCAGTTAATGTAATAGCCCGATTTTAGGCTTAGTCGGAACAGTGGTTTCGGGACCACAAATCCGACGAGAAAAAAAAATGTAATGGCCTGAATTTTCAGAGGTGTCAAAACGGTGATTCGAGATCACTAAATTCGACAAATGGGTAGAAAATATTATTAATTTAGTAAGTATAAGTTAAATGTGAAGTTAGGAAAATTTTTGAAATAGTGAATAGTGCACTAGAAATAAATATTAAAATAATTAGAATCGAAATGAGGTATCAAGACCTCGGGGATTTTAAACCGAGCCATAAATATTTTTATAAATATTTATGGAGTGTTAAAAAGTTAGTATTAAAGTTTCGTTAAGAAATTTTAAAGTTCCGATAATTAATCGAACAAAAAGGACTAAATTGTAACAAATGCAAAATTTTGGGAAATGATTAAATAGATTAAATGATAAAAGGAAGAGGGCTTAAAAGGAAAATAGACCCAAGGTCTATTTGGGCTGGACGGCAAAGGCATGAAATCAGCAAGAAAGTAAGAAGAATTAAGGGCAAAATTGGAATATTGAAAAATTTGCTTAATAAAGTTAGGACCAAAGTGGAATTATCTAGATTTCTCTTCATTTTTCTGAATTCTCATCAGCTAAAACACCATGGAAGGGCTTCTTCAAGCTGGTTCTTCATACTTTTATTACAAGTAAGTTCAATTCTTGACTATTTCTTGAAATTTTTGTATTTTTATGACTTTTACAACTAGGCCCACTTGTTAAATTCATTAGTTTTTGATTTTATGAAAGAATTTGAAAGTTGATATGAATATGTGTTGGAATTATATGATGGTTTAGCATGAAATTAGAGCTTTAAATTGTTCATATGCTGATTTTATTGAAAGAATTGAATAGAAAGTGAATGTTTTGGACCTAATAGTAAAAGAGTTTGAAGATAGAGTTATATGTGGAAATTCTGAATTTCAATAGTTGTGTAACAACTTATAATGTCTAGGTAAAGTATTAATTGATAAAATTAGATTAATTGAGGGGTTAATTGAGAAAGGACCGAATTGTATAAACTGTGAAATTTGGGGCAAAATGGAAATCAAGATTTTGCACTAAAGCAGTTTTGGACAGCAGCAGTAGTGTAACTTTGAAAAATCACCAAAAATTTTAGAGATTGAATTAGAGGATGAATAAAATATGAAACTAAAGCTTATTGAGTCTAGTTTCTTATAAAAGAAACGGTGTGAGCAATGGAATTGTAAATCATGAGATATAATAGATTTTGTGAGATAAGGTCAGAATGAATTCGGGTTCCCCTGTTCTGACTTTGGAAAATCATTAAAAATTGTACAAAAATTATTATGAGTTATAATTTATATGGTTAGAATCCTTAATGAGTTTATTTTTAGAATAAACAAACTAAAACATCATCTGAATTCTGTACAATGAGATAATTAATTTTTAGTGAAGAGTGGTCGGAACTATCATACAGCGAAATAGGGGAAACTTTAAAGAATAAACTGTACTATTTGGCTGAACCAAAAATTCTGAAAATTTTATGGTATGAAGATATGTGAGTCTAGTTTTAGGTAAAATTAACAGATCTTAATTTGGAGCTCTGTAGGTCTAGATAAAAATAATTCAGTGACTCTGACTCGGATAAACAGTTTTGAATATACATGTCAGTGAATAGTGAAATTATAGCTAATGTTGTTTAAGTGTGTTATACACATTAAGGATGTGGAATGGAGAGGAGGAGGAGGAAAATTGGGAAATATATGAATGATTTGTTTATAATTGGTCATATGCTTGATTTTAATTGATAAACGATGAAATAGAAATGATGCTTATATTTGTACATTATTGGTCATGGTTTAAGGTCATGTGTGAAAATAAAAGTTTCATAGTATGTGTGTATGGTATATTCGGTATATGATTTGGCATGAAATAATGTCATGAATGGTTTATGAATTAACACATGTTGGTAAGCCTGATACATGAATAAATGTTGTGCTCATCCATGCTTATAATGCTTATGCTATACGTGTATTTGGCTAACATATTTGGTGTATATGCTTAGACTTTGGCCAAGTAGTGGCTAGATTATGCCACGTTAAATTTATAAGTTATGCATTGAAATGGTTTATCGTGTGGTTAGTTCCAAAAAGAGTTATGTTTAAATACACTAGCTTGCAACTATGGTTGAATGATATGCTTATATCTTGTGTATGTGCATAGAAACAAGTGTGGAAAGATAATGAAATAATAAGTTCATATGGCTGAAATTTAATGATTAAATGTTAATTTCATGAATTATACAATGTATGGTGAAATGTATTTATTTTGAAATGAGAATAAAATAAAATGTGAAAATCGAATAAATGATAATATTAAGCGGGCGCGGATTTGAGTACTTCGATCAAGAGATAAAGTGATAAGTGGTAGCTTTAGCTACACTTATCGATCAAGTGAAAAGTGATAAGTGCTACACTTATCGATCAAGTGACAAAGTGATAAGTGGTAGCCTTAGCTACACTTATCGATCAAGTGACAAAGTGATAAGTGGTAGCCTAGCTACACTTATCGATCGAGGACAAGTGATAAGTGATCATACGTAAGACCATAGTTATACTATGGCAAAGTGAAAGTGAAGTACTCAATTTTTCGTAACTGTTCCTAATTTGATTAAGGATGGTAAGTGACAAATGGACCCAAAAGAATTAAAGTAAATGGATAAGTGGTAGTGTATTTATATCAGGACGATGTTGTTATTCAAGCTAAAGTGATATTTTCATTGCAAAATTGAGAATTTCATAAATGTGTTATTGAATGGTATAATCAATAAACATTGAGTTAAATGGTAAATACGTATTAGTGTTGAACTTGATGTCATTGAATTGTACGTGAATTAAATGGAAATTGCTAGTGATATGATCTAAATCGTGAGCATGAGAAATTACGAATTGAAGGAAATGGAAATGAAGCATTGAATTGCATGAGTATGTATCGGGTCTCGTAAGCCCTAATTATTATGATTATAACATTTTGAGGATATACTATGAAAAGTTATAGGAGCATGTTAATTATTTTGAAAGTTTTAATTTAGATGAAATTTTATAACTTGGTTAAATACGTTTACAAGTGCATGTGTTTTGGTAATGCCTCGTACCCTATTCCGATGTTGAATACGGGTAAGGGGTGTTACAGTTAATCTGGAAACCAACCAACTTACCAACACCCTCACTGTATCCAAGCAAAGATTAGAGAAATGGAACAAAAGTTGGAAAAATTAGAGCGAATGCAGATACAGATGCAGGAGCAATTGACCAAATTTCAGCAGGAAATGAGAGATCAGATGCTAGAATTATAGAGAACTATGATGAGCCAGTTTGACTGATTACTAGTTGGAGAGTTAGAATAAATGAAGAAACCGGTGGTCCACCTTGGGGTTGATAATGAAGATCTTGCTTATTCTCTAGGTGGTACTCCGATAAATGTCCAAGTCCAGCCAAATGGGCGTCCACAAGGGGCATTCTTAGCTATCAGATCCCAACATTATCAGACTAGTACATCAACACCAGTGAATTGCTCAACAAGCCTAGGATCCAATTTTCCTGTTGCTCTTGTGCAACAGTCAAGGGTGGAGTACGTAGATACTACAAAGGCCCCAAGGAAAAAGAGAAATAAATGGGATAATGCAGGCAGATATAACGAGGGCCACTCAAAACCAATCACTGTGGGCCGGCCAAAGACAAAAAGCACCAGACATCAGAGCCCTTTAAAGCACGAATCTGGTGGGAAACCAGTTACTGAGAAGCTCCAGTTCACACCAATTTCGATGGCGTATAAGGAGCTGTATCAAAGCCTATTCGATACGCACGTTGTTGCACCTTTCTACTCAAAACCCCTACAATCTCCGTACAGGGCACTCAGTTCATCCAGTGCAGGAAATCTGCTACCCAATCACATCGATGATGGGGTGAATTCAATATATGAAAAAGGGTTAGGAAGCGTTCACATCAATGCCGTGCATGAAGATAACTGAAAAGGGTCCTTGTTAAATATTCGCCCTTATCAACTTGGAGGTGTTCTGAGTAATTGAATTGCGAAAGAAATCTCTGTAGTCTTTAGTGCTTATTTAGAGTAATGTTCAGAACATTCTTGTTGTTTTTAGCCTAAAAATGATAGGAATTCCTTTGTGAAACAGGCTCATGTCTGAACATTATTATTCTAATAAAATACATCTTTGCATTTATTTTTGAGCCAATATTGTTTCATTCTGTGCGAGTAATTATTCTTTCATTCTTTTGGATTCTCTTCCACATCATTCTTTCATTCATAATTATATTGTACAAATAATTATTCATAAATTCATACATTTTTTTGTATATTCGTTGGTACTTGCTATAGGTCCCCAGATATCAATGGCGTGAGTGACGCTGTGACAGACTCAGAATTTTCTTTTTGAGCAAGACATGTGTTTAGGAAGATCTCATGACTTTAAAAATGACATAGATTGTAGCCTATCTCCGGACTTGTTGAGGATGGTAGAGCATGAAGGAAATTTTACTTCTTGAGGAAACAGTGGAGATTGTGACCTTAAAGGAATGTGTATAACTGGAGAAACAAAACAAGACCTTGTTGAGTTACCTCAGGAGTTCAAAGATGTCCTCACATAGCCATACTAGGATATGCCCAGGTTAAGCATTGTCATTGTAATCTTAACAGCAGTACAACATCAAAAATTTACAGTATGTTCAAGATAAACAACACGAACAATGCACTTAGAATTCTTTGTTGGGGCAATGCTTTCTTTTTGGCTCATCATAGTTTTGCTCGTTAAAGTCAAGTTGCCATTTCTTCGTATTGAAAAGGAAGACCTAAAGTTCTTTCGTCATAGTTAAATTTCATCCGAAAAGGCTCTACGAGAGAAACCTGATACTGAAGAAGATCTTTCGCATACAAAATGAAAGTGGAAGATTTTTATGTGAAAGACCTTATCTGGAATGACATTGATTCTGATCGAAAGGGATGACAAGGGCTTGTCTCTGTCGGGGTTTTTCCTTTCTCTTGGGCCTATCGTGGTTTTTGCTTATTGAAGACGAGATTCTTTCTCTTTGAGTTTTTGGATCCAATTCTGATTGAAGAGGAATATTTAAAGTTATCCATCATGGTTAAATGCGCCAGAAGAAAATAATGCGATCTAACAAAAGGTTCAGCCCAGAGAATTCCACAAGGGTGACCTAATGTTGAAGATCCTCTCTCTACAAAAAATATTTTGGAGGAAAACAGATTAGGAAGAACCTTATGTTATAGAGAAGGTTTGTTTTTCAAATGAGCTTTGATTTTGAGCGAGATGGATGATAAACCTGCAAAGTCCTGCAAACTCAGATTCAATCAGGAAATACTCCGCTTAAGGAAAGAGATGACCAAGTAAGAAACCCGCAAAGGGCACTTTGAGTCGAAAAAAAATGATGACGAAATGAAAAAAAATGAAAAAGTAAAATGGAGAGGCTAAGGTGAAAACCCGCAAAGGGCGCCTTAGACAAAAGGGGATTTGAGTTGAAAACCTAAAAAGGGCGGCTCAAATATTGATCAGAATGGGCATGAGGTAATTAGATCAGCTCAAATGTTGATTAGAATGGGGCATGCTGTGATCTTGCTATGCCTTAGTCAGCAGGAAAGGGTACACGACATCTTGGGGCATCGACAGAGTAATGTAGATCTCCTAAATACATGTCAAACTCAGAATGGTCTTCAAGAAGTTTGTACAGAGAAGTTCAAGCTGCGATATCTGAGGCACTTCGTCTCCATACTATTTATTTTGAATTTGTTGTTCTTGGAATACTTCATTATTTTCCAAGATACACATTTCCAATCAATTTCTTTATCATTCTTTACTATTATTGATAATTTATTCCTTTCGAGCTATGCTCAAAACTAACTTTATTCTTATCCATTGTTATGACCTTTTTCGCAAGCATGTTGCATTGGAATAATGATTAATGGACTAATAAAACTTTCACAAGGGAAGTTTTGCATTTTACTCTATAAGTTTCTAAATAATACAGGAGCCTGAAACATGACTATTATTTAGAACGCACCAGGTTTAAAGGATGGAAATCTGAAAAGGAAGAGTCTAAACTAGGACTTTCTATTTGGATTTTGTTGTCAAAAACATTGGTTGAACAAAATGATAAGATGTCGTGTTGATGACAAAACTTAAATCAACAAGCAAGTAATGATCACCAGGTAATAGAAAGAGGCTACCTCGGGGAAGAGAGCCTTCATTTGCGCATAAGCCTTTGGTACGACACCATAGGCATGGTGTAAAAGACCAAAGAATTTCACATTTTGTAGCCTTGAATTGTGATAGGAGTGGATTGAGAAAAAGCTATATATGTCTACCTTCGGGTTGCAGTGGGAGAATAATGGTACAAATTTTGCGTCCTAGTGGATTAAACTTTGAGGTTTACAGTGGGGGCAATATGACTAAATGGAGACGCCAACTGAGCGAAGGTGTTATGGCGCGTCAGTGATGAAACCTTAATAAATGTCGAGCAATGATAACTTAAGCGATAAAAAAAGATCATTGTAAAAAAGATGACATCCTGCATTCATGCAAACATTAGTCATACATACCTATTTAGGAGCATTTGACTCATTCTGATCATGACATCCTAATCACTAGGCATGATTAGGTTCATAAAATGAATTATACAGGTCATGTTCCCCAGAGAACAAACCGGTGAAACACCAAGCCTTGTCTCCCTGAGCAGCAGCGGAGTAGGTTGAAGATTGTAGATCTTATCTCCCTAAGCAGTAGTGGAGCAGATTGAAAGCGGCAAATCTTATATTTCCAAGATAGTGGGAAGCAGATTTAAGCCACCAAGCCTTGTCTCCTTGAGCAGTAGCGGAGTAGGTTGAAGATTGTAGATCTTAGCTCTCTAAGCAGTAGTGGAGCAGATCAAAGACGGTAAATCTTATCTTTCCAAGATAGTGGGAAGCAGATTTAAGCCACCAAGCCTTGTCTCCCTGAGCAGCAGCGGAGTAGGTTGAAGATTGTAGATTTTATCTCCCTAAGCAGTAGTGGAGCAGATCGAAGACGACAAATCTTATCTTTCCAAGATAGTGGGAAGCAGATTTAAGCCAGCAAGTCTTATCCTCCTGAAGTTGCAGTGGAGCGGATTAAAACTTTGGATCTTATCTCTCTGAAGTTGCAGAGAGAAAATCGCATCTAGTCTTATCTCTCTGAAGTTGCAGTGGAGCAGACTCAGCAATTAAGACTTATCCTCCTGAAGTTGCAGTGAGGTAGACTGAAGATGGCAAATCTTATCTCCATGAAGTTACAATGGAGCAGATTAGAGCCGATAATCCTATCTCCCTGAAGTTGCAGTGGAGTGGATCAAAACCTTGGATCTTATCTCTCTGAAGTTGCAGAGAGCAGATCGCGTCTAGTCTTATCTCCCTGAAGTTGCAGTGGATCAGACTAAGTAAACAAGTCTTATCCTTCTGAAGTTGCAGTGAGGCAGACTAAATAAATAAATCATGTCTCCCTAAGTTGTAGTGGAGTGGATTAGAGTGATGGATTTTATCTTTCTGAAATTACAGTTAAGCAGATTAAAAGTTACGAGTCACCAATCCTATCTCTTCGATGTTGCGGTGGGTGGATCGAGACACCAATTCCTATACCTCTGAAGATGCAGTAGGATGGATGTGGTTGCTTGAAGAAGAAGAGCACCAAGATCCAGCGTGACCGGGCAAAAATTGGCCATTTCTAAAGTCTTTGCTCCGTTCCTGTTACACGACAACGAGCAAAGAGGGGCAGCTGTAATACCCAATTTTAGCCTGGGCTCACATATGGAAACATAATTTTCGAGGATATACAATCTTAGATATGATATATGCAATCTTAGATATGATATATGCAATCTTAGATATGATATATGCAATCTTAGATATGATATATACAATCTTAGAAGATATGATTTTGTAATATTAGAGATTTAATTTGTAGATACCCTTTAATCTTAGCCGTTGATGTAATTGATCTGTACCGTTGGATTTGGGGAGGCTCAGCTATAAATAGAGGCTTCTCCCTTCATTGTAAAATGAGAGAATGAATAAAAAAAAGGGAGAACGATTGACAGTTTTGTAAAGGTGGCTTACTGTTTTTTTTTCTTTTTCGATTATTTTTTACTTATTTACGATTTTAAAAAAGGGAGAAGGTGATACCGCTGCGAATTTTATTTATTTATTTTATTTAGCCCTAATAAAGTGACGCGTTTCAAAGGATGGAGATATTTTCCCATTCGAGCCCTATGAGTTATTCGCGTCTTTTTAATGTTTTACAATTAGTTTTTTTTATCTTTTTAGAATTAGCCCTTTAATTTGCTTTCAATTTCAATTTAGCCCCGCTGAAACGACGCCGTTTTAGAGGAGAGGAGAAAATTTCCCTTACAGCCCCTCTATGTAATTCGCCTGTTCAATTTAATCCTTTGGGTTTTATTTATTTGCTGATTTTCCCCTAGATTTTTTATATTCAGTTCAATTTAGTTTTTTTTCTTTTTTTAAATTAATTAACTTCCATAATGTAATTATTTCTTTTATTTTTAATTATTTTTATTTATATATATATTTGTTGTTTTATTTATTTATTTATTTATTTAAAAAATATTTTTATATGTACGTATATTTATTTTTAATATTGTAATTATTATTTAATATTTATATATATATACTTTTATGTATCCATTTATCTTCCTATATATATGTATATTTTCTATAATGTAATTATTATTATCATTATTTTTTATATGTACGTATGTATATATATTTTTAACAAATGTTTTGTTTATATCCATATGGATATTTTTAAAAAAAAGGGCTCAAATATATATATTTTAAATACCTATTTTATAATCCATATATGTTTATCTATTTTTCTTTATATTCATAAATATTATGTATTGCATATATATATATACGCTCCATAACCCAAAAATTTATTTGTAAATCATATGTATATTTTAATCTTCATAATTTCTATGTTCATATTATATATATTCTTTTATTCATTTATTTGGTTGGCTTTCCTCCTTTCATTATATAATTGAGTTTACATTTAATATTTTGCATGTCATGGATTATTGTTATCGATTTTGTTTATTCATTTATTCATATTATTTCTATGCCATCGTAATATTTATTATTGCATTGTATATTTAATGTAGCATCACATCATTTTTCACTCGATTTCAAAATTTTCAAAATTGAGACAATGCTTGTATTTAGGATTTTCAAGGAAACTGAGCCCTAACGTATTGGGTTCCGATTTTCTTCGTTAAATCTAACAATCAAGCATTTCTCTTTAATCAAAAAAATAAGAACTCATTATTGGGAATTCAACACGTTGTGTCCTAATGTATTGGATGTGACGCATTGGTTTCTCGAAATGAAGATTTTTTCTAAAAAATAATAAAGGAAATATTCCGAGTTTGGGACTTTGGAGGAATTGTGCCTTAACGTATTGGGCCGCGATTTCTTAAATCTTGAATAAATGGATATTCTTTTAAATTTTTATTACACAAGTATTCTGGCCTAATTCATTTTTGAGGAAATTAGAATGTCATGCCCTAACGCATTGGGTGTGGCATTTTCTTTCTCTGAAATGATAAGGGTCTTAATACGTAACATTTAAGAGTTTTTGCTAAGGATTATATTTTTCAAATTTTCGACATTAAGACATTAATTAATTAACTAGGTACCAATTTTTGGGCGTTACGAGGGTGCTAATCATTCCTCGAACGTAATTGACTCCCGGATCCGTTTTTCTAAAACTCGTAGACCAAAGCCGTTTTTTTAGGTGATCCAATCACACCTTAATAAAAGATTAGTGGCGACTCCCAATTTTCATTTTTTAAAGTCGACAACCTAAATTCTTTGTTTTTCAAAAAAATGGTTTCGAAAATCCCAACTCAAATTCCACGTAACAAAGTTGGTGAAAAAATTTAACAAAATCAAAGTGGTAAATTTGAACCATAACCCTATTGAAAATTGAATTAGGAATAACTTTAATCCAAATCTGAGGTTATGTTTGTTTCATCGAAAATGTTTTTTACATTTTCTTATATTTATTCTTGAAAAATAGTTTAGTAGATGAATGGAAAGATTGATTTAGCCTTTTGTATTATATAAAACTTACCTTCAAACAAACCTATATTATTGTTTTAATAATATTTTTAATTTTAATATTTTAAATATTATTAAACATACTATTTAATTATTCATATTTAATAATATAATTATTTATTATTTTAATAAATTATTAAATATTATAATTTTATTTCAATAATAATTTTAATTCTTAATATTTTATTAAATTTTTATATTAATATTTCAATAATATATTTATAATTTATAAATATTTCATAATAAATGTTTTATAGTATAAAATATGAATACTTTAATAATATAAATATGAGCATTTTAACTTCATTTATCTATTCCATCCCCAACGTGTCACTATCCACTCTACTATATGTAATTTCAAATTAAGTTTTAATTAGATATGATTTATTATTAAATTTAATATAAAAATATTACATTATTATAAAAAATTCGGTTGTGAAAAGAAAATGTTTTACAACTTTTAAAATAATTATTTCAGAAAATCTATCTAAAACAAACACACACAAAAAAAAAATTCATAGAATTTAACTTAATAAAAAATAAAAAAATGAATTATCGAAGATTTAATTAATCTATTCCGACTCGAATTCAAGATAACTCAAAACCAAAATAAACCTACTCAAAATCACATCTCTTTTCCTGTATGCAGTGAAACACTCTTGGATGGGTACTGATGAGCTATTATCAAATTCCATGTCTCAATTATGGATTAACTTTGGCCTTAAGTTTCTCAATGCTGAAAACCCAAATCCCACACCTAAAAAAAGGAGTAATCATTTTATGGTAAAAATGATGATACAATTTAAACAAATTATGTCAAGTAGCTTTCAGAGTTATAAAATGTGTCCTAATATTTCATTTTCAAAGTATGCAATTTGCCACAACAACTAAATGATTATACAAACATCTCAAACAACTATACAATTCCAAACCCTTTTCTTTTTGTTTCCACAAGATTTTATGTTACAACAAGACAAATAAAATCCATTAATCCTTCATACATTTTCCCTTTTCAATATAAGTTCCTTTCATAAAGATTTTCCTTATTAAATGCTTACTCTTAAATCGAGAATTATGAATCAATTAAGCTAAATTCGGTAGAAGTATTATGAAAGTTCTTGTATTAGGAGTTAGATTACATTTTACCTCTCTACTAAAAAATGGGTAAGTTAATTATTTTACGTTTGATTAAAAAGCAAATTGGTCATTTCTGTTAAAAAAAATCATCCTTTTGTACGTTTAAAAATTGACGTGACTGACAGAATAATCCCGTGTATCTCATGCTGACGTACAAAGATGAATTTTTAATAGTAAAATGAATAAAAATTTTAACAGAATGATCAATTTACTGTTTGATCTATCACATAAGGACTAATTTATCTATTTTTTATTAATATAAAGATTAAAATGTAATCTGATTTATAATATAAGAGTCTCTATAATATTTTCACTGGTTAAAGTCTGATTTATAAAACGATGGTGTAAAATCTAATTTTCTTCCATATGTAACAGCAAGAAGACTTGAACATGATTGATTAGATGGGGCAAAATGGTGCTTAGCTTGATGTAATTTTATGGCTGAAGGCCGCCCGTGAATGTGAAACAATGATATGATTATGAAATGGGGGAGATGAGGAAGTGTAGAACAAAAGAAACTAGAAGACTAAAAGTTGTTTTGGCTTGGTCTTAATTGTATTATTTTTTAGTGTCATTTACCACAAATGTCTTTCATTAATGGCATTGAGCTAATTTCTAACTCTTTTAAACCATCTCACATGGTTATTCGCCTGGCCTATAGGTCACCTTTGAAAATATACTACTGGATATAAGCAAGGGTGAAGTCAAAAACGTTTTGTCAATCTGAAATTGGGTATAATGACACATGGCATGTATCTGATGCCAACATATAAACATATATAAGTTTTTAATAAAAAAATTAGTTTGCTCTTTGAATTAAAATTTAAAAATAGAAAGATTAAAATGTAAAAATCTCTACAATACTCATTAAAATAATAAGGAAAAAGTTTGTATAGAAAAGAGATAGAAAGTGAGGGAAACATGGGAAAATATACATGAAAGAGAAAAAATTGGTATAATTGCATTTCTCAAAAGTATAATCCTCCACTTGTTTGGAAAGTCCTACAAGTTTCTTTTATAGAAAGAAACATAATAAGTAAAACAAGCCTTAGAAGCACATGATTGGTAATAATTATGATGAGAAAAGAAAACCCTGTTTATTACAATACAAACTCTCCTCACTCTCACTGTACAAAAGAAAAAACCAAACTCACAAATAAAAAAATATATATGTAGGGAAATGTTCATGCTGCACTTGACTTAATTAGCAGTCGGTATTCATCGTTTTATTAGTAACAACAAATCGGACATCGGATAAGTCCGTTTTCGTTGCAATCGGGACACCTTTGGAATCCATAGTCACCTTCTCCACCATCTTCATGTTCTAATTCCACACCATCTTCATTTTCATCATCATCTTCATAGTACACTTTACAACTGCCTGAACAAGTCTCACATGGCACAAACCTGATATCACCACAAGCTTCACATGGTCCAATCTCATCATCATCCATCATTTCACACCCTTCAATGGCTTTCATTAGTGTACCTTCTTCATGCATTTGCCTTATTTCATCAGCTCCACCGATGTACTTTTTCCCAATAAAAACCTTTGGCAATCCACCACACCCTTGATCCCCCATTAACTCTTTTAATTCATCTTTGAACCCTGAATGCATTGAAACATCACGTTCATCGATACGAACACCTAAGGTGTTAAGGATTAACCTAATATGACAACAATCCTCGTATGTCTTTCTAACACCTCTTAAACTTGTGAAATATAAAACAAGTTTGTCTTTTTTAAGCCTGAGATGAAAAGGGTTAGCAGAAGGGAGTTGTTCAAGTGTTTTCCTAAAGCTAGAAATGATTTCAGGATCGAAATCTGTGATTACTGAATCTGATTTTTGATCCTCTTCTTCTTCTTCAAATTGAACCCATAATGGCTTTTGAGACACTGTGCCATTTGAAAAGCTTCTAATATGAGATGGAGGACGAGGACTAAGGTCTTCAAGGCCAGCCATTAATTCCCATGTGTTAATTGTTTCAGGCTCACCAGGGGGAGTTGCAATAGGTGTTTTGGGGATAACTTTTGGGATCTTATCTTCAATCATTTTGGACCAAACTTCAGCTTCAATCATGGACAATCCTTTACTTTGTTGTTCCTTCTTTTCCTTCACATTCCCATTGTTTTCGAGATTGCCATTGAAGGCTGCAACATTGAAGGTGTTGTTGCCATTGCTTTGGTGGCTTGATTCTATCTTTAAGTTACCTAATGTGGTGGATGTTAATGCTACGACATGGTAGCTATCGCCTCTGTGTTGTGCTGGGTGATGAACATGCATTGTGTAGCTTCTTGGAACAGGTGAATACGGTGCTCGGCAATGCCAGCATCGTTTTTGCCTGGAACTTGCACAACCCATAACAAGGAAAAAGAAAAACAGGGGAAAAAAACAATGAAGGAAAATATGGGATTCTGTCTGGTGTAAGATTAAATCATTAAAAAATGGGATAGGGAAGAAAGATCCATGAAAATAATCTAATAAATTAACCCCCTCCCCAAAAAAAAAAAAAACAAAAGAAAAATTAAACTTCACAAGGAAAAAAAAAAATAGAACTAAAGATACCCAGATGGGAAATTGGATTAATCAGGTGAAAAGAAGAACTGGGTTGCAGAGATCTTGGGATTTAAAACAGAGAAAAAAGCATAAAAACAATATTTTCTCGAGAAAATTTTGGGATGTAAACAAGAAAACTGGGAATGGAATGAAACGAAAAGAAAATGAGAAAAAGGATAAGAGATTTGAATTAAGGGAAGGGTGAGAGGGAAAATCTTTTTACAAAAGATTGATCATTCGACATCAATTTGTTTTCTCCCTCTAGAGGAATTCTAGAGAAAGAGAAACGAAAAAAAAAAAACTGGTGGGGAGATTTGTGAATGAGAAAACAGAATTCTTGTTGAAAGGGGAAACTTTAATGAGAAAAATTAATGGCTGAGTTGTATTGTGTGTAGGTTGGTGTTAGAGAAAAGTAAAAGCTGAAAATAAAGGATCAAATAAATAATTTCTTTTATTATAAATTTTTTGTATTATTTTTAAAAGTCTTTTTTGTAGATTTATTATTAGAAAAATCTAATTGTGAAGTTCATCCTTCTTCTTTACGAAAATTAATGAGTTAATCCTTTTGATTTAATTTGTCGGTTCTCATACTTTAGAAGTCCACTATTTAATTTTTCATCTCTTTTAGTCTTTAAATTTGTGTTGTTTGTCAAATCATTCTAAAATGGATGAAATAGTTAAAATTAAAATTTTCATAAGAAATTAATTAATTTTTTAAAATTTTAAAAAATTAATTAATTGTTGATGGGATCTCCCACCTGGATGCCACCACGGCAGCAAAGTTAACAGATGTTAACTTTTTCATTTATTTTAGGGTGATTTAACAAACAACACAAATTTAAGAGCTAAAAAAAGCGAAAAATTAAATGGAGGGTTAAAATAATTTTTTTTATTAAGTTGGAGAGCCAAATAAGTTATTATGAAGTTAATATAGTTGTGGTAAACACTAATTTAAATTATTAAATTAGGCTAAGTTGTTGCATATAAATTTTTGAAAAGTTGATATTAACTTTTCAATTTTTATAAAATATAAAGATTAAATTGTAAAAATAAAATAGAGACTAACTCTTTAATTTTTAAATAATTGTTAATTTCTAGAGAAGTCATTATTTTATATTAAAAATAGCTGTTTTTGCTTATTAACTTTTTTATAGAAAATTTTGGGTGTTTAGTCTAAGAAATAATTGATTATTTTTATTTAAATTTGAAAAATGGACAAATTTAAATTTTGTTTCAAAATTTTAAAACAGTTAATTGAATTTTTTAAAAATTTTGAAAGATAAGAAATAAGAACCTAATCTAATAAAATTACTAGATTTTAGCTTTCAAAATTCAAAATATTAACAGAAAAATTCAAAAGAAAAACAATTTTAGCTAAAATTGGTTTAAAAGACTGAAATTTGAAGTTAGTATACTTTTTTCTATTAATAATAATAATTTACTTTTAACATAATTATTAATTATTTTTATAAAAAATATTTATAGCTGACAATAAAACGCGGGAATTAATAGTTAAAATGCCTGCCGGATTTTCAAACAAATACCACTCTCATTTTTTGCGGCGTTACACGTGTTTCGATCTCAAGGATACCCAGCTATTTTAAATAAATATTGGACGTACGATGATTTTTTGTGTTTACAGTGCCTATTGCCGCGCGTGGCGACAGAAGTTTAAATTAAGTCCATTTGTTCTTCTATTACAAAATTAAATATAACCTCTGCATAACTTAAATTTATTTAATGCAAAAAGAAAAAAAGAAGAAGGGTAAACTACAATATTAGTCATTAAATTATGGGTAAGTTTTTGTTTTGGTCTCTTAACTAAAAAAAGTTATAAGTTGGTCACTAAACTATTCAAAAGTTTTCATTTAAATCACTACGTTATTAAAATCGATGTTATATGACTTCCTCTGTTCACATTATTTGACCAATCGAAAGTTCTCTTTTTCTTTCTCTTCTGCAGTTCAGTTTTTTTTCATGAAATAACTTTGAACATCTCGAATGTGGAAACTAAAATTCAAACAGTTTTTTTTCTCCAATTTTCGATACTAACCGTCAGATTGACTTGGATCTAAGGTATATTCTTCTACTCATTGTTGGGTACTAATCTACCATACTGATTGTCGAATCGTCACTTGGAGCTCACTGGCAAAATTTTTTTAAAAGAATAACTTAACAACCTAGTTACTTAAATAAAAAAATTTTAAATAGTTTAGTGATCAAATAAAAACTTTTTTAATTAAATGACCAAAATAAAAACTTAGACATAGTTTAGTGACTAATGGTGAATTTGTCCAAAAAATTATAAGAAACTGGTCTATAAATAGACAAATGAAGTGAGAATAATGTCAAATTTTCAAAACTATCAATTGAAGTCGCATGTAAAAAATAAATAATTTTGGCATTGTAAAAGATAAAATTATGTAATATTTTCTAAGTATAAAAAATATTTTGGGTTTTAGTTTAACTTTACTTTGTATTTATTTTAGTTTATTATAATTATTTTGTTGAGTGTTTTTCTCTATCTCCCTCAAATAGTAGTATTTGTATATTTATATGATATTGGTACTGTTCATTGACATGGCATACTAGTTAAGTAGGCTTTGTACATATAGGCACGTATTCTACTCTAGACTCAACATGTGCTTATAAGGTCTTATGCACGTGTAACATCATAAAAGAGCAAGGTCGACCTGCAAGCCTGGCCTGCACGTGTAACCTCGCAGGAAAGCGAGCCCGACTTGCGAGCCGATCCCGCGAGCTCATTAATATCCGGCCCAAATCCATTCAAACTTTGAGCCAGTAATGGCAATTAACCTAACATATTTAAATATTCGTTATTTGTAATTATATTCGTAAAAATAAATAAATTCATCACTACAATTGAAATACTACTCAAATCAAATTTCCTAAAAGTACATTAAAATTAAGGATGGCTTTAAAGGCCAACTCCAAATTTACCTACAATATTTAATTATTTTTACTCATAAATTAAAAGTAGTTGAACTCCAATTTAATTTGTTTTAGTCCTCATATTTTTGGATTCAATTTAATTTAAACGATAGCCATTAAAATTATTAACTAAAATAATGTAATTTTTTTGTGAGTATTGTATGAAAACAACATGCAAAGATTACATTATGCATGTGATAAAATGTTTTATATTACACAACATATTTAATGATTATAATTTAAATCAAATTTGAAATTTTAAAATTAAAAAATTAAAAACTAAAATGACGGAATTAGATTATAAAGATTAAATTTGTAACTTAGGACTAATAACAAAATTTGACAAAATATTTAACTTTAAATGAAATTAAATGAGGAAAGAGTTATTTATTTATTTAGAAAAAAAAGGCCACGTTACTTGCACTTTAAGTTTAAATTAAATATTGTCCCATTTGATTTTATACATGCATTGATAATAACTCGTATGATTGTATCATAAATTAAAAGGGTTTCATTTATGTCCCAAAATTGGTTAAATTTTATTCTTAGTCCTTGTACTTTATGAAAATTATAAATTTAACCATTGTACTTTAATTTTATATTTTAATCTATTTACTTTTTAAATTTTAAAATTTCAGTCTTCATTAAATGATTATTGTTATATTCATTAAGTTCTATTTCCAAAATCGATGCAACAAATCTATTATCATATGCATAATGTCATATTAGCTTGCTATTTCCACATATTATTCACTAAAAATTCAATTAATGGATTAACAACTGTCATTTGTGTCAATATTAAAATTTCAAAATTGAAAAGTATTGTTATTTAAAATAGTCCAATTGAAGAATATAAACTAAATCTAAAACTATATCAAATTTAACCAAATGGATTTAATTGCTACTATTTGGGTTAGGACTAAAATTTTAAATTAAAAAAGTATAAAACTAAAATTTATCAAATTAAAATACAAAATTAAATCCACAACTTTCACAAAATACAAGGATTAATAGCAAAATTAAACCTAAAATTTCTAAACAACTGTCTCTTTTAAGTGCCTTTATTTTGTAAGTACTAATACATTTTTAACCAGAAAATACGATATAAAAACATGACAGAAGACATTTCAAATATGTTTAATAGATGTACAATTTTAGGATTCAACAATTTAATTGTATTAATATTCACATTGCTAATATAATATATATATATATATATATATATATATATATATATATACTTTGAAATTTTCACATATTTACATCATGGTCAACTTTTAGAAAAAATTACATATACAATTTTATCCTTTTCATGTTTATAGTACTTTTATATTATTATTATTTTTGTTATATTTATGTGATATATTAATTTCTCAACAATAGGTATAATTTAATATGGAAAATGAGACATATATGCAAATATTTTTTTTAAATTTAGTGAAATAGGAGTTGCAATTTCTAGTTTTTAAATATAACTAGTTTCTTTGGTCGATGGTTAAATGTTAGTGATTTTATCCTTAAGTCTCATATTCGTATTTTTCTTATTTCATATTTTTTAAGTTTTTTTTATTTTTAATTAATATTTTTAATATATCAGCTCATTTAGTTAAACGGTTAAATAATAATGATTTTATTCTTGAGTCCCAAGTTTAATTCCTCTTTTAAACACATTTGTAACTTTTATTTCATGTTGTTTCAAGTTTTTTTAACTAATAAATATATTGTTTTCAATTTTTTATTTTTAATTAATAACTTTTTATTCATAAAATCAAATAATAAATATGTAATCATAAAATAAATATTGAAAAATAAAAGCTGCTACTAAGTTTTTTATTCTATAAAGGAAAGTATTAGCGATAGAGACAGATGAGAATTGAACTGATTCCATATCTTATTAGTCACTAAGCAATGCCTTTAAATAGGCAAAATTCCAACAGTTAATAGCTAGGAAATAGGAATCCCACAACAACAGAATACCAAAATTAGAGGAGCAATAACAATAAAATATTGATAAATTATTAACAGATTATTTGCACAAGACATAATCTTTTTAACCAACTACTTGACTCAATCAAACTCCACACACACACGTACAGCTTTAACAAACTCTCCCTTAAACCAAAAACTTGCAAATATTTGGTTTAAAAATTATAGCTTCAAACTGATGGATCTTCCAAAGTGCAGACACCAAACAACTTTCTTAACTTCTGAAATGCAGCTCTATTTAAAGATTTAGTGAAAATATCAACAATTTGGTCTTCACTCCTACAATAAATCAAATCAATGACGCCATTATTTGTAAGATCCCTCAAATAATGGTACTTCACATCTATATGCTTGCTTCGCCCATGTAACACCAGATTCTTTGAAAGTTTGATTGCTGAATTATTGTCACAAAAAAATTGTTGTTGCTCTTTGCTGCAATAAGTGTAGTTCGTTAAGTATTTTCCTCAACCAAATAGCTTGACAGGCACAAGCTGTTGCGGACACAAACTCGACTTCAGTTGTAGATAAAGTGACAATTGGTTGCTTTTTTGAAGACCATGAAATAGCCCCTGAGCCCAGCATAAGTGCATGAAGTACTCTTTCTATCATCTTGATCACCAGCATAATCACTGTCTGTAAAGCCAAACAAATCTGATTTTTCACCCTTCTTTTATAGAACAAACTATAACTAGCAGTACCTTTCAAATATCGAAGTATTCTTTTTGCAGCTAAAAGATGAATTTCCTTTGGGCACTCCATGAACCTGCTAGTGAGACTTACAACATACATAATGTCTAGTCTTGTTGCAGTTAAAAACATCAAGCTTCCCACCATTTTCTTGTAGATGGTGCTATCAACCTTCCTCCCTTTAGGATCTCGAATAAGCTTTATGCCCACTTCAGTAGTGTGCAAACGGAGTTGCAATTTTTCATTTGAAACCTGTCTAAAATTTCTTGCACATATTTCTTTTGAGAAATAAAAATTCCAATAGCAGATTGCACCACTTCAATGCCCAAAAAATAATGAAGCATGCCAAGATCAGTCTTATCAAATCAATCATCATAAACTTCTTTGTTAAACATGGCAACATCACTCTTAGTAAAAATAAGATCATCAACATATAAGCAAACAATAATCATTTTACCTCCATTAGCAACCTTGGTAAAAAGTGTATGTTCATATGAACACTTTAGAAAACCTTTTTTTGGAAAGTAAGCTTCGATGCGACTATACCAAGCCCTTGAGGCTTGCTTCAACCCGTACAAAGCCTTCTTTAACCTATACACCTTGTGCTCATTTCCATACTTTACATATTTAGGGGGTTTCTTAACAAACACTTATTTTTTCAAATCACCATGTAAAAATATCGATTTCACATCTAATTGGAAAATAGGGCATGAATTTTGAGCTGCAAGAGTAATCACCAGCCTGATTGTATCATGACGAGCAACAGGGGCAAACACCTCTTTGTAATCAACGCCAAATTCCTGCTTATAGCCTTTAGCTACTAAGCGCGCCTTGAATTTGTCAACCTCGCCATTTTCCTTCAGTTTTATCTTGTAAACCCACTTCACACCAATTTTTTTGTGGCCTTTGGGAAGACCAGTCAACTCCCAAGTGTTGTTGTGTTCAATGGCTACCATTTCTTCATTCATTGCTTTTCTCCATTTGGAACTCTTTTACGACTTCTTCAAATGCTACTGGATCACAATTTGAAAATAGAGCAAAGTGTGTAACTTCTTCTTCATTAATTTCCTCTACCACAAAATTTTCCATTCATGTAGGTCTTCTCCTGTTACGTTGAGGACGTATATTTGCTGGTTCAGCAGCTTGTTGCTCACTTTGCACTTTCACTATTGGTTGCTGCCTTCCATCTTCCTTATCACCATCAAAATTAGGTTGTATTTGTTGTTCAATTTTGTCTACGTCCTAATTCCAAAATTGATCCTTAACGAACACCACATCACGACTGATAACAATCTTCTTGGTGATAGGACTGTACAATTTGTACACTTTTGATTGTTCACTAACACTAAGAAAATTGCATTTTTATCCTTTGTCATCAAGCTTTTTCCTCTTTTGATTTGGAACATGGGCATAGGCAACACACCCAAAGATTCTGAAATAATCTACAGTCGGTCTTCGACCACTCCAAGCTTCTTGTAGTGTGATATTTTGATCAGCTACGGTATGGCTTCTATTCAAGATATGGATGCTTCAATTGACTGCTTCAGGTCAGAAAGCTTTTGGAACTCCATTCCTTGTCAAAAGACTTCGTACCATGCTCAAAATTGTGTGATTCTTTTTTTCGTAGATGTCATTTTATTGAGGTGTGTATGCTACTATTAGTTGTTTCTTAATTATTTTCTTATCACAAAAAACAAAAAAATCTTTTGAATTGTATTCTTCACCACGATCACTATGCAGCACCTTGATTAGACTCCCTACTTTATTTTTAACTAGAGCTTTGAAACTCTTAAAGGCTGTGAGAGCTTCAGACTTTTCATGCAAATAATAAACCCAAGTTTTTCTACTAAAATTATCAATGAACGATATAAAATATCGTTTACGTCTATTTGACGTAGGAGTGATCAGTCCACATAAGTCTGAATGCACAAACTCCAATGCCTTCCTCGCTCTTCATGATTTTCCTTTTTGAAATAGTTCTCGACGTTGTTTACTGATTATTCACATGCTTGAGAAGGATTTTGGATGTGTGGGAGGCCTATCACCATATTATTTTGCTGTAATGTTTTTAAACCTCTAAAATTTAAATGCCTATATCGAAAGTGCCAAAGCCAACTTTCATCTTCCAACCTTGTAGAGAAGCATGAGTTGGTGACAGTGTAGAGGTACAATGGAAACATTCTGTTAGGTGTCATATCAACATGGGCAATTAATCCCAATTTTTCATTTTGTATTCTGCAAACTCCATTTTCAACGGAAATCTCATATCCCTTTTCTTGTAGTTGGTTAATGCTCAACAAATTTATTTTTAAGTCTGGAACAAAGAGGACATTATATATAGTATGAACAATATTGCTTTTCGTTTGAATTGTTACCTCTCCCTTCCCAATTACAGAGACTTTTGAGTCATCACCAAACTTCATATTGTCATGAACAGACTCATCTAACACCGAAAACGCAAACTTGTTGCCACTCATATAATTGTTGCAACCTGTGTCCAAGTACCATAAATTCTTCTGTGTTTCTTCTTTGACATGATAGGCCATCAACAAAGACACTTCTTCATTTTCTGCAAAGTTAGTTTTGTCTCCATTTTCATTATTCAAATTAACTCGACATTCTGATTGATAATGGCCATACTTGTGACACCAAAAACACTCAACATCAGATTTTTCTACTGACTTTGTTCTGAAAGATGTAGAGTGATGACCTCCTCTTCCTCTTCCTCTCCTTTGGGAATGAGACCCGTACTAGTGGTAGTGGTGACCACGATCATTGTTTACTCTACCTCCGCCTCTGCCTCTACTCTTTCCTCTACTATGACTTCCTCTGGTTGTGAGATGATTATCTATAGAAGCCTTCAATGCATGCTCATCTTTTTCTTGCTAGCAAAATTTTTGCTCATGTATCAACAAAGAACTTTGCAGCTCACCAATTGAAAATTCCTCGATGACATGAGCTTCCTCAATGGAACAAACTACAAAATTAAATTTTGTAGTCACGGAGCAAATTATTTTCTCAATCACTGCAACATCATCTGTTTTGTCACCATGAATTCGCATTTTTTTGGCAATAACCATTGTACGTGAAAAATAATCAGTTACTGACTCACCCGAGTTCATTCATAGTGTTTCAAACTCCGAGCGAAGTGCTTGAAGCTGCTGCCTCTTTGCCCTCATAGAACCCTGATATTTTTTTCTTCATGGAATCCCAAATATGCTTGGACGTATCTTTGCAAAGGATGGTTTCCAAGATTGAACGGTCTATTGCTTGGAAAAGATAATTTTTTACTTTTAAATATTTTAAGCGCAACCCTTCTATTTCCTTCTTCTGAGCCTCTGTCACTGCTGTGTCATTTGTTGGTTCTTCAGTTCCCTCAAAAACAACCTGCCAATACTCTTTGGACCTCAAGAAGTTCTCCATCAACATACTTCAATGATTGTAGTGTCCATCAAAACAGAGAATGGATGGTTGAACAAAGTTGTTGGTGGCCATCACTTTGCTTGCTGTTGTTGCTAAAAAAATCTAAGGCTTAAACTTGGCTCTGATACCAATGTTAAAAAATAAAAGTTACTGCTAAGTTTTTTATTCTATAAAGAAAACTATTAGTGATAGAGATAGATGAGAATTGAACTGATTTCCACATCTTATTAGTCACTAATCAATGCCTTTAAATAGGCAAAATTCCAACAGCTAATAGCTAGGAAATAGGAATCCCACTACAACAGAATACTGAAATTAGAAGAGCAATAACAGTAAAATATTGATAAATTATTAAAAGATTATTTGCACAAGACATGATCTTTTTAACCAACTACTTGACTCAATCAAATGTCATACACACACGTACAGCTTTAACAATAAATATATATTTTACATATATTATTATGTTAAAAACATTTGAAACTTGTTAGGATTTAAGAACTGCTAGCCCAAGTGACCGATAGGATCTGGATCTCTGACCCGGATGAACCTGACTTAGAAGAAGAAAGTTCACCTACAGGCATAGTCAACTAAGGACCTCGCGAGAATGTTAGATGTTTGCAAAGATAGCTCGCGTGAGAAGCCCACAATGGGAGCTTGCATAAGCCTCGCAGGGATAAGGTCGCGAGATACGTCCGTAAAGGGGATTGCGAACCTTGTAAGGGATCCCCGTTTGTGACTGGCAAGTGTGAGGTTCACTGGGGGAGTCAATCCCAAGATCAGAAAGGACCGCGTGCTCCGCAGGCAAGCGTCTAATAAGCCAAAGGAGGCCCAGAAAATGTCAGCACCAGGGATAGAGAAGACAAAATAGTGGGCCCTATTGTGAACTGTAATAGTAGCAGTAGGAACACGTATAAATACCCCTTTGTGTTTCCCTTAATATGATACGAGAAAAACATTACTCAACAAAACTAATAACTCATTTACATATAATATAGACATCAACTCATGTATATTGTGGGTATGGTGATTTCTAATACTATAAAATGAAATAATTATTTCCAATATAATTATTATTTTTATATGTAAAATATTTCAAATATCATTATTTTTTCCATTTACATTGTGGGTATGATATTTCAAATATTTTATATGTGAAATGTTTCAATTAATTATTTCAAATATCATTATGTTTATATGTGAAATATTTTATAAACACATACAAAAATATATAATACTAAAATTTACTACACTTATAATATGGATTGAAGAATAAATATTACACATATAAAAATTATATTTACTAAAAATAATGGTATTTGTAATAATTATTTGATTTTATAAATAAAATAGTTACTAATTCAAAATAAGAATTAAAAATAAAAAGCTTGAAACAACATGAAATAAAATTTATAAATATGTTTATAAGAGGAATTGAACTTGAGACTTAAAGATGAAATCACTATGATTAAAGTGAAAAAGTGGTAATAATAAAATTATAGGGTTATCGACAATGGAACGTGAGAACAATGATAAAAGAGATACGACTAACCAATCGACTCAAAAGGTTTGCATTAGGGAGACGGAGGGAGATCCAAATGTGGTCATAGACTCAGCTTCAATTACAGAGAAGCTTTTTTTATAGAAAGATTGTTTGTTTGGTACTAGACTTAGGACTGACGAATGAACAGAAGCCATGGATAATTTTCATGGAAAAGGGGACTTTGAGTTATTGGAAATTGACATCTTACGCTCATCGGTTAATGAGATTCCATCAATTCACTTATCTAAGTGGGTGAATCAAATCATCATCAAAGACATGGCTTGTACGGTGGTAACCAAGCTCCTTGGAAGGAGCATTGGATATTCGATGCTTTATAATAAGGTTTGTTCCCTCTGGAAACTGTCCTAGCTGTTTTGCTTAATGAATGTTGAGAACAGTTATTTTTTGGTGAAATTTTAAAGCTTAGAGAATTTTGAGAAGGTCTTATGCCAAGGGCCTTAGATTGTGTATGGGCAGTACCTAATGGTACAACCCCAGACCGTGGATTTCAACACAACACAACCTTATCCAAGCATGGTCATGGAATGGATTCGGCTTCTGGGTCTTTCTAGAAACATGTATAAACGAAAAATCCTATGGGAAATAGGGGGACGATAAGGAAAGTTGCAAAGTTGGACTTCAATACGAATAATTGGGTCAGGGGAAGGTTTATAGGGATAGCAGTGTATGTGAATTTAAAAAAAAACCTAATATCCTAGGTTTTGGTCAACGGGGTTTTACAACGGGTAAAATATGAGCATTTGCCTTCTGTCTATTTCTCGTGCAGGCATTATGGCCACGTAAAGGAGTTTTGCCCTAACAGAATGAATAGACAAAAGGAAATGAAGAAAGAGGATGCGAATGGTAAGGGTGAATAAAGAACAAATATAGCTTCAAACATGGACGAATCGACAAAAAAATTGAGCATTTATGGCCCTTGGATGTTAGTGGAGAGAAGAGGTTGGCGACCGTCAAGGACAGTGAAGGGAAACAACGACGAGGTCTTAGGGGTATCAAGTAACTAACAATTTCATGCCTTGGAAACCCTAGCAGAGGAAGAGGGTAACCAGGAACAAAGAAATAGGTTAAGGGTTGAAACGAGCTAAAAAGAAGATAGCCAAATAATATTGACCTCAATGAAAGAGGTTGGCTCATCATCTGTGGGTAGTTTAGCATATAAGGGGAAGGGCATCATAGGACAGTGAAAGGGAGTAGGCTTAAAGCTGTTATGGGCTAGGAAAGGATGGGCCCTTTTGAGCTAGATTTAGAAAAGAGAGTAGGTGTAGCAAACATGGGCTTCAGGCAACAATGGCCTACTAAGGATAATTCCTTGCTTTTGGGACCAAGGCACCATAGACCTGCTCAAAGGGAAGTGTCCTGTAAAGAAAGAATGGAGGGGAACAAGGGAGTTGGGTTGGAAAGAGTTATGTCAGGTGGAAAATGCCTGAATGAGCTAATTGCAAGGGTTACAGAGTTGAAGGATTCTCACTTGGTACAAGGCAGCGGAGCTCCAAGGGAAGCACGACTTCTCTTCGATCCGTTGGAGCTGGCGTGGAAGAAAAGAGAGGACCTCACATTGATGGCCACGTGCAAAATTTTTTTATAGTCGAGAAATAGAGAGAAGAAGGGTTGATCAAAGGAAGATTCTATAAGGTTGCCTCGGGGAGCCGCTCTCAATCTAGCCTCTGTTCGGGGTTCGGTGGTCTACAAGAACTATTGGTAACCCCGACAGAAAGAATCTTGGATCCAAGAGGGCACTCGGTATTGGTCTTCAAAGAAAATATTCAGCTCGGGTCTTTGACAAGTGCAAGCAAACCGACGGCTATGGGATTTCGCACGGAGCCAGAGGGTTTACGTGGTGGTGGGGGGAAAAATAACGGGAACAAGAAAAATAGAAAACTAAACAAAGCCATAAAGAATTACTCTAGAAACAAAAATTGAGGTATGGTTGGCTCAAACTATGAGATAGAAACACTAAATTTTTTCATAGTCATACAATGCATAGAGGGAAAGTTAACCGCATTAATGTCTTGCATAACAGAAATGGTGAGTGGTTGTATGACTTGGATGAAATTTAAACTGAAGCAGTGAACTACTTTCGACAATTGTATAGGGATAAGCTAAGTAGGATTAGGGAATTACCTTCTAGTTGCTTTCCTCAATTAGAGCAAAGTGACATTGATTATTTAAGAAAAGAAGTCTCAAATAAAGAAATTAAAATGACACTATTTGATATGGCCCCATTAAAAACTCCCGACAGTGATGGATATCATGCAATCTTCTTTCATAACTAGTGCGATAATATTAGGGGCACAATTTGCGATTGGGTTAAATAAATATTTAAAGGTAGACCTATTGATCAAGAATTAAACAATATACTTATTGTTCTTATCCCAAAGACTACTCAGCTCGAGGAGATCTCACAATTTTGACCTATTAGTCTATGTTTCATACTTTATAAACTGGTCATAAAAGTTGTAGCTAATAGATTCAAAGTTGTGTTTCCTAAGCTTGTTGCACAAGAGTAGGTTGGGTTCATTGCAGGCAGGAATATCTCTAATAATATTATCATTACCTAAAAGGTTATTTATTCTGTGAGAGGAAAGAGTAAAAAGTGGATGACCATTAAATGACTTAGAGAAAGCCTATGATAAGGTTTAATGGGACTTTATTGATAGCTCTATCTAGGCAATAAGTATATCAAAATTTTTACGGAGAGTGATTATGTCTGCCATCTCAACGTCCACTATGCAAGTTTTGTGGAATGGAGTACCCACAGAAAATTCAAACCTACAAAAGGAGTATGTCAAGGATGCCCTCTGTCACCTGACTTATTTGTTTTATGTATGAAATGGTTAGGGCATAATATCAAAGAAGCTAAGACCTCCGGCAAATGAAATCCTATTAAGCTAGCAAGGGCAGGACCAACCTTATCATACCTATTTTTTTGCAAATGACTTGGTGTTTTTTTTTTAAAAAACAAACATAAAGCATGGCTTATTACTAGAAAACATTCTGGATCAATTTTGTAGCTTTTTAGGACATCAGGTTAGTGCACGAAAAACTAATGTATTCTTCTTCTGAGGAGTTGACGACAACCAAAGCAATAGATTAATTAGGCTACTGGGTTTTCAGAAGGTTCAAAAGTTGGAATCATATTTAGAAGTTTCACTTTTTCATAAAAGAGTCACTAACACTACCTTGGGGTTTGTGATTGAAAAGGTCAGAGATAAGCTATGTAATTGGGATGCAAAACAACTCCTTATGGTAAGAAGATTCACTCTAACGCAATCAGTCCTCCTCTCTATTCCAAATTACTTTATGCAATTTATGAGAATCTCGAAAGGGGTATATGAGGAGATTAAATGTTTGACAAGACAATTCATATGGGGATCTACTACCGGTAGATTGAAATTGGCATTGGTATATTGCGGCTCTGTATGCCAAACTTGGCTATGTGGTGGCTTAGGCCTTTGCCATTTAGAAGATCAAAATGCTTCCTTTTTATTAAAATTAGGGTATAATCTTGTCACAAAAGGAAAGAATCTATGGGTTAGTGTTCTATGCTCAAAATATGGGATAAAAGAAAGGATTCTCGAAGATATCAAGAAAGGGAGTTGTTCAGCTATTTGTAGAGGGATTGGAAATGTGTGGCCACTACTGAAAGAAAATTTGTGTTGGTCCATTGGAACAGGAACCTCAGTCCGCTATTGGAAGGATTTTTGGATCCCAAAAGTAAGATTGTTGAAAATGTATGTATCTGCCACAAATAGGCCAATCATAGATTGTTTTCTTAAAGATATGGTAACAGAGGATAAAGCATGGAATTTGGAGGCTTTTAAAGAATGATTGCCTGAAGAAGTTGTCAAAAAGATCACAAGTATTCCTCCACCACATCCTCTAGCTGGCCTTGATAAAATATTTTGGGTACGTACAACAAATGGAGGTTTTTCGGCAAGAAGTGCATATCATATGTTAAAAGTGGATACATGGGACGCAAGAGACACTAAGTGGAGAGTCGTTTGGATGTATCAAGGACCGTCTCGCATTCGGTTTGTCTTATGGCTCGTTTGCAGAAAAAGGCTGCTTACCAATCAGGAATGTGTATGAAGGGGTATTGGACAAAGTATGTCCTGCACAATCTGTCATCATCAGACAAAGGAAATTTTGCTTGTCCTTAAGGATTGCCTGGCTGTTAAAGATGTTTGGAAGTACCTTGTGCCAAGAAATTGCTAGTTGTGGCTTTTTTTTTTTTTCCGAAAATCTCTTAGATTGGGTGAGGACAAACTTGGGAATTCTGGATGGACATTGAGGAATAGGATTCCTTGGTCTGCTCTTTTTGGTTTGTTAGTATGACTCATATGGAAGAACATGAATCTTTTTGTGGTCCAAGTTTTATCTTAGAATTTTATGAAAATTATTAAGATATCAGTGCGTTGGGCGAAACAATACAGCATAGCACATAGTTGGGAATCATCTAGAGATAATTTAGAGTCTGAAGTTTTTAGGCAAGTATTGGAATAATAAGGTAGCTGAATTCTAAGCTTTAGGTAATTAATTTAGTCAGGTTTTGTTACATCAAAAAAGAAGAAGACGAAATCACTATTATTTAACCATTTAACTAAGGGAGCTAATATGTTAAAAATATTAATTAAAAATAATAAAAAAAGCTTTAAACAACATGAAATAAAAAATACAAATGTGAGTGGAAGATGAATCAAACATGAGACTCAAGGACAAAACTACTAACATATAACCATTTAATCAAAAAAAAAAACGAATTATATTAAAAGAGTTAGAAATTGCCAAATATGCAGCTGGACGGGCCTTCACACACACACTCTAAAGATATTATCTATTTTCCTAATTTTTTTAAAAACGACCTATTTATCCAATTAACTTTTTTTTTTGACATGTTTTGCTAATTCATCTATTTAATATCGTGATTTATTTTTTCTTAAAATGTTTCTTTTATGTTATACTTGTATCATATTTATATCATGTCTTAATTCATAACATATTTAGTATAATGATTCAATTTAAAATGTTGTTTTTAGCTTCTTTTTAAATGATGCATTTAATGATTTAAAGGAGTTTATTTTATTTTACTCATAAGTCAATTTAGAATTATATAAATTTTTTATTCTTTCTATTTCATTATTTAAATAAATAGTATGTTAATTTAAAATTTGTATTTATTCATAAAAATTATCATAAATTTAATAGTTATAATGATAAAATATTATATTAATGCTAATATAATATATTATATTAATGATAAAAATTATCATAAATTTAATAGTTATAATGTTAATTTTTATTTAATAACATTTAATTTAAAATTACAATTTACTATCAATTAATAAAATGTACGAAATTAAACTAAAAGCCCCATAGTAAGCGGGGATTTAATACTAGTTTTGCTAAAATTAATAGGGAAAATCACACCTAAGGTCACTAAATTATTAGTAAACTTATATTTTGGCCACTCAACTTCAAAAAAATACAAAATAATCACTAAAATATTCAAAAAAATTTATTTAAGTCATTTAACTATTTGAAAGTTTTTATTTAAGTCACCGGGCTGATAAGTGTTTTTTTTAAGTCTGACTAGTGAACTCCAAGCGATGATTCAACGATCCAAATCAATCTGATGGTCAGTGTTGGAGATCAAAAAAGAAAGTTATTTAGATTTTGGTTCGCAGATTAGTGACGTTTAAAATTGTTTCGTAAAAAAAATTAAATTGTAGAAGAGAAGGGGAAGAGGAGTTTTCTATTGATGCAAGTGGTGTAAATAGAGAATGTCATAAAACTACAATTTTAACAGCCCAGTGACTTAAATGAAAACTTTTGAATAATTCATTAACCATTTTGTAACTTTTTAAAGTTGAATGATCAAAGCGTAAATTTACTGATAGTTTAGTGACCTTAGATGTAATTTATCCAAATAAATATACAGAAAAAGGGAAAAAATTTATTTGATGAAAATTAAATTTTTACAGCTAGGAATACACTATAATCAATGCATGGGGATTGGTTAGTCTAATTATTACAACTTACAAGAGCATGGGATAACTTAGCCATGTCCACATGGTGGCACATGATAAATATGGCATAGACTTAAAAGAAAATTAAATAAAGATTAAAGGATTTAAAAAAAGAAAAAAAGAAAAAGAAATTGCCTTCAATAATGCCTGCCCCTTGAAGGGAAGCATGGCATTTGCATAACCTCTTTATAAAAGTAAATGTTTTTTTGTAGCTAATCTCTTTCTCAAGATATCTTAAAAAGAAAAAGAAAAAGAAAACCAATTTTCAGATTTATAAACCCTATTTATCCTATTCAAATTTATTACAAGGACTGAAAGATCAAATTTATTCTCTCAAGTTTTGATATAAAATGTAGGAATTTGTAGGAATTTTTTATATAAAATTTTTATATCTCTTAATTTTATTTTATGATTAATTATAATTGATTCAATTAACTTATTTTATTTCTATATTTTTGAAGACGGTGAAATATTTGATCTCAACGTTAATTTTATAATTTTAGATTAGTAAAAACTTCGGCTTTTTAAAAAAATTTAGGTATGATTATTATTATTTATTTGTTTTAAATCTAATCTAATTATTAAGTTAGATTTTTAAATATTGACGGAAGGTTTATTAATCAACATTTGAAGTATATTATTTTCAAAACATCTTTTAATTTCTTATAATATTTTTTTAATAAAAATGTTGTATAGTAATATTTGTTTTCTTACCAAATGTTATTTGTTTAAATATATATTGATCTTGACTAAAAGATAAGCTTTTGTGATATTGGTTCTCTTTAAATAAATAATATTTTGGGACATTGAGAAGTCCATCCTACTAAATCTATTACATTTTCCAAGCGAATGCAATCATAAAAAAATTAAGTGATATAATATAAGTGGTATAATAATAGCCACTAGAAGTGAAAACAAATAATAAATAAAAGAACAATGAGAGTTTTCAAGATAACCATTCAAAGGTAGAGATAACTTGCGTTATCAATGTAATATGAAATACAATTTGTCACATACTTATCGTATGTCAAAATATTTTGTTCAAAATCATTAATTTTCTTTGAGGAAGAAAATATGTCTCATTGATGATGGCTACAATGAATACTATCCTTATAGGTAGAAAATATTTATCTTAATTTGTATTGAAACAAACCGATATTAATGCAATATTTGGTAGTTAAAAATTAGTTGAAAGTTCCAAAAAGTTAATATATTAATATCTGAAGGAATAAATTAGTCATGGTTATTGCATAATCCTCTAGAGAAATGGATTTCATATTTAAACTGTGAACAAGGAAAATATTACATTTAGTATGAATCACTCTTGCTATGAATAACTACTTATTTTGATATAGAAAGATTCGATCATAATGAAGATCATATTGAGACTGTGGATAAGGAGACAATTAATTAAATCTATTATCTTGGGTAAGAATTTTGTATTGGAAAATTATTGTCTTTTCCTCCATTGATACCATGTATATATTAGAATGGTTAAAGCATATGAGATGGTAAACCATAAGTTTATATTAGTATTGTTGATTCATATGCATAGTAAACCATAAGTTTACTAGTTCAAATATATTAATTAGTTGGCATGATCGGTTAGACCATCCCAATCAATAATGATGTGAAAAGTAAAGATTTACATGGATATTTATTAAAGAACCTGAAGATTCTTCATTTATCAAGTGTTACTTGTTATCAAATAAGATTTATTAAACCTTACTACCAAAAGTTGAGATTGGATCTCTTACATTTCTGAAAGAAATATGGGTTCATTATCCAACAAGTGGTTGTTTTGATATAATTTTGGTAGTTGCATCTACAAGTTAATAACATGTGAGTTATCAACTTGCAACCTGTAGTTTATGAGATTACTTGTTTAATGAGTTGTTTACGAGCAAAACTTTCAAATTATGCAATCGATACAATTCTTGCTAATGTTGGTGATTTTATTACTCATGCTTTCAATTATTATTGTATACTAGATTATCAATACGAGTAACTATAGCAAAAGCTTGTTGTTTATATGTATGAAATGGTTTAGCAAAATTAATGATTAAATGCCTCCAATTAGTATCTAAATTATTACTTTTGAGAATAGAACTTTTGTATATGTATAAGTATATGATATTTGTACGCATCACGCCAATAAGTTTTGATAAGTACTCCCCATCAGAATTGACTTTTGGTTAGGAGCCAAATACAACCCATTTTACAATTTTTGAATGTGCGATATATGTTCAAGTTACTCCACCAAAATGCAGAAAATAGGTTTTCAAAGAAAGTTGAGAATATATATTAATTATGAATCTCCTTGTATTATTAAATGTCTTAAATGAATTGAAGATTTAATTATAATATGATTACAAATTCTAGATTTGATAGTTTTCTCAACATTAGAGGGAGAGAAATAATAATTAGATGAGACAAATTACTTGGAATGAATTATCATTAACTAGATTATCGGAAAAGTAATTTAAACCAGAAGTTCAAAAAGGATAATTCACTATATTGCAAGTTAACTAACAAATGCATTTACTGACATGATAAGAACAGCCAAGTATTATATACTAGCTAATGTTTTGAAATCCTAGTAGGACAACCTATTAGAATAATTGAAAGTAATGCATGTTTGAAGCATGGTAGATTGAATAGTTCTAAAGACGAAAATTCTCATAAAAAAATAATTAATAAAGATGGTCAAGATGCTCATATAGTGGAGACAAGTGCTCTTGAAGAAACCTAAGACATAACTAATTATTAAAACTCCAGAAGAGATTCATGTACCTGAAGATGGAAAATAGTGAAAATAAAAAGATCTTAATAAGTTATTGTTGGAATGCCGGCACCCCTACGGCGTAGCAGAAAAATAAAACATTCGGCGATCCTAACCATGGATCCATGTGTGAGGAACGAATCGGGGTGAAATAAAGGTTTCGAAATTACCGAATCTTTATTCTGAGTAGACAGCAACGCCTCAGCAACGAGTAATCTGATCTACTATCGAACCAAGCAGCAATCTATTGTGACTCTGGCCTCTACGTAATCCACCCAGTTGACAATGAACGGAAGGAATCCCCAAAACTATTTTTGGAAAAGACTTTGCTTTGACAGTGAATCTTTATTCTGAGTAGACATCAACGCCTCAGCAACGAGTAATCTAATCTACTATCGAACCAAGCCGCAATCTATCGTGACTCCGGCCTCTACGTAATCCACCCAGTTGACAATGAATGGAAGGAATCCCCAAAACTATTTTTGGAAAAGACTTTGCTTTGACAACTGCTAGACCCCAAGCAAAGAAAAAATGAGATTTTTATATATATTTTTTGGGTTTCTAGAAATTAAATAAATATAACAATGTTTTAAACTGAAAATTATAATTACATTAATTATAATAATGATTTCGGTAAACTATATATTTTTTGAATTTATATACTAACCAAATTCATGTTCTCATTATGCGTACAACAACCTTGTACATAATGTGTTCGATATTTGATTACCCAATTAAATTAATTCTATAATTAATTTAATTTAAGCAACAACCAAACACAATACCAACTATGTTTTATTCCGTTCATTTCAACTATAGGGTGTGACCTTGTAGGTTCTTGTAACATTAGCAGTAATACTAGAACGATTCCAATGTTACAAACAATGAGTGGCACCTAGCAATGCATCATTGCTACCTAAGTCACAAGAAATCATGATTCGACATAACCTTTTTATGATTAACCTTTCATGCAATAATCCTTAAGTTCTTTATCTCTGGATTGGACACAAGTCATGGAATAGTCACACTTGCATAGTCCATTCCATGTTCCTTGATATCTTAAGTAGACTATGATATACAAATAAGTATGACATCTCATATCAGCTTATTTGAGTATGACCATGCATTTATAGTCTCACTCAATCAAGTGACCTAAGATATTACTCCCATTATGTAGGAGGGACTTACCATATATCGATAAACCATATCCCACTACATAAATCGTGGTATATCCAACATCAGCCTTTATAGAGAAACCAGTTACGGTGTACGTTTGATTGTATCAAAATATACAACTCACGATGTTGGGATTATGATGATCTCAAGTCTGAGGATCATATACATATTAATCACTATGAGTAATGTTGTGACAATTATATAATAATCCAAGAAACATACTAATAACGGGTCACTCCAATATGTTGTTCTCTAACACACATATTCATGCATCGATTTTGACATTCCATATCAATGACAACTCTTTATCATTAATCAACTACATGTTAGTCTTAATGCAGTATTGTTGTCCTATCTAACAATAATACTTGACTAAGGACCTTTTAAGAATAATCATATTATTCTCGGACATTATTATAAAACAGTTTATTTATACACACAGAAAAGAAACTGAAATAATAATGGTAACGCCTTATATTAATAAACATGATAAATCAAATATGTTATTACAACCATATCATGATTGATCTTTGGGCATACTCTAACAGTTATGCCTGTACGAGAAAATGTAGAACCGAGAATGAAAAGTTGTTGATAACAGTCTTGCATGCAATAGTATTATTAAGGTAATGAAAAAAAAAAGGATTTTGAAGAAATTGTTGTGAATTATATACATGGAATAGATTGACCAAAATGAAAAGATGCAATTTAAGTAGAATTAAATTCATAAAGTTTTTGGACCATTAGTCCCAACGTTTAAAGGTGTAAAGCTAGTGGGGGGTACAAATGAGTAAGTTTTGCAAAAATGAAAAAAAAAAGAGAAGTTTTTCGCTAAGTTTTGGCATTGGTTATTAAATATATTCTTTTATAGTGGATGCAATAACCTTTAGATATCTTATTAGTTTAGCTGTTCATGAAAGATTTGACATGCATCATATGATTGTTGTAACAATATTTATATAAATTAATATATAGTAAAAGTTATATTAAATTCTTGAAGGATCTAGAACGTTGGAAGCATATAGAAATCTCTAGGATATTATATAATATGTTTGCGTAAGCATTTATATGAATTGAAATGTGGTAAATTTGACTTAGTGAATAGTAGTTGAAGAAAGGTTATAAAATGATCTAAAACACCTATTTGTATTTTTATAGAAGGATCATGATTAAATTTTGTTATGATTATTGTTGAAACTCCTTAAGAGATGAAAATATATTTTTTCCAAAATTTTCTCTCATTCATGACTTTTAGAAAAATGATGATATTAACACTTAACAAATTTGATCAAGCGATCATTTGAAAAGCGAGTATTCAAGATTGAATACATGGAATATAAGATATTATGTGATGTTGTCATGACGGGGAGTAAATACACGTTGTACTCGTTTTTCCTTAACTGAGGTTTTGTTTCATTGAGTTTTCCTAGTAAGGTTTTTAATGAAGCAACATGTTATATGCATTATAGATATGTGTACTCTTTTTCCTTCACTAAGAATTTTTCCCCACATGGTTTTTATCTTAGTAAGGTTTTAACGAGGCACATTATCTACCAATGGACATCCAAGAGGGAGTGTTATAAATATTTTATTATTAAGTGGATGTCCATCAAGATCAAAATAAGTTTAATGTACTTTAGGTTAGTATTAATTAAAAGTAGAGTTCTAATTTATTTATACTTTTTATGTCTAAAAATTCCATTAGGGGCTAATAATGATATGCAATATGGCCATAATTTGAATTCAAAATGAGGCCTAAAAAGGTATGTGCTTCACAATTATTGATGTGTTCTTTGAATTTTATCAAGAACTTGCCAAGTTTAAAGGATTTAGTATGGTGAAGAGGTCATTGTGTGAAAATGGTGATGAAGTCTCCTAGTAGCAAGAGATTAAGTTTGTTGTGGTGCAAGGCTCAATGTTGCATTAGATGATAATGATAACGATGGCACGTGGCATGTAACTAAGGTAATTGCATATAATTTTCATGAACTTCTCCCCCACATGTTTAGGCTCATGTCTATACATGGGAATATGTTGAATAACTTACGAGAGAAAGCCATAATGCAAATGGTATGGCTAGCCTTTGAATTTGTAAGAACATTAAATTGGTCTAAGTTCAATTGAGTGATCTAGAAGAAGCAAATTGTTTACTAGAGGATTGTATAAATTTATTCATAGGAATAGAAGATTGATTCTGCAAGAGGGGGATGTTTAGTATTTACATAAGTCTTTTCGTGAAATGCAAAGGAAAGATAAGGACTTCTACCACCAAATTGACCTTAATGTTATAGAGGATTGAAAAATATTATTTGGATCATCCTTAGAGTTCACATCTTATGAGGACTTTCATGCTAATGTTAATTTTGACATAGCTTATCTTGTGAACAAGTAGTCAAACTATCCTCCTAGTATTTTATAAACTAGAGTGAAAGCATAGGACAACGATAAATAAGGTGATGCCTAACACAACCCATAGATTTTGCAAATGGCAGATCTACTCTAAGCTTCCTACAAAGCTTAAGGGTGTTGTCTATTATAAAGCAATGAAGAATGAATTCAATGCGACTCTCTAAGAAAGCCTAATTATAATTGAATTCGAGACTAGGTGAGTTTAGTTCCCAATAATCACCTCTTCTAGGCGATAATGAAATTAACTCAAATAAACGAGGGGTTACATGCTTATGGGTTCAAGAACAACATGAGCATTCTCAAAATCTTAGTAGAGCAGTACAAGTTGGCTTTAAGAGAAAAGCATGAGAAAGACTTGAGAGCAAAGTTTAGGTCCAAGTACAATAAAGCCAAATGTCAATTTGGATTCGTATAGGAGCAGTTGGAAAGAGATGTGATACATAATATATTCAAGTTGATTCATAGCAAACTACAGAAATTCTATCGGTATAAGTTGGGGATTCCTATTGATTGAGAAAATCCAACTCCTAATTAACCTAGTGTGGAGACATTTAAAATAGAAAATAACTCTACAAGCAATGACTATTATGGAGAAACATTCGTCTTCACGGTGGATTGCAAACATGAAGTTCAATAGTTTTGGACTACAATTGTAGACTATTTGAGTCTAGAGGCATTATACACTACCATTTTATGAAAGTGTTGACCCACAAAAAGATTAATGTATTAAAGGATAGGTAGGTACATAAAGAGAAGATAAGACATAAAGTCAAATATGTCACTACCAATTTTATCCCAAACCCTAAAATAAAAAGAAAAGAGTCGAAAACTATTATGTTTGTTCTTAATCATGAAAATATGGTCACACATAGGTAAGCAATAATTTTTTCCCAAAACATCCAATTAATTGATTCAATTGTTTTTTTTTTTCTAATTTTATCGTCCACTAAATATTATCATTGTCAAATCTCAAATAGTAAAATATAAACAAAAAAAAATTCACTAACGATTGTTACTAATCCTCACACCAATAATGACATTTGCAATACAAAGCACACATCAAATGAGTAGGACCTTCTTCTTCATCAAAGCGTTTGAGAGACTTTTGAAGGTTCCTCACAAACTCTTTCACGTACGATGAAAGAGTTTACGCGTAGAGGATGAACGAGTTACAACTTATGTGTCGGTGTCGAGTTAACTTGTGATACTAATTTAATTAAATACATTAATGTAATAGCGAGATATACAATTGATAGAAATAATAAAGTGTACATAATAAAATTAAAATGTATAAAAAATTAAAATAAAATTTTAGTTGAGTAGTAAATTAAATGTTTTGCTAATGTAAATGATTTGGATTCAAATCCCACAATGCATATTTTATTGATTTTTTTAAAATAAAAGACTAATACCCTCAAATAGTATAACTTAAAGTACCCTTGTATAATATTATAACTTATTTTAATTATGGAATGATATTAATATAAATTTCTTAACTTGAGTTGGTGACCTGGTTGAGAGTGACACCAACTCAATAAAGAGTTTAAATAATAATATAAATAATAAAAATTAAAATTAATTGTGTAAATAAATTATTTTTTAATATATATATATACTGGTAGGTTGAAATCTTCATAAAATTGCATGGATGAACTTGCTGGGTGTTGACACAATTAAAACTAAATAAATGAAGAAAAGAGTGAAATGGTAAATTCCATGATGACTTGTCAAATTTCATTATTATATTTCATTTTTAAATTAATTAAGTTACATAAATTAAAATTAAAAATACATGGGAAGAAATTATGTAGCCAACAACATTGAATTTTGAAACAAAATTAATTCTCTAAAATGTAAGAAGAATAAAATTGTGTTTTTTTTTGAACAATGTCTAGAAATTATAATAAATATTCCTCTTTATAGGGCGTAATCAAAGATACAGGCAGGGGCTTTGACCCTCTTGGTTCAGTGAGAAAATTTATTTTATAATTCTTCCTAAAATTAATCCTTTTAGCTTTTGATTAAATGGAAAAGTTATAATTTTAGCTCTTTTTTTAAAAAAATAATAGTTTAATTTAAGCATTTTTAATATAAAATTTTTAACTTTGGCCCCCAAAATTTATAATCTTATATTGGTCTCCTAAACAAAATTTTTGGCTTCACCACTGCTTCCTTAATCCTTAAATAGGAGGATAAACGTGCTTCAACGCCCTCGAATTTATGTCCTCGTGTATTAATAACAATATCAGTACTAACCGAACTAAACTCAATCAGCAATAAAAATAAATTTATTTAAACATCAAATTATTTATAGAAATTCGATATTTAAAACTCTTAAAGCTTAATTCACCTAACTCGTTTTACTATTATTATTAAGGGTAGAAGAAGACGTGCATATCACTACCATAATAATGTCCATTAAACTGGAACGAAAAAACAGAGGGTCTTATTAAATGATGTAAAATTAACCCATTAATAATATATAAAACGACTTTGCAAAAAAAAAACTAAATAAAATCATCATAATTATTTTTCAATAAATGATGTAAAATAATGTGTTTGATCACCTTTTTTCTATGCTTTCTTGGATGGAATGTCGGTCTGGTAGTTGCTTGTAGTTTACGTTCATGGGTTTCCACTAACCACACATACATATAGACATGCATGCATGCATACATATATTATATGATAAAGTTGGCATTGGATTTGAACATTTGGACTGCCGATGTAGCAAGGTTTCTCGATCGAGTCAATATAATTATTTATTATTTTCTTGAGATGAGAACTAAGATTAGCTCTGAACTTACCCTAAATTGCACTTCTTTTATATTCCATTTTCAGCTTCTTGAAACGTCTTTTCACTTCCTCCTCCTATTTCTATTTTACTTTTGTCTCTTTTAAGAAATTAATATATCTAAATTTGATTGGGTTAATATACACGGAAGTATTTAAATTTGGTATTTTTATTGAACTAGTTGGTACATAAACTTAAAAACAGTAAGTTAACTTGATATTTTTTAAAAAAAATTACATAATTAACACTGCTAAAATACGTTGACGTGACAATGACGACCAATAGCATAGTGAGATATGGCAACCTTGTATTTTGACACGTAGCATAAAAAATTAACAATGTTAGATACCTAAACAAGGTAATAAGTTAATTTATGATTTTTAAATTTAAGTAAAAATTAGGTATCAAATAAGTATAAATTGCCATATATTAATTTTTTAATTTATTGTTTATACTTTTTTAAAAAATAATTATATCAACGGGCTGAATTGAAAAGGAGAATCATGAAATTATGTGCAAGCGAAAGAAAGAAAAATCCTTTTGGACTAGATTTATTTTTTTGAGAGTATTTTGAGAATAAAATAATTTAAATGTCTGATATTTCTATTGTATATTTGTTTTTTTTATAGAATATTTAAAATTATTTACAACTCCTTCCCAACTCATAAATAGAAAGATAATGCACTTCAACACATTCGAATCTATATCCTCCTATATTGGCTAGAATACACATGCCAAGACTGTGTCAAACTTAATTAATTTAACTTTGAATCTGATTTAAAGTAAATTTGATACTGCTTGAACTCACTCTATTGGGCTCAATTATGCAAAGACAGGAAAGGAAATTAGTTGATTAATTGGGTAATTTCTACTTGGTGGAGTGAAGCAGAGGCCAAGGATGTTTCATTTCCTGATATAGGCCCAATTATTGGATCACAGATAGTAATTTACTAATGAAGACATGCAATTAATCTTTCTTTTAGCCCAAAACTTTTGGCAGTCAGTAGCCCATATGACACATCCCTTTATGATATTCTATAATTTTAAAATGTTTTTTATCAAAAAATAAAAAGAAATTATTAATTTCTATATTCATTGAAAAAAAGGAATGGTAAATTTAGCTAATTCTTTCTTTTATTTAATGATTACCACATATTTCATCTAAACAAATTATGGCATAAATTTCATGTATCGTAAGTGAAAATAATGAAAATTTATAAATAAATATTAATAACATATATTTAAAAGAAACCCAAAATTGAAACATCATATGAATCCTAAACCCTCGAAACCAAAGAAAATAATAATAATTATTATAATCAATATTTAATTATACTTAAATAATGTTATTGGTATTTATTTATAGATTTTTTCCTTTTATCAAGTCATGCAAAATTTAGTCCAACATTTTAAACATTTGAGGTTGTGAGGCATGATGAAATCAGGTAGTAGCTCATACTTCAAAAATAAAAGAAGAAAAATCTATCAAACTATAGACTTTGGGTGCAATCTGTTTTCAAAAACTAAAGATAGTATGAAAACGATGAAAAAGCAGAAAGCAGTTAAAGTTAGAAATAGGTATAGCATATACATTTTCTCAAGTCCTTTTTTCTTCTTTCAGTCTCATTGTTTTTTTAATATATAAATTTCCATTTGTCTTCCTCCATAGCCCCAGAGGTATATAAGCCTACAAATTTGTTGACACATTGCGAAACACCATGATTGATGAACAGTTTTAGACCAGGGCAATGATTTGATGAATAATATATAACCCAAGCTAGCTAGATGCTTCATTTTTAGCTCTAAAACCCTATATATATATATATAAACCTATCTCTATCATTAAACTAAGGCTGTTTAATCTGACTTTAGTTAAATGGAATCTGTCTATGAGAATGAAATAACATTTGAAATCCATGCATGAATCCTACACCTCCCTCTACCCATAGTTGATGGCTTCTATGCAAAAGATTTAAAACCACAAGATGTGAACTGTTAAAAAGGTAACAGGGTTGATATTTATGTTTAATTAATTATTTTTAAAATTATTTCTTAATTTCTTGATGATTGTTTTAGTATACTTCATTTAGCGGTGTATAAACTTTATTTTTTGAAGCGTAACAAGTATAATCAAACTAAAGTTAATAAATTGGATTAATTAGACTACAACGTCCCACACACACCATGAAATTCAGAGACCTATGTAAATAGTTACGCATGATAGATCTTGAACTTAGATACTCAAAATCTAAAATATCTACCTTTGTCAATTGAACTAAGAACTCATTAGTAATAGTATATAAACTTATATACATTGTTAATACATCAAAAATATATATTTTTTTGAGGTGAGAAGGAAAACTTCAATTATAAGAACTCTAGGATGGATGGATGGTTGGTTGGTATCCTATTGGGCTTAAATATTATAAAGTGTTGTGTGGAAATTACATTAAAATATATATACTTAAATGGTTGAAGAATAGAAGGGGGAAGAAGTAGCAGTTAATATAAAGAAAGGATTTGGAGAAGCACTTAATAATATAAAGAAAAGATTTGGTTAAATAATTAAATAAAGGGCAAAGAAAGAGAAAGGAGGAAGCAAAGCACATGGGAAGAGGAAGGCATGTGGAGAAGATTCAGTGTGCTTAGTGTTTGTTTAATAGAGATATTGAGGTGAGGCAACAGGGAATAACTTGGATCCACCCTATTCCAAAGGGCTACCTCCCCTAAACTTCCAATAAAAAAACACCATGTGAAAGGGCTTCTTGTAGGGTCACATTAAACCACTACATTGAAGGATCCACCCCCTTCTATTTTAAAAAATATTAAGATAATTTTTAGACATTATAAATTGGATATTTGTGTTGGGATTTTTTAGATATTAATATATTCTTATAGTTAACAAAAAATAAAAAAGGATTTTATAATAATCCCCAACACCACACAAAGATGAGCAACTAGGGTTTATGGCTTTGGGAGTGGGTAGCCTTAGCATTAGATACACTTAACATTTAACATGGAAAAGCGAAAGTAAACTAATCATTTCTCCATCAATAGCATAAATGACATAAATAGTTGGTATTATAAAGATTTTGTTTTTTAAAAAAGGTCATATATCGATATTTACTTCTTTTTTTTTTGTGTCATATTGCTAAATATTTTAGGATGGAAACTTAAAAGTGGAAGGATTAAGCAAAGGGTGGATGCCAAAACGTGCAGATGCTTCACTTTCTGATTAATGAGGGAATCTCCTTCTTTTTTTTTTCACCAAATTTTCAGCTTAGTTAGGCTTTGCAACATGCTTTTGGACTATTAGTCGAATCTAGGAATTAAGCAAGAAGAGCCCTGTGTTGGGGCAATCTGTCCCACATTTTTTTGTTAAAAATTGTTGTCAATCAATTCGTTTGATATTCACATTTAATAACTAATCATAGTTGGATAAGTATTTGTTATATGTACTTCTCCTAATCAAGTTCCATTGCTATTACTTCGTTACGCCGCAACTTGGCCCCTTATGACCTCGCCTTGGCGGAGCTTGCTTCATGGAAAGACATATATACGATACGTAAGCCCCTTCAATTTACTTTGTCGAAGATGGTGGAAAAATCGATTGCTTAAAAGGTGGGCTCTAATTTATGAATCGATTACACAATAAAAATTTTAACTTTTCTCAAAGGATAAAGAAACCTTAAATTAAACTTGAGTTCTCACAAAAAGTAGAATTTATTTTAGAAAATGAATCTCACTAAAATTTAACAAAGTGTACGCTTCATTTAACTTACAGTCCCTATATGTAGGGAAATTTCACAAGAAGTCCACTAGAATAAGAAAAGACAAAATAATAATATTTTAATAAAAAACATCGAGTCCCTTTGAGACTGCTTATGGTGGGCCACACACACTGGGAATACTAAGTGTGCCGCCCACCCTATGTCCAAGTGAGCTTTTTGGGACTTTGTTATATCTGGTACAATTATATATGTTGTCTTGTTTCAAAACAAGTTCATATAACTTATCCAACCCAATAACCAATTTTCTATTCCAAAAATATTAATTAATTAATTAAAATAAATTTAATTAACTCTTTCAATTAAACTAGTTTCTCAAGCGAATTCTAATTCTATTAAAGTCATTACACTTTACCGTATTAGAATCTTAAGTAAATAAATTTAATTGTCTCATTCGTAAAAGCTGCGATGACTACTTAATTTAATTTTCATTTTGAACTTAATGATTTAATTGCAATAAATTAAATAATAATTTAAAGAAATTAAATTTATTTCTTAGTCACCTCTTGTTCTTTATGAGAAAATACATTTACTGGGATAGTACTACATGTAATCTATTTCTTCTTTCGTCGATTTCATTCTTTCAACTTATTGATTCTAATTGTAATCCGTAAAAGGTTGTTGAGCTAGTGGACAGACTGACTGGATATATATAATTAGGACTCAAATAATTTGTATTTAAGTTTTGACTCTTTGTCTATTAATTACAATATTATTTAATCATGGAGTCAATCCACTAAAAGTACCATTACTGAAATATCCCTTATTATATACCATTATGAAAGCAACTTATAGTTTTGCTTGTCCAATGACATTGTCATTAGTGTGTTACCCTCGTAGGATATCCTTTATCTTTTTGGGTTTAATCCATTCACCAAATATAGTAATATTTTATCTTATGGTAACCATCGTATCTCCCTCATGGAAAAGTCTATCACTAACATATAGTAACAAAATCATTCTAGAGCAAATGACTCGTGACCATGTTTCTTTTCAATCAACCATGTAATGCAAGTGAGAGGTATCTTTTAACCTTTATTGGTCTATGAATTCCACTTTTATAAGTAAATCTATGCCATAAATAAGACGTATACACAACATACCAATTTTTTACTCTTTACCAACTGAACTCAGGCTTTTAATATATCAAAGTATATGAGCTACATATACATAGTCAATTACTTTTAGTATTTAGTTAAGTCATGCCATGAATGTTACAAGTGAATAAATCCTTCAATGAATTCAAGATAAATTCAACTTGGGTCATGTTCAATATATTGTCAATCTAGACAATAACACTTATGTTTAGATCTTATTGGGAGCCATCCGCTTCAATACCTAAGATAAGCTATCTCTCTTTTTGGATTTCATAAACAACACGAGTCTCTTAAATCAATTTACTCAATTTTGATTCTGTAGATTACGAACCATTTAGATTACCTACTAATTTAAGTTGTCTTATCGCATCATGATCTGACCATATGATGCCACTTAGTATTAATTAAGCATTATGTAAAGAATGAGTCAATATTTTACTTTTCATGCAAAAGCATTGAGGACAAACATACAAATGATAATGAATTTAACAATGGAATTTTATTAACCAGTCTGTTTGAAAAATTACAAGCATTAATAACGAAATAACTACACTAATGAAAGTAGATCCTAACAATCTCCCACTTGTCCTAATGAAGTAGATGAGTCATATTTTGCATACCCATTCCCTTTACATGTTTCTCAAAACTCCTAACTACAAGAGTCTTGGTAAACGTATCTGTAAGGTTGTCCTCAGATGTGACTTTGACTACATCCACTATTTCACTTGCCACCACCTATGCCATAATATGATACTTATGATCAGTGTGCTTTGTCCGTTTATGATTTCTTGTCTCCTTAGTATTCGCTATTATCATGAAATTATCACAATACAATGTGATAATTTTTTCTATACTAAGAATGAGTTCAAGATATATTAAGAAATTTCGAAGTTAGTCTGCTTCTTTTGTTTCCTTAGAAGTAGCCATATATTCGCCCTCTATAGTCGAGTCAACAATACAACTCTATTTGACACTTCTCTTCACTATGACTTTGTTGCCAAGAAAAAAAAATACATAGCCTGATGTCGATTTCATCTAGTCCTTACACATTTGAAAGTAAAAGTCTATATATCCAATAAGAATTAAGTCCACTCCAAAATATAGAAGCATATGATTTCTCATTCTTCATAAATACTTTAGTATATCTATAACTGTTTGCCAGTGTCTGAGACAATGATTCACTTGATATCGACTTACTAATCCTACTGGAAAATAGATATCTAAATTTGTGTATAACATAAAATACATGAGATTTCCTACTATCAAGGCATAAATAAACTTTATCATATGTTCTATTTCTTCGTTGTCTTAGGACAATCATTCAAAGAAAGAAAATAACCTGATATAAAATGTAACAACCCATTTTTAGTGGTACCAAAAATGGTAGTTTTGAAACCTAGTTTACCAATGATTGAGTCAGTAAGTTTTAATATTTAATATCTATTAGTCTATTATAATGTTATATAAAATCTTGGTTTGTTAATTTGATTGATTGGATAATCTATTTTAGTATAGGGATGAAATTGTAAAGGTGGTAAAAGTTGCCCATTATGGATTTCTTTCACTATAGGTGGTATGATAATCAATTAGGGACTAAATTGATAATTCAACCATTTTTTGTAACTAATGACCGAACATGTGCTGGCTTTACCTTACCTGTAATAATGTTAATCTTAATTAATAATTAGATTAGACATATATATATACCATAGCATAGTGGATTGAGGGAAGGAAAAAATTATTTTCTTTATACTATCTTCTTCATCACTATCTTTATTCCTTCTTAAGCTAGGAAAACTTGGTCAAGGTTTGTGCTCTTGTATGGTAAGCTAATTCGAGTCTCTTTTATTTTTGAATTTGATTTTTTTGAATTTTTTGTGTTTCAATCTAGCTAATAGTGGTGTTTGTTTCCAAAAATGTTAATGATTTCTTAAGATTACCATTGTTGAATGCTTGAAATTGTGGTGTTAAATGTTTAGATTAGATAAAAAGTTATGAAAAAGGGCTACTTGGTAAAATGAGAATTTGTTAGTCTTGAATAACAACTAAAATGGAGACATTTTGAGACCAACTCAAGATTTCTTTAAACATTGCTATAAAGGGCTTGACTATTTAAGTGTTAGGTTTAGGGGAAGCTAAAGTGATGGAAATAAACTAGCTTATGTGTTTTATAAGATGATGAATGATGTTGGTTAATAAAAATTGAATTAAAATTATGTTATAGATCAAGATTTTAATTTGCCAAAAGAAGATCGTTGTAAAGGAAAAGTTGTTGAATAGACTTTATTGTGGCAAGTTATCATTTTTCCAGGTAAGTTCATATAAAATGAACATTATTAAACTTTCTTTCCTTTTGTTCTTAAATTATATATTTTGAAAATTTGGTAATTTAGATTTAGTTGTTAAAATTATAGAGGAGAAACATTGTATTATGTTATGAAGGAATGTGAATGAACTTACAGGACAAAAGTGTCCCGATGAACTTAATAAAAGACTCGTACATGTGGTTAAATGTTATTTCCTGATGATTCTAAGATCTAGCATTTGTTGTAAACTCAAAAGATACATGTGGCACAGGTTTAGCTTAGACTGGTAATCTAAAGTCGTTTTAAAGGTTTAGTCTGGACTGGTAACCTTACATGTATATACAATTCTGGTCAGGCTTTCATTGTATCGATAAAGGTTTAACCTAGAAGGGTAGCCTGACACCTCTGTATGTGATTAGCTCGAATGAGCTTCTAATGTGAAGCGTAACTGTGTTTTGAGTTCTTTTATGATGTTCCTCGGGTAATATAAAGCATGTAAAATTGACAAGTTAAGAAATGAAAGGTATGAGAATGAATTTGATATGAAGAGTGTATTTGTTGCTTACCTGATATACTGTATGTAATGAAGTAAATGCACTTACCTTGTTGGCAAATTGTGTTGGCGGATAGGTAAACTGTGTTTGCGTATTATCATATAATTATTATGTGAGGTAAGTAAACTATCGAATTTGTATGAGGTTACTAATTAATCTGAATACTTACGCCTAGACTGCTTTTATGTTGTAGATTTTGAACATTCAGAGCGCGCTCATCAGATTAACAAGAAGTTCACACTATCTGCCCGAAATTGTGGTAGACTTCTAATATATTTGAGTCGGTCTAAGTAGTATGTATATGGTTGTTTGGTTATTTGTAAAAATACTTGTTAAACTATCAAAGTGATTACTTTGAATTTGGTAATATATGATAAAAAAATGATGTTTAGTTTTGTTATGTTCCGCACCTTGAGTTCCGCGGGACCTTCTGTAGTGTGGGGTATTTGTGGAACGATCCACCATTTTTGGGTATACGCAGGAAATATTTCAAATCTGATATCTGTTGTAACGCCCTTCAATTGACCCGATCAACTGAATCTGAGTATTGGGTGTTACTTCTTAAAATAGATGCAACCGAGACTCTTCTATTTGCATATGTACTAAACAAGTAATGACTTCATAAAATTTTCCTCTTTAGTTTACTGAATTTCCTCGTGTATTCTTATTACGAATGTATAACTCCTTTTATAGTGTAAAATCACGTTCGCAATTTGAATAATACAACTATTATTTTCACCTTGCCGTTTTCAAGTATACAAACAGAGTATTCCAATTTATGCGCAGACTTCAACTTCGCCCGATGACTTTCTGTTTAACTTAGTCGATATCATATAGTCCAAAAGCTTTTCATATAACTTTCTCTTTATGCTTTCCTTTTTCTTTCATTCTTCCTCTGTATATATATCAGCATGGACCACCGCTTCCCAGCGTAGCCTTGGCATTGCCACTCGGTGCACTCTTCTATATAAATCGTACATTCAGAAGCAACCATAATAAGTTCACAAGAACTTAGTGAGACATTATCATACATTTATTCATCATTTCACATTAAATGTAAACATTGCACTTTACTCTATGGAACCAAATAGGTACTAATAAAATTCAGCACGAACATGTATTATATTTCTACATGCTTTTTATTCTTTCATATTATGTAACACATCTTACCTCAGTCGGTATCATTCGAATTACTTACGGTTTTGTACTGTCAACTTACTTTCCATTTCACTTTTCAACTGGTGGTCAAGGCAAATTTCGCTCGCTTCTCATCATCATGCATTTCTCATCATTATTTCGTTGCCATAAGTCGGACAATTATGCTTTATTTAGACTCCACCACTTTAGCGTTTCCATTGACTCTTTGTCCCGAGGTCATTTCATAGACTGCGCCACTAAGGTGAAATATTGACTTCAAATGTATTCCCTTGTTTTCGGAAGCTTCAGACACTCGCTTGATTAACAAATAGCCACGAAGACATCCACTTGACTTAGATAGCCATAAAGGCGTCCATACAACATTAAATAACTATAAAGGCATCCAGATACATATAATAGAAATCGCCATGAAGGCACTTTTAACAAAATTAGCCACAAAGGCTCACATATAATAGATAACATCTACAAAGGCTTCCACATATAACAGATTCAGTCACAAAGCCTCGCATATAATAGATTCAACCACAAAGGCTCACATATAACAGAGAACAACCACAAAGACATCACTTTTAGGTAATGGTGTTTTTGACGATAGAGATTTGCCTAAACTCATCGTCATGAGGTTTGCCTTTTATTGCCTGGTACTCACTTAAACGTCTTTTTCATCTTTTCCCACATGACGCCAAAGTCCCAGACTAGGTCTTGCACTACGTGGTCTTCACATCCTTATATGACACCATAGTCCCAAACTAGGTTTTACACAATGTGATTTTCACATCCTCATATGACGCCATAGTCCTAGACTAGGTTTTACACTATATGGTCTTCACTTGTCATGGCCATGGACTTACATATCAGAATGCATTTTTTCTATCCCGACGGACTCACACGCAAGTAGACCTAATATGCAGACTCATGCTTAACTAGCTCTTTACAAAAGACTTCAACATGCAGATGCATTTACGTTTTCAGACATACAACTTAGACATATTATGCAAAAACAGTCATGCTTCAAGTACACTTATGCATGCACATACTTTTCAATAAAATAGAGACTTATTATCCAGCTCATGTTTTCTTGCATATTTATCATGTTAATACTTTTCTTTTCATAGCCAAGGCGCATTGCCATTTAGGCATCAAGCCACACATGTAAGCTTATCAGATGCACATTTTCACAGAATTAGTATATCACACATGCACAGCTTTTGTTTTGTCTCACAGATCAGTCTTTTCACATAGAAGAAATAGACATGCAAACATATATAAAAGAGTCAATTTAGAGACTCACTTTGAAGCTCGTACTACTAACATCAATAGCTTTCGACATCAGATCTGGGCTTCTATCGAGTAGATCGGGAACCCTTAAATGTTAAACCACAGGAAACTCATCAAGATCTTTCCATCTAGTTCATTTTATTTCTCACTTGAACACAAGAATCGTACAACAAAGCTTTACAATTTTCATTACTAAGCTACATAGGTCTGTTTTCATGGTAGTAAGGCTGCGAAACTTACCTTAACAGGGGAATCTCAGAGCTTACCCTCTCATTACAATCTTATCTTAAAGGATAAGAGTTTATTCCCCTCAGCTCACCCTTATATAGATGGAGAATACTTCGTGGGGAAGTAATGAATAGTTCCCAGCACTCACCCGATCAGTTATATATTTTTCTCTATTCCAGTGGATGTTTGACATGTGTATTAATCCATGTGATCACCAATTTGATGCACGACGGATGTAAAGCAACACGCACGAGCATACAAACGCATACATAGCTTTTGCCTAGGTCTTAGCCCATCTTTTGTTAGGGCATAGTTGGTAGCTTGACTGATCACGTGCTGGCAAATCACGCCATTAAGAGGGATTTTTGTATTACTATTCGATATAGATTACATGCTCACACACACGCTAGGAGCTTTAGTGAGACGAACATCACTTTATTTACTTATAAACTTCAAAGCTCTCTATTCGTCAAGCGTTACTGTACCTCAACTTTGCCTAACCCTCCAGCCTTTTTTTAGCTCAGAGAAATTTTCCTTTCTTCCTTTAGCCCTGCTTTCCTATAGAAAGAGAATATATCTTTATTGTTTTAAATTATTTGACTTGTCCTTTAACTTTATTGGGACTCAACAAACATCACATCAATCAATTGGTGGTATTATCCAAATCTTCCTAATTCCAAGAATACTAATCAAGTGCTTTCATTTGATTCTTAACTATTTTAGTTCACGTTTAGTTAATCCCTAACTATTCTTTCCTTATAACTTATCTGGTTCAAAGACATCATTAGTGGGTGTTCTTTATTGCTAACACAAGCTTTACATTTTTAAGGTTCGTTTCCTTATTACACATAATGAAATTTGCCAATGCTATGTACGCCAATAGAGGCTTCCGGCAGCGAACCTTCCATTATCGGGCTTACTTTTTTTTCACTACATGCTACGCAGTGTTCACCAAATCCAAACTTATCACCGGTGCACTCATATAGATCTTGTACATAGTCTAGCTATAACGCTATGCACTTCTATATATTTCTTATTTCTCAAAAAATATTTAAATGCTAAGATTCTGTCGAGCGGGATGTTACAACTCTTCTGTTTAAAAAGAAATTTCATCCACAAAATTTTCTTTTCTGGGTGAGATCACCCCGACCACACCAGTAACAATTTAGTTTCTTCCTCATTACTTGCATATCTCTTAGGATTAACTTTTAACCTATTGAATCCACCATTTGGTAGCTCTCTTTTTTAGCATAGATATTCAACGGTTTCTTTTTAACAACTGTTAATCCCTGATTTAGGAATGTAATCAGTCACCTGACTTAATTGTTAACTCATCATTACTCTTATTTAATCTTATTTATTTCCTTAAACCAATTGGCATTTTCTTGTTCAGTGAACCCAATGGTTACCACTGGTTGAACTTCCCGTGCACATCTAACTGCTCTTATAAATTGGCACACTCAACGCTAATTTTCCTTAAACTTACACAACATTATTTCTTACTCTGCTATTTTCTTTCTTTTATCATCTGTTCAAAGTTTTTCTTCTATTTTCCTTTCGTTTTTTGTTCCAAAAATGACTTGATCATTCCTTACCAGGAGATCATTTCTATGCCCAAAAAACTCTATCTCTATCATTCTATTTCTATATGGCTTTCTCAGAATTTAAGGATACATTCTCCAAAAGTAACATCTTATTGGTCACCGTAACTTAACATCTGGATTTCGGGCGTACTAGATTCTAACGTCGCTTATAAGGCTAGATAGCTTTTCAGGGCCTCTTCTTTCTCCTTATCATTTTTCCTTATGAGGGTTTTTTATCTACACCTTGTGGTTTGAAGAAACTCTTTAAAAGATCATGTGAAGCCCTCACGGATAACGACGCCGCTTGGTGTGAAATGGGCACCATACTCGTTGGGCATGCTCTTGTCATCTTTCCATGGGGAGAAGCCATGAGGAGAATGATTGTCGAGACCTCTTTTCAGCACCGAACACCAACTTTCTGTGGTATTAGATTGTCTCTTGACTTGAAAGGCCACTTTTTCGACATGCTCAACATGCAATCTAGTGACCTCTCCTTTTCGACGACCCTCCTGGTCGTCCTTACACATTTGAACCAATTTTGCACAGAAGTAGAGTTGGCGAGCCAGACGCGTTATGATATGCATGCAATGTCCCTTTCTTCTTCTTCCTTTGCTCAAGAACCAACTAAACCATGCTCTAATATCAAGTTTGTAATGCCCTTTACCCAACCTGATCAACCATATTGGAGTATTGTGTGTTACTTCCTAAAACAGATGCAACCTAGACTCTTACAACTTTTTTTTTTGCCTTATTGTTATCAAGTATACAAACAGAGTATTACAACTTATGCGCAGACTTCAACTTCGCCCAATAACTTTCTGTTTAACTTAGTCCAAAAGCTTTTCATATAGCTTTGTCTTTATGCTTTCCTCTTTCTTTCATTCTTCCTCTATAGACATATCTGTACGAACTGTCACTTCCTAGTGTAGCCTGGGCATTGCCTCTCGACGTACTCTTCTGTATAAATCCTACATTCAAAAGCAACCATAATAAGTTTACAAGAACTTAGTGAGGCATTATCATACATTTATTCATCATTTCACATTAAATGTAAACATTTCTATTTACTCTATGGAACCAAATAGGTACTTACCAAATTCAGCAGGAACATGTATTAAATTTCTACATATCTTGTATTATTTCATAATCTATGAACAATCTTACTTCAGACAGTATCATTCGACTTAGTTACGGTTTTGTACTGCCAACTTACTTTTCATTGCACTTACTGGTGGTCAAGGCAGATTTCGTCTGCTTCTCATCATCATGTATTTCTCGCCATTCTTTCATTGTCACAAGCCGGATAGTTACACTTTATAAAGACTCTGCCACTTCGACATTGCCATTAATGCTTTATCCTGAGGTTATTTCACAGACTACGCCACCAAGGCGTATTCTTGACTTAAGATGTATTTCTTATCTTTGGAAGTTTTAGACACTCGCTTGATCAACAAATAGGCACGAAGGCATCCACTTGACTTAGATAGCCATAAAGACGTCCATACATCATTAGATAACCATAAAGGCATCTAAATACATATAATAGACTTTGCCACGGAGGAGCTTTTAATAGAATCAATCACGAAGGCTTTTCTTATAACAGAATCAGTCACAAAGGCTTCTCCTTAATCATTTCACCTTAAAGGCTCATATGTAAAAGAGAAAAACCACAAAAAGCTCACATATAATAGAGAACAATCACAAAGGCTTCAACATATAACAGATTCAGCCACAAATATTCACATATAATAGATTTAGCGACAAATGCTCACATATAACAAAGAACAACCAAAAAAAGCTTCCACATATAACAGATTCAGCCACAAAGGTGTACATATAATAGAGAATAATCACAAATGCATCACTTTTAGGTAATGGTATTTTCGATGATAGAGATTTACCTAAACTCATCGTCATGAGGTTCGCCCCTTATCGCTTGGTACTCACCCAACCGTCATTTTCTTCTTTTCTCTATACTACATCATCGTCCCAAACTAGGTCTTACACTATGTAGTCTTCACATCCCTATATGACGCCATAGTCCCAGGCTAAGTCTTACACTATATGGTCTTCACTTGCCATGGCCATGAACTTCTATATCAGAATTCGTGTTTACTATCCCGACGGACTCAAACGCAAACAGACTCGATATTTAGATTCATTACAACCAACTTCAACATGCAGATGCATTTATGTTTTGAGACATGCAACTCAGACTCATTATGGAAAAATAGTCGTGCTTCAAGCATACTCATGCATACACATACTTTTCAACAGAACGTAGAGTTATCATCCAACTTGTGCTTTCATGCATATTCATCATGTTCATATTTTTTTATAGCGAAACCACATTGTCATTTAGGCATAAGCCACACATACAAGCTTATCAGATACACATTTTTATAGAATCAATATATCACACAAGCACAACTTTCATTTTGTCTCACAGATCAGTTCTTTAACATAGAAGAAATATGCATGATAACATACATAAAAAGGTTAGTTTAGAGACTCTCTTTGAAACTCGTACTACTCTTTATCAACAGCTTCCAACATTAAATTTGGGCTTCCATCGAGTAGATCGATAGCCTATAAATGTTAAACCACAAAAAACTCGTCAAGAGCTTTCCATCTAGTTCATTTCTTTTCTCACTTGAATAGAAGAATCGTATAACAAAGCTTTACCATTTTCGTTACTAAGCTAAATAGATCTACTCTCATTGCAGTAACGCTATGAAACTTACCTTAATAGGGGCATCTCAGAGCTTACCCTATCGTTCCAAGCTTAGCCTAAAGGATGAGAGGTTTTTCCCCATAACTTACCTTTATATAGATGGATAATACTTTACGGGGAAGTAATGAATAGTTCCCTGCACTTACCCGATCAACTAGATATTTTTCTTTGTTCCAGTAGATGTTTGACACGTGTATTAATCCATGTGATCACTAGTTTGATACACGACAAATGTAAAGCAACACGTACGAGCATACAGACGCATACATAACTTATGCCTGGGTCTTAGCCTATCCTTCGTCAGGGCGTAACTGGTAGCTTGACTGATCACGCGTTGGTGAATTACGCCCTTAGAAGGGATTTTCGTATTACTATTCGATATCGATTACACGCCTACATACACACCAGGAGCTTTAGTGAGGCGGGCAACGCTTTATTTACTTATAGACTTCAGAGCTCGTCATTTGTCAAGCATTTCTTTACTTCAACTTCGCTTAACCTTCCAGCATTTTTTTTAGCTCAAAGAAGTTTTCCTTTCTTCCTTTAGCCCTGCTCTCCCGTAGAGAGAGAAGATATCTTTATTATTTTAAATGATTTTTCTTGTCTTTTGACTTTATTCACGTAAGTCAATTTGTGGTATTATCCAAATCTTTCTAATTCCAAGAATACTAATAAAGTGATTTCATTTGGTTCTTAACTATTTTAGTTCACGTTTAGTCAATCCCTAACTATTCTTTCCTTATAACTTATATGGCTCAAAGACATCATTAGGGGATGTTCTTTATTGCTGACACAAGCTTTATATTCTTAAGGTTTGTTTCCTTATTACACATAATGGAATCCACCCATGCTATGTACGCCAACATAGGCTTCTGGGATGAACCTTCCTTTATTGGGCTTACTTCTTTTTCACTATGTGCTAACCCAATGCTCACCCAATCCAAATGTGTCACAGGCGTACTCATATAGATTTTATACATAGTCTAGCTATAACACTATACACTTCTATATCCTTCTTATTTCTCAAATAGTTTCCAAATACTAAGATTCTGTCGAGCAGGATGTTACATCTGTCTTTATTCTCGCTATAGTGGTGTCCACAGAATAATCAACTGTTTAGCCATTTAAAATTTCATGCATAGTTTAATGATCGTTGGAGAAATTCGCCATTTATTAGTTCGCATCATGGTCCGCCATGTATGTTTAAAAAATGTAAATGTTATGTGAGTTTCGCATGGTAACCTTCAGTAGCTCAGGTTCAGCGACCAGACTAGACAAGGGGTGTTACATAGAAGGTTTCAAGATCTAGTTTATGTATGAAGCTTGCAATGAAACTATAATTTTGTTCTTTTGTTCTCTAATGATCTAAAATCTCAGAACATAATTAGCTTCACCCAAATCATTCGTGTTAAACTATTGAGTTAACCACAGTTTAATTGATGATGACATCTCTCAATCATTCCCAATTTGTAGAATATCATCTATATATAGAATTAGAAAGACCACTTTTCCATCCTTAATATGTAAACCATTAACATGCGTCCTTTCCAAATTCAAATAAAAGACCAACACAAAGTTCTCTTTTACATAGATGCGCTATCTTCTCGCTAAGTGTGGATCACACTCACAATTATTCCCAAAAATTAAAGAAGCTAAATCAACTTAGGATAGGTCATTTTTAACCTTCTTGACTAGGGGAGCGATTGTTATATGTACCTTACGTGATTAGGCTCTGCTACCATTACTTTATCGCACCACAACCTCACTTGCCATAACCTTTCTTAAAGCAACACCTTACCAAAGGTTGCTTCGTGGAAAGACGTACACATAGCATGTAAGGCTCCTTCAATCTACCTTGCCAAGGATAGTTGTTGGTTCTCCTTTGCGTGGCATGCACGTGGTGCATCACCTAGTTTATCTCCATCCCATCGTAACCCATCTAGAAGGCTATTACGTTGTCCGCTTGGTTGGCCACGATGGGATTGACACTGTACACGTGTTACAAACCAAGATTTAAAGAGGGTCACTCTCACCTACAAATACCTGTCTCTAACTTTGGGGGGGCCTTCATGCTTTTCCTTCTACATTTCTACCTTAGTCAAACCTAACCTCATTTTATGGCTCTCTGCACATCTACCATCGTGTGAACCATCATTTAAGCCTTTGACCTCCTTTTGTCCTCAACAATATTCTTAATTTTCTTTTTTTTTTCTTGAGAACATGAACATAAGCATTTCAAGTTTTGTCGAACTTAATTCCCTTCTCAAATAATCTTTAGAGCGCCATCTTTTGTCTATGGGTTGGGTGGTCCATCTGACCTAATAGGCCCAACCTAGTAAACTTACTCTTGTTCGAGTTGGGCTTGAATAAGAGATTTTTTACTTCAAGCTGATCTTGCCCAATTTAAATTCGATTCAAATAATAAAAACATTTTATTAATATATTTTTAATTATAAAAATATATTTGAAAAATATTTTTATTAATATATAAAAATAAAATGAGTTATCAAGTTGAGCTAAACTAAACCAAAATTTGATCTAAACATGAAAATTAAAATCAAACTTGATCGAACCCCAACGAATCCATAAACAATTTAATCCCACACATAGGGTCGTATGTTTGAAATACTTCTAACAGAGATTTAATTCTCACTAATAAATAAAAAGAGTTTGCTATTATTTTTTGTATTGTTCATATCCGTTTTACGGTTCATGTTCGGGTTTGTGACTACCCCACCCAACAAAGTTATCTCTAAGATTCGAACCTTATTTTAAAAAAAAAAAGTGAAATATACCTTACAATTACTCCCAACATTTATTGGTAAAAAAAATATTATTTTACTAGTATTCATTTTGTAAGTGGAAAGGACGATTATTCCTCAATTCTTTCTTAATAGAATTAATCAATAAAAATATAGTTTAAACTATATTAATTTGGATGCTCATTAAAAAGAAGTAATTAAAAGTATTCTTTTATATATATTTCCCCACTTTGGGAACAATGAGAAACGTATACATATTATCCAAATAATTATATCATTTTAGAAAATAGAGATTTATTAATTAGTCTATGTTTTGCACCAAGTCAACTTCCTTGCCTTTTAACAAAGTTTAACTTAAGCTTTTACATTAATTTAATCACTTTGGTTTGACATTAATCCAACAAGTTATTATTATTTTAATTGCAGAATGTATATATCCATGGTAGATTAATTTAACCAAAATTCTCAACATTTTTTTATAAAGTAAAACTTCCCCCAAGAGATGAATGTTGATGGAATGACTGTAGAACATCCAAGATAAATGCAAAATTTTAATTATTATCCTCCTTGGATTCTGCAATTTCATGTTGCCAAGTTTCCTCATCACACATGGCCGCTGAAACAACTAATGGCGCCTCTCATTTAAAAACTATATTTATTAATATTATATCTGTTTATGGATCGAGTTATTCATTGAGGTTTTAAAATTAACATGAAACGGCTTAAACATTAAAAGTTTGATCTTAAATTAGTTCAATTAAAATTGATTTTCAAGTGGGATTAATTGCAGATTTTCAATTGAAATTTTCAGAGTCGGGTTTAATTAAATAAATTCCCCTCTTTTATTTTTATAATTATTTTTATATTTTTAATTATTAAAAATCCTATCATACGCATATGTGTGGAAGTTACTAAACGTATGGTTTGAGATTAATTAATCATAGTAACACATGAAATATGTACGATATTAAATTGATGGAAGTAATAAAGTGTGCATATTAAAATAAAACTTTATTAATGCAATTGGTGTGGATTCAAATCCCATTATACACATTTTAATTTCTTTATAGTGAAAAATTAAAATACCCTCGAATAATATTACTTATTTTTATGACCAAAAGATATTTGAATTGGTGACCATATATTATAAACAGAATATTTAAAATTTGGAGACAAATGAAGTTATTTTAGAGATAGGTAGAGAAGGGAGGTATAAAAGTTAGACCGGATTTAGGGCGAGTAACTACTGTCTCATTACTTTCTATATTAAATTTTATTACCAATTTCTTTAATTTCAAGATTTCACATTATTGAGGACACTTACTGGGATGTGAAAGAATCTTTGAATGATTGATGATTTAACAATTTCCCCCCTGAATTGGTACTGAAATTTCATTGTTATTACAAACATTTCTTTTGTGGTGGGGTCAATGACAGATGACAGAGGGAAATCTTGTTGTGTAATAATAAATAATAAAAATTTTATCTTTGATTTGATGAGTTTTATATTGTGAACCTCTAAATTGTTTTCTCATTGTATTTTGTCCATTAATCCAACTACCATATGCTTTTTGCAAACTAAGACCATTGATTTCATATACACTTGATTGCAAGTAATGTGACCCTGCAACTTCTATTACAATGACAACTTATACAATCTTATGCTATAGATTTGAGATCAACCTCTATTATATTATTCATATATGGATCAACTTACACCTATCAAAAACTTGAATTATTTATCTAATTTAAATAGTTTACCATCAAATCATCCCGATCTAATCCCTGATAATTATGATCAAGGTAGATCATCAGTCTCGTACAGACTTATAAATTATTCATCATATGGAATTATAGTAATACTAGAATCAAGGACGACACAAAGGAGATTGGAAGGGGGCCTCGATCCTCTTTGGTTTGATATATTCGCCTCTTTAGGCCTTTAAAATTTAGTAAATTTTAGTTAATAAATAGTAAAATTCTGTTTTAACCCTTCAAGTTTTTTCAATTTAATTTCGACTTCTACACTATAAAATTTCTGGCTTCGCCCTTGACTTTAACCTTGCTTATCAGATCACTTTTGAATACTCAACCAACTGATTCAATTTAATCATCATAGTGGAAATATGTAATTGAAATTTAGTACTTTGTTGGAAATTGTTTATAAGCTTAATATAGGGATTTCAGTCAAACCGACTTTGTGAAAACTAAAAAAAAAAAAAATTAAAAAGAAAATTCATGTCGTCTTGGTTGAGTAAGAAAATAAAAACGTTTTGCATGTCTTCAACGCAAATGCTTTCAACTTTTGAATGGATGACTGGAAAAATGAAATGTGATACTATTTTACTGCCACTTTCAATAGTATTTATCATGTTCATAATCATCATAATGGGATAAATTTGCACTAAAATATAAATAATTATACTTTTTAACATTTAGTTAAATTTGCTATCATATAGTTTATTGATACTGTACTTACCCTACAAAGACATGTCAACCAATTAGATTTAGTTGGATAGTTTAGGATTTAAGTCTTTTGAATTTGAGTTTCAGTATTTTCGAGTTAAATTAATTCGAGTTCTAATTGTTTTAGTTTTATATCTAATAAAATTTTGATAGTTTTTGTTTGAATGAATTCAAGTTTAAGTTAGATTGATTAAAGTTATTGACCTTTTTATTGTCAAATTATATTGGGTTGAATTTAAATTCGGTCTTTTAGATTAAAGTTTTTAAGTTGATATCGAATTCACATATAACAACACATTAAATATCTGAATGAACTTTCTATCTTTTAATTTGTATGAGTTTTTTAATATTATCTAACTTTATCTTACATTTGTAAAATTTTTACCAAAAATCATGAGATATGGTGTGGTTGAGGTTCGATTCTTGTTCATGGTAATGGAACATATTTTATAAGCAATTGTTTACCTATTCAAAAATATTTATAATGAGAAGATTAATCACTTTTACTGATAATAGATGCGCAGAAAAAATTTTTTTTTACTAAATAAATTTTCAAAATATAAATGAAAACATAATTAAGATATGAATATTGAAATGAAGAGGTAGGCTTAAACAGTTGTGGTGTTGAATGAGCAATTTGTAAGTAAATAAAAACCATGTGTAGAGAGAGAGATGGACACCTCTCGTTTACTCAGTGCATGTTTCTCTTTCTCTCTCTCTCACTGTCAACCTAAAAATCGCTGTCATTCAGTCTCTGAACCCCATCACCACCTCTCCCTCCCATGTCTTCTTCCTATAACCTCTCCAACATACTCTAGTCATTTGAGAGCTCAGTCCTTATAATCCATACCCCTCCTCCCCTCTTATTTCTCCCCCTTAGCCCCTCATCCCTCAAGTTCATGAATCACTAAATAAAAAAATGGCCTTTCCTCCTCATGCTTTCATGTTCCAACCCCATGAAGATCACCACAATGACCACCTTCCTTCCCCTACTTCCCTCAATTTCCTCCCTTCTTGCCCTCCTCAACTCTTCCATGGTATATCTGTATATGTGTGTGTATGTGTTTCTCTCTTTTTGTTTGTGCTGATGTGTGTTGTTGTTTGGATCTATAGGTGGTGGTGCGCCGTTTATGATGAAGAGATCGGTCTCATTCTCGGGTGTGGACAAATCAGAAGAAGTGCATGGAGATGATGAATTGTCAGATGATGGATCACACCTAGGGGAGAAGAAGAAGAGGCTCAACTTAGAGCAAGTGAAGGCGCTTGAGAAGAGTTTTGAGTTAGGGAACAAGCTTGAACCAGAGAGGAAAGTGCAGTTGGCTAAGGCCCTGGGGCTACAACCCAGGCAGATTGCCATTTGGTTCCAAAACAGGAGGGCTAGGTGGAAAACCAAGCAATTGGAGAAAGATTATGATGCCTTGAAGAAACAGTTTGAAGCTCTCAAGGCTGATAATGATGCCCTTCAAGCTCAAAACAAGAAACTTAATGCTGAGGTAATTAATTATTATATATACATACATATATCTTTTATCAATGACACACTTTCAGTTTTATGCCCTAATTAATCAACTTTTAACACACTAATCATCTTAGGCTTTGGATATGGAAGAAATTGATTTGAGTCTTTTTAATTCAACTTTAAAGTGGTACTTACATATTACTCGCTAAATAGGACTGATAAAACTCGAACTTTAGTTCTTTCTATCATAAGGGCAGAGCTTATTTACGAAAATTTAGACTTTTACATCTGATATATATGGCATATTATACATGTTTTATGCTAAGCTTTTTTTGTTTCTCTTTGCTGTCATTGTAATACTGACAGCACCTTAGATATATATATATATATATTGATTAAGTTGATGATCCAACATTAACAATGTTCATCAAAGTCATCAAATTCCTTTAGTTTAATGATTCTGCTAGATCAGTTTGATCACAAATATGAAGTGACAGTGTCAGAAAAGCAGCAACTCTTAGGAATATTATAAGTTATTTTATTAGTCCCTGGCAGGTATATATTACAAAATATTTATCTTTCTCTCCATTGATTAAATTCATTTGGTTTTTGAAGTTATTAGCTTTGAAAACCAAAGATTCAAATGAAACCAGCTGCATCAAGAAAGAAAACGACTGTTCATGGAGCTATGGAAGTGAAAACAACAGTTGTGATGTGAACTTAGATGTCTCAAGAACACCACTGATGAGCAGTAGTAAACATCTCTTCCCACCATCAGTGAGACCAACAAGCATGACTCAACTCCTTCAAGGTTCATCAAGACCAGACCTACAATGCGTGAAGCTTGATCAAGTGGTTCAAGAAGAAAGCTTCTGCAATATGTTCAATGGAGTTGATGAACAACAAGGGTTTTGGCCATGGTCTGAACAGCAAAGTTTCCATTGAAAAGTATTAAAAAACACCAACTACTGTTGTTTATGCACTTTCATCAGCTTTGGCTAATATGCAAGTTAAAAAAGAAGAAGAACTAGGAAATTCTTTTTTTCCCTGTCAACTTCAACCCTCTTGTTTTGGCTGTAGATTTGGTGTATAGAATTGGACATATTTGCTTCAACATATCAGAAAAATCAATATGGAGAGTTGGTTGGCTCTGAATAATACATTTTTTTTTCTTTCCCTTCCCATACTTTAGTGATATTTTTTTGCTAGGTTGGATCATATTAAAGTGAAATTTAAAAAAAAAAAATAGTTAAGCTGCATGTGCTACTGAGTGGTTTTCCAGCTCTGGCATGTAGGCCATGAAAATAAAAATGGGATTCTCTCCTTCCATTTTATTCTCCATTTTTAAATTCTTGTTGGTTCTTGGGAATCATATGGGTTCGCATGTAACTTATTAACAATTAATGACTGGATTTAACCTAAATCATCTTGGAGAGGGGTAGAAAGAAAGAAGAGGAAGATTCTAGCACACATTCCGAGGGGAAAGAAGCCAAAGAGATGGGAAAGAAAGAATACAAATAGAGGGTTAGGGAAATGGACATTGCTTTGGTTTTTGAAAGAGGGGGGTCTCATTTATTTATATATACATATAAATCTATATATATTCATCTGACAAAGGCAAGTATCTAACTGTGCCCTTCTTCTGTAGGCTATCCATGTGACTTTACTGTCCACCCAGTACTACTTCTTCACCCCCCCACCCCTATTATTCAACAATGCAAATTGAGCCTCTTTCTCTGTCTCTTTCTTGCCTCTTAACATCTTATTACATCATAAAAGAAACCCTTTTACCATCTGTGTTTTGTTATGGTTATTATAACTTCATTTGCAGATGTCTTGATGAAATCATGCATGATTATTCATTAACTGATGGGATAATCCTATGTTGCAAGTTAGGATGTAAATTCAATTGGACTAGTGAATGTACATTCCTAATGTGGAAATGTAAGGCTTGTTTCACTAAATTTAGGCATTGGTTTTTCGTTCTTTTTTGCATTATTGAAGAAAGTTTTGATTTGGAAAGCATGCAACTGTAAGATTTAATTTAGTTGATTCATGTAAAGGTAATGCACCACTAGACTCTTATATTAAGAGTTAGATTGTATTTTTTTTGTATCTATTAAAAAAAGAGAAAATTAGTTTATATACATTAAATCAAAGAACAAATTGATCCTTTCTGTTAAAAGTTTCATTCACTTGTATTGTTAAAAACTTGTTTAAGTGAAAGAATAATTAGACAATGACACGTAGCATGTCGTATGTACCTCATGCTAACCTACATGGGTTAATTAGCTCATTTTTTGAATAGATGGAACAAAATACAATCCCACTTTTAGTACAAGAATCTCCATATTACTTTTACGATATTTAATGAATTTCGAATTTTAATCCTATGCTTATGTTGTGACGTTTTCTTTGTACCTAAAAACCATGGCATTGACCTAGTGGGAGACATAGTTTATTATGTTGTAATTATTAGAATAATCAAATACCCAGAGATCTAAATAACCAAGATTCTTGCCGATGGGGGATGGATGTGGGGGTATCATGAAAATGAGTTTATGTTTTCTTTTTAAAGGATTCTTAGTGCAAAACACATGATAATGTGATAGGTCAACTCTCATTGTATTATATATATATATATATACTAATAGATTAATTAACTTGAGCTTCAAGTACTGTTTTATTGCTGTTTCATCAAAACCCAAGAAGAAAAAAGGACACTTTTTGCCTTGCAGGTATGTTTGGTTTTTTTAACAGTACTAAAAGAAGAAGATTAAGTAAGCAGAAAGACAAGAAAAATTAAAGAAGCTGTCCCTTGTTTCCTCTATACCATCTTTCAAACTTCAAACCCTTTTTTAGATTTTAATGGCAGTTCTATTTTAATGTGTCCCAAAGTGTGGGTTCACAATTGTACACTGAGACTTATCCTTTATTATTATTGTTCGTTGTTGTTTTTTAAGGATGATATTGTAAAATCTATGCAAAATCTGGTGCTAAGTAATACTCCGATCCAGATATTGAAATCAAGTGACAGGTTGTGGTAGGCAACTTGGCACTGTTTAGGATACAAAGATTCCTTGTTTTAACCAGAAGCAAATATTGAAATTTTATGAACCTTAAAGGATAATTGTTGAATTAATATTAAACCTCATCCTTTCCTCAGATAATCTTCTTTATACCCCCTGCTTGTTTTTTTTTTTTTAGTTAAAAAAATCTCATCTCACAGCCTAGTAGTACTTAGGATTGGTAAATGGGAAATTTGAGTTCAGAATATTTTAAATTTTGATTGTTTTGAATCATTTTAAGTTTGAATTTGTAAATTTTTTTACCAGATTGGGTTTGTATAAGTTCAAATATTTTGTTTTCGTGTTTGTTTTGACAACTCTAGGAATGGATGAAGCCAGGACCTTGGACCCGGATATGAAAATTTGTCCCTTTTAATTCTTCGAGTATTTGTCCCTTTTAAAATTTAAAATTCAATTATGCTCTCTCCAAAAGTAAAAGAGTTTATAGTTACTCTCTTAGAAATTGTAAAATGACGAAATTACATTTTTAGATCTCTCAAATTTCTTTTTAGCTTTTGTAAAATGGGAAATTTTCGTTTTTGACTCCTCCAAAAATTTATTATTCAAACTAAATCATTTTAACACGAAGTTTTTTTAGCTTTAGCCCCTCAATTTTTAAAATTTTATTTCATCCCTAACATAAAATTCTTGTTATCATCCTTAGCTCTAGGCATAGTTTAATATCTCTTTCAGCTTGTAAAGGATTTGACCAGTGGTGGCACTAGGGTCTTTGCCCTCTTCGTTGATTCAAACATTAGTTATTATTAACTAATAAAATGATAAAGTTGTATTTTGACACAAAAATTATAATTCATATCTTGCCTGTAATAAAAAATTTTTGGTTTAGTCCTTGGTATTGATTATCATAAAATCTAAAATGTAAACTACACCCAAAGTCATTAAATTATTAGAAAGTTTACGTTTTTCATTCAAGTTCAAAATGTTACAAAATGGTCATTGAACTATTCTAAAGTTTTCATTCAAGTCGCTGGCTACGAAAATTGTTGTTGTATGCTATTCTTTGTTCACACCTTCTTCTTTGATCTCCAACACTAACTGTAAGATCAACTTGAATCTAAGGTATGTTCTTCTAATTGCCAATGGATACTGAACAAGCATACCAATCGTCAAATCGTCGCTTGGAGCTTACTAGCCGAACTTAAACTTAACGGCCCGGTGACACAAATAAAAAATTTCGAATAATTTAGTGATCATTTTATAACTTTTTAAAATTCAATAACCAAAATATAAACTTACTAATAATTAAACTTGTTAGTTATTACCGAAAGCTATAGGAAGGCAACCATTACCATATATATTTGAGAGAGTCATGGTATGAGGCAATTTAGCGGGGCAATGAAATCAGAACAAATTCATGTTTATCTATCTGTAAAGAGAGGTTTAGAAAAAACAAAGACCATGTTGGAGATTTTGAAGGTGTAAACATTTGCATTGTACAACTAAGAAATGACATAAAAACATAGTTCAAACCATTACAACTACACCACTGGTTTGGTTCCTCATATATGGAGCCTACTAGTTTATGCTGTTGATTGACGTAGCACCGAGATATGCACGTGTTCTGTTCTGCAAATATAAGGTTATAAGCCTCTTTCTCATCGTTTTCATAATACATTTTCGTTTTCAATTCGTATTTAAATTAATATCTTGACTTGAATTCGAAGATCTGATCTCATTAAATCGAACTTAAATTCGATTCAATCATAAAAAAAAGATCTAGAGTACTTAAAAAATGACTTGAATTCAAAATGATAAGAACCTGAATACCCAACTTAAAAAACTTGGTTGAAAAACCCAAATAATTGAACCTAAAATAACTCAAACCTTGTATTAAGAGTTAGATTACATTTTGCCCCTCTCTACTAAAAAGTTGGGTAAATTATTCCATATACATTAGATCGAAGAGCTAATTGGACATTCTTATAAAAAAATCATTCATTTCTACGGTTAAAAATTGATCCCTGAATATTAGCATGAGGTACTTGTGACACACCACGTGTAACTGTTTAGTTATTTCGTCAGTTACACCAGTTTTTAACAGAAAAAATGGATAAAATTTTTAATAAAAAATATAAGATTGCCTTTTAATCTAACCTAAAATAACTATTTATCCATTTTCTGAAGAAAAGAAAAAAAATACAACTTAACTCTTAATATAATAAGTTCTATAGTACTTTTATCATCTCAAACCCAAATGATAAACACTTAAAATGATTCGAATTTTTAAAACCTATGATAAAGATCCCATCTGAAAATCCACCAAATTGATAAAATCTAAGCCCTGATTACTGGTTAGTCCATGACACTTTACAGATTGTTTTAGTGTTGCAGCTAATTCTCAGACATAGGGAAAGACATAAAATTTATGATATCTCTAACAGATTAAACTTACTTCTTGTAAGATTTTGATGATTAAATTAATGAGAGAAAAATGGTGAAAACCCAGTTGGTAACTTTTAAGCAGTAAATCTTTTTTAGAGATTTAAAAAAACTGGTTAAAAATGATATTATTTGGTTATTATCCAAGTTGTTGGGTGATGGGGCAGGGAAGAGAGTTCCAGGTTCTGGTGGTGGTGAGAATATTGAAAGACCTTTTTGTCTGTTTCCTTTGATTTTGTTTCTTTGGGATTCTACATTGAATTTTCCACTCCCATTTAACCTTTTTTTTTTTACTTTTCAATCCTTGAAAAAGAGAATCCCACGATTTCTATATTGAAATATAAAAATGAAAATTTTGGTCACCTTCTTACAGCTATTCCTTAGTACTAAGCCGCCAAACTAACAGTGCATTAATATATATTATAATCTTGTTTTCATATTTAACAAAATCCCAACGTTTGAACACATTCTTTTAGGTAAAATAATACCAAAATTGAAAAAAATGTGTGTTTTTTATATCATAAAATTCTGAAATAAAAAACCTAAAAGAAAACATAGTAACATCTTCATGTCATAATATCTGAAATATTGGAAGAGGCAAAAAGGCATTAATGGGGTGACCTTTGGGCCAAGGCCCTTCTGTCACCATGCTTTGGACCCAACATTCTTGAATGGATATCCAAATCTAACAGCCCAATACATGCATTTGCCTCCTATTCCAAGCAAATATTTTGGCATACAAATAAAAACAACAATGAAAGCATTTAGGAGAATATGATATTTATATCGTCTTAAAAATGCAAATCCTAATCAACTACTATTTATTTGTAACTTTTACAGTTCATAAACATCTCATGGTTCTTAAGTTCGATAAGAGATATTTCATGAAGAGGCTTTGAAATTGGAGACTTGATGTGTAGGAGTTCTTGAGACACTGATTTCATTGTTGGTCGAGCTTTGAGTTTGGCCTGTAAGCATGCGAAAGCAATCATAGCAACAAAAGCTATGTCTACTGTCGTTTTTCGACTTCTTGGGGGTGATAATTGAGGGTCCAAAATTTCATCTAACATGACATTTTGGATATTAGATGGCGATGATGATGACGATGACGATGATGATAATGTTGACAACAATTCACCAAGATGTTTTTCCATCAATATTTTCAATGCCAATACTCCAAAGCTATATACATCATATTTTTCAGTCACAACCAATGAATAAGTAAGTTCTGTAATTAAAAAAAAAAAGAATAGTTAAAAATAGATGTGAATTTATATTGTGCGTAGGTGCATGTGTAGTTGCATTTGAATTCTTTAATCTCAAGTTAAAACAAAAAAATTATTTATATTTGATGTTTGCTAATTTTGCTTTTCCCATTTGCTCCGAATAATATGTAATTCAAAACAAATAATCAGTACAAACTAAGAATGAATGAAGCTAAATAGAAAGGGAAAAAGAGAGTGATGTATAGAACCTGGGGCAATATATCCGTACGTGCCAACAATTACAGTTCGATTAGATGAATCAGGATCAAGAAGTCTTGCACTCCCAAAGTCAGCAATAAAAGCTTCCAATTCAGAGTTCAACAAAATGTTATTGCTTGAGATGTCTCGATGAACAATTGGAGGGTTGCAATCATGATGCATGTAAGATAGAGCATGTGCGACACCTTTGACAATGTTCACTCTTTTGGTCCAATCCAATTCCACAGCTTCTTAATCAATGCTCAAGGCATAAAACAAGCTTCCGTTTTCCATATATTCATAAATCAAGAACAAGCAACTATTGTGGAGACAAAATCCGTGGGGCTTGACAATGTTCTTTTGTCGTATTTCTGTTAAAAACTTGATCTCATTTCGGAAACTTGTATCATAAGCCGGCTGCTCAGCTTCCAATCGGTGGAGTTTTTTCAATGCAACAACTTTTCCACTTGGTAAGATTGATCTGTAAACACTGCCATAACCACCCGTTCCAATGCAATATTTCATATCAAAATCCTCTGTGGCTTTGATGATGTCTTCAAAAGCAATCTTTCCATCAAAGTTCCAAATAGAGAATAAATCTCCATTTTTGGTTGGACTTGGATCAGATTTCAAAGCTTTAGTTCTATATCGTCGGAATAGGATGAATATCACCAACACAAAAGTCGAGACAAAAAATAACAAAGTTGGAACCAGAATAACAATAGGCAGATTGTGCTTCACTACTTTGCTATTTCTTTCTCGGTTTACATTTGGAGATGAAGGGCAAGGACGGAAGCCTTGAATGGAACCACATAAATCTGTTGGAACTAAGAACAAAGATGAATGAAACAAGCAGTTTCTTGAGCTTGAAGGCTCGATACTTGCTGTGCAAAAAAAAGCAGAATCGGACTTGAAAGACAAAAGAAAGTAAGAAAAGAGAGTTTTTGATGAATTTTCATTATCATTGAAAGATGGCATAATTCCAATACATATCCCAGACATAAGCTGGTCAAAAATAAGGGTGAGTTTGGATTGGCGGTGTGTTTACCTACGGTTAGTGTAAAAATAGTGGTGGCGGTGAGATTAAATACTGTAGTGATACTGTAACGTGAGACAAAAATTAAGCTAAACGCACCGCACCGCACCCAATTGCCCATCCAAATCCACCCTAAGCAAATTGTTACCTAAACATTACCTACTACCACTAAGTAGTCTTGAAACTAGTTAAACATAACTTACACACATAGGTAAGCTGATTTATCAATCTATCAGCACCTGATTACATCAAACATATTACCAACTTAGTTCAAAACTAACTAAGCAACAAAACATTAACTTGAAGTAACAAAATCAGCAGCATTGGCTACAGCTGCAACTGCATGGTTTGGAAGCTTGTCTGCTTCTTGGCTGCATGCAGGCCAACTTCAACAAAATCCTTGTTGCCTGTAAATGTATCGGATGCAAAATACAATAATCCATCCGGAATTAGATCCCGTAGCAAATTAAATGACAAATTGAGGTATATGATGCTTAAATTCCCAAATTGGGAAGGTATCCCTCCTTGGAGAAGGTTATGACTAAGATCAAGCTGGAATAGAGATAAGCCTCCAATTTGCCAAAATTCCCAAGTTATTGTTTGCCAAAATTAAGTATGTTAAATTTGTCAAATTACCAATCTGAGTTGGAATGGGTCCACTCAATTTGTTGTAAGAGAGATCTAAGTATATCAGGGTATTCAAACTCCCAATTTCATGGGGTATGGGACCTTCCCAAAGATTCGAAGCCATGTGCAGAAAAATTAAATTGGGTAAATGAAGTAAAGATGGTAGGATGAAATTGGAAACGTGATTGAAATAAAGAGTTAACACCATTAGATTGGTCATATTTCCAATTTCATAAGGGATGGAACCATGTAAAAGATTTGTGTCAAGGTAAAGCCTCTGCAAATTGGTCAAATAACAAAGTGATGAAGGGATTGAGCCAGTGATTTTGTTATTAGAAAGCCCCAACTCAGCGAGTTTTTTTAATTTTCCAATATCTGATGGAATGAAGCCTTCAAAAAGATTTGAGTCAAGCCACAAACTACTCAAGCTGGATAAAAAGACCTAGAAATGAAGGGACTTGACCACTCAAGTTATTGTAACTAAGATCTAAGTAAGACAACTTCCCAAGATTTCTTATTTCTAATGGCATGGAACCGTTTATTTTATTTTGATAAAGAGAGAACGATTCCAGTCTGGATAACTTACCCAAATTTTGTGGGATTGGACCAACAAGCATATTAGAAGATAGATCCAATGTAACCAAATTTGTCAGTCTCCCAATTTGTTGTGGAATGGATCCATTAAGTTGGTTGTCATCAAGAACCAACGATGCAATATTGGTTAACTTGTTGACAGAAGATGGGATTGGACCAACAAGCATATTAGAAGATAGATCCAACGACTGTAGATTAGTTAGGTTGGTGATAGAAGATGGGATTGGACCAACAAGCATGTTGCTTGAGAGATGGAGATTAACCAAACTCTTGAGCTTTCCAATATTTGGTGGAATGGAACCGTAGAGCTGGCAGTTTCCGAGATGGAGAGTCATTAGCTTTTTCAGGTTCCATATATGGGGAGGGATGATGCTCTGCAATGGATTAGAGGTCATAATCAAGTGGGTGAGATTGGTCAAAAGACCAATAGCTGAAGGCATATGAACAATGAGGTTCCTCGTCAAATTTAGAGAAACAAGATTCTCCATCTTCTCAATTTCCAAGGGGATAGAATGAATTTCATTATAAGAAACATCAAGCACTGCCAATTAAGGTTTCCAAATGAAGAAGGTAACTCACCTCTACGATTATTTGAGGACAGGTTGAGGCACTTGAGCTTCGAAAGTGCACCTATTTGAGGTGTTATACTCCCATTTAGACCACTAAGATCAATCTCGATGACACTTCCAGCAGAACTACATCTAACACCAGGCCATGTACAATGGTGAACACCTATGTTGCTGTAGTTACTCCACCACCCAGTTTCCATCAATGCTTTTTCCTCAGCTACAAGAGATTCTGAATCATTATTTGTTACTCTAGTAATCTCACTGCTCCTCACTGTTATAGTGAGTAAAAAAAGCAAAATAGCAATGAAAGTGTAAAAGGAGAATGCCATAGCTATTAAGATCAGGATTGAAGCTTTACTCCCAATTTTAAAGAGCCGGGAAAAACATATACATATATATATAAAGACTTTGATCCAACATTTGGCTATATGTGTAGTTGAAGGTCACCCAGTATTTTCCTATTGATTACTTTTGGAAAGAACAAAATCTTGTATGAAAGCATCTTCCGTAAAGTTATTATGAAAATTATTATGCCTACTAAAAATAATTAATTACCTTTCTGTAGCGTTATTATGAAAATTATTCGCCGCGTACATGAACAATGTGTTCAACGTTTCGTTGATAGGAAATGAAGACCAAAATTGATTTTAGAAACTAAGCACCTCAATGTTGTATTATTCTTCTAAGAAAGCAATAATGATAATGTTAAACCCCAAATTTTCTAATATCGGTTTGGTTGCGTTTTTATAGTTTCGGCCAAATTGGAGAATACAATTTCATCGTTTTTGAGGAAAATATTTCAATATTAACAAAATATGAACACTTAAGAAACCTCTAAACTTGTTCTAGATTAAAGATATTAAAATCTGCCTCCTTTAAAGATGTTTGGTTTAAGAAACGTAATATTTTTTAGTCTCGTCGATTAAGTTTTATCTTGATTGATATAAGTATTGTTGTCAATGCAAGAGGATATGGGTTTGAGAGGGCGCTGAAGTATATTATCCTCTAATTTATGGGTTAGGGATGGGTTATGGGTAGTTCTAGGTATTATGTCAAAAAGAGCTCAAAACTTATAACAAGATTGTTCAAAGAAAATATTTTCAGTCTTAATTTCCATAAAATTATGATAATTCATATTTTTTTATTACAATTTTTATATTAATAAGTAAATATATGATGTTGAAATAATTTGTAAATCATAATTATAATAATCAACCTTAATTAATATACTAATAAATAAATTATTGAAGTAAATATTGTCGAAACCATTTTTATTTTTGGAAAAAAAAACAAAAACAAAAATTAGTTGTCGATAAGTTTGGAGTCGCCACCAATCTTTTATGGAGGTGAGATTGGATCACCTAAATATAACTTTGGTCTACTTGTTTTTAGAAAAACGAGTTCGGGAGTCAGTTATGTTCGAGGAAGGATTAGCACCCTCGTAACGCCCAAAAATTGGTACCAAATTGCTTAATTAGTGTCTTAATGTCGAGAGTTAAAAATATGATCCTTAGTAGAAAATTTAAAAATGCGTTACTTATTTAGACTTTTCTCATTTCGGAAAAAGAAAATGTCACACCCAATGCGTTAGGGCACGACATTCTATTTCTCCAAAAACAAGTTTGTCCAAAATACTTATGTAATAAAATTTAAGAGAATATTCATTTGTTTAAAATTTATAAAGAAATCGAGGCCCAATACGTTAGGGCACAATTTCTCAAAATTCTAAGCATTGAATATTTCCTTTATTGTTTTTTTTTTTAGAAAAATCTTTGTCTCGAGAAATCAACGCGTCACATCCAATACGTTAGAACACCACATGTTGAATTCCCGATGACAAGTTTTATTTTGTTTGATTAAAGAGCAATTCCCGATTGTTAGATTTTACGAAGAAAATTAGAACCCAATACGTTATGGCCCAATTTTCTTGAAAATCCTAAATACGAGTATTATCTCTATTTTGAAAATTTTCTATTTTTAAATTCAAGTAAAAAGATGATGTAATGTTACATTGAATGCATGAATAAATGCCTCTTTAACAAATATCAATAATAATTACGACAAAATAAACAATGACATGCAAAGTATCAAATAAATGAGCGAAATAAATAAATTTTTTAAAGTGTAAATGAAAACATAAATCAATAAAAATAAAAAATATAAAGAATAAAAGGTACATAATATATATATTGAAATTATAAAGAATAAAAGACATACACATGGGTTTACATATAAAATTTTGGGCTATAGAATTTATAACAAAATATATATAATGCATTTATGAAAATAAAGAAAAATATATAAATATATAAATATACATATATATATATTATAACATATGTGTTGAAAATATAAGTTTGTATTTAAGCAAATAAAAAACATAGACATGTATGTATATATATATATATATATATATATATATATATATAATATTCATTAGAAAAATATATAAATACATAAATGTACATATATACAAAAGTAAAAAAATTGAAACTAAATATAAAAGTATATATATGTATATAAAAGTTAGGAAGTAAAATAAAAACAAAACATATGTATAAAATATATATAAGCATACATATACTATATATAAAACAATATATATATTACATAAAAACGATGCATGCATGAATATAAAAAAAATAATGATACAAGATTAATGATGCCACATAATAGTATTAATAATATTAAAATAATTAATCTAATAAAAAACTAAAATAACAAATAGAGGATTAAATAGCATCAATAATCAAAGACTAATGAATTTAAAACAAAGAGTATAAAATAAAAAAATATAAGGCAAAATAAAATGTAAACAAATTTGAAAATAATGAATTTGAAAATGAATAATGAGGGAAAAAGAAATTTGAAATCAACGATATACAAATCAATAAATAAGTTATACACAAATCAACAAAATAAGAACAAGCCACAAAAAATAAAAACGCAAGAGAGAGCGAAATTTGAGTGAATATTCTTAAGAATTATTATTACTCCCAACTCTCTCCTTATAATGAAGGGAGAGACCTCTATTTATAGTTGAGCCTCCCCAAATCCAACAGTACAGATCAATTACATCAATGGCTAAGATTAAAGGGTATCTACAAATTAAATCTCTAAGATTACAAAATCATATTTTCTAAGATTACATATATCATATCTAAGATTGCATATCCTTGAAGATTATGTTTCCATAAGCTTGTAGATTGACCTTCAACCTTTTCAAGTAATGGGCCATTCCGATCGGGCCAAATGATATAATTTTGTACTGGACTTGGACTTTGTTTTATTATTTTGGGTTTATTATTTTTTTTTGTGAGCCCAGGATAAATTGACCTATTACAAATATAATAATAAATTTGATGTATGACATCTATTATTTTACTATATATTAAGAAAAATATATTATCATTTTAATCGGTTTTAAATTTTATTTGAGAAAAAAAGCCTAATTTGAGTAAAAAAAACAAATAAAGGGCAAACTACTCCGTAATATAAGATAACATGAATAAGTTGTAAGGAAATTACATGTTATATTACATCATCTTAACATTATTTAAAAATATAAAATTATTATAGAATGATTAGAATGTTGAAAATTTATCCTAAAATGTAACATTTCGTGAAATTCAACTAACGAAACCTACCTTAAAGTAAAGTAGCGTGGTGGGTTATTTTTATATTTAAATGTAGAAAATGAAGTCCAAATATGAAAATGTTATAGTCTTCTTTGCTGGAATTAATTTTTACTTGAAAATGTGCTCTCAGAAAGTTTGTTTTCTCCGTGAAAATTATAGCCAAACTATTGTTAACTTCAGATCATTGATTTCACATCTTGAAAAAATAACAAGAATTGTGGGAATTTTCTCTGTGTTTTATTCCTCCCAAAATCAAGAACATATATACACAGTAAAATACAAAGATAGAAACCAAAATATTATCTCTTAAACTTAGCATCTAATCTCCTAATTAAAACAAAATATTATCTCCAGCATCTAATCTCCTAATTAAAAGAAAATAGATATACACAAAACTACCATACATATTTACATAATTAATTCCAATACATCTGTTTGATAAGGTTTTAGAGGGCTCAACATACTCTATGAAGTAATCCTATAGAAATTATTTATTTTGTACCATTAAAAATAATTGGTGATTCAAATGGTACATTTCTTTACATAAATATATCATTGCAAGTAGGGGCGAAGCTAGAAATTTTGTTTAGTGGGGCGAGATAAGATTATAAAATTAATATTTTTCCATTTAAGTAAAGGTTAAAAAAGATTAAATTGGATCTTTTAATTTAGGAGGGGGCTATAAATGGAATTATCCCATTGAACAAAGGGCCCCGAGGGCCCCCTTTGGCTACGCCCTGACTGCAAGTCCAAACAAACAATTAGATGTATAAGGAGTTAGAGAAGTTAAAGTCAAAGGCAATTATCAAGTGATTTTTTCTAATTGTTGGCACTACACCAAAACAGGTCTTTAGCGGCGTTTTTTAGGCCTTTAGCGGCGCTTTTTAACGCCACTAAAGGTATTTGCGGCGCTTCCAGAAGCGCCGCAAAAAAGGCCGCTAACGAAAACGTCGCAAACGTTTGCAGCGTTTACAAACAAAAACTCCGCTAAAGACCATGTTCTTTAGCGGCGCTTAGAAAAAACGCCGCTAAAGAACTTGCTTTGAAAAAAACGCCGCTAAAGAACATGTTCTTTAGCGGCGCTTAGAAAAAAACGCCTCTAAAGACCATGTTCTTTAGCGGCGCTTAGAAAAAAACGCCGCTAAAGACCATGTTCTTTAGCGGCGCTGAGAAAAAAACGCAACTAAAGACCATGTTCTTTAGCGGCGTTTATTCTTAAGCGCCGTTAAAGAGCATGAAAAATAGTGGCGTTTTTTTTAAAACCCCGCTAAAGAACATGTTCTTTAGCGGTGCTTTTATACAAAAACGCCACTATTTTTGGGATTTTTTTATATTAAATTTTTCATTTTTTCAGCCTCCTGTAGCAACAAATCAAAAGGAACCAGGTTTAAACCAACCAAAAGTACTAAATTTATATAATATTTCAAATTAAGCGAATAAAATAATATTAATATCAATAAATAAAAGTGAATTCATAGTATTTTTGCAAAATGTTAAATGTTAAAATGATAAAATATTTATGTCATACACTATGAAGGCGGAAGTTATGATGAAACATCTTCATCATAGCTTTGAAGTCAGAAATGGAGTTCGTTGTACTTTTGGCCTGCTCGCTTCTCTCACCTGATTTAGCTTCCCTCGCTGCCGCCTCTGCTTTAAGTTGTAGCTGGAGTTATTCATATTTCCTTTGAACCTCAACTGTGGTCGCTTGCATCTTAGCCATTTGGTCTTTCAACCTCTGAACTTCAGCTTGAGCCTGACTCCCCGAAGCCATGTATTGGTGGGAGCTGGATCCAAAATATTGGGTTGGGCTAACAAAAGATCCTTGAAATTGAACCCGACCATACCTTTCAGGGCCCAAAACTTCAGTAATAATTCGGTTATCAATGTCTTCAAGATGAACAGAACTATCACTAGAAGCAATCGCTTCGTACTCCGCCTTTTTATCCTTTAGTTTTTCCTAATAAATAAATCACATAGTTAGGAGCAATATTATATATTAAAAACATATGCAACATAACAATAGTTGCATTACAAGCAATGAATTAAACCATTAGAAAATAAACACTAAAATAACTAAAATAAGTCAAGTCTTATTAAGTAAACGTACCATTATTTCACCACTTGTGAGTCATGGGAGATCCATCTTTTTCCTATGTGTAATTTCAAAAGTTGAAGGCGCCCAACTTTTGACCGGACGACGTTCCTACAATATGGTAGTATAGATATTATTTAACAGAAAGTTATACATATTCGACAATATTAAAAAAATTAAAAATACCTCCGCCTCAACTACACATGCAAAACTTCTCGACCCGGCTGTGTGGGTGAATTTTTGTTTCTGCCTGCTGCTTTTTCCAACTTGTTCACGATCCTACGTTATGAAATTTTTAGTACGTAAATAGAAAATACTATAAACCAAAATAATTACAATAGTTTGGAAGTACGTCATACCTCGCCTTTCTTCGAATGCCAAAATCTAACCGCATCTTCCCATTGGTACCTCAACATACCCGGCGGGACATTTTGCAATTTCTCATCTAGGGTTGTTTTTGTTTTATAATAATTTTTCTTCAAAGTACTTTTATTTTCTCTCCATCTTTTTCCCAATGCTTTCTTTACGTAAGCATTCGAGACCTCTAAAGCAAACCTCGCCTACAAAAAACAAAAAACACAAGTTAATAAAGTAAATATAAATGAAACTATTTCCCAAGCATTACAGATGGCATTAACATTTTGTTACCTTAATATTATCGAGGGCTTGGTTTTTGTTGCTTTCGGGCATTTGATGCCATGACTCGTAGTTGATAGGCAACATATTCGGATTTCGTGCTAAAATGCCCATGTATCCTGCTAAAAGTCGAGCTTCTGATCCAACAGGCTGACCAAAACTGTTTCGTCCAACTTTGACACGCTCGACTGGATCTAACTCGTATAACTCTCTAAGTAGCGTACGTCCTCGACCTCTGCGCGTCCCACCATTTTCAGCTACAAATGCTATATTATAATATAAGAATTTGAAAAATAAATCAACTATAATGAAACACGCATGTAAATTAAACGTAAAATTACTTTGAACTTCAGGGATCCTCACCGTAATCGAACATTTAAAGATCCAATTTGTCTCATTGTTCAAGATTATTTGTCTCTGTCGAGTTAGGATCATTCCTCGTAATGCTTCCCTTAGAATTTTTCTTCTAGGCATTTTATCGCAATACACATAAAATAGTTGACAACTTAATAACTAATTACAACAATATCAAGACATATAAAAGCAGTTGAAATATATAATAAGACCAAGATTTAAATTATAATATATTACATATAAATAAAGAATCGTAAAATCTTACTACATCATTAATCGTAAATATCTTCATCGGTATCCTGACGAACCCATTGAAATTGTGCACTAGTACTAGGGATATTGTCGTTTAAGTTTTGTTCTGGAAAGGGCAAAGTTTTTGATCTGTCGTCGATGTTATATCTACTTCCACTGCCCATGTCAAACAAGTCTCTAGGGATGTTACGGAGTACAACGTACCAACCCTAATCAGTTGGATCTTTTGAGTAAAAAACTTGTTTGACTTGAGATGAGAATACATACGGCTCATCTATCAGTTGTTGTCCTGTGTGAATCAATCGGTCAAAATTCACCATTGTAAAACCAAATTGATCTTGCTTAATTCCACGAGCTGTATTAACATCGGCCCAATCACCTCGAAATAAGACAACTTTCCATTTGCCGTAGTAATCCAACTCAATTATGTCAGTAAGATGCCCAAAATATTCCACATTTCCCTCGACAGGATTATTGTCCCTAGCACTAGCATAACTTGTGATTGCAAAATTGACAACTATTCCACAATTTTGCGTTCTCCTCAACCTCTCGCGATATTTTGTATGAAATCTAAATTCGTTGATGAGGAACGCACTATATCTTTTAACCACTCGATTTGGACCTTGGGAGAGCCATTTAACTTTGTCGTTTACGTTCTTCCCACTCCAAACCAATTGAACGGAAAGTAAACTAAGTAATTAAAAATGTTATGAGAAAACATTATTATTTGTAAGCGGAAGCTCCAACTGCATACCGTTTGGCTTAACCATTCATAAAAAGATTCTGTAAACATCTTATTGATATCTCGATGTTGTGTTCTTCGGGAGCGCGAACGAGATCTCAATATTTGTTTGTACTCACTATGTTAAAAAAACGTTCACATTGTTAGAAGATAAATAGTTATTAGTTTGATAAATATTTATCAAATTTGTAGAACTTACTTCCGTAAAGGTTCCAATGATTCGTGGTGAAACAGAACATATCGATGTGCTTGTACCCACGATAAATGATCTAATTCTGTAATTTCAACTTTGCCGATTGGTTCTCCAAAACTTTGGAACAAATAAGTATCGGCTAAGTTATGGTCCGTGAGTTCAGCATTCCTATTTGGTCTGTTTAACCTTGTTTCAACATCTTCCAAATATCTTGAGCAGAAGGTCATACATTCCTCTACCAAGTAGCCTTCAGCAATCGATCCTTCTGGATATCGCTTGTTGCAGCAGTAAGACTTTAATTTGGATAGGAACCTAAACACAATATACAACATTTCTTAATTATTGAAACTAAAGGCATATAGGTGAATGAAGGAAAATTTTAAAAATTTTAATTAACACCTTTCTATGGGATACATCCATCGATAGAAAACGGGTCCGCCAAGAATTGCTTCGTGCGGGAGATGGATTATCAAGTGAACCATAATGGTGAAGAAGGAAGGTGGGAAGATTTTCTCCATGTTGCATAAAGTCAAAGCGGCTCGATCCTGTACCTTCTGAAGTTCTTGAACATCCAAAACTTTGCCACAAATGGCTTTCATTATGTTGGATAGTTCAATTATACAAGACGTCACCTTCTTGGACATACAACATCGTAGAGCCACTGGCAGTAAATCTTGCATCAAGATGTGATAGTCATGTGATTTTAGCGAATATAATCTTCGATCTTTAACACTAACACATCGAGATATATTTGATGCATACGCATCTGGAACCTTTATATCCTTCAACACCGTGCAGAACACTTCTTTTTCCGTCTTCGACATTGAAAAAATAGAAGGCGGCAACCGATATTTCCCATTCGGAAGTGGATTGGGATGAAGATCAGGTCGGATTCCCATTTGGAGTAAATCAAGTCGACTCTGAAGATTGTCTTTTGATTTTTCGTCAACATTCAAAATTGTACCCACAATGTTCTCGCTGACATTTTTCTCAATGTGCATAACATCAAGATTGTGTCGTAAAAGGTGATGCTCCCAATAAGGCAACTCAAAAAAAATACTTCCTTTTTTCCACAAGTCCGCCTTATTAGGATCGTCCTCTTCATCAGAGTCATCATCAGCTTCATCATTTGATCTTCTATTTCTTTGCGTGTTTGGCGGTTGGTTCATCTTCCCATAAATGAAATTCATATCTTCCAACATGAACAAGATTAGAGCCACTGGTCTGCGAAGGAGCTTCTCTAAACTCTTCAGTACCATCAAATACAGAACTCTGAAATCTAAATCTATGTTTTTCCGGTAACCACCGACGATGCCCCATGTAAGAGAACTTCCCATTGTACAACCATTGCGAACATGTTTGTGCAGCACAATAAGGACACGTATAACGACCCTTGGTACTCCAACCGGATAAATTGGCATAAGCGGGAAAGTCATTAACGGTCCACATCAAAGCTGCACGTAAATTAAAGTTCTCCTTTCTCAGTACATCGTATGTCTCGACACCAGCTTACAATTGTTTTAACTCTTTAATAAGTGGCTGTAAATAAATGTCGATATCATTCCCGGGCCCTTTCTCTCCAGGGATAATCATAGATAAGATAAGGGAAGATTGCTTCATGTAAATCCACGGAGGCAGATTGTAAGGAACAAGCACTCATCGCCTGGCATCTTGACGCAGATGCTCATGATCTTAAAAGGATTAAATCCGTCAGATGCTAGCCCAAGCCTCACACTCCTAGGATCGCTTGCAAAGCCTGGAAATTTATTGTCAAATGATTTCCAAGCTAAAGAATCTGCTGGATGCCTTAATAATCCATCATCGGTTCGTCCATCATGGTGCCACGTCATAGACTCCGCAGTCTTCGACGACATGAAAAGCCTTTGAAGCCTCGGTATCAGCGGAAAATATCGTAAAATCTTGACTGGCTTCTTTCTTGACTGTGCATCATTTTCATCGTCGTTCCCACCTTCTGCGTTTTTACTTATCCAACGGGAGTGGCCGCATGCATGAAAGCACTGTTGATTTCTCCGATCGCCCCAATACAACATGCAGTCATTTGGGCAACTATGGATTTTGTTGTACCCAATGCCTAAATCTTTTATCAATTTCTTCATATCTTTGCATGACTGAGGGATTTTTGCAAAAGGAAACATTTCTCTCAAGAGCTCTAACAGCATTGTCAAAGAGTTTCCGGTCCACCCTCCCAAACATTTTAATTGAAAAATACGAACATAGAAAGACATTTTTGAAAATTTTGATCCCTCATACAGTTCGTCGTTCATGTCATTAAGTAGTGCGTAGAACTTTGCCGCTTCTTCGTTCGACTCTTCATGACGTACACTACTTCCCGGTTCGATAAAAGCACTTCTCCCAATATTACAATTATCAGAAGCCACAAAGTCCGCTGGGAACGACTGGACACCATGATTGTGCATATTAAATGCATCCCGCAACATACCTTCCATGTCATCCCCTCTATCAGACTGGTGGTAAGTAGTACTGTCATAAGATACATCCTTCCTTGAAGAGGAAGTACTAGGCGGACATTCTCTATGAAAAAACCATTGTTTATAACCCCGAACAAACCCATCAACAATTAGATGCTCGTATACAACTTCACGATAATGCCAGTTTATGTTGACACACTTCTTACACGGGCAAAGAATCATGTTCTCCTAGCTTGCATATTGAAATGCAAAATTTAGAAAAGTCTGTACTCCATTTCGATAACCGTTGCTAACCCTTGACAAATTCATCCAAGACCGGTCCATTTCTTAATTCTTGAAGTCTGACGTTGACATAATTTGCACGGGTAAGTTAAAACGCCAGTTATAACCATAAATGAATTTACTTAATTTCTGATATGATATATTTTTATGTATTATGTAAGTACTGTAAGTAATGTAAGCTATGTACCTAATTGATTATGTAAGTTGTGTACTACATCATTATGTGAGTTGTGTATAATTTAAGTTAAGAAGGTTATGTATAATGTATGTTATGCCGTTATTTAATTTATGTAAGTTATGTAAGTTATTTAATTTATGTAAGTTATGTAAGTTATTTAATTTATGTAAGCTATGTAAGTTATTTAATTTACTTAATTTGTGTAAGTTATGTAAAGTTACTTAATTTATGTAAGTTATGTAAGTTATGTAAGTTATTTAATTTATGTAAGTTATTTAATTTATTTAATTTATGTAAGTTATGTAAGTTATTTAATTTATGTAAGTTATGTAAGTTATTTAATTTATGTAAGTTATTTAATTTATTTAATTTACTTAATTTATGTAAGTTATGTAAGTTACTTAATTTTTGTAAGTTATGTAAGTTATGTAAGTTACTTAATTTATGTAAGTTATGTAAGTTATTTAATTTACTTAATTTTATGTAAGTTATGTAAGTTATTTAATTTACTTAATTTTATGTAAGTTATTTAATTTATGTAAGTTATGTAAGTTATTTAATTTACTTAATTTGTGTAAGTTATGTAAAGTTACTTAATTTATGTAAGTTATGTAAGTTATTTAATTTATGTAAGTTATGTAAGTTATTTAATTTACTTAATTTATGTAAGTTATGTAAAGTTACTTAATTTATGTAAGTTATGTAAGTTATGTAAGTTATTTAATTTATGTAAGTTATGTAAGTTATTTAATTTATGTAAGTTATGTAAGTTATTTAATTTACTTAATTTATGTAAGTTATGTAAAGTTACTTAATTTATGTAAGTTATGTAAGTTATGTAAGTTATTTAATTTATGTAAGTTATGTAAGTTATTTAATTTATGTAAGTTATGTAAGTTATTTAATTTACTTAATTTATGTAAGTTATGTAAGTTACTTAAATTTTGTAAGTTATGTAATTAATGTAAGTTATTTAATTTATGTAAGATGTGATAGTCATGTAATTAATGTAAGTTATTTAATTTGTGATACCTAAACTATTATTCAATTATGATTTTTATTCTAAATGTTATAACAGGTTTAAAAAATTGTTGGCTATTTTAATAATCACATACTGTAATGTGACATTTTAATTACATATAAACTATATATATGTGTTTTATTATCTTATCAATCATTATTATTTTTCTCATATTATCTTTATTACTATCAATGCATCTTATCTACAATCTAAAATGTGGATACTAATTTTAAAAAATTAATATAATTTAAGGTAAATAAATTATATAATTCCTACCATATAACTATGTTAGGAACATCTTGGTTAATTATATCGAATATTAAACAAAAATCATTCAAACTTGATTTATCATTCAAAATATCTGAAAACATGTGAAATTTTGAATACAATAATATTAGATTAGAGATATGTACCTTTTAATCGAGATTGAATTTTCATATATTGAAATATTAAAAGTTCTGCAGGTCTTACTCTATCTTTGTTAGAATTGAAGCATGCCTTAAAATATTTCATGTAAGAGATTGTTGTTATAATTTTGTAGAAATTTAAGAGGGTTAAATTTGTTATCATTGTTAGAGATTAGAGATATGTATTAGATCAATAAAAAAGTCTCGTGTCAGCTTTTCGTCTCTCATTTAACAACAATTAATCGCATTTCGTGCTAAAGTATTTAATTTCAAAAAGTTTAGTGATTAAATAAAAGAATTAATAGTTGAATGATTAAAATAGAACAAATAGATTAGTCACTATTTTTATACTTTACAAAAAAATCTAACACGCTATAGCTTTTCGTAGGACACTTTTACTCTGTCCGCTTTGTGAAAGCAAAGCTCCTTAACAAAAATTATGCAACAACATTTTGGACCAAAGACATATTATAATATTTGGATACAATTATTTTCAAGTATGAGTACATTTAACGATAAATAATTTTGGATTTAGTTCTAAAAATACAATTTCACATCAAATATTGAATATACATTTCTAATTATAGTTTATCTTTACTAAAATGCATGTAATTTTCAAACAATGAGAAATATTGTAAACATATCTCAACAAATCAGCAAACTTACCTAAATACGAGCAGTAAGAAATGCACAAAAAATTCCAAAAATAATGAATTAAAAGCAGTACTATAAATACGAGCAGTAAGAAATGCACCAAAAATTCCAAGCCATTCAACTGTTGATAAATGACCAAATCAGCAAACTTACCTAAATACGAGCAGTAACAAATGGTTAATCCAAAATTTTCAGTTCTCTTTTCTTTAACAGTTGGGCAAATGCAGTGTTACTCCTGGGGAACAAAACATGAACATAAAGAACAGTATAAGAACAGTATAAATATTTTTGGGGGCCCTTAAAAAATTAGAAGAACAAACTAGAGGCAGTGAATATGGTATGCTATATTGCTCAATAATTACTTATCCAAAAAATAAACAAAGATATACTGGTTATTAGACCTTAAGTTATGTGCATAACAAAATTCAGATAAATAAGATCATCAAATTAAAAAGGCAACAATAATTACAACTAGTTCAGACATTATAATGATGACAAGCTTGTTTTAGATGGAAAGCATTTGTAGATAATTTGCAATACTCAACTGCTTAAGACCAAGACTTTTCATTTAATGTAAACAGAATTCTACCTAGATTACCATCAGCTTGTGTTGCTCATAAAATTAGAAGACCTAATTAGAGATGGGGAGAAAAACTTATTGACCAAATCCCCAAGTATTTTACACCCAAAACTAGTAAAGACCAGTTGTTCCTCTGTGGAAAATATTTCTGACAACGACATTCTCTAAAAGCAGGCAAAAATGACTGGAACTTCAGCTTTTAATTGGTGCATTACTTCAAAATAGTTTAGTCAGTTCTCAGTACAGCAAAGATATTAGACATAAGTTTATAACCAAAAGCTGAGGGTACAAGCACTGTATCAAATTGAGTTCAATGATCAAATGATTTCACTGTTGCTTAAGACAATATGAATAATTCGTAGAAAACTGAAAAATTAACACAAAATAAACCGACAAATGAAAGCATTACCTTGACAACGATGAAGATAAATGAAAGGAGCGAAAACCCTATACACAGAGAAGACGATTTCACTTAATTTCAGGCTCATCAACAAATTACAAAAATAAGAAAACCCAAAGTTTAAATACACGGGCAAAGAAAACAATGGAACTTTAAAAAATCGAACCTTCTTCGTCTTCACTGTCTGGGTTATGTAAGTATGAAAGAAACCGAAACACTGAAGCTTTTCCTTGTAAGGAAAAAACCAATTGAAGAATGGCGGGTAAGAAATCGACAAACTGCTCTCTCTCTCTCTGACTGGTTAGGGATTTCGAAAGCTAGGGGATTTGTGGATTTGGGGCTGGGAGTAGGGAATTGAGAAGAAAAAACCTGATACTCGTATAAAACTGATAAGTTTAATACCGTGTAAAGAAACAGCGCCATTTAGAGAAATTTTAAGATATATTTGCGGCGTTTTAAGCAAAAACGCTGCTATTACTTCCGATATTTGTGGCGTTTTAATATAAAACGCGACCAAAATAGAGTACTGAACAGAAAACGGTGCCGCATTGACAAACATTAATTCACACTTGCGGCATTTTCTTAAAAACGCCACTATAAGATTTCATTCCAGTAGAGAAACGAGGCCGTATTGGCAAAGATTAATTCACTTTTGCGGCGTTTTTCTAAAAAACGCCACTATAAGATTTTATTCCAGTAGATAAACGGCGCCGCTTTGGCAAATTTTAATACATCCTTGTGGCGTTTTCATCAAAAACGCCACAAAATATTTCTTTCCTTAAGAAAACGGCGCCGTTTTGTCAAATTTTAAAACATGAGAATGACGTTTTCCCGAAAAATGCCACTAAAAAAATTAAATTCCTCAACTGAAACGACGGCGTATAAAAGAATTTGAATATATATTTACGGCGTTTTACGCCAAAACACCGCTATTGCTTCCGATATCCAAAATAAGGTACTGAACAGAAGACGGTGCCGTTTTACTAAACTTTAATGCATATTTCCGGCGTTTCTAGCAAAAGCGCCAGTATAAATTCATTTCATGCAACCAAACGGTGTCACATTGCCAAACATTAATTCACTCTTGCGGCATTTTCTTAAAAAATGCCACTATAAGATTTCATTCGAGTACAGAAACGGCACCGTATTGGCCAACATTAATTCACGTTTGCGGCATTTTCATACAAAACGCCACTAAAAGATTTTATTCTAGTAAAGAAACGGCGCCACTTTGGCAAAATTTAATGAATCATTGCGGCGTTTTTATTAAAATCGCCACAAATTATTTTAAAATTTTAATAAATCCTCACATATTTTACAATTTTTTATATTCAAATTATTATATATTGCATATCAATTTTAAATTAATAATCTTTACAATTTATTATTATCTCTTTTACAATTAAAAAGTACTAATTAATCTAAATCTTGTTTAATATATAAATTAAAAAGTACTAATTAATCTAAATCTTAAACCCTAACCCGACTCCAAATCCCTAACCCCTAAATTTTATTTAATATGTAAATTAACAAACTCTAATTAATCTAAACCCTAAACCCTAAACCTAACCCCAAATCCCAAATCCCTAACCCCTAAACTTAATTTAATATATAAATTAACAAACACTAATTAATCTAAACCCTAAACCAAAACCCGATCCTAAATCCCTAACCCTTAACCCTTAACCCATAACCCCTAAACCTTATTTAATATATAATTAAAATGCACTAATTAATCTAAACCCTAAACTCTAACATGACATCGAATCCTAACCTTAAATCCCTAACTCTTAACATCTAACCCCTAACTTAACCCCTAACCCTGAACTCATAAACCTTCAATCATATTAACCCTTAAACCAGAATCCCTAATCCATAATCATTAATTCCATATTAATCTATAAAACTTAAAATTGTAACTCCTAAACCGGTCTTAAATCCTAAATTAATTAACCATATATATACCCTAAACCATATTTATTAAACCCTAAACTATAATGATAATTAAATTAAATATTTTAAAATTAGTACTATCTTATCTCTTACAATTATATTAGAAATTATTTAGTATATAAATTAAAATCAATCAATAATGTACCCAAAATCGTATATTAAAATTATGGCTTAATATATATATAATAGTATTTTAATTTTCTATTTTTAACAAATATTTTCTATGTTTTGTATTTCAATTTATTTATACGTGTCATTATTTCAAATTAATCCATTTTTAACAAATATTCATTTAAAATTAAATTGAATTTTAATTAATATAAATAAACAAATTAAATAGTAATTAATTCAATATTATTTAATATATAAACCAAAAAAATCAGTAATGTATCCAAAAAACTTTAAAATTATTTTAAATAATAGTATTTTAATTTTTCCATTTTTAACAAATATTTTAAATTATTTTAAATCCTTGAGCATTAGCGACGCTTTACTAAAAACGCCACTAAATCCCCAAAAAGCTAATAAAACGGAGCCGTTGGGCTTAGGTCCCTTTGCGGCACTTCTCCCAAAACGCATCTAAAGCCCTCAGCATTAGCGACGCCTAACCAAAAACGCCACTAAATACTTAAAGGCTAAGAAAACGACGTCGTTGGGCTTAGGTCCGTTTGCGGCGCTTTTCCCAAAACGCTGCTAAAGCCCTAAGCATTAGTGGCGCTTCACTAAAAACGCCACTAAATCCCCAAAAAGCTAATAAAACGGCGTCGTCGGGCTTAGGTCCCTTTGCGGCGCTTTACCCAAAACGCCGCTAAAGCCCTAAGCATTAGCGGCGCTTTACTAAAAACGCCACTAAAGACCGAAAGGCTTAGAAAACGGCATCGTTTGGCTTAGGTTTTCTTTGCGGCGCTTTACTGAAAACGCCGCAAAAGCCCGGAACATCAGCGGCACTTACTTACAAACGCCGCGAAAGCCCCGAAGCTCGTTAAACGGCGTCGTTGGGATTAGTTTTTTGTGGCATTTTCGTGAAAACGCCGCTAAAGCCCTAATCATTAGCGGCACTTTATTAAAATCGCCGCTAATGCTTATTTTCAGCGGCGTTTTCTATGCTGCGCCGCTAATTACCGATCTTTAGCGGCTTTTGTCATCCAACCGCCGCTAAAAACGCCGCTAAAAGCCTGTTTTGGTGTAGTGTGGGAGATACTATAAGATATTATCTCTTATCAACTTGATTCCAAATGAAATATTATAAGATATTATTATGAGATATTATCTTTTAGCAATTTGATTCCTATGTAACTACTACTACATAAATATATATGTCCTTGAGGTGTATTAATAAAATTTAAGGGATTACCCTATTCTTATCATGACATCTGAGCAAGATTTTGGACACAATTTTTTTTCTTTCATCATTCTAAATGGCTGGCGAAGAGACTTCTCCTCCTCTACCGCCATGATCCTGTGAAAATAACATTTGAAACACTATTCTACAAGCAGGATATTGCTTTGTATTTCTTAGCACACTCATCACTGTATTACCTTATCTAAGCAATGGTTGGATTTGCTCTCAAAGGTGGTGTCTCCCTGCCTGTCTAGACCACATCCCACAAGTCATAAACATGGAGGTAGATCCTCATCTTCACTACTTAAATGTGGTAGTTTTCTCCAGCAAAAACAGGTGGTGGAGGGGGTGAGATGTTTGCTGAAGATATGTTTTACAGCAACAATAAACAAAGAAGCTTCTATCTTTTATAACAAGAAACAAAAACAATGACCTTAAAGACAACATGCTCTTGATAGCAATTGTTGGTGTTTTAAGAGAAGTAAAACAAAGAACAAATGAAAAACGACCAGCAAGAAGCATAAAAATGAAGTTGAACGTAAAAATGAAGTTGAAAATATTCTGCTTATCCATTCAATAAGAAATCATTACAATTTAAGTCACTAAATTACCAAACACATAACTACTCTCACTAACTATATTGAAACTTACAAAACATTGCCTGCACTTAAGCAAAAATAGTCAATCAGCATCTAATCAAACCAGTCCATGTCAAAACATTGGTTAAGATAAAATCAACTGAAACTAAAATAGGAACTAAGCTGAAACAACATGCTTCAAACAAAATCAACATTGTAGCGACCTAAAAATTTTGGCACGGGCGCTAGTCGAAGTAATTATTGAAAATTTGAAAACAGAATCTCGATTTATTTGAAAAGGGAGTCGCCACCGATCTTTTTTCCTAGGTGTGATTGGACACCTAATAAATTCTCTTTTTAGAAGAAAAAATTATTTTTTAAATTTTTCTAAAAAAGAGGTAATTTTTGGTCTACGTGAAAATCCATAGAAAATTAGAGTTCGGGAGTCGGTTACGAGCGAGGAAGGTATTAGCACCCTCGCGACGCCCAAAATTGGTATCTCGTTAAACGCGTGTTGTCTTAATTTTCAAAAATACGAGTTCAATTTAATATTTAATCGTGATCTGATTGAAACACAAGAAATTTAAAAAAAAAACACGAGAATTTGTTGAAAATAGGAAAACATGAATTTTTTTTAAAACGCGAAAATTTTGATAAATTACATGTTATCTTACTATATACATTTTAAAGACAAAATTTTGATAAATTTACCAATAATTACAAAAATGCATATTTTATTTCAAAACACGAGAATTTTTAAGTTTTAATTTTTTTTAAAAGGCGTCCGAATTTAACACAAGCCAAATATATTCATCCAACATAACAATGAAAATATACGACTTAATGTTAAATCGGTTCGTCACCTTTTTATGAAAATTAAAAATAATAAAATTAAATCTGAAGTATATAAAAATGCTAAAAAACCAAGAATATTAAAGATGAAATGTCATAAAATATGTAAATCAAATTAAAAGTGAGTAAAAAGAAAATTACCAAAACTCAAAATCTGAGCTTGATGAACGGAATACACGACCCTTTTCCTTTTTCTTTTCTTTTTTCTTCTTTTCTTTTTTCTTTCTTTTCTCTTTTCTTCTCTTTTCTTTTCTTTTTTTTTCTTTGGGCTAATGGGTGAACTGGGCTCGGCTGGGCTCTTTGGGCCCGGGCTCTGAGGTTGAGTGTGCAATACTGGAGTTGGACTGTCTTTGAGCTCTGCAGCTTGCTAATTTGATGCTATTGGGCTAGCCTGATAGGCCTGCTATGGGCTACTTTTTTTATGCTTTTTTTTCTTTTTTTTTCGGGTTGGGCTGCTGCTGGGTTTCTTGGATTGCGGGTCGCGAGTTGGGTCGACTCGACTATTTTAAAAGTTTTCTTTTTTCTTTTTTCTTTCTCTTCTTTTTCTTCCTTTCTTCTTCAAAACCCTAGCCCCACGCCGCCGCTTGTGCCGTCGTCTTCGCCATCGAGCCGCCGTCGGAGGCTCTCCCCTTCTTCTCCTTTCTCCTCTCTTTCTCTCATTTTTCCTCTTCTTTTTCTCTTTTTTACAAGTTTTTTTATTTTTTCGTGGTGTGGGGGTTTCGATTTTGGGGTTTTAAACCCATTTTATAGTTGTTTTTCTCTTCTTTTTTTTGCCGGGATTAGGTGGCTAGGAGAGAGGGAGGCCATGCCTTAGGCCGGTGACCAAAAATCACAAAAATCATGGGGGTAGGTGTGCAAGTTGCTGTCAGGAGGATCAGATTGCAAACACAGCAAAACTTTTGGGTCCAAAGTGTAATTTTGAGAAAATTTTAGGGTCAAAATGTAATTTCGAGATAGTTCAGGGGTTAAAATGTAATTTCAAAAGGTTTAAAGGTCATAATGTAATTTTAAAAAGTTTAGTGGTTAAAATGCAATTTTAAAAATTTCAGGGGTCAGAATTTAATTTTTATTTTTTGTATTTTTTGATTTAAAAAAAAACAAAATCGAGCCGGACAAAATTCAGTGATTACAGCTGCCTCTCTTTGCTCATCGCTGTGAAACAGGGATAGAGCAAAGACTTAAAAGCACTGAATTTTGTTCGACTGTCTAAAATTTTCTTTTTATTTGAAAAATAGAAATCGAAAATACTTCGGCGTGTGGCCCAAGGCTTAACTCACCTCTCGCAATATGAGTTGATTTAAAAAAAAAACAGAAATTGAAAATTCCTCAGCGTGACCCGAGGCTCAACTCACCTCTCGCAATATGAGTTGATTTTTGAAAAACAGAAATATAAAAGAAATACCTCGGCATGTGACCGAGGCTCAACTCACTTCTCGCAATATGAGTTGATTTTTGAAAAATAGAAATTTAAAAGAAATACCTCGGCATGACCCGAGGCTCAGCTCACCTCTCGTATTATGAGTTGATTTAAAAAAAACAGAAATTGAAAATTCCTCAGCGTAACCCGAGGCTCAACTCACCTCTCGCAATATGAGTTGATTTTTGAAAAACAGAAATATAAAAGAAATACCTCGGCATGTGACCGAGGCTCAACTCACTTCTCACAATATGAGTTGATTTTTGAAAAACTGAAATTTAAAAGAAATACCTCGGCATGACCCGAGGCTCAACTCACCTTTCGCATTATGAGTTGATTTAAAAAAATAGAAATTTAAAAGAAATACCTCGGCATGACCCGAGGCTCAACTCACCTCTCGCATTATGAGTTGATTTAAAAAATAGAAATTTAAAAGAAATACCTCGGCATGTGACCGAGGCTCAACTCACCTCTCGCAATATGAGTTGATTTTAAAAAAACAGAAATTGAAAAATATTTCTTGAAAGAAATAGGGTTTCAAAAAACATCACGCCTTCTTCTTCATTGATTCTGTGCAACGTTCTCCCTGTATTCCGTCCTCCACTGGTATACCTGTATATGTCATGTATGATGTTATTATGATATGCACATGTTTGTCTTAAATGCTTTCGTGTCTACATGATCATGCCATGCACCCTGGGCGGTTTGTCACGTGCCCCACTTTTGATTTTCGTGAGGGTCCGCATTCATTTCTTCAATTTTTGACTTTTCTCTCCAGTTTTGTCATCCTCAAGTTCTTTGAGTAATCCACATCTTCGTATACCTCCTTCCTACCCCCTTGTTGAACTTTGTTCTTGCTTCAGGGTCCTTGTATTTATCAAATTCTCATCCAGGTAATGTTCAACATTCCTTTTGTTTAGAGTATGTCATCTTGCTATTTATCATTTAAATGAATCAAACACAAGATGCATATATATAAAAAAAACAAAGTAGGCATGAAAGAAATACCTCACATTCATTTTTTAAAAGCAACAAATAAAGGAAATTGATAAGGAAAGTTTAACAAATGAATCGTCATAAAGAAAAGAAAGCGAATTCAATGGCCAGAAATGCTCTAGATATCCAATGCATGAACTTCTCTACGTTTCTTCATCCTGGATCCTTTCGAGGTCGACTTCTTGTGTAGAAGATTTTGTGCTTCTGAGAATGCTTCAAATATTGCGGCTTCGTCATTCAACTCCCCGTTCAAGTCACTTTGCTCCTTTAAGCCCGAGCCCACTTTATTAGGACGCCCTTTTTGGGTTTTCATCTTAATCTTTTTTGTTTATCAAGACGCCCTTTTTGGGTTTTCATCTTGATTTTTCTTTTTCTGTTTTTTTTGTTTATTTTTTAGGCATAATATTTCTTCACAGCATCTGAGTTCACTGGATGAGGTAATTCTTTCCCATCCATCTCAGTGAGAATCAGAGCCCCTCCTGAGAATGCCTTTTTTACAACGTATGGCCCTTCTCAATTTGGTGACCATTTTCCTCGAAAATCTTTTTGTATCGGGAGGATCTTTCTTAGTATCAGCTCCCCTTCACGGAATTCTCTTGGCCGTACCTTTTTATCATGAGCCGTGATCATTCCTTTCTGATACATCTGTCCATGACAAATTGCCTTCAAGCGTTTCCCTTCAAGCGTTTCCATTCAATAAGGTTTAGTTGATCATATCGAGCTCGAACCCACTTTGATTCTTCTAACTTTTTCTCCATCAGAACGCGTAGGGATGGGATCTCTACTTCGATAGGCAGAACGACCTCCATTTCGTAGATTAGAGGAAAAGGAGTTGCCCCCGGAGATGTTCGCACAGAGGTACGGTATGCGTACAAAGCAAATGGTAGCTTCTTGTGCCAGTCCTTATATGTCTTAGTCATCTTCCCGATAATCCTCTTAATATTCTTATTAGCCGCTTCTACTTCTTCGTTCATCTTCGGGTGATAGGGTGAAGAATTATGATGCTTGATCTGAAATTGCTCACATACTTCTTTTTTCATCTTATTGTTCAAATTTAAAGCATTATCTGAAATGATTCTTTCAGGTAGACCATATCGACATATAATCTCCTTTTTTAAGAACCTACAGACTGCAGCCTTTGTCACGTTAGCAAACGAAGTGGCTTCCACCCATTTTGTGAAGTAGTCTATAACCACAAAGATGAATCGATGCCCATTAGAAGCCTTCGGGGAGATTGGCCCTATAACATCCATACCCCACATAGAAAAAGGCCACGGAGAAGTCATGACATGAAGGGGTGAAGGAGCCGTATGAATTTTATCACCGTAAATTTGACACTTATGACACTTTCGTGCATATCCAATGCAATTCCTTTCCATTGTCAGCCAAAAATAACCAAGTCTCATAATCTGTCTGGCCATAATGAAACCACTAGCATGCGTTCCACAAATTCCTTCGTGAACCTCTTCAAGTATCTTTCTAGCTTCAACAGCATCCACGCATCTCAGGAGCACTTGATCTTTTCCTATTTTATATAGGATATCCTCGTCAAGAACAAATCCAATCGCCATTCTCCTGAAAGTTCTTTTGTCATTCTCGTTTGTTTGCTCAGGGTACTTTTGATTCTTGTTATACTCCAAGATATCATGGTACCATGGTCGTCCATTTGACTCCTCTTCAATGCTAAAACAATGTACGGGGGTCTCATATATGCTCATTTGGATAGGTATTATTTCAGTTTCTCTGTTTGCTTTGAACATTGAAGCCAAGGTGGCCAGAGCATCAGCCAATTGGTTCTCTTCCCGTAGGAAGTAGTTAAAAGTCACTTCATAGAACTCTTTGACCAACTCTGCAACAAGATCACGATATTTGACTAATTTCGAATCCCTCACTTCCCAATCTCCACGGATTTGGTAAATGACTAATGCTGAGTCCCCGTGCACTTCTAAGATTTCGATTTTCCTCTCGATAGCTGCACGAAGTCCCATGATGCAAGCTTCCTACTCTGCTATATTATTGGTACAGAAAAAGTTTAATCTGGCAGTGAGCGGGTAATGATCTCTTTCCGGCGACACTAAGACTGCTCCGATCCCATGCCCCAATGCATTCGATGCACCATCGAAGCTCATCTTCCATGATTTCTCTTTTGATGACTCACCCTCTTTTTCTGAAATGCACATCAAGTCTTCATCTGAGAAATCAAATCTCAAAGGCTCGTATTCTTCTGCTATTTGACTTGCCAAGAAGTTAGCTATCGCGCTTCCCTTTATTGATTTTTGGCTCACATACACGATGTCATACTCAGTCAGTAAGATCTGCCATCGTGTCATTCTTCCTGAGAGTGCAGGTGACTCCATCATGTACTTTATTGGATCCAGTATTGAAATTAACCATGTCGTATGATACAACATGTATTGTCTGAGCCTTTAAACCATCGAAATCAATGCGCAACAAAACTTCTCAATTGAAGGGTACTTTGCCTCATATTCTGTGAACTTTTTGCTGAGGTAGTAAATCGCCTTTTCTCTTTTCTCTGACTCATCATGTTGCCTCAATACACAACCCATTGAGTTTTTGAATACGGTCAGATACAATATTAAAGGTTTTCCAGGGGTTGGCAGTACTAGCACTGGAGGATTAGACAAATATTGTTTTATCTTGTCAAAGGCCACTTGACACTCCTCGTTCCATTCTCCCGGATTATGCTTTCGAAGGAGTCGAAAAATTGGATCACACTGATTGGTAAGTTGAGCAATAAATCGAGAAATGTAATTTAACCTTCCTAAAAATCCTCTAACTTCTTTTTATATGCGCGGGGGAGGCAGTTCTTGTATAGCTTTTATCTTATCTGGATCAACCTCGATACCTCTCTTATTGACAATGAAACCTAGCATTTTTCTCGAGGTAGCCCCAAATGTACATTTGGCTGAATTAAGCTTCAACTGGAACTTTCTTAATCTTTCAAACAGCTTCTTGAGATTCCCAACATGCTCTTTTTCTTCCCGAGATTTGGCAATTATATCATCGACATAAACTTCTATTTCTTTGTGCATCATATCATGGAACAATGTCACCATGGCTCTCTGATATGTTGCCCTAGCATTCTTTAATCCGAATGGCATTACCTTATAGCAGAAGGTTCCCCATATTGTTATGAATGTAGTTTTCTCCATGTCCTCAAGAGCCATCTTTATCTGATTATAACTAGAGAAACCATCCATGAAAGAAAACAAAGAATGTTTTGCCGTATTATCCACCAAAGTATCGATGTGTGGTAAAGGAAAATTATCCTTGGGGCTGGCTTGATTCAGATCATGATAATCCATGCACATTCGCACCTTGCCATCTTTCTTCGGCACCGGGACTATGTTAGCTACCTATTCTGGATACTTGGAGACTTGTAGGAAGCCAGCGTCAAATTGTTTCTTGACTTCTTTTTTTATCTTTAACAACATTTTGAGTCTCATCCTTCTTAGCTTCTGTTGAACAGGTTTGCATTCTAGTTTCAGTGGGAGCTTATGGACCACAATATCTGCGTTCAACCCTAGCATATCCTGATAAGACCAGGCAAACACATCCTTGTATTCATGGAGCAAGGCGATCAAATCCCGCCTGGTGTTTTTTGAAATGGAAGTCCCAATCTTCACTTCTTGTTTCTTTTCTTCATTCCCCAAGTTCACTACCTTAACAGATTCTTAATGGGGTAGGATCTGTTTCTCCTCTTGTTCTACCATTCTCAGTAAGTCAGGAGATGAGACACAATCTTCAACATTTTCGTCAACTTTGAATTCTCCTAAACAAACAGCCTTCTCAAAATTGATTTCAGGATTCATAACGGGATTATTCATGCTATTGATATCTGAGCACCTAAAAGGTGAATGGAAAAAACTATAGAAGAGCATTGAGGTATTGGAATCAACACACAATGATATGAGACATATGCCGAAAAAGGATATGAATAGAAGGAGTAGTCGCGAAGTTAATGGAAATGAAAAGAACATGAAATATAAAACAAAATGCATCTTGATGTTCATTGAAATGATAAAGAGCAAACATAAGCTCTTACAAAAGGAACCCTACTGTTTAAGGACACACAAAATGAAGGGTTAACATTGGGCATTACTCTGAAGGGGACTTAAAAACTACAAGGAGGTCCACAGCAGTCCAGTTGTTCAAAGCAAATCCAGGAGGACAAGGGTGTATCATTGAAGCCTTCTTAATTTCATCATTCTCATTGTCAATAGCATTTAGGCTGATATTCTGAAGACTCTTTTCAATCATTAATGTGACTTGCGGATTGTCCTACCCTAGGTACATCACTCTTGCTGATGTAAATGTTCTTGACAAAGGAGGATACGCCAACGGCTCCTATTCTAATTCCCGGCCTGAAGCTCTCGCGACTCTTCTTTCTCAATCCTTTTGCAATTATTTTCTTCTTTGATGTATATCTGGCTTGAACCCCAAACCGTATCGACCCTTGTGGTGCGTGGTTTCAAAGCTTTAACCATCCCTTGTTGATATTTTCCCAGACCTTTCCTCGCTCGAGCTCCTTTTCCCACAGTCAGCTTAATTCCCATCTTGGTATTCCTAGACAGTTTAGGAATGGGGATCTTATTCCCTTCAGCAACAAATGCAGCATTAATAAATTCTAAGGAGCGAAAAGAGCATTCTATAGCATCTTCGCTTATTTCGATGTAGGGTGCATCAGCAGAGATAGATACGACGATGTCTTCCTCACCAGCGACAGTAATCAAGCTGCCATCCATGATGAACTTTACTTTTTGATGGAGAGATGAAGGAACTGCCCCAGCAGAATGGATCCAAGGTCTTCCTAAGAGGTAATTGTATGAAGGCGTGATGTTCATGACCTGAAACTCGATATCATATGAACATGGCCCCACTTTTAAAGGAATTTGGATCTTTCCTATGACCTCTCGTCGTGTCCCATCAAATGCCCTTACTATAGAATGACAAGGCCTCATATAGGACATATCAACCGGCATCCTAGAAAGCGTGACCAAAGGCATAACATTGAGTGCAGATCCATTGTCAATGAGCACATTTGGTACTATGTAGCCCTTGCAATTGGTTGTGATGTGCAATGCTTTTACGGAACCCCTACTATTTGGTGGTATTTCGTCATCACTAAAAGAGATGAAATTATCTGCATTCAGGTTATTTACCCACCTATCAAGTATTTCCACAGATACATTGTTCGCCACATAAGCTTGATTTAACACTTTTAGCAAGGCGTTTCGATATGGCTCCGAGTTCAACAATAGAGATAGTGCCAAGATTAGGGCTGGCTGCTTATTTAATTGTTCCACGACGTTATATTCACTGTGCTTAATAAACTTTAAGAACTCATGTGCTTCCCCTCATTCACAGCATTTTTAACTTCTTGCTAGGCGGTATTTCAATATCATCCTCAACCTTATACATTGGTGCTTTTCCTTTTTGGCTCAGGCCAGCAACCTTCTTCTTTGGTTCAACAGTCTCAGGAGAATAACATATTCCACTGCGAGTAAAGTGTCCTACTCCGCTAACACCTTCACTCACAACCTTGGACTTTTCACCCTTAGGTACAACGATATTGACATCATAATTCCACGGCACTGCCTTATTGTCCTTGTAAGGGAAAGGAGTAGGTACTTCGATTATCAAACTTGGTTTAACTTCTCGACTAACTTCTTCCTTCTTTGCCTCGTAATAAATCACCAAAGGTCTATCGACGCTGTAAGGGAAACCCATCGATTGATTATCAGAGGCGCATATTTCTCCTACTTCGGTCCCCTCCACCTTATCAAAGACCTTGACCTCCTTGTTATCCATCATGTCCTGAAGTAACTTTCTAAATTCTTTACAAAATTGGATGTCATGCCTTTCGACGCCATGGAAATCACAGAAACCTTGGTCTTTTGTACTAGCTTCTTTGAGAATTCTATTAGACGGGCAGAGCAAGCCATTTTCAACCATCATCTCCCATACATTTCACAAATGTGTCTTTACTTTAGCAACACAGCTTTTGGCTCGCCTTCCATCTTCATTTGTCACCGCATTCACATTTCTCTCAGTATGGTTAGGAAGAGGATTTTCAGCCACGTTACTAACACCATCAAAACGCAGAATGCCTGCATCAACAAGGTCTTGACCTCTCCTTTTGAAGGCGAGACAATTTTCTGTAGAATGCCCTTGATTTCCATCATGATACATACAACTAGCGTTAGGATCATACCATTTTGGATATGGGGGCTTCAGGGGTGCCATGTAATGTGAGGATATCAATTATTTCTCTAACAATTTCGGGTATAGTTCTCCGTATGGCACGGGGATTGGGGTGAATTGTGGTTTTTCAAAACTGGGTTTTGCTGGTCTTTGGTCATTTTTGGGTTGGCTTTGTGTGGGCATGATGTTTGGTGGAAACATGGCGAACGGTCTTTGATTATTCACGGCATATACAGGATAAGGAGAAGGTGTTGGATAGTAAGGACCTTGAGGTGGAACGTAGAAGTTTGAAGCGGGCGGTAATGAGGTTGTGGTTGGGATGAGCAAGGGTTGGAAATATGGTGTCTTACATTTCTGACCATATTAGTTTCTACCTCCTTTTTCCTCGCGGGTATTGCTCTTTTTGAACTTTCAGGGCCTTCCATCCTCCCGCTCTTGATGGCATTCTCTATAAGCTCCCCAGATATTACAATGTCTGCAAAGTCTTTCGTGGCACTTCCTACTAACTTATCGTAAAATGACGCCTTCAGAGTATTGATGAAGAGGACCGTTATCTCTGTTTTAGTCAATGGGGGTTCTACTTGAGTTGAAACATCCGTCCATCTTTGCGCATATTGTTTAAAAGTCTCCGTTGGATTTTTCTCCATCATCTGCAAGGTTAGTTGATCAGGTATCATATCTGATATATGCTTGTATTGCTTACAAAATGCTTATGCTAAGTCCTTCCATGATCGAATTTTTTCTCTACTAAGCTGATTATACCATCGAAGAGCTGATCCAATCAAACTGTCCTGAAAACAATGTATCAATAATTTGTCCTCATTCACATAGCCAGTCATCTTTCGACAAAACATGATAAGATGTGCCTTTGGACATCTCGTTCCATCATATTTTTCAAACTCTGGCACCTTGAATTTTGGGAGTAGGACCAGATCGGGTACCAAACTAAGCTCTTTAGTGCTTAATGCAAAGAAGACTTCAGTACCTTCTATTGCCTTGAGCCTTTCTTCCAGGATTTTATACCTATCTTGAGTATCATGATTATCAACCTTCAACCTTGCTATTTCTACTAGATCGTCCAGATCTGGAACAATTGGATCTGCAGGATTAGCTCTGAGATTCGATACGAACATCCCTTGCCCCATGTGAGCAGACGGTGCAGGATGTTGTTCTAAGACTGTAGGTTCCCTTTGGGGATATCCTTTTTGCATTGTATGGACATGAGAGGGAGTAAATCCCGAGGGTTAGAGTGGATCCTGATTAGCTCTTGACTGGGGCTCTATGGTATCGGGACTCTGCATGAGTCCCTTTTCTTTGGCCAAAGCTGTCATCATTTCCATCATTTTGGCCATTTGATCTCTTTGCTCGGATGATTCTTCTCGAGATCTCACCATAATATCTCTTACCTCTTGTTGTGACTTGGCCAATTGTTCTTGTAACTCTCTTTGGACCCTTTCCATCCTTTCGACTCTTTCATTGAGTTCAGTATCCATAGGTCTGGTCCTTAGACGTGTCCTGTAAGGATGATGCGATTCCAGACTTGTGTCGCAACTGTGGATTACACTATTTTAGCCTTAGTGATTATAGTAACACGTACATGCAATGAATGGATGAATGAATAAATGACAAATGAACATCAGTCATGAATAAATATGCGAGAATTTAGTGTTGATTTCAAGATAGTCCCATACTTAGGCATTTCATTAATCAAAGGAGTCTATTACAAAATGTTTTGCCATTTCAGATTTAACAGTTACACAAATTTCCTAGCCATGTCGCCTTGTTTCTTCACTCGTTCTAGGAACTCTGACATACTTGATCTTTGGCTTGGAGGGAATTGGTAGCTAAAGGCTTCGGCTTCATCTGATAATTGCACAATTTGTAAAGCTACCTTGCAAATTTCATTGATCAAGCCACCGAGATGCATATCCTTTTCTTGGAGTGCTCTTTTTTAGGCATGAATATCTCTGTCATGCTGATTATTCTTATCTTCTAGAGCTATTAGGAGGTCATCCAAATGGTGCTAATGAGCTTGCAGTGTACTTTCTAGACTTTGGATTTTCCTTTTTAGCTCCTGATGCTCAGACTGACTAGCCGTTAATTCTACAGACACAGCTTCGTATTCAGCATTCTTCTTCCTTAACTCTATCATAGCATGGGCAGCTCTTTCCTCCTCCTTCTTCACTTTTGCTTTCTAGAATTCCATTCCACCTTTGACGTTGCTTAGTTCTTCCTTCCATTCTGCCGACAATTTGCCCAATCCACTATTCCTTATAGTGCCTCTTAATTTCTTATTTTCCAAATGAAGGTCTCTTAAATCTTTTCTCGTGACCTCAACTTTTTTTTGGACTTTCTCGACTCTGGATTTTTCAATTTCAACATCAATCTTTAGCTGGTAGTTTTCCTCCTGAAGAGAACTAATATCTCGCAATAATTTGACTTTTTCACGTTCAAATTCCTATCTTGCTATTTCCAGCTCGGAAGGAATTTCCCCTGAGAACGGATTTTGGCAAGCATTATGAATTAGAGGCGTCAGTTGACTCTTCACTCGTCATTGCCTCCATATGTCATAATCTACAGTGAGAGTATCAGCATAGAGAGCCAATTCCATTAGATAAATTTTCTTCCAAGAACTCGCAGTATATCGATCCCTTTTCATGTAACCCTCACCCGTAAAGGTGAACTCTGATTGTGCCAATCCATCAGTAACTTGTACAAACTGTCACGAAGTGAATTATCTTTGAACCATTAATGGAGCATATTCAACTCCTCCCCACAATCCTAGCAAAGGCACCCAGTCAAGGTTTCCACACCTGTATAACAAAATAGAAGGACGGATCCAAGGTGCTCTCCAAGTTACATCTTCAGCACGAAGGTTCTGAAAAACCGAGACCCACTGCTGTTCAGTGACATCATTTGGCCAATATTTTTCAATGTATGCTTCTAAAGGAGTGAACGTTTTTGAAAACATATGGAAAGGTGTGTGCTCCACTTTCCAAAAGTGGCTAAAAATCCAAACGTTAAGTAACTGAGCACATCCGATAAAACGCCCTTCCCCTTTTCTCCTACAATTGTTTAGGGATCTAAAAGTTTCGGCCAAAATGGTCGGGACGGGGTTGATTCCATGTCTCAAATTTTCGAAAAAAATCCACTACCGCCACTTCAATTGCCCAAGAACTTTTGGGAAGACAATCAGTCTGTAAATGGCCAAGGCAAATAGATCCATTCTCTTCGAAATATCTGGATGATTCTGAACTAACTCCCGAAGAGAAAACCACGGAACACAACTTACTTCATTCTTCTTCTTTATTTGTTTCTCGGCCCATGCATTAGCCATCCCCGTCATCTTCATTAACTTTTTCTTGAAGGTCATTGGTTTAGGTTCCTTCACATATATCTTGTTGAGTTGCATATTGTCAATGCGAAGCAGAGCGGCATACTCTTCTATGGTCGGAGTCATGTCTTCTTGATTGAAAGTGAAACATTGATAGGCTGGGTCCCAGAATCGAACCATTGTTTGAATCAATTGCTCATTCACATTGATTGCTATAAAGTGAGCTATATCCCCATACTTTTTAGTGAAGACAACTCTGGTATCTGAGTCCCACTGTTTCCAAATCTTTGTCAAGTCTTCAAGATTGTTCTGACGAGCATTCGAAGTCACACGCTCAGGAAGATCAGAAATGTATCCTTCTTTTAAACTATCCCCTTTCGCTTTCTGAGTCCTCAAAGACCAATCTCGAACTACGGTATTTTTCTTGATTACTTGTGTAATTGACTCCTCCATCAGAAACCCGTTTTTGGCAACCAATCTCTAATCAACACATTCCTAATGAGATGCCTATGATGCATGATGAAAAATAAAATGAACACAAATAAACTTAGTTAGCAATCATGACAAATATAAACAAAGGAAAACTATGGAAAATCCAACAAACTGACCTACTTTTTTTTTGTCTACCCCATCATGCTTTACAAAATAAACTTACCCCACATGCTCATCAATTTACCCGATACAATTTATTAAACGGACCCGATTCCATTGCAAATAAATGTAAATGTAAAAGAACTACAAGGTAAGAAGCGTTTCTCCCATGTACTTATTTTGGTGACTATTCAACGGATAGAGGTTCGGCAGGGCTCTAATTGGGTAGCTCGTACGGTTCACTATATGTGGTTTTGGTTCTAGAAAGGTACTCGAATTGTCCATACTGTCACCTACTAAGGTTAGTACGGAGCCTTGGTTATTGCCCGTCATGGGCTTGCGAGCTCAATTCGAGGGATTACATTTACTATGCGGATGGACAAGTTAACTCACGAAAGCATAAGTCATATGTAACCCGGAAGTAATTCACTAGCCTGTGCGGAGGGACGAGTTAACTCACGAAGGCGTAGCGTTTAATTCCACTTAAACGGATGGAGCCCGGGTAGAGAGCTCATGTTATGCAAGAATGCAAGTGCACGGTGTGTGGGGAGAAACTCACAAACCTTTTTATTTTTTATTTTACAAAAACAAACAACTAAAAAAAGGTAAAACTTATAGCTGAAAAAACCAAAAAAATACACGTTAGAAAAATATTAATTTAAAAACCGAATGCAAATGCATGACTTTTCAAAACAAAATTCAAGGATCACAATTAAAAATTAATTTGAACAAGAAAATTTGAAAATTTTGACAACACGTGTTTAACATCAGACTCGACTCTCAAACAGTCACCAGTGGAGTCGCCAGCTGTAGCGACCTAAAAATTTCGGCATGGGACTAGTCGAAGTAATTATTGAAAATTTGAAAACAAAATCTTGATTTATTTGAAAAGCGGGTCACCACCAATCTATTTTCCTAGGTGTGATCAGACACCTAATAAATTCTCTTTTTAGAAGAAAAATTTATTTATTTTTCTAAAAAAGAGGTAATTTTTGGTCTACGTGAAAATCCAGAGAAAATTAGAGTTCGAGAGTCGGTTACGCGCGAGGAAGGTATTAGCACCCTCGCGACGCCCAAAATTGATATCTCGTTAAACGTATGTTGTCTTAATTTTCAAAAATACGAGTTCAATTTAATATTTAATCGTGATCCGATTGAAACACAAGAAATTTTTTAAAAAAAAAACACGAGAATTTGTTGAAAATACAAAAACACGAAATTTTTTTTAAAACGCGAAAATTTTGATAAATTACATGTTATCTTACTATATACATTTTTAAAGACAAAATTTTGATAAATTTACCGATAATTACAAAAATACATATTTTATTTCAAAACACGAGAATTTTAAGTTTTAATTTTTTTAAAAGGCGTCCCAAATTTAACACAAGCCAAATATATTCACCCAACATAGCAATGAAAATATCGACTTAATGTTAAATCGGTTCGTCGCTTTTTTATGAAAATTTAAAATAATAAAATTAAATATGAAGTATATAAAAATGCTAAAAAACCAAGAATATTAAAGATGAAATGTCATAAAAAACGTAAATTAAATTAAAAGTGGGTAAAAAAGAAAATTACCAAAAACTTGAAAATACGAGCTTGATGAACAGAATAATCGACCTTTTTTCCTATTTTTCCTATTTTCTTCTTTTCTCTTTCTTTTTTCTCTTTTTCTTCTCTTTTCTTTTTCTTTTTTTTTTCTGCTGGGCTAATGGGCGAACTGGGCCTATTGGGCTGTTGTAGGTTGAGCTGTTGGGCCGCTGGAGTTGGGCCTGTGCTGGGCTGCTGCAGGCTTGCTAATTTGGATGCTATTGGGCTAGCCTAATAGGCCTGCTATGGAATGCTTTTTTTTTATGCTTTTTTCTTTTTCTTTTTCTTCTTCTTCCTTTCTTTTTCAAAACCCTAGCCCCACGTCGCCGCTTGTGCTGTCGCCGTCGTCTTCGCCGTCGAGCCGCCGTCGGAGGCTCTCCTCTACTTCTCTTTTCTTCTCTCTTTCTCTCCTTTTTCCTCTTCTTTTTCTCTTTTTTGCAAGTTTTTTTTTTGATTTTTTCGTGGGTGTGGGGGTTCCAATTTTGGGGGTTTAAACCCATTTTATAGTTGTTTTTCTCTTCTTTTTTTGCAGAGATTAGGTGGCTAGGGGAGAGGGAGGCCATGCCTTAGGCCGGTGACCGGAAATCACGAAAATCAAGGGTGTAGGTGTGCAAGTTGCTGTCAGAAGGACCAAATTGCAAACACAGCAAAATTTCTGGGGCCAAAGTGTAATTGCAAGAAAATTTTGGGTCAAAATGTAATTTTGAGATAGTTCAGCGGTCAAAATGAAATTTCAAAAGGTTTAAAGGTCATAATGTAATTTTAAAAAGTTTAGTGGTTAAAATGCAATTTTAAAAAGTTTAGGGGTCAAAATATAATTTTTTATTTTTTGTATTTTTTGATTTTTTTATTAAAAAAAGAAATCGAGCCGGACAAAATTCAGTGATTACAAACATGTATCAGGGTTTCATCAGCTGCATGGTTGGCCAAGTAACAAATTCTATATCATGTCTAGCTTTAGAAGTGAATTCAAAAAAATTTTAAGGATCGAAATTGAATTATAAATTTTGTGAAATTAAAATATATAATTTTATCATATAATTCCATCAATTTTAAGAGACTAACCAGATTTCTTTTTCATTTGTAGGGTCAAAATGCATTTCTACTATATATTAACATATAACTTTATCATTTTAGAAGAGACTGGATCGCAATTGTTCTTATATCATCTAGTGTGTACATATCTATAAAAAATTTGAATTATATGTCCATCTATCTTAATTATGACGTGGATGATTCTTTAAAAAAAAGATGGGTTTTTTTCCTTTAGTGACAAAAGACCATCATTATCATGTAACGTGGAACAAGGGATCAATTATGCTCGTAGAACACTGAAGTGAAGTGGATTTATCTTTCCATTTATCCATGGAAAATACAAACTCAAAATTTCTAAAGAAAATTAGCTACTCTAATTACTTTTGGTCCAGCCTTAACTTAAAAGGGACACATATCCATACATTTTCTCATATTAGAATTGCATTGCACTTAATGTTTGGTGAGATATAGTCATAGAGTGAGAAGAATATTCTAAAGATAATATTTGGGTAATTCCTTTTGAACATAACTTGTACGTATGTAATATGGATGTATCTCTATTGTATATGTAAATATTAACTCGTTAATTATGTGATACTCAAAATATAATTTAATTTCATCGAATATATTACCAAATACAAGTTGATTAGTTACATAATTCATTTTAAGAGTAAATTGAGAGTAACTGATGTTCTTCCTTGAACAAAGCGACTTTGATATAAAAGCAATACTATTCTATTTTACTAATATCATTCCATGCATTTCCTAATTAATTACATAATTCATTGTGTGATCTTTACAGCCAACATAAATATTAATTTTATCACAAAATAATTTGATAAAACTGCAATTAGTGGGACATTAGTTACTCTTTTGTAATTACAAACATCTCTAATTCTCAAACGTGGTTACTGTATACTATAAATATAGATTTTGATGCAATATATATGAATAAATATCAACTTTAATTTAATGTGCACTTGTATATAAAAACTTTAATTTGGTGCAATTCTATACGTGAAACTCTTATTGTGGTTCACATATATACTTGAAACTTTAATTTTGATTTAATCATATACATTTAAAGAAATAAATACATCAATTTATTTTTATATCGGGTAAATATAATTATTTATGTATGTAATATATAAATATAAAATGATGTTATATCAATAATCGTGTTAATAAGTTACAAGAATTGAATCAAATTAAAATTTTAAGTATAAATTTACATAAAATCAAAATTTATGTATACAATTACATATTAAACCATAATTCATATATAATTTTGATATTTATCCCAAATATAATATACAAAGACTCTAATTGACTTTAACACATTAATGTGGAGTTTTATTCTTTTAAGAATTAAAATAGTTGTTATAATAAAAATTAATATGTCTATCTATCTATTGATCTATATTTATTTATATTACATTTTATCTATCTGTCTTATAAATCTACTATATTACTATGTAAATCTATATTTATATTATATATTAAATGATTAATTGAATGGGGCAAAATTACAAGTATATGCTAAGTTTTTTTTTAAATTACGTTGATTTTCTGAAAATTTATCGATCTATGCTGTTTTTGAAGAGAGAGAAAATTGTGTCCTACAGGGTGCGTTTTCACTGATCTTCCAGAGAAAACGCACTACGTAGGACGCATTTTCTTCTCTCTCCTAAAAATGCGTCTTACGTGGCGAGTTTTCTCTAGAAGATCAGTGAAAACGTACCCTGTAGGATGCGTTTGCTAGCCAACAGTAACTTCCCAATGGGGATAAGTCCAACGACTATTTTTTTCCTCCTATATAAACCCTGCAATTCTCATTTTATTCAATTCAAATCTCCACTCTCAACTCTCAATTTATTTTTCTCAATTTCTTATTCTCAATTGCCAAATTTCGATTTTTTATTGTAAATTCTCAATTCCCAATTTTTTGAAAAAAATATTGTCTAAACCGTTTGCTTTTATTTATTTCTTCAATTTTCAATAGCATATCAACTTATTCGTTTGGATGACAATCACATCTCCGACGTTTAATTAGAAATGGTAAGACAATATTAATTAATTATTTAATTTTATTCTGTTAATTAATATGATTTTAAGAAAATATTATTAAATTATTTAATTTTAAATAGTTAGGTTTCATCCTATTTAGATTATTAAATGTTTATGTTTGTACACTCAGGCCGAAGATAGAATATTGGAGACGTACATAAACAACTTAAATGAAGGTGCACCAGGGGTCATCCATGGTCACTTGCAAGATGCAAGCTTTTTATACGCGAGCTGCATGCTCGGGGGGACTAAATTGGATCCCCCATTCATCAGTGCTTTGGTGGAGAGATGGAGACCGGAGACGCACATGTTCCATATCCCTTACGACGAGTGTACAATTACATTCAAGGACGTCAGTTTACAACTTGGTGTAGTATTCAATGGGGATGTCGTTACGAGGCCGATTGTCAGTGTCGATTGGAGTGCAACATCCGAGCACCTACTGGGGAAGGTGCTGAACATGTTTAAGGGTAGCCGGATCAAGATGGGATGGTTGGAGAAGAACTTCTAAACTATTGAGGCTTTAGCAAGTGACGTTGAAAAGGAACAATGCGTGCACACATCCATCTTGAGGTTGATCAGGGGTCTGCTAATGCCAGATAAATCTAGCAATTTGGTACACTTGAGGTGGCTACTACTAGTAGCCTACTTGATAGAAATGGGACAACTTAGTTGGGGATTGGTGGTGCTGGTGACATTGTATCGAGAAATGTGTTGGGCGATGATACCAAAAAAAAGCTAAAATAGGCGGTCACATGCTCTTTCTTCAATTGTGGGCATAGTATCAGCTACCGTTTTTACGCCTCTGAGTGCAAGCTCCTTATGAATTTCCGTTCGTAACATGGTAAAATTCATTTGATAATATTGTTACTGTATCAAAATATTCATTGTTGTAATTTTGAAATAACATATTTTCTGTACAGGTGGAACAACCTTACCAGATACAGCGGTATACCGACTGAGCTTGAGGACATTCGACTATCTTTAGACCAACAAAGAAAAAGTGAGGTTAGTTTATTATTTTCAAATTTATCAGTTTTTATTCCAACATTTTAAATTATATATTTGGAACATGTTGGAATTTATAAATTCGTACCGCATTTTGTATGGATGCCATACGCAGATCTGAGGATTCAAGAATGCATCCCGGATGAATTTTTGGCCAACCACAGAATCTGGCACGTTAAAGTGCCATTGATCGTGTTTGCAATGGTTGAGATGCATGAATCCTGTCCAGTGATATGACATTTCGAGTGTACACAGCATATTCCAACTGCACACTTCACTTCGTATTTCTATGCTGAGAGCATGTAACAGTAAAGTTCACCGCATGTTGTATGTTGTACCACTTAACTATGGCCACAAAAGCATCTTTGGATTCAAACTCCATCTCAACTTCTAAATAATTGAAACCCATGGAATTTGAAGTCACATGCATTTGTCTTCTATGAGGAAGGTCTAGGAATTCTAAACCATCCATAGCAACAACATCGAGGGTGCGCATGTGGGGTAGAGGTTTGTAGGTAGTGAAATTGGGATCATCATATCAGGGGATGTTTGAAGTCTGACTGTTAGATCCACCATCCTTCGGTTCAGAGGGAATGGGATCCGGTTCTGATATCACCACAACTTTCGCACCATTCAGCATGGGCTCCTCCACTGGGTTGTTATCTGTCACGCAATCATCTTCGACCTCCTCATTGTATTGAGGTTGTCAGGATGTGCCTTCACTGAATGATGTTGTTGGGAGTAGATCCTTCATTCTTGTGAATCCTACATCAACCCCAAAATCACTTCTATTTTTACCCCCTCAATAACTTGATGATGTACATGCTTGAGTGTTACTGGTATTGATCATCAGCATCACAAAATTAAGATAAAAAAATTGATGAAATGTCGTGTGGGTGTATCGTACGCATGTTGACTAGATATACCCAAATGTCTCCCAAAATTGGTATCGAAGGGCAAAATCGATGAATCCCTATCCATTGATGATGACTCCGATAGGTATTAGTATGAGCTCTACAACAATGTTTTGAATTGATCGCGTAAATGTGTGGTGGGACTTTAAGCTTCCTAATTCAGAGTTGAACTTGGTAGGCACCATGCAGACAAAGCTCGAGCCACCTACATCCTCTTTGGTGAAGTCGGCATACAACCCCAGTACAATATTTCTATTGGAGCAATGGGATTCAGTTACCTACTCTAGATCGTTGCCCCTCATGATCTCATAGATGGCATATCTAACAAGATTATATGACGAGATATATCTATATTTGAGGCTCAAAATTCTTTTCTAGATCCCCACTTTGTGCCTAATACTTGTTTGAAGCTCTTTCAACGTTAAGCCATGGTTGAATGCCAGATCTTCGGATTGCGTTGAAACAAAAATGGGGTCATTCTCGGTCTCACAAATTTGACCATTGTAATGGATAACTGCTCTGATTCAATTGCTCATATCCACAGAAATACCCTGTTCCATATGTTTAAAATCGAGGACATAGTAAGAAAACACTATTTTTATTATCCAAAACCCTAAACTTACATGTAATTTAATGATTTACCTTTGCAAAGATAGCAACGTATGAATGAAATACAAGCTTGCACGACAACACTTATTACTTTTAATGCCAAGTAACCTTCAAGAACCTGCTTCAAAAGTCGTATAGAAAGCTTCAACAACATGTTTCAAAAGTTGTATGGAAAGCCAAATGCTTGTATTATGCTTATAAAATTTCCAAGGGTTGAAAATGCTCCACCAAAGGTGCGTTTTACAAGAATCTTGAATTTTATCCCAGGAATCTTAAACTAAAGAAAACCCTAAAGAGAAAACGCCCCTCGTAGTAGGTATTTTCAATTGGTATGTCAGAATGCTCTGAAAATGCCCCTACTAGGAAGTGTTTTCCACTTAGAAAAGTAGGGAGAAAACTCTTCCTACAAGAGGCACTTTTACTGATGAAAATGCCTCCTGCTCATGGTGTTTTCCCTCTGGGCGTTTCAAACCCCTGCCAAAGTTAATTTACTTTTGTGACTGAGGCTTGCAACCTGAGATTCCCGGGATAGAAATTTTTTTACATTTTATCCTCCCCATTCCCTATATAATTGCACTAACCCTAAACATCCTCACCTCACCCACATTTCTAAATTATTTTTTATTGATCTCGTATTTTAAAATTTTCAGGTTTAAAAATTTATTTCCCTCACATTGAGAGACACATAGTTTTATTTTTAAGTTATGTTTGGGTTCATGGTAATGCTATGTAGCTGGGTGACTTACAAATTCCACTTGCTGTATGAACATGAAGCTATCACCCGAGAAGTTGGGATCGCATTGCAACTCAAGTTCCAAGTGGACGGTGATTATATTGTCTCGAGTTGAAGTGTAATCAAGGCTTCAAGTTTACAAATGTAATGTTATTGAGGGATGGAGCATAACTTTGGCCCTAGTTGGCGGTGAATATGAAGGCACGACAATGATTTTTTCCATCACCAAAGGAGGATGCTATATACCACCGAAATAGAAGTGCAAGGGAGGAAAACGCGATGTCGTTTTAATATAATCAAGTAATTAGGTGGACATAGATAAAATGAATTACTTGATTATACTAAAATGCATTTTTCTTTCTCGTACTTCTTTTTTTGTGGTGAATAGCATCCTCCCCTGATGATGAGAAATTGGAACCCATGTTACGCTCCATCCCTTGATAGCATACAATTTGTAAAATTAAAGCCTTAGTTATAGTTCAACCAAAAAACGTATAACCATTTTCAACTGGGACCTTAAGTTGCAACACAATCTAGCTTCTCGGTTGATAGCTCCATGCTCACATATCAGATGAAATTCGTAAGTCACCCAGCTCCATGGCACCACCGTAAATTCAAACATACTTTAAATGTAATGCCCCAAAAATTTAATTTTTGATTTGTTAAATTTTGCTAAAGTGATCTGTTTCAGTGGTTAATTGTGCCTTGATTGTGTGTTTGAGGTCATACGTTGAAGCCTCAGTTTTGGGAAATTTGATTATTTTTAACCATATCCCTATTTCTGGTCTTTTGATTACATGTAATTTTTGCCTAACTTGTAAAAGAATGAGTCTGTTGGTTCAGTGGTAAGATGTTAGCTTACCCTTTGGTTCTGTGTTTGAATCTTTGTTTGAGCAAAAAGTAAATTTATTTTTGTTGGTATTTAGTGTACTATCCAAGTTGGTGGTGTTAGAATTGAATTAAAACTCTTGCAAAAGATGATAAGTTACCAAGAGGTTAGTTGGTTAGGATTTTGTTTTATTTTTTTAAAAAAATACTAATAGTATAATATTATTAAAATATTATTATTTTATTTTCATTTCCCCAAAATTTGCTCTCATCTTTTCACGTTCTTTTTCTTTCTATTGTTTTCCTTGTGTCCTTTTTTGCTATTTTTTTCCTCAAACAAATATCAATTTCTATCTCAGTTCTTTTTCTTCTGTTTGTCATTACTGTTCTACTCGTAACCCATTCTTCTTCCAATATCATTTCGCTATTCCATTCGAAAAGTACTCGAGGTAGGTGAAGTTTTTATTTTTGATAGTTGATAAGTAAGTTGGGGTTTTCTTTATTCTTTGTAATGGAAGTGATTGTTGATTGTGTTTATTCATTTTAATGCTTGGTTATGGGAGAATCATTAGACGTTTGGTGTTCCTCCAATGATTTAATTATCGCGTGGTTGCTGTTCATTTATTGGTAAGTGTCTAAATATGTTTTTAGGGATCAAATGAGGGCGTTTGTGTTCAATTCTTGATTTAAGTGTACGATTCATCGCTAAATTAGTCGATTGAATCTTATTTTTAGGTTCCGGAAGTCTTGTAGTTGTTTCGGTCTCAAAATCGAATCAAGTGTGTAACAAAAACTTGAGAAAATGGTGAACAAAAAAAGTCAAAAATTAGGGTTGTTAACGTTACATGGCTGTGTGAGAGACCATGTGAGCCATATTCTGGGCCAGTGGGACTGTGTGAGCCACATAGACGTGTGGGAGACTATGTAGGCTACACGGGCATGTTGGCCCAAATTCTGAAATTTTCCCCTATGGCTGTAAACGTTGTTCAGGTTGAACGTAGGCTTTCTCGTAGGGTCTGTATGAAATGAGTGAAGTTGTAAAACATTATATTTGATGTTCTATTAGCGTAAAATTAAATATATGTATGCATGATTGATAAGGAATATATTAAGTAGGATCTGTAATATATAAATATTGTATGTTATCTGCTAAGCATGACCTGAGTCTATATCAAAACATGTATGTCTTATACATTTCAGATATATGTTAGTTCTACATATGCACTGGGGTGGGAATTATGTTTGAGGAGGAAGTGTGGGCAATTTAATTTATCTGCTATTTCTGGTGGCTCAGCCACATACATATTTGTTTTTGGTGGATTATCGCCTAATGATTTGGCAGGTAGGTTGCAATTATTCTGAAATGTGACATAAAATCACATAGCGGTGTGTAGGTTTGAAAGGGTATTTAATACTTTATATGGTGTGTAGGGATGGTCGAAGTTGATGTGTAGCGGTTGGGGGTGGGAATTTAAATTTGCATATGATAAGTTCTGATTCTGATTCTGATTATGAGTTATGTGATGATTTTGATTCTGTTATATGTTACACACTTAGCTTGTAAGCTCATTTTCTGTTTGTTTGATTCTCAGGTAATCCTCAGACTTAGGCGGGTCAGTGTGATGGGAGCTCGGTTAATTAACTTTCCATTAATTATAGTATTTCAATTTGGTTTAATTTGTTTTAGACTGTTTGGACTATTTTTTTAAAAAAAATTGGTTTTATTTTTCGATTTTAATTGTCTAAACGTTTTTGGATAGTTTAAAATTTATCATTAAACATTAGATTTTACAATAATAGATCCGCGTTTTTGAAAACCTGAATTCAACTAAGAAATTCGCTACAAACTTAAGTGTTTACCATTAAATAATCAAAAAATTTACCGAAAAGTTAAGAATATATTTTCCTTAAATATATACTCGAATTTTATACAACAAAAGCTAGCGTTGTTTTACAAGTCAAACAGTTTCTAGATTTTTAGATAGATTACAATAACTTCTCCAGATTTGGCCATAACGTCTAGGCCAGGTTTGGGGTGTTACATTAAAACTATAACAATGTTTATCTCAAACACGAGAAAAAATAAATATCCAAACTTCTAATTTCAAACTGAAAGAAAAAGAGAAAAAAGCATTTTCACTGTTCTTCTAGGGAAAAAGTGCCATGTAGGTCGCATTTTTAGGAAAGAGAAAAAAACGTGTCCTACGTGGCACACTTGTCAATATTGTTTTACTCGTAACCCATTCTTCTTCCAATTCCATTTTGTTTTTCCGATTCGATAAGTACTCGGGGTAAGTGAAGTTTTTATTTTTTATAGTTGATGAGTAAGTTTGGGTTTTTTTTATTCTTTGTAGTGGAAGTGATTATTGATTGTGTTTATTTGTTTTAATGCTTGATTAGGGGAGAATCGTGAGACATTTGGTGTTCCTCCAGTGATTTAAGTATTGCATGGCTGCTATTCATTTACTGGTAACTCTTCGAATATGTTTTGAGGGTCGAATGAGGATGTTTGTGTTCAATTCTTGATTTAATTTTATGAATCTTCGCTAAATTAGTCAATTGAATCTTATTTTTTAGGTCTTGGGAGTCTCATGGTTTCTTTGGTATCAAAATCTAATCAGCCATGTAACGAGAACTTAAAAAATAGTGAATAGCGAACGTAAAAAATTTGGGTTGTCGACGTTACACGGCCATGGCAGGCCATGTGAGAGACTGTGTAAGCTACACGGTTTAGGCTAGTTGGGTCGTGTGGGCCACACAGGCTGGCCAAGTAGGCTGCGTGTGCTACACGGACGTGTGGGCCCAAATTTTGAATTTTTTTCTTAGGGTCATAAACATCGATGGGTTGAATGTAGGCCTTTCATAGGGTTTGTATGACATAAATTAAGTTGTAAAATACAATTTCTATTGTTCTTTTAGCGTAAATTTTGATATATGCACACATGATTGATAATGTATATGTTAAGTATGATCTGTACTATGTAAATATGGTATGTTATCAACTAAGCATTATTTGAATCTGTATCAAAGCATGTATGTCGTATACATTTTGAATATATGTTAGTTCTGCTTATGCATTCGGGTGGGAATCATGTTTGAGGAGGAAGTGTGGGCAGTTTAATTTATCTATCATTTTTGGTGGCTTAGCCACATACATATCTATTTCTAGTGGATTATTACCTAATGATCTGGCAACTAGAATGTCGTTATTTTGAAATGTGACATACAATCACATAGCGGTGTGTAGGGTTGGATGGTTATTTAATACCCTATATGGTGTGTAAGGATGGTCAGAGTTGGTGTATAGAAGTTGGGGGTAAGACTTTAAATCTACATCTGATAAGTTCTGATTCCAATTCTAATTATGAGATATGTTCTAATTCTGATTTTGTTATACGTTACATACTTATCTTGTAAGAACATTTTTTGTTTGTTTGATTCTCAGGTAATCCTCAGACCTAGAAGGGTCGGTGTGATGAGAGCTCAATTAATCAAATTTCCATTAATTATACTATTTCAATATGGTTTAATTTGTTTTGGACTATTCGAACTTTTTGGACTATTTTTTTAAAATTTGGGTTTTATTCTTTGATTTTAATTGTTTAAACATTTTTGGATTGTTCAAATTTATCTGCAAAACATCAAATTTTACAATAATAAACCGCGTTTCCTAAAACAAAACTCAACTAAGAAATTCGCTACAAACTTAAGTGTTTACAATTAAATATTCAACAAATTTAACGAATAGTAAGAAATGTATTTTCCTTAAATATATACTCGAATTTTATACAACAAAAGCTAGTGTTGTTTTACAAGTCAAACAGTTTCTGGATTTTCATATAGATTAATGTCTCCAGATCTGGCCATAACGTCTAGGCTGCGTTTGGGGTGTTACATTTGGTGGTATTAGAGCCAGATTTAGAGCTCGGACTGTGATTTTGGGTTCAAATTTTTGTGAAAAATGTTTTTTTGAATAAAATGTCTTTCTACTTAAAACTAAAAAATAGGTTTATGAAATTCCGAGTCTCCAACGTTGATCCTTTAAGTACTTCTACCTTAGTTAAACTTTTAGTTTAGAAAAAAACACTATAATATTAGAATTACTCTATGATGTTAGAGACTGTAACAACTTTGTAAACTCTTCTGTTAATATATGATAATAAACATGAAAACTGATACATAAAATTTTGATAATGTAGATAACATACAATAAGTATGCGTGGAACACGTGGATGAGGTACTCATAGGTGTGATGGGTGCCGAAGTGGGGCTCGAGTTGAGTCCTCCTTGATGGGAAGTATGCCCAACCTTGATACAACTGAAACTTTGAAAATGTTAATTGTTGAGATATGGTGTCAAACTTAGACGGCTGGGGATGACGTATTATCCTAAGCCATGTTGAGAGTAATTGGGACAGTCGTTGGACCTATTTTAGATTTGAGGGTTGAGGGTCGGTAACTGAATGACTTCAATCCAATGAAGCAGAGGTATTTTGGGGCATCGTTGGAGTCACACAGGCTATGACTGAGTATTGGATGGTGGCCACAAAGAGGAATATAAATGATATAGACTGTACTCCTAAGTAGAAATTAAAGGGTCTAATGTCCTTGCTTTGTGATGAAGCTTACCAATAGTGCCTGACCATTAAGGAAGGTACTCAGCCTGAGCAGATTACTTGGGAGTATTTTTGAACGCCTTCTAGAGAAAATATATGGGTGCAATTTATGTGGAGGCTCGTAGACACGAGTTTATGAGTCTTACTTAGAGTGATAGGAATATGGCTGAATATGAGGCAAAATTTCTAAGGTTAAGCATATATGCTCGTGGGTTAGTCATGACTGATTACAACAAGAGCATTTGATTTAATGAGGGGATGAGGATAAGACGAAAATTTTTGAGGAGGTTAAGCACACTAAATGCGTAAAGAGGGACAATGACAGGGGCCAGACTAAGTCTAAAAAGGATTCGGGGCCCTTTAGCTCGTTTTCCCAGCCTAAAAAATGAGGCAAATTTAATAGACTTCTAGGTGAGTTTTGGAGGAGGTTGGGAGGTTATTTTCGATGCGGATCTATGGAGCACCATACTAGGGATTATCCGTTCCATTCTGATCAGGTGCAAGCTCCAGCTCTGGGTTTGGTTCAGCTCTAAAGGGTAGTCAGCAGCCATGTAGGGGCAGTGGGTAGGCCAGAGGTGGTAATGGTTTGGGTTGGGGTTAAAGAGTATCAGGCAGAGGTGCAAATAAGATAAAGGCTAGAGAGCCTGCTTTGGTATATATGGTGAGGCACTGTGAGGACAGAGACACCACAGATGTTATTGTTGGTACATTCTTTATTAATTATGTTCTGTATTTTGCACTAATAGATATAGTGTGAACACATTCCTATATAGCTAGTTCTGTTTCTGTGAATTTGAGTATTCTAGTGGAGAGTACTTTTGGTGAGGTTTCTATTATTAGTCCACTAGGTCAGTCAGTATGAGTCAATAAGGCTTTTAGGAGAGTTCCACTAGAGATACAAGGTGTTGCATTTCCAGCTAATTTGATGGAGTTACCATTCGAGAAGTCAATTTGATACTGGGAATGGATTGGCTCATGAAGTATCGAGTTAGCTTAGCCTATGCCATTAAAAGGGTGACTTTGAGATCTTAGGGTGATTTGGAGATTATCATGATCGGCAAGTGTTGAGATTACCTCTCCAATGTGATCTTCGCTCTTGTAGCCGAAAAGTTAGTTTGGAAAGGGTGTGAGGCATTTCTGCCTTTGTGCATGATTCAAGTTCTGTGGATTCGTCTATTGGGGATATTTGAATGATTAGGGATTTTTTGCATGTCTTTCCCGAAGAATTGTTAGGGTTGTCTCGAGATAGGGAGGTTGAGTTTGGTATTGAGATTTTACTGAATACAACTACAGTGTCCATCACTCCCTACTGCATGGCACCGATGGAGCTTATGGAATTGAAAGCTCCACTTCAAGAACTTTTCAATCAAGGGTTCATCAGACCTATTGTGTCTCCATGGGGAGCACCGACTTTATTTTTAAAGAAAAAAGATATTACAATGAGGATGTGTGCAGATTACTATTAGCTAAATAAATTGAAGGTAAAGAATAAGTACCCACTGTCGAGGATTGATGACTTGCTCAATCAGTTTCGTAGGGCCTCTATATTTTCTAAGATAGACCTTCATTCTGGGTACCATCAGCTAAAGGTTAAAGAGGCTGATGTACATAAGATTGCCTTTAGGACTTGTTATGCCGCATTCATGGATCTTATGAATCGGGTTTTCTAGCCGTATTTGTATCGATTTGTTGTGGTTTTTATCAACAATATACTAGTATACTTGTAAAATCTAATTTATATAGGTTTTTAGTAGTGTATGGCACCTTTTTACTTAAAAATAATGTTAATCCCGAGTCTTTGATAGTTAAAGGGTGAATTTTGCTTATATTTAGATAATGAACTTGATTTAATAAAGAATGTAATTTTATGCTATTTTGCATTAAATGTAATTTTATGCTATTTTGTATTAAATTTGTGTAGAATTTAGTTATTTTATGTGACATACTAACTTTGATTTAGTTATTACAGTTGAACCAAGGAATTATGATTGGCTTATTGATTAAATTCACATAAACATGAGCCTATTTTCACTTTACATGGATGATAACATCAAACAAATTTGGATCATTAAGAAATTAATTTAATCCAATTTATTTTGGTTTAATTAAAGAACAAATCTGACAAGCAATTGGGTCAGTAAACCGTCCAAGTAGGGGAAAGTAAAGCCCAGTTTGGAAATGGCACTTGTGTAGTCCAAGATGGGCTTTTGGGAAATTTATTCGGAGGTCCTCATACTTACAAAACATTCAGAAATCAGTCCTCAAAAAATACTCTTGAAATCATCCACCACCTTGCTTGATTCAAGCATTATTTCATGCATGAATCAAGCAACCAACAACCATTCCTCTCCACAATATGTGGCTTGCCATGGGAAACAAAAATCTAAGGGATTTCAAAGCTGTTTTTAGCAAACCTACTAGCCATCCTTCAAGTATAAATAGACCCCTTCATTCCACTATTCAATCATCCCTCATCCCTCATCCCTCACATCTCATATCTCATTCTTCACTTCATCATTATCTCAATTCTTCATCCTTTTCCTTCCCATCATAATGTAACACCCTTAACCCGTCACCATCGTCAGATTAGGGTTACAGAGCATTACCGTACAATTGGAAACATTTAAACATTTTGACATTCAATCTTTATCCAGAATGCTGGTGTAAACACCATGGGTTTATTTATTTATACAAATATGGAGTTAAATTTGTTTTATACATATAATAATTTGTACTGTAATGCTTCGTAAACCTTATCCAGCGACAGAGACGGGTTAGGGGTGTTATACGATGTTTGAACAACAATGATTTCAAGTCTAAGATCATACATGAAATTATCATAATGAGAAATGACGTGACTATTACATAATAATCCAAGAATCATTCTCATTGTGGGTCAATCCAGTATATTATCCCTAACATATACTTATGTGTTGACTTGATATCACCTATCCATAACACTTATCATCAGCCAAGCACAAATTAGTCTCAATGCATTATTGTTGTCTAAGACCACAATAATATTTGACTAAGGACATTTAAGAATGATCATATCAATATTCTTAGGTCTTTATCATTATACAACTTATTTAACACATAAATAAAGATTGAAAACAATAATGAAAATGTCCTTTAATAAACTAGATAAAATATGTTATTACAATCATCATATGATTGATATTTGGGTATACTCGAATAGTTATTTAGGAGAATATGATATTCATTTCCTGTTAAAAATGCAGAACCAAATCAACTACTATTTATTTGTAACTTTTACTGCTCATAAGCATCTCATGGTTCTTAAGCTCGATAAGAGATTATTCATGAAGAAGGATTGAAATCGGAGATATTTGAGTTCTTTAGTCATTGTCTCACACAAATTTATTAGTATTATGCTATTGAATTGTCTTCGTCGTTTAGGAGTAAACTGGAACTTGTAGCGGATGTTCTGTGTTTCAACGTTGAAGTTTCTAAGCAGGTAATAAATGAAGATCCTTATAAAGATGGATTATTCTTTAGAAGGGTCAATCCTTTAAAAATCAAAACTGATTCTTCTTAAAAATATTCCTTTTTTAATTAATTAATTAATATTAATTAATTATTTATTTATATTACCAATAGGTAAAATAGTGAAATAATCTTAGTAGAAATTCTACCCTTAATAAATAAAGTGATCTGAAATCAGCCATTCTTACATAGAAGTAGCTACTTTTTTTCTTAGGGGGGAAAAATCATTATCATGTAGGAAGAAACAAGGTAGTGAATATATATGTACGTGGAAAAGTCAATTGTATTTGTCTTCCAATTTTTTCCATGGAATATGAACTCACAACATCATTGCCTCTGGTCCAACCACCTTTGGCTTAGTCTTTACTTAAGGGATACATTTTTTCATATTACAAATGCACTGCAATTAATTTGGGAGAACATGCCATTGTAGAGAGTGAAAAGGATATTATAGCAATGATGGTGTACGAGAGTTTTTTGAATTTGCCAATCAATTGCTGATTCAATTGTAATTAACTTTATTAACTGCAAAAGTAAAATTCGAGATGGACACATACGTTGAGTTGTGCAATTCAAAAAAACTTCTGGCATTTGCAGGATCTTTACCACAGAGTCGAAGACATTTTGATTATGACAAATTGCATAATAACCCAATTGCAAAGCAAAGATGCAACTGAAGCAGCAGCTGAAACATGAAACTGATACTAACAATCTTCTCCTAGTTAGTATATTATCTAGTACGTATAGGCCTATAACAAATTTAAACAATCTTCTTAATAAAGATGGATTATTCTTTAAGATCGGTCACTTTTAAAAAGATCAATCCAACGGACCTCTCTTATAAATGGATTGATTATTTTTAATTATTTATATATCTTCTTTTTATTCTTTATATTATCAATGGTAAAAGTGTTGAAGCAATTTTAGTAACAATTCTACCAATAAAATAAAGTGATTGGAGATGAACCATATATAAGGAATGTTGTTTGAATTAGACTAAATTGACAGGTTATATCAAAAACTGGTCATGGTATTGGTCTGGTTAACGGGTTAGAACGATTGACATGTGAATCGATACAGACTAATTGAATTGAGTTAAGAGTCGATTGAATTGATTGAACTGTGTTTTTTTATTTTTATTTTTTATAAAATTTTTAATAAATGAACCAATCGAACTAAAAACTGATGGTTTGATGGATTTTGATGTGATTATGAAAATATTGTGTTCTTCCTTTTAAAAAATCATTATCATACATTTTCTCGTATCACTATTGCACTGAAATTAATGTTGGGGCAGATGCAATTATAGAGCAAAAAGAGTATTGATAAAATGTTATTTTAACAATATAATTGAATAGTTTAATTATTTTTAAATTGGGAAAGAATGAAATCTATGCGATGACTAAATCAAACAAATAAAATTTATATAAAATAAACAAAATGTAAAAATTAAAATTTAATTTATCCAATATATTACATTTTAAGTAAGTCTTTGGTTATTCCTAACACAAGTGAATAAAACTACTTGAATTTATATTAGAAAATTATTTAGTAAATTAATAAATATAATTATTTTAAAATTAAATGATAACATTAAAATGTTATTTATTTTTAGTTTCAATCTTTTAATGTAATCTTTTATTATTATTTTTGAATAGTTTTGGATAAAAGATACATATGTGAAAATTTTGAATATCTCATTTTATAAAAGAATTGATAATTTATTTTAAATTTTTAATAAAATAAAATTATTTTAACATTTTTACATTAAGTGAGAAGTCTAAGATCATACATGCAATTATCATAATGAGAAATGACGTGACAATTACATAATAATCCAAGAATCATTCTTATTGTGGGTCAATCCATTATATTGTCTTTAACATATACTTATGTGTTGACTTGATATCACATATCTATAGCACTTGTCATCAACCAATCGCATATTAGTCACAATACATTATTATTTATTGTCTAAGACCACAATAAAACTTGACTAATGATATTTAAGAATGATCATATCAATATTCTTAGGTCTTTATCATTATACAACTTATTTAATGATAAATAAAGATTAAAACAATAATGAAAATGTCTTTTAATAAACTAAGTAAAATATGTTAATACCATCATCATATGATTGGTATTTGGGTACACTCCAATAGATATTTAGGAGAATATGATATTCATATCCTCTTAAAAATACAAAACCAAATCAACTACTATTTATTTGAAACTTTCACCGCTCATAAGCATCTCATGGTTCTTAAGCTTGATAAGAGATATTTCATGAAGAGGCACTAAAATTAGAGACTTGATGTGTAGGAATTCTTGAGACACTGATTTCATTGTTGGTCGAGCTTTGGGTTTGGCCCGTAAGCATGCGAAAGCAATCACAGCAACAAAAGCGATGTCTCCTGCCATTTTTCGATTTCTTGGGGCTGATAATCGAGGGTCCAAAATTTCATTTAACATGACATTTTGGATACTAGATGGTGATGACGATGATGTTAGTGTTGACAACAATTCACTAGGATGCTTTCCCATCAATATTTCCAATGCCAACACTCCAAAGCTATATACATCACATTTTTTAGTCACAACTAATGAATAAGCAAGTTCTGTAATTAAAACAAAAAAGAATTGTTAAAAATAGATATGAATTTATAATGTGCAGTCAATTTTAGGTGCATGTGTAGTTGCATTTGATTTTTTAATCTCAAGTTAAAAGAAAAAATTTATTTATATTTGATCATTGCTAATTTTGCTTTTCCTATTTGTTTCCAATAATATGTAATTCAAAACAAATAATCAGTAAACTAAGAATGAATGGAGCTAAATAAAAAGGGAAAAAGAGAGTGAATGTATAGAACCTGGGCAATATATCCATACGTGCCAACAATTACAGTTCGATTAGATGAATCAGGATCAAGAAGTCTTGCAGTCCCAAAGTCAGCAATAAAAGCTTCCAATTCAGAGTTCAACAAAATGTTATTGCTTGAGATGTCTCGATGAACAATTGGAGGGTTGCAATCGTGATGCATGTAAGATAGAGCATGTGCGACACCTTTGACAATGATCACTCTTTTGGTCCAATCCAATTCCATAGCTTCCTCATCAATGCTCAAGGCATAAAACAAGCTTCCCTTTTCCATATATTCATAAATCAAGAACATGCAATGATTGTGGAGACAAAATCCGTGGAGCTTGACAATGTTCTTGTGTTGTATTTCTGTTAAAAACTTGATCTCATTTCGGAAACCTGTATCATAAGCCCGCTGCTCAGCTTCCAACCGATGGAGTTTTTCAATGCAACAACTTTGCCACTTGGTAAGACTGCTCTGTAGTCACTGCCATAACCCCCAGTTCTAATGCAATATTTTATATCAAAATCCTTTGTGGCTTTGATGATGTCTTCAAACGCAATCTTTCCGTCAAAGTTCCAAATAGAGAATAAATTTCCATTTTTGGTTGGACTTGGATCAGATTTCAAAGCTTTAGCTCTATATTGTCAGAATAGGATGAACACCACCAACACAGAAGACGAGATAAAAAATAACAAAGTTGGAACCAGAATAACAACAGTTAGATTGTGCTTCACCACTTTGCTCTTTCTTTCCTTGTTTACAGTTGGTGATGAAGGGCAAGGACGAAAGCCTTGTTGGTGTTTAGAACTCGAACTTTGATGGTTGATCGAGAGATTTGAAGCAGAAAGAAGAGAAAGGAAGTTTTAAGATGGAAAATAATTGAAGACTGGAATATATTAATTGATTTGCACCTCAACAGTTTAAATACAGAAAATTCAAGACTAAAAATAGAAAAAAGAGGTTCTAAAAATCTGCTAAAAAACTGGTAACAAAATAACAAACAAATCAAAAATCTAATCTCCTAAAGTCAAGGAGAATTATTCAAACTTAGTAACAGAAAAAATTTAAATGGCAGCAATCTTAAACAAATTATCTTAACACTCCTCCTTGTTTAGATGCTGCAAACTCCAATTATATTTCTGTCCAGAGGTCGATCAACCAACTCCCAAGTTTTGTTTTTCTCGATCATCGCAAGCTCCTCCTTCATTGCAGCCATCCAATGTTGACTGTTTTTTTGCATCATGATACCCTGTAGGCTCACAAATAGTCATGTTACATATTTGATAAATGTCGGAGAGCAGCCTTGTACCTCTGACAGGTGCATCATTAGCCAAGACATTTTGCCTTTCATCTTCAGGCTCTTCTAACGTGCTGCCAATGGTAAAATGATTTGGTGCACTAGAAGTTTGGTTCATCTTGGTCGAGTCTTCCCAATTCCATTGCTCATTTTCAACAAAATAAGCATCTCTGCTCACAATAACACGTCCAGTGTGTGGTTGAAAGACTCTGTAAGCTTTAGATACAGTGCTATACCCAACAAAAATGCTAGCTTCTGCCTTTTTGTCAAGCTTATCACGCTTGACCTGTGGAATGTAAGTGAAACACAGACAGCCAAACACTCTAAGAAACTTTAAAAAAGGTTTGTAACCATACCAAGCTTCAAATGGCGTTTGATCCTTCACAGCTTTTGTTGAAATCTGATTTTGCAAGAACACAGCAGTGTTTGCAGCTTCTCCCCAAAAGCTTTTTGGAAGACTCTTCTCATAAAGCATACATCGAGTCATCTCTATTATGAATCTGTTCCTCCTTTCACTGACTCTATTTTGTTGTGGAGTGTATGGCGTCGTCAACTGATGCTCAATTCCAGCCTCAAGTCTCTTGTGCCAAGTCTCAGTAGCACTAACTCTAGATTTAAAAGCCATTTGCTCATTTTCCATTGGATTAAGAGCAAAAATGTTTCCCTTCATTTTGACATTGAACAAGTCTCTGCCATTAGCATCTCTGATCAAGCACTGCTTATTCTCAAATAGCACTTTATAGCCTTTATCTAGTAACTGACCAACACTTAAGAGATTTTGATCAATTTTAGGTACAAACAAAACATCTGAAATGAATTTTGTACCTTCATAACTTGTAATAGCTATTGTGCCTTTTCCCTTGACTTCCAAGTACTCACCATTTCCAATCCTCACTCTTTTGACTTCAGTGTTTCTCAATTCCTCGAAGAGCTCCTTGTCATAGGTCATGTGATTTGTGCACCCACTATCAATCAACCAGCTCTCACTTGATTCTCTGCTTGAGAAACAAGTAACCACGAACAAATGATCTTCTTCTTCTTGATCAACTACCTGTGCATCTACTTCTTGCACCTGGCCTTTGACCTTGCAAATCACTGCTTCATGTCCAAGTTGATTGCATTTGGAGCATTTGGCGTCAGGTCTTTTCCAACATTTGAATGGTGGATAGCCTTTCTTCTCACAATGGTCACAAGGTGGGTAGGATTTCTTTACACCTCATCTTTTGCTCTTTTGATAATTGTCTGATGAATTTTCTGCACTCGTCGATTGGTTCTTAAAATTTTTCTTCTTTTTATACCTGTTGTTGTCTTGATGCTTGATAGGTAATGCCCCTTCTATCACTCCCTTTTGCCTCATGGATCTTCTTTGCTCTTGTGCTTGTAAAGCATTCAAGAGCTCTGCAAGAGAGATCTTTGACAGGTCCTTGGTGTTCTCGAGTAGTAATGGTGGCTTCAAACTTCTCGGAAGCAGTGACAGCAGACTTTTCTACGATTCTAGAGTCGTTCAACTCGTAACCAAGCAATCTCACCTTATTGGCAATCTTGAGAAGTCGTCGAATATTCTTTCACCGACTCGCACTCCTTCATCTTTCGCAACTCGAAATCCTCGATTAGATTCGGGACTTTCATTCCACGAATCCTCTCATCTCCTTCATACTCAGCCTTGAGGTAATCCCAGATTTCCTTTCCTGATTTCAGAGACATTATCCATGTGAAAATCATTTGAGACACAGCTGCAAATAAGCAAGCTTTTGCCTTTGATTTCTTTGTCTTCTTTTCCTTTTGTGCTTTAATCTGTGCTACAGTAGGATTTGCTGGAAGTGGTGGGACCTCCTAATCCTCTTCTACAGGTTCCCAAAGATCTAAAGCCTCTAGGTAAGTCTCCATACGAACTGCCCACATCTGGTAATTGTCTCCATCGAAGACTGGTGGTGCAACAACTGAAGAACTGGATCCTCCTTCCATCTTAACATGCAAATAACCTCACAGATCCCTCAAGAAAACAGCTCCGATACCAATTTGTTGGTGTTTAGAACTCAAACTTTGATGGTTGATCAAGAGATTTGAAGCAGAAAGAAGAAAAAAGAAGTTTTAAGATGGAAAATAATTGAAGACTGGAATATATTAATTGATTTGCACCTCAACAGTTTAAATACAAAAAATTCAAGACTAAAAATAGAAAAAAGAGGTTCTAAAAATCTGCTAAAAAACTGGTAACAAAATAACAAACAAATCAAAAATCTAATCTCCTAAAGTCAAGGAGAATTATTCAAACTTAGTAACAGAAAAAATTTAAATGGCAACAATCTTAAACAAATTATCTTAACAAGCCTTGAATGGAACCACATAAATACTTGTTGCCTATAAATGTGTCGGGTGCAAAATGCAATAATCCATCCAGAATTGGACCCCATAGTGAATTCAATGACAAATTAAGGTTTTCCATAGAAAATGGAAATTCGGTAATCATGCCCGTTAGATTATTCCAACTGAGATCTAAGATGCTTAAATGAGTTAAATTCCCAAATTGGGAAGGTATCACTCCTTCGAGAAGGTTATGGCTAAGATCAATGTTTTGGGAATTGAGTTGAGAAGGTATATCTCCGCTAATGATGTTATGGCTTAGATCAAGCTGGTATAGAGATAAGCCACCAACTTGCAGGGGAATCCTTCCACTCGAGTTATTGTTTGCCAAAATTAGGTATATTAAATTTGACAAATTACCAATCTGAGATGGAATGGGGCCGCTCGATTTGTTGTCTGACAGATCTAAGTATCCCATGGCATTCAAACTCTCAATTTCATGGGGTATGGTGTAAAAGAAGCAACTTTGGTTTGAATGGCAAGAATACTTTTTCATTGCTTTGCATTACAAATAAATATAAGTGTTTAACTAGGTGTTTGAGATAGAATACAACAGTGGGTTGAATCTTTCAAATTATTCAAAAAATAAACAAATCCAATCCTAACTGATTTGAATTGAAAAGAAGAAACAAGCCATGTCAGCTAGGTGAGGAAGTTGACGTGGATTGAGTCAGTTGCTTAACATATGGGACCTTCCAAAAGATTCGAAGCCATGGATAGATGCCTTAAATTAGGTAAATGAAGTAGAGATAAAGGGATTGAGCCAGTGAGTTTATTATTAGAGAGATACAATACAGTCAGATTCTTTAATTTTCCAATATCTAATGGGATGAAACCTTCAAACAGATTTGAGTCAAGGTACAAACTACTCAAGCTGGGTAAAAGACCTAGAAATGAAGGGATTTGGCCACTCAAGTTATTGGCACCAAGATCCAATATAGTCAACCTCTTAAGATTTGTTATTGCTGAAGGGATGAAACCATTTATTTTATTTTTGTAAAGAGAGTGTTGGTGTTGAGGGCAGCAGCAAGCTGTTTTGTTCTTACTTGAACAGCAAGCCTCGAGGCTTGGAGAAGAAACAAACCAAAAAGAAAACAGAAAGGAAGCTTGCAAGTGGAAAAAATAGAAAAGAAAGAAAGAGTTTAAATGAAAAACAAGCTGAAGATTTTCATTAACTTTTGAATAAGGCATTAAGCCATTACATATACCAACTAACTTGTAAAGTAAACAAGTTTTCACCTAATCAACTACCTAACACAACTAGTTTGCATTGAAACTTACAAAATTATCTTGCACATATTGCTTTGTTGATTTTCAGTCAATCAACATCAAAAATACATCAAACAATTACCTACTTAGTTCAACATGAACTAAATTACAAAAGTATTAAAAAACAACTAAATGTAGCAAGTAAATTAGCAACTTCAAGCTTCAGCTGCTGCACACAATGGCTCGACTTCCTGCTGCCCTTTCCTCTTACATGGCTACCTTTGCATGGAAACTAATCTCAACACTCCTCCTTAGTTTCCATGCTAGTGACACCTAATTGCCTTCTTAATTTAACAAACTTTGACATATTAAGTGCCTTTGTAAAGATATCAGCAATTTGCTCTTCTGAATTGCAATCAACCAGCTCGATTTCTTGTGGAATGGATCCATTAAGTTGGTTGTACTGAAGGAGCAATGACTCTAGATTGGTTACATTGCTGATAGAAGATGGGATTGGACCAACAAGCATGTTGTTCGAGAGACGGAGATTAACCAAACTCTTCAGCTTTCCAATATTTGGTGGAATGGAACCATAGAGCTGGCAGTTTCCGAGATGGAGAGTCATTAGCTTTTTCAGGTTCGATATATAGGGAGGGATGATGCTCCGTAATGGATTAGAGTTCATAATCAAGTGAGTAAGATTGGTCAAAAGACCTATAGCTGAAGGCATATCAACAATGAGATTCCTCGTCAAATTTAGAGAAACAAGATTCTCCATCTTCTCAATTTCCAAGGGAATGGAATGAATTTCATTATAAGAAGCATCAAGCACTGCCAATTGAGTAAGGTTTCCAAGCGAAGAAGGTAACTCACCTCTAAGATTATTTGAGCATAGGTTGAGGCACTTGAGTTTGGAAAGTGCACCTATTTGAGGTGTTATACTCCCATTTAGACTATGGCCACTAAGATCAATCTCGATGACACTTCCAGTTGCACTGCATCTGACACCAAGCCATGTGGTGAACACCTACGTTTCTGTAGTTACTCCACCACCCAGTTTCCATCAATGCTTTTTCCTCAGCTACAAGAGATTCTGAATCATTATTTGTTGCTCTAGTAATCTCACTGCTCCTCACTGCTATAGAGATTGAAAAAAGTACAATAGCAAAACAAGTGTAAAAAGAGAATGCCATAGCTATTAAGATCAGGATTGAAGCTTTACTCCCAATTTGAAAGAGCCGGTAAACACACACATATATATATATAAACTTGATCCAACATTTGGCTATATGTTCAGTTGAAGGTCACCCAGTATTTTCCTATTGATTACTTTTGGAAACAACAAAATCTAGTATGAAAGCATCTTCCGTAAATTTAGTATGAAAATTATTATGCCTACTAAAAATAATTACCTTTCTGTAAAGTTATTATGAAAATTATTGGCCGCGTATATGAACAATGTGTTCAACGTTTCATTGGTAGGAAATGAAGACCAAAATTGATTTTAGAAACCAAGCACCTCAATGTTGTATTATTCTTCTAAGAAAGCAATAATGATAATGTTAAACCCCAATTTTTCTAATGTCGGTATGATTGCGTTTTATAGTTTTGGCTAAATTAGAGAATACGATTTCATCGCTTTCTAGGATAATATAATTTATATTAATATTTCAATATTAACAAAAATATGAACATTTAAAAGAAACCTCTAAATTTGTTGTAGATTAAAGATATTAAAATCTGCCTCCTTTAGAGATGTTTGGTTTAAGAAAGGTAAGATTTGCAATGATATGTTACATTATTTTAGAATGTAAGACTATTCATAGGTGCATCTTACTAAATTGTACTTGTTACAGAATTTGTTTTTCTTTTAAACAAGTTTAGTTCATTTAATAATTTTCAGTCTTGTCGATTGGGTTTTATCTTGATTAGTATAGGTATTGTTGTCAATGTAGCACATGGGTTTGAGTGTGCGTTAAAGTACATTATCCTCCTATTTATGGGTTGGGGAGGGGTTATGGGTAGTTTTAGACATTGTTGAAGTAAATATTGTTGGAAAAAAATGTAATTTTTGGAAACTTTGAGGCATATTCTCAATTGGTAAAGGTGGAGAGTTGAATCATAAAATTATATCATATGCTCAATGTCGAAACCTTTTTTTGAAAAACAAAAATTTAGTTGTCGACTTTAAAAATAAAAATTGGAGTCGCCACCGATCCTTTATTGAGGTGTGATCAGCTCACCTTAAAACATATTTTGGTCTACGAAATTTAGGAAAACAGGATCGGGAGTCAGTTACGCACGAGGAAGGGTTAGCACCCTCGTGACGCCCAAAATCGGTACCAAATTGATTATTTAATGTCTTAATGTCGAGGGCTAAAAAGATTTTCAAATCAACTCAAATGATGAAATTTGCAAAAGGATAATCAATTGTTCAAGTCATGTAAAGAAATCGAGTCCCAATACGTTAGGGTACAATTCCTCATAATCCCCGAACTTTGAATATCACTTTTATTTTATGTGAGAATCTTCATTTTGAGAAAGTAACATGTCACACCCAATGCGTTAGGACACAACAAGTTAAGTTCCCAAAAAATGATTTTTATGCTCATGCATTTTGAATAAAGAATATTCTTGGTTATTTAAGATTAACAAAGAAAATCAGAACCCAATACGTTAGGGCTCAATTTCCTCGAAAATCTCAAACTTCGAAGATTGCTTTCATTAAAAAAAACCTTTGAATCAAGAAAATAATTTTGATGTATAGTTAAAACCAAAATATATTTTCAAAATGGTATGTTAAAAGGTTAATGTACAATATGATACAAATACTTTAATTTAAAACATATATGAATAAATATTTACAAATATATACAAGTACAATAAGTAAATTTGCAAATAGGTGTACACATATATTTAACACATATATATAAGGATACATATAAAAAGATGAAATGGAACACATCAATAAAAAACTAATAAAAATGCATGTATGTATTTGAACATAGTGAAAATAAAAGTATGCATATGTACATATTTATAAAAATGAAAATGTGTAAGTGTATTGGTAAATCATGAAAATTCAGAGTCGTATATACTTAAATACATATATATGTGCAATATATATAAAATAATAGAATATGTAAAATAATAAAAGATTTATAATGATTTTAAAAAACGGATACATAAATATATTAAAACGTGCACATGTTATAAAACATATATGTATATATATATAAAGTATAAAGTTTATAAAAATTAGGAAAGTAAAAAATATAAAAAGTATATATGTATAAAATATAAAGCATGTGAAAGTTAGGGAATAAAAAGGAAAAAACATATGCATGTAATATAAATAGGTTCGACATGTACTATAAAAAACTGCATATATATGTTATAAAAGAGACAATGCGTGCATACTATATGTAAAAAAAATGCATATATATATATATATATTATATAAAAACCATGCGTATGAATGAATATAGAAATAATAATAGTAATAATAACAAACTAACATTAAACTTAATTAGTAAACAAATATAAAGGACAAGATTGTAATCAAAATAGGAAGGAAGGACCGGGAATGTAAATTCCCCCCACATGCTATAAAACGCACAAAATCAAGATGCAATGGCGTTGGTACGGCGTCGTTCCTTCACTTTAAAACAAAACCAATGTTAACCCTAATGTCAACCACCATTCTAATTCCCCCAACAGACTAAACCTATGCCCACAACGCCGCCCTCAACTCATCCATTACCCATTATACTCCTATTTGAAGCCGAAAGTAAAGGGACTCCGACAATACAACATACAGGTAAGGTTTTTTTTTTTTTTTTAAATCTCTTTCTTTCTCTTAAATAAAAGAACAGAAGCAGAAAATTATCAAAAGAAGAGGAAAAACTCTTTCACCTTCAATAAACTCTATTTTTTCTTTTCTTTGTATTTCCCTCTTTTCTTTACACCAATTTTGCTTCTTTTTTTATTCTCTTTCCGCCCCCATTTAGTACATAGATCTAGGCTTTTTATAGCCTAAAAAATACATTTTATTTAAACTATTTTCTTTTTCAAACTCTTCTAGTCCACATTTGCAGGTGATCGTGGCGATTACAGCATGCGTGGAGGTGGTCGACTCCGAGTTGTGCGGCGACTGGAGTTGCTGGGAGCGAAATCGCACAAAAAAAAGGGGTGACTGTTGTGGCGCCATTGCTCTAGCTATTTTAGGGTTTCTACTGTATTTTTTAGGCTAGGTTTGGGTTAAATGGGATATTTGGGTTTAGCAAAATTGGGCCTATTTATTAGTTTGGGCCCGGGCATATTTGGGCATGTACACTCAAAATGATTGAATGATGAATGAGAAATTGATGCTCAAAGTAAGCTACTTGTGAATATTTGTTGAGGAAAAGAAAAGCTTAGATCCCATATAGGTTAAGGAAAAGACAAAGCATAATCAATTCATGGCTCGACTCTCAAAGTCCCCAGCAGAGTCGCCAAGATGTCGAAACCGTTTTTTGAAAAACAAAAATTTAGTTGTCGACTTTAAAAATAAAAATTGGAGTCGCCACCAATCCTTTATTGAGGTGTGATCAGCTCACCTTAAAACATATTTTGGTCTACGAAATTTGGGAAAATAGGTTCGGGAGTCAGTTACGCACGATGAAGGGCTAGCACCCTCGTGACGCCTAAAATCGGTACCAAATTGATTATTTAATGTCTTAATGTCGAGGGCTAAAAAGATTTTAAAATCAACTCAAATGATGAAATTTGCAAAAAGATAATCAATTGTTCAAGTCATATAAAGAAATCGAGTCCCAATACGTTAGGGTACAATTCCTCATAAAAAGCGCGTGATTCTTGGGTACTGCTGTTTCTAATTGTTTTAGGGTTTCTCTTGTATTTTTTGGCTAGGTTTGGGTTAAATGGGATATTTGGGTTTAGCAAAATTGGGCCTATTTATTAGTTTGGGCCCGGGCATATTTGGGCATGTACAGCTGCCCCTCTTTGCTTGTTGTCGTGTAATGGGAACAGAGCAAAGACTACAAGCCCAATTGTGCCCGGTCTTACTAAACCTCGATTTCTTCAGTGCAAAATGGCTTCAATTAGCTTCATTCCCTCCTACTGCCTCTTCATAGGTACAGGAACTAGCGTTTCAATCTACTCCACTGCAATGTCAGGGAGATAGGATTCGTACAATGTAGCTTCTTAAAAGGACAAAATTTGCTATCTTTAATCTGCTCCACTGCAACTTCAGGGAGATAAGACTTGTAGCTTCAATTTGTTCTACTACAACTTAAAGATAAATCTTGGCGCGATCTGCTCTACTGCAACTTCAGAGAGATGAGATCTGTGGTTTTAATCCACTCCATTGCAACTTCAAGGAGATAGGATTTGTTACTTCTGTCTGCCCCACTGCAATTTCAGGGAGATAAGACTAGATAAAATTTGCTCTCTGCGACTTCAGAGTAATGGGATCTGCTGCGCTTGATCTATTTCACGCCAATGAAAACAAGGTCTGTTCTCTTCGATCTACTCTCCCACCAGTATGGGGAGACAAGATCTGTTGTCTTTGATATACTTCACGCCAATACATGAAGACAATATCTGTTTTTTCCTTCGATCTACTTCACCACCAGTCTGGGAAGACAAGATCTATTATCTTTGATCTACTTCACGCCAGTACATGAAGACAAGATCTGCTTTCTTCGATCTGTTTCGCCACCAGTATGGGAAGACAAGATCTGTTACCTTTGATCTACTTCACAAGCCAGTACATGAAGACAAGATCTACTTTCTTCGATCTGTTTCGCCATCAGTATGGGAAAACAAGATCTGCTTTTTTCGATCTGTTTTGCCACCAGTATGGGAAGACAAGATCTATTATCTTTGATCTACTTCACGCCAGTACATGAAGACAAGATATGCTTTCTTCGATCTGTTTCGCCACCAGTATGGGAAGACAAGATCTGTTATCTTTGATCTACTTCATGCCAGTACATGAAGACAAGATATGCTTTCTTCGATCTGTTTCGCCACCAGTATGGGAAGACAAGATCTGTTATCTTTGATCTACTTCACGCCAAGACATGAAGACAAGATCGCTTTCTTGATCTGTTTCGCCACCAAGTATGGGAAGACAAGATCTGTTATCTTTGATTTACTTTACGCCAGTACATGAAGACAAGATATGCTTTCTTTGATCTGCTTCGCCACCAGTATGGGAAGGCAAGATCTATTATCTTTGATCTACTCCACGCCAGTACATGAAGACAAGATCTACTTTCTTTGATCTGCTTCGCCACCAGTATGGGAAGGCAAGATCTGGTATCTCTGATCTACTTCACGTCAGTACATGAAGACAAGATCAGTTATCTTTCAACCTGCTCCATTGCTGCTCAGGGAGATAAGGCTTTATGATTCCACCGACCTGTTCTCTGTGGAACATGACCTGTGTGATGAACCTAATTATGCCTAATGATTAGGATGCCATGATCAAAATGAATCAAATGCTCCTAACTAGACATGTGTGAATGACATTTGAATGAATGCAGAATTTTATTTTCCGAGAATGATCCCGCTTAGGTTGTCATTTCTCGAAGTTTATTAAAGTTTTATTGCCAATGTGCTATGGCTCCTTTTTGCTCAGCTGGCGTCTCCAAAAATGTTTGACCAGATTGCCCCCACTGTAAACCTCCAACTTTGATCCAATTGGATGCAAAAATTGTGCCATCTTTCTCCCGCTGTAACCTAAGAGTAAAAGATTTGGCCTTTTCTCAATCCTCTGCTATCACAATTCAAGGATATAGGATGTGAAATTGTTTGGCCTCTTACACCATTCCTATGGTGTCATACCAAATGCTCATGCATAAATGAAGAACTTCCTTCTCCAAGAACAACTTCTTTTTGTTATTCGGTGATCATTGTTTGCTTGTTCATTGAAGCTTTATCACCAACCCGACATCTTGCCATTTTGTTCAATTAACACTTGCATAAGAAAATTCAAAGGGATAGTCTTAATTTAGACTCTTCTTTATCAGATTTCCAACCTGGTGCGTTCTAAACAATAGTCCTGTTTGAGGTTCCTATATTATTTAGAAACTTCTAAAGTAATATGTAAAACTTCTCTTGTGAAAGTTTTATTAGTCAATTGATCATGATTCTAAAGCAACATGCTTGCAAAAAGATCATGGATAAGAATAGAGTTGGTTCTGAGCATAGCTCGAGATGAATAAATTGTCGAGGATAACAAAGATGGATAACAAAGAAATTGATTTAGGAATGCGTATCTTGGAAATGAATGAAGTGTTCCAAGAATAACAAAAATAGTATAAGGATTAGGTGCCCCAGATATCGCAGCCTGAACTTTTTCGTATGCACTTTTCAAGACCATTCTGACTTTAACATGTGTTTAGGAGATCTACAGTACTTTGTCGATGCCCCCAAAATGTCGCCTACCCTTTCCTATTGATTCAGGTATAGTAAGACCACTCCATGCCCCATTCTGATCAATATTTGAGCCGCCCTTTTCGGGTTTTCAACTCAAATCCCCTTTGGTCTAAAGCGCCCTTTGCGGGTTTTCAACTTAGCTTCTCTGGTTTTACTTTTTCATTTTTCATTTTCATCTCTTCATTTTCCACATCACTTTTTCCTTTTTGTTGGGACTCAAACTGCCCTTTGCGGGTTTTTACCTTGGTCCTCTCTTTCTTTAAGCGGAGTATTTCCTGACTGAATCTGAGCTTATGTGACTTTGCAGGTTTATCACCCATCTCGTTCAAAATCAAAGCTCCTTTGGAAAAGACCTTCTCTATAACATAAGGTTCTTCCCAATTTGGCATCCGTTATATTTTTTGTAGAGTAAGGATCTTCTTCAGCATTAGGTCGCCATCGTGGAATTCTCTGGGACAAACCTTTTGCTGTAGGCTCGCATCATTCATTTCTTGGTACATCTGACCCTGATGAATAGCTTTTAGTCTTCTTCTTTCTGTCAAGTTCAATTGATCACATTGCGATTGGATCTGTTCTGCTTCATCCAACTATCTCAGGAAATACCCGGAGAGAAAGAATTTCAACTTCAATAGAGAAAACCGTGAAGAACTAAAGAGAGAGACACTGCTCCAGTAGAATTTTCATTGCATCATTCATGATATTAATCTTAACATACTGCAAATTTTTGATATCGTGCTGTTGTTAAGATTGTAATGACAATGCTTAACCTGGGCATATCCTGGTATGACCATGCATAGACATATTTGAATTCTTGAAGTAACTCAACAATGTCATGCTTTGTCTTTGAAGTCATATTAATTCCAATCTTCACCAAGCTCACAACTTTTAATGATTCTTTGTGAAGTAGGATCTATCTATCCTCTACCATCCTCAATAAGTCTGGAGATAAGCTACAATCCATGTTACCTTCAAACTCGTGAGATCCTTCCAAACATATGTCTCACCCAAAAAGAGATTCTGTAGCAGCGTCACTCATGTCATTGATATTTGGGGACCCATGGTGGGTACCAAAGAATATACAAAAGAATGTATGAGTAATATAGATAATATGATTATGAATGAATGAATGAATGGTTTGGCAGAAAAAATCCAAAAGAATGTAAAGAATGAAAGAATCGTAAAAAATGACAGAACATTTGCTCAAAGATGATTGCAATGCTGTATTTTATTAAAATAATAATGTTTAGACATGAGCCTATTTCACAAAGAAGTTCTTATTGCTTCTAGGCTAAAAGCAACAAGTGTGTTCTGAACATTATTCTATCAGACTCTAAATAATATAGGGGTTTCTTCTGCAGTCTCATTGTTTATAACACCTCCCAAGTGAATATCTAATAAGGACCTTTTTAATTGCTCACCACTTCTTCATTCATTGCATTCCTTCCATCATCAATCATGATTGGGTAACGGATTTTCTGCACTTGATGAGTCACCAAACTTGACAGCACCCATGTCGATGAGTCTTTCAACCAATTTCTTGAAGGCAGTGCAATTCTCAATCGAGTGTCCCATAATTCCTGCATGGTAGTCACATTGTGCGTTCGCATCATACCATTTGGGATACGGAGGTTGTAGAGGCTTCATAGGAAAAGGGGAAACCACATGTGCATCAAACAAATTTTGATACAGTTCATTAAACGGTACTGGGATTGGCGTGAATTGGGGCCTCTCTGTGTTTTGTCCTGTACTAGCTTCCTGTCTCGATGAACCTTGCAGGTTAGCAGCCACCTTTCTTGGCTGACTCACAGTAACTAATTTAGAGTAACTCATGCTGCTCACCTCATCTTCTCTTTTTCTTGAGATTGTCCTCTTGTTACTCTCGTCTGCATCAATTTTCCCACTCCTTATGGTGCTTTCAATCATTTCGCCATTCATTACTATGTCAGAAAAGCTTTTTGTGGCACTTCCTAACATATGTTTGATGAACGGGGCTTTCAATGTATTTATAAAAAGTATCATCATTTCTTTCTCTAAGAGCGGTGGTTGAACTTGGACTGCGACTTCCCTCCATCTTTGTGCGTACTGCCTAAAGCTTTCGCTCGGCCTCTTCTCCATGTTTTGAAGGGTAATTCTATCAGGAGTCATGTCTGTCACATGACTATACTGTTTTGTGAATGCTTGTGCCAAGTCCCTCCATGAACCTATCGTGGTACGGCTCAGCTGATTGTACCATTTGGATGCTGCCCCTGCAAGGCTGTCTTGGAAACAATGTATCAAAAGTTGGTCGTTGTTAACATATCCTGCCATTCGTCTGCAGAACATGGTGATATGAGCTTCTGGGCAACTTGTCCCATTGTACTTCTCGAATTCTGGCATCTTGAACTTGTGAGGGAGTACCAAATCTGGAACTAAGCTTAGCTCTTTAGCGTCAATCCCGTGATAGATTTTAGCGACTTCCATCGCCTTGAATTTCTCCTTGAGCCATTTGTACCTTTCCTCCAACTGCTTTGGCAACTCCTCCTTTATTCGTTCCTTTTCAGCCACTTCATCGAAGTCAGGAATGGTAGAGTTAATAAGGTAGTTTTCGGGGTTAGAGCCCAATCTAACTTGAAAGTTCAAAGCACTGGCCTGAGACTGCTGAGGCCTGATTGTGACAGTGGGTTTGTACGGATATTCAGCTTGAGTTCAAACATGTGGAGGAGTAAAGCCTAGAGGATAGAGTGGTTCATCGACATCAGCCATGGGACCCTTTCCCTTATCACCTCCTCTAGTCAACAGTTTGGTTAGCTTCGCCATCATATCATCTTGGGATTCTCGCATCTTCTCAGATATATCCTGTTGCATCTTATCTAACCGCTCTGCACCTGTAGCTGAAGTCGGTCTTGCATCTCCTTCTGACACTGTTCGAGTTTTTCCAATCTATGATCCATGTCCTTAATCTTTGCTCAAGTACCGTAACGGTGTTTGGTTGGTTGGTTGGTTTCCAGGTTAACTGAGCAATGATTTTAGTTAATTAGGATCTTTTAATAATCTTTGATGCATATGATGTAATGTAATGCAAATGCATGAAATGAATGCGAAAAGAGACGTTGACTCATGTTCAATTTTTTACTAGAAAACTTTACTAGAAAACAAATCTCTTTACATAAAGCGGACATATATATACGACTTTACCCTCATACTCCAAGTGAAGACATCGGCCCTTCAGATATTAAAATACATCTCACGAATTTGATCTCCGTTTTGTTTGATCTAGGTCGTAAATCCTTGCTCATTCACGTTCATTAGCTTCTTTATGAGATTGGGACCTTTGATGACTTTTGAATAAACTTTGACAATTTGGATCCTCAGGTCATGCAGCAAAGTCGTATACTCCTCTTGTTAGGCTTTTCGTGCCATGTTTTTTTCGGACCACCGTATTATCTTCCACCTTATCAAGAAACCCGTATTCCATAACAAGTTTTCTAATCTAGTAATCGAACTCAAATCAACATCTCTTTTCTAAAATGCCAATGCAATGCAATCATGATGTCATGCAATCAAAACAAAATAAACCCAAGTCAGTATCACACCAAAAATATATAATCCAACACAAATGTGAAATAGCAAGAACATTTATTCAGGAATCCACTAGGGTTTGGTATAGCTCTACCTAGGGCAAGTTCCTAAAGCTCACTATATGAGGCTTAGTTTCTAGAGTAAGGGTACCCGAACCAGCAGATTCCTCAATCCTCACCCATTATAGGCTCATGTGGGTCGAGTACAGTTCAGGGGGATACATTTCCCTATGGCTACACGGAGATGAAAATCTCACGAAGACATAAGTACAAATGTATCCCGGAAGCGGTCCACTACCCTGCACGGAGGTGAAGACCTCACGAAGGACTAGTTTCTCGCTCCCACTTAAGGGGTTAAAACGGACCATGCAATGCAAAGTGCAAAGTTGCCAACATACCAATATGAAAAATCAATGAATACGAAGAGAACTCATGATTTTTTTAAAAACTTTTGACTTTCGACGAGAAAGACAAAGCATAATCAATTCATGGCTCGACTCTCAAAGTCCCCAGCGGAGTCGGCAAGCTGTCGAAACCGTTTTTTGAAAAACAAAAATTTAGTTGTCGACTTTAAAAATAAAAATTGGAGTCGCCACCGATCCTTTATTGAGGTGTGATCAGCTCACCTTAAAACATATTTTGCTCTATGAAATTTGGGAAAACAGGTTCAGGAGTCAGTTACGCACGAGGAAGGGTTAGCACCCTCGTGACGCCCAAAATCGGTACCAAATTGATTATTTAATGTCTTAATGTCGAGGGCTAAAAAGATTTTCAAATCAACTCAAATGATGAAATTTGCAAAAGGATAATCAATTTTTCAAGTCATGTAAAGAACTCGAGTCCCAATACGTTAGGGTACAATTCCTCATAATCCCCGAACTTTGAATATCGCTTTTATTTTATGTGAGAATCTTCATTTTGAGAAAGTAACATGCCACACCCAATGCGTTAGGACACAACAAGTTAAGTTCCCAAAAAATGATTTTTATGCTCATGCATTTTGAATAAAGAATATTCTTGGTTATTTAAGATTAACAAATAAAATCAGAACCCAATACGTTAGGGCTCAATTTCCCTCGAAAATCTCAAACTTCGAAGATTGCTTTTATTCAAAAAAAACCTTTGAATCAAGAAAATAATTTTGATGTATAGTTAAAACCAAAATATATTTTCAAAAATGGTATGTTAAAAGGTTAATGTACAATATGATACAAATACTTTAATTTAAAACATATATGAATAAATATTTACAAATATATACAAGTACAATAAGTAAATTTGCAAATAGGTGTACACATATATTTAACACGCATATATAAGGATACATATAAAAAGATGAAATGGAACACATCAATAAAAAACTAATAAAAATGCATGTATGTATTTGAACATCGTGAAAATAAAAAGTATGCATATGTACATATTTATAAAATGAAAATGTGTAAGTGTATTGGTAAATCATGAAAATCAGAGTCGTATATACTTAAATACATATATGTGTGCAATATATATAAAATAATAGAATATGTAAAATAATAAAATATTTATAATGATTTTAAAAACGGATACATAAATATATTAAAACGTGCACATGTTATAAAACATATATGTATATATATATAAAGTATAAAGTTTATAAAAATTAGGAAAGTAAAAAAATATAAAAAGTATATATGTATAAAATATAAAGCATGTGAAAGTTAGGGAATAAAAAGGAAAAAACATATGCATGTAATATAAATAGGTCGAGGCATGTACTATAAAAAAATTGCATATATATGTTATAAAAGAGACAATGCGTGCATACTATATGTAAAAAAAATGCATATATATATATTATATAAAAACCATGCGTATGAATGAATATAGAAATAATAATAGTAATAATAACAAACTAACATTAAACTTAATTAGTAAACAAATATAAAGGACAAGATTGTAATTAAAATAGGAAGGAAGGACCGGGAATGTAAATTCCCCCCACATGCTATAAAACGCACAGAATCAAGATGCAATGGTGTTGGTACGGCGTCGTTCCTTCACTTTAAAACAAAACCAATGTTAACCCTAATGTCAACCACCATTCTAGTTCCCCCCAACAGACTAAACCTATGCCCACAACGCCGCCCTCAACTCATCCATTACCCATTATACTCCGATTTGAAGCCGGAAGTAAAGGGACTCTGACAATACAACATACAGGTAAGGTTTTTTTTTTTAAAAAATCTCTTCCTTTCTCTTAAATAAAAGAACAGAAGCAGAAAATTATCAAAAGAAGACGAAAAACTCTTTCACCTTCAATAAACTCTATTTTTTCTTTTATTCGTATTTCCCTCTTTTCTTTACACCGATTTTGCTTCTTTTTTTATTCTCTTTCTGCCCCCATTTAGTACATAGATCTAGGCTTTTTATAGCCTAAAAAATACATTTTATTTACACTATTTTCTTTTTCAGACTCTTCTAGTCCACATTTGCAGGTGATCGTGGCGATTACAGCATGCGTGGAGCTGGTCGACTCCGAGTTGTGTGGCGATTTGGAGTTCTTTGAGCGTAAATCAGCATAAAAAGGGGTGACAGTTGTGGCGCCGTTGCTCTAGCTGTTTTAGGGTTTCTGCTGTATTTTTTAGGCTAGGTTTGGGTTAAATGGGATATTTGGGTTTAGCAAAATTGGGCCTATTTATTAGTTTGGGCCCGAGCATATTTGGGCATGTACACTCAAAATGATTGAATGATGAATGAGAAATTGATGCTCAAAGTAAGCTACTTGTGAATATTTGTTGAGGAAAAGAAAAGCTTAGATCCCATATTGGTCGAGGAAAAGACAAAGCATAATCAATTCATGGCTCGACTCTCAAAGTCCCCAGCGGAGTCGCCTAGCTGTCGAAACCGTTTTTTGAAAAACAAAAATTTAGTTGTCGACTTTAAAAATAAAAATTGGAGTCACCACCGATCCTTTATTGAGGTGTGATCAGCTCACCTTAAAACATATTTTGGTCTACGAAATTTGGGAAAACAGGTTCGGGAGTCAGTTACGCATGAGGAAAGGTTAGCACCCTCGTGACGCCCAAAATCAGTACCAAAATGATTATTTAATGTCTTAATATCGAGGGCTAAACAGATTTTAAAATCAACTCAAATAATGAAATTTGCAAAAAGATAATCAATTGTTCAAGTCATATAAAGAAATCGAGTCCCAATACGTTAGGGTACAATTCCTCATAAAAGGGTGACAGTTGTGGCGCCGTTGCTCTAGCTGTTTTAGGGTTTCTACTGTATTTTTTTGGCTAGGTTTGGGTTAAATGGGATATTTGGGTTTAGCAAAATTGGGCCTATTTATTAGTTTGGGCCCGGGCATATTTGGGCATGTACAGCTGCCCCTCCTTGCTTGTTGTCGTGTAATGGGAACAGAGCAAAGACTACAAGCCCAATTGTGCCCTGTCTTACTAAGCCTCAATTTCTTCAGTGCAAAATGGCTTCAAATAGCTTCATTCCCTCCTACTGCCTCTTCATAGGTACAGGAACTAGCGTTTCAATCTACTCCACGGAATGTCAGGGAGATAGGATTCGTACAATGTAGCTTCTTAAAAGGACAAAATTTGCTATCTTTAATCTGCTCCACTGCAACTTCAGGGAGATAAGACTTGTAGCTTCAATTTGTTCCGCTACAACTTAAAGATAAATCTTGGCGCGATCTGCTCTACTGCAACTTCAGAGAGATGAGATCTGTGGTTTTAATCCACTCCATTGCAACTTCAAGGAGATAGGATTTGTTACTTCTGTTTGCCCCACTGCAATTTCAGGGAGATAAGACTAGATAAAATTTGCTCTCTGCGACTTCAGAGTAATGGGATCTGCTACGCTTGATCTATTTCACGCCAATGAAAACAAGGTCTGTTCTCTTCGATCTACTCCCCCACTAGTATGGGGAGACAAGATTTGTTGTCTTTGATCTACTTCACGCCAATACATGAAGACAAGATCTGTTTTTTCCTTCGATCTACTTCGTCACCAGTCTGGGAAGACAAGATCTATTATCTTTGATCTACTTCACGCCAGTACATGAAGACAAGATCTGCTTTCTTCGATCTGTTTTGCCACCAGTATGGGAAAACAAGATCTGTTATCTTTGATCTACATCACGCCAGTACATGAAGACAAGATCTACTTTTTTCGATCTGTTTCGCCACCAGTATGGGAAGACAGGATCTGTTATCTTTGATATACTTCACGCCAGTACATGAAGACAAGATCTGCCTTCTTCGATCTGTTTCGCCACCAGTATGGGAAGACAAGATCTGTTATCTTTGATCTACTTCACGCCAGTACATGAAGACAAGATCTGCTTTCTTCGATCTGTTTCGCCACCAGTATGGGAAGACAAGATCTGTTATCTTTGATCTACTTCACGCCAGTACATGAAGACAAGATCTGCTTTCTTTGATCTGCTTCGCCACCAGTATGGGAAGGCAAGATCTGTTATCTTTGATCTACTCCACGCCAGTACATGAAGACAAGATCTACTTTCTTTGATCTGCTTCGCCACCAGTATGGGAAGGTAAGATCTGGTATCTCTGATCTACTTCACGTCAGTACATGAAGACAAGATCTGTTATCTTTCAACCTGCTCCACTGCTGCTCAGGGAGATAAGGCTTTATGATTCCACCGACATGTTCTCTGTGGAACATGACCTGTGTGATGAACCTAATTATGCCTAATAATTAGGATGGCATGATCAAAATGAATCAAATGCTCCTAACTAGACATGTGTGAATGACATTTGAATGAATGCAGAATTTTATTTTTTCGAGAATGATTTCGTTTAGGTTGTCATTTCTCGAAGTTTATTAAAGTTTTATTGCCAATGTGCTATGGCTCCTTTTTGCTCAGCTGGCGTCTCCAAAAACGTTTGACCAGATTGCCCCCACTGTAAACCTCCAAGTTTGATCCAATGGGATGCAAAAATTGTGCCATCTTTCTCCCGCTGTAACCTAAGAGTAAAAGATTTGGCCTTTTCTCAATCCTCTGCTATCACAATTCAAGGATATAGGATGTGAAATTGTTTGGTCTCTTACACCATTCCTATGGTGTCATACCAAATGCTCATGCATAAATGAAGAACTTCCTTCTCCAAGAACAACTTCTTTTTGTTATTCGGTGATCATTGTTTGCTTGTTCATTGAAGCTTTATCACCAACCCGACATCTTGCCATTTTGTTCAATTAACACTTCAGACAAGAAAATTCAAAGGGATAGTCTTAATTTAGACTCTTCTTTATCAGATTTCCAACCTGGTGCGTTCTAAACAATAGTCCTGTTTGAGGTTCCTATATTATTTAGAAACTTCTAGAGTAATATGCAAAACTTCTCTTGTGACAGTTTTATTAGTCAATTGATCATTATTCTAATGCAACATGCTTGCAAAAAGATCATGGATAAGATTAGAGTTGGTTCTGAGCATAGCTCGAGATGAATGAATTGTCGAGGATATCAAAGATGGATAACAAAGAAATTGATTTAGGAATGCGTATCTTGGAAATGAATGAAGTGTTCCGAGAATAACAAAAATAGTATAAGGATTAGGTGCCCCAGATATCACAAATTGAAACTCTCTCTGTATGCACTTTTCAAGACCATTCTGACTTTAACATGTGTTTAGGAGATCTACAGTACTTTGTCGATGCCCCCAAAATGTCGCCTACCCTTTCCTATTGATTCAGGTATAGTAAGACCATTCCATGCCCCATTCTGATCAGTATTTGAGCTGTTCCGATAATCTCATGCCCTATTCTGATCAATATTTGAGCCGCCCTTTTCGGGTTTTCAATTCAAATCCCCTTTGGTCTAAAGCGCCCTTTGCGGTTTCACCTTAGCTTCTCCGGTTTTACTTTTTCATTTTTCATTTTCATCTCTTCATTTTCCACATCACTTTTTCTTTTTTGTTGGGACTCAAACTGCCCTTTGCGGGTTTTTACCTTGGTCCTCTCTTTCTTTAAGCGGAGTATTTCCTGACTGAATATGAGCTTATGTGACTTTGCAGGTTTATCACGCATCTCTTTCAAAATCAAAGCTCCTTTGGAAAAGACCTTCTCTATAACATAAGGTTCTTCCCAATTTGGCATCCGTTATATTTTTTGTAGAGTGAGGATCTTCTTCAGCATTAGGTCGACATCGTGGAATTCTCTGAGACAAACCTTTTGCTGTAGGCTCGCACCATTCATTTCTTGGTACATTTGACCCTGATGAATAGCTTTTAGTCTTCTTCCTTCTGTCAAGTTCAATTGATCACATTGCGATTGGATCTGTTCTGCTTCATCCAACTTGCTCAGCCAATACCCCGAGAGAAAGAATTTCAACTTCAATAGAGAAAACCGTGAAGAACTAAAGAGAGACACTACTCCGGTAGAATTTTCACTTCATCATTCATGATATTAATCTTAACATACTGCAAATTTTTGATATCGTGCTGTTGTTCAGATTGTAATGACAATGCTTAACCTGGGCATATCTTGGTACGACTATGCATAGACATATTTGAATTCTTGAAGTAACTCAACAATGTCATGCTTTGTCTTTGAAGTCATATTAATTCCAATCTTCACCAAGCTCACAACTTTTAATGATTCTTTGTGAAGTAGGATCTGTCTATCCTCTACCATCCTCAATAAGTCTGGAGATAAGCTACAATCCATGTCACCTTCAAACTTGTGAGATCCCTCTAAACACATGTCTTACCCAAAAAGAGATTCTGTAGCAGCGTCACTCATGTCATTGATATTTGGGGACCCATGGTGGGTACCAAAGAATATACAAAAGAATGTATGAGTAATATAGATAATATGATTATGAATGAATGAATGAATGGTTTGGCAGAAAAAAATCCAAAAAAATGTAAAGAATGAAAGAATCGTAAAAAATGACAGAACATTTGCTCAAAGATGATTGCAATGATGTATTTTATTAAAATAATAATGTTTAGACATGAGCCTATTTCACAAAGAAGTTCTTATTGCTTCTAGGCTAAAAGCAACAAGTGTGTTCTGAACATTATTCTATCAGACTCTAAATAATATAGGGATTTCTTCTGCAGTCTCATTGTTTATAACACCTCCCAAGCGAATATCTAATAAGGACCCTTTTAATTGCTGACCACTTCTTCATTCATTGCATTCCTTCCATCATCAATCATGATTGGGTAACGGATTTTCTGCACTTGACGAGTCACCAAACTTGACAACACCCATGTCGATGAGTCTTTCAACCAATTTCTTGAAGGCAGTGCAATTCTCAATCGAGTGTCCCATAATTCCTGCATGGTAGTCACATTGTGCGTTCGCATCATACCATTTGGGATACGGAGGTTGTAGAGGCTTCACAGGAAAAGGGGAAACCACATGTGCATCAAACAAATTTTGATACAGTTCATTATACGGTACTAGGATTGGCATGAATTGGAGCCTCTCTGTGTTTTGTCCTGTACCAGCTTCTTGTCTCGATGAACCTTGCAAGTTAGCAGCCACCTTTCTTGGCTGACTCACAGTAACTGATTTAGAGTAACTATTGCTGTTCACCTCATCTTCTCTTTTTCTTGACATTGTCCTCTTGTTACTCTCGTCTGCATCAATTTTCCCGCTCCTTATGGCGCTTTCAATCATTTGACCATTCATGACTATGTCAGAAAAGCTTTTTGTGGCACTTTCTAACATATGTTTGATGAACGGGGCTTTCAATGTATTTATAAAAAGCATCGTCATTTCTTTCTCTAAGAGCGGTGGTTGAACTTGGACTGCGACTTCCCTCCATCTTTGTGCGTACTGCCTAAAGCTTTCGCTCGGCCTCTTCTCCATGTTTTGAAGGGTAATTCTATCAGGAGCCATGTCTGTCACATGACTATACTGTTTCATGAATGCTTGTACCAAGTCCCTCCATGAACCTATCGTGGTACAGCTCAGCTGATTGTACCATTTGGATGTTGCCCCTGCAAGGCTGTCTTAGAAACAATGTATCAAAAGTTGGGCGTTGTTAATATATCCTGCCGTTCGTCTGCAGAACATGGTGATATGAGCTTCTGGGCAACTTGTCCCATTGTACTTCTCGAATTCTGGCATCTTGAACTTGTGAGGGAGTACCAAATCTGGAACTAAGCTTAGCTCTTTAGCGTCAATCCCGCGATAGCTTTCAGCGACTTCCATCGCCTTGAATTTCTCCTCGAGCCATTTGCACCTTTCCTCCAACTGCTTTGGCAACTCCTCCTTTATTCTTTCCTTTTCAGCCACTTCATCGAAGTCAGGAATGGTAGAGTTAACAAGGTAGTTTTCGGGGTTAGAGCCCAATCTATCCTCTACCATCCTCAATAAGTCTAGAGATAAGCTACAATCCATGTCACCTTCAAACTTGTGAGATCCCTCTAAACACATGTCTCACCCAAAAGGAGATTATGTAGCAGCGTCACTCGTGTCATTGATATTTTGGGACCCATGGTGGGTACCAAAGACTATACAAAAGAATGTATGAGTAATATAGATAATATGATTATGAATGAATGAATGAATGAATGGTTTGGCAGAAAAAATCCAAAAGAATATAAAGAATGAAAGAATCGTAAAAAATGACTGAACATTTGCTCAAAGATGATTGCAATGATGTATTTTATTAAAATAATAATGTTTAGACATGAGCCTATTTCACAAAGAAGTTCTTATTGCTTCTAGGCTAAAAGCAACAAGTGTGACAGTTGTGGCGCCGTTGCTCTAGCTGTTTTAGGGTTTCTGTTGTATTTTTTAGGCTAGGTTTGGGTTAAATGGGTTTAGCAAAATTGGGCCTATTTATTAGTTTGGGCCCGGGCATATTTGGGCATGTACACTCAAAATGATTGAATGATGAATGAGAAATTGATGCTCAAAGTAAGCTACTTGTGAATATTTGTTAAGGAAAAGAAAAGCTTAGAACCCATATTGGTTAAATACCAAGTGTGAGATATGTATATATATGATAACCCACTTAAAAAATTATTGAATTACTAAGCTTGAAACCTTGCCTTATGCGCAGGGGGTGCAGGTTTAAACCTGTCGGGGGTTGGGGATGCACCCGCACGATGTGGGTGACGTGAAATGGCTTGCGGGTAATTTAGCCCAATACGTATTTTATTTTTCTCAGCAAATATTATACAGAATCTGTATTAAAAGGAAAAATATCTCAATTTCATTTTATTCCAATCAGATTGATTTTTAATTTGATTTAATTTCATTCAAATTGATTTAGAGGATCCTTTAATGGAAAGATTTGTAACTTTGTTCATGGAAATTTCTAAAATTCCTCCATATTGAATGCTTATAAAGGCGTAAAGAGTTCTTTACACACACAGAGAGAAATAACGAATTTTCACTCTAAAAAATTCTTTTCTTTCCTCTCCAAATTTTCAAACGTTTTGGTGATAGAAAAAGGCAAGATTTGTTCGTTGATTATTGTAAAGGTACTACTGCTGTGATCATCTTGTTATTGTACTCTGGTATATAGTCGACCAACGTTTCTCCAACTACCATAAGAGCGGTCGAATCTGTCTTAAGGAAACTGTGAAAACAGGCCTCAACATCTAGTAAAACTCGATTCCCTTTATTCAATTTTTGGTTTTCCAAAATCTTGTTTATTTAATTGTTTTCAAATTTGATGTTTTAAATAAATAAAATATTTATTTATTTTATTTTATTTAAATCTGGTATTTTAAATAAATATAAATATTTTTTGTATTAAATTATTTATTTGTTTATATAATTATTTATATTTATATTTTTTCGTTAACGTGTTTTGTTAAACAAATATAATAATCATTTTGATGTATGACATTTATTAATTTACTATTAAGAAAAATATATTATCATTTTAATTCATTTTAAATTTTATTTGAGAAAAAAGCCTAATTTGAGTTAAAACAAAAACAAAAGGCAAGCTACTTCGTAATTTAAGATAACATGAATAAGTTGTAAGGAGATTACACGTTATATTACAACATCTTGACATTATTTAAGAATGTAAGATTAAGAAATGATCATAATGTTGAAAATTTAAACAAAATAATCTTTTATCTTGAAATGTAACATTATGAGTCATAATATGAAATTCTACTAACCAAACCTACCTTAAAGTAAAGTAGCGTGGTGGGTTATTTTTTATATTTAAATGTAGAAAATGAAGTCCAATTGATTGTGTAAATATGAAAATGTTATAGTCTTCTTTTCTGTAATTAATTTTTATTTGAAAATGTGTTATCACAAAGTTTGTTTTTCTCCGTGGAAATTGTAGCCAAACGTTATATATCCATACGTGCCAACAATTACAGCTCAATTAGATGAACCAAAATCAAGAAGTCTTGCAGTCCAAAAATCAGCAAGAAAAGCTTCCTATTCCAAGTTCAGCAAAACATTATTGCTTGAGATGTCTCGATGAACAATAGGAACGTTGCAATCATGATGCATGTAACATAAAGCATGTGCGACACCTTTGACAATGTTCACTCTTTTTGTCCAATCCAATTCCACAGGTTCCTCATCAATGGTCAAGGCATAAAACAAGCTTCCCTTTGCCATATATTCATAAATCAAGAACATGCAACGATTGTGGAGACAAAATCTGTGGAGCTTGACAATGTTCTTGTGTCGTTTTTCTGTTAAAAACTTAATCTCATTTCAGAAACTTGTATCATAAGCCAGCTGCTCAGCTTCCAATCCGTGGAGTTTTTTCAACTCAACAACTTTGCCACTTGGTAAGATTACTCTGTAAACACTGCGATAACTACCCATTCCAATGCAATATTTGATATCAAAATCCTCTGTGGCTTTAATGATGTCTTCAAAAGCAATCTTTCCATCAAAGTTCCAAATAGAAAATAGATCTCCATTTTTGGTTAGACTTGGATCAGATTTCAAAGCTTTTGCTCTATATCATCGGAACAGGATGAATATCACCAGCACAAAAGTCGAGACAAAAAATAACAAAGTTGGAACCAGAATAACAATAGGTAGACTGTGCTTCACTGCTTTGCTATTTCTTTCTTGGTTTACATTTGCAGATGAAGGGCAAGGACGAAAGCCTATAGAACCACATAAATCCTTATTGTCTATAAACGTCTCGGGTGCAAAATGCAAGAATCCATTTTGGAATTTGACCCCTCAGTGAATTAAATGACAAATTGAGGTTCCCCACATAAAATGGAAATTCGGGAATTGTGCCCATTAGATTATTCCAACTGAGATCTAAGCTGCTTAAATGTGTTAAATTCCCAAATTGGAAAGGTATCACTCATTGGAGAAGGTTATGGCTAAGATAATGTTTTGGGAATTTAATTGAGAAGGTATATCTCTCCACTAATGATGTTGTGGCTTAGATTCAGCTTGTATAGAGATATGCCACCAAGTTGCAGGGAAATCCTTCCACTCAAGTTATTGTTCGCTAAAGTTAAGTACATTAAATTTGACAAATTACCAATCTGGGATGGAATCGGGCCATTCAATTTGTTGTCTGAGAGATCTAAGTATCCCAGGGCATTCAAACTCTCAATTTCATGGGGTATGGGACCTTCCAAAAGATTTGAAGCCATGGATAGATGCCGTAAATTGGGTAAATGAAGTAGAGATAAAGGGATTGAGCCAGTGAGTTTGCTACCAGAGAGAAGCAATAGAGTCAGATTCTTTAATTTTCTAATATCTAACGGAATGAAACCTTCAAAAAGATTTGAGTCAAGGTACAAACGGCTCAAGCTCAGTAAAAGACCTAGAAATGAAGGGATTTGACCACTCAAGTTATTGGCACCAAGATCCAAGTTAGTCAACATCTTAATATTTGTTATTGCTGAAGGGATGAAACCATTTATTTTATTTTTGTAAAGAGAGAACGATTCTAGTTTGAATAAATTGCCCAAAGTTGGATGGATTGGGCCGAAAATTTTGTTTGAACTCAAATACATAGAACTGAGATTCTTTAATTGACCTAAAGAGGAAGGGATAAGACCCAAAAGCATGTTTAAGGATAGATCCAGTGTAACCAAATTCGTTAGCCTCCAAATTTCTCGCGAAATACATCCATTAAGTTGGTTCCTAGAAAGAACCAACGATGCAAGATTGGTTAAGTTGTTGACAGAAGATGGGATTGAACCAACAAGCATATTAGAAGATAGATCTAACATAATCAAATTTGTCAGTCTCCCAATTTCTTGCAGAATTGTTGAACTTTTTCCTGCAATACAACAGTAGAGAAACATTGAAGCTCAACCAGTACAGCAACTACATTTTGTTTATATGTAACTAGCTTTAGTTCTTTTGTAATTTGTCTTTAAAGTTAGTAATATTAGTTGCTTATTTGAACGATGTTTAATGTGATGTAATTGTTGATAAGTCAGCTTTATTTTGTGTGAAATTCAATCTATGTTTTAGTCAAGTAATTACTGAGAGCAGGTATACATTAGGAAACTATCTTGTAACTTATATGTTTTTAACTTAATGGAAGTTAATATGAAATCGGTTTTTTAGATTTCATTTTTATTCAATTCTCTTTGCATCCTTTTCTTTACTTCTCTTCTCCTTAGTTTTTCTGTAAAAACACCAACAAATGGTATCAGAGCCTGTTATCTTTGAGGGCCTCTATTATTGGTAGATGTTTTTATGAGAAATTTTGAAGAGAAAGAAACTGAAGTTGTTTTTTATTGTTGCTGCAACATGAGTTTTACACCACCACCACCACTACCACATATTTTTGCTGGTGAGAACTACCACATTTGGGTAGTGAAGATAAAGACTTGCCTATAAGAACATGACTTGTGGAAAGTGGCTGAAAATGACATAGAACTAGCTCCATTGAGGGTCAATCCCACTATTGCACAAATCATACAGCATAGTCAAGAGTGTGCTAAGAAGCACCAAGCAATGTCATGCTTGCAAAATAGAGTGTCTAATGTGATTTTCACTCGAATAATGGCATGTGACACTCTAAAGCAAGCTTGGGAGAAGTTGAAGGAAGAGTTTTTGGGGTCTGATAAAATAAGGCAATAGTAGTTGATCAACCTTAGGAGGGACTTTGAGAACTTAAAAATGAGAGAGTTTGAAACCATTAAGTAGTACTCTAATAGAATAATGGCCGCAGGTAACAACATCAGGCTCCTTGAAGATGATTTCAGTGAGAACATAATTGTTGAGAAGGTTATTACAACCCTTCATGAAAAATTTAAGTAAAAAATCTCCTCATTGGGGGACTCGAGAGACTTATCAACATCTCACTATTAGAGTTGATAAATGTTATATTTGCAATCGAGCAAAGAAGGGCCAATAGGCTGAAGGGGCATCCTGAAGGAGCTTTCTAAGGAAAAGCCAAAGAAAGCTCAGGTTCGAGCTATAGAGGAAAGAAACCATGGCATGACAAAAGGGAGAAACCAAAGAGGAAAGCTGGGAAGAAAAGGTTTCCACTATGTATTCACTGCAAAAAGTCCATACACTTGGAGAGGTACTACTCGTACAGGCCTGATATTCAGTGTAGGAGCTGCAAGCAGTTTGGTCACATTGAAAAGGTTTGCAAGAACAAAGGAAGGCCACAAACTTAGCAGTAGAATTAAGCTCAAGCTGCTGAGGACATTCAAGCTCAGGAGGAGCATGTTTTCATTGCATCCTACTTTGCAACCTTCAACAAGGTTAGAAGGGACTGGTTAGTGGACAATAGTTGCACTCATCATATGGCATCTGATGAAGGGTTATTCAAAGATCTTGACAGCAGCTTTGTTTCCAAAGTCAGGATTAGAAATAGAAACCTCATTGAAGCCAGAGGCAGAGGCAATGTTATAACCAACACATATTCAGGTTGTAGCGACCTAAAAAATTTGTGCATGGGCGCTAGTCGAAGTGATTATTGAAAATTTGAAAGCAGAGTTTCAATTTATTTAAAAAGGGAGTCGCCACCGATCTTTTCTTTAAGTGTGATCGGACACCTACAAAATTCTCTTTTTAAAAGAAAAATTTATTTTAAAACTTTTCTAAAAAAGAGGTAATTTTAGGTCTACATAAAAATCCAGAGAAAATTCGAGTTCGGGAGTCGGTTACTCGAGGAAGGTATTAGCACACTCGCGAAGCCCAAAATTGGTATCTCGTTAAGCGCATGTTGTCTTAATTTTCAAAAATACAAGTTCAATTTAATATTTAATCGTGATCCGATTGAAACACGGGATTTTTTTTAAAAACACAAGAATTGTTTAACACGCTAATAATTTTTTAAAACACGAAATTTTTGAAACACGAGAACTTTTTGAGAACATGAAATTTTTTTTAAACGTGAAAATTTTTTGAAACACGAAAATTTTTTCAAAACGCGAATTTTTTTATACACGAGAATTTTTTTTGAAAACACGAGAATTTTTAAAACACGAAATTTTTTTTGAAAACGCAAAAATTTTGAAAAGAAGTATCGTATTTAAGACGAACCGATGATATTCACCCAACGTAGCGATGAAATCAACAAATTAGTGTCAAATCGATTCAATTTAATATCTAATCGTGATTCTATTAAAACACGAGGAATTTTTTCTGTTTATTTATTATTCTTATTTTTTAAAAAACACGAGAAATTTTGAATATTTTCAGTTTTTTTAAAGGGCGTCCCGTATTTAACACGAGCCATCGATATTCACCCAACATAGCGATGAATTCGATGACTTAATATTAAATCGGTTCCTTGCCTTATGCATTAAAATGATTTTTCTATTCTAAAAATGAAATTATTTAAATTTAAAATTATGAAATAAAATAATCAAAATAATATTTCGTGAATTCCATAAAAATGCTAATTTAATTAAAATGGGATAATATTCAAATATTTAGACTAAATTAAAAGGATTAAGAATTTACCAAAAGCCCAAAGTTATGGGCTTGAATTTTGGGCCTTTTCCCTTTTTTTTTCCTTCTTTTTTTTCTCATTGGCTAGCTTTGTTGGACTTGGGCTTCTTGGGCGCGTCATTGGGCATGAGGGGGCTCTTGGAGCAGGCACGACTTCTTCTTTGTCTTTGTTGGGCACAGGCTGAAATGGCTTCTTTGCTTGGGCTTGGACAGTTCTGCTATTTTTTTGTTGCTATTTTCTTCTTCTTCTTTGTTTTTTAATGATCTGCTCTTGTTGGGCCTACTAGATCGATGGGTCGTCGGGTCGGTTTAGCCTCATTTGTTAAATTTTTATTTTTTTCTCTTTTTTCTTTCCCTTTCTTCTTTCTTTTTTCTTCTATCTTTCTTCTCTTTTTCTCCTTTTTCTTCTTCTCCTTCGACAGCCCTGACGTCACCTCCCCAGCCCAGTACGACGGTAGACGGTGGCTGTGGAGCTCTCCTCTCTTCTTCTTTTTTTTCTCTTTTTTCTTCCTTACTATTTCTTTTTGCTTTTTCTTTTGCTTGCTGGTTTTTCTTTTGTTTATGCTTACCTGGTTCTTGGCTTGGGTTCGACGGTGGAGCAACGATAGCGGTGGCGCGACGATCGTGGTAGCGGTGGGGGAAATTAGTTGGATTTGTGAGCTTTTTTTTTGAAATTTTTCTGCTATTTTTTTTCTCTTGGCTATCGAATTTTTCCTCTTTCTCTTCAATTTTCTTTTTAATCCCTCAATTTTGTCTTATTCCTCTTTGTTTTCAGGTGGCAGCGGAGAAAGGAGGCCATGCACTGGGGGTGCCAGGCGTGGTGAGCGGGGCATGCCTGAATGCTGATTGGGGCGGTCTTCTCATGCCTAGAAGGACCAAATTGTAAAGGGTACAAAGTTTCTAGGGCAAAACTATAATTTTAAGAAATATGGGGCAAAAATGTAATTTTTAGAAAGTTTAGGGGCCCAATTTAATTTACAAATTATTAGGGGATAAGATGTAAATTTAGAAAAAATAAGGGTCAAAATGTAATTTTTGAAAAGTTTAGGGGCTAAAATGTAATTTGTATTTTTTCAAAATTTTATTATTACTATTTTATGAATATTTAAAACAAAAATTAAAAATGGCCTAAAACATGTCCAAAATTAAACACTAATGGGCCCAATAATTGGCCCCATATGAGACTAGCCCGGCTCGAAACCCTACCTGAGCAAAATCTAGTGATTACAGTTGCCCCTCTTTGCTCATCGTTCTGAAACAATGATAGTGCAAAGGCTTAAAAGCACTGAATTTTGTTCAATTGTCCAAAAAAAATTTTTTGTCTATTTTTTTTGAAAGCCTGAAATTGAAAACAGCTTAGTGTGTAATCCGAAGTTCAACTCACTTCTCAGATTATGAGTTGACCTTTGAAAAATAGAAATTGAAAAATACCTCGACGTGTGACCCGAGGCTCAACTCACCTCTCGCATTATGTGTTGATTTTTTTTGAAGAGCATAAATTGAAAATACCTCAGCATGACCCGAGACTCAACTCACCTCTCGCATTATGAGTTGATTTTTTTTTTGAAAAATAGAAATTAAAAATACCTCAGCGTGACCTGAGGCTCAACTCACCTCTCGCATTATGAGTTGATTTTTTTTGAAAAATAGAAATTAAAAATACCTTCGCGTGACCCGAGGCTCAACTCACCTCTCGTATTATGAGTTGATTTTTTTTGAAAAATAGAAGTTAAAAATACCTTAGCGTGACCCGAGGCTCAACTCACCTCTCGCATTATAAGTTGATTTTTAAAAAAAATAGAAATTAAAAATACCTCAGTGTGACCCGAGGCTCAAATCACCTCTCGCATTATGAGTTGATATTTTTTTGAAAAATAGAAATTAAAAATACCTCAGCATGACCCGAGGTTCAACTCACCTCTCGCATTGTGAGCCGATTTTTTTTTGAAAAATAAAAAATAAAAATATCTCAGCGTGACCCGAGGCTCAACTCACCTCTCGCATTATGAGTTAATTTTTTTTGAAAAATAGAAATAAAAAATACCTCAGTGTGACCCGAGGCTCAACTCACCTCTCGCATTATGAGTTGTTTTTTTTTGAAAAATAGAAATTAAAAATACCTCAGCGTGACCCGAGGCTCAACTCACCTCTCGCATTATGAGTTGTTTTTTTTTTAAAAAATAGAAATTAAAAATACCTCAGCGTGACCCGAGGCTCAACTCACCTCTCGCATTATGAGTTGATTTTTTTTGAAAAACATAAATTGAAAATACCTCAGCGTGACCCAAGGCTCAACTCAGTTCTCGCCATCTGAGATGATTTTTGAAAAAAACATAAATTTAAAAAAATACCTCGATATGTGACCCGAGGCTCAACTTACCTCTCGCAATATTAGTTGATTTTTGAAAAAAATAGAAATTGAAAAATATTTCTTGAAAGAAACAGGGTTTCAAAAAACATCATGTGAAACTAAAAGCTTTCTTCTTTATTGATTCTGTGCAGCTTTCTCCTAGTATTCCTTGCTCTACTAGTATACCTGTATATGTCATGTAGGATGTTATTATGACATGCAGATGTTTGTCCTAAATGCTTTTGTGTCTACATGATCATGCCATGCACTCTGGATCGTTTGTCACATGACCCTTTCTGACTTTCGTGAGGGCCTTCATTCATTGCCTCCATTCCTCACCTTTTTTCAGGTTCTGTACTCATCTTCAAGTTTTGCGAGTGATCCACATTTCTTCATATATCACCCTCTTGGCCCCTGTTGAACTTTATTCTTGCTTTGGGGCCCTTGTACTTATTAAATTCCCATCCATGTAATGCTCAATGTTCCTTTTGTTTAGAATATGTCACTTACTATTTATCATTTAAATGAATCAAACATGAGATGCTTAAAAAAGACAAAGTAGGCATGAAAGAAATACCTCACATTATATTTTTTAAAAAGCAACAAACAAAGAAAATTGACAAGAAAAGTTTAACAAATAAATCATCATAAAGAAAAGAAAGCGAATTCAATGGGCAAAAATGCTCTAGATATCCAATGCATGAACTTCTCCACGTTTCTTCGTCCTGGATCCTTTTGAGCACGGCTTCTTGTGTAGAAGATTTCGAGCTTCTGAGAATGCTTCAAATATTGCGACTTCGTCATTCAACTCCCCGTTCAAGTCACTTTGCTCCTTTAATCCCGAGCCCACTTCATTAGGATCCCTTTTGGGTTTTCATCCTAATCCTTTTTGTTTATCAAGACGCCCTTTTCGGGTTTTCATCTTGGTTTTTTTCTTTTTTTTGTTTTTGTTTTTTGTTTTTTTTTTTTTGTTTTTTAGGCATAATATTTCTTCACATCATCTGAGTTCACTGGATTAGGTAATTCTTTCCCATCCATCTCAGAGAGAATCAGAGCCCCTCCTGAGAATGCCTTTTTTACAACGTATGACCCTTCCCAATTTGGCGACCATTTTCCTCGAAAGTCTTTTTGTATCAGGAGGATCTTTCTTAGTACCAGTTCCCCTTCGTGGAATTCTCTTGGCCGCACCCTTTTATCATGGGCCATGATCATTCTTTTCTGATACATCTGTCCATGGCAAATTGCCTTCAAGGGTTTCCCTCAATAAGATTTAGCTGATCATATCTAGCTCGAACCCATTCGGATTCTTCTAGTTTTGATTCCATCAAGACACGTAGGGATGGGATCTCCACTTCAATGGGCAGAACAACTTCCATTCCGTAGACTAGAGAAAAATGAGTTGCCCTCGTAGATGTTCGCATAGAGGTGCGGTATGCGTACAAAGAAAATGGTAGCTTCTCGTGCCAGTCTTTATATGTCTCATTCATCTTCCTGATAATCCTCTTAATGTTCTTATTAGTCGCTTCCACTGCTCCATTCATCTTCCGGTGATAGGGTGAAGAATTATGATGCTTTATCTGAAATTGCTCACATACTTCTTTCATCATCTTGTTGTTGAAATTTAAAGCATTATCTGAAATGATTCTTTCAGGCAGACCATATCGACATATAATCTCCTTTTTTAAGAACCTACAGACTGCAACCTTTGTCACATTAGCAAACGAAGTGGCTTCTACCCATTTTGTGAAGTAGTCTATAACCACAAATATGAATCGATGCCCATTAGAAGCCTTCGGGGAGATTGGCCCTATAACATCCATGCCCCACATAGAAAAAGGCCATAGAGAAGTCATGACATAAAGGGGTGAAGGAGCTGCATGAATTTTATCGCCGTAAATTTGACACTTATGACACTTTCGTGCATATCCAATGCAATCCCTTTCCATCGTCAGCCAAAAATAACCAAGTCTCATAATCTGTCCGGCCATAGTGAAACCACTGGCATGCATTCCACAAATTCCTTCGTGAACCTCCTCAAGTATATTTCTAGCATCAATAGCGTCCACGCATCTCGGGAGCACTTGATCTTTTCCTCTTTTGTATAGGATATCCTCGTCAAGAACAAATCCAATTGCCATTCTCCTAAGAGTTCTGTTGTCATTCTCATTTGCTTGCTCGGGGTACTTTTGATTCTTGATATACTCCAAGATATCATGGAACCATGGTCGTCCGTCTGACTCCTCCTCAATGCTAAAATAGTGTGCGAGGGTCTCATATATGCTCATTTGGATAGGCATTATTTCGGTTTCTCTGTTTGCTTTGAACATTGAAGCCAAGGTGGCCAAAGCACCAGCCAACTGGTTTTCTTCTCGTGGGAAGTAGTGAAAAGTCACTTCTTTCAATTCTTTGACCAATTCTACCACGAGATCACGAAACTAGACTAATTTCGAATCTCTCACTTTCCAATCTCCACGGATTTGGAAAATGACTAATGCTGAGTCCCCGTGTACCTCTAAGATTTTGATTTTCCTCTCGATAGCTGCACGGAGTCCCATGATGAAAGCTTCATACTCCGTTATATTATTGGTATAGGAGAAATTCAATCTAGCAGTGAGTGGGTAATGGTCCATTTCCAGTGACACTAAGACTGCTCCGATCCCATGCCCCAATGCATTCAATGCACCATTAAAGCTCATCTTCCATGATTTCTCTATTGATGACTTGCCCTCTTTTTTTGAAATGCACATCAAGTCTTCATTTGGGAAATCAAATATCAAAGACTCGTATTCTTCCATTGCTCGACTTACTAAGAAGTCAGCTATCGTGCTTCCTTTTATCGACTTTTGACTCACATACAAGATGTCATACTTAGACAATAAGATCTGCCATCGTGCCATTCTTCCTGAGAGTGCGGGTGATTCCATCATGTACTTTAATGGATCTAGCTTCGAAATTAATCATGTCGTATGATACAACATGTATTGTCTGAGCCTCCGAACTACCCAGACTAATGCACAACATAAATTTCCAATTGATAGGTACTTTGCCTCATATTTTGTGAACTTTTTGCTGAGGTAGTAAATCGCCTTTTCTCTTTTCCCTGAATCATCATGTTGCCCCAGCATTTTTCAATCTGAACGGCATCACTTTGTAGCAGAACGTTCCCTATATTGTCACGAATGTAGTTTTCTCCATATCTTCGGTAGCTATCTTTATCTAATTATAACCCGAGAAACCATCCATGAAAGACAATAATGAATGATTTTCCGTGTTATCTACCAACGTATCGATGTGTTACAAAAGAAATTATCCTTAGGGATTGCTCGATTTAGATCACGATAATTCACACACATTCGAACCTTGCCATCTTTCTTCGGTATCGGGACTATGTTAGCTACACATTTTGGATATTTAGAGACTTGTAAGGAACTGGCATCATATTGTTTCTAGACTTCTTCTTTTATCTTCAACAACATTTCGGGTCTCATCCTTCTTAGCTTCTATTGAACAAGTTTGCATTCTGATTTCAATGGGAGCTTATGGACCACTACATCCTCGTTTAGCCCTGGCATGTCCTGAAAAGACCAGGAAAATACATATTTGTACTTACGGAGCAATGCGATCAAATTCTGTTTGGTGTTCTATGAAATGGAATTCTCGATCTTCACTTCTTGTTTTTTTCCTCACTTCCCAAGTTTACTGTCTCAATAGATTCTTGATGGGGTAGAATCTATTTCTCTTCTTGGTCTACCATTCTCAGTAAGTCAGGAGACAAGACACAATCTTCAACATTTTTGTCAGCTTCGGTTTCTCCTAAACAAATAGCCTTCTCGAAATCGATTTCAAGATTCGTAACGGGATTGTTCATGCCATTGATATCTGAGCACCTGAAAGGTGAATGGAAAAAGCTATAGAGGAGCATTAAGGTATTGGAATCAACGAACACATTGTCATAAAATGATATGAGATACATCCAGGAAAAGAGTATGATTAGAAGGGGTAGTCCCGAAGTTAATGGAAATGAAAAGATCATGACAATATAAAACAAAAGGCATCTTCATTAATGTTCATTGAAATGATAAAGAGCAAACATAAGCTCTTACAAAAGGAACCCTACTGCTTAATGACACACAAAATGAAGGGTTAACATTGGGCATCACTCTAAAGGGGACTTAAAAACTACAAGACAATCCACAGCAGTCCAGTTGTTCAAAGAAAATCCAAGAGGACAAGGGCGTATTATTGAAGCATTCTCAATTGCATCATCCTCATTGTTAACAACATTTATGCTGATGTACTGAAATCCCTTTTCATTCAAGGCGCTTTGCGGATTGTCTTGCCCCTCGTCTTCATTTGTTACCACATTCACATTCCCATCAGCATGGTTAGGAAAAGGATTACTAACACCATCAAATCGCAGAATGTTAGCATCGATGAGATCTTGAACCCTCCTTTTAAAGGCAAGGCAGTTTTCTGTAGAATGCCCTTGATTTCCAGCGTGATACATGCAACTAGCATTATGACCATACCATTTTGGGTATAAGGGCTTCAGGGGTGCCATGTAATGCGGGGATATTAATTGTTTTTCCAACAACTTCAGGTATAATTCTCCATATGATACAGGGATTGGTGTAAACTGAGGTCTTTCAGAATTGGGCCTTGCTGGTCTTTGTTCATTTTTGGGTTGGGTTTGTGTAGGCATGGTACTTGGTGGGAACATGGAGAATGGTCTTTGATTATTCATGGTATAGACGGGGTAAGAGGGAGGTGTTTGATAGTAAGGACTTTGGAAAGGAAAGTAGAAGTTTGTAGGTGGGCGATAACGAGGTCGTGATTGGGCTGGGTATGGATTGGGGGTACAGTGGCTCTCGGTTCCAACCATATGGGCTTTTGGCTCCTTTTTCTTTATGGGCACTGCCCTCTTTAAACTCTCGGGACATTCCATTCTCCCACTCTTGATGGCGGTTTCTATAAGCTCCCCGGATATTACAATGTCTGCAAAGTCTTTTGTGACACTCCCTACCAACTTATCGTAAAATGGCACTTTAAGAATGTTAATGAAGAGGATCGTTATCTCTGTCTTAGTTAACAGGGGTTCCACCTAAGCCGAGATATCCCTCTATCTTTGTGCATATTGCCTAAAAGTCTCTGTTGGCTTCTTTTCCATCATTTGTAAAGTTAGTCGATCAGGTACCATATCCGATACATGCTTGTATTCCTCACAAAATGCTGATGCTAGATACCTCCATGATCGGGTTCTCTCTGCTGAGCTGATTATACCATCGAAGGGCTGAGCTGACCAAACTATCTTGAAAGCAGTGTACCAATAATTTATCATTGTTCATGTAACCAGTCATCTTTCGGCAAAACATGATAAGATGCGCCTTTGGACATCTTGTTCCATCATACTTCTCAAAATCTGGCGCCTTGAATTTTCGGGGTAAGACCAGATCAGGTACCAAACTGAGCTCTTTCGCACTCAAAGCAGAGAAAACTTCAACACCTTCTACTGCATTGATCCTCTCTTCCAGGATTCTATACTTATCCTGAGTATTATTGTCATCAATTTTTAGCCTTGCTATTTCTACAGGATCATCCAGGTCTGGAACAATTGGATCTGAGGGATTAGCCCCAGGGTTTGATACAAACATTCCTAGCCCTAAATGAGCAGATGGAGCATGATGTTGTTCCAAGACTGTAGGTTCCCTTTGGGGGTATCCTCTTTGCATTGCGTGGACATGAGGTAGAGTGAATCCTGGGGGATAAAGTGGATCTTGATTAGCTCTTGACTGAGGCGGCTCTATGATATTAGGCCTCTGCATAGGTCCCTTTCCTTTAACTAAGGCCGTCATCATTTCTATCATTTTGGCCATTTGATCCTTTTGCTTGAGCGATTCCTCTCGAGATCTCACCATCAAATCTCTCGCCTCTTGTTGCGACTTGGGCAATTGCTCCTGTAACTCTCTTTGGGTTCTCTCCATCCTTTCCATTATTTCATTGAGTTCAGCGTCCATAACTCTAGCTCTTAGGCGGGTCCTATAAGAGTAACGTGATTCCAGACTCATAGTGTTACAACTGTGGATTATGCGGTTCTAGCCTTAGTGAATGGTTAGGGTGATATGTACATGCAATGCATGAATGAATGAATGAATGAATGAATGAATGACAAGTGAATGTTAGTAATGAATAAATAGACAAGAATTTGGTGTCAATTTCAAGATAGCCCCATATTTTGGCGTTTCATTAATCAAAAGAGCCCATTACAAAACATTTTTCCATCTTGGACTTAACAGTTACATAAATTCCCTGGCCACATCGCCTTGTTTCTTCACTTCTCCTAGGAACTCCAACATGCTTGATCTTTGGCTTAGAGATAATTGGCAACTGAGAGCTTTGGCCTCATCTGATAATTGCACATTTGCACAGCCGCCTTTTGAATTTCATTGACTAAACTTCAGCCCATGTAGCAGTCATCCCTATCAACTTCATTAGCTTTTTCTTGAAGGTCATCGGTTTAGAATCCTTCACATATATCTTGTTAAGCTGTACGTTGTCAATGCGAAGTAGAGCATAATACTCTTCTATGGTCGGAGTCATATCTTCCTGATTGAAAGTGAAACATTGATAGACTGGATCCCAGAATCGAACCATGGCTTGAATCAACTGCTCGTTCACATTGATTCCTATCAAGTGAGCTATATCTCTGTACTTTTCAGTGAAGGTGCCTCTAGTATCTGAGTCCCATTGTTTCCAGATCCTAGTCAAGTATTCGAGATCGTTCTGATGAACATTCGAAGTCACACGCTCGGGAAGATCAGAGATGTATCCTTCTTTTAAACTGTCCCCTTTTACTTTCTAAGTCCTAGAAGACCAGTCTCAGACTACTGTATTTTCCTCGATTACTTGTGTAATTGACTCCTCCATTAGAAACCCATTTTTGGCAACCAATCTCTAATCAACACCTTCCTAATGAGATGCCTATGATGCATGATGAAAAATAAAATGAAGACAAATAACCTTGGTTAGTGATCACAACAGATATAAACAGAGGAAAAAAGAAAAATAAAAACTATGGAAAATTTAACAAATTAAGCCATTCAATCATGCAATTAGGTGGAACAGATGCATTTTTTTTGCCTCAACATGCTTTATAGAAAACCTACCTCACATACCATCAAACAATCTATCCAACCCAATTTATTAAACAGACTCAATTCATTTGCAAATAAGTGTAAATGTAAAAGAAATAAAAGGTAAGAGGCGTTTCTCCCGTGTACTTATTTTGGTGACTATTCGATGGACAGAGGTTCGGCATGGCTCTAATTGGGTGGCTCGTACGGTTCACTATATGTAGTTCTGATTCTAGAAAGGTATTCGAATTGTCCATACTATCACCTACTAAAGTTAGTACGGAGCCTCGGTCATCACCCATCATAGGTTCACGAGCTCAATTCGAGGGATTACATTTACTTATACTTATGCGGAGGGACAAGTTAACTCACGAAAGCATAAGTCATATGTAACCCGGAAGTAATTCACTAGCCTGTGCGGAGGGACGAGTTAACTCATGAAGGCGTAGCATTTACTTCCACTTAAACGGACGGAGCCCGGGTATAGAGCTCATGTTATGCAAGAATGCAAGTGCACAGTGTGTGGGGAGAAACTCACAAACCATTTTTTTATTTTACTAAAAAAGTAAACTAAAAAATCGTAAAACTTAAAGCTGAAAAAAACAGAAAAATAAAACAAGTTAGAAAAAAATTATTAATTTAAAAACCGAATGCAGATGCATGACTTTTCAAAAATAAAATTCAAGGATCACGATTACAATTTAATTTGAAAAAGGAATTTTTAAAATTTTGACAACACGCGTTTAACATCAGACTCGACTCTCAAAAAGCTCCCTAGCGGAGTCGCCAGCTGTAGCGACCTAAAAAATTTGTGCATGGGCACTAGTCGAAGTGATCATTGAAAATTTGAAAGCAGAGTTTCAATTTATTTAAAAAGGGAGTCGCCACCGATCTTTTCTTTAAGTGTGATCGGACACCTACAAAATTCTCTTTTTAGAAGAAAAATTTATTTTAAAACTTTTCTAAAAAAGAGGTAATTTTAGGTCTACATAAAAATCCAGAGAAAATTTGAGTTCGGGAGTCGGTTATGCGCGAGGAAGGTATTAGCACCCTCGTGACGCCCAAAATTGGTATTTCGTTAAGCGCATGTTGTCTTAATTTTCAAAAATACAAGTTCAATTTAATATTTAATCGTGATTCGATTGAAACACGAGATTTTTTTTAAAAACACGAGAATTTTGTAACACGGTAATAATTTTTGAAAACACGAAATTTTTGAAACACGAGAATTTTTTGAAAACATGAATTTTTTTAAACTCAAAAAATTTTTGAAACACGAAATTTTTTTGAAAACGCGAAAATTTTTAAACACGAGAATTTTTTTGAAAACACGAGAATTCTTAAAACACAAATTTTTTTTTGAAAACGCAAAAATTTTGAAAAGAAGTATCTTATTTAACACGAACCGATGATATTCACCCAACATAGCGATGAAATCAACAAATTAGTGTCAAATCGATTCAATTTGATATCTAATCGGGATTCTATTAAAACACGAGGAATTTTTATTTCTATTTATTTATTATTATTTTTTTAAAAACACGAGAACTTTTGAATATTTTCGATTTTTTAAAGGGTGTCCCGTATTTAACACGAGCTATCGATATTCACCCAACATAGCGAAGAATTCGATGACTTAATATTAAATCGGTTCGTTGCCTTATGCATTAAAATGATTTTTCTATTCTAAAAATGAAATTATTTAAATTTAAAATTATGAAATAAAATAAGCAAAATAATATTTCATGAATTCCATAAAAATGCTAATTGAATTAAAATGGGATAATATTCAAATATTTAGACTAAATTAAAAGGATTAAGAATTTACCAAAAGCCCAAAGTTATGGGCTTGAATTTTGGGCATTTTTCCTTTTTTCTTTTTCTTTTTTTTTTCTCATTTTTTTCTCATTGGTGGCTGTTGGACTTGAATTCTCTGGGCAGCGTTCTTTGGGCTGAGGGGATCTTGGAGCACTGGCACGGCTCTTGTCTTCTTGGGCTTCTTACTGAAATGGCTCTTTGCTTGGGCTCGAGTTCTTGGGCTTGGACAGTTCTGCTATTTTTTTTGCTAATGTTTTTTTTGTTACTTTTTTTTAATGATTCATTCGTTTGGCTTTCTTTGGTGATGGGTCGGTCGGGTCAGTTTGGCCCGGTTGTTAAAATTTTTATTGTTTTCTCTTTTTTCTTTCCCTTTCTTCTTTCTTTTTTCTTCTTTCTTTCTTCTATTTTTCTCCTTTTTCGTCTTCTCCTTCAGCAGCCTCGACGTCACTTCCCCAGCCTGGTACGACGGTAGACGGTGGTTGTGGAGCTCTCTTTTCCCTCCTCTCTTCTTCTTTTTTTCTCTTCTTTCTTCTTTACTGTTTCTTTTTACTTTTTCTTTTTCTTGCTGCTTTTTCTTTTGTTTATACGTACTTGGTTCTTGGCTTGGGTTCGACGGTGAGCAACGATGGTGGTGGCGCGACGATCGTGGTGGCGGTGGGGGAAATCGGTTGGATTTGAGAGCTTTTTTTTGAAATCTTTCTGCTGTTTTTTTTCTCTTAGCTGTCAAATTTTTCCTCTTTCTCTTCAATTTTCTTTTTAATCCCTCAATTTTGTCTTCTTCCTCTTTGTTTTCAGGTGGCAGCAGAGAAGGGAGGCCATGCATTGGGGGTGCCAGGCGTGGCGAGCGTGGCACGCTCGAATGCTGATTGGGGGCGGTCTTGTCATTCCTAGAAGAACCAAATTGTAAAGGGTGCAAATTTTTTAGGGAAAAACTATAATTTTAGGAAAATATGGGGCCAAAATGAATTTCTAGAAAGTTTAGGGGCCCAAATGTAATTTACAAATTATTAGGGGTTAAGATGTAAATTTAGAAAAAAATTAAGGGTCAAAATATAATTTTTGAAAGTTTAGGTAATTTGTATTTTTTGTATTTTTCCAAAATTTTATTATTACTATTTTACTAATATTTAAAACAAAAATTAAAAATTGGCTAAAACAAGTCCAAAATTAAACCCTAATGGGCCCATATGAGACTAGCCCGGCCCGAAACCCTACCCGGGCAAAATTTAGTGATTACACAGGTAACAAAACAATTTCAAATGTTCTTTTTGTAACTGATATAGATAAAAATCCTTAGTGTTGGTCAGTTAATAGAGAAGGGTTATTCACTTATTTTCAAGAATAACTCCTGCGTCATTGAGGATTCACTTGGTCAAGAACTAGTTACAGTTACTATGACAGAGATGTGAATTAGTTGGAAACGAAGGCCTATACTAGTCTTGCTGATAAAGCCAGTTTATAGCATAAAAGGTTAGGCCATGTCAATTATAGATCACTTGGTTTGCTGCACAAATTCAATCTGGTTGAAGACATGTCCAAATTTGATATCAAAGATAGAGTTTGTGAAATTTGTCAGCTTGGGAAGCAAGTTACACTGCCATTTCCAGTTAACAAGGCATGGAGAGCTCGAGACAAACTTCAATTCGTCTGTACTGACATTTGTGAACCAATGAAGGCCTCTTCTTTAAATGACAACAAATACTTTGTGCTATTCATAGATGACTATAAAAGGTTCTGTTAGGTCAATTTTTTGAAACAAAAGTCAGAAGTACCTGAAGCATTTAACAAGTTCAAAGCCTTAGCTGAGAATCAATCAGGTTGTAAGCTTAAGGCCTTGAGATCAGACAATGGCAATGAGTATTTGTCAGAAAGGTTTCAGAAGCTATGTGAACAGGCTAGAATTCAGCATCAGCTGATAACCATTTATACTCTTCAGCAGAATGGAGTCTGTGAAAGAAAGAATCGAATAGTACTTGACATGGCTAAATGCCTACTGTTTGAAAGTAAATTACCAAGTAAATTTTGGGCTGAGGCTGTGAACACATCAGTGTACCTGCTTAACTGATTTCCAACCAATGTTGTCAAAGAAAAAACTCCTTTTGAAGCTTAGTTTGGAATTAAGCCAACAGTTTCACATCTAAAGGTGTTTGGTTGTGTCTACTATACACTTATTCTAGCTGAAAAGAGAACCAAACAGGAAAAGAGATCTGTGCCAGGAATCTTTGTTGGTTACAGCAGCACAAAGAAAGGCTATAGTGTCTTTAATCCCTCCACCAATAAGATCATGGTGAGCAGGAATGTAAAAGTTGATGAAGAAAATGTATGGAATTGGAATGGTATAGATGCAAGCTTGAGTGAGCAAGGTCAACAAGATAGTAATCTACAACCAGCTGAAGAAAAAGAGCTAATTGGTGATAAATTTGATGATGTACCTATGAGAGGCATAAGAACCATCACTGACATCTATCAAAGATGTGATGTTGCAATACTGGAGCCTACTAATTTTGATGAGGTTGCCAAAGAAATGTGTTGGAAAATGGCTATGGAAGCTGAAATGGAGATGATACACAAGAACAACACTTGGGAACTAGTTGACAGACTAGACCAGAAAAGAGTTATTGGTGTAAAGTGGGTGTTTAAGGTCAAGTACAATGCTGATGGGTCCCTAAACAATCACAAGGCAAGACTTGTGGTGAAGGGATACAACCAACAATATGGAATCGACTTCATAGAAACCTTTGTTCCTGTTGCAAGGTTAGACACTATAAGGCTTTTGTTTGCCTTAGCTGCTCAAAAGAAATGGAGAGTGCATCAACTGGATGTTAAGTCTACTTTTCTGAATGGCTTCCTCAAGGAAGAAATCTTCATTGAACAACCAGATGGGTTCAAGATTCCTGATGAAAAGGATAAGGTCTACAAGCTAAAAAAGGCCTTGTATGGTCTGAAACAGGCACCAAGGGCCTGGTATGACAGAGTTGATACGTATCTATCTAGGCTCGGGTTTGAAAAGAGTATTAGTAAGCCTACTCTATATGTGAAGAAATCAGAGAATAAAACTTTATTGATTGTATCACTTTATGTAGATGATTTATTGGTAACTAGAAGCAATGGGGAGCTAATTGAAAAGTTTAAAATACAGATGCAAGATGTTTTTGAAATGACTTACTTGGGCGAAATGACTTACTTTCTTGGCATGGAAGTGAATCAATAGGCTTTTTCCCTAAAGATCTTAAACAAATTTTGCATGTCAAACCACAAAATTGTTAGCACACCAGTGGCTCAAGTTGAAAAACTAACCAACAATGGCAACCATGAAAAAGTTGATGAGAAAGAGTATAGAAGCCTTGTAGGTTGTCTGCTTTACTTGACAGCTACAAGGCCTGATATCATGTTTACTGTTGGCCTTCTATCTAGGTTCATGCATTACTGTGATGTTGTTCACTTTAAGGCAGCTAAAAGAGTTCTTAGATATGTGAAAGGAACTCTAAATTATGGAGTGAAATTTGAGAAGGCAGAAGATTAAGTTAACATGATATTCTGTTAGTGATTAGGTAGGATGCACTAATGATACGAAGAGCATATCTGGCTATTTCTTTACCCTTGGCTCAGGGGTCTTCTGTTGGAGTTCAAAGAAACAACAAACAGTAGCTCAATCAATAGCAGAAGCAGAGTACTTTGTAGCAATAACTGCTATTAATCTAGCCATTTGGCTTAGGAAGCTTTTATGTGATTTGAATGAAGATCAAGTTGAAGCTACTGAGATTAGAGTTGACAATTAGTCAGATGTTGCTATAGCAAAAAATCCAGTATTTCATGGTAAAACCAAGCATTTTAAGATTAAATATCATTTTGTTAAAGAGGCTGAACAATCAAAGGAAGTTAATCTGATTCATTGCAACTCAGAAAACTAGCTTGTTGATATTTTAACTAAGTCTCTCGGTGCTACAAGGTTTGATAACTTAAGAAGAATTATTAGTTTTTGTTGCATATAGTCCAAGGAGGAGTGTTGAACTTTTTCCTGCAATGCAACAGTAGAGAAGCATTGAAGCTCAACCAATATAACAGCTACATTTTCTTTATATGTAACTAGTTTTAGTTATTTTGTAATTTGCCTTTAAAGTTAGTAAGATTAGTCGCTGATTTGAATGATGTTCAATGTGATGTAATTGCTGATAAGTCAACTTTATTTTGTGTGTAATTTAAGCTATGTTTTAGTCAAGTAAATAGTGGGAGCAGTTATACATTAGGAAACTGTCTTGTAAATTATATGTTTTTAACTTACTGAAAGTTAATATGAAATTAGTTTTTAAAGTTTCATTTTTATTCAATTCTCCATGCATCTGTTTCTTTACTTCTCTTCTCCTTAGTTTTTCTATAAAAACACCAATAGGAATGGATCCATTAAGTTAGTTTCCATAAAGAACCAATGATGCAAGATTAGTTAAGTTGTTGACAGATGATGGGATTGGACCGACAAGCATAATAAATGATAGATACAGTGTAATCAAATTAGTTAGCCTCCCAATTTCCCATGGAATGGATCCATTAAGTTGGTTGTCTAGAAGAAGCAACGACTCTAGATTGGTTACATTGCTGATAGAAGATGGGATTGGACCAACAAGCATGTTGTTTGATAGATGGAAATTAACCAAACTCTTCAGCTTTCCAATATTTGGTGGATTGAAACCATAGAGCTGGCAGTTTCCGAGATAGAGAGTCAATAGGTTTTTCAGGTTCCATATTTAGGGAGGGATGATGCTCCATAATGGATTAGAGTTCATAATCAAGTGAGTGAGATTGGTCAAAAGACCTATAGCTGAAGGCAGATGAACAATGAGGTTCCTCATTAAATTTAGAAAAACAAGATTCTCCATCTTGTCAATTTCCAAGGGAATGAAATGAATCTAATTATAATAAACATCAAGCACTGCCAATTGAGTAAGGTTTCCAAGTGAAGAAGGTAACTCACCTTTAAGATTATTTGAGGACAGGTTGAGGCACTTGAGTTTGGAAAGTGCACCTATTTGAGGTGTTATACTCCCATTTAGATCATGGCCACTAAGATCAATCTTGATGACCGTTCAGTAGAACTACATCTAACACTAGGCCATGTACAATGGTGAACACCTATGTTGCTATAGTTTCTCCAGCACCCAATTTCCATCAATGCTTTTTCCTCAGCTACAAGAGATTCTGAATCATTATTTGTTACTCTAGTGATCTCACAGCTCCTCATTGTTACAGAGAGTAAAAAAAAGCAAAATAGCAATAAAAGTGTAAAAGGAGAATGCCACAGCTATTAAGATTAGGATTGAAACTTTACTGCCAATTCTCTACCTAATAAAGAGCGGGAAAAACATATACATATATATAAAGACATGAGGTGTTTATTTGGATTACTATAAAATTAAATTTGTTTTTCACCTCTTTTATAATTTCCTATGCAATTAATATTTAATTAGATAAAAGATGCATTTTAAATATAACCATACACAAAATTTCGCATCTATTCAATAATTATTAGGGGTGAGAAAAATTAGATTCGACTGGAAAAATAAAAAAAAATTTAACTTTCGAGTTCGAATCAAGTTTAATTTTTGAAATTGAATAAATTGAATATCAAACTATAATATTTTATATTTTTACACCAAACCCCTAAATCTTTTTAGTTACCTCAATACTTTTACTCCCTCCCAGTTTCCCTCAAAAACTTTTACTCTCCTCTCCTTCCATCCCACCCCCATCTACCCCAAACCCATTTTCCCCAATTTTTTTTTTGAATATTTCCCCCCATTTATTTTTCCTCCAAAATTTTACCCCCCCAACCCTCAAAACTTTTTATTTTCCCTAAACTTTTACTTGTCGCCTTTATCCTAAATAAAAATCATCCAAAAAATCTCTAAACCTAAATAGTAATGATTTTATTTATATCTACTATTTATGGTATTAAATTAAATTTCATATTTTGTACTATTTATATTATCGATTTGTTTAATCATATTAAACCTTTATAAATTTCTGTTAAAATTGAATTATTGATGATACCATAAAATATTCGTGTTAAAATTTTATATTGGTATAAATTTCACATTTTATCTTTAAGATAAATTTTATTAAAAAATCATATTTTCTATATTTAAATAGTTTTTTTATTTCAAAATACATAATGACAAAATCAGAAGATAATTAAAGCAACTAAGCAAGCAAAGAAGCTAACCCGTATATAAAATATTGATAAATAAATTATGAGGAGATGAAAGTTAATAACAAATTTGATTACGGTGGGTGAGAGTGGTTAAAAAAATCAAAAGTCATTTTTTTAAATTTAACTCAAACAAATATATTTGATTCGATTCGATTTGAATTTCATCTCACTCGACCCGGTTCGAGAAAATTTCAAATCAAGTTAAGATGATAAAATATGATTTGTCAACTCAATTAACTCTTTCGATTAGATCGAACGCTGACCCTGTTCAATATGTTGTCAAAATACTATTTATGAAATCAAACAAATATAATTCATATAAAAATTATAAAACGTATAAAAGTAATAATTTTATTCGGTAAATGTTATATTTTTAAGTCTTTAGTCATTGCCTAAAAAAGTTGTGTTTGTTTGGTTGAAGTTTCTAATGAAGAACGTGATTAATGAAGGAAAGCCATAGGTGCTCCTGGTCCTTCTCGAATGCTGGTCTGCTGCAGCTGCTGGTCTGCTTCATGGCCTTCCGTTGCATTGCAGTCCATGCTCAACAGTATGGGACCTTCCAAAAGATTCGAAGCCATGGATAGATGCCATAAATTAGGTAAATGAAGTAGAGATAAAGGGATTGAGCCAGTGAGTTTATTATTAGAGAGATACAATACAGTTAGATTCTTTAATTTTCCAATATCTAATGGGATGAAACCTTCAAGCAGATTTGAGTCAAGGTACAAACTACTCAAGCTTGGTAAAAGACCTAGAAATGAAGGGATTTGACCACTCAAGTTATTGGCACCAAGATCCAAGTCAGTCAACCTCTTAAGATTTTTTATTTCTAATGGGGTGGAACCATTTATTTTATTTTTGTAAAGAGAGAACGATTCCAGTCTGGATAAATTACCCAAAGAGGAAGGGATGGGACCATTTATTTTATTTTTGTAAAGAAAGAACGATTCCAGGCTGGATAAATTACCCGAAGAGGAAGGGATGGGACCAACAAGCATATTAGACGATAGAGTCAGTGTAATCAAATTCGTTAGCCTCCCAATTTCCTGTGGAATGGATCCATTAAGCTGGTTGTCCTGAAGGAGCAACGACTCTAGATTGGTTACATTGCTGATAGAAGATGGGATTGGACCAACAAGCATATTAGACCATAGATACAGTGTAATCAAATTCGTTAGCCTCCCAATTTCCTGTGGAATGGATCCATTAAGTTGGTTGTCCTGAAGAAGCAACGACTCTAGATTGGTTACATTGCTGATAGAAGATGGGATTGGACCAACAAGCATGTTGTTCGAGAGACGGAGATTAACCGAACTCTTCAGCTTTCCAATATTTGGTCGAATGGAACCATAGAGCTGGCAGTTTCCAAGATGGAGAGTCATTAGCTTTTTCAGGTTCCATATATGGGGAGGGATGATGCTTCGTAATGGATTAGAGTTCATAATCAAGTGAGTGAGATTGGTCAAAAGACCTATAGCTGAAGGCATATCAGCAATGAGATTCCTCGTCAAATTTAGAGAAACAAGATTCTCCATCTTCTAAATTTCCAAGGGAATGGAATGAATTTCATTATAAGAAACATCAAGCACTGCCAATTGAGTAAGGTTTCCAAGCGAAGAAGGTAACTCACCTCTAAGATTATTTGAGGACAGGTTGAGGCACTTGAGTTTGAAAAGTGCACCTATTTGAGGTGTTATACTCCCATTTCGACCATGGCCACTAAGATCAATCTCGATGACACTTCCAGTTGCACTGCATCTGACACCAGGCCATGTACAATGGTGAACACCTATGTCGCTGTAGTTACTCCACCACCCAGTTTCCATCAATGCTTTTTCCTCAGCTACAAGAGATTCTGAATCATTATTTGTTGCTCTAGTAATCTCACTACTCCTCACTGCTATAGAGAGTGAAAAAAGTAAAATAGCAAAACAAGTGTAAAAAGAGAATGCCATGGCTATTAAGATCAGGATTGAAGCTTTACTCCCAATTCTCTACCTAATTTTAAAGAGCGGGAAAAACATATACATATATATATAAAGACATGAGGTGTTTATTTGGATTACTATAAAATTAAATTTGTTTTTCACCTCTATTATAATTTCCTATGCAGTTAATATTTTAATTAGATAAAAGATGCATTTTGGAATATAACCATACACAAAATTTTGCATCTATTCAATATTAGAGATGAGCAAAATTCGATTCGACTTGAAAAAAAAATAACTTTCGTGTTCAAATCAAGTTTAATTTTCGAAATTGAATAAATTGAATATCAAACTATAATATTTTACATTTTTAATCCAAACCCCTAAATCTTTTTAGTTACCTCAATACTTTTGCTTCCTCCCACTTTCCCCCAAAAACTTTTACTCTCCTCCCCTTTCATCCCACCCCCCATCTACCCCAAACCCATTTTTCTCCAATTGTTTTTTGAATATTTCCCCCCATTTATTTTTCCCCCAAAATTTTACTCCTCCAACCTTCAAAACTTTTTATTTTCCCCCTAAACTTTTACTTGTTACCCTTTATCCCTAAATAAAAATCATCCAAAAAATCTCTAAACCTAAATAGTAATGATTTTATTTATATCTACTATTTATGGTATTAAATTAAATTTCATATTTTGTACTATTTATATTATCGATTTGTTTAATCATATTAAACCTTTATAAATTTCTGTTAAAATTGAATTATTGATGATACTATAAAATATTCGTGTTAAAATTTTATATTGGTATAAATTTCACATTTTATCTTTAAGATAAATTTTATTAAAAAATCATATTTTCTATATTTAAATAGTTTTTTATTTCAAAAGACATAATGACAAAATCGGAAGATAATTAAAGCAACTAAGCAAGCAAAGAAGCTAACCCGTATATAAAATATTGATAAATAAATTATGAGGAGATGAAAGTTAATAACAAATTTGATTACGGTGGGTGATAGTGGTTGAAAGAATCAAAAATCATTTTTTTTAAATTTAACTCAAATAAATATATTTGATTCAATTCGATTTGAATTTCATCTCACTCGACCCGGTTCGAGAAAATTTCAAATCAAGTTAGGATGATAAAATAGGATTTGTCAACTCAATTAACTTTTCGATTAGATCGAACGCTGACCCATGTTCAATATGTTGTCAAAATACTATTTATGAAATCAAACAAATATAATTCATATAAAAAATTATAAAACGTATAAAAGGAATATAATTTTATTAGGTAAATGTTATATTTTTAAGTCTTTAGTCATTGCCTAAAAAAGTTGTGTTTGTTTGGTTGAAGTTTGTAATGAAGAACGTGATTAATGAAGGAAAGCCATAGGTGCTTTGAATCATTATTCCTTCCTAAATCTCTATCTCAATGAAGGAAAAATGATTCCAAGCATTGACAAAAATTCACTTAGGTCTGTCCTTCCATGGTTTTTCCAATCCAAAGCTGTCAGCAAATTATAAAATTAAAAAAATAATTTAAATAAAAATATACATAAGATCCTATATTCCACCATAGACGCCAAAAAACTTCTAGGTAGAATATTATCCTGTATGCATTGACTTGTATTTGTAAACTGGACGCTCTAAAGGACTCCTTCCTTGAAGCTTCTAACAAAGTGACAATGATGAAAAACTCATGCCTTCTATTTACTAATTGGGAAAGAATATTGATAAAAATGTTATTTTAACAATATTTATTTTTTAAATTGGGAAAGAATGAAATCTATGCGATGTCTAAATCAAACAAATAAAATTTATATAAAAATAAACAAAATGTATACAAAGCATTTTAAGTAAGTCTTTGGTCATTGCCTATAACACAAGTTGATTAGTATCATACAAAGATTAATGAGGTCCACATTAACTCGTTCTTGAAAAGAAAACAAAGTTGGAAATTAAAAATATGAATGGACTTTTCCAATCAGTGTCGGTTCCTAGTCTCACACATTCTTATCTTTCATGACAAAAATTTTCCGTTAACTCCCTTTTGGAAAGAGGTGAAATTTTTAATTTAGAATTTTATGCTGCAAAAGTTCATATTCTAAAATATAATACGTAGCTTTCAATTTTGGGTGATTTATATTGGATTTTTTTATATAAATCAACAATTAAGTTACATTAAGGAAGGGGGAATGGTTTATAAAATCAGGGATCGAACGTTAGACATAATGTTAAATAATTTGAAACCTATACAAGTTCATCACTGAGTCGGTGACATGATTGGCTTTATTGAATTTTTTTAGTTCAAATAACTTTTTTTAAAAAATTTTAACTTATATTTGATGGATTAAATTTTAGGATGTGTTTAATAAACTAAAAATTTAAGTGCTAAAAAAATTAAGTATTAAATTTTATATCTGGAGGAGTGTCGTGAAGAACCAAATATGGTGACCGATCTTGGAGTACTGGAGTGGGCAAGCGGTTGATCAAATGGACGACACATGAAAAAGCATACTCCCAAATTCATCGGTAAATGGGCTTGAGTGAGTAATATAAGCCCAACTTTCACCACATGATGATGCTTTCTTTCAACGATCCCATTTTGCTCCGATGTGTATGGACATGTAACACAATGAATGATGATGCCATGTTGAGTGAGATAAGAAGTGAACGAACCGAATTCACTACCCCAGTTACTTTGAAACTGCTTTATTTCCCTGTCGAACTGCACTTTAACAAATTTCTGAAAATGCATAAAACAATCAATAGCTTGAGATTTCTTTTGAAGTAGAAACAACCAAGTAAATCGACCATGAACATCCACAAATGAAACATAATACCAACTGGACCCGGAATTGATAGGAGCCAGACCCCATCAATCGAAAACAACAAGATTGAATGGATTGTGATAGGAGGTGGTAGAAGCCAAAATTGAAAGCTTATGTGACTTCCCTTGTTGACACACAAAACATACATGCTGAGCATTACAAAGTTTGAAAATCTTACGACACAAGAAGACAAGTGCCCAAGTTGGCGACGCAACAATTCAAATGAACTACATTTAGTAGAGGAGCAAGAACTATATCCCAATTTGGTGTTATTTAAGGATAAACTGGAACTACGAATGACATTTAGAATAATGGAGGAGGTCACTGGAGAAAACCTGTAACATCCCTAACCCGTCTTTTCATCCCCAAATAAAGGTTACGGAGCATTACAGTTCAAAAAGGAACCTTTAACTTCAAAACATAATAAATAATCTAACTTAAAAATAAATTTCAAGAATTTAATACATTCATAGAAAACATATACATTTGGGCCTTAAATTGAGCTTATGCAACCCTAAAAACTGTTTAGGAACAATTCGAGACTAATTCAAAACAAATCATAAAACTTTGGAAAAAGTTCAAAAATTTGAAAGCATGGGTCACACAGTCGTGTGACATAGTCCAAACCGTGTGTACATTCGATATAGGGACACAGGGTCGTGTCCTAGTCCGTGTGTCCGCCCGTGTGTGTATTCGAAATAGGCCACATGGTTGTGTCGCAAGTTATGTACCAAACTGTGTAACTCTCTAACATAGGATAAATAGCCCTGTGAAACCTGCACCAAAATTAATAATGCCACATGAACATGTGGTAGCCCATGTGCTCCAAATTTAACCCTAAAACAAACTGTCACAACATCTATTCTTGCTCAAAAAGACTCACCATTTACACATGCATTCATTGGTTCAAAATACTTCTTAAACACACACAAACATGCCAAATCAATCAACCTATAGGTTCTAACCAATATGTCATTCAAAGGCACCTCAATTCAAATCAATTTACGATCACTTTATGGCCTAAACCTAATTCACTACAGCCATAACATTTCAACCACACATACATACATAGCAAAAAACATACATTTACATGTCACTCAAAGTGACTAAAATACACTTATTTACAAGACTTTACAAGTCCACCACAAAACATAATCTCCTAAAGACATGTCCAAACCAAGTGGACCAAGTAACATATTTGTAACACCCCGACCCGCGTCTGTCGCCGGATTAGAGTTACGAGGCATTACTAAACAAAGCACACATTCGAAAACACATAAAACCCAATTTAAACTAGATGATCATGAACAAAAAGTTTTTAAAACCAAACTGATCACAAACATGGAAATTAAACCATTTTCGCATGGCTATTTATATTTTATGATTCAAAACTAACCAAAAACAACTCAAGCCTATACATGCCATAAGATCAAGTTCAACATAACAAAATACCAAAAGAAGTCGATAGTGTGATAAACTATGCTGATGATCCCCGAGCTCGTAGCGCGACTCCAGAATCTATAAAACAAATGGACAAAAACAATCAAAGTAAGCTTAAGTTTATAGCAAATCTAAAATACATATTAACGAACATATATATAAACATTTATGTTTATAATCAAATTCTGAACATAATCATTAATTGCATAAATTAATTTCTAATATACTTATCATTTGGATTTCATCGAATGCATATCTATGATCTTTCAAATACATATGTCAAAAGCTTATATTTTACTTATCAACTTCATGAACCAAATGCACATTTATACTTCTAATCCACATGTGCGAATGTATACATGTATATTCAACAATCTTCATAACAACCAATATACATATATGCCTATCCACTAAACACATAGATCCAAACATTTATATGCTCATCAAGTACATATAAATAAATATTCATATACTTATCCATTATATATAACCCAAAATCATTTACATATTTATATATATCAAATGCATATAATCACTTAATTTAACATCTTCAGATCACCAGCACTTAGCCTGCTAGGTTTATAACCTGATTCATATCACCGGCACTTAGCCTACTAGGCTTATAGCCTGATTCAGATCACCGGCACTTAGCCTGCTAGACGTAAAGTCTGAAACATTTCACCGGCATCAAGCCTGCTAGACGTAAAGTCTGAATTATCTCATTGACAATAATTCTTTTAGGCACCAATCAGCTCAAACACTCAATTCACCCGAATATTACTCATTTTCGAACTATATAGGTATATAAATTCCATGCTTAAATATTCAGCTCAAAACTCATAATTTATATCTTTGAAACACATAAATATGTATATAAAACTCAACCACCAAATCCAATTTGATAATTCAATAAATTAACCAAACACATTTATGCATATCCTTATACTTCAAATCCTACTACAAATATCATACTATTTAACTAAAATATTCTTGAATAATATACATTTTACATTTAAACATATTAAACTTATACATATATATACACATAATCTAAACTAACATATACAAATATCATCTAATAACAAATTTCAAAACTAAATCTTATACATGTATACATATATACACTCAAACCGCATATACTTTTATAATGACACATCTTAATTGATTCAAAAGTGTATATATATACATGTATATTTACATGTTTAATTAAAAATTACTTACACAAATGTAACATACATTTTATAAATCCAGTCAAAGGTTTATACATTTATATATATATATCTATGTATATTTTGAATCCCCAAGTACACATATATACATATACATATCTTTGATTAAATCAATAATTTATACATGTATATACGTGTATGAATTCGAACCTTGTATATATATAAAACCCTTATACTTCAACTAAATTCAATAACATTTATGCATATACTTATATACCTTCACACTTTAGCTAAGTTCAATTACCTATATAAGTTCGAACATTTAAAAAAAATACATAAACCAATCATACTTTTAATTTATTCAACCGATATACTTTAAATTATAATTCATCAAAAATAAATACATATACATACTTATATACTGATTTTAGTTCTATTTATAAGCTAGTAGACTTACCTCGGATATCGTTGACTGGTAAATCGACTACTCGACCACTTTTGTCTTTCCCCGATCCAAATCCGATTTCTTTAATTCTTGATCTAAATCATATTCAAATTAAGCTTATTTAAACACCATTCTATTCAATTTAGCCTAAAAATACATGAATGGGCAAATTACAATTTTGCCCCTAACATTTCACACTTTTTACAATTTAATCCTTTTTGCTCAAAACACAAAATACACAAAATTTAACTACACTCCTAATGGCCGAATATTCCTAGTGTCTATATAATTCCATATTTTCATTTATTTAGCATTTTAGTCCCTTGAAAAATTTATTTTCACAATTTAACCCTAATTACTCAATTTCATCGAAAATTCAAAACAATACATGTTAATCTAACAAATATATTTCATATTTCACCTACTAGCATCATAAAACTCAAGCATTCATCAATGGCACATTTCAAAATTATTCACAATTCACAAAATTAAGACATGGGTTTTGAAGAACACGAAGCAATGATCTCAAAAACGTAAAAGTTTTTAAAAACCCAACAAAATACATACCTAAATTAAGGATTACAAGTGCCGAACCAAGCTCTCTTTTTTTTTTCTTTGTCTTTTGAAGTTTCGGCTAAAATGATGAACTTTTTGCATGTTTCTTTTATTTTTATGTTTTATTATAACATATATTATCAAAATTTTTAGTTTACCAATTTAACCTTAAATAATTAATATACAAAACATATAATATAAGGTCATTCTTGACCATTGGCATCCACTAACTTATATAGTGGGCTAATTGCATCATAGAATCTCCAAATTATAAAGACAACAACAATTAAACACTTTCACATTTAACCACTAAATTTTCATTTTACGCGATTTAATCTTTTTTATTTAATCAGACACTCAAACGACAAAATTAAAACACGAAAATTTCACACAATTAAATTCACACATAATAAACACACAAAATAATATTAAAATATTTTTTTAACTCAGACTTGTGGTCCCGAAATCACTATGTCCAATTAGAGTCGAAATCGGGCTGTTACAATATTCATGACACCTATTACATGAGTCTTATACATGCCATTTATAACCATAGCCAAAACAATCAAAAACTACCAAAATAATTGACAGATAGTGTGATAAGGCTCTAACAAGATTCCAACCGGTTGAGCTTTTCAATGATCTATAAAGCAAAGGAAAAACAACTACGTAAACATGGAATGCTTTGTAAGTTCGTATAAAGAAACTTAAACTTACCATTCCTTAACATTTAATCATTCAATCATACTCATTAAATCATATAGCACTTGCCTTTCCTAACACCATAATTCACATCATTAGTATATAGACTAACGATACATCATCTATGAACATGGTAGACAACATGAATTGTTTACAATTACTCATATTGCATCACATATGTGATTAATGCTCTTTTTCCATGTATTATTGAAGTTCACCTTACCGTTTCATACAGTCATCGATATCTATAATTCCATATATAAGCTTTTCCATTCCTTTACTTACCCATTGAACCATACAGAATAATATCAGGTATTCGAGAACACCTTTCTATATAACCATAACCTTTTTAATAATGCTCACACAAGCTGTGGGTCGAGATGTTAGCTACACGATGCTGTTCACACGAGTTGTGGAGAATCCGAAATTATTCCATCAATTATTCAAATATCGAGACTTTTTCCATCAATTATTCAAATATCGAATTATTATTGAATTTGTTGAAGGCCCAATTTGCCTGGGCCCAAGACTAAAAGAAACCGAAATTAAACAGTCCAAGTACAAATTACAAGCCCAAAAACAATTAAAACTACAACCCAAAAATTAAAGGCCCAGTGACCTAAAATGTTTAAACATTTTCAGAAACCCTAAAAACCCTAGCCCCTAACCCAAGTGCCGCTGCACCTAGCCCTTGATAGCCCTACCACCGCCACTGCAGCACCACTCCTCCACCCGCGTTTGACACTTCTCTGTCAGTTGCAAGAAGCCAACAAACAGAAGACAACAAGCAGAGAAAAAAATAGCAAAAAATAAAAAAAATAGAGGCAAAAGGATTGTAATTTCGGCTATTAAAAGGCCACAACTACAACATTGTTGCTTCTTCTTTTTTTGGGACAAAAATATCAATACAAAAAAACATAGAATAGAAATTCGAAAGGTGATTATTTATGGTTATGATTTTGATTTTTTTATTTTTTTCTTTGAATCTGCTTTTTTTTAATACAAAAGAAAAAAAGAGAAAGAAAAAACTAACCTGGCCCTCGGCCTTCCACGGTGGTGGGCAGTGAAGTTTCTGTCACCAAAAGGGGGAGAAAACTGAAGGGTTTTCTCTATTTCTTGAAAGTTGGGTTTCAGTTTCGGCATTTTTGACTCTAAAATCGGGATTCTAAGTAAAAAAGGAGTACAATAGGGTTTTTTACGTTTTTTTAGCCATCGTGGATGGCGGCGCTGTCGTTGGCGATCGGCGGCCGCCACAGTGGCCCGATGGTCAAACCTTTGGCCAAAAATTGGAAGGGAGGGGAGAGTAGAGAGTGTTTCTGAAATTTTTTTCTAAAGAAGGGAAGAAATAAAATTTTTGAAATTTCTTTTGGCTTAAATAGCCTAGTGAAACAACGTCGTTTCACTCAGCTCCCCAAACGCCCAAAATGGCTTCGTTTTGGGGAGGCCGACCCGAAGACCTGACCTACGGATGGAGGATTCATGTGTTTTTAAATAGGTTATTTGCCCATTTAGTCCTTCCGTATTTTTAATATGTTTTGATTTAGTCCTTTTGTGTACTTTTTTATTTTAAATCAAACCCCATAATTTGTTTAGCTTTTCAAACAAGTCCCTGGTTCGCTGATCCCCTGGGGAAGGGATGCGTGTCCAAGGATTGGATTTATTGTCCATTCGGCCCTCGTATCTTTGCGCGAGTTTCATTTAGGCCTTCATCTTTTTTTCTTTCTTTTTAAATTCTGTCCTTTAATTTTATTTTAATTTCAATTCAGTCTTGGGTCCATTTAACTTCAAATTTTGTATTTTTTATTCTTTTTTGCAAATTGTTTTGTTTGTTGTTTTTATTATTTATTTGTTTAGTCCTTTTTTAATCAAATGCCTTATTTATTTATTTTATTTACTTAATGTTTCCTTTATTTCATTTTCACATTTTTATTTTTATATTTTTATTTTCTTGAATATATTTCAATTATTATCATCATTGTGGTTGTTACTTATATTATTATTATTGTTCCTATATTATCATTTGCATCATTATTATTGTCTTTGTTTATGCTTGTTAACATTATGATTCGTTAATGTCAATATCATGTGTTAATTTTATTATTATTATGCAATATTATGTCATTGTTACTTGAATGTATGTTGCACTACATTATTAGCTACGTCGACTCCTTTTACGTATTAAACAATTTCTTTTCAAACACAATCAATTAAACGTATATCTTTTAAATATTTCATTTATTTTTTTACCCAAATTTGTAAAAAATGAAAATATTGAAAACAAAGGCAATGCTTTGTATTTTGGAGATTCGAGAAATCGTACCCTAACTTACAGGGTTTTGATTTTCTCGTTAAATCTAAGTAACCAAATATATTTTTTTTTAAATTGAAATACAAGACCATTTAAATAAAAATTTTAAAGGCAAACTTACTTCTCGAAAGTAAATGTCGCATCATAACTTACGGGATGTGACATTTTATCATGGCGAGACGAGGGGGCCTTTAATGCCCGTTTCAATTTGCTCAAGCGTTTTTAAAGTTAACATTAATAAAAAAGATCATATTTTTAATTCTCTCCAAATTTTCAACATTCGACATTAAGACATTAATGAATCACTTAGATACCAATTTTGGACGTTAAGAGGGTACTAATCCTTCCTCGTACGTAACCGACTCCTGAACCCGTTTTTATGAATTTCGTAGAACAAAATTGTTATTTTAATAAATTAAATTGTTACGAAGTGACCCGATCACACCTCATAGAAATGATCGGTGGCGACTCCTTTTTTGTTTTTAAATAAACAGTCGACTTTTTCACAAAAAAATGGTTTCAACAGCTTGGCGACTCCACTGAGGAACTAAAAATAAGAGAGTCAAGCCACGTGTTGATCAATTTTTGTCCTTTTATCGAAAACTAAAAACTTCGTTTAAATTTACGATCATTTTGTTTCATTTCATCGATTTTGTTGCGATTTTCATCATTTTGCTTTATAATCACTTTACTAGATTGAATTTTTGATATGTTTTTACACATTGCATTACATTACTACTCGATTACACCCTTTTAGGTGGGAGTGAGAAACTATTCATTCGTAAGGTCTTCACCTTCGTGTAGGATAGTGGATCGCTTTCAGGATACATCCGTACCTATGTCTTCGTGAGATTTTCATTTCCTTGTAGCCATAGGGACATGTATTCCCCCGAACTGAACTCGGTCCATATGAGCCTATAATGGGTTAGGATCGAGGAATCTGCTGGTTCAGGTACCTTTACTTTAGAACCAAATCGCATATAGTGAGCCCTAATAGCCTACCCTAGGTAGAACCAAGCCAAACCCCTAGTGGTCATCCAAATAGGTGCTCTTTTTGTTATTTATGTTTTTGTACTGACGTGTTTTCTTTTGTTTTGGTTATGATTGCATTGCATTTTCACCATAGAAAAGAGGTGTTGATTCACGTTCAGTTGCTAAATAGAGAGCTTATCATGGAAAATAGATTTCTTGATAAAGTGGAAGATAATGCGGTCGTCCAAATATCGTCCGAGAAAATGTAACGAGGTAAGGGTGATAGTTTGATGAATGAGTACACAACTCCACTTCATTGCTCGAGGATTCAAGCTGACAAAGATTATTTGAGAGCCGCCAATGTTCCAACTTTCTTAGAGAAGCTAACAAGCATCACGAGGATGAGTGAACAATGGGTCGCGTCTCAAATCAAGCAAAAAGGAGATAGAGGAGGCACTCTTTTGAAGAGTTCGTAAGATTTGATCTTAACATAAGGATATGAGGAAAGGATCAATGAGGAAAGGATCGATGTCTTCACTTTGAGTATTAGGGCAAGGCTTTATATGTAAATATATGTTTTATGTAAAGAGATTTATTTTCTAGTAAAGTTGTTCTAATAGAATTGAATCAGAATCAAGGCCTTTTCTTGCATTCATTCCATTCATCTGCATTACATTTCATTGCATGTATTAAATTGTACAAAAGGACCCTAATTAATCAAAATTGTTACAGTTACCCTGGAAACTAACAAAAATCCACCAACTAAATATCGTTACGGTACCCACCGCAAAACCAAAGCAATAGATCAAAGATTAGAAATATTAAAACAAATGCAAAAGGATATGTAAGATCAGTTGCAAGCGCAGCTGCAAGAGTAATTAGCCAAAGTTTAACAAGACATGAGGGATCGGATGCTAGAATCCCAAAGAAATATGATGAGCTAATTACTGCAATTACTTGCTGGAGGGCTTGAAAAAGAAAAAAAAACCTAATGGTCAACTCTGGGGATGGTAATGAAGACCCTGCATATCCTCAGGTTTTAGCCCGATAGTATCTAGGCCCAACTAGACGCACCTTTACATGCTCAGGTTCCAATCCGGGGGACATCCAACCAATCCTGTAGTTCCTAATCTAGACGAAATGGCAGAAATAGAAAAAGAAAGGGTGGAATTGCCAAAACAACTCGAAGATCGGTACAGGTGGTTGGAGGAAAAACTCAGAACAATGGAAAATAATGATTATCATTATGGGGTTAACACCAAGGATCTGAGTTTGGTCCCAGATCTAGTACTCTCGCTGAAATTAAAGACTCCAGAATTTGAAAAGTATAATGGGACTAGTTGTCCTGAAGCTCACATCACGATGTTTTGCCGAAGAATGATAGGATACGTTAATAACGATCAATTATTAATTCATTGCTTCCAAGATAGTCTGATTAGGTCAGCTGCCAAATGGTATAACCAGCTGAGCCGAGCCAAAATCCACTCCTGGAAGGACTAGTCATAGGCTTTCATGAAGTAATACATCCATGTAACAGACATGACACCTGATAGAATTACACTGTAGAATATAGAAAAGAAGCAAAGTGAGAGCTTCAGGCAATATACCCAAAGATAGAGAGAGGTGGCGACACAAGTCCATCCACCTCTTCTGGAGAAAGAGACCTCGATACTTTTTATCAACACTCTGAAAGCCCCATTCATTGACCATATGTTGGGAAGCGCTATGAAGAGCTTCTTAGATATAGTAATGTCTGACGAGATGATTGAAAACGCGGTAAGAAGTGGGAAGATAGATGCGGGGGAAAGCATAAAAAGATAAACCCCAAAGAACAAGGAAAATGAAGTGAATAACCTGAGTATGTATAATAAAGGGTATTCCAAATCGGTCACTGTAGGCCAACCGAGGGCCGTAACCACTAGCTATTAAGGTCATTCAAGTTAAAAATTTAACTCAAATCCAAATATGAAAAGACTCCAGTTCATACCCATCTCGATGACATATAGAGAGTTGTATCAGAATTTGTTTGATGCGCATGTGGTATCTCTGTTCTACTTAGAACCCATGCAACCTCCATTCCCGAAATGGTATGATGCGAACGGCCAATGCGAATACCATGCAGGAATAGCAGAACACTTAATTGAAAACTGCACTACATTTAAAAATTTAGTTGAAAGGTTCATCAAGATGGGTATCGTGAAGTTTGACGATCCATCAGGACCTAATGTGGCAGGAAATCTGTTACCCAGTCACCCAGACTAAAGGGTAAACGTGATAATAGAGAGTGGAGGAAATGGAACCAAAACCAATGTTGTTGAAGTAAAAACCCCACTGAAATAGGTTTTTGAAACAAATGATAGACATGAGATTAATTATTCAGAATTCGAATGAGATACTAAAAGAGATGAAGAGTTACTGTGAGTTCCACACTGAAAAGGGCCATGAAATCCAGGAGTACGCTGGATTCAAAGCTTTCGTGCGGAGCCTAATGGATTACAAAGAGTTGAAATTCCTTGAAGAAGTCAAAGGCCCGAAAGGAATGTTAGGGAATCTAAACATTAACGTCGTATTTGAAAAGTGAGCCGGGGAAGAGAATTTATCAGGGACTGTTTTGAACAATGGGACTGTGGAAGAGATCCCTATATTTTATAGACCTAATTTGGAGTAATGTCCAAAACACGCTTATTGCTCTAAGCCTAGGAGCAATAGTAATCCTTTTGTGAGATAGACTTATGTCCAACATCTTTATTTGAATAAAATGCATCTTTGTTTCTCACTTTGAGCAAATATTGTTTCATTGTTTCCATTTCATTCATAATCATACTATACAGATAAATAATCTTATATTCTTTTGTTCTTTGGATCTTCTTTCGTCCCTATAACAAGGACTCTATATATCAATGATATGAGTGACACTGCTATTGATTCAGAACCTCCTTTTGAGCAAGATGTGTGTCCAGAGGAACTTTAGGACTTTAAAGATGACCGAGACTATAGCTTATCTCCTGATTTGTTAAGGATGGTAGGACAAGATGGGAAATAGATCCTACCTTACCAAGAATCAAAGGAGTCAATGGATTTTCTCTATGTGGGGCATGGATGTCATTGGGCCGATCTCGCCAAAACCTACTGCCAGCCATCGATTCATCTTTATGATCATCTATTACTTCACTAAGTGGATGCAAGTTGCTTCATATGCCAATGTCATAAAGTCGACAGTCAGTAAATTCTTGAAAAAAAATCATATGTCGACATGGAATGCTAAAAAGGATCATATCTGGTAATGTACTAAATTTGAATAATAGCGCGATATTAGAAGTTTGTAGTATGTTCAAGATTAACACCATATAGTCACCATATAGTAAAAAAAAACTTCTACTTGGGCAATGCCTTTCTCTTTAGCTTATCGCAATTTTGCCCATTGAAGTCGAGATTCCTTATCTCTGATTTTTTTGGATTCAATCCCGATTGAAGAGAAATGTTCAAAGTTATCCATCATGGTCAAATGTACCAAAAACAAATGATGAGAGCTCACCAAAGAAGGTTCACCCTAGAGAATTCCATGAGGGGGACTAGGTATCGAAGAAGACCCTTCCCATACAAAAAGACTTTAGAAGAAAGTGGATGCCAAACTGGGAAGGACCTTATGTGGAAGGTCTTATCTAGAAAAGTGTTGATTTTGACCGTAAGGGATAACAAGGACTTGCCAATCCTATGAATTCAGATTTAATCAAAAATATTTCAAAAAAAAAGGAAAGAAAAAAGAAAAAGAAAAAGGAGAGGCCAAGGTGAAAACCTGCAAAGGGCACTTTGAGACCAAAGAGGTTTTGAATTGAAAACCCAGAAAAAGGTCAATTCAAATTTTGATTGAAGGTGGGGCATACGGTAGTCTTACTATGTCCAAATTAGCAAGAATGAGGGATGCTACATCTTGGGACATCAACCAAGCATTCTAAATCTTCGAAACACATATCAAGTTCAAAAGGATCCTCGAGAAGTTTGTGTGGAGCAGCTCATGGTACGATATCTGGGGCACCTGTTTTCATCTTAGCAAAATTTTCTATCTTGATTAATTTATTCATTTTAAGCTTTGCTCTCAATAAAATTTCATCGTCCATTGTGATAATCTTTTTCAAGCATAAATAAAGATTGAAAACAATAATGAAAATGTCTTTTAATAAAATAGATAAAAATATGTTATTACAATCATCATATGATTGATATTTGGGTATACTCGAATAGATATTTAGGAGAATATGATATTCATTTCCTGTTAAAAATGCAGAACCAAATCACACTACACCAAAACAGGTTTTTAGCGGCGTTTTTTAGGCCTTTAGCGGCGCTTTTTAACGCCACTAAAGATATTTGCGGCGCTTCTTCAAGCGCCGCAAAAAAGGCCGCTAACGAAAACGTCGCAAACGTTTGTAGCGTTTACAAACAAAAACGCCGCTAAAGACCATGTTCTTTAGCGGCGTTTTTTTACAAGCGCCGCTAAAGAACATGTTCTTTAGTGGCGTTTTTCTACAAGCGCCGCTAAAGAACATGTTCTTTAGTGTCATTTTTTTTACAAACGCCGCGAAAGAATATGTTCTTTAGTGGCGCTTTTATACAAAAACGCCACTATTTTTGGGATTTTTTTATATTAAATTTTTCATTTTTTGGGCCCTCCTGTAGCAAAAATTCAAAAGCAACAATTCAAAAGCAACCAATAGTAATAAATTTATATAATATTTCAACATAAGGGAATAAAATAATATTAATATCAATAAATAAAAGTGAATTCATATTGTTGTTGCAAAAAATGTTAAATGTTAAATGTTAAAATGATAAAAATATTTATGTCATACACTATGAAGGCGGAAGTTGCGACTTAAACATCTTCATCATAATCTGAAGCTACTGCTGAAGTTCATCGTACTTTTTGCTCTGCTCTACTTCTCTCGCTGCAGCCTCCGCTTCCCTCGCTGCAGCCGCTGCTTCCCTCGCTTCCGCCTCTGCTTTAAGTTGTAGCTGGAGTTCTTCATATTTCCTTTGAACCTCAATTGTAGTCGCTTGCATCTGAGCCATCTGGTCTTTTAACCTCTGAACTTCAGCTTGAGTCTGACTCCCCGAAGCCATGTATTGGTGGGAGCTGGATCCAAAATATTGGGTTGGGCTAACAAAAGATCCTTGAAATCGAACCCGACCATACCTTTCAGGACCCAAAACTTCAGTAATAATCCGGTTATCAATATCTTCAAGATGAACCGAACTATCACTAGAAGCAATTGCTTCGTACTCCGCCTTTTTATCCTTTAGTTTTTCCTAATAAATATATCACATAGTTAGGAACACAATATTATATATTGAAAAACATATGCAACATAACAATAGTCGCTTTACAAGCAATGAATTAAACCATTAGAAAATAAACACTATAAATAACTAAAATAAGTCAAATCGTATTAAGTAAACGTACCATTATTTCAAAGACTTGAGAGTCATGGGAGATCCATCTTTCTTCCTATGTGTAATTTCAAAAGTTGAAGGCGTCCAACTTTTGACCGGACGACCGTTCCTACAATATAGTAGTATAAATATTATTTAATAGAAAGTTATACATATACGACAATATTAAAAATTTAAAAATACCTCGCCTCACTACACATGCGAAACTTCTCGACTTAATTTGTGTGGGTGAATTTTGTTTCATCACGCTTATTCCAACTTGTTCACGATCCTACATTATGAAATTTTTTAGTACGTAAATAGAAAATACTACAAACTAAAATAATTACAATAGTTTAGAAGTACGTCATACCTCGCCTTTATTCGAATGTCAAAATCGAACCGCATCTTCCCATTTGTACCTCAACATACCCGGCGGGAAATTTTGCAATTTCTCATCTAGGGTTGTTTTTGTCTTATAATAATTTTTCTTCAAAGTACTTTTGTTGTCTCTCCATCTTTTTCCCAATGCCTTCTTTACATAAGCATCCGAGACCTCTAAAGCAAACCTCGCCTACAAAAAACAAAAAACACAAGTTAATAAAGTAAATATAAATGAAACTATTTCCCAAGCATTATAGATGACATTAACATTTTGTTACCTTAATATTATCGAGGGCTTGGTTTTTGTTGCTATCGGGCATTTGATGCCATGACTCGTAGTTTATAGGCAACATATTCGGATTTCGTGCTAAAATGCCCATGTATCCAGCTAAAAGTGGAGCTTCTGATCCAACAGGCTAACTAAAACTGTTTCATCCAACTTTGACACGCTCGACTGGATCTAACTCGTACAACTCTCTAAGTAGCGTACGTCCTCGACCTTTGCGCGTCCCACCATTTTTAGCTACAAATGGTATATTATAATATAAGAATTTGAAAAATAAATCAACTATAACAGAAACACGCATGTAAATTAAATGTAAAATTACTTTGAACTTCTGTAGGATCCTCAGCTATAATCGGAACATTTGAAGATCCAACTGTTGTCTGTTGTTCAGTACTATTTGTTTCTGTCGAGTTTGGATCATTTTGAACAATGCTTCCCCTTAGAAATTTTCTTCTAGGCATTTTATCTACAATACACATAAAATAGTTAATAACTTAATAACTAATTACAACAATAACAGCACATATAAAACAGTTGAAATATATAATAAGACGAAGATTTAAATTATGAAATTACATATAATTAAACAATCGTAAAATCTTACTACATCATATTCGTAAAATCTTCATCGGTATCCTGACGAACCCATCCAAATTGTGCACTAGTACTAGGGATATTATCGTTTAAGTTTTGTTCTGGAAAGGGTAAAGTTACTGATCTATCGTCGATGTTATCTCTACTTCCACTGCCCATGTCAAACAAGTCTCTAGGGATGTTACGGAGTACAACGTACCAACCCTCATCAGTTGGATCTTTTGAGTAAAAAACTTGTTTGACTTGAGATGAGAATACATACTGGTGATCTATCGCTTGTTGTCTGTGTGAATCAATCGGTCAAAGTTCACCATTGTAAAACCAAATTGATCTTGCTTAATTCCACGAGCTGTATTAACATCGGCCCAATCACCACGAAATAAGACAACTTTCCATTTGCCGTAGTAATCCAACTCAATTATGTCAGTAAGTTGTCCGAAATATTCCACATTTCCCTCGTGAGATTATTGTCCCTAGCACTAGCATAACTTGTAATTGCAGAATTGACAACTATTCCACAATTTTGCGTTCTCCTCAACCTCTCGCGATATTTTGTATGAAATCTGAATCCGTTGATAAGGAGCGCACTATATCTTTTAACCACTCGATTTGGACCTTGGGAGAGCCATTTAACATCGTCGTTTACGTTCTTCCCACTCCAAACCTATTGAATGGAAAGTAAACTGAGTAATTCATTTGTTATGAGAAAACATTATTATTTGTAAGCAGAAGCTCGAACTGCATACCGTTTGGCTTAACCATTCATAAAAAGATTCTGTAAACAACTTATTGATATCTCGATGTTGTGTTCTTCGGGAGCGCAAACGAGATCTCAATATTTGTTTGTACTCACTGTGTTAAAAAAATGTGATCTTTGTTAGAAGATAAACAGTTATTAGTTTGATAAATATTTATCAAATTTGTAGAACTTACTTCCGTAAAGGTTCCAATAATTCGTGGTGAAATAAAACATATCGATGTGCTTGTACCCACGATAAATGATCTAATTCTGCAATTTCAACTTTTCCAATTGGTTCTCCAAAACTTTGGAACAAATAAGTATCGGCTAAGTTATGGTCCGTGAGTCCAAGATTCCTATTTGGTCATTTAACCTTGTTTCAACATCTTCCAAATATCTTGAGCGAATGTCATACATTCTTTCGCTAAGTAGCCTTCAAACAATCGATCCTTACGGATATCGCTTTGCGGCGAGAAGACTTTAATTTGGATAGAAACCTAAACACAATATACAACATTTCTTAATTATTGAAACTAAAGGCATAGAGGTGAATGAAGGAAAACTTTAAAAATTTTATTTAACACCTTTCTATGGGATACATCCATCGATAGAAAATGGGTTCGCCAAGAATTGCTTCGTGCGGGAGATGGATTATCAAGTGAACCATAATGGTGAAGAAGGAAGGTGGGAAGATTTTCTCCATGTTGCATAAAGTCAAAGCGGCTCGATCCTGGTACCTTCGAAGTTCTTGAACGTCCAAAACTTTGCCACAAATGGCTTTCATTATGTTGGATAGTTCAATTATACAAGACGTCACCTTCTTGGACATACAACATCGTAGAGCCACTGGCAGTAAATCTTGCATTAAGATGTGATAGTCATGTGATTTTAGCGAATATAACATTTGATCTTTAACACTAACACATCAAGATATATTTGATGCATACGCATCTGAAACCTTTATATCCTTCAACACCGTGCAGAACAATTCTTTTTCCGTCTTCGGCATTGAAAAAATAGAAGGCGGCAACCGATATTTCCCATTCGGAAGTGGATTGGGATAAAGATCAGGTCGGATTCCCATTTGGACTAAATCAAGTCGACTCTGAAGATTGTCTTTTGATTTTCCGTCGACATTCAAAACTGTACCCACAATGTTCTCGCAGACATTTTTCTCAATGTGCATAACATCAAGATTGTGTCGTAGAAGGTGATGCTCCCAATAAGGTAACTAAAAAAAATACTTCTTTTTTTCCACAACTCCGCCTCATTAGGATCGTCCTCTTCATCAGAGTCATCATCAGCTTCATCATTCGATCTTCTATTTCTTTACATGTTTGGCGGTTGGTTCATCTTCCAATAAATGAAATTCATATCTTCCAACATGAACAAGATTTCAGAGCCACTAGTCTGCGAAGGAGATTCTCTGAACTCTTGAAGCAATCAAATCTGAACTCGAAATCTAAATCTATGATTTTCCGGTAACCACCGAGCGATGCCCCATGTAAGAGAACTTCTTCCCATTGTACAACCATTGCGAACATGTTTGTACAAAGACAACAAGGACACGATAACGACCCTTGGTACTCCAACCGGATAAATTGGCATAAGCGGTAAAGTCATTAATGGTCCACATCAAAGCTGCACGTAAATTAAAGTTCTCCTTTCTCAGCACATCGTATGTCTCGACACCAGCCCATAATTGTTTTAACTCTAAAATAAGTGGCTGCAAATAAATGTCGATATCATTCCCGGGCCCTTTCTCTCCAGGGATAATCATAGATAAGATAAGGGAAGATTGCTTCATGCAAATCCACGGAGGCAGATTGTAAGGAACAAGCACTACTGGCCAAGTACTGTAGGTAGTGCTCATGATCTTGAAAGGATTAAATCCATCAGATGCTAGCCCAAGCCTCACACTCCTAGGATCGCTTGCGAAGCTTGTAAATTTATTGTCAAATGATTTCCAAGCTAAAGAATCTGTCGGATGCCTTAGTAATCGATCAACGGTTTGTCCATCACGGTGCCATGTCATTGACTCCGCTGTCTTCGACAACATGAAAAGCCTTTGAAGCCTTGGTATCAACGGAAAATACCGTAAAATCTTGGCTGGCTTCTTCCGTGACTGTGCATCATTTTCATCGTCGTTCCCATCTTCTGTGTTTCTACTTGTCCAACGAGAGTGGCCGCATACATGACAACACTGTTGGTTTCTCCGATCGCCCCAATACAACATGCAGTCATTTGGGCAACTATGGATTTTGTTATACCCAAGGCCTAAATCTTTTATCGTTTTCTTCATATCTTTGCATGACCGAGGGATTTTTGCAAACGGGAACATTTCTCTCAAAAACTCTAACAGCATTGTCAACGAGTTTCCGGTCCACCCTCCCAAACACTTTAATTGAAAAAGACGAACACATAAGGACATCTTTGAAAATTTTGATCCCTCATACAGTTCTTCGTTCATGTCATTAAGTAGCGCGCAGAACTTCGCCGCTTCTCCATTCGGCTCTTCATGACGTACACTACTTCCCGGTTCGGTAAAAGTATTTCCACCAATATTACAATCATCAAAGGCCATAAAGTCCGCTGGGAATGATTCGACACCATGATTGTGCATATTAAATGCATCCCGCAACATTCCTTCCAAGTCATCCCCTCTATCAGACTGATGGTAAGCAGTATCAGGATAAGTTACATCCATCCTAGAAGAGGAAGTACAAGGCGGGCATTCTCCATGAAATAACCATTGTTTATAACCTCGAACAAACCCATCAACAATTAGATGCTCATATACAACTTCACGATAATGCCAGTTTATGTTGACACACTTCTTACACGGGCAAAGAATCATGTTCTCTTGGCTTGCATATTGAAATGCAAAATTTAGAAAAGTCAGACTCCATTTCGATAACCGTAAGCTACCCTTGACAAATTCATCCAAGACCGGTCCATTTCTTAGATCTTGAAGTCGATTTTCACGAAATTACAATGGTAAGTTATGTAAGTTATGTAAGTTAAATGTATTATGTAAGTTGTAAGTTAAATGTATTATGTAAGTTGTAAGTTATTATGTATTATGTAAGTTGTAAGTTAAATGTATTATGTAGGTTATGTTATTATTATGTATTATGGAAGTTCTAAGTTAAATGTATTGTGTAAGTTGTAAGTTATTATGTATTATGTAAGTTGTAAGTTAAATGTATTGTGTAAGTTGTAAGTTATTATGTATTATGTAAGTTGTAAGTTAAATGTATTGTGTAAGTTGTAAGTTATTATGTATTATGTAAGTTGTAAGTTAAATGTATTGTGTAAGTCGTAAGTTATTATGTATTATGTAAGTTGTAATTTAAATGTATTGTGTAAGTCGTAAGTTATTATGTATTATGTAAGTTGTAAGTTAAATGTATTATGTAAGTCGTAAGTTATTATGTATTATGTAAGTTGTAAGTTAAATGTATTATGTAAGTTGTAAGTTATTATGTATTATGTAAGTTATGTAAGTTAAATGTATTATGTAAGTTATGTAAGTTAAATGTATTATGTAGGTTATGTAGGTTATTGTTATTAAATTTTAATAAGATTATTGTTAAATATTTTCAATAAATAATAAAACAAAAATAAATAATTTAATTATATTTTAACATAATTATTGTTAAAATAAATTTTAATAAAATAATATATAATTTAATAACATTACTAATATAATTATTAATAATATTTAATAAAATAACATTTTATTTTAATAGTCAATTTTAATATTCCACATATTTTTATAATTATTAATAATATTTAATAAAATAACATTTTATTTTAGTAGTCAATTTTAATATTCCACATATTTTTTATATTTTATTTTATCTTTTATGATAACATGATAACAAAAATTAATTATAAGGTATACTCTTTAATAAATTAATTAATTATTTATAGCAATCTTTTGGTGAAATAAAACCTTCAAATTTTACATAAAATTACCCCATTGTTTATAACATTAGTTATTTTCATATGTGAAATAAAAAATCAAAACTCATAGTCCTATGTTTTTAAAAAACCCATAGTTCTTTTCAATTAATTATATGATTGCGTTTTTTGCATGAAGCTGCTGCAGAAAAAACATGATAAAGGGAAAATTCTGTGTTCATAATTCTTTCTAAGCTAAAAGAACTGTTACCAAGTAAAATAATTGATTTTCAACAAAGAAAACCGAACACATGAGGTACAATTTGTGATTTAAGCAAAGTCTAAATGTGGTTATGAATAAGTTTACATCCAGTTACGAGTCATAGTTAGAACATTATAATTTAAGATACAAACCAGAATATAGATAAGAACCCAACATTATATTTTAACTCACATTCTTAAATTAAAAAATAGTGATTTAAAGACACTCAAATGCAGATCTCAATATGGAAAACCAGATTATGCATAATGTGCAAACCAGATTATGATGAGAAAGTAAATGGTATGGATGAGCTATTTCCCATTTTGCAGCAGAAATTAATAGAAGCGGTACCATCTTAGCAGCAAAAACCAATAGAAGGTACCATCTTAGCTGCAAAAACCAATTAAAATTCAAAACCGGTCCTTTTTTTTTTATTTCTGGAATGATTTTTTGAATTTATTTTCTGAGATTTTATACTACTCTTATTAACCTCAAAACCTAAATTGAAGGAATCCGTCATAGTTATCTTGAGAAACATAGTCTCATAAAAATCCATTAAAATCGAATTCATTACCTGCAAATGTAATCATCATAAACTTGTAACAACTTTTTTTTTATCAATTAATAAAATAAAACCTAAATTACACGGGCAAAATTTCATCTAAAAAAATAACCACATGATTTCATCGACACCAACAGAAAAGAAATGAAAGCATAACATTTACTCCAAACCGTCGTCACCAACAACATAACATTTACTCCAAACCAATGAAAGCATTCCCAGTATAAAAGAAGTGAAAGCTATAGTGTACCTTCGCGACGATGAAGAAAAATGAAACGATTGAAAACCCTATACACAGAGAAGACGATTTCAAGACATTTCGGGGTCATCAAAAATTAACAAACAAAAAAATTAACAAAGACAAGAAAACCCAATGTTTAAATGCGTAGAATCGGGAAATCGAACCTTAAATACTGATTCCCCCGACGACAGAATCCGAATGTCTGCCCACCTTCTCCGTCTGCCCACCTTCTCCGTCTTCTCTGTCTGGGTTATGTGAGTTAGCAAGAAACCGAAACAATGAAGCTAAATAATCCTTAAAAGTTTGCAAGAAACCGAACAACGGAACACTGAAGCTTTTCAAATGACAGCACTGTAAGAAATCACAGATAGAAAAAAGAATTAGGGATTTCGACTGATTGGGGATTTGGTGCTGGGGGTGGGGATTTAGTCCAAAACTGAAATATGTTTAAAACGACACCGTTTTCAATTCCAAATTTTACGGCGCTTACAAGCAAACGCCACTAATTTTACAACATTTTACGACGTTTTGAGAATAAACGCCACTAAGATTTAATTCGTCAATGAAACGGCGCTATTTCGTTCACTTTATATTATATTATCTGCAGCGTTTATTGGCAAAACGACACAAATATTTAGATTGTGTGGCGTTTTTAAGGAAAACGCCACTAATTATTCACTTTTAAAATATATATTAATAAGTTTATAAGTTTTCAAATTATATGATATATATTTATGAATTTGATACATTCATATCACATTATTTTTAAGCAGGTACATTGTTATGACTTTATTAATATTATTTCAATAATATTATTTAAAAATATGTTAAATATTTAATACATTAATTTTAATTGTTAAAATTTAATAAATTTTATAAATCTTAAAGGGTGTATAATTAAAATTTTATCAAGAATTTATGAATTATTGATATTATTCAAATAATGTATTACAATTTTAAATTTATGCTATATTTTTAAGTTAAATTGGGTTGATGGAGATATGCCAGTATAATTTCATTTCATGAAGCGGTGCTTAAAGAAAACGTCACAAATCTTACAAATTTCATTTCATGAAAAGGCTCCGTTTTATTCAATTTTTCAAATATTATTTGCGGCGTTTTTCACAAAAACGCCACTAAATTATTTATATTTATTTATAAGTATTTACAGATATTATTCATATTTGCGGCGTTTTAGTAGAAAACGCCACTAAAATTTCATGTACAGAAACAAACGGTGCTGTTTTATTAAAACATAAGTAAATTTTCTGGCGTTTTCATAAAAAACGCCACAAATGATTAACTGAAACAACGCCGTTTTCAGTTTAAAGACAATTTATGGCATTTTTCGAAAAACGCCACAAAAAAATGCAATAAATATTTGCTAAAATTTGAATAAATTTTATTATTTATTTATTTATCTCTTGTATATTTCATTTAAATTTTACATAGATAATTATTAAAATTTTAAGTAATATTTAAAAGTATTTAATATAAAAATTAATAACCCCTAATTCCCAAATTCCTAACCCATAAGCCCTAAATCCCCCTTAACTCTTAAAGCATAAACCCTAAACCCCTAAATCTCCTTAACCCCTAAAGCATAACCCCTAAAAAAATTTATTATATAATTTTACTATTTAAATTTTACGTAAATAAATATTCAAATTTTATCAACATTCGAATTTATAAATTATTGATATTATTCAAATAATGTATTACAATTTTAAATTTATGCGCTATTTTTAAGTTAAATTGGGTTGATGGAGATATGCTAGTATTCATTTCATGAAGCGGCGCTTAAATAAAACGCCACAAATCTTACAAATTTTGAGGGTCAACTGAACTTGTCAATGAAACGGCTCCGTTTTATTCAATTTTTCAAATATTATTTACGGCGTTTTTCACAAAAACGCCACTAAATTATTTATATTTATTTATAAGTAATTGCAGATATTCTGTTCATATTTGCGGCGTTTTAGAAAAAAAACGCCACTAAAATTCCATGTACAGAAACGAACGGTGTCGTTTTATTAAAATATAAGTAAATTTTCTGGCGTTTTCATAAAAAACGCCACAAACGATTAACTGAAACAACGCCGTTTTCAATTTATTAAACTCCTAAATCTCCCTAACCCCTAAAGCATAACCCCTAAAAAATTTTATTATATAATTTTACTATTTAAATTTTACGTAAATAAATATTATTTAAAAATATTAAGTAATATTTAAAAGTATTTGATACATGTATCAATCTACATGCATAAAGTGATCGATCATCTATCTATTATATCTCTCTTAAATAATATAAACTATATACTCATAATTTAAATGTATTAAATTTCTTATTAACTTAAATAACATATTTCATATAAAAATTAATAAAAGCTATTTAATTTAAACTTAAACTCTAACCTTACCGTTCAAACCCTAAACCCTAAATTCCTAACCCTCTAACTCCTAAACCCCTAAATCTTAACCTTTAAATCCCCCTAACCCCAAAAGCATAACACCTAAACCCTAAATCTCAACCCCTAAATTCATACATTGACCTACTCCTTAAACTCTAAACCGTATACTATAATGATAATTAATTCAATATTTTAAATTTAATACTACCTCTTTTACGATTAAATAAGATATTATTTAATATATAAACTAAAAAAATCAGTAATGTATCCAAAAACTTTAAAAATATTTTAAATAATAGTTTTTTAATTTTTCAATTTTTAAGAAATATTTTAAATTATTTTAAATCCCTGAGCATTAGCGGCGCTTTTTTAAAAACGCCGCTAAAACCCCAACAGTTCAGAAAACGACGTCGTTGGGCTTAGGTTTTTAGCGGCGCTTTCACAAAAACGCCGCTAAAAACATGAGCATTAGCGGCGCTTTCTATAAAAGCGCCACTAAAGCCCTGAAAGGTGGGGAGACGACATCGTTGCGCTAGGTTTTTTTGCGGCGCTTCCCTAAAAACGCCGCTAAAGACCTGAGTTTTAGCGGCGAATTCTATAAAGCGCCGCTAAATCCCTAAAAAGCTCGGGAAACGTCGTCGTTGCGCTTAGTTTTTTTGCGGCGCTTTCCCACAAACGCCGCTAAAGACCTGAGCATTAGCGGCGCTTTACTAAAACACCGCTAAATTCACGAAAGCTCAGAAAACGGCGTTGTTGGGCTTATGTTTTTTGCGGCGCTTTCCTAAAAACGCCGCTAAAGCCTTGAGCATTAGCGGCGCTTAATTAAAAATGCTGCTAAATCCCCGAATGCTCGGGAAACGGCGTCGTTGCGCTAGGTTTTTTGCGGCGCTTTCCCAAAATCGCTGGTAATGATTACTTTCAGCGGCGTTTTCAATATAGCGCTGCTAATGATCGATCTTTAGCGGCGTTTTGTATCCAAACGCCGCGAAAAACGCCGCTAAAAGCCTGTTTTGGTGTAGTGTTAACTACTATTTATTTGTAACTTTTACTACTCATAAGCATCTCATGGTTCTTAAGCTCGATAAGAGATTATTCATGAAGAAGGATTGAAATCGGAGATATTTGACTTCTTTAGCCATTGTCTCACACAAATTTATTAGTATTATGCTATTGAATTGTCTTTGTTTTTTAGGAGTAAACTGGAACTTGTAGCGGATGTTCTGTGTTTCAACGTTTCAACGTTGAAGTTTCTAAGCAGGTAATAAATGAAGATCCTAATAAAGATGGATTCTTCTTTAGAAGGGTCAATCCTTTAAAAATCAAAACTGATTCTTCTTAAAAATATTCCTTTTTAATTAATTAATTAATTAATTAATTAATTAATTATTATATTACCAATAGGTAAAATAGTGAAATAATCTTAGTAGAAATTCTACCCTTAATAAATAAAGTGATCTGAAATCAGCCATTCTTGCATAAAAGTAGCTACTTTTTTTCTTAGGGGAAAAAAAAATCATTATCATGTAGGAAGAAACCAGGTAGTGAATATATATGTACGTGGAAAAGTCAATTGTATTTGTCTTCCAATTTTTTCCATGGAATATGAACTCACAACATCATTGCCTCTGATCCAACCACCTTTGGCTTAGTCTTTACTTAAGGGATACATTTTTTCATATTACAAATGCACTGCAATTAATTTGGGAGAACATGCCATTGTAGAGAGTGAAAAGGATATTATAGCAATGATGGTGTACGAGAGTTTTTTGAATTTGCCAATCAATTGCTGATTCAATTGTAATTAACTTTATTAACTGCAAAAGTAAAATTCGAGATGGACACATACGTTGAGTTGTGCAATTCAAAAAAACTTCTGGCATTTGCAGGATCTTTACCACAGAGTCGAAGACATTTTGATTACGACAAATTACATAATAACCGAATTGCAAAGCTAAGATGCAACTGAAGCAGCAGCTGAAACATGAAACTGATACTAACAATCTTCTCCTAGCTAGTATATTATCTAGTACGTATAGGCCTATAACAAATTTAAACAATCTTCTTAATAAAGATGGATTATTCTTGAAGATCAGTCACTTTTAAAAAGATCAATCCAACGGACCTCTCTTATAAATGGATTGATTATTTTTAATTATTTATATATCTTCCTTTTATTCTTTATATTATCAATGGTAAAAGTGTTGAAACAATCTTAGTAAAAATTCTACCATTAAAATAAAGTGATTGGAGACGAGCCATATATAAGGAATGTTGTTTGAATTAGACTAAATTGATTGGTTGTATTGGAAACTGGTCATGGTATTGGTCTGGTTAACGGGTTAGAACGATTGACATGTGAATCGATACAGACTGATTGAATTGAGTTAAGAGTCGACTGAATTGATTAAACTGTGTTTTTTTATTTTTAATTTTTATAAAATTTTTAATAATTTATTTAGTCAAACCAACTGAACCAATCGAACTAAAAACTGATGGTTTGATGGATTTCACCAATGATGTGATTATGAAAATATTGTGTTCTTTCTTTTAAAAAAAAAACATCATTATCATACATTTTCTCGTATCACTATTGCATTGAAATTAATGTTGGGGCAGATGCAATTATAGAGCAAAGAGAGTAAAATTGATAAAATGTTATTTTAACAATATATATTGAATAGTTTAATTATTTTTAAATTGGGAAGAATGAAATCTATGCGATGACTATATCAAACAAATAAAATTTATATAAAATAAACAAAATGTATAAAAATTAAAATTTAATTTATCCAATATATTACATTTTAAGTAAGTCTTTGGTTGTTCCCTAACACAAGTGAATAAAACTACTTGAATTTATATTAGAAAATTATTTAGTAAATTAATAAATATAATTATTTTATTTTATAAAGTAAATGATAATATTAAAAGTTATTTATTTTTGGTTTCAACCTTTTAATATAATTTTTATATTTTTTTGGATGGTTTTGGATAAAAGATACATATGTGAAAATTTTGAATATCTCATTTTATAAAAGAAATGATAATTTATTTAAATTTTTATTGAAATAAAATTATTTTAACGCTTTTTACATTATGTGAGAAGTCAAAGATCATACATGCACCACTACATAAGAATCCAAGAATCCAAGAATCCAAGAATCCAACAATCATTCTTATTGTGGGTCAATCCATTATATTGTCTGTAACATATACTTATGTGTTGATTTGATATCACATATCTATAGCACTTGCCATCAACCAATCACATATTAGTCTCAATACATTATTATTGTCTAAGACCACAATAATACTTGACTAAGAATATTTAAGAATGATCATATCAATTTTCTTAGATCTTTATCATTATACAACTTATTTAATAGATAAATAAAGATTGAAAACAATAATGAAATGTCTTTTAATAAACTAGGTAAAAATATGTTAATACAATCGTATTTGGGTATACTCTAATAGTTATTTAGGAGAATATGATATTCATATCCTCTTAAAAATGCAGAACCAAATCAACTACTATTTATTTGAACTTTCATCGCTCATAAGCATCTCATGGTTCTTAAGCTCGATAAGAGATATTTCATAAAGTGGCACTGAAATTGGAGATTTGATGTGTAGGAATTCTTGAGACACGATTTTATTGTTGGTCGAGCTTTGGGTTTGGCCCGTAAGCATGCGAAAGCAATCATAGCAACAAAAACGATGTCTCCTGCCATTTTTCGACTTCTTGGGGGTGATAATCGACGGTCCAAAATTTCATTTAACATGACATTTTTTATGCTAGATGGCAATGACGATGATGTTAGTGTTGACAACAATTCACCAGGATGCTTTCCCATCAATATTTCCAATGCCAACACTCCAAAGCTATATACATCACATTTTTCAGTCACAACTAATGAATAAGCAAGTTCTGTAATTAAAACAAAAAAGAATAGTTAAAAATAGATGTGAATTTATATTGTGCAGTCAATTGTAGGCGTATGTGTAGCTGCATTTGAATTCTTTAATCTCAAGTTAAAACAAAAATTTTATTTATATTTGATCTTTGCTAATTTTGCTTTTCCCATTTGTTTCGAATAATATGTAATTCAAAATAAATAACCAATACAAGCTGATAATGGATGAAGCTAAATAAAAAGGGAGAAAGAGAGTGAATGTATAGAACCTGGGGCAATATATCCGTACGTGCCAACAATTACAGTTCGATTAGATGAATCATGATCAAGAAGTCTTGTAGTCCCAAAGTCAGCAATAAAAGCTTCCAATTCAGAGTTCAACAAAATGTTATTGCTTGAGATGTCTCGATGAACAATTGGAGGGTTGCAATCGTGATGCATGTAAGATAGAGCATGTACGACACCTTTGACAATGTTCACTCTTTTGGTCCAATCCAATTCCACAGCTTCCTCATCAATGCTCAAGGCATAAAACAAGCTTCCCTTATCCATATATTCATAAATCAAGAACATGCGACGATTGTGGAGACAAAATCCGTAGAGCTTGACAATGTTCTTGTGTCGTATTTCTGTTAAAAACTTGATCTCATTTCGGAAACCTGTATCATAAGTCGGCTGCTCAGCTTCCAATCGATGGAGTTTTTTTAAGGCAACAACTTTGCCACTTGGTAAGACTGCTCTGTAGACACTGCCATAACCCCCAGTTCCAATGCAATATTTTATATCAAAATCCTCTGTGGCTTTGATGATGTCTTCAAAGGCAATCTTCCCGTCAAAGTTCCAAATAGAGAATAAATTTCTGTTGGAACAATGGCAGCAGACAACAAGGAAATTGTGCAAGCAAACCAAAGAGAAATTGAGGCAGAAAAGAAACTAGCAGAACAGCAAGCAAGAAAGTTGAGTGCACAGACACATTTTCTGTAACTGAACATTACCAATTTTTCATTCAAAATTTGAAATAAAAGGAGTTACAATTTGTTCATTTGACAGTTACCTACTAATCTAACTGCCTCCACTAATTTACGACCAATGTAAGCTTAAGTCAAATACAAAATGAGTCGCCATATCGCTTTTACATCACTATCTAATCACTAACTTAATCTTACTAACTATTAAAGCTAGTTACAATTAAACCGAACTAAACTACATCAAAACAAAACAAGCAATGTCGGTTGCTTCATTTGGTCCAAAACCATTCGTGCGTGCCAAGCAAAATGAGTGAGCTCGATAGGCTGCTGGTCTCGACAAGTAGCATGCTTCGCTCCATGTTGCATTGCGATCTAGCTTTCAACACTCCTCCTTGGATGTATGCAACACATTCCAATTGCACTTCTCAAAGATTCAAATCGAGCAGCCACTAAGGGCTTGGTCATTATGTCAGCCAATTGTGCCCCTGAGCTGCAATGCACAAGGCTGACTTCCGTTGCTTGTTCAGCCTCTCTAACAAAATGCAGTTTGATCTTAAAATGCTTAGTCTTACCATGGAACACAGGGTTCTTGGCTATAGCAACTGCAGACTGATTATCCACCCAAATTTCAGTTGCTTCATCTTGAGTTTCATTAAGGTCATGAAACAGCTTCCTTAGCCAAATGGCCTGATTAACTGCTCCTGCTGCAGCAATGTACTCTGCTTCAGCTGTGGACTGAGCAACAGTTTGCTACTTTTTTGAACTCCAGCAAAACATCCCCGATCCAAGTGTGAAGAAGTATCCTGAGGTACTCTTCATGTCATCGAGAGATCTTGCCCAGTCACTGTCAGAGTAGCCTTCTAGTTTCAGTTGGTTCCCACTTTTAAACATTACACCAAAGCTAACAGTGCCCTTGATGTATCTAAGGACTCTTTTTGCTGCCTTCAAATGTGCCTCATTGCAACAATGCATGAATCTCGATAACAGGTTAACACCAAACATGATGTTTGGCCTGGTTGCTATTAGATACAATAGACAACCAACTAGGCTTCGATAGTGCCTCTCATCAACCCTTTGCTGATCACCAGTGCTTGTCAACTTTTCTCCTTGAGCCACTGGTGTGTTGACTACTTTACAGTTGTGCATGCAAAATTTGCCTAAAATCTTTAAAGCAAATGTGTGTTGGCTGATGAAGATACCTCGATCAGACTGGTGAACTTCCATGCCAAGGAAGTAAGTCATGATCCCCAAATCTGTCATCTCAAACACTTGTTGCATTTGAACCTTGAACTCATCAATGAGCTCAACTTTGCTCCCTGTCACTAACAGGTCATCCACATACAAGGAGACAATCAGCAGAGTTTCAAATTCTGACCTCTTAACATATAGAGTAGGTTCACTAAGGCTCTTTACAAATCCAAGCTTGGTCAGGTAAGCATCAACTCTGTCATACCAGGCCATTGGTGCCTGTTTCAGGCCATAAAGAGCCTTTCTCAGCTTGTACACTTTGTCTTCATGTCCAGCAGCTTTAAAACCTTCTGGTTGCTCGATGAAGATCTCCTCCTTGAGAAAACCATTCAAGAATGCTGACTTTACATCCAATTGGTGAACTCTCTACTGCTTCTGAGCTGCTAAAGCAAACAGTAGCTTGATTGTGTCCAGTCTTGGCACTGGAGCAAAAGTCTCCAAGAAGTCCACACCATACTGCTGACTGTAACCCTTCACCACAAGCCTGGCCTTGTGTTTGTTCAGTGAGCCATCAGCATTGTACTTGGCCTTGTACACCCATTTGACCCCTATGACCTTCTTGTGTTCTAGTCTGCTCACTAACTCCCATGTCTGATTCTTGTTAATCATTTCTAACTCAACTTCCATGGCTTTCAGCCAGTTCCTGTCTCTGGCAGCTTCTTCAAAGTCTGTAGGCTCAATCACAGCAACACTACACCTCTGATAGACATCAGCCAAGGTTCTAGTGCCCCTCACTGGTGCATCATCAATAGCATCATCATTTGGTCCCTCTTCTGTAGGCTCAGCAACCAAGTCCAACTGGTCCATTTCAAACATGTTAGCTTCAGCACCATTCCAATTCCACACCTTTTCTTCATCAAATTTTACATCCCTGCTGACTAAGACTTTCTTTGCTATAGGATCATAAACTCTATAACCCTTCTTGTTGCTGCTATAGCCAACAAAGATTCCTGGAGTGGCCCTGCTATCGAGCTTGGTTCTCTTTTCCACTGGAACAAGAGCATAACACACACAACCAAACACTTTCAAGTGTGTTACTACAGGTTTGACTCCATGCCAAGCCTCAAAAGGAGTCTTATCCTTGACTGCTCGAGTTGGCAGTCTGTTGAGCATATACACTAAGGTGTTGACTGCCTCAGTCCAAAACTGGCTTGGAAGCTTGCCTTGAAATAATAGGCACCTAGCCATATTCAGCACAGTCCTATTTTTCCTCTCACAGACTCCATTCTGTTGAGGAGTATAGATTGTTGTGAGTTGATGGTGAATCCCAGCACTATCACAAAGCTTCTGAAATCTCTCAGACACATATTCTGAGCCATTATCAGTCCTTAAGGCTCTAATTTTGCAGCCTGACTGATTTTCAGCATATGCCTTGAATTTGCAGAAGGCTTCAAACACTTCTGACTTCTGCTTCAAGAAGTAGACCCAGTACAACCTAGTTAAATCATCTATGAACAGGACAAAGTACCTGTTCTCATTGATTGAAGGCATTCTCATAGGACCACAGACATCAGAGTGCACTAATTCGAGCTTATGTTGAGCTCTCCAAGCACTGTCAGCAGGAAAAGGCAGTCTAGCCTACTTACCAAGCTGACAAACCTCACAAACATTCCCACTAACCTCAATTTTTGAAATGTCATCAACCAAATTCAGCCTATGTAGCAGATCAAGAGATCTGAAATTGGCATGGCCTAGTCTCCTATGCCACAAGTCAGTGCTGTCAGTAAGGCTGGTGTATGCCTTTCTTTCTACTTGGCTAACATCCAGCATGAAGCATCTATCGGTCATAGAGACTGAGATTAACTCCAGACCATTCATGTCTTGAACAGTACAGCAACCATCCTTAAAAACCAATGTATAGCCCTTTTCAACTAATTGGCCTACACTAAGCAAATTCTGGTCTAAGTCAGGTACAAAAAGCACATCTGAGATTAGCTTGTTACCTGAACCAGTGCTAACCAGCACACTACCCTTGCCCTTAGCCTCAATCAGCTTGCCATCTCCAATTCTGATCCTCGAGTGGAAGCTTCTATCTAAGCCCTTAAGCAGCTTCTTATCTGCTGCCATATGGTGTGAGCAGCCACTGTCTAGCAGCCAATCATTGCTGGCCTTGGTTGTACCAACAAAACAGGTTGCTGTGAACACATGCTCCTCCTGAGCTTGCATGTCCTCAGCTGGTCTTGCTTGTTGTAGAGTATCCTCCCTTGGTTTGCCCTTGCACACCTTCTCTACATGGCCAAACTGCTTGCACTTTCTGCACTGAATATCTGGCCTAAACCAGCAATATTTTTCTGAATGTGTTGTCTTCTTGCAGTGAACACATGGTGGAAACACCCTTTTTGCTTCATCTCTTCCTGACTTGGCCTTTCTATTGTGCCAAGGCTTCTTGCCTTTTGCACTCATACTTGAGCCTTCACTGGCTTTAGCCTGGAAAGCAGCTTCAGGATTCTCCTCCTGCCTATTTGCCCTCCTTTGCTCAAGTAAATACAGGGAGTTTATCAGCTCAGACAATGAAATGGCTGATAAGTCCCTCGAGTCCTGAAGTGAAGAGATTTTTGACTCAAATTTCTCAGGGAGAGTTGTGTTGACCTTTTCAACAACTCTGCTCTCTATGAAGTCCACTCCCAGAAGCCTAATGCTGTTGACAATGGCCATTATCCTGTCTGAGTACTGCTTGATGGTCTCAGACTCCTTCATCCTCAAATTCTCAAAATCTCTCCTGAGGTTGATCACCTGCTGTTGCCTTGTCTTGTCAGTCCCCATGAACTCCTCCTTCAGCTTCTCCCAGGCCTGTTTCGGTGAGTCACAGGCCATGATGTGAGTGAATATCACATCAGAGACTCCATTTTGCAAGCAGGCCATAGCCTTATGCTTCTTGGCTCGCTCCTCAGCATGCTGCCTCATCTGTGCAATGGTGGGATTGGCTCTCAATAGAGGTGCTTCAGCATCATTCTCAATCACACTCCAAAGATCGTGTGCCTGAAGATAAGTTTTCATTTTAACTATCCAAATGTGATAGTTTTCTCCAGTGAACACTGGTGGAGGTGGTGGAGTGAAACTCATCTTGCTAGACTGAGTTTAAGTGCTTCGATCCTTTTTTTGTTTTAAGCTTTGCTATAGGTTTTAATTTGAACTCAACAGAATGCAAGCAAAGGCCCCTCAAAGACTCGGGCTCATGATACCATTTGTTGGAACAATGGCAGCAGACAACAAGGAAATTGTGCAAGCAAACCAAAGAGAAATCGAGGCAGAAAAGGAACTAGCAGAACAGCAAGCAAGAAAGTTGAATGCACAGACACATTTTCTGTAACTGAACATTACCAATTTTTCATTCAAAATTTGAAATAAAAGGAGTTACAATTTGTTCATTTGACAGTTACCTACTAATCTAACTGCCTCCACTAATTTACAACCAATGTAAGCTTAAGTCAAATACAAAATGAGCTGCCATATCAGCTTTTACATCAGCTATCTAATCACTAACTTAATCTTACTAACTATTAAAGCTAGTTACAATTAAACTGAACTAAATTACATCAAAACAAAACAGCAATGTCAGTTGCTTCATTTGGTCCAAAAACCATTCGTGCGCGCCAAGCAAAATGAGCTGAGCTCGATAGCTGCTGGTCTCGACAGTAGCATGCTTCTGGCTCCATGTTGCATTGCAGTCCAGCTTTCAACAATTTCCATTTTTTGTTGGACTTGGATCAGATTTCAAAGCTTTAGCTCTATATTGTCGGAATAGGATGAACATCACCAACGCAGAAGAGGAGATAAAAAAAAACAAAGTTGGAACCAGAATAACAACAGGCAGATTGTGCTTCACCACTTTGCTCTTTCTTTCCTTGTTTACAGTTGGTGATGAAGGGCAAGGACGACAGCCTTGAATGGAACCACATAAATACTTGTTGCCTATAAATGTGTCGGGTGAAAAATGTAATAATCCATCCGAAATTGGACCCCGTAGTGAATTCAATGACAAATTAAGGTTCTCCACAGAAAATGGAAATTAAGGAATCATGCCCGTTAATTATTCCAACTGAGATCTAAGGTGCTTAAATGAGTTAAATTCCCAAATTTGGAAGGTATCACTCTGTGGAGAAGGTTATGGCTAAGATCAATGTTTTGGGAATTGAGTTGAGAAGGTATATCTCCGCTAATGATGTTATGTCTTAGATCAAGCTGGTATAGAGATAAGCCACCAATTTGCAGGGGAATCCTTCCACTCAAGTTATTTTTTGCCAAAATTAAGTACATTAAATTTGACAAATTACCAATTTGAGTTGGAATGGGTCCACTCAATTTGTTTTCTGAAAGATCTAAGTGTTCCAGGGCTTTCAGATTCTCAATTTCATGGGGTATGGGACCTTCCAAAAGATTCGAAGCAATGAATAGATACCGCAAATTGTGTAAATGAAATAGAGATGAAGACATGGAATTGGAAATGTTTTGGGAATTGAGTTGAGAAGGAATATCTCCACTAATGATGTTATGGCTTAGATCAAGCAGGTATAGAGATAAGCCACCAATTTGCTGGGGAATCCTTCCACTCAAGTTATTGTTTGCCAAAACTAAGCATGTTAAATTTGACAAATTACCAATCTGAGATGGAATGGGGCCACTAAATTTGTTGTCTGAGAGATCTAAGTATCGCAGGGTATTCAAACTCTCAATTTCATGGGGTATGGGACCTTCCAAAAGATTTGAAGCCATGGATAGATGCCATAAATTGGGTAAATGAAGTAGAGATAAAGGGATTGAGCCAGTGAGTTTATTATTAGGGAAATGCAATACAGTCAGATTCTTTAATTTTCCAATATCTAATGGGATGAAACCTTCAAAAAGATTTGAGTCAAGGTACAAACTACTCAAGCTGGGTAAAAGACCTAGAAATGAAGGGATTTGACCACTCAGGTTATTGCCACCAAGATCCAAGCTAGTCAACTTCTTAAGATTTGTTATTACTGAAGGGATGGAACCATTTATTTTATTTTTGTAAAGAGAGAATGATTCTAGTCTGGATAAATAACCCAAAGAGGAAGGGATGGGACCAACAAGCATATTAGACAATAGATACAGTGTAATCAAATTCGTTAGCCTCCCAATTTCCTGTGGAATGGATCCATTAAGTTGGTTATTCTGAAGGAGCAACGACTCTAGATTGGTTACATTGCTGATAGAAGATGGGATTGGACCAACAAGCATGTTGTTCTGGAGACGGAGATTAACCAAACTCTTCAGCTTTCCAATATTTGGTGGAATGGAACCATAGAGCTGGCAGTTTCCGAGATGGAGAGTCATTAGCTTTTTCAGGTTCCATATATGGGGAGAGATGATGCTCCGTAATGGATTAGAGTTCATAATCAAGTGAGTGAGATTGGTCAAAAGACCTATAGCTGAAGGCATATCAGCAATGAGATTCCTCGTCAAATTTAGAGAAACAAGATTCTCCATCTTCTCAATTTCCAAGGGAATGGAATAAATTTCATTATAAGAAACATCAAGCACTGCCAATTGAGTAAGGTTTCCAAGCGAAGAAGGTAACTCACCTCTAAGATTATTTGAGGACAGGTTGAGGCACTTGAGTTTGGAAAGTGCACCTATTTGAGGTGTTATACTCCCATTTAGACCATGGCCACTAAGATCAATCTCGATGACACTTCCGGTTAATTGCATCGACACGTGCCATGTACAATGGTGAACACCTACGTTTCAGTAGTTACTCCACCACCCAGTTTCCATCAATGCTATTTCCTCAGCTACAAGAGATTCTGAATCATTATTTGTTGCTCTAGTAATCTCACTGCTCCTCACTGCTATAGAGAGTGAAAAAAGTAAAATAGAAAAACAAGTGTAAAAAGAGAATGCCATAGCTATTAAGATCAGGATTATTGAAGCTTTACTCCCAATTTGCCGGTAAAAACATATATATATATATAAAATTGATCTAACATTTGGCTATATGTGTAGTTGAAGGTCACCCAGTATTTTCCTATTGATTACTTTTGGAAACAACAAAATCTAGTATGAAAGCATCTTCCGTAAATTTATTATGAAAATTATTATGCCTACTAAAAATAATTACCTTTCTGTAAAGTTATTATGAAAATTATTGGCCGCGTACATGAACAACGTGTTCAACGTTTCATTGGTAGGAAATGAAGACCAAAATTGATTTTAGAAACTAAGCACCTCAATGTTTTATTATTCTTCTAAGAAAGCAATAATGATAATGTTAAACCCCAATTTTTCTAATATCGGTATAATTGCGTTTTTATAGTTTCGGCCAAATTGGAGAATACAATTTCATCGTTTTCTAGGATAATATAATTTATATTAATATTTCAATATTAAAAAATATGAACACTTAAGAAACCTCTAAACTTGTTGTAGATTAAAGATATTAAAATCTGCCTCCTTTAGACATGTTTGGTTTAAGAAAGGTAAGATTTGTAATGATATGTTACATTATTTTGGAATGTAAGATTATTTATAAGTACATCTTACTAAATTGTACTTGTTACAGAATTTGTTTTTCTTCTAAACAAGTTTAGTTCATTTAATATTTTTGAGTCTTGTCGATTGGGTTTTATCTCGATTGGTATAGGTATTGTTGTCAATGTAGGACATGGGTTTGAGTGTGCGTTGAAGTACATTATCCTCCTATTTATGGGTTGGGGGGTTATGGGTAGTTTTAGACATTGTTGAAGTAAATATTGTTGGAAAAAATACAATTTTTGGAAACTTTGAGGCATATTCTCGATGGGTAAAGGTGGAGAGTTGAATCATAAAATTATATCATATGCTCAAAATGATTGAATGATGAATGAGAAATTGATGCTCAAAGTAAGCTACTTGTGAATATTTGTTGAGGAAAAGAAAAGCTTAGATCCCATATTGGTTAAATACCAAGTGTGAGATATGTATATATATAAGAACCCACTTAAAAAGTTATTGAATAACTAAGCTTGAAACCTTGCCTTGCGCGCAGGAGTGTAGGTTCAAACCTGTCAGGGTTGGGGATGCACCCGCACGACGTGGGTGACGTGAAATGGCTTGTGGGTAATTTAGCACAATACATATTTTATTTTTCTCAGCAAATATCATACAAAATCTGTATTAATTTGATTTATTTCATTCAAATTGATTTAAAGGCTCTTTTAATGGAAAGATTTTTAACTTTGTTTATGGAAATTTCTAAAATTCATCCATATTGAATACCTATAAATGCCTAAAGATTTCTTTACACACAGAGAGAAATAACGAATTTTCACTCTCAAAAATTCTTTTCTTTTCTCTCCAAATTTTCAAACGTTTCAGTGATAGAAGAAGGCAAGGTTTGTTCGTTGATCACTGTAAAGGTACTACTGCCGTGATCATCTTGTTATTGTACTCTGGTATACAGTCGACAAACGTTTCTCCAACTACCATAGGAGCGGTCGAATCTGTCTTAAGGAAACTATGAAAACAGGCCTCAACATCTAGTAAAACTCGATTCCCTTTATTCGATTTTTGGTTTTCCAAAATCTTGTTTATTTAATTGTTTTCAAATTTGATGTTTTAAATAAATACAAACATTTATTTAATTTTTTTATTTAAATCTGGTATTTTTAAATAAATATAAATATTTTTTTGTATTAAATTGTTTATTTGTTTATATAATTATTTATATTTATATTTGTTTGTTAAAGTGTTTTGTTAAACAAATATAATAATCACTTTGATGTATGACATCTATTATTTTACAATTAAGAAAAATATATTATCATTTTTAATTTGTTTTAAATTTTATTTGAGAAAAAAAGCCTAATTTGAGTTTAAAAAACAAAAGGCAAACTACTTTGTAATTTAAGATAACATGAATAAGTTGTAAGGAGATTACACGTTATATTACAACATTTTGACACTATTTAAGAATGTAAGATTAAGAAATGATCGGAATGTTGAAAATTTAAACAAAATAATCTTTTATCTTGAAATGTAACATTATGAGTCATAAGAAATTCTACTAACCAAACCTACCTTAAAGTAAAGTAGCGTGGTGGGTTATTTTTTATATTTAAATGTAGAAAATGAAGTCCAATTGATTGTGTAAATATGAAAATGTTACAGTCTTCTTTTCTGTAATTAATTTTTATTTGAAAATGTGCTCTCACAAAGTTTATTTTTCTCCGTGGAAATTGTAGCCAAACGTTATATATCCATACGTGCCAACAATTACAACTCGATTAGATGAACCAAAATCAAGAAGTCTTGCAGTCCTAAAATCAGCAAGAAAAGCTTCCAATTCCAAGTTCAGCAAAACATTATTGCTTGAGATGTCTCGATGAAGAATAGGAACATTGCAATCATGATGCATGTAACATAAAGCATGTGCGACACCTTTGACAATGTTCACTCTTTTTGTCCAATCCAATTCCACAGCTTCCTCATCAATGGTCAAGGCATAAAACAAGCTTCCCTTTGCCATATATTCATAAATCAAGAACATGCAACGATTGTGGAGACAAAATCTGTGGAGCTTGACAATGTTCTTGTGTCGTATTTCTGTTAAAAATTAATCTCATTTCAGAAACTTGTATCATAAGCTGGTTGCTCAGCTTCCAATCGGTGGAGTGTTTTCAACTCAACAACTTTGCCACTTGGTCAGATTACTCTGTAAACACTGCGATAACTACCCATTCCAATGCAATATTTGATATCAAAATCCTCTGTGGCTTTGATGATGTCTTCAAAAGCAATCTTTTCATCAAAGTTCCAAATAGAGAATAAATCTCCATTTTTTGTTAGACTTGCATCAAATTTCAAAGCTTTAGCTCTATATTGTCGGAACAGGATGAATATCACCAGCACAAAAGTTGAGACAAAAAATAACAAAGTTGGAACCAGAATAACAATAGGCAGATTGTGCTTCACTACTTTGCTATTTCTTTCTCGGTTTACATTTACAGATGAAGGGCAAGGACCGAATGAAAGAGAAGCAATTTTGGTTTGAACGGCAAGAGTTAATTTTCATTGCTTTGCATTACAAATAAATACAAGTGCTTAACTAGGTGTTTGAGATAGAATACAACAGTGGTTTGAATCTTTCAAACTATTCAAAAAATAAACAAATCCAATCCTAACTGATTTGAATTAAAAACAAAGAACAAGCCATGTCAGCTAGGTGAGGAAGTTGACGTGGATTGAGTCAGTTGCTTAACACCCCCCGCAAACGGATGGGGGAAGCACCAGCAGTTTGTCTTTCATCAACAAGAAGCGTGATTTTGACAGTGGCTTATTGAGAGCATCAGCCAATTGATCCATAGTGGGTATGTAGGAAACAACAAGATGCTTCTGCCGAACCTGATCTCGAACAAAGTGAAAATCGAGCTCAAGATGCTTTGAGTGAGAATGAAAAATTGGATTTGCAGCCAAGTTGTTACACCATATCCGAGGACCAGACGGCAGAGGATGCCACAGCTTACGAAGTAGACCACAAAGCCAGTATAACTCAAAGGCAGTTGTAGTAAGCGCTTGGTATTCAGAATCAGTGCTGGAACGAGCAATGGTCTTCTAGTTCTTTGAGCACCAAGAAACAAGATTGGCATCGTGATAAATAACATAAGCTGAGGTACTCTTTTGATCAAGTTTGTCTCCACCCCAATCGACATCAGAGTAGGCAGTTAAAGCATTCGAATTAGATCGACGGAACACAATGCCATGATCAAGAGTTCCCCGTAAGTAGCGAAGAATGCGCTTAACTGCTTGCCAATGATGAACAGAGGGCGAATGCATGTATTGAGCCATTTTATTGACCGCCTGCGAGATATCCAGACGAGTTAGAACCAAGTATTGTAAAGCACCAACAGTTTATCGATACAGTGTCGGATCCTCAAATGTAGTAGAGGAAGCAGCCAAGTCAGCTTGTGGAGTCGACGGGGTTGCAACACTATAAGCCTCATGCATATTAGCACGATGCAGAATGTCCAAAATATACTTTGTTTGAGTGAGCTGCAAACCATTTGAATGCCAAGCAACCTCAATGCCGAGAAAAACAGATATAAGTCCCAAATCTTTTAGTGCAATCATCTGTCCAAGAAGATTAGTGAACCATTGTAGAAGAGATGGAGAAGAACCCGTCAGTATAAAATCGTCAACATATACCAAACAGTAGACTGTGTTACACCGGCCGAATAAATAAACAGCCAACTATCCACCTTAGAGCCGTAAAAACCAAGCTTCTGAAGTGCACCAGCAAGACAAAATTACGAAGCACGAGGCACTTGTTTTAAACCATAAAGGGACTTTCTGAGAGCACAGACATGAGTCGGTTTTGTTGGATCAATAAAACCCTGAGGTTGCTCCATAAAAACAGGCTAGTCAAGTGCACCATGGAGAAAAGCATTGGAGACATCAAGTTGTCGAATGCGCTAGGAATTCGTCACAGCAATTGACAAAACAAGATGAATCATAGCCAGTTTGATAACCAGACTAAAAGTCTCAACATAATCAATGCCTGGGCGTTGATGGAATCCCTTGGCAATGAGGCGAGCCCGATATCGATCGATCAAGCCATCAGCTTTGACTTTAATCTGATAAAACCACTTACAATCGATAATATTCGAAGCAAGAGATCTCGGAACCAAATCCCAAGTGCCATGAGACATAAGTACTTCAATCTCTTCTGACATTGCCTTCCACCAAGCTCGGTGCTTAGCTGCCTCAGTATAAGATGTGGGTGTGGTTAAGATGCTGGAAGAGGCGATGAAGGCTCTCGGTTTGAGGCTGCCAATTTTCGAGCGTGTAGTATATGGATGATTGGGTATTGGTGGTGGTCCAGAGGTGGTAAGACGAGTCGGGGGGGCCTAGATTCGGCCGAGGGAGAAACATGAGCAGCCGCAATGATCTGATCATTGGTTGGAGCAGTGGAAGGCAATACTATATCGGCTGAGCTTTGAGGAGAAGCTAGCGGGGGAGTGGAGGATGGCATCGGTTGGACTGGCAGCACATGTGTGGGCTGTGATGTAGTGTTACCGAGGGAAATAATAGAGGCTAGTGGTGGTGGAGTGCCAAGTATCGAGGGCCTGTCATCACTGTCTTTGAACGGAAAAACCTGTTCATCAAAGGTAACATGTCGTGAGTAAAAAATTTTATTGGTGGATAATGATAAACATTTATAACCTTTATGACGGATACTATAACCAAGAAAGACACATTTTGTAGAACGAGGCTCTAATTTATTCTTTGTATATGGGCGAAGCCAAGGATAGCAACAACAACCAAAAACACGAAGAAAATTATATTCTGAGTTTCGTTGAAAAATAACTTGATATGGGGATTTATGGTTGAGTTTTGGGGTTGGCAAACGATTTATTGTATAGACGGCAGCAGCAAAGGCATGATCCCAATATTTAGGTGGAACTTTGGAATGATGTAAGAGTGCTCGGCCAGTTTCAGTAACATGTCGGTGTTTTCTTTCAGCGTAGCCATTTTGTTCAGGGGTGTGGGGGCATGAACTGCGTTGTACGATGGCATTGGAAGCTAAGTATTTTTCTAGAGCTTGAAATTCCCCACCCCAGTCAGATTGAAACTGTTTAATCGGTTTGCCAAAATATTTTTCAACGATAGCTCGAAATTGAACAAAGCAATTGAATACATCAGATTTATTTTGCAAAAAATAAATCCATGAATACTTGGTATAGTGATAAAAAAGGACAACATAATATAAATATCCATCAACAGAGACAATTAGAGAAGGTCCCCATAAATCCGAACATATTAATTCAAAAGGTTCTTTTGCCTTAAAAGTAGAATAAAAAAAAGACAATTTTCGAGACTTGCTAACACAACAAGCCTCACATAACGACAAGTCATGCGTAGAGGAAGCAGACAAATTATTCAAATTTAAGACTTTGCGAACAGTTTTGGAACACGCATGGCCTAAACGAGCGTGCCATGTAGACAGGGAAACTGAGTGACAAACTGGAGAAACAGGATCTGTGGCCAGCCGATATAGGCCATCTCTAATGACTCCCTGATAAAGTACCTGCTTCGTCTTGAGATCCTTAATCACAAAATGGTCAGAGAAAAATTCCACAGAAACATTATTAGATTTAGTAAACTGAGGAACAGAAAGCAAATTGAGATTAGCTTTTGGAACATGAAGAATATTGTGAAGAGAAAAGGAATGAGAACTAATAGTAATTGTATTAGAACCGAGACGAGCAATGGACATAGATATACCATTAGTTAGAGTGACTTCTTCAGTTCCACTATACTCAGAGTGGAGACCAAGGTTTTCCAGTTCAGAAGTTAACTGATGAGAGGTACCCGTATCAACAACCCATTGCTTGTCGGAGTGATAAGATGAAGAGCTGTAATTGACAGTCAGCTTAGGTTGGGTATCATTGTATTTCGGGCTTGGACATTGTCCGGTAGTATGGCCACGCCCTCGACAGTTATAGCAGGTTGGTTCGGAAGGATATGAGCCACCACGGTCCTTGGAGGAAGAGTAACCAGCTCGGCGGTTGCCACGACCCCTGCCACGGGAGTTGCCATTAGATTGTTGCCGACCGACATAGTGGGCAACAGCCGCTGGATGAAGAGTCTCAGAGGCAGATTGTAACTGTGATTCTTCAAACAAAAGTAAGCCGTATAGATCATCAAATTTCACAGACACTAATCTTGCCTCGATGTTGCGAGTGAATGGCCGATACTCAAGACCAATACCACGTAAAATGTGATCAACAAGATCATCCTCAGAGATCGGTTGATTGAGAGCAAGAAGCTGATCATATATACACTTTGCACGATCTAATCAGTGCCGCGAGCGAGAGAATACAATGAATTTTTGAGGGACCGGATCTGAACACGGGACCGAGAGGCATAGGTGGTTTGAAGCTTTGTCCATGCATTAATGGCAGTAGTTGAACCAACAACTTGAGGCATCACTGGTTTAGAGAGAGAGCCAATGATCCAGCTTAATACAAGCTGATCTTTAATATACTAGGCCTAGTACGCCGGATTCAGCGCCCCGTTAACCTCTCTCGTCGGAGAGGTAGTTCCATCCACATGACAGTGTAGTTGATTGCCATGGAGGATCGGGGTGAATTGAGTTTTCCAGAGAAGATAATTTGAGGCGGTGAGTTAAATGGTGAGTTGGTTGTAGATGGAAGGGAAAGACATAAGCGAGGACATGACAGAGGAGATATCAGCATCGGTGGTTCCCATGGCAGAAGAAGAAGGATCGGGAAAAAAAAGAGCAGCGTTGAATCCTAAAAGATGGGTAAATCTGATACCATGAAAGAGAAGCAATTTTGGTTTGAACGGCAATAGTTAATTTTCATTGCTTTGCATTACAAATAAATACAAGTGTTTAACTAGGTGTTTGAGATAGAATACAACAGTGGTTTGAATCTTTCAAACTGTTCAAAAAATAAACAAATCCAATCCTAACTGATTTGAATTAAAAACAAAGAACAAGCCATGTCAGTTAGGTGAGGAAGTTGACGTGGATTGAGTCAGTTGCTTAACACGGAAGCCTATAGAACCACATAAATCCTTATTGTCTATAAATGTCTCAGGTGCAAAATGCAATAATCCATTTTGGAATTTGACCCCTCAGTGAATTAAATGACAAATTGAAGTTCCCTACATAAAATGGAAATTCAGGAATCGTGCCCGTTAGGTTATTCCAACTGAGATCTAAGCTGCTTAAATGAGTTAAATTCTCAAATTGGAAAGGTATCACTGCTTGGAGAAGGATATGGCTAAGATAATGTTTTGGGAATTTAGTTGAGAAGGTATATCTCCACTAATGATGTTGTGGCTTAGATTCAACTGGTATAGAGATATGCCACCAATTTACAGGGGATTCCTTCCACTCAAGTTATTGTTTGCCAAAATTAAGTACATTAAATTTAGAAAATAACCAATCTGAGATAGAATCGGGCCATTCAATTTGTTGTCTGAGAGATCTAAGTATCCCAGGGCATTCAAACTCTCAATTTCATGGGGTATGGGACCTTCCAAAAGATTCGAAGCCATGGATATATGCCATAAATTAGGTAAATGAAGTAGAGATAAAGGGATTGAGCTAGTGAGTTTGCTACCAGAAAGAAGCAATAGAGTCAAAAAGATTTGAGTTAAGGTACAAACGACATAAGCTCGGTAAAAGACCTAGAAATGAAGGGATTTGACCACTCAAGTTATTGGCACCAAGATCCAAGTTAATCAACCTCTTAATATTTGTTATTGTTGAAGGGATGAAACCATTTATTTTATTTTAGTAAAGAGAGAACGATTCCAGTTTGAATAAATTGCCGAAAGTTGGAGGGATTGGGCCAAAATTTTTATTTGAACTCAAATAAAGAGAACTGAGATTCTTTAATTGACCTAGAGAGGAAGGGATGGGACCCAAAAGCATGTTTAAGGATAAATCCAGTGTAACCAAATTCATTAGCCTTCAAATTTCTTGCGGAATGCATCCGTTAAGTTGGTCCCTAGAAAGAACCAACGATGCAAGATTGGTTAAGTTGTTGACAGAAGATGGAATTGAACCAACAAGCATATTAAAATATAGATCTAATGTAATCAAATTTGTCAGTGTCCCAATTTCTTGCTGAATTTTTGAACTTTGGCCTGCAATACAATAGCAGAGAAACATTGAAGCTCAACCAGTACAACAGCTACATTTTATTTATATGTAACTAGCTTTAATTCTTTTGTAATTTGTCTTTAAAGTTAGTAAGATTAGTTGCTTATTTGAATGATGTTTAATGTGATGTAATTGTTAATAAGTCAGCTTTATTTTGTGTGTAACTCAAGCTATGTTTTAGTCAAGTAATTAGTGACAGCAGTTATACATTCGGAAACCGTCTTGTAACTTATATGTTTTTAACTTAATGAAAGTTAATATGAAATCAGTTTTTTAAGTTTCATTTTTATTCAATTCTCTTTGCATACGTTTCTTTACTTTTCTTCTCCTTAGTTTTTCTGTAAAAACACCAACAAATGGTATAAGAGCCTGTCATCTTTCAAGGCCTCTATTGTTGGTAGCTGTTTTTAAGAGAAATCTTGAAGAGAAAGAAATTGAAGTTGTTTTTTATTATTGCTGTAACGTGAGTTTTACACCACCACCACCACCTGTTTTTGCTGGTGAGAACTACCACATTTGGGTAGTGAAGATAAGGACTTACCTACGAGAACATAACTTGTGGAAAGTGGTTGAAAATGACACAGAACTAGCTCCATTGAGGGTCAATCCCACTATTGCACAAATCAAACAACATAGTGAAGAGTGTGCTAAGAACCACAAAGCAATGTCATGCTTGCAAAATGGAGTGTCTGATGTGATTTTCACTCGAATAATGGCCTGTGACACTCTAAATCAAGCTTGGGAGAAGTTGAAGGAAGAGTTTCTGGGGTCTGATAAAACCAAGCAGCAACAGTTGATCAACCTCAGGAGAGATTTTGAGAACTTGAAAATGAGAGAGTCTGAAACCATTAAGTAGTAATCGGACAGAATAATGGCCACAGTCAGCAACATCAGGCTCCTTGGAGATGATTTCAGTGAGAACATAATTGTTGAGAAGGTTATTGCAACCCTTCTTGAAAAATTTAAGTAAAAAATCTCTTTATTGGAGGACTCGAGAGACTTATCAACCATCTCACTGTTAGAGTTGATAAATGCTTTATTTGCAATCGAGCAAAGAAGGGCTAATAGGCTGAAGGAGCATCCTGGATGAGCTTTCCAAGGAAAAACCAAAGAAAGCTCAGGTTCGAGCTATAGAGGAAAGAAACCATGGCATGACAAAAAGGAGAAACCAAAGAGAAAAGTTGGAAAGAAAAGGTTCCTACTATGCATTCACTGCAAAAAGTCCATACACTTGGAGAGGTGCTACTCGTACAGGCCTGCTATTCAGTGTAAGAGCTGCAAGAAGTTTGGTCACGTTGAAAAGGTTTGCAAGAACAAAAGAAGGGCACAAACTTAGCAGTAGAATTAAGCTCAAGTTGCTGAGGACATTCAAGCTCAAGAGTAGCATGTTTTCACTGCATCCTATTTTGTAACCTTCAACAAGGTTAGAAGGGACTGGTTAGTGGACAATACTTGCACTTATCATATGGCATCTGATGAAAGGTTATTCAAATATCTTAACAGCAGCTTTGTTTCCAAAGTCAGGATTGGAAATAGAAACCTCATTGAAGCCAGAGGTAGGCGCAATGTTGTAATCAGCAGATATTCAGGCAACAAAACAATTTTAGATGTTCTTTTTGTACCTGATATAGATCAAAATCTGTTTAGTGTTGGTCAGTTGATAGAGAAGGGTTATTCACTTATTTTCAAGAATAACTCCTGTGTCATTGAGGATTCACTTGGTCAAGAACTAGTTACAGTTGCTATGACTGAGATGTGAATTAGTTGGAAATGAAAGCCTATACTAGTCTTGCTGATAAAGCTAGTTTATGGCATAAAAGGTTAGGCCATGTCAATTATAGATCACTTGGTTTGCTGCACAAATTCAATCTGGATGAAAACATGTCAAAAGCTGAAGTCAAAGATAGAGTTTGTGAAATTTGTCAGCTTGGGAAGTAAGTGACGCTGCCATTTCTAGTCAACAAGGCATGGAGAGCTCGAGACAAGCTTCAATTGGTCCATACTGACAATTGTGGACCAATGAAGACCTATTCTCTAAATGACGGCAAATACTTTATGCTATTCATAGATGACTATACAAGGTTCTGCTGGGTTAATTTTTTGAAACAAAAGTCAGAAGTACCTGAAGAATTTAGCCAGTTCAAAGCCTTAGCTGAGAATCAATCAAGTTGTAAGTTTAAGGCCTTGAGATCAAAGAATGTCACTGAGTACTTGTCAGAAAGGTTTCAGAAGCTATGTGAGCAGGCTAGAATTCAGCATCAGCTGATAACCATTTATACTCCCCAGTAGAATAGAGTTTGTGAAAGAAAGAATCGAACAGTATTTGACATGGCTAGATGCCTATTGTTTGAGAGTAAATTACCAAGTAAATTTTAGGCTGAGGCTGTGAACACATCAGTGTACCTACTTAATAGATTGCCAACCAATGCTACCAAAGAAAAAACTCCTTTTGAAGCTTGGTTTGGAATTAAGCCAACAGTTTCACATCTAAAGGTGTTTGGTTGTGTCTGCTATACACTTATTCTAGCTGAGAAGAGAACCAAACTAGAAAAGAGATCTGTGCCAGGAATCTTTGTTGGTTACAGTAGCACAAAGTAGGTGTTTAGGGTCAAGTACAATGCTGATTGGTCCCTAAACAATCACAAGGTAAGACTTGTAGTGAAAGGATACAACCAACAATATGGCATCGACTTCATAAAAACCTTTGCTCCTGTTGCAAAGTTAGATACTATAAGGCTTTTGTTTACCTTAGCTGCTCAAAAGAAATAGAGAGTGCATCAACTGGATGTTAAGTCTGCTTTTCTGAATGGCTTCCTCAAGGAAGAATTCTTCATTGAACAACCAGATGGGTTCAAGATTCCTGATGAAAATTATAAGGTCTACAAGCTAAAAAAGGCCTTGTATGGTCTGAAGCAGGCACCAAGGGCCTGGTATGATAGATTTGATACATATCTGTTTAGGTTCGGGTTCGAGAAGAGTATTAGTGAGCCTACTCTCTATGTGAAGAAATCAGAGAATGACCTTACTGATTGTATCACTTTATGTAGATGATTTGTTCGTAACTAGAAGCAAGTGGGAGCTTATTGAAAAGTTTAAAATACAGATGCAAGATGTTTTTGAAATAACTTACTTGGGGAAAATGACTTACTTTCTTGGCATGGAAGTGAATCAGTCTGATCATGCCATCTTCATAAGTCAGTAGGCTTTTTCCCTAAAGATCTTAAACAAATTTTGCATGTCAAACTGTAAAATTGTTAGCACACGAGTGGCTCAAGTTGAAAAACTAACCAACAATGGCAACCATGAAAGAGTTGATGAGAAAGAGTATAGAAGCCTTGTAGGTTGTCTGCTTTACTTGACACCTACAAGGCTTGATATCATGTTTACTATTAGCCTTCTATCTAGGTTCATGCATTACTGTGATGTTGTTCACTTTAAGGCAGCTAAAAGAGTTATTAGATATGTGAAAGGAACTTTGAATTATGGAGTGAAATTTGAGAAGGCAGAAGAACAAGTTAACATGATATTTTGATAGTGATTGGGCAGGATCCATTAATGATATGAAGAACACATCTGGCCATTTCTTTACCCTTGGCTCAGGGGTCTTCTGTTTGAGTTCAAAGAAACAACAAATAGTAGCTCAATCAATAGTAGAAGCAGAGTACATTGCAGCAGCAGCTGCTGTTAATCTAGCCATTTCACTTAGGAAGCTTTTATGTGATTTGAATGAAGATCAAGTTGAAGCTATTGAGATTAGAGTTGACAATCAGTCAGCTGCTACCATAGCAAAAAATCCAGTATTTCATGGCAAAACCAAGCATTTTAAGATTAAATATCTTTTTTTTTAAAGAGGCTGAACAATCAAACACTAATTCTTCTTCTTACCAAACCTTGCAGCTCAGGAAACCAGTTTGTTGATATTTCAACTAAGTCTCTCAGTGCTACAAGGTTTGATAAGAAGAAGAATTAGTGTTTGTTGAATATAGTCCAAGGAGGAGTGTTGAACTTTTTCTTGCAATGCAACAGTAGAGAAGCATTGAAGCTCAACCAGTACAACAGCTACATTTTGTTTATATGTAAGTAGCTTTAGTTATTTTGTAATTTGCTTTTAAAGTTAGTAAGATTAGTTGCTGATTTGAATGATGTTCAATGTGATGTAATTGCTGATAAGTCAGCTTTATTTTGTGTGTAATTTAAGCTATGTTTTAGTCAAGTAAATAGTGGGAGCAGTTATACATTAGGAAACTATCTTGTAACTTTTATGGTTTTAACTTAATGAAAGTTAATATGAAATTAGTTTTTTAAGTTTCATTTTTATTCAATTCTCTTTGCATCTGTTTCTTTACTTTTCTTCTCTTTAGTTTTTCTGTAAAAACACCAACAGGAATGGATCCATTGAGTTAGTTTCCATAAAGAACCAATGATGCAAGATTAGTTAAGTTGTTGACAGAAGATGAGATTGGATCAACAAGCATATTAGACGATAGATACAGTGTAATCAAATTCGTTAGCCTCCCAATTTCCTGTGGAATGGATCCATTAAGTTGGTTGTCCAGAAGAAGCAATGACTCTAGATTGGTTACATTGTTGATAGAAGATGGGATTGGACCAACAAGCATGTTGTTTCATAGATGGAGATTAACCAAACTTTTCAGCTTTCCAATATTTGGTGGAATGAAACCATAGAGCTGGCAATTTCTGAGATAGAAAGTCAATAGGTTTTTTAGGTTCCATATTTGGGGAGGAATGATGCTCCATAATGGATTAGAGTTTATAATCAAGTGAGTGAGATTGGTCAAAAGACCTATAGCTGAAGGTAGATGAACAATGAGGTTCCTCATCAAATTTAGAAAAACAAGATTCTCCATCTTCTCAATTTCCATGGGAATGGAATGAATCTAATTTTAAGAAACATCAGGAATTGCAAATTGAGTAAGGTTTCCAAGTGAAGAAGGTAACTCACCTTTAAGATTATTTGAGGACAGGTTGAGGCACTTGAGTTTGGAAAGTGCACCTATTTGAGGTGTTATACTCCCATTTAGACCATGGCCACTAAGATCAATCTTGATGACACTTCCAGCAGAACTACATCTAACACCAGGCCATGTACAATGGTGAACACCTATGTTGCTGTAGTTTCTCCACCACCGAGTTTCCATCAATGCTTTTTCCTCAGCTACAAGAGATTCTGAATCATTATTTGTTACTCTAGTAATCTCACAGCTCCTTACTGTTATATAGAGTAAAAAGAGCAAAATAACAATAAATGTGTAAAAGGAGAATGCCATAGCTATTAAGATCAGGATTGAAGCTTTACTCCCAATTCTCTACCTAATTTTAAAGAGCGGGAAAAACATATACATATATATAACGATATGAGGTGTTTATTTGGATTACTATAAAATTAAATTTGTTTTTCACCTCTTTTATAATTTCTTATGCAGTTAATATTTTAATTAGATAAAAGATGCATTTTGGAATATAACCATACACAAAATTTTGCATCTCTTTAATATTAGGGGTGAGCAAAACTCGATTCGACTTGAAAAATAAAAAATTAACTTTCGAGTTCGAATCAAGTTTAATTTTCGAAATTGAATAAATTGAATATCAAACTATAATATTTTACATTTTTACTTCAAACCCCTAAATCTTTTTTAGTTACCTTAATACTTTTACTCCCCTCCCCTTTCATTCCACCCCCATCTACCCCAAACCCATTTTTCCCCTTTTTTTTTTGAATATTTCCCCCCATTTATTTTTTCCCCAAATTTTACTCCCCCAACCCTCAAAACTTTTTATTTTCCTCCTAAATTTTTACTTGTCACCCTTTATCCCTAAATAAAAATCATCCAAAAAATCTCTAAACCTAAATAGTAATGATTTTATTCATATCTACTATTTATGGGATTAAATTAAATTTCATATTTTGTACTATTTATATTATCGATTTACTTAATCATATTAAACCTTTATAAATTTCTTTTCAAATTGAATTATTGATGATACCATAAAATATTCGTGTTAAAATTTTATATTGGTATAAATATTTTCACATTTTATCTTTAAGATAAATTTTATTAAAAAAATTATTTTCTATATTTAAATAGTTTATTCAAAATACATAATGACAAAAATTAGAAGATAATTGAAGCAACTAAGCAAGCAAAGAAGTTAACCCGTATATAAAATATTGATAAATAAATTATGAGGAGATGAAAGTTAATAACAAATTTGATTACGGCGGGTGACAGTGGTTAAAAGAATCAAAAGTCATTTTTTTTAAAATTTAACTCAAACAAATATATTTGATTCGATTCGATTTAAATTCCATTTCACTTGACCTGGTTCGAGAAAATTTCAAATCAAGTTAGGATGATAAAATAGGATTTGTCAACTCAATTAACTCTTTTGATTAGATCCAACGCTGACCCCTGTTCAATATGTTGTCAAAATACTATTTATGAAATCAAACAAATATAATTCATATAAAAAATTATAAAACATATAAAAGTAATATAATTTTATTAGGTAAATGTTATATTTTTAAGTCTTTAGTCATTGCCTAAAAAAGTTGTGTTTGTTTGGTTGAAGTTTGTAATGAAGAACGTGATTAATGAAGGAAAGCCATAGGTGCTTTGAATCATTATTCCTTCCTAAATCCCTATCTCAATGAAGGAAAAATGATTCCGAGCATTGACAAAAATTCACTTAGATCTGTCCTTCCATGGTATTTCCAATCCAAAGCTGTCAGCAAATTATAAAATTAAAAAAATAATTTAAATAAAAATATACATAAGATCCTATATTCCACCATAGACGCCAAAAAACTTCTAGGTAGAATATTATCCTGTATGCATTGACTTGTATTTGTAAACTGGACGCTCTAAAGGACTCCTTCCTTGAAGCTTCTAACAAAGTGACAATGATGAAAAACTCATGCCTTCTATTTACTAATTGGGAAAGAATATTGATAAAAATGTTATTTTAACAATATTTATTTTTTAAATTGGGAAAGAATGAAATCTATGCGATGTCTAAATCAAACAAATAAAATTTATATAAAATAAACAAAATGTATACAAAGCATTTTAAGTAAGTCTTTGGTCATTGCCTATAACACAAGTTGATTAGTATCATACAAAGATTAATGAGGTCCACATTAACTCGTTCTTGAAAAGAAAATAAAGTTGGAAATTAAAAATATGAATGGACTTTTCCAATCAGTGTCGGTTCCTAGTCTCACACATTCTTATCTTTCATGACAAAAATTTTCCATTAACTCCCTTTTGGAAAGAGGTGAAATTTTTAATTTAGAATTTTATGCTGCAAAAGTTCATATTCTAAAATATAATACGTAGCTTTCAATTTTGGGTGATTTATATTGGATTTTTTTATATAAATCAACAATTAAGTTACATTAAGGAAGGGGAAATGGTTTATAAAATCAGGGATCGAACGTTAGACATAATGTTAAATAATTTGAAACCTATACAAGTTCATCACTGAGTCGGTGACGTGATTGGCTTTATTGAATTTTTTTTAGTTCAAATAACTTTTTTTAAAAAATTTTAACTTATATTTGGATGGATTAAATTTTAGGATGTGTTTAATAAACTAAAAATTTAAGCGCTAAAAAAATTAAGTATTAAATTTTATATCTGGAGGAGTGTCGTGAAGAACCAAATATGGTGACCGATCTTGGAGTACTGGAGTGGGCAAGCAGTTGATCAAATGGACGACACATGAAAAAGCATACCCCCAATACTTCATCGGTAAATGGGCTTGAGTGAGTAATGTAAGCCCAACTTTCACCACATGACAATGCTTTCTTTCAACGATCCCATTTTGCTCCGATGTGTGTGGACATGTAACACAATGAATGATGATGCCATGTTGAGTGAGATAGGAAGTGAACGAACTGAATTCACTACCCCAGTTACTCTGAAACTGCTTTATTTCCCTGTCGAACTACACTTTAACAAATTTCTGAAAATGCATAAAACAATCAATAGCTTGAGATTTCTTTTGAAGTAGAAACAACCAAGAAAATCGACCATGAACATCAACAAACGAAACATAATACCAACTGGACCTGGAATTGATAGGAGCCAGACCCCATATAAAAAACAACAAGATTGAACGGATTGTGATAGGCGGTGGTAGAAGCCAAAAATGAAAGCTTATGTGACTTCCCTTGTTGACACACAAAACGTACATGCTGAACATTACAAAGTTTGAAAATCAAACTTAGGACCCTAGAAGATGGGTGCCCAAGTTGGCAACGCAACAATTTAAATGAACTACATTTAGTGGACGAGTAAGAACTATATCCCAATTTGGTGTTATTTAAGGATAAATTGGGACTACGGACGACATTCAAAATAATGGAGGAGGTCATTAGGGAAAACCTGTAACACCCCTGACCCATCTTCATCCCCAAATAAAGGTTACGGAGCATTACAGATCAAAAAGGAACTTTTAACTTCAAAACATAATAAATAATCTAACTTAAAAATAAATTTCAAGAATTTAATACATTCATAGAAAACATATACATTTGGGCCTTAAATTGAGCTTATGCAACCCTAAAAACCGTTTAGGTACAATTCGAGACTAATTCAAAACAAATCAGAAAACTTTGGAAAAATTTAAAAAATTTGAAAGCATAGGTCACACAGCCGTGTGACATAGTCCAAACCGTGTGTACATTCCAAATAGGGACACGGTCGTGTCCTAGCCCGTGTGTCCGCCCGTGTGTGTATTCGAAATAGGGCCACATGGTTGTGTCGCAAGTTATGTGCCAAACTGTGTAACTCTCTAACTTAGGATAAATAGTCGTGTGAAACGTGCACCAAAATTATTAATGCCACATGACCGTGTGGTAGCCCGTGTGCTCCAAATTTAACCCCTAAAACAAACCGTCACAACATCGATTCTTGCTCAACAAGACTCACCATTTACACATGCATTCAATGGTTCAAAATACTTCTTAAACACACACAAACATGCCATATCAATCAACCTATAGGTTCTAACCAATATGTCACTCAAAGGCACCTCAATTCAAATCAATTTACGATCACTCTATGGCCTAAACCTATTTCATTACAGCCATAACATTTCAACCACACATACATACATATCAAAAAACATACATTTACATGTCACTCAAAGTGACTAAAATACACTTATTTACAAGGCTTTACAAGTCCACCACAAAACATAATCTCCTAAAGACATGTCCAAACCAAGTGGACCAAGTAACATATTCATGACACCTATTACATGAGTCTTATACATGCCATTTATAACCATAGCCAAAACATTCAAAAACTACCAAAATAATTGACGGATAGTGTGATAGGGCTCCAACAAGATTCCAACCGGGTGAGCTTTTCAATGATCTATAAAACAAAGGAAAAACAACTACGTAAGCAAGTAATGCTTAGTAAGTTTGTATAAAGAAACTTAAACTTACCGTTCCTTAACATTTGATCATTCAATGATGCTCATTAAATCATATAGCACTTCCCTTTCCTAACACCACAATTCATATCATTAGTATATAGATTAACAATACATCATCTATGAACATGGCAGACAACATGAATTGTTTACAATTACTCATATTGCATCACATATGTGATTAATGCTCTTTTTCCATGCATTATTGAAGTTCACCTTACCGTTTCATACAGTCATCGATATCTATAATTCTATATATAAGCTTTTCCATTCCTTTACTTACCCATTGAACCATACAGAATAATATCAGGTATTCGGGAACACCTTTCTATATAACCATAACCTTTTCAATAATGCTCACACAAGCTGTGGGTCGAGATGTTAGCTACACGATGCTGTTCACACGAGTTGTGGAGAATTCACAACCTATGTAGGACCTCAGCCATCGGTAAGACATCCAAGACCAACACCCGAAACATATAATCTCTAATGACATGTCATTTGTATCCTAAGCATTCCTAAAGTTCAAACGAGACTTTTTCCATCGATTATTCAAATATCGAATTATTATTGAATCTGTTGAAGGCCCAATTTTCCTGGGCCCAATACCAAAAGAAACCGAAATTAAAAGTCCAAGTACAAATTACAAACCCAAAAACAATTAAACTACAACCTAAAAATTAAAGGCCCGGTGACCTAAAATGTTTAAACATTTTCAAAAACCCTAAAAACCCTAGCCTCTAACCCAAGTGCCGCTACACCTAGCCCTTAACAGCCCTACCACCGCCACTGCATCACCACTCCTCCACGCGCATCTGACACTGCTCTGTCACCTGCAAGAAGCCAACAAACAGAAGACAACAAGCAGAGAAAAAATAGCAAATAATAAAAAATAGAGGCAAAAATATTGTAATTTCGGCTATTAAAAGGCCACAACTACAACATTGTTGCTTCTTTTTTTGGGACAAAAATATCAATACAAAAAAACATATAATAGAAATTCAAAAGGTGATTATTTATGGTTATGATTTTGATTTTTTTATTTTTTTCTTTGAATCTGCTTTTTTTTTAAATACAAAAGAACAAAAAGAGAAAGAAAAACTAACCTGGCCCTCGACCTTCAACGGTGGTGGGTGGTGAAGTTTATGTCACCAAAAAGGGGAGAAAACTGAAAGGTTTTCTCTATTTCTCGAAAGTTGGGTTTCAGTTTCGGCATTTTTTACTCTAAAATCGGGATTCTGAGTAAAAAAGGAGTAAAATAGGGGTTTTTTAGGTTTTTTTAGCCACTGTGGATGGCGGCCCTGTCGTTGGTGATCGACGGCAGCCACAGTGTCCTGATGGCCAACCTTTGGCCAAAAATCGGAAGGGAGGGGAGAGTAGAGAGTGTCTCTGAATTTTTTTTTTTAAAGAATGGGAGAAATAAAATTTTTGAAATTTCTTTTGGCCTAAATAGCCTAGTGAAACGACGTCGTTTCACTCAGCTCCCCAAACGTCCAAAATGGCTTCGTTCTGGGGAGGCCGACCCGAAGACCTGACCCACGGGTCGAGGATTCACGTGTTTTTTAAATAGGTTATTTGCGCATTTAGTCTTTCCGTATTTTCAATTTGTTTTGATTTAGTCCTTTTGTGTACTTTTTTATTTTAAATCGAACCCCATAATTTGTTTAGCTTTTCAAATAAGTCCCTGGTTCGCTGATCCCCTAGGGAAGGGATGCGTGTCCAGGATTGGATTTATTGTCCATTCGACCCTCGTATCTTTGCGCGAGTTTCATTTAGGCCCTGATCTTTTTTACTTTTTTTTAGATTCTGCCCTTTAATTTTATTTTAATTTCAATTCGGTCTTGGGTCCATTTAACTTCAAATTTTGTATATTTTTATTCTTTTTTGCAAACTATTTTGTTTGTTATTTTTATTATTATTTATTTGTTTAGTCCTTTTTTAATCAAATGCCTTATTTATTTTATTTACTTAATATTTCCCTTATTTCATTTTCACATTTTTTATTTATTATTTTCTTTTCTTTTCTTTTCTTTTCTTTTTATATTTTTATTTTACTTAATATATTTCAATTATTATCATCATTGTGGTTTTACTTATATTATTATTGTTCCCTATATTATCATTTGCATCATTATTATTGTCTTTGTTTATGCTTGTTAACATTATGATTGGTTAATGTCAATGTGATGTGTTAATTTTTTATTATTATGCAATATTATGTCATTATTACTTTGAATGTATGTTGCACTATCATTATTAGCTACGTATGACTCCTTTTTACGTATTAAACAATTTCTTTTCAAACACAATCAATTAACGTATATCTTTTTAAATATTTAATTTCTTTTATTTACCCAAGTTTGTAAAAAATGAAAATCTTGAAAACAAAGGCAATGCTTTGTATTTGGGTAGTGAAGATGAAGACTTACCTACAAGAACATGACTTGTGGAAAGTGGTTGAGAATGACACAGAACCAGCTCCATTGAGGGTCAATCCCACTATTGCACAAATCAGACAACACAGTGAAAAGTGTGCTAAGAAGCACAAAACAATGTCATGCTTGCAAAACAGAGTGTGTGATGTGATTTTCACTCGAATAATGGCCTGTGACACTCTAAACCAAGCTTGGGAAAATTTGAAGGAAGAGTTTTTGGGGTCTAATAAAACTAGGTAGCAGTAGTTGATTAACCTCAGAAGGGACTTTGAGAACTCAAAAATGAGAGAGTTTGAAACCATTAAGTAGTACTCTGACAGAATAATGGTCACAGTCAACAACATCAAGCTCCTTGGAGATGATTTCAGTGAGAGCATAATTGTTGAGAAGGTTATTACAACCCTTCTTAAAAAATTTAAGTAAAAAATCTCCTCATTGGAGGACTCGAGAGACTTATCTACTATCTTATTGTTAGATTTGATAAATGTTCTATATGCACTCGAGCAAATAAGGGCCAATAGGCTAGAGGAGCATCTTGAAGGAGACTTTCAAGGAAAAATAAAAGAAAGCTTCGGTTCGAGCTATAAAGGAAAGAAACCATGGCATGGCAAAGGGAGAAACCAAAGAGGAAAGCTAGGAAGAAAAGGTTCCTACCATGAATTCACTGTAAAAAAGTCCATACACTTGGAGAGGTACTACTCGTACAGGTCTGATATTCAATATAGGAGCTGCAAGCAGTTTGGTTACATTGAAAATGTTTGCAAGAACAAAGGAAGGGAAAAAACTTAGTAGCAGAGCTCAAGCTGCTAAGGACATTCAAGCTCAGGAGAAGCATGTTTTAAATGCATCCTATTTCACTGCATCCTATTTTGCAACCTTCAAAAAGGTTAGAAGGGACTGGTTAGTAGATAATAGTTGCACTCATTATATGGCATCTGATGAAGGGTTATTCAGAGATCTTGACAGCAGTTTTTTTTCCAAAGTCAAGATTGGAAATAGAAACCTCATTGAAGCCAGAGGCAGAGGCAATATTGTAATCAGCACATATTCATGTAACAAAACAATTTCAGATGTTCTTTTTGTACCTGATATAGACCAAAATCTGTTTAGTGTTGATCAGTTAATAGAGAAGGGTTATTCACTTATTTTCATGAATAACTCTTGTGTCATTAAGGATTAACTTGGTCAAGAACTAGTTACAGTTACTATGATTGAGAGATGTTTTATGCTAGATGTGAATTAGTTGAAAATGAAGACCTATATTAGTCTTGCTGATAAAGCTAGTTTATGGCATAAAAGGTTAGGCCATGTCAATTATAGATCACTTGGTTTGCTACACAAATTCAATTTGGTTGAAGACATGTCTAAAGTTGAAGCCAAAGATAGAGTTTGTGAAATTTTTCAGCTTGGGAAGTAAGTGACACTGTTATTTCCAGTTAACAAGGCATGGAACGCTCGAGACAAGCTTCAATTGGTCCATACTGGCATTTGTCAACCAATGAAGACCTCTTCTCTAAATGACAACAAATACTTTATGTTGTTCATAGATGATTATACAAGGTTCTACTGGGTAAATTTTCTGAAACAAAAGTCAGAAGTACCTGAAGCATTGAGCAAATTCAAAGCCTTAGCTGAGAATCAATCAAGTTGTAAGCTTAAGGCCTTAAGATAATATAATGACACTGAGTATTTGTCAGAAAGGTTTCAAAGGTATATGAGCAGGCTAGAATTCAACATCAGCTAAAAACCATTTATACTCCCCAGCAGAATGGAGTTTGTGAAAGAAAGAATTGAACAATACTTGACATGGCTAGATGCCTACTGTTCGAAAGTAAATTACCAAGTAAATTTTGGGCTGAGGCTGTAAACACATTAGTGTACCTGCTTAACAGATTGCCAACCAATGCTATCAAAGAAAAAAAACTCCTTTTGAAGTTTGGTTTGGAATTAAGCCAATAGTTTCACATCTAAAGGTGTTTGGTTGTGTCTGCTATACACTTATTCCAGCTGAGAAGAGAACCAAACTAGAAAAGAGATCTATGCCAGGAATTTTTGTTGGTTACAGCAGTACAAAGAAAAGCTATAGGGTCTTTAATCCCTCCACCAATAAGATCATAGTGAGTAGGGATGTAAAATTTAATTAGGAAAATGTATGGAACTAGAATGGTACAGATGCAAGCTTGAGTGAGCAAGGTTAACAAGATAGTAATCTAGAACCAACTGAAGAAGAAGAGCTAATTGGTGATGAATTCGATAATGTATCTATGAGAGACATAAGAACCATCACTGACATCTATCAAAGATATGATGTTGCAATACTAGAACCTACCAATTTTGATGATGCTTCCAAAGAAGACTGTTGGAAAACAGCCATGGAAGCTAAAATGGAGATGAGTACACAAGAACAACACTTGGGAACTGGTTGATAAACAAGACCAAAAAAGAGTTATTGGTGTAAAGTGGGGGTTTAGGGTCAAGTACAATGTTGATGGGTCCCTAAACAATCACAAGACAAGACTTGTGGTGAAGGGATACAACTAGTAGTATGGTATCGACTTCATAGAAACCTTTGCTCCTATTGAAAGGTTAGATACTATAAGGCTTTCGTTTGCCTTAACTTCTCAAAAGAAATAGAGAGTGCATCAACTAGATGTTAAGTTTTCTTGAATGACTTCCTCAAGGAAGAAATCTCCATTGAACAACCAGATGGGTTCAAGATTCCTGATGAAAAGGATAAGGTCTATAAGTTAAAAAAGGCTTTGTATGGTCTAAAGTAGGCACTAAAGGCCTGGTATGACAGAGTTGATACATATCTATCTAGGCTCGGGTTTAAGAAGAGTATTAGTGAGCTTACTCTCTATATGAAGAAATCAAAGAATAAAACCTTGTTGATTGTATCACTTTATGTAGATGATTTGTTAGTAACTAGAAGTAAGGGGGAGCTGATTGAAAAGTTTAAAATGTAGATGCAAGATGTTTTTGAAATGACTGACTTGGGGGAAATGACTTATTTTCTTGGCGTGAAAGGGAATCAGTCTGATCATGCGATCTTCATAAGTCAGTAGGCTTTTGCCCTAAAGATCTTAAAAAAAATTTGCATGTCAAAGTGTAAAATTGTTAGCACACCAGTGGCTGAAGTAGAAAAACTAACCAACAATGGCAACCATGAAAGAGTTGATGAGAAAGAGTACAGAAGCCTTGTAGGTTGTCTACTTTACTTGACACCTACAAGGCTTGATATCATGTTTGCTGTTAGCCTTCTATCTAGGTTCATGCATTGCTGCGATGTTGTTCACTTTAAGGAAACTAAAAGAGTTCTTAGATATATGAAAGGAACTTTGAATTATGAAGTGAATTTTGAGAAGGCAGAAGAACAAGTTAACAAGATATTCTAATAGTGATTGGGCAGGATCCATTGATGATATGAAGAGCACATCTAGCTATATCTTTACCCTTGGCTCAAGGGTCTTTTGTTGGAGTTGAAAGAAACAACAAATAGTAGCTCAATCAACAGCAGAAGCAGAGTACATTGCAGTAGAAGTTGCTGTTAATCTAGCTATTTGGCTTAGGAAGCTTTTATGTGATTTGAATGAAGATCAAGTTGAAGCTACTGAAGTTAGAGTTGACAATCAGTCAGTTGTTGCCATAACAAAAAATCCAGTATTTCATGGCAAAACCAAGCATTTTAAGATTAAATATCATGTTTTTAGAAAGGCTGAACAATCAAAGGAAGTTAATCAAATTCATTGCAGCTCAAAAAACCAGCTTGTTGATATTTTAACTAAGTCTCTCAGTGCTACAAGGTTTGATAACTTAAGAAGAAGTATTAGTGTTTGTTGCATACAGTCCAAGGAGGAGTGTTGAGCTTTGCCTACAATGCAACAGTAGAGAAATATTGAAGCTCAACCAGTACAACAGCTACATTTTGTTTATATGTAACTAGCTTTAGTTCTTTTATAATTCGTCTTTAAAGTTAGTAAGATTAGTTGCTAATTTGAATGATGTTTAATGTGATGTAATTGCTGATAAGTCAGCTTTATTTTATGTGCAATTTAAGCTTTGTTTTAGTCAAGTAATTAGTGGGAGCAGTTATACATTAGGAAACTGTCTTGTAACATATATGTTTTTAAATTAATGAAAGTTAATATGAAATCAGTTTTTCAAGTTTCATTTTTAATCAATTCTCTTTGCATCTGTTTATTTACTTCTCATCTCCTTAGTTTTTCTGTAAAAACACCAACCGGAATGGATCTATTAAGTTAGTTTCCATAAAGAACCAATGATGCAAGATTAGTTAAGTTGTTGGTAGAAGATGGGATTAGACTAACAAGCATATTAGAAGATAGATCCAATGTAATCAAAATTGTCAGTCTCCCAATTTCTTGTTGAATGAATACATGAAGTTGGTTTCCATAAAGAACCAATGATGCGAGATTGGTTAAGTTGTTGATAGAAGATGGGATTAGACCAACAAGCATGTTGTTTGAGAGATGGAAATTAACCAAATTCTTCAGGTTTCCAATATTTGGTGGAATGAAACCATAGAGTTGCCAGTTTCTGAGAAGGAGAGTCAGTAGGGTTTTCAGGTTCCATATTTGGGAAGGGATGATGCTCCGTAATGGATTAGAGTTCATAATCAAGTGAATGAGATTGGTCAAAAGACCTATAGATGATGGCAGATGAACAATGAGGTTCCTCATCAAATTTAGAGAAACAAGATTCTCAATCTTTTCAATTTCCAAGGGAATAGAATGAATCTAATTATAGGAAACATCAAGCACTACCAATTGAGTAAGGTTTCTAAGTGAAGAAGGTAACTCACCTTTAAGATTATTTGAGGACAGGTTGAGGCACTTGAGTTTGGAAAGTGCACCTATTTGATGTGTTATACTCCCATTTAGACCATGGCCACTAAGATCAATCTTGATGACACTTCCAGCAGAACTACATCTAACACCAGGCCATTTACAATGGTGAATACCTATGTTGCTATAGTTTCTCCACCACCCAATTTCCATCAATTCTTTTTCCTCAGCTACAAGAGATTCTAAATCATTATTTGTTACTCTAGTAATCTCACAGCTCCTCATTGTTATAGAGAGTATAAAAAGCAAAATAGCAATAAAAGTGTAAAAGGAGAATGCCATAGCTATTAAGATTAGGATCGAAGTTTTACTCCCAATTCTCTACCTAAGTTTAAAGAGCGTGAAAAACATATACATATATATAAAGAAATGAGGTGTTTATTTGGATTACTATAAAATTAAATTTGTTTTTCACATCTTTTATAATTTCCTATGCAGTTAATATTTTAATTAAATAAAAGATGCATTTTGGAATATAACCATATACAAAATTTCGCATCTATTCAATATTAGAGGTGAGCAAAACTCGATTCGACTTGAAAAAAATAAAAAAATTAACGTTCGAGTTCGAATCAAGTTTAATTTTCAAAATTGAATAAATTGAATATCAAACTATAATATTTTATATATTTACTCCAAACCCCTAAATCTTTTTAGTTACCTGAATACTTTTACTCCCTCCCACTTCCCCCAAAAACTTTTACGCCTCACCCCTTCCATCCCACCCCCCATCTACCGCAAACCCATTTTTCCCCAGTTTTTTTTTGAATATTTCCCCCCATTTATTTTCCCCAAAATTTTACTCCCCAACTCTCAAAACCTTTTATTTTTCCCTTAAACTTTTACTTGTCACCCTTTATCCCTAAATAAAAATCATCCAAAAAATCTCTAAACCTAAATAGTAATGATTTTATTTATATCTACTATTTATGGTATTAAATTAAATTTCATATTTCGTACTATTTATATTATCGATTTGTTTAATCATATTAAACCTTTATAAATTTCTGTTAAAATTGAATTATTGATGATACCATAAAATATTGTGTTAAAATTTTAAATTGGTATAAATTTCACATTTTATTAAAAAATCATATTTGTTATATTTAATATAGTTTTTTATTTCAAAATACATAATGACAAAAATTAGAAGATAATTGAAGCAACTAAGCAAGCAAAGAAGCTAACCCATATATAAAATATTGATAAATAAATTATGAGGAGATGAAAATTAATAACAAATTTGATTACAGTGGGTGATAGTGGTTAAAAGAATCAAAAGTCATTTTTTTAAAATTTAACTCAAACAAATATATTTGATTCGATTCGATTTGAATTCTATCTCGCTCGACCTGGTTCGAGAAAATTTCAAATCAAGTTAGGATAATAAAATAGAATTTGTCAACTCGATTAACTCGAAAAAATTTCTTTCGATTAGATTGAACGCTGAACCCTGTTCAATATGTTGTGAAAATACTATTTATGAAATCAAACAAATATAATTCATATATAAAGTTATAAAACGTATAAAAGTAATATAATTTTATTAGGTAAATGTTATATTTTTAAGTCTTTAGTCATTGCCTAAAAAAGTTGTGCTTGTTTGGTTGAAGTTTCTAATGAAGAACGTGATTAATGAAGGAAAGCCATAGGTGCTTTGAATCATTATTCCTTCCTAAATCCCTATCTCAATGAAGGAAAAATGATTCCGAGCATTGACAAAAATTCACTTAGATCTGTCCTTCCAAGGTATTTCCAATCCAAAGCTGCCAGCAAATTATAAAATTAAAAAAATAATTTAAATAGAAATATACATAAGATCCTATATTCCACCATAGTCCTAGCTAGGTAGAATATTATCCTGTATGCATTGACTTGTATTTGTAAACTGGACGCTTTAAAGGACTTCTTCCTTGAAGCTTCTAACAAAGTGATAATGATGAAAAACTCATGCCTTCTATTTACTCATTCCACTCCATGGAAACTTTCGTAATGATTTTGTAACTTATATGGTAAACATTTACTTCATACTGTTTTTATTTTTAAAATTTATTTAATTTTGATATTTTATTTTTTAATATTTTTATAATTTTTAAAATATTTACTAACATGACATATAAGATAAATAGTATCATATCAACATCAAGGGTATGAAAATTGCAACACAAATATTATTAAAAATTATTGTTTTAATTATCATTTCCATTAATAAAGAAAAGAAATTTGACTTTTGAAAAGTTAAAATAGTCGAATTTTGCTAAAAATTAAAATAATAAAGGCTAAATTAACAACAAATGCAGACATTAAAGGTTCAATTTATCATTATGCCTTTAAATAATATTATATATCCATCTATTTTAAAAAATATTGATGATTTTTTATCAATTAAGTACTAAATTATATTGTATTGATCTGTTTAAAGGTTAGAATGAGTGACTTGCAACTCGGTATAGACTAATTAAATTAGATGAACCTTTTAATAATTTATTTAATCAAATTAGATGAATACAAATCAAATAAAAATCTAGTGCTCTATTGATTCCAACAATATTGTGTTTTTTTCCTTTTAAAAGAAACATAATTATCATGCAACAAGGGATTGCATGTATATGGTTGTAGCAAAGTATAGTGAAGCCAAGTGTATTTATCTTCCAATATTTCCAAAGATATAGTAGCTTGTCTAACTACTTTCGGCCCAGTCTTTACACTTATTCATACATTTTCTCCTATTATTGCTGTACTGCAATTAGTGTTGGGGCAGATGCAGTTATAGAGCAAAAAGAATATTGATAAAAATGTTACTTTAACAATATATGTTGAATAGTTTAATTATTATTTAAATTGGGAAAGAATGAGATCTATGTGATGTCTAAATCAAACAAATAAAATTTATATAAAATAAACAAAATGTATACAAAGATTGATGCCATTTTAAGTAAGTCTTTGGTCATTGCCTATAACACAAGTTGATTAGTGTCATACAAACATTAATGATGTCCACATTAACTCGTTTTTGAAAAGAAAATAAAGTTGGAAATTAGAAATATGAATGGACTTTTCCAATAAGTGTCGGTTCGTAGTTCATATTATAAAATATAATATGTAGCTTTCAATTTTGGGTGATTTATATTGGATTTTTATACAAATCAACAATTAAATTACATTAAGAAAGGGAAATGGTTTATAAAATCAGGGATCGAACGTTAGACATAAATGTTAAATAATTTGAAACCTATACAAGTTTATCATTGAGCCGGTGACGTGATTGGCTTCATTGAATATTTTTTAGTTCAAATTTCTTTTTAAAATTTTATTAATTTATATTTGGATGGATTCAATTTTAGGATGTGTTTAATAAATTAAAATTTTAAGTGCCAAAAAAATGAAGTACTAACTTTTATATCTGGAGGAGTGCCGTGAAGAACCAAATATGGTGACTGATCTTGCAGTATCGGAGTGGGCAAGTGGTTGATCAAACGGACGACACATAAAAAAACATACCCCCAATATTTCATCGGTAAATGGGCTTGAGCGAGTAATGTAAGCCCAACTTTCACCACATGATGATACTTTCTTTCAACGATCCCATTTTGCTCACTCAACATGGCATCACCATTTATTGTTGAAAGAAAGCATCATCATGTGGTGAAAGTTCACCAGTTTCAGAGTAAAATGGTGATGCCAGGTTGAGTGAGACAAGAAGTTCACCACCCCAGTTACTTTGAAACTGCTTTATTTCCTTGTTGAACTACACTTTAACAAATTTCTAAAAATGCATAAAACAATCAATAGCTTGAGATTTCTTTTGAAGTAGAAACAACCAAGTAAACCGACCATGAACATCCACAAACGAAACATAATACTGTCGAAACCACCTTTTTTGAAAAACAAAAAATTTTAGTTGTCGACTTGAAAATGAAAATTGGAGTCACCACCGATCTTTTATTGAGGTGTGATCGGATCACCTTGAAAATAATTTTAGGTCTGCGAATTTTGAGAAAACAGGTTCGGGAATCAGTTACGCACGAGGAAGGGTTAGCACCTTCGTGACGCTGAAAATTGGTACCGAATTGATTGCTTAATGTCTTAATGTCGAAATTTTGAAAAGATTCTAAAATACGATCCTTTAAAAAGAAAATTCGAATAAAATGAATTGGATGATAAGACTCACTTATTTCGAGGAGATAAATTGCCACACTCAGTAAGTTATAGTGCGTCAGCTCAATCTTCGAAATTAGGTTTGTCCTTTTTTAATTTTTTTAAAAAATTCATGTATTTTGAGAAGGATATTTGATTATTTGGGTCAAATGAGAAAATCAAAACCCAGTAAGCTAGGGCTCGATTTCGTAAAATTCTCAAATATCGAATATTACCTTTATTTTCATTTATTATAAAAATCCTCGTCTCAAGAAAACAACATGTCATATCTAATACGTTAGGACACAACGTGTCGAATTCCTGAGAATGAGCTTTTTATTTATGCTTTGATTAAAGCGGCTATTCGGTTTTTTTAGATTCCGAGAAAGATTAGAATCTAGTAAGTTAGGACACAATCTTTTCGAGGATCCTGAATTATTTTGAAAGACTTTTGTATAAAATGATTTTGGTATTTAAAAATGTGAAACGTAACCTTTTAAGCAAACAAAAAACGATTGAATAATAATACACAATGCGAGATGATGATTCATAAACTAAAACGTATACTAGTGAATGTTAAACAATCAATAAGTATATATAACAATACAAAACACATTAATACCATGATTTCATATCACATATTATCCAAATATTAACAACAATGTTAAAAAGTTAAATGAATTGAAAGTTAATTAAAGACACACCGTATAAAATGAAAGGTAGGTGTATATAAAAGGAAATTAAAACAAATGAAATATGTGAAAACTTGAAATATATAAGAAGAATTTAAAAATAATATACACACACATTTGGAATTGAATATTGCATAAGGAAAAATCAAATAAGTGGTGTGTGTAAAAATGTATGTATTAAGAAAATGAGGTTAATAATAATATATAATAATATATGTAAAAGTGTTGATGTAAACAAAATATACTAAAATAGGTAAAATATAATAACATAGTTTTAGAAGAAAATTATATGAAATTAAGAAAAAAATGAAATCTCTAATTTATGACAAGAATAATTTAAAATCAATCGTATATATATATATATATACAAAGTATGGTATCGTAAAAGAGTATTATTATATAAATATTTGAAAATTTAGAAGTATATTTAAATGAATCAAAATATAATGTAAAGTTAAAATCGTTAAAGGTATACTATATTTAGGGCTAATGTATAAAAGAAACATGAAAAATATATTATATAAAAATGACATATAATAGTAATATATAAAATGATTAAAATAATAATACCCAGTAGGATAAAGCTATGCGCATGAAAATTAAAATAATGGTGCAAATAATAATAGAACTAGTAAGTAAGTAAGTAAGTAAGTAAGTAAGTAGTACTAATAATAATAATAATAATAATAATAATAATAATAATAATAATAATAATAATAATAATAAAAGACTAATAATAAAAATATTGATAAACTAATATTAAACAAATCAATAGAAAACAAATAAAAAGGATTAAATTAAAATCAAAATAGAACCGGAAGGAGAAAACGAAAATAAATCGAAATGGAGGGCAAAATCGTGACGTGCGAATAATATGAGGACCGAATGGGAAATATTTCCTTCCCCCAAAACGCTGCGTTATGAGAGGGACTAAAGTGAAACAAAAATGAAATAAGAGGTTTAATTTAAAAAGAGATAAAAGAACTGGATTGAAGCGCGCTTGAAAAACAGAGGGACTAGGGTTGTAAATAACCCATTAATCAAAACATGCGGATCCCCCATGGAGCGGGTCGGGTCACGCACGGATCTGGGTCAATACGGCGCCATTTTGGAGCCACTGATCAGACTCCAAGCGGCGTCGTTTCGTACATCACGTAAGGGCCAAAAATAAAACCCTAAACTGGTAGCCACCACTTCATTTTTCAAAACGAAAAGAAAAAAAATAAAAGAAAAGAAAAATAATAATAAAAACAAGAACCCCAAATGCTCTCCTCTCTACGCCGCTCTGAACAACGATCGTTCAAGAAGGATCTCCGAACCTTCGCTCCAACTCCGATTGCGACGGAGAGAGCAAAGATGAAGCCACGAGGTACGTTCCTCCCCTTCTTTTTATTGTTTCCTCCATTAACAATCGATTGACGAACACAAAATAAAAGAAAAAAAAGTAACCAGCAAATGAAAAAGCAAAAGAAACTCATAAATCACCTCTTAGTATTTCGATTTTTTTGTATTCTCAATGCATAAATCGTTTACAGTGTTCGAATGGCTTTTTTATAGCCCGGTTTGTAGAAAAAAATAATAAAAAATACAAGGTTCACCCCTATTCTGTTATTTTCCTATTGGTTGTTGCTTCCGTGTGTTTTTGCAGGTATTTGGCCAGCCTGGTGGTACGGAGGTAGCCGTACGGATGCGTGCGTGGCTGGGAGGCATGGTGATGCACGCGCGAGAGGAGCCTGACTTGCCTGCGGCGCAAATTGTTCCAGAAACCCTAGGGTTTCTAGATGTTTCAAGCAAATGGGACATTTCGAGTTGGGCTAGGGTCTAGGCAAATTGGGTTTAAATTTTAATGGGCCTTAGTGGGTTAGCATTTAAGCATTTGGGCCACTGTATTGGGTTGATTTGTTTTTGGTCAAATGTTTGTTTTACTTGGACTATTTTTTTTAATAATTAGATTGGAGACTTTTTGGATTTATTTGGTTAATATTGGGCCAGGCTGGGCAAAATTTGGGTATTACAAATACCAACTAGACCCGGAATTGATAGGAGCCAAACCCCATAAATCGAAAACAACAAGATTGAACAGATTGTCATAAGCGGTGGTAGAAGCCAAAAAAGAAAGCTTATGTGACTTCCCTTGTTGACACATAAAACATACATACTGAACATTACAAAGTTTGAAAATCAAACTTAGGACATAAGAAGACGGGTTCCCAAGTTGGCGACGCAACAATGAACTACATTTAGCAGATGGGCAAGAATTGCATCCCAATTTGGTGTTATTTAAGGATAAACTGGAACTACGAACGACATTCAAAATAACGGAAGAGGCCACTGGAGAAAATCTGTAACACCCCTAACCTATCTTTATCACCAAATAAAGGTTACGAAGCATTACAGTTCAAAAAGGAACCTTTAACTTCAAAAATAATAAATAATCTAACTTGAAAGTAAATTTCAAGAATTCAATACATTCATAGCAAACATATATACTTGGGCCTTAAATCGAGCCTATGTAACTCTAAAAACCATTTAGGAACAATTCGAGACTAAGTCGAAACAAATTAGAAAGCTTTGGAAAAAGTTTAAAAAATTGAAAGCATAGGTCACACGGCCGTGTGACATAATCTAAACCGCTTGTACATTCGAAATAAGGACACACGACCGTGTCCCAGCCTGTGTGTCCACCCGTATGTGTATTCGAAATAGGGCCACATGGTTGTGTCACAAGCTGTGTGCCAAATCGTGTCACTCTCTAACTTGGGATACACAGCCGTGTGAAACCTCCACCAAAATTAATAGTGACACATGACCATGTGGTAGCCTGTGTGCTCCAAATTTAGCCCATAAAACAAACCGTCACAACACCTATTTTTGCTCAACAAGCTCACCATTTACACATGCATTCAATGGTTCAAAATACTCCTTAAACACACACAAACATGTCAAATCAATCAACCTATTGTTTCTAACCAATATGTCATTCAAAGGCACCTCAATTCAAATCAATTTACAATCACTCTATTGCCTAAACCTACTTCACTACAACCATAACATTTCAACCACACATACATCCATACATATAAAAAATCATACATTTACATGTCACTCAAAGTGACTAAAATACATTTATTTACAAGGCTTTACAAGTCCACCAAAAAACATAATCTCCTAAAGACATGTCCGAACCAAGTGGACCAAGTAACATATTCATGACACCTATTACATGAGTCTTATACATGACATTTATAACCATAGCCAAAAAGTTCAAAAGGTACCAAAATAATTGACGAATAGTGTGATAGGGCTCCGACAAGATTCCAACTGGTTGAGCTTTTCAATGATCTACAAAACAGAAGAAAAACAACTACGTAAGCATGTAATGCTTAATAAGTTTGTATAAAGAAACTTAAACTTACCGTTCCTTAACATTTAATCATTCAATCATACTCATTAAATCATATAACACTTGCCTTTCCTAACACCACAATTCACATAATTAGTATATAGATTAACGATACATCATCTATGAACATGGTAGACAACATGAATTGTTTACAATTACTCATATTGCATCACATATGTGATTAATGCTCTTTTTCCATGCATTATTAAAGCTCATCTTACTGTTTCATATGGTCATTGATATCTATAATTCCATATATAAATTTTTCCATTTCTTTACTTACCCATTTCCATACAAAATAATATCAGGTATTCAGGAACACCTTTCTAACCATAACCTTTTCAATAATGCTCGCACGAGCTGTGGGTCGAGATGTTAGCTACACGATGCTGTTCACACAAGTTGTGGAGAATCCACAACCAATGCAGGACCTCAGCCATTGGTAGGACATCCAAGAGCAGCATCCGAAACATATAATCTCTAATGACATGTCATTTGCATCCTAAGCATTCTTGAGGTTCAAACGAGACTTTTTCCATCGTCTATTCAAATATTGAATTATTACAAAATCAATTATAAATAACATAGCATTAACAAATAATCAACCAAAATAATATTTAATACGTATAAAATTCATACGAACTTACCTCGATACCATGATCGTTTTAACGAATTCGAAAACTAATCCAACACCTTAGCTTTGCCTCGATTCAAGTTTGATTGATTCTTTTCTTCATCTAAATAGTAGTTTAACTCAATTAAGTGTCTAAAATAACTTCAAATCTTCAATTCAAACCCATAATCCATATTAAGCTAAAATTACATGATTACCCCTAATAGTTTAACTTTAGTACAATTTAATCCTTAAAACCATAACTTGCAAATTACATAATTGCTCATAATTACCCAATAATCGAATTTTATTAAGGTCCTAAACAACCCATATTTATCAAAATTTCACATTAATCTTTAGTAATTTTACATTTTAACAAATTAATCTTAACCCTAAATTCAACAAAACCACTTAACAAAACAAGTTTATTTATTAATCAAATTTAATAATCTAATCAACTAACATTAAAAACGTATCTAATTCATTCATGGCAAGACCCCCAACCTTTAAGAATATTATAAATTAACCCTCGGCTGAGTAGATTAAGCTAAAGTAAGTTCAAAAACATAAAAATTACTAAAAACTAATACAAAAACCACTTACATGCAAGTTCTTGAATTTGCTAAGCTTTAAAGCATGAAAATGGGGTTCATTGGCTAGGAAAACCGGTGGAAGAGATGAAATTAGGAAGATGATACATTTTATCATCTTTTGTTATTATTAATTACTATTTATTTACCATTTTAACCTTTAAAAATATCAAATTTTGCACAAACACCAAGCCACAAAATTCCACTAACACATATATATGATATTATTACCATTTAGATCCGTTCATTAAATATTCTACATCCAATTAGTCTTTTAACAAAAGAGATTAACTTTTGCACTTTTTCCATTTAGTCTTTTTTTTAATTAATGAACTATCTAAACCTTAAAATTTCCTAACAAAAATTTAATACGGCCTTAATATAGCTCTATAATCATTAAAATATTTATTTACTCATCAGAATTGTGGTCTCAAAACCACAATTTCCATCACCACTAAAATCGGGTTGTTACAAAATCGATACAACTCATCATGCATGTGGCCTCAAAGCAAAACTTTATTGGTCTGAGCCTTTACAAAACAATGAAATAGGTGAAACTAAAAGATAACATCATTACCCTAAGAAAACTAAGAAACCGAGATCAAATTCTTTCAAATAGTAGGAACATGTAACATATTTCTGAAATGCAAATGTTTGCGTGAAGTATATACGACACTATGGCCTAAACGATTAATTTTTGCACATGTACCATCACCTATAAGTAGAGGTGTTTTACTTGAATACTCACTTGATTCATGCAACACAAAGGCATAATGGAAAATATGATTTGTGGCACCGAAATCAAGACTCTCAGTAGAAGTAATCGAGATTGAAATTATTGGGCCAGAGGAAGCAATGGACAGGCCAAGAATGTTGACCGAAGTTGAGCCACAAGACTAGATACTAGCCCATATGCTGGTTGGTATGGGATCTAATTGGCTTGGACTAGGGGTCAAGATTGAGACACTAGCAGCCTAGAGAAACCCAGTTGTAGTTGTGACCCAACATAAAATGAGGAATAATTAGAATTAGGGTTATAACCTCCCACCAAAACCTTATCCACACCAGGAAACCATTAAACGACCTATTGAATTGGTAGTAGCACTACTAAGCAACATGCCCTATTCGGCCATACAGCTAGCACTATGGATGGCCACAACCACTCCAGTTGTGACCATGGTAAGAACCACGGCCACTACGATGTTAAAAACTGGCCGAACGAGAATCAACCATAACAACATTCAGTGCAGCAGGATACGATGCGATTTGAGCAATAGGTTGTTGAACCAAATTCACCTGAATAGGAATATCAAAGGTGAATTATTTCTGTCTACTTCCACACTTAATAAGCATGTTGACAAGTTAATCCAAACGCAATGACTCAAAAGTATATGAGGTGACACATTAGAAAGGACTCAAACTTCACCAATATTTTGACAAGAATGATATTCACCTGTTCATTAGTATGGCCACATGCATCGAGTTGATCACAAATGCCCTTGATTTTAACCATATATTCCTTTATTGAAAGATGACCTTTCTTCAGAGAATGCAATCTATGCTTGAGCCAAGAAACCTTGGCATTGAAGACGGTGGTGAACAGTAGGCATGCCTTGCTCTAGATGCCATGAGCGGTGTTCGCACCTGTAACGACGACAGCACATTGCCACTGACAGTCGATAAGAGCCAAGAAGCCAATATTTTACCATGTTGACGATAAGAAGCAAAATCAAGGTTCGAAATCAACTTCCCTTCTTGATCTGACACAAACCGAGGAACGATGATTGTTGACACCATTTTTTGGATGGAAAACGAGGTCGACTTGGGTTTTTGAAAATGAAAACGAAAATGGGAGTTGCCACCAATCCTTTTTGATAAGGTGTGAGCGGGTCACCTTGAAAAGTGGTTGTTTTTAATAAATGATTTGATTTTATTAAAACAACAAGTTTGGTCCATGAAATTCAGAAAAATGAGTTCGGGAGTCAGTTACGCACGAGGAAGGATTAGCACCCTCGATACACCCAAAATTGGTACCTAGTTGATTACTTAATGTCTTAGTGTCGAAAAATTAAAAACTTTAATAAAGTTAAAAATACGATCCTAAAAAAAACTCGGATGATATGGATTGAAATTCAAGAGGATATTTGGCTATTCGGTTAAATGAGAAAAATCGACACCCAGCACCTTAGGGCACGTTTTCTCGAATTTCCCAAATGCAAAACATTGCCTTATTTCTAAAATTTTTTAAAGGATATTTAGCCATTTGGTTGAACGAGAAAAATCGACATCCATCACCTTAGGGCACGTTCTCTCAAATTTCCCAAACGCAAAACATTGCCTTATTTGAAAAGTTTTAAAAGGATATTAAGCCATTTGGTTGAATGAGAAAAATCGACACCCAGCACCTTAGGGCATGTTTCCTCGAATTTCCAAACGTAAAACATTGCCTTATTTTAAAATTTTTGAAAGGATATTTAGCTATTTGGTTGAACGAGAAAAATCGACACCCAGCACCTTATGGCACGTTTTCTCGAATTTCCAAACGCTAAATATTGCCTCAATTAGAAATATTTTCTCTTTTTTTTTTTGAAATATGATATTTATATGCATGATGGAATAATAAACATGATTATATAAATAAAAATGAACAAAAACGAATAATAAATCAATCATGCATATACTATAGCAAATAAACAAACAAATAAACTAAAGCATAAAAATAAACATATAAATAAGTACATAAATGAACATAAAAATAAAGGAAAATATATATGAAAATTATAAAATATAAAAAATGTATGTACATATGAGTATTTTAAAATTATTAAGTAAAATACATATATATAAGTATGTATACATATATTAATGAGAAAAAAGGTATATAGATATACGTACATAAATATGCATATATATAAAAAGTATTTATATATATATATTACATAAATTATATATGAAATATATATAAGCACTTATATAATAATAATATAATATAACATGGCACATATATTTAAAGATTACATAAGTAAATATAAATGGAAATATAATGATAATAATAATAATAATAACAATAATAATAATAATAATAATGGTAACATTAAAATAATAAAGTTAACAAAAATTGACTAAATAATAAAAGATGCTAAAAAAGGGATTAGATCGAAATGAAATAAAAAAATATAAGGCCAATTCGAAATAAAGGAAAACGAAAAGGATCCAATTGCGACGCGCGTGAAAAGGGAAGAACCGAAACAACAAATAAACCCAAAGTTCTAAAACGCAGCGCCTCAATGGAGTAAAATGAAACAAAAGGAAAATCTTAGGGCTAAATTAAAATAAAAGAAAACAACAAAATTGGACCAAATTGTAATGCGCTGAAAAATAGGAGGGACTGCGCGCGTAAATAATCCCTTTTAAGAAAACACGCGGATCCTCCCCTCTGGGTCGGGCCACCGCGTGGGTCAAGGGGTGCCTTAAACGATGCCGTTTCATAACTCCTATTTAAAACAATTTTTTAAAAAAAATTTCATTCTTTCATTGCTTAAAAAAATCAAAAATAAAAGAAGAGAAGAAACCCCTCAACCCCCTTTTCCCTTGGCCGAACGGGCCACCGTCGATCTCGCCATTCGCGGTGGTCGGAGGCACCTGACGGTCATTTTTTAAAAACCGTTTCAGGGGGCCGATTAACAGCCGAATCTTCATAGCCTTGGGACCGTGGAGCAAAACCTCGAACGTCACTTTTCTGGTCCGATTTGGGCTTCAAGACGGACTCGTGACGTGGCGCAAGCGAAGCGACTCAGGTACCGTTTCTTTTTCTTTTTTACTGTTTCTTTGTTTGTTGATGTAGAAAAAAATTGAAAACAAAAAAAAAGCAAATTTGAAACAGAAGAATCGCAAATCACCTTCAAATTTTGTTGTTTTTATTTCTTTTTGCTAATATCTATTCCTTTAGTTACAAAAGATCGGAAGCCAAGAGCTTCAAAATACATTTTCTTCGGCTTTTATAGCCGAATGCTACTGCTTTTGTTGTCTTGTTTGCTACTGTTTCTTGCTTGTTTCTTTCTTTGCAGGTAATGGCGCAAGTGGGACGATGGGACAGTGGCGGTGGAGTTGGAGTTGGTGCGGATGGGACGTCTGGCGGTAGCGACAGAAGCCCTAAAGTCAGCAGATACGGCGCCTAGGGTTTCAATCTCTGAAACCCTAGGCAGATTTTTTTGGGGGGAATTGGGCCTAGGCATTGGGCCTCACCTTTGGGCTGCTAGGTTAAATTTGTTGGGATGTATTTGGTTTAATTGAGTTGGGTAGGTTTAGGTAGGGTTTTTTGGGTTGTATTGGGTAGAGGGTTTTGCTGGTATGGGCCCGGGTCAAATTTTGGGTAGTGGGATTGGGACAAAATTGGGCTGTACAGCTGCCCCTCTTTGCTCGTTATCGTGTAACGATAATAGAGCAAGGACTAAGAAACACCAATTTTGCCCAGTCTCACCGAGTCTCGACTTCTTTTGATGCTCCTCTTCTTCAAGTAGCCTCGTTCCAGTCCACTGTGCCTTGTTGCTTTAATCCACTCTACTGCACTTCAGAAAGATCTGACTTGTAGCTTTAATCTTCTTCGCAGCAACTTTAGCGGAACGAAATTTTTGGTTTTAATTTGCTCCACTGTAACATCAGGAAGAGAAGACTTGTTGTGGTAGATTTAATCCGACCTACTGCAACTTCAGAGGTATAGGATTCATTATTTTAATCCGCTCCACTGCAACTTCAGGGAGATAGGATTGGATGTGATCTGCTCTACTGCAACTTCAGAGAGATAAGATCTGGGGTTTTAATCCGCTCCTCTGTAACTTCAGAGAGATAGGATTGATTTCTTTCGTCTTCTCCACTGCAACTTCAGGGAGATAAGACTGTATGTGATCTGCTCTACTGCAACTTCAGAGAGATAAGATCTGTGGTTTTTATCCGTTCCACTACAACTTCAGGGAGATAGGATTGATTTCTTTTGTCTGCTCCATTGCAACTTCAGGGAGATAAGGCTGGATGTGACCTGCTCTACTGCAACTTCAGAGAGATAAGATCTAGGGTTTTAATCCGCTCCTCTGCAACTTCAGTGGGATAAGATTGATTTCTTTCGTCTGCTCCACTGCAACTTCAGGGAGATAAGACTGGATGTGACCTGCTCTACTGCAACTTCAGAGAGATAAGATATGTGGTTTTAATCCGCTCCACTGTAACTTCAGGGAGATAGGATTGATTTCTTTCGTCTGCTCCACTGCAACTTCAGGGAGATAATACTGTATGTGATCTGCTCTACAGCAACTTCAGAGAGATAAGATCTATGGTTTTAATCCGCTCCACTACAACTTCAAGGAGATGGGATTGATTTCTTTTGTCTGCTCCACTGCAACTTCAGGGAGATAAGACTGGATGTGACCTGCTCTACTGCAACTTCAGAGGGATAAGATCTGTGGTTTTAATCCGCTCTACTGCAACTTCAGGGATATAGGATTGATTTCTTTAAATCGCTCCTTTGTAACTTTAGGGAGATAAGCACGTATGTGATCTCGCTCTCTCGCAACTTCGAGAGATAAGATCGTGGTTTTAATCCGCTCCACTACAACTTCAAGGAGATGGGATTGATTTCTTTTATCGCTCCTTTGCAACTTCAGGGAGATAAGACTGGATGTGACCTGCTCTACTGCAACTTCAGAGGGATAAGATCTGTGGTTTTAATCCGCTCCACTGCAACTTCAGGAAGATAGGATTGATTTCTTTCGTCTGCTCCACTGCAACTTTAGGGAGATAAGCCTTTATGTGATCTGCTCTACTGCAACTTCAGAGAGATAAGATCTGTGGTTTTAATCCGCTCCACTACAACTTCAAGGAGATGGGATTGATTTCTTTTGTTTGCTCCACTGCAACTTCAGAGAGATAAGACTGGATGTGACCTACTCTATGCAACTTCAGAGAGATAAGATCTGTGGTTTTAATCCACTCCACTGCAACTTCAGGGAGATAGGATTGATTTCTTTCGTCTGCTCCACTGCAACTTCAGGGAGATAAGGTTTGAAATTCTTCGGTCTACTCCACTGTAACCTCAGGGAGAATAGACCTGATGCGATCTACTCTGCTGTAACTTCAGAGAGATAAGATCCTTGATTTTAATCCACTCCACTGTAATCTCAGGGAGATAGGATTACTATCTTTGATCTGCTCCACTGTAATCTCAGGGAGATAAGATCTCTGGCTTCAATCTGCTCCACTGTAACCTCAGGGAGATAAGACCTAATATGATCTACTCTGCTGTAACTTCAGAGAGATAAGATCCTTTATTTTAATCCGCTCTACTGTGACTTCAGGGAGATAGGATAGTGTCTTCGATCTGCTCCGCTGTAATCTCAGGGAAATAAGATCTCTGGCTTCAATTTGCTCCACTGTGACCTCAGGGAGATAAGATCTGAAATATTCATTGATCTGTTCTCTGGGGAACATGACCTGTATAATGAACCTAATTATGCCTAATGATTAGGATGGCATGATCAAAATGAATCAAATGCTCCTAACTAGACATGTGTGAATGGCGTTTGCATGAATACAGAATTTTATTTTATTTTAATTTTTTGTAGAATGATCCCGCTTAGGTTTTCATTACTCGAACTTTATTAAAGCTTTACGACTGACGTGCTACAACGCCTTCTCGCTTGACTGGCTTTTCTGAAGAAACAATTAGCCAGGTTGCCTCCACTGTAAACCTCAAAGTTTAATCCACTGGGACGCTAAAATTTGTACCATCATTCTCCCACTACAACCCAATGGTAGAAATATGTGGCTTTTCCTCAATCTTCTCCTATCACAATTCAAGGATACAGGACGCGAATTGTTCTAGTTCCTCACACCATTCTCAAGGTGTCATACTCATGTGCAAATGAAGGATCTCTTCTCTGAGGTAACCTCTTACTATTGCCTGATAATCATTGCTTGCTTATTTATTTAAGCTTTGTCACCAACATGGCGCATTGTCAATCAACACATTTGAAAACAAAAATCTGAAGAGAATATCTAAATTTAGACTATTCCTTCTCAAATTTCCAACCTTTAAAATTGATGTGTTCTAAACGATAGTCCTACTTTAGGCTCCTATATTATTTAGAAACTTTTCAGAGTAATATGCAAAACTTCCTTTGTGAAAGTTTTATTAGTCCATTAATCATTATTCTAATGCAACATGTTTGCAAAAAAGGTCATAAAAATGGATAAGAATAAAGTTGGTTCTGAGAATAGCTCGAAGGAACAAATTATCGAAAATAGTAAAAAAGGATGACAAAGAAGTTGATTGGGAATGTATATCTTGGAAAAGAAAAAAGGTATTACAAGAACAACAAATTTAATATAAATAATATAAGAATTGGGTGCCCCAGATATCGCAACTTGAACTTCTCTGTACGAACTTTCTGAAGACCATTTTGAGTTGGACACGTGCTTAGGAGATCTACAGCGCTCTGTCGATGCCCCAAGATGTCGCCTATCCTTTCTTGTTGATTCAAGCATAACAAGATCACCACATGCCCCAATATGATCAAAATTTGAATCACTTTGATCGCCTCATGCCCATTTTGAACAAATATTTGAGCCGCCCTTTTTGGGTTTTCAACTCAAATCCCCTTTGGCCTAAGACGCCCTTTCCGGGTTTTCCCCTTAGCCTCTCCATTTTTTTCTTGTTCTTTTTCATTCTGAATTTTTCATCTAGATTTCTCTTTTTTCATTCTTCTTTCTTTTTCTCATTTTCATTTTGATCTTGATTTTGATTTTTTCTTCTTTCTTCTTTTTGTTTTTTTTATTTTAATTTTTGATTTTTTTATTTTCATTTTGACTTTGATTTTGATTTTTCTTTTTCTTCCCTTTTTTGATTTGAGCCTTTTGGGGCGCAACTTCGACAGAAAAATTTGGATATTCCTCTTTAATTAGGATGGACCAAACAACAACTTGAAGAGATGAAAATTCAACTTCAAATGGGCAAAGTTATGCTGACTCCACGGGAAAGACATTGCCCCGACAAAGAATTACATCGTTCATACTATAAATTTCTAACATCGTGCTGTTGTGCAGATTTCATTATCGGCGTTTAACCCGGGGCATATCCTGGTATGATCATATGAAGACATCTTTGAACCTTAAAGGTCACTCAATAAGGTGTTGCTTCGTCTTTGCGGTCAGGTTAATTCTAATCTTCACCAAGTCCACAATTCCTTGTGAGGTAGGATCTGTCTATCCTCTTATTCTACCATCCTTAACAAGTTCGGAGATAAGCTACGATCTATGTCATCCTTAACAAGTTCGGAAATAAACACATGCCTCGCTCAAGAGAAAAATCTGAGTCTGTAACAGTGTCACTCATGTCATTGATATCTGGGGACTCATAATAAGTACCAAAGAAAGTATAAATTTATGAATAATTATTTATACAATATGATTATGAATGAATGACGTGGAAGAAAATCTAAAAGAATGAAATAATCAGAAATAATTATTTAAAAAGAATGAAAGAATATTGTCTCAAAAAGGAATGCAAAGATGTATTTTATTAGAATAATGACGTTCAGACATTAGCCTATTTCACAAAGGAATTTCTATCGCTTTAGGCTAAAAACAACAAAAATGTTCTGAACATTACTCTAAACAAGCCCTGATAACTATAAGAATTTCTTCCACAAGCTAATTGCTTAAAACACTCCAGATTTATAACGGCAGGTATCTAACAAGGTCCCTTTTCCTTTATGTCTTCATGTATGGCATGGATGTGAACGCTTCCCAACATTTCTTCATACATCACATTCATCCCGTTGTCAATATGATTGGATAGATGGCTTTTTGCACTAGATGAGTCACCCAACTTGACAATACCTTTGTTGATGAATTTTTCGACTAGCTTCTTGAAGGCAATGCAATTCTCTATTGAATGCCCCGTAATTCCCGCATGGTAGTCGCATTGTGCTTTCGCGTCGTACCATCTGGGGTACGGAGGCTGTGGAGGTTTTAAGTAATAAGGAGCAACAGCATGCGCATCGAACAAGCTTTGATACAGCTCCTTATATGACATCGGAATTGGTGTGAACTGGAGCTTCTCAGTACCTGGTTTCACTCCAGATTCTTGCTTTAAAGGGCTCTGATGGCTGGTGGTCTCCGTCTTTGGCCTGCCCACAGTGATTGGTTTTGAGTGGCCCTTGTTATATCCGCCTACATTATCCCTTTTATTCCCCTTCTTCCTTGGGGACTTTATAGTATCTAGGTACTCTACCCTCATCTGCTTTATTTCAGTCGGGCTATCGAGAGCAACAGGAAAATTGTTCCTCACATTGGACCTTGAGTCTGTCAAGTAACCCACTGGTGTTGCTATACCAGTCTGATACTGTTGTGATCTGATAGTAAAGAGTTCCACGTGTGGACGCCCATCCGGCTGGACTTGGACACTTGTCAGAGTATAATCTAGAGAATGGTCAAGATCCTTATTATGAACCCCAAAGTGGACCACTGGGTCCTTCCTTTTTTCTAACTCTCCAGCTGGCAGTCGGTTGAACTGACTCATCAAGGTTCTTTGTAATTCTAGCATCTGATCCTTCATCTCCTGTTGAAATTCAGTCAATTGCTCCCGCATCTGAATCTGCATTTGCTCTAATTTTTCCAACCTTCGTTCCATTTCTCTAGTCTTTGCTTGGGTATCGTAAGGGTATTTGGTTGGTTGGTTTTCCAGGTTAGCTGAAATAAATTTACTCATTTAGACTCTTTCAATGGATTTTAATGCATGTCATGCAATGTAATGCAAATGCATGAAATGAATGCCTAAAGAGACGTTGATTCTGATTCAATTACATTTAGGAAACTTTTCTAGAAAGCAAATTCCCTTACATAAAATGGATACATGTACGACCTCACCCTCATATTCTAAGAAACAACATCGGTCTTTTCCTTCATCCGCATATTTGAGGTAATCTCGCCAATAGATGCCATTGCTAGCTCATTTTCTTGATCTTGGTCGCGATCCATCATATGCCCATCTTCATAAGGCTCGTCAGCATCTTTAAGGGGTTGGAAGGTTGAAAGCTCTTAGACAATTGCCTTAAATCCTCAGGCTACGAAGCAGGGTCACGAACTCTTTCATCGCCATTCTTGTGTTTCTCAGAATATATTTGGGAAGTCGTATTATTTTCCACTTTATCAAGGAATCCGTATTCCATGACAAGCTTTCTAATTTAGTAATCGGACTTGAATCAATATCTCTTTCCTAAGATGCAAATGCAATGTAATGCAATCATAATCAAAATACAACAAGAGGGGTTAGAACAAAACATAAGCAAGCACGGAAAACAAAAAGTACCTAATCAAGTAAATACTAGGGATTTGGAGTGGCTCTACCTAGGTTAAGTTCCTAAGTCCACTATATGAGGGTCGGTTCTAAAGATAAGGTACCCGAACCTGCAGATTCCTCAATCTTCACCCATTATAGGCTCATACAAACCGAGTTCGGTTCAGGGGAATACATTTCCCTATGGCTGCACGGAGATGAAAATCTCACGAAGACATAGGTACGGATGTATCCCGAAAGTGATCCACTATCCTGCACGGAGGTGAAAACCTCACGAAGGACTAGCTTCTCACTCCCACTTAAAAAGGTGTAACCAACGGTCATGCAATGCAATGCAGAAAGATATAAAAATTTACAATACAAAACATGATGAAAACTATAACTCAAAACAAATGAAATGTAATGAGAGGATCGTATATTTAAATCACATTTTCAACTTTCGACAAAAAGAGAAGAGATAATCAACTCGTGGCTTGACTCTCTTATTTAAAGTCCCCAGTGGAGTCGCCAAGCTGTTGACACCATTTTTTGGATGGAAAACAGGGTCGACTTGGGTTTTTGAAAATGAAAACGAAAATGGGAGTCGCCACCAATCCTTTTTGATAAGGTGTGATCGGGTCATCTTGAAAAGTGGTTGTTTTTATTAAATGATTTGATTTTATTAAAACAACAAGTTTGGTCCACGAAATTCAGAAAAATGAGTTCGGGAGTCGGTTACGCACGAGGAAGGATTAGCACCCTCGATACGCCCAAAATTGGTACCTAGTTGATTACTTAATGTCTTAGTGTCGAAAAATTGAAAACTTTAATGAAGTTAAAAATACGATCCTAAAAAAAACTCGGATGATATGGATTGAAATTCAAGAGGATATTTGGCTATTCCGCTAAATGAGAAAAATCGACACCCAGCACCTTAGGGCACGTTTTCTCGAATTTCCCAAATGCAAAACATTGCCTTATTTCAAAAAATTTTTAAAAGGATATTTAGCCATTTGGTTGAACGAGAAAAATCGACACCCAGCACCTCAGGGCACGTTCTCTCGAATTTCCCAAACGCAAAACATTGCCTTATTTGAAAAGTTTTAAAAGGATATTAAGCCATTTGGTTGAATGAGAAAAATCGACACTCAGCACCTTAGGGCATGTTTCCTCGAATTTCCAAACGCAAAACATTGCCTTATTTTAAAATTTTTGAAAGGATATTTAGCTATTTGGTTGAACGAGAAAAATCGACACCCAGCACCTTAGGGCACGTTTTCTCGAATTTTCAAACGCTAAATATTGCCTCAATTAGAAATATTTTCTCTTTTTTTTTGAAATATGATATTTATATGCTTGATGGAATAATAAACATGATTATATAAATAAAATGAACAAAACGAATAATAAATCAATCATGCATATACTATAGCAAATAAACAAATAAATAAACTAAAGCATAAAATAAACATATAAATAAGTACATAAATGAACATAAAAATAAAGGAAAATATATATGAAAATTATAAAATATAAAAAATGTATGTACATATGAGTATTTTAAAATTATTAAGTAAAATACATATATATAAGTATGTATACATATATTCATGAGAAAAAAAAGGTATATAGATATACGTACATAAGTATGCATATATATAAAAAGTATTTATATATATATTACATAAATTATATATGAAATATATATAAGCACTTATAAAATAATAATATAATAATATAATATAACATGGCACATATATTTAAAGATTACATAAGTAAATATAAATGGAAATATAATGATAATAATAATAATAATAATAATAATAATAATAATAATAATAATAATAATAATGGTAACATTAAAATAATAAAGTTAACAAAAATTGACTAAATAATAAAAGATGCTAAAAAAGGGATTAAATCGAAATGAAATAAAAAATATAAGGCCAATTCGAAATAAAGGAAAACGAAAAGGATCCAATTGCGACGCGCGTAAAAAGGGAAGGACCGAAACAACAAATAAACCCAAAGTTCTAAAATGCAGCGCCTCAATGGACTAAAATGAAACAAAAGTAAAATCTTAGGGCTAAATCAAAATAAAAGAAAACAACAAAATAGGACCAAATTGTAATGCGCTGAAAAATAAGAGGGACTGTGCGTGTAAATAATCCCCTTTAAGAAAACACGCGGATCCTCCCCTCTGGGTCGGGTCACCGCGCGGGTCAAGGGGTGCCTTAAACGCCGCCGTTTCATAACTCCTATTTAAAACAATTTTTTTTAAATTTCATTCTTTCACTGCTTAAAAAAATCAAAAAAAAAAAGAAGAGAAGAAACCCCTCAACCCCCATTTTCCCTTGGCCGAACGGGCCACCGTCGATCCCGCCATGCGCGGTGGTCGGAGGCACCTGACGGTTGTTTTTTAAAAACCGTTTCAAGGGACCGATTAAAGGCCGAATCTTCATAGCCTTGGGACCGTGGAGCAAAACCTCGAACGTCACTTTTCTGGTCCGATTTCAGAGACCCGAAGACGGACTCCGGCGACGGCGCAAGCGAAGCGACTCAGGTACCGTTTCTTTTTCTTTTTTACTGTTTCTTTGTTTGTTGATGTAGAAAAAAATGAAAACAAAAAAAAAGCAAATTTGAAAGAGGAGAATCGCAAATCACCTTCAAATTTTGTTGTTTTTATTTCTTTTTGCTAATATCTATTTCTTTAGTTACAAAAGATCGGAAGCCAAGAGCTTCAAAATACATTTTCTTCGGCTTTTATAGCCGAATGCTACTGCTTTTGTTGTCTTGTTTGCTACTGTTTCTTGCTTGTTTCTTTCTTTGCAGGTAATGGCGCAAGTGGGACGATGGGACAGTGGCGGTGGAGTTGGAGTTGGTGCGGATGGGACGTCCGGCGACGGCGACAGAAGCCCTAAAGTCAGCAGATACGGCGCCTAGGTTTCAATCTCTGAAACCCTAGGCAGATTTTTTTGGGGAGAATTGGGCCTAGGCATTGGGCCTCACCTTTGGGCTGCTGAGTTAAATTTGTTGGGCTGTATTTGGTTTAATTGAGTTGGGTAGGTTTAGGTGGGGTATTTTGGGTTGTATTGGGTAGAGGGTTTTGCTGGTATGGGCCCGGGTCAAATTTTGGGTAGTGGGATTGGGGCAAATTTGGGCTGTACAATGATGGTTCCAGTGACATATCTTGTAAGCCCGTAGCCATTGACGATGAGCATCACTTGATGTTGCCACTGGACGAAGGTGTCCTCTTAGAGCTTGACTGTGTCATGCCAAGGAAACAAATGCACGACTTGGTAGGCACCATCTCCATCAGAAAAACATGGCGACGATGAGTGGTTGACTCGAGCTGGATTCTGGTAAGACACGTCTTCATTCGTGGAGCTTTTTGGATGAATAGTAGTCATTGAGCATAATAGACAACAACGGAGATCAATTTTCTTTCTTTTACCCAATCAAGACCCAAAAACAGCTCTGATATCATGAAAAGATCTCACAAACAAGCACAAAAAAACTAGAAATAATTTGCTCTGATTTCTCATTGATAAATTGAAAAAATAGCTTGATTACTTCTGATACAATAGAATGTATTTATACACATATAAAGAGATGATAATCTGTTGCTAACAATATAACAAAACCATCAACAATATAATTGACTATTGTTCATCTAATTCTAATATATGATGATTTGTGTTGGTTGAGGATATCCTGTGATATGGATTAAGGTGCTTGTAAGGGTATTGGGTTTTGTTAATTGGGGGTTGTTCAGGGATCTTGTTGAGGTGCTCCTTCTTAGAGTCTTCTTTTGTATTTAGCCAATGTTGCTTATATTTAGCAATATAATCATTGTGCTGATTCAACCTTAATTCAGTTGGAACCTTCGGTATTACAAAGATTAAAAGGATGTAAGTTTGAATATTTTTAAAAATATATTTTATTCAATTTAAGAGTTGAAAAGGATTATGAGTAGATTTAGAGATTATATAAAAAAATCAATATAATAATTACTCTCAACGTAGACGTAACCTTTTGCATCTATTCAATAATTTATCCTAACTTTTGACATACATGTTTAATTGGGTACAAAAAAGAATAATAAGGGAAGACTGGAAATCACCACTGTCATGCCGTTCTCTATACTTTATAGTCTTACTCTTACATTTAGCCACAAATTTTGTTGACAAAATTAGCGATATGAATGGAGTTTTCCTATCATTGTCACTTTGTAGTCCCACTCATCCACATCTTTCATGACAAAATTTTCCCATTGAATCCCTTTTGGAAAGAGGTGGAGATTTTAATTTACTTTGTTTTACTTCAACATTTTCCAAATTAAGTTTCAACATGGATTGATTCGAAATATGGATTAGCGTGTACACCAGATGTAAAAATAAAATTTCATCTTCTCTTTCAAATTGTCCACTTTTATTTTAATTATAATTTTTTACGTTGTAGTGTATTTGAAATATTGTTTATTATATCAATTATAAAAATAACATATAATAAATTATTAAATTTATGCAATACCTACTAAATTACAATAAAAATTAGTTCAAATTGTGAATAAAAGAAATTTTAAATAGGAAAATATATTAATTTAATAGTATTAAATACACTCCAACTATTTATCATGTATTGTCATTTTTTCCGAGTTAGTATCCAATTAATTTATGAAGTCAATTCAATCAACTATATTATCAATATTTACAAACATTAATGTGGATGAAATAATTTGTGTTTTAACATTAAAATATATAAAAGTATTAAAATAAAGCTTTGATTAAAATGGTAAATAAAATATTTTATGAATGCTAGTGGTACATGTTCAAATCTTAACAATTGTAATATTTTTATGGATACATTCTTATTGTATATGAATACTAACTCGATAATTATGCGGTAACCAAAAACATAATTTAATTTTATTGAATATATTACCTTGTAATACCGAATTTTGCCCCGGGCACAAATAAATAAACACCAAAAATTAAAAAAAAAAACAATAAGCGTCCAGTCCATTTACAATAAAAATAAACCCAAACCTAATTCAGTCCAAATTACAAGGCCCAATTACAATTAACCCCATCCCAATAAACAAAACCCAAATACCTAGCCCAGTAACCCTAAACAGTTTCGGCAGTAACCATAACAGCACCCTCAGCCGCCACTCTTCCGTCTACCCTCCACGTTACCACCGTATGGCCTCCGTACCTGCAAGCAAATAGCAATACGACAACAACGAAAAAAGAAAAAAAACAAAAGAATAGTTTGTAATATTCGGCTATATAAAGCCGAAAAAACAGTGATGTAAAGGTCTTTTTTTTTTACGGAGATTCAATACAAAAATTAGAAAATTTCAAAAAAGTATATAGAGATTAGAAGGTAGTTTATTTTTTTTCTCTGTTATTTTTTTCTTTGTTTACATTTTGTTTTTTAGAAATAAACACAGAAAAGTTTTTTAAAAAAAAGATTGAACCCTACCTTTTTTAGTGCTTGCACCGCCATGGGAGGCTGAGGTTCGTCGTTTCTGATGAAAAATGATGTTTTTAGACCAAGGGAGTCGAAAGGCCCAAAAAATGCCCCTTTTCCATTTTTTGGCCACCGTGAACGGCGGCACTGTCACCGGCGACTGGCTGCCGCCATGGTGGTCTGGCGCTGGAGCCATGGCCGAATTTTGAAAGAGGGGAGGGTTTGAGATTGTTTTCTGACTTTTTTTTTAAGAAAAAGAGGAGAAATGAAATTTTTCAAAAATTTTTTTGGTTTTATAGAAGGTTGAACCGGCGCTGTTTTGAGCCTTAATTCCAGTGGCCAAAACGACACCATTTTGGTCTTAGCTCCCCTGAACCTACGTGTTGACCCGACCTAGGGGGAGGATCCGTGTGTTTTGCTTCGACGGGCTATTTACGTGCGTGGTCCTTCTATTTTTGCAATGGTTTGCAATTTGATCCTTTTTCTTTCTTTTCTTTTTCTTTTAAATTAGCCACGTAATTTTATTTTCGTTTCATTTTGGTCCTGCGTTAAACGCAGCGTTTAGGAAGCCTGGATTAATTTTCCTATTGGTCCTTCAACATTTTTTTGCGTATCTATTTAGTCATTTTATTTGAAGTCTATTAATCTTTTATTTTTAATTTATGCTTAAAACTTTACATTATCTTGCAAATTAATATTTTGTTTTTTTAAACTTCATTTATTTATATTACCTCTTCCAAAATTATCATACATACTTTTATTTATTTATTTATTTTCATCTTAAAAAAATCAATTATGTATACTTATAGCAAATTATTCTATTTATTTCAAATTGTATGTATCATTTGTATTATATTGTTTATTCATATATATATATTAATATATTATTGGTTTTAATTCTAGTTTTATATTAAATTTCGTCTATATATTATTTATTTCAAGCTATATGTTGTTTGTTTTCTAAAATTATTCTTATTTATTCTATACTTTTCTATAATATATATATATATATATATATATATCTCGTTTTAAATGTCTTTATATATATATCTTATGTTTTATATTGACACGATATGAGTTGAATCATGTATATATAATTTTAAATAATTTTATAAATGATTTATTTAAAGTTGTTCTATATATGTATATTATTTTATTTTGAATCAATTTGTATACTAGTTTTTTTTTAAAGTTATTTTATATTCTTTAAATTGCCTTGATAATATCCATTTTAAACTTTCTTTTGTATTGTTTGCTTGATATTGTTTTCTAGTATTTTAGATTTTCCCATTACTCATCTCATTTTGTTATTAATATATATGTTAAGATAACATGTTATATGATTATTGCTATTATGTGTATTGAATTTTTTAACTTGTATTTATTGATTATTTGATGTTCATTAGTATACATTTTGTTCATAAATTATCACTTTACTTTGTACATTATTATTCCATTGCGTTTTATTCGCTTAAAAGGTTACGTTTAATATCATTTAAGTGTCGAAATCATTTTATTCAAAAGCTTTCAAGATAACGCAATACTTGGTATTTGGGATCTTCGAGAAGATTGAGCCCTAACTTATTGGGTTCTAATTTTCCTCGCTGAATCTAAGTAATTGAGTATCCTTTTTTAATCAAAACATATAAATAAAAAGCTAATTCTCGGGAATTCGATACGTCTTGTCCTCTCGAGATGAGGATTTTTTAAAATAAAGACAATATTCTATGTTTGGAATTTGAGAAATTGTGTCCTAACTTACTAGGCTTTGATTTTCATCTGACTTAAACAATTGGATATCCTTTTTAAACTTCACTGTATAAGTTTTAAAAATCAAAAGACAAGCTCATTTTCGAGGATGTGAAACATCACATCCTAACTCATTGGGTGTGACATTCTATCTCCCGAAATAAGAGGGTCTTACCGTGCAACTTGATTTATACAAGTGTCCGGTTAAATAAAAGGATCGTATTTTAAAATCTTTGCAAATTTTCGATATTAACACTAATTAATCAACAAGGTACCAATTTTGGATGTATCGAGGGTGCTAATACTTCCTCGTGTGTAATCGACTCCTGAACCAGTTTTCTGGATTTTGTAAACAAAAAATTATCGTTTTAGTAAATTTAAACTTTTATTAAAATGACTAAATTATGAGGTGATCCGATCACACCTAAATAAAAAGGATTGGTGGCGACTCCGTTTTTGTTTTTCAAAATCCAAATCGATTTTTTTTTACAAAAAAATGGTTTCAACATACCAAATACAAGTTGATTGGTTAGCTTTGTGCATCAACTTGTCTTCCATCTTTTTAAAGAGTGAATTGGAGAGTCTAATTGATGTTCTTCCTCAAACAAAGCGACTTTGATATAAAAGTAATATTTTTTTTTGATTTTTAATATAGAGTAAAACCTAAAAAATAAACACAACTCGAATCTAAGTCACACTTAGGACAATGAACACCCTTAATCACAATACTATTCTATTTGACTAATATCATTCCATGCAATTCCTAATTAATTACATAATTCATTGTGTGATATTTACAGCCAATGTAAATATTAATTTTATCACAAAATAATTTCATAAAAGTGCAATTATTGGGACATTAATTACCCTTTTGTTATTACAAACAACTCTAATTTTCCAAACGTGTTTAATATATAATATAAATATATAGATTACAACATAATATAAATGGATAAATCTGAATTTTGATTTAATGTGTCATATTGTATAAATGAAATTTAATTTGTTGCAATTATATATGCGAAACTCTAATTGTGGTTCAAATGTATACTTGAAACTTTAATTTTGATTTAATTATATACATTTAAAGAAATAAATATATCAATTTATTTTTATATGGGGTAAATATAATTATTTATGCATGCAATATATAAATATAAAATGATGTGATATCAATAATTATGTTAATAATTTATAAGAGTTGGATCAAATCAAAATTTTATGCACAAAACTACATAAAATCAAAATTCATGTATGCAATTACACATTAAATCATAATTCATATATAGTTTTGAGATTTATCCCATCCCATTCCTCGCATCCCACTGCGGTTTTATTCTTTTAAGAATAAAAATAGCTATTATAATAAAAAACTTAATATATCTATCTATTTATTTATATTATATATTAAGTGATTAATTGAATCGGTATCATGTCACCTACCAACCGTATCTCAAGTCAATTAGTAAATTACTAAATATCCATCATTTTGTAACTACAATTTTTTTTATATTTTATATAAAATCTAGAAAAATATACACATTATTGGATTTGGACCCAAGGCTCCATAGATTTTAATATTTTAATTTAATCATTTTAACCAAAACCTCATTTATATTTTATATTTTATAAATATATTTGTTACATAACTATTTTCACTCATATCATGGGTTATGCCATAATCTAATATTGTATTTATATTATATATTACATCATAATTTTTTATTTTGTTAATTACACCATAATTTCTTATGTTCTTTTTGATAGTATAAATTGTAGTTACATAACCACAACTTTTGTAAAGTAGAGGACTAACTGAAAATTGTATCTTTTTATTTTACCATTATCATTCCATGCAACTTTCGTAATTAATTACATAATTGTTTGAGAGATATATGCAGCAGATGTAAATATCAATTTTGACATTCTTTTTCAAGTTACCATCTTTTATTTGTTCATTTTATAGCTAATGAGAACTGTATTTTACATCAGAGAGTGATGTCTATATCTTTTGGGTGGTTCTACTTGAGATATTGATAGGCCGGAGATCCATGGACAAAACCCAACCAAATGGGGAGCATAACCTGGTGGAATGGGCTCGTCCTTTTCTTAGAGAGAGATGGAGATTTTATCGACTTATAAATCCTCGCCTTGAAGGATGCTTCTCAATAATCGAAAGTTAGACCTATGATGAGTAAAGTTGTTGAGACAAAAATAACAAACTTGGAACCATAATAATGACATTTAGATCATGCCTCACTTCGCTATTTCTTTCTCGATTTACAGTTGGGGATGAAGGGCAATCACTACACCAAAACAGGCCTTTAGCGGCGCTTTTTTAGGCCTTTAGCGGCGCTATTTAGCGCCGTAGATACTTTTAGCGGCGCTTTGGAAAGCGCCGCAACAGATGCCGCTAATGAATGCCCCGCTAACTTTAGCGGTGTTTTCGGAAATAAACGCCGCTAAAGGTGTTGGTCTTTAGCGGCGCTTCTAGCACAAACGCCGCTGAAGAATAAGACCTTTAGCGGCGCTTTAGTAGAAGCGCCGCTAAAGACCCTGATCTTTAGCGGCGTTTTTGGGATAAGCGCCGCTAAAGATCAGGGGTCTTTAGCGGCGCCTCGACAGCAAACGCCACTAAAGAACCTAATCTTTAGCGGCGCTTTCATTACAAACGCCGCTAAAGACCATGATCTTTAGTGGCGCCTTTTCCACAAACGCCGTAAAAGACCCTAATCTTTAGCGGCGCTTTGACCAAAAACGCCACTAAAGGCAAAACACCTTTAGTGGCGTTTTTTAAAAAAACGCCACTAAATTTGGCAGATTTGTAAAATAAAATTTTTTATATTTTCAGCCCTCCTGTAAAAACAAATCAGAAGAAATCATATCTAAACCAGCCAAAAGCAATAAATCTATATATTAAACAAATAATATAATAAATATTAATAAATAAAATAAAATTCTTATTATTCTTACAAAAATGTTAAAAGTTAAAATGATAATTAAAAGTCAAAATTGAAGTATATTTACACGGTAATCTAAGACGGCGGCGGTTGCGACTGCTGAAACATCTTCATCATACTTTGAAGCTGCTGCTGGAGTTCATCGAACTTTTGACGCTGCTCTGTTTCCCTCGCTGCAGCCTGTACTTCTCTCGCTGCCGCCTCTGCTTCTCTTTCTTGCCAGATTCGCTTCTAAGTCATTCTTGGAGTTCTTCATACTTTCGTTGAACCTCAGCTTCTCTCGCTGCTGCATCTGCTTTAAGTTGTAGCTGGAGTTCTTCATATCTTTTTTGAACCTCAGCTTCTCTAGATGTTGCCTCTGCTTTAAGTTGTGTAATTTGCTCAGTTGTTGTCGCTTGCATCTGAGCCATCTGGTCTCTTAACCTTTGAACCTCAGCTTCAGCTCAACTCCCCGAAGGCATATATTGTTGCGAGCTAGATCCAAAATATTGGGATGGGTTAACAAAAGATCCTTGAAATCGAACCCGACCATACCTTTCAGGACCCAAAACTTCAGTGATAATCCGGTTATCAATGTCGTCAATATGAACAGAACTATCACTGGAAACAATCGCTTCGTACTCCGCCTTTTTATCCTTTAATTTTTCCTAAAAAATAAATCAAATAGTTAGGAACGCAATATATATTAAAAAACCCAATGCAACATAACTTAACAATATTTGCACTACAATAAATGAAATAAATCATTAGAAAATAAACACTATAAATAATTAAAATAAGTGAAATTGTATTAAGCAAACGTACCATAATTTCTGCAGCTTCAGGAGTCATAGGGTTTCCATCTTTCTTCCTATGTGTAATGTCAAAAAGTTGAAGGCGTCCAACTTTTTGACCGGACGATAGTTCCTACAATACAATAGTAAAAATATTAATGTAAGTAATAAATATCTGCCAATATTAAAAAATTGAAAATACCTCTGCATGAGCTACACACGCAAAACTTTTCGACCCAGCTGTGTGAGTGAATTTTTGTTGCTGCCTACTTTTTTTTCCAACTTCTTCACGATCCTACATTATGAAATTATTAGTATGTTAATTAGGAAATACTATACACCAAAATAATTACAAAATTTTATAAGTTACACATACCTCTCCTTTCTTCGAAGTCCAAAATCTAACGACCTCTTCCCACTGGTACCTCAGCATTCCCGGCGGGACATTTTGTAATCTCTCGTCGAGTGTTGTTTTTGTCTTAAAATAGTCTTTCTTTAAAGTGCTCTTATGGTCTCTCCATCTTTTTCCCAATGCCTTCTTTACATAAGCATCGGAGACCTCTAAAGCAAATCTCGCCTACAAAAAACACAACTTAAGAAAGTAAATGTAAACGAAACTTAAACCCAAGTATTATAAATGACATACACGTTTTGTTACCTTAATGTTATCGAGAGCTTGGTTCTTGTTACTCTCGGGCACTTTATGCCATGACTCAAGTTAATTGGCAACATATTTGCATTCCGTGCTAGAATGCCCATGTATCCTGCTAAAAGGCGAGCTTCTGATCCAACCGGCTGACCAAAGCTATTATTGGATACTTGGACACGCTCGACTGGATCTAGGTCGTATAAATCGCTCGATCTGCACGTCCGCGACCTCTCGCGTCCCACCAGTTTCATCTGAAAAATAAAAGTATTGTAATATCTGAAATTTAAAAAACACAAACAAGAAGTCAACACACATGTAAATTAAATGTTAAATTACTTTGAACTTCTATAGGTTCCTCAGGTGTAACCGGAACATTCGAAGATCCAATAGCAGTCTGTTGTTCAGTGCTGTTTGTTTCGCCGAGTTTGGAGTACCTTGAACAATGCGGTGCGATCGCACTTTTCTTCTAGGCATTTTATCGCAATACAAATAAATTAGTTAAAACTTAGTATACAATTAGAACAATAATATCACATATAAAATAGTTGAAATATCATCATTCGTAAATGTAATTAGATAATCGTAAAAGCTTACTACATTATAATTCGTAAATCTCTTCATCCGTATCCTGACGGACCCATTGAAATTGTGTACTAGTACTAGGGATGTTTTCGTTTAAGTTCTGTTCTGGAAATGGCAAAGTTTGTGTTCTGTCGTCAATGTCATCTCTACTTCCACTGCCCATCTCAAACAAGTCTCTAGGGATGTTACGGAGTACAACGTACCAACCCTCATCAGTTGGGTCTTTTGAGTAAAAAACTTGTTTGACTTGAGAAGAAAATACATACGGCTCATCAATCAATTGTTGTCCTGTGTGAATCAATTGAGCGAAGTTTACCATTGTGAAACCAAATTGATCTTGCTTGATTCCACGTGCAGTATTAACATCGGCCCAATCACCTCGAAATAAGACAACTTTCCATTTGACGTAGTAATCCAACTCAATTATGTCAGTAAGAAGTCCAAAATATTCCACATTTCCCTCCACAGGATTATTGTCCCTAGCACTAGCATAACTTGTAATTGAGGAATTAACCACTATTCCACAATTTTGCGTTCTCCTCAATCTCTCGCGGTATTTTGTATGAAATCTGAATCCGTTTATGAGGAACGACTATATCTTTTAACCACCGATTTGGACCTTGGGAAAGCCATTTAACTTCGTCATTGACATTCTTCCCACTCCAAACCTATTGAATGGAAAGTAAACTGAGTAATTAAAAATGTAAAATCCAAAACATTATTATTTTTCAATGAAGCTCCTATTGCATACCGTTTGGCTTAACCATTCATGAAAAGTTTCTGTAAACAACTTATTGATATCTCGATGTTGTGTTCTTCGGGAGCGCGAACGAGATCTCAATATTTGTTTGTACTCACTATGTTAAAAATATGTTCAGTTTGTTAGACTATAAACAATTTTTAAATCTTGAATATTTATCAAATTTCTAGAACTTACTTGCGTAAAGGTTCCATTGCTTCGTGGTGAAACAGAACATATCGATGTGCTTGAACCCACGATAAATCATCTAATTCTGCAATTTCAACTTTACCGATTGGTTCTCCAAAACTTTGGAACAAATAATTATCGGCAAAGTTATGATCCGTGAGTCCAGCATTTCTATTTAGTCTATTGAACCTCGTTTCAACATCTTCCAAATATCTGGAACAGAAGGTCATACATTCCTCTGCCAAGTAGCCTTCAGCAATCGATCCTTCTGGATAACGCTTGTTGCGGCAATAAGACTTTAATTTGGATAGGAACCTAAACACGGTATACAACATTATCAAAATTTGTAACTAAAGGCATATAGGTGAATGAAGGAAATTTTAAAAAATACTTCTTTAACACCTTTCTATGGGATACATCCATCGATAGAAAATGGGTCCGCCAAGAATTGCTTCGTGCGGGAGATGAATTATCAAGTGAACCATAATGGTGAAGAAGGAAGGTGGGAAGATTTTCTCCATGTTGCATAAGGTCAAAGCGGCTCGATCCTGCACCTTCTGAAGTTCTTGAACATCCAAAACTTTGCCACAAATGGCTTTCATTATGTTGGATAGTTCAATGATACAAGACGTCACCTTCTTGGACATACAACATCGTAGAGCAACTGGCATTAAATCTTGCATCAAGATGTGATAGTCATGTGATTTCAGCGAATATAATCTTCGATCTTTAGCACTAACACATCGAGATATATTTGATGCATACGCATCTGGAACCTTTATATCCTTCAACACCATGCAGAACAGTTCTTTCTCCGTCTTGGACATTGAGAAAATAGAAGGCGGCAACCGATATTTCCCATTCGGAAGTGGACTGGGATGAAGATCAGGCCGAATTCCCATCTGAACTAAATCAAGTCGACGCTGAAGATTGTCTTTTGATTTTCTGTCGACGTTCAAAATTGTACCCACAATGTTCTCGCAGACATTTTTCTCAATGTGCTTAACATCAATATTGTGTCGTAAAAGGTGGTGCTCCCAATAAGGCAACTCAAAAAAAATACTTCTTTTTTTCCACAAGTCTGCCTCATTAGGATCATCCTCTTCATCGGAGTTGTCATCAGCTTCATCATTTGATCTTTTATTTCTTTCCGTGTTTGTCGGTTGATTCATCCTCCCATAAATGAAATTCATATCTTCCAACATTAACAAGATTTCAGATCCACTTGTCTGCGAAGGAGCTTCTCTGAACTCTTCAGTACCGTCAAATGCTGAACTATGAGATCTAAATCTATGACTTTCCGATAACCACCGACGATGCCCCATGTAAGAGAACTTCTTCCCATTGTATAACCATTGCGAACATGTTTGTGCAGCACAACAAGGGCACGCATAACGACCCTTGGTACTCCAACCGGATAAATTGGCATAAGCGGGGAAGTCATTAATGGTCCACATCAAAGCTGCACGTAAATTAAAGTTCTCCTTTCTCAGCACATCGTATGTCTCGACACCAGCCCATAATTGTTTTAACTCTTCAATAAGTGGCTGTAAATAAATATCGATATCATTCCCGGGCCCTTTCTCTCCAGGGATAATCATAGATAAGATAAGGGAAGATTGTTTCATGCAAATCCACGGAGGCAGATTGTAAGGAACAAGCACTACTGGCCAAATACTGTATGCAGTACTCATGATCTTGTAAGGATTAAATCCATCAGATGCTAGGCCAAGCCTCACACTCCTGGGATCGCTTGCAAAGCTTGGAAATTTATTGTCAAATGATTTCCAAGCTAAAGAATCTGCCGAATGCCTTAATAGTCCATCATCAGTTCGTCCTTCATGGTGCCACGTCATTGACTCCGCTGTCTTCGACGACATGAGAAGTCTTTGAAGCCTTGGTATCAGTGGAAAATACCGTAAAATCTTTACCGGCTTCTTTTTTGGCTGTGCATCATTTTCATCGTCGTTCCCATCTTTTGTGTTTCTATTCATCCAACGGGATTCGCTGCATACATGACAGCACTGTTGGTTTCTCCGATCGCCCCAGTACAACATGCAATCGTTTGGGCAACTATGGATTTTGTTGTACCCAAGACCTAAGTCTTTTATCATTTTCTTCATATCTTTGCATGACTGAGGGATTTTTGCAAACGGAAACATTTCTCTCAAAAACTCTAACAACATTGTCAATGAGTTCCCGGTCCACCCTCCCAAACATTTTAACTGGAAAAGACGAATGCAGAAAGACATTTTGCAAACTTCGATCCCTCATATAGTTCTTCGTTCATCTCATTAAGTAGCGTAGAACTTTGCCGCTTCTCCATTCGGCTCTTCATGATGTACACTTCTTAGGGTTCGGTAAAAGCATTTCCACCTATATTACGGTCATCGATGGCACAAAGTCGGGTGGGAACGATCAGTAAACCATGACTGTGAATATTAAATGCTTCCGCAACATCCCTTCAATGTCATCCCTCTAATGATCGATGGTAAGCAAGTACTATCATAAGATACATCCATCCTTGAAGAGGAAGTACTAGCGGGCATTCTCCATGAAAAAACCATTGTTTATAACCACGAACAAATCCATCAACAATTAGATGCTCATATACAACTTCACGATAATGCCAGTTTATGTTGACACACTTCTTACACGGGCAAAGAATCATGTTCTCTTGGCTTGCATATTGAAATGCAAAATTTAGAAATGTTTGTACTCTATTTCGATAACTGTAAACACCCTCGACAAATTCATCCAAGACCGGTCCATTTCTTATTTCTTGAAGCCTAATCTTGACAATAAATTGCACGGGTAAGTTATGTATTGTGTAAGCTATGTAAGTTGTGTATTATGTAAGTTATTATTATGCTTTAAGTTATGTAAGTAATGTATTATGTAAGTTGTGTATAATGTTAGTTAGCAAAGTTATGTATTATGTAAGTTATTTAAGTTATGTAACATGTAAATTATGTAAGTTGTGTAGGCTATGTATGTTAAGTAAGTTATGTATTATGTAAGTTATTTAAGTTAAGTGGTTGTAAATTATGTAAGATGTGTATTATGTAAGTTATCAAAGTTATGTATTATGTAAGTTATTTAAGTTATGTAACATGTAAATTATGTAAGATGTGTATAATGTTAGTTACCAAAGTTATGTATTATGTAAGTTATTTAAGTTATGTAACATGTAAATTATGTAAGTTATGTAGGCTATGTATGTTAAGTAAGTAATGTATTATGTAAGTTGTGTACAATGTTAGTTAACAAAGTTATTATTATCTGTTTCCATTTAAGTTATATAAGTTGTGTATTATGTAAGTTGTATATTATGTAAGTTATTAAAATTGAAATGTAGGATATATATCCATACCATATATGGGGTGATATATTAAAAATATAGGTTTTAATATTTAAAAATAACATATAGGTTTTAATATTTAAAAATAACATATAGGTTTTAATATTTAAAAATAACATTTACATTTATTTTAAAATTATAAAATTCATTTCTAATAAAATTGAAATGTAGGATATATATCCATACCATATATGGGGTGATATATTAAAATATAGGTTTTAATATTTAAAAATAACATATAGGTTTTAATATTTAAAAATAACATATAGGTTTTAATATTTAAAAATAACATTTACATTTATTTTAAAATTATAAAATTCATTTCTAATAAAATTGAAATATAGGTTATATATCCATACCATATATGGGTGATATATTAAAATATAGGTTTTAATATTTAAAATAACATTTACAATTATTGGCAAAATTATAAAATTTATTGACAATAAAATTGGAATATAGGTTATATATCCATACCATATAGCTAAATTTTTAATATATATATATATATATAAAGTTTAAGTAATGTAATATATTTAAGTAATGTAAGTTATAAATTTTTATGCGTTATATATTTAAGTAATGTACTATATTTTAGTAAGTAATGTAAGTAATGTAATATAAATTTATTCATTGACATAAAATCGAAAATCGATAATTTATTCACGTTAAACCGAATAAACTAATCGCCAATAATTTATTCATTTACTGAAATATAAAAAGTGATTTAAGAATCATAATCTGAAATTTAATAATTTGCGCAATTTTTTTGGAATGGGTAAATGATACGTACAAAAATAACATGTACTATATTTAAAACTAGCATAACTTGTAATAAGCGGCAAAGTTACACGTAAATTAAATTGAGCTGGCAACATATAAAGCAAAGATGATAATTAAAACCGATACCCACAGCTTTAAAAGCAAAGATGATAATTTAAACTCCGTTTTAAAACTAAAAAAAACCAACTCAATTAAACGATAAAGCTGAAATATAACCAAATCAGAAATTTAAACATTTGGAGCTGTTTTTTTTTAAGAAAACTATCTAGGGAAATATATTAAAAATACCTCAAATTTCCTCAACTTCGAAGCAAACTTCAAAAAAAAAAAAACACAGACAAGTAAATTAGTACCAACAAAACAGAATAAAAAACAGAAGGGAACAAAAGAATATTTAACTAAATTAAGATACAAATCTAAATTTGAATTTTAATTATCACAACAATCAGAACAATACATAAACAGCAATGCAGAACAAGACTCTATATTTCTTCAGATTTACCGTATGAAATATTTCCAGATCAAATTCACTTAATTATTCATACCAAATATTAATATCAAATATTACACAACTTTGATTCAGATGAAATATATAAGCTCAAATTCACATCAAAGAACATTTGACAGTAGCCTCAATTAAGCAGTACTAACCAACCCTTCTTTTACAAACCTTGAACATTTGACAGTAGCTAAGCTGCTGTCTACAGCCTGTCTACAGTCACAATTTTGGCAAATTGCAGCATTGAGTCTCATAGCCCACAAGATATAATTAGTTACATTTAACTAAATATGAGTAGGTACTATTAAATAATATATGTTGCTATCGCAAAACAAGGTAGAAAATAGAACATCTATTTGCATATTCATTTAGAAAATCTCGCAAAACAGACTCCATGTCAAACAAGATCCCTTTTGTTCAAATTGAAGAAAAATCAGTCATCCCGAGGTATTGAAATTTAAGCAGCAAAAACTGGTATCGATTTCTCCGCACTCAAACCACAGGTGTGAAACACATTTTAAACATTTAAAAATTTCATAGCTTTATTTTTTTACATAAGCTCGATCCTGTACCTCATGAACAACATGATAACAGAAATGAGTCTTATATATTTTGTAATCAATTTTTGCAGGCATTGAAGGCTAAATTGGCGAGAAATAGTGAACTTCAACTCATCTGCAACATTTATTCAGCAAATTGAATTTTCTGTTTTCAGTTGTGTCTAGTTCTGTTCTAAGCTATTTTGGTATATGAGAATGGGATTTTAGTTTAAAATACTCAAGCATTCGATCCTTACACTGGAATCCAAGTAGCATAGATTAAAACCGGTTTTATTTTTTCTTTTCTAACAAAATCCTAACCAAATAAACGAAATTTATAATCAAAATAAATCATTAAATAAATAAAATACCAACAAAACATAAAGCACAGCAATGTTATTGTCAACAGAACATAACAAAAAATTTAAAGAAAATGAACAACGAAATAAACAAAATGAAGGGAGAAACACGCAGAAATCCCCAAACCCTAGACATGCAGAAATCCCCAAATTCCCCAAATTTCCCAAACAAACTACCAGTAGCTTGGTGATTGAAATCCGAATCTAAACCCCAAATTCCCAAATTACACTACTCGAAAACCCTAAATCAAGACAAAGTATTTCGAAAGGAAAAAACGCTTACCTTTTAACCACAAATTTCGCAGCTTTGATAGTATCCTCTGAAGATTGACTAAATATTCTTGCTTCGTTTGTGATGATTCTGAGTTCTCCTACACCTTTTTCAATCTTTGTATTTTTTCACGATTTCTGGGGAAAAGTTGGGGGGCCTTTTTGGGGACAAAAATCGTTTTTCGGCTAAGTGTTGGGATGAAATACAGAATGAACAATTGCGGCGTTTGTAATATAGCGCCACTAATAACGTTAATGTGGTAGATAAACGACAGCGTTTTCTTAAAACTGGAAAGCAAATTTGCGGCGCTTTCGCGTAGCGCCGCTAAAACATACCTTTACTGGCGCTTTTACAATTGCGCCGCAAAAGCCAGTAAATTCCCGAACAAAAACTACATCGTTTTGCCCAAACTATTCATAAATTTTTGCGGCGTTTACGATTAAAACGCTGCTAATGCCCATTTTTCTGGCGTTATTTACAAAAATGCCACTAACAAATTAAATTCTTCTACTGAAACGGCACCGTTTTTTAGGAATTTTTAAAAAAAAAAATTTAATTCATATTTAAAAAACACAATATATAATTACAAATTGCGGCGTTTACTAATAAAACGCCGCTAATGACGTTAATATGCAATAGAAAACGACAACGTTTTGATTAAACTACACAGCAACTTTGCGGCGTTTTCTTCCTAGCGCCTCTAATACCCAACTTCAGTGGCGTTTTTGCCCTTGCGCCGCGAACGCCGTTAAATTCTCAGCCAAAAACTACACCGTTTTTACCAAATTATTAATAACTTTTGCGGCGTTTTTGCTCTAAACGCCGCTAAATCTCACATCTTTTACTTAGTATTATTTGTTTCTTTCTTTCTTCTATGTTTCATTAGAATTTTAATTAATTAATTATTAAAATTTTAAGTAATGTTTAAAACTATCTGATAAAATTATAAATGATCCCTAACTTGAGTAGTACCATTAATTGACACCCTAAACCCTAAATCCCTAACCCCTAACCTTTAAATCTCCTAGACCCCAAATTCCTAACCCCTAACTCCCTAACCCCTAAACCTTATATCCCAAACCCTAATAATCATATATACCCCCTATATATATACCTTCCAAAAAATTCCCTAAATCTTTAATAATCATAAAAACAGTTGAAATCGATTAAACAATAATTAATAGTTAAAATTTTGTATTAAGTAGCAATAAACAATATTATTCTTTATAAAATTTATTTTTATATAAAGAATGGAATTTTTAATACAATATTTTATTGATAAATATTGAATAAATTTCTCTAATTAACAAATTTATTATATTCTTAATTTCTCAAATAGATATATAAATGAAAACAAGAAGGACGAACAACTATATATATGGCATTTTTCTTAAATATTGATGAAGTGATAACAAAAGGAATGATAGCGACTTAGGACGTATATATATGCATATATTTTAATTAATTGAATGAGATCAATTCAAATTCACAATTTGCGGCGTTTTTATCAAAACGCCGGTAATGTCTACCTTTTGCGGCGTTATTGCTGAAAACGCCACTAAAAATTTAAATTTTTCTACCCAAACGGCGCCGTTTTGGGAAATTTTAATACATAGTAGCGGCGTTTTTTGCTGAAAACGCCGCTAAAGCTCGCATATTTTTTTATATTCAATTATTATTGAATCTTTCATAAAAATTTTACATAAAGAATTATTAAAATTTTAAGTAATATTTAAAAGAATTAGAAAAATCAAATGCTTAGGGTTAAATGTTTTTAAATATATACAAGATAATTAATTGTATCATTTAACAAGTCTCAAATTATAAATTATCAATCGACATGCATAAAGTGATCATGATCTACCTATTATAATATTCAATATATTAAATTTATTCGAATATATATTTTACAAATATATAAGAACATATATATTTACCATAAAAATAATCAAAACAAATCTAAATTAAACCCTAACATGACCGATAATTGAAACCCTAAATCTCAAACCCTAAACCTCTAACCCTAAATTAACCTTAAATCCCAAACCTTAAATCTATACCCGTAGTACTCCTTAAAATACCGTCCATAAAAAATTTCCTTTGATTTATTTTGTATAAATTAATTGTTAAAATATATATTTTTGTATAAATTGGTGTTTAATTTTATATTAATTCCTTTGATTTATTTAGTCGAACTTAATACTACCAAAATTTATTACTCTTATAAAAGTTAATTCTATTTTAATTTATTCTTTACAATACAACAATTTAAGTTTTATTATATTTTATTTTATTCATAATTTAATATATTTTCTCTCGTAAAGTAGTTTAAATCAACTGTAATTGAAAATTAGTAATAAATAGTTAGTGTTATATATATACGACTTCTCTTTAATAAAAACTTTTATATTAATCAATATTATTTGTTAATTATAATTTAAATGTAAAATTGTACCACTATTATAATAAATAGAACAAAATATTAATTACTTCAACTTATAAGATTTTTGTTACTATTAGCGGCGCTTTTGCAAAAACGCCGCTAAAGGTAAATGCATTAGCGGCGCTTAGCTACAAACGCCGATGAAGACAAGAGAATTAGTGGCGCTCAGTTAAAAACGCCGCTAAAGATCCGACAATTACCGCGCTACATAAAAACGCCGCTAAAGGCGGAGAATTAGCGGCGCTAGGATAACAACGCCGCTAAATACCCGAGCAATAGCGGCGCTTATAGAAAAACGCCGCTAAAGATCCGAGCATTAGCGTCGCTTAGATAAAAACGCCGCTAAAGGTTTAAAAAATCTCAAAAACGACGTCGTTGGTCTTAGGTTTTTTGTGGCGCTTTATATAAAACGCCGCTAATTCCTATTTTTAGCGGCGCTTCCGGAAAATCGCCACTGATGCTCTACCTTTAGCGGCGCTTTGGCTAAATCGCCGCTAATGCTCGATTTTTTGTGGCGCGTTTGTTCCAAACGCCGCAAAAAGTGCCGCTAAAAGCCTATTCTGGTGTAGTGAATGAAGGAAGTCTTGAATGGAACCACATAAATCCTTGTTGCCTGTAAATGTCTCTGGTGCAAAATGCAAACAACCCATCTGGAATTGGATCCCTCAGGGAATTAAATGATAAATTGAGGTTTCTCACATTTACTAGAAATTCGGGAATCATGCCTGTTAGATTATTCCAACTGAGATTTAAAATGTTTAATTTAAACTCTGAAATTGGGATGGTATCACACTGAAATAGAGACTGAAAACAATAATGACAATGCGGCTAAAGGTATGTTATTACAAACCTAGTATGATTGGTATTTGAGCATACTCCAATAAATATTCAAGAAAATATGATATTCATATCCTCTTAAAAATACAACACCAGATCAACTACTATTTTTTTATTTTTAACTTTCACATCTCATAATTCTTAAGCTCGACAAGAGAAATTTCATGAAGAGGCATTGAAATTGGAGACTTAATGCGTAGGAATTCTTGAGACACTAATTTCATTGTTGGTCGAAAATTGGGTTTGGCACGTAAGCATGTGAAAGCAATCACAGCAACAAAAGTGATGTCTCCTATTTTTTGACTTTTGGGGTGATAATCGAGGGTCCAAATTTCATTTAGTATGACATTTTGGACACTAGATGGCGATGACAATGATGATAGTGTTGACAACAATTCACTAGGATGTTTTCCCATCAATATTTCCAATGCCAATACTCCAAAGCTATATACGCCGCATTTTTCAGTCACAACTAATGAATAAGCAAATTCTGTAATTTAAACAAAAAGTTAAAAATAAATTTTAATTTATATTGTATATTCAATGTGCATCTATAGTTGCATTTGAATTTTCTAATCTCAAGTTAAAACAAAAATTTTATTTATATTTTATCTTTGTTAATTTTGCTTTTTCCCATTTGTTCCCCTAATATTATTCTGTTAAAAACTTGATCTCATTTCGGAAACTTGTATCATAAGCCGGTTGCTCAGCTTCCAATCGTTGGAGTTTTTTGTTGCATAAACACTGCCATAACCCGTAATTCCAATGCAATATTTGATATCAAAATCCTCTGTGGCTTTGATGATGTCTTCAAACGCAATCTTTCCATCAAAGTTCCGAGTAGAGAATAAATCTCCATTTTCAGTTGGACTTGGATCTTATTTCAAAGCTTTAATTCTATATCGTCGAAATAGGGTGAACATCACAAACGCAAAAGTAGAGACAAAAAATAACAAAGTTGGAACCAGAATAACAACAGATAGATTGTGCTTCACTAATTTGCTATTTCTTTCCTTGTTTACAGTTGGAGATGAAGGACAAGGACGAAAGCCTTGAATGGAACCACATAAATCCTTGTTGCCTGCAAATGTATCGCGTGTAAAATGCAATAATCCATATGGAATGTGACCCCTCAGTGAATTAATGACAAATTGAGGTTCCACACCGAAAACGGAATTTCGGGAATCATGCCCGTTAGATTATTCCAACAGAGATCTAAGATGCTTAAATGAGTTAAATTCCCAAATTGGGAAGGTATCACTCCTTGGAGAAGGTTATGGCTAAGATCAATGTTTTGGGAATTGAGTTGAGAAGGTATATCTCCACTAATGATGTTATGGCTTAGATCAAGCTGGTTTAGAGACAAGCCACCAATTTGCAGGGGAATCTTTCCACTCAAGTTATTGTTTGCCAAAATTAAGTCTGTTAAATTTGACAAATTACCAATCTGAGTTGGAATGGGTCCACTCAATTTGTTGTCTGAGAGATCTAAGTATATCAGGGTATTCAAACTCCCAATGGGGTATGGGACCTTCCAAAAGATTCGAAGCCATGTGCAGAAAAATTAAATTGGGTAAATGAAGTAAAGATGATGGGATGGAATTGGGAACGTGATTGGAATAAAGAGTTAACACCATTAGATTCGTCATATTTCCAATTTCATAAGGGATGGAACCATGTAAAAGATTTGTGTCAAGGTACAGCCCCTGCAAATTGGTCAAATAACATAGAGATGAAGGGATTGAGCCAGTGATTTCGGTATTAGAAATCCCCAACTCAGCGAGATTTTTTAATTTTTCCAATATCTGATGGAATGAAACCTTCAAAAAGATTTGAGTCAAGCCGCAAACTACTAAAGCTGGATAAAAGACCTAGAAATGAAGGGATTTGACCACTCAAGTTATTGTAACTAAGATCTATGTAAGACAACTTCCCAAGATTTCTAATTTCTAATGGCATGGAACCATTTATTTTATTTTGATAAAGAGAGAACGATTCCAGTCTGGATAACTTACCCAAATTTTGTGGGATTGGACCAACAAGCATATTAGAAGATAGATCCAATGTAACCAAATTTGTCAGTCTCCCAATTTCTTGTGGAATGGATCCGTTAAGTTGGTTGTCATCAAGAACCAACGATGCAAGATTGGTTAACTTGTTGACAGAAGATGGGATTGGACCAACAAGCATGTTGCTTGAGAGATGGAGATTAACCAAACTCTTCAGCTTTCCAATATTTGGTGGAATGGAACCGTAGAGCTGGCAGTTTCCGAAATGGAGAGTCATTAGCTTTTTCAGGTTCCGTATTTGGAGAGGGATGATGCTCTGCAATGAATTAGAGGTCATAATCAAGTGGGTGAGATTGGTCAAAAGACCAATAGCTAGGCATATGAACAATGAGGTTCCTCGTCAAATTTACCGAAACAAGATTCTCCATCTTCTCGATTTCCAAGGGAATGGAATGAATTTCATTATAAGAAACATCAAGCACTGCCAATTGAGTAAGGTTTCCAAGTGAAGAAGGTAGCTCACCTCTAAGATTATTTGAGGACAGGTTGAGGCACTTGAGTTTCGAAAGTGCACCTATTTGAGGCGTTATACTCCCATTTAGACGATGGCCACTAAGATCAATCTCGATGACACTTCCAGTTGCACTGCATCTGACACCAGGCCACATACAATGTTCGACATCACTCTTGCTATAGTTACTCCACCACCCTGTTTCCCTAATGCTTTTGCCTCTGCTACAAGAGATTCTAAATCATCGTTTGTTGCTCTCCTAATTCCACTCCTCATTACAATTGTGGAAAGCAAAAAGAGCGTAGAGATACTAGTGTGAAAGTAGGATTTCATAGCTATTAATTAGGTAATGATTGATGCTTCACTCCCAATTCTCAAACTGTATTTTATTTAAATACATATAAAAACTAATTTAATTTTATTAGATATTATATTTAAGTCTTTAGTCATTGTCTCACACAAATTGATTAGTATTATGCTATTGAATTGTCTTCGTCTTTTAGGTGTAAACTGGAAGTTGTAGCGGATGTTCTGTGTTGCTTCGTAAAAGTTTCTAAGGAGAAAAAGCGATGCTCTTTTATCAAGTCCTTCCTAAATCTCTCTTTCTGTCTTACCTTCGTTTCTTGTTTTGGAGAAGGTAATTAATTTAAATTAAGTTGTGTCTTCAAGATTGATCAACTGGGCAAAGTAAATTCTTGTGAGATATATCTATTTTTTTTCCTTCTAAATTTTATCACTTATAAGAATATAATTTTAAATTCAATTAGAGATAATTCATTGAAAGGTATTGCAATTGGAGATTGTGTATAGGAACAATGATCGGTAAATTATAAAATAAAATAATTTAATAAAAAATACACAAGATCCTAATAAAGATGGATCATTGTTTAGAAGGATCAATCCTTTAAAAATGAAAATATTCCTGTTTAATTATTTATATTACTAATAGGTAAAATGGCGAGATAATCTTAGTAGAAATTCTACCATTAATAAATGAAGTGATTTGAAATCAGCCATTTTTGCATAAAAGTAGCTACCTTTTTTGTTCTTAGGGACAAAAACACATCATTATCATGTAGGAAGAAACAAGGGAGTGGATATACATGTACGTGGAAAAGTCGAGTGTATTTGTCTTCCAATTTTTTTCCATGGAATGTTAACTCAGAACGCCCCCTCTTAGAAATGGATTGATTATTTTTAGTTATTTATATATTGTTCCTTTTATTCTTTTTATTATCAATGGTAAAAGTGTAGAAATAATCTTAGTAAAAATTCTACCATTATTAATGAAGTGATTGGAAAGGAACCATACTTAAGAAATGTTGTTTGAATTGGAACGGATCAATTGGTTAGATTGTATTGATCTGGTTAAAAGGTTAAAATAATTGACTCATAAATCGGTACAAATTAATTCAATTGAGCTAAAAAGAACTCGATTGAACGGATTAAACTGTGTTTTTTTATGAACTTTTTAATGATTTATATAATTAAACTAGAAGAATGGATGAAATAAAAATTAATGACCTCGTCGATTTGACCAATTATTTGATTATGAAAATATTGCGCTTTTTCCTTCTAAAACAACGTCACTATCATGCAACGTGTAACAGGGGTTTGGATATATGTGCTTGTAGAAAAGTGTAGTGAAGCCAACTCAAGATTTCCAAAGATATAGTAGCTTGACTAACTACTTTCGACCGTCTCTACACTTATTCATACATTTTCTCATATTACTATTGCATTGCGATTAATGTTGGGGCAGATGCAGTTATAGAGAAAAAAGAACATTGATAAAAATGTTTTTGTTATAAAATAAAGAGAGATAGAGAGAATAAAGAACAAAAAAAATATAAAAGTAATAGAGAATGTCCTTTATTAATCAAAATGGGTAATTACAATACTTCATCAGAATCTCTATTTATAGGCATAAGAAATATAAAAGAAGTAGAGATCTAATTTTAATAACTATTAGGATTTAAAGTACATCAAAACTTTATCTTAATCATGATGGACATCCACTTAATAAGATATTCATAACACTCCCCCTTGGATGTCCATTGGTAGATAATGTGCCTCGTTAAAACCTTATAGGAAAAACCCTGTGGGATAAAAACCTAATGAGGGAAAAAAAAGTACACAATCTATAATACGAATAATATGTTGCCTCATTAAAAACCTTACCAGGAAAACCAAATGGGACAAAACCTCGGTTAAGGGAAAAATAGTACCAAATGGGACAAAATCTCGGTTAAGGGAAAAAGAGTACAATGCGTGTTTACTCCCCCTCATTAAAACATCACATACTTTCTCATATTCTACGTATTCAATCTTGAAAACTAGTTTTTCAAATGACTATTTAAATGTATTTGCTAAGCATTTATATTACCATTCTTTTAAAAGTAATGAGTGAGGGAAATTTGGGGAAATATATTTTGATCTCTTTAGGAGATTCAACAATAATAATAACAAACTTTAATCATGATTCTTATAAAAAACAAAAATAGGTATTTTGGATCATTTTATAATCCTCTTTCAACTACTCAAATTTACCACATATGTTCAAATTATTTCAATTCATTTAAATGAATAATTTTTCGAGAATTTCAATATGCTTCTAGCATTCTAAATCCTTTAAGGATTTTAATATAAACATTAATATATAGTGATTCATGAAAGGTTGCAACAATAACCATTAGACTTAAGTTAAATTTTTTATGAATTGTCAATTTAATAATATATCTAAAGGTTATTGCATCCACCACAAAAGAATATTATATCTTTTCATAATCAATGCCAGGATTTAGCAAAAAAAATTATATTTTTATTCCGCTTTTGCAAAACTACTTCAATTGCACCCTCACTAGCTTTATACCTTTAGATATTTGGACTACTGGTTCAAAAACTCCACGAATTTAATTGTACTGGAGTTGCGTCTTTCTATTTTGATCAATTTATTCCATATCTATATTTCTCAATAGATTTATGCAAGATCTTCCTTTTATTTCATTATTTCAACAATAATATTGCATGCAAAATCATTGCCAACCACTTTTATTATTCGGTTCCACATTTTCTCGAATTGACATAATTTATCGAGATCTCTTATTTTCATTATTTTAATCTTTAGTTTTAGGTACCTAAATCTATTCTAGAGTTTTACTTATTAGTTTTGTCTTGGGTCTCTTCTGGAGCACCCGCCTCCACTATATGACCATCGAGAAAAATTTTTATCTTTGGAACCGATCAATCAATTATTTATAATATGATTCTATATTTTTTTTCAAAATCTTTTGAAGTCGTCCCACAGATCAAATTCTTTGGCACCTTAAACTTTCACCCTTACAACTTCATCTTCGGGATGTTGAAAGATTCAATCTCAGAATGGATTATGGTTCTTATTCCCGATCTTTGATTTATTGTACAAGCATGGGTAAAGTATGGATTTGGTAAGAAACTTTTATATTTCGACCATATGTTCATTTTTAATTAAGGTATGTATGTCTACTATTAATTTTTATTTGACATAAATTTCACATTCGATGGTATTTTATTTTTGCCTTTCTAGGTTAATTTTTTATTATGTAAAAGACATAATTGTTAATTTGATATGTTTGCTATTAATATGATATGTTTTCTCTATTATTATTTTTGGTAAATCATTCTTTTGAAGTTTTTTAATTAAGTTATATTATCATAATATTTAGATGTTTTGATTATGAAATTTTGTTATTAAATATGCTTGAAATTTTAATTATGGTGGAAAGTGTTATTAACCTATCATTGTTGATTAAAAGGAAATTTGATAGGATCTTTTTAGTCTTATTAACTTGCTAATATTGAATGATTGTATGATATCTCATTAAATTGACTTTATAAATATCTTATTAGAGCAACATAAGATTTTATAATATATATGTGATATTGAAATTTGGAACAATGTGTATCGGATAATTTTCAAGCATCATACACAAAAATTTTGATTGTTTATTAAATGATTTTTACAATTAGATTATAAATGTTATTACGAAAATAAAATTGTTTTACTACTTGTAATAGTGCTCGTGATAATAGTCAAGGTGATGACGATGATGTTAAAGATCTTCCGGTATATTTTACTATGTTTTATTTATTATATCATGTTTATTATAATTAGAGACTAATCATGACAACATGAATAGATAGATTTTGATTTGAAATCTCACGGATGTTTGCGATGGTGATTATGAAATAAAGAATCTATTGGGATGTTTATAAGTCCGTCCTACTAGATTTGTTGTATTCCCCAAAGTGAATGTAAACATAAAGAAAATAAAAGATATACTCATGGACCACTAAAAGTGGGAACAGAGTAATAAATAATAGAACAATGAGAGTTCTCAATATAACTTTTCAATGGGTAAAGATAACTTATGTTGTCAATGTGATATGAAAGATTATTGGCCACATATGTGGCGTATGCCCAAATATTTTGTTTCTATAAATATTCTTTGAGGAATGATATGAAAACGTAGTAATGAATTCTATCATTATAGATAGAAAATATTTATCTTATTTGGTCTGAAACAAACAAATATTATTCCAATATTTGATAGTACAAAGTTAGTTGAAAGCTCCGTAAGAGCTAATATATTACTATCTAAAAAGCACAAAATTTGTGATGGTTAATACATTACTTTTAAAAGTTATTTGTAATGGATCTCATATTGAGATTGTGAATGAGGAAAATATTATATTTCATATGAATAAAAAGGAATTGGGTTATTAATTTATATTTATTTTATAATCTTTGTAATATTCTTTTGTCATCATCCCTATTAAAGGGTTGGAAGCAAAATATTTGATTGTGAAAGATCTACTCATGACCAATAATAGAATATGATAATTCTATCTAAAGCTTATTATGGTTGGATGCACCTAAAGTTACAAGTTTTTTTGAAAACTGTGAGTATAACTCTACAGTATTCAGAATAAATTCTCAATTAAAATTACGTGGTAAAATATTACTGATGAGAACTTGCAAGAGAGAAAACTTATGTATGAAAAGTCATTGGTTACGTACCTGTTGTACACCTGGAAAATAAGATACACTCTCAAAGTTTGCTATTAATAGATTTTTGGGCATTTGAAGATTTTAGCATATTCCCTGAAGTGAATACTACATATAATTATATAGAAATTATATTTATGGACTTAGTGGCATTATAGACTTCACATTTATTTAGACATTTCCGAAGTAAATGTCACAATAGAACTTATATGTGGATACAAATTAAAAGGAATGATAATAAAATTATCAATTTGTTACAATTTAGTACAATTGAAACACATGTTAAAGTAAACTAAAAGTTTACTAATACAAATGTGTTTACTACTTGGCATGACCAGTTAGACCATCCTGGATCATATATGATGCAAAAATTAATTGTGAATTCATATGGACATCCATTAAAGAATCTTCTGATTCTTTAATTTAAAGAATTCTCATTTGTTGATTCTTTTCAATAAAAATTGGTTCTTAGAAACTCACTAGCTAAAGTTGAGATTTAATGTCTTGCATTTCTAAAATGAATATGGGCCCATTCATCAACCATGTGGATGATTTTGATATTATATGATTTTGGTAGATGCATCTACAAAATAATCACATGCGTTATCAACTAGCAACCTTCCGTTTGCGAGATTGCTTGTTTAAATGATTATATTCGGATTATGTAATTAAAACAATTCGTCTTGCTAATGTTGGTGAGTTTACATCCCAAGTTTTTAATGATTATTGCATGTCAATTGGGATAAAAGTTTAACATCATGTAGCTCATATTCACACACAAAATGATTTAGTTGAATTGTTTATCAGATGCCTCCAACTGATAGCTAAATCATTACTTATGAGAACAAAACTTTTTATTTTAGCATGAGATTATATTGATTTACATGTTGTACGCATCAAGCCAATAAATTATAAATACTCTCCATTATAATTGATTTTTGGTCAAAAGCCAAATATTTCCCATATTATAATTTTTGGATGTGCAGTATATGTTCCAACTGCTCCACCATAACACACAAAGATGGGCGATCATAAGAGATTAGGAACCTATATTTATATGAGTCTTCTTATAATATTTTTGAGCTATTAATTCGATATTTAGTTATGTCATGAGTTGTCAGTTTTCCCAACATTAGAGGGAGAGGATAAAAAGCTGGATTAATAAAGTACTTGAAATGGATTATCAATGTATAATATCATCATACAAAGCAATGTGAACCAGAAGTTCAACAGATGATTCATTTTACAAATCAACTGCTAGATTCATTAAATCTCACATACCAGCTAAAAATGATCCAATATGAATTGATGTCCTAATAGGGCAAACTGTTAGTGCAAAAGAAAGTAATCCATGCCTAAACCGTGGAAGACCGGTTGGTTCCAAAGATAAAAATCCTCATAAAAGGAAAGGAGCAAATACTCAAGGTGATTATATCATGGAGACAAGTTCTCAAGAAGAGGCCAATGATATAACTAATTATAATCATAAAACCCCAGAAGGGATTCAAGTACCTGAAAATGATGATAACGAAGAGATCTCGATAAGTTATGTTACTTCAGGGAAAAGATAGAACTGGAAAATATAGTTATATATAAAGTTATGTTACCCATAGTGCTCAGGCCTTAATTGAAGACTGAAATTGGAATAGCTCTAGAAGGCAATCGACAACAACTTGAGTAATAGATTTGGAGTGACCTTATTATAAAAATGAATCTCATTTGTATTAACCAATTTTTGTTTGATAAGAAGTATTAAAACAATTCTTGTGGTTTGATTTTGTAAATGCCTTATATTTTCTCACTATACAACCTTGGGAAACTTATTATTTTTGTAAAGTTGTTTTAGGTAGTTCATACACTTTATATTTGTTAATTATTTAGAGAAATTATATGAGCAATTTTAAATGTAAAAGTTTTAGTGAACATGGGATGTATGATTTTGAAGTAAATTTCATACATGTATGCAATGGTTCATAATAAGAGATTGGGAATGTATATTTATATGAGTCTCCTTATAATATTTTTAAGATATTAATTCGAGATTTAATTATGACATGAGTTGTCAGTTTTTCCAACATTCGGGGGAGAGGATAAAAAGCTAGATTAATGAAGTACTTGAAATGAATTATCAATGTTAAAAGATTTGCATAATCAAAATACTTCAAATCTGACCGGAACCCCACTTATTGATGACTTACTTGGAGATGGTATAGATGCTGGTTTGAGTCCCAACAAACAGAAATATGATGATGATCCCTTTGTAGGTGTCTCATTTCACTCTGGCGAGGGTAGAGAAAATGTAGACGATCTTTTCTCTAGGATGATTATAGATGAAAAGTTAGTTGGCAATGGTAATCATGTGGCCGTTAATAAAAAATCTAAACTAATTGATATCTTTGGGACCAATTCTGAAGCTCCATTCGAGCCAGAGAATAAAACAAATTTTGTTAATGATTTAATGGTTGGCTTGTCAGTGAATGAGAATCCACCTAATTTGAAGTAGAAAGGAATTACTTTTAAGGCCCTTGAAAATATATTTGCCAATATTAACACTCATTTTAGCCAACAAGCTTTTAATGATACTTTGAGCGGCATCTTTGGTTCTCAAGCCACGGGGATAAATAAAACTCTGATGTTTCCTTTAGGAACCATGCCATATGCTATTCCTCCCAGAATAAATTTGAACCTAGCCTTTTCCTCTCAGCCTATGAATTATGGTGCTATGGGGAGTTTCTTTGCACAGTAACAATTGTTGCTACAATGTTTAACTTACAACAGTTTGGTAATCTTAATGCACAAAATGCTGGGATTAATCATGTTTCCAGTAGATCAAATGGAGGATCACCTCTGCCTGATATTTTCTAGTCAAATTTGCCAACTCAAACAGCTAGTTCTATGAAGAACAATTCTTGAAAAGAGTGTACAAACTATAATACGCATAATATGTTACCTTATTAAAGACCTTACAAGGAAAACCCAATGGTAGAAAACCTTGGTTAAGGGAAAAAGAGTATAACGCGTATTTACTCCCCCTCATGAAAACATCATATACTTTCTCATATTATACGTATTCAATCTTGAATACTAGTTTTTCAAATGATTATTTGAATGTACTGTTAAGCATTTATATTACCATTCTTTTAAAAGTCATGAGTGAGGGAAATTTGGAGGAAATATATTTTGATCTCTTCAGAGATTCAACAATAATCATAACAAACTTTAATCATGATTCTTTTATGAAAACACAAATAGGTATTTTGGATAATTTTATAATCCTCTTTCGACTACTATTCACTAAGTCAAATTTACCACATATGTTCAAATTATTTCAATTCATATAAAAGAATAATTTCTAGAATTTCAATATGCTTCTACATCCTAAATATTTAAAGGATTTTAATATAAAATTTACTATATAGTGATTCATAAAAGGTTGTAATGACAACGATTAGACGCAAGTTAAATCTTTTATGAATTGTGAAAATAATGTCTAAAGGTTATTGCATCCACCACAAAAGAATATTATATCTTTTCATAATCAATGTAAGTACTTAGAGAAAAACTTCATATTTTTATTCCACTTTTACAAATCTATTTCATTTGCACCCTCACTAGCTTTATACCTACGAAATTTTGCAGGATGTGATGAAGGAGAAGACCGCCGCTGGATTATGGAAGAGGTTGGAACAAATATGTATGTCGAAAACTCTAACTAGCAAGCTGAATATGAAGCAGCGTCTTTATGCTCATCGTTTGGAGGAAGGTGCATCTGTGCACGAACACTTAACAGTGTTTAAAGAAATTCTCTCAAACTTGGAGGCCATGGAGGTTCAGTATGATAAGGAAGATCTAGGGTTGATTCTACTTTGTTCATTGCCCCCGTCTTATTCAACCTTTAGAGATACGATTTTATATAGCCGCGAGTCTCTCACAGTTGATGAAGCATCTTGTGGTTAAAATCGACTCTCAGGGAGAGGGTCTTATTGTTCGTGGGAGACAAGATCGAAATGTTGATGATGATCGTGGAAGGACACATGAACGGAATCCTCGCAGTAAATTTAAGAGTAGATCGAAGTCTTTAAACAGAGGTAAAACTTGCAACTTCTGCAAAAAGAAAGGGCACATTAAATATAAGTGCTATAAGCTACAAAATAAGATCAAAAGGGAGGCTGCGAATCAAAATGAAAAATAATTAGAAAATTCTGGTAAAGCTGATGTTGTAGAAGACTACAGTGATGGTGAACTTCTAGTCGCTTCTGTCAATAATTATAAAGCGAGCGAGGAGTGGATCCTTGATTTGGGTTGCACCTTCCACATGAGTCCCAATCGGGATTGGTTTACAACTTACGAAACAGTGTCTGAAGGTATTGTTTTGATGGGAAATAATGCTTCATGTAGAATTGAAGGTGTTGGAACAATTAGAGTTAAGTTGTTTGATGGAGTCGTCAGAACACTTAGTGACGTACGACATGTTCCAGAATTAAAGAGAAATTTAATTTCGCTGAGTACTCTTGATTCAAAAGGGTATAAATACATAGCTGAAAGTGGGGTTTTGAAAATTTCCAAAGGTTCCCTCATTGTGATGAAAGGGCAGAGAAAGACTGCCAAGTTATATGTTTTGTAAGGTTCTACTGTTACTGGTGATGCAGCTGTCTCATCCTCTTCCTTGTTAGATGATGATATTACTAAAATTTGGCATATGCGCCTAGGGCATATGAGTGAGAATGGTATGGCAGAATTGAGCAAAAGAGGACTTCTTGATGGGCAAGAAATTTGCAAACTGAAGTTTTGTGAGCACTGCATTTTTGGGAAGCAAAAGAGAGTTCGATTCACCAGAAGAATCCATAACACGAATGGAACATTAGAGTATATTCATTCTAATCTCTAGGGGCCATCTAGAGTGCCTTCGAGAGGTGGAGCTAATTATATGCTAACTTTTATTTATGATTTTTCCAGAAAAATGTGGGCGTTCTTCTTGAAGCAGAAAAGCGATGTGTTTTCCGCATTTAAGTCTTGGAAAACCATGATTGAAAAACAAACAGGGAAGCAAATAAAATACCTCCGCACAGACAATGGCTTAGAGTTCTGTTCTGATAAGTTTAATAAATTGTGCAAGTCAGAAGGGATCATGAGACATTTGACAGTTTGTCATACTCCACAGCAAAACGGTGTTGTAGAACGAATGAATAGAATGATCATGGAGAAGGTTCGATGTATGTTGTCAAATGCCAACTTACCAGAGTCATTTTGGGCCGAAGCAGCCTCTATTGCATGTTTTTTGATCAATCGATCTCCATCCGTTGCCATTGAGAAAAAGACTCCACAAGAGGTATGGTCTGGTAATCCTGCTGACTATTCTGATTTAAAGATTTTTGGTTGTCCTACGTATGCTCATGTTGATAATGGAAAATTGGAACCAAGATCTATTAAATGTCTTTTTCTTGGTTATAAAGCTGGTGTAAAAGGGTATAAGTTATGATGTCCTGAAAATAGAAAAGTTGTGATTAGCAGAGATGTTGTTTTTGATGAAACTGCTATGCTACCTAACTTATCTCTTAAAGACTCTTCCAATAAAGAAAATCAAAAGCAGGTGGAACATTAGATTAATCTAGAATCTACAACAGAGTTGACTAATAAAGCCAGTACAAAAATTCAAAATAGAGTTGCTTCTTCACCACAATACTCTATTGCCAAAAATAGAACTAGAAGAGAAATTAAACCTCCAAAAAATTATGCCGAGACTGATCTAGTTGCTTATGCTTTAAATGTTACTGAAGATATAGATGCAAACCAAGAGCCATCTAATTATTCTGAGGCGGTTAGTTGTGAAGACTCAGAAAAGTAGATGTTTGCTATGCAATAGGAGATGGAATCACTACACAAAAATAAAACATGGGATCTTGTGAAACTTCCTAAAGGTAAAAAGGTTGTTCGTTGTAAATGAGTGTTTAAGAAGAAAGAAGGGACTTCAAGAGTTGAAGAACCCAGATATAAAGCAAGGCTTGTTGTAAAGGGTTGCAGTCAAATTCCAGGAGTGGACTTCACAGATGTGTTCTCTCCAGTTGTGAAGCATAGTTCAATTTGAGATTTGCTTGGTATTGTGGCTATGCATGATTTAGAGCTTGAGCAGTTAGATGTAAAAACTGTATTTTTGCATAAAGAACTTGAAGAGGATATTTACATGCAAAAACCAGAGGGTTTTACAATCTCAGATAAAGAGGACTATGTTTGCTTGCTGAAAAAGTCCCTTTACGGTTTGAAACAATCACCAAGACAGTGGTATAAGAGGTTTGATTCCTTTATGACTTCTCATGATTTTAAAAGAAGTAGCTTTGACAGTTGTGTTTACTTTAAGAAAAAAATGATGGTTCTTTTGTGTATCTACTCCTTTATGTTGATGACATGTTGATAGCAGCGAAAGATAAATGAGAGATAAGAAAGGTCAAAGCCCAACTAAATGAAGAATTTGAGATGAAAGACTTGAGACCAGCAAAGAAGATACTTGGTATGGAGATTCTTAGAGATAGAAAAGAAAGTAAATTGTACCTAAGACAGAAGGGGTACATTGAGAAAGTTCTTTGCAGATTCAATATGCAGAATGCTAAGCCTGTTAGCACTACTTTAGCAACCCATTCAGACTTTCATTGGTTTTGTCTCCACAATCAGATGATGAGATTGAGTACATGTCACATGTTCCATACTCTAGTGCAGTAGGATCTCTCATGTATGCCATGGTTTTTTCACGTCCAGATTTATCATATGCAGTTAGTGCAGTTAGCAGATACTTGGCGAATCTCGATAAAGAACATTGGAAAGTAGTTCAGTGGTTTTAAGATACTTACGAGGTACTACTGATGTTTGCTTACAGTTTGGAAGAACTAGAGATGGAGTCATTGGGTATGTTGATGCTGATTTTGCTGGAGACCTCGATAGAAGAAGATCACTCACAGGTTATGTCTTTACAATTGGAGGTTGTGCAATCAGTTGGAAAGCCACTTTGCAAACTACAGTCGTTTTGTCTACCACTGAAGCTAAGTACATGGTGATTACTAAGACTTGTAAAGAAGCTATTTGGTTGAAGGGACTCTTTAGTGAACTCAATGAAGACCTTCAAATCAATATAGTATTTTGTGACAGTCAGAGTGTCATCTTCTTTACAAAAGATCAACTGTTTCATGAGAGAACAAAACACATTAATGTTTGGTATCATTTTGTTCGTAATATTATTGCTCGTGGTGATATTGTTGTGAGCAAAATTAGTACTCATGAAAATCCTACAGATATATGACTAAGTCACTTCCTATAACCAAGTTTGAGCACTGCTTAGACTTGGTTGGTGTTCATTGTTGAAAATAAACCCTTAAGGGGTTTTATGGAAGAGGTGGAGAAACTTGTTCGTTGAGAGTCGCGATGAAGAACTTGTTCATTAAGAATTCGTGTCAAGGTGGAGATTGTTCGAATTAAGTGACCCAAATCCTTATTTAAATTAAATACTGTGGTAAAATAAAATAAAAGTAAAATCCCTATAGAATTATACTTCTTTTATTTTATTTTAGAATAAGGTTTTTTAAACCTTATTAAACTTCATCTATTTGATATTATTAAAATAAGGAGTTTCACTCCTATTAGAATAAGGTTTACAAGCCTATAAATAGGCATAGTCTACTCCTCTTGTAATTAATTCGAATTTGACATAGTGAATTTTCTTCTCCTCTACCTGTGGTTTTTTCCAGAAAGGGTTTCCACGTAAAATCTGTGTGTTCTTTATTTTTCTATTTCTTTTTCTTTGTGATATATTACCGACATTATATTTTTCTCATATAGCAATAGTGGTTCATATGAAATATAATATTTCCTCATTCACAATCTTAATATAAGATCCATTATAAATATATTTTAAAACCAAAGGATTAACCATCACAAGACATTAATATATTAGCTCTTTTGGAGCTTTCGACTAATTTTCTACTATCAAATATTGGAATAATATTTGTTTGTTTTAGTACCAAATAAGATAAATATTTTCTCTATATAATTATAGAATTTATAACTACATTCTCATATCCTTCCTCAAAGAATATTAATAGAAACAAAATATTTGGGCATATGCCACATATGCGGCCAATAATTTTTCATATCACATTGATAACATAAGTTATCTTTACACTTTGAAGAGTTACCTTGAGAACTCTCATTGTTCTCTTATTTATTACTATGTTCCCACTTTTAGTGGTTCATGATTTTTTTTATGTTTGCATTTACTTCAGGGAATGCAATAAATCTAATAGGATAGACTTCTAAACGCCTCCATTGATTCTTTATTTCGTAATCACCATCACAATACATGTGTGGATTTCAAATCAAAATCTATCTAATTATGTTGTCATGATTAGTCTCCAATCACATCCTCAATTACAACAACAATCATGATCTTCATATTTTTATTTTTCATAATTGTTATGTCTTGATATATTCACTTTAGGGAATAAAGCAAAACTAGTGGAAAGAATTTCATTGTTTTCATTAGTAACTTATTATTTTGCTTAACCATTAGAAGGTATGAGACATTCGAAAATCTTGTTAAAGTCATTTTCACAATATTACTACTTGAGAGCACATTAGATATTTCAATCATATAGTGTAATATATTCCTTTGGGAAATATATATAATACAAACACATGAGTATCTCATGTTATTTTTATATATGATTTTAATGTAAAACACATGAAGATTTTACTCAACATATATCTTCTTGATCTGAAAAATAATATTATATTTTACAAAATTTTGCGTCACAAGGAGCTAAAATATAAGCTCTTAAAGAGCTTTTTACAGTTTGATGCAATATTAGCTCTTCAAGAGCATATAATCATTTTATTATATAACCTTAATGAATGCTTAATTTATTTTAAATAAAATTTTATTTATTCATACAAAATAAAATTAATAGGTATAAATAAAACATATATTAAATGTAACAAATAATAGATTCATGTCAAATTAAAATAAACATTGTGGTTAGATAATATATATTTTATATATCATATTATAATGTCAAATTAAAATGACTTTATATAAAAATAAACAAAATTTATAAAATTATATAAAATCAAACAAATAAAATTTATATAAAAGTAAACAAAATGTATAAATTTTAATTTTATCCAATATATTACATTTTAAGTAATATATTAGCAATTAAAATTTCAAAATTCTTATTCGTGTTCATCGGATCGAAGAATTCAAATATAAAATTCTAAGATTCAAGTTCAATCATACTTCACTTTTAAAGTTTAAATTCCAATCAAGATAAAATAAAAAATTTCAATCTTATTCGATTGGGTATATTTGCCTCGATTTCAAACTCGATAATTTCTAATCAAATTCAAGTTTAAAATAAATAAAATTAATTACGAATATTAAAATGAAAAACTTGATAAGCGTTACAAGCTACTCGAATTAAATATTACAATGCTTGAGTTTAACTTGCTCAATACCTAAAGCTTAATTTTATAATTACGAAGCATAAATATTTTATGTAATCCCTACTCACATGTAAATCTTTTTCCTCAATTATAATATTTTATAATCTTTAACATGATTCTTTCTATGAACATAATTAGTATTTATTTAATTCATCAAAGAATAATCAAATCAAAAAATGAATAATAAATATGGCAGTTAAAATTCTTATATTGAAACTGTTGATTCCAATAACTTGAGAAGGGAAATTTGAGGGATTGATTAAATCAGGAATAGGATAACCCTGCATGAGCTTTATAATTAAACACTCCTCTAGAAATAATTTCCAACATTCCAATAATGGAGCTGAATGCGAAACTTTACTTTGTTTTACAACTTTAATTAATGTAAATATTTTTTGTATCCCTACCAATTTCAAATATAGTAAATTGATCATGCAAAACTATAAAATAATCTCCCAAATATTATTAAAATTACAAAATTTTATAAAGAAAAGGTATAGAAAATTTTCAAAATTTAAAAAAATTGTATAAACTTCTTAAAATTTCTTTAAAATTATAGAAAAATGTTAAATTATATAGTTTTAAAAATTCCAAAATAATAAATTAGAGTCCTTAAACAAGTAAAATATCAAATTAAGTTTATCATACCAAATTATCTTTTATTTTCTCCTATTTTTCTTTGAAAGAGTTTTGAAATATATATAGCCTCAAATTTGTGTGCTCTAACTTGTAATTTAGTCATATTGTCAACAAAATTCAATTTGGCCTATTTAATTTTTTAAAATCTAACTCAAATAAATTTATTTGATTTGATTCGACTCAAATTTCATTTAACATGACTCGATTTAGGGAAAAAATTGAGTTTGGATGATAAAATAGAACTTGTCAACTCAACTAACTCTAAATGTTTCCACTCTATTCGTTTCGACTCAACTCGATCAAACACTTACCCTACTCACTCATTTTTTTCCCAATTGCTACTAATTTTTGGAGAAAAAAAAGAACTTTTGGTGAAAACAATTTCAATGCTAAATGCAAAATAATATCATTCTATTATTTTGTTACCTTGTTACTACAAAATAATATTATTCTATTACTCAGCTACTTGCAAAAACAATGTGGACCCATTTTTATTTTTTTTTTAAATAATTATTTGATTCGGAACAATGCAAAGAAAGAAATTTCTTCATGTTGACTTAATAGTTCATATGGAGAAAAATATATATGATGTGAAAATAGCATATGCTTATACATGACTGACTATTAGGGATTTGCAGAACATGATCCATTTTAATTTGTTTCAACTTTTACCTGTTTATGGTAAAACCATTAGTCAAGGTTAGAGTGATTGGCAGAACATGGTTGGTAGTCTCAGATGAACTTTTGTAAGACTACTGATTAAGCAAGTTCTGCATTTTCTATCATTTGAAAGATAGAAAATCTTCAGTGTTTATAACAAAACAACTTCAGCACTTGATAATTCTTTTCACTATATGCATAAACTGTTGCTAATCTTTAACCACAAGCATTTGAAAAATAGCTAATATGCCACTTTTCATTATGGTTTAAGAATCGGAGTCTAATTTTCAATACCTATAAGGCATACTTACAAACCAAGGTAGATAAAATAGTAGAATAACAAAACAAGAATAGACTCAAAGTTTGGAAACCTGGTGCAATATATCCGTAGGTTCCAACAAGCATTGTTTGATTAGATGAACCAGGATAAGTGAGTCTAGCTGTGCCAAATTCAAGACACAAGCCACAAGATTGGAATTCAATAAAATGTGTTCTACTATATGTCAATAACGGTAGTAGGAATAATCACCAAGCAATAAGAAAAAAAATAAGAGTACGTAGATTTTACGTGAAAAACCCTTATCAGGAAAAACCAGGGGCAAAGGAGGAGAAATTCACTAATGTTGAAAAACAACAATACAAGAGGTTTGCGGCTATCTGCAATTTTGAAGGGTTAAAACAACCCGTCTAATAGAAGAAGTATAGTCCTATACGGATTCAACTAGTGTGGCAAGGTTCGTAACCTGTGATCACTATGTTCTCAATTTCAGTAGTAGACAAAATAATTGTAGTCTACAAAAGTGACTTTCCAACTAATGGCACAACCCCCAATAGTAAAGATGTACACCGTGAGAGACCTTCCTTTATCAAGGTCTCCAGCAAAATCATAATCAATGTACCTAATGACTCCATCTCTAGTTCTTCCAAACTGTAAGCAAACATCAGAAGTACCTCGTAAGTATCTGAAAATCCACTAACCTGCTTTCTAGTGTCCCTTATCAGCATTCGCCATGTATCTACTAATTACACTAACTGTATATGATAAATCTGGACGTGAGCAAACCATTGCATACATAAGGGATTCCACTGCACTAGAATATGGAACCCCGTGACATGTAGTCAATCTTATCATCTGATTGCGGAGACAAGACTGATGAAAGTCTGAAGTGGGCTGCTAATGGAGTACTAACAAGCTTAGCACTTTGCATATTGAACCTGCAAAGAACTTTCTCAATGTACTCTTTCTGACTTAGATAAAATTAATATGCTTTTCTATCTCTGAGAATCTCCATCCCGAGTATCTTCTTTGCTGCTCCCAAATCTTTCATCTCAAATTCTTTACTAAGCTGGGCTTTGACCTTTCTTATCTCTCATTTATCTTTGGTTGCTATCAACATGTCATCAACATAAATGAGTAGATATACAAATGAACCATCACTACTCTTCTTATAATAAACACAACTATGAAAACTGCTTCTTTTGAAATCATGAGTAGTCATAAATGAATTAAACTTCTTATACCACTGCCTAGGTGACTATTTCAAGCCAAAAAGAGACTTTTTCATCAAGCAGACATAGTCCTCCTTTTCTGAGACTATGAAACCCTCTAATTGTTGCATGTAAATGTCTTCCTCAAGTATTCTATGCAAGAATGTTGTTTTCACATCTAACTACTCAAGCCCCAAATCATACATGTCTATAATATCAAGCAAGACTAGAATCAAACTATTCTTAACAATTGAAGAAAAAAATCTATGAAGTCTACACCTGGAATCTGACATAACCTTTTGCAACCAGTTTTGCTTTATACATGATTTCTTCAACTCTTGAAGTCCCTTCTTTATTCTTGAACACTTATTTACAATGAACAACCTTTTTACCCTTAGGAAGCTTCACTAGGTTCCATAATATTCTTATGAAGTGATTCCATCTCTTCTTGTATAACAATCATCCACTTGCCTAAATATTCACAACTAACTACCTCAAAATAAGTAGATTATTCTTGACTTGCATTTATATTTTTAGCCATGTTTAAAATATAAGAAACTAAACCAGCCTCAACCAACCTCTGTGGAGGTTTAATTTTTCTTCTAGGTCTGTTCTTACCAATAGAATATTATGGTGCTAGCTGTGGTGAAAAAACAACTCAGCTATGAGTTTCTATACTAACATGAGAAGTAGACTCTATTGTAGATCTTGAATCAATCTAAAGCTCCACCTACTCCACATGTGTGTTTGATCTCTACTGGTCTTTATCGGAAGAGTTTTTAAGAGGTAAGTTATGCAACATAACAGTCTCATAAAAAATAACATCTTTGCTAATTACAACTTTCCTAGTTTTAGGAAACCATAACTTATACCCTTTAACTCCAGCTTTATATCCAAGAAAAAACACACATAATAGATCTAGGCTCCAATTTACCATTATCAACATGAGCATACATAGGATACCAAAAAATCTTCAAATCAGAATAATCAGCAGCAATACCATACCATACCTTTTTTTGGAGTCTTTTTCTCAATAGTAATGGACAAGGACCGGTTAATTAGTAAACATGTTGTAGAGGCCGCTTCAGCCCAAAATGACTTTGGTAAACTAGCATTCGACAACATGCATTAGACCTTGTCCATTATTGTTCTATTCATTTGTTCTGCAATGTCGTTTTGCTGTGGAGGACGACAAATTGTCATGTAGCACCTTATACCCGATTTGAATTACCGAATTCGGATATTGGATGTTACCAAACCTAAACATTTAGCAAAAAATTTTATAACAGGTGTAAAGTCATTCTAAACATACTTTTTATTCCTTTATTTGTTGTTCCTAAAATAAATATTTATAAAAGAAAATGTTTAATAATTACATTAGATTTTCAAAAGTAGCATGTGACATAACAGTTTAAAACTTTGTTAAAGACAGACTTCAACATGGCATAGAATACAGTTTGCATATCCCTACAATGTCCTCTGTATGCATAATAATGCCACATGAGCAGCCTTCCTAGCGCATTTCTAGCTTGGTCTCTCCAGAACAACTGACCTATATCTCTGAATCTTTAACGAAGATTACCTTAAACGTTTGTTGTTGAAACTTCTCAACTTGAAGAGTTCTGAATTTCTTTTTTGATAATAACATATACTTTTCCTTTTTCTCAGTGAATTCAAATACGCTCATTTCCACACTTATCGATCATATATTCATTCTACTCATATGACGGACTATAATATTCACTTCTCATTGCGAATCTATTTCACAACCTCTTCAGAGATAGAAACTGATGCATTCCACAAAATATATTCTTATCGACACCGTTCTTCGGTCTAATGATACTAGACTCAGCCCAGTTAGAGTTGGCTTGGCATAGTCATACATAGTCAATAGAGGATGATCCGTTTCTTCAATAATGTCTTTTTTTCTCTTGATTATCTATGACAATTTGATGTTGGTCTTGTCTTACTTCTCTAACCTCTCTACGATTTCTGCAAGCAGTTCTTTCAATTTCACTATAAAAAATTATTGGTTCCAATGAGTTGCCTATAGTCATAAACTAAAATAACCTGTCATAAACCAAATAAAAGAGGATAAATATCTCAAAAATAAATTAAAAACAAAAAAACATAACATAAAATAAAATAAAATAAAATAAAATTGGTTAAATTAACAGAAATAAGATTTTCCTAATATTTTAGTCCCTGACAACGACGCCAAAAACTTGATGTCCACTAATCTAACTAATAAATTGACTAAAGCAAGTGCACCTATCAATTAACAGTATAGCTATGGTGAGCACATATATCGTTCTCTCGAGGACTACAATTATTAGTAATTATCACATTTCTATTATTTAACCTAATAATTCAATATCTTCATTAAAATTTAAAATAAACTATCTAAATTAACTAATGAATGCACCAAAGAATAGAACACAAAAACAGTCAAATATCAACCAAGTGGCAAAATAATACCTGGATAAGAATCCGCTTAGATTTCATCTATAATTCTCAATCTAATTTATGCAACTTCTTTTCTTAGTTCTTTGATCCGTAAAAATCCCTAATTTATACTAATTTCGAACATAAGAGCAATTAACTCTAGGTTATTAATTGGGATTTTTTTCTAATTAAAACCTCTATTATTGCATTAATTCGCTTTATGGATCCCCCTATTAAATTTGACTCTAATCCTGTAGATTTATGTCGTCCTATTTCTAGGATTGCATACAACTCCATTCAATTATGCACGATTTAATTACAAGAAGCGTTTTGTATGCAAATTCGATTTCAATTGAGACATTCACATAAATGGTTTTAACGGGAATTTATCATATAAACTGAAAGATGAATTATCAAGGTTAACATCGTTTTGTATGCAAATTCGATTTCAATTTATTGGTTTTTAAGTAAGTTAACATAATTTCTCAGGATTCGGTCATAACATCTAGGCCGGGTATGGGGTGTTACACTACTAATTACCTAATTCTTAGTAGTGATATTTACACTAGATGTAAAAATAATTTTCCATCTTCTTTTTTAAAATTATCCACTTCTATTTTGATTACATAATTGTTTGAGTGATCTATTTAGTAGATGTAAATATCAATTTTAACATTCTTTTTCAAGTTACCATCTTTTATTCATTCATTTTATAGCTAATGAGAACTGTATTTTAGCAAGGCATCTTACATCAAAGAGTGATGTCTATAGCTTTGGGGTGGTTCTACTTGATGTTAGAATTTAGTGACCTGAATCCTTATTTAAATAAAATACAGTGGTAAAATAAAATAAAAGTAAAATCCATATAGAACTACGCTTCTTTTCTTTTATTTTAGAATAAGGTTTTTTAAACCTTATTAAACTTCATCTATTTAATATTGATTAGAACAAGGTGTTTCAATCTTACTACACTCCTATTAGAATATGGTTTTACAAGTCTATAAATAGACATAGTCTACTCCTCTTGTAATTATTCGAATTTGACATAACAAATTTTCTTCTCCTCTGCTCGTGGGTTTTTTTTCCGAAAGGGTTTCCACGTAAAAAATCTATGTGTTTTATATTTTTATTTCTCTTTCCTTTGCAATATATTGTCATTACCGACATTCTATTTTTACACTTGAGATATTGATAGGCTGAAGATCCATGGACAAAACCCAACCATATGGGGAGCATAACTTGGTGGAATGGGGTTATCCTTTTCTTAGAGAGAGATGGAGATTTTATCGACTTATAGATCCTCAACTTATAGACCTATCATGAGTGAAGTTGTTGAGACAAAAAATAACATAGTTGAACCGTAATAATGACATTTAGATCATGCCTCATTATGCTATTTCTTTCTTGATTTACAGTTGAGGATGAAAGGCAAGGAATGAAGCCTTGAACGGAACCACTTAACTTCTTGTTTCTTGTAAATGTCTCAGGTGCAAAATGCAACAACCCTTCTGGAATTAGACCTTTTAGGGAATTAAATGATAACTTGAGGTTTCTCACATAAATTTGAAATTTGGGAATCATGATCGTTAGATTATTCTGATAGAGATTTAAAATGTTTAATTTAAACTCTCAAACTAGAAGGTATCACCTATAAATTGTAATACCCTACCCCATATCCATCGTTGAATTGGGGTTCCGGAGTATTACGTTAACATTTTAAACCTTTAATATTACTAACTCACAACTATTCAAGTATAATTACAAATAATCAAATCACATTTCATTTATAATAAACATACACTTACGGGGGCTTTAAACCGAGCTTACGGGCTCCTAAAAATAGTTTGGGAACATTTTGGGGTCAATTCGAAACAAAACAAAAAAATTAAGAAAAAGTTGAAAATTTTGAAAATAGGGGACACATGGCCATGTGCAACGTATTCAACCGATAAATCAAGCCATTGCATACACCATTCCTTGAGCAAAAAGACATACCATATCTAGATAATTTCCTCGGTTCAAATCACATTCAAATCATTAATCACATGCCAAATTTTCATCCATCCTATATCTAACCAATATGCCATTCAAATGCACCTCAAACAAAGATTAATCATTCAAATAAACAAGTTAAAAGAACATATGACATTAACCACATTTTCCTATTCAAACATCCACCAAAATAGCCAAATATAACCATTCTCACCAAGTTTCCATTGAACATAATATTTACCTATTCACATCAATAATTATGTACATTCAAAAGAGTCAAGCTCATGAAACATGCTTATTCCATTCACAAACCATATACAAGCATTTGTTCCAAGGCAAAACATAATTCAAAAGTTTACATGACATTCAAGTAACCTTCACTCAATTCAACTATAGATTAAAATACTCTTGACTCAAACATTATCATCCTAGGTACATGCCAAGACACAAAAAGAAATATGTCACCAACATTGAGTTCGATATTGTCGTTGGATGCTGAGTCAATAGTTAAAATATAGGTACCTAACCTGCACACAAAACAATGATCAAATACTAAATAATTTCAAAACCCAAAGAACTACATTTGTGTTTAATAATCCATTAATTCAAATATCTAACTTGTAATGGTTATTACCATATAGTGTACCATAGGTTCTTCATGAACATGTCATATGCAATTCGAGCTATCTCTTATTTACTAACCAACTTCAAGGGACCGATTAAACATTATTAATATTGACCAACCTATTATTGGCACCCGGTGCCTAACAGATAAATTGTAACAAAGTTTTACGCACAGCGCTAGTCGAATAAACCGACATTAGACGTGCCCTGCACTAGTCGAATAAATCGACAAAGATTTGCACCCAAAGCTCGTCAGATTAACTGACGGTATTAATTGTGTGCCCAGCACTAGTCGAATAAATTGACAAAGATTTGTGCCCAGTGCTAGTCGGATAAACTGACGATATTAACTGTGTACTCATCACTAGTCGAATAAACCGACAAAGATTTACGCTCAGCGCTAGTAAGATAAACCGACGATCACATACATAATTACAAAATCCAAAATTTTCTTATTTTATAATCCAACCATTGCAACAAATAACTATACGACAATATTTGATCCATTCCATGATCATATATACATATATAATTTAACAATTCTTCATTCAATCCTGAATAACCAAATTACGTACAAAAATATAATTAAATAACCATGTAACAGTTAAATTAATTAAACGACATAAATAAATAGAGTTCGAGTTCAAGGACAACGAACTTAACGTATTGTGAGGGCTATTAAGGTCGAAGACGATTACTCGACAACCTTCTCCTTTCCACAATTACCAGCTGATCCTTTCGTTTCTCAATCTAAAATTAACAACATAATTAATTTAATTTTTTTACTTACCAAGAAACATATACTCAAACCATTAACCTTTAACCACATTTCACATATTTGCACTCAATATTAACCTTCAATACAATTTAATCCTCTATTCCAAAACATGCTATTTAGTTACAATTCAAGCAAATTGTTGACACCATTTTTTTGATAAAAAGGGGTCAACTTGGATTTTGAAAACAAAAACGAATATGGGAGTCACCACCAATATTTTTTGATGAGGTGTGATCGGGTCACCTCGTAAAAGTGGTTCTTTTTAATAAACAATTTAATTTTATTAAAACAAAAATTTTGGTTCACGAAATTCAGAAAAAATGGGTTCGGGAGTCGGTTACGTACGAGGAAGGATTAGCACCCTCGTAACGCCCAAAATTGGTACCTAGTTGATTAATTAATGTCTTATTGTCGAAGATTGAAAACTTTAAAGAGATTTAAAAATACAATCCCTTAAAAAACTCGAATGACATGGATTAAAATTTAAGATTCTCTTGTTCCGAAGGAATACCACATCCAGCACGTTAGGTCACGATACTTTAAACCATCAAAACCAAGATCACCTTATGGTTTCAAAAAACATACTTTGAAGTTTTAAAAGGATATTTGGCTATTTGGTCAACCAAGAAATCAAAACTCAGCACGTTAGGGCACGCTTTCTCAAATTTCCAAATGCAAAATATTGCCTCACTTTGAAATTTTAGAAGGATATTTGGTTATTTGGTCAAACGAGAAATCGAAACCCAGCACATTAGGGTACATTTTCTCGAATTTCCAAATGCAAAATATTGCCTTACTTTGAAATTTTAAAAGGATATTTGGTTATTTGGTCGAACGAGAAATTGAAACCCAGCACATTAGGGCATGTTTCTCGAATTTGCAAATGCAAAATATTGCCTTACTTTGAAATTTTAAAAGGATATTTGGCTATTTGGTTGAACGAAAAAATCGAAACCCAGCACATTAGGGCACGTTTTCTCGAATTTCCAAACGCAAAATATTGCCTTACTTTGAAAACTTTTCCTTTTTGAAGTATGGTATTAATATGTATAGTAAAATTATAAAGTATAAAATATATATATATATATAAGTATGTATTAATATGTTTATGAAAATAAAAATACATATATAGATATATATAGATATGTAAACAAATTATAAAATATATATATATAAAATATATATAAGTATGTATATGTACATAAATCAAAGGTATGTATGTAGAATAAAAATAGTTTATTACAATTTATATATATATAAAATAATATTGTATAAAATATTATTAACTTTTAAAGGATAGAAGTATATATAAATAAAAATTTTAAAATTGTATTATAAAGTAAAATCATTAAAATATATAGACATTATTGAATTAGTATAAAACATAAACTAACACATTATGAAATTAGATATATATGATAAAAGAATTAAAATAATAGTACATAATAAAATAAAATAATATATAAACTAATACAATAATAATACCTATAATAATAATAATAATAATAATCAATAACATAACAAGAATAATAAAAAATGACTAATTTGAATTTTAAAACCGAGATTGGGGAAAAAAAAAAAGAGGGACCATTCTGAACACGCGTATAACATAGAAGGGCCTAAGGAGAAATTTTCCTTTCTCCTCCAAAACGGCGTCGTTTCACCAAGGGCTAAATTGAAATCGCAGAAAAATTAAAAGGGTAAAATTTAAAAACAACTAAAAGCACTTGATTGAAAATCTAGTAAAAAGCGGAAGGGCCAAAAGCACAAATAACCCTTCTGCTACAAAACACGTGGATCCTGCTAGCGGGTCGAGTTGGCCAAATCAAGTATCTCAAAACGACGTCGTTTCGGACGTTTTGGAGCTGGCCCAAAACGGCGTCGTTTCATGCGCCTATAAAAGTCAATTTTTTTTTCAAAAAAATCACTTCAGCCAATTTTTTTTTAAAAAAAACCTCAAAACCTCTCAAGAGCTCTCTTCTCTCTCTAAACGCCCAGAATCCGGTGAAAGTCTCTGGTCGACTGCCGCCGTGCCGATTGCCGGTCATCGGCGACGGCGCCACCGTCTATGGTGGCCGGGAAGTAAAAAAAATTCTTTTTTTCTTCCGGTGCACTCCCTTGGCTTCTCCAAGCACTCCAGCACCACCGATGAAGGTAAAAAAAATCTTTCTTTTTATTTTATTTAGTATTTCGAAATAAAAAAACAATAACAATAACAATAAAAAAAGGAAACACCTTTAGTTTTTTTTTTTAGTCTTTTTTTTTGAACCTTTTTTCTTTATTTCTCCAAAAAATCCTCTCTTTTACATTGAAATTGTGGCCTTTATAGCTTTGATTTACAAGTTTTTTATTACATTTCTCGCCATTTTTGCGGGAGTTGGTGGTCGCAATAGTGGCGAGAAAGGTGTGGACGACGGTGACGGTGAGCATTGGTGGTAGTCTTGTTGGCGAAATTTGTCGATGAGGGTGTGCAAAATTTGGGTAAAACCAAAAAATTGGTTAACCAATCGAATTGATTAATCGATCGGTTAACCGAATTTTTTCGGTCGGGGTCGGTTAATTATTTTTTGATTTTTCGGTTAACGGTTAATTCGGTTCGAAACCGGATAAATAGGCCCACTATTCACCTAAACCCAATCCAAACCCAAGTATTCAATCCAACCCAATTACCCAACCCAACCCAATCATAAAAATTACAAATAATTTAATAAATAAAAATAAAATTCTAAAACTAAAACTAAAACTAAAGTATAAAAGCCTAAAAATAATTTAATTATGTATGATTCAATTAGGTTAATTCGGGTAATTCGGGTAATTCGTTTAATTCAGGTAATTCGGTTAATTCGGGTAATTCGGTTAATTTGGTTAATTCGGTTAATTCGGTTAACCGACCGAATTAACTGAAAAAATTTCGGTTCGGTTAATTTTTTTGAAAAAATTTCGGTTCGGTTAACGGTTAAAAATTTTGAAAGGTCGGTTAATTCGGTTAATGCTATTTCGGGTCGGTTAACTGGTCGGTTAACCGAATGAACACCCCTAGCTGTCAGAGGCTAGGGTTAGGTTTTTTTTTGTTTTTTGATGATTTTGGGCTATTGGGCTTAGTTGGGTTTGTTGTTTTTTGGTCTACTGTTTTGTTTTGGGTTTTTGTTTGTTTTGGGTATTTGTTTTTTTTTGACTATTTTTCTATTTGGGTTTTGCTGGTATGGGTACTGGGCCCGGGTAAAGTTTGGGCTGTACAGCTGCCCCTCTTTGCTCGTTGTCGTGTAACGAGAACAGAGCAAAGACTAAGAAAGACCAATTTTGCCCAGTCTCGCCGAGTCTTGACTTCTTGGTGCTCATCTTCTTCAAGTAATCCTCATTCCAGTCGACTGCGTCTTGTTGCTTCGATCCACTCCACTGCACTTTAGAGAGATACGACTCGTAGCTTTAATCATCTTCACAGCAACTTTAGGAGGACGAGATTTGTAGTTTTAGTCTGCTCCACTGCAACGTCAGGGAGATAAGACTTGTCATGGTAAATTTAATCCGACCTACTACACCTTCAGAGGTATAGGATTAGCAGCTTCAGTCTACTCCACTGCAACTTTAGGGAAATAAGACTTGCATATTTAACCTGCCTCACTGTAACTTCAGGGGAATAAGGTTTATTACTTCAACCTGCTCTACTACAACTTCAGAGAAATAAGGTTTGATATGGTCTGCTCTACTGCAACTTCAGAGAGATAAGACTTGTATCTTCAACCTGCCCTACTATAACTTCAGGGAGATAAGGTTCAATATGATAAGATTTGCTATCTACAATCTACTCCACTACAACTTTAGGGAGATAAGACTTGTTATGACAGATTTAATCCGACCTACTGCAACTTCAGAGGTATAGGATTTATCATTTTAATCCGCTCCACTGCAACTTCAAGGAGATAGGATTAGTATCTTCAACTTGCTCTACTGCAACTTCAGGGAGATAAGGTTTGTTATCTTCAGTCTGCTCCACTGCAACTTCAGGGAGATAAGACTTGTTATGGTGTGATCCGCTCTACTGCAACTTCAGAGAGATAAGATCTGTAGCTCTTTGAGGAAACATTTGCTATCTTCAGTCTGCTACATTGCAACCTCAGTGAGATAAGACTTATAGCTTTAACTTGTTTTACTGCATCTTTAAGAAAATAAAGTCTGATGTGATCTGCTCTACTGCAACTTCAGAGAGATAAGATCCATCATTTTAATTTGCTTCACTGCAACTTCAGGAAGATAGGATTAGTTTCTTCAATCTGATCCAGTGCAACTTCAGGGAGATAAGATTGGATGTGATCTGCTTACTGCAACTTCAGAGAGATAAGATCTGTGGTTTTAATCCGCTCTACTGCGACATCAGAGAGATAGGATTGGTTTCTTCATGCCACTACTTGCAACTTCGGGAGATAAGGCGGATGCGATCGCTCTCATCGCAAATTCAGAGAGATAAGATTGATAATTTATAGCTTTAATCTGTTCCACTGCAACTTCAGGGAAATAAGATTTGCTATCTTCAGTTTAATTAACTGCAATGTCGGGGAAGTAAGAGTCGTTGTTGTAGCTTTAATCTTTTTAACTGCAATGTCGGGGAAGCAAGATTCACTGTTGTAGCTTCAATCTGTTCCACTGCACCGCCAGAGAAGTAAGATTCACCGTTGTGGCTTCAATCTTTTTAATTGCAATGTCAGGGAAACAGGATTTGCCGTTGTAGCTTCAATTTGTTCCACTGCACCGCCAGGGAAGTAAGATTCGCCGTTGTGGCTTCAATCTTTTTAATTGCAATGTCGGGGAAGCAAGATTCACCGTTGTAGCTTCAATCTGTTCCATTGCACCGCCAGGGAAGTAAGATTCACCGTAGTGGCTTTAATCATTTTAATTGCAATGTCGGGGAAACAAGATTCGCCGTTGTAGCTTCAATTTGTTGCACTGCACTGCCAAAGAAGTAAGATTCGCCGTTGTGGCTTCAATCTTTTTAATTGCAATGTCGGGGAAGCAAGATTTATCGTTGTAGTTTCAATCTATTCCATTGCACCGCCAAGGAAGTAAGATTCGCCGTTGTGACTTCAATCTTTTTAATTGTAATGTCGGGGAAACAAGATTCATCGTTTTAGCTTCAATCTGTCCCACTGCACCGCTAGGAAGGTAAGATTCGCCGTTGTGGCTTCAATCTTTTTAATTGCAATGTCAGGGAAGTAAGATTTGCCGTTGTAGCTTCAATCTGTTCCACTGCACCGCCAGTGAAGTAAGATTCGCCATTGTGGCTTCAATGTTTTTAATTGCAATGTCTAGGAAACAAGATTCACTGTTGTAGCTTCAATCTGTTCCACTACACTGCCAAGGAAGTAAGATTTGTTGTTGTAGCTTTAATCTTTTTAACTGCAATGTCGGGGAAGCAAGATTCGCTGTTGTAGCTTCAATCTGTTCCACTGCACCGCCAGAGAAGTAAGATTCACCGTTGTGGCTTCAATCTTTTCAATTACAATGTCAGGGAAACAGGATTTGCCGTTGTAGCTTCAATTTGTTCCACTGCACCGCCAGGGAAGTAAGATTCGCCGTTGTGGCTTCAATCTTTTTAATTGCAATGTCAGGGAAGTAAGATTCACCGTTGTAGCTTCAATTTGTTCCATTGCACCGCCAGGGAAGTAAGATTCACCGTAGTGGCTTTAATCCTTTTAATTGCAATGTCGGGGAAACAAGATTCGCCGTTGTAGCTTCAATTTGTTGCACTGCACTGCCAAAGAAGTAAGATTCGCCGTTGTGGCTTCAATCTTTTTAATTGCAATGTCAGGGAAGCAAGATTTATCGTTGTAGTTTCAATCTATTCCATTGCACTGCCAAGGAAGTAAGATTCGCCGTTGTGACTTCAATCTTTTTAATTGTAATGTCGGGGAAACAAGATTCACCGTTTTAGCTTCAATCTGTCCCACTGCACCGCTAGGAAGGTAAGATTCGCCGTTGTGGCTTCAATCTTTTTAATTGCAATGTCAGGGAAGTAAGATTTGCCGTTGTAGCTTCAATCTGTTCCACTGCACCACCAGTGAAGTAAGATTCGCCATTGTGGCTTCAATGTTTTTAATTGCAATGTCTAGGAAACAAGATTCACCGTTGTAGCTTCAATCTGTTCCACTACACTGCCAAGGAAGTAAGATTTGTTGTTGTAGCTTCAATCTTTTAACTGTAATGTCGGGGAAGCAAGATTCGTTGTTATAGTTTCAATCTGTTCCACTATACTGCCAATGAAGTAAGATTCGCTGTTGTAGCTTCAATCTTTTTAGGGGGACAGGATCTATAATCTTCAACCTACTCCACTGCTGCTCAGAAAGATAAGGTTTGTGACTGAAATCTGCTTCCCTACTACCTCGGGAAGATAAGATTCACCGTCTTTGATCTGCTCTACTACTTAGGGAGATAGGACCTGCAATCTTCAACCTACTCCACTGCTGCTCAAAGAGATAGGATTGGTGGCTTAAATCGTCTTCCCTACTACCTTGGGAAGATAGGATTCACCGTCTTCGATTTGCTCCACTACTTATTAGGGAGACAGGATCTACAATCTTCAACCTACTCCACAACTGCTCATGGAGATAAGGTTTGTGGCTTAAATCTGCTTCCCTACTACCTTGGGAAGATAAGATTAACCATCTTCGATTTGCTCCACTACTGCTTAGGGAGACAGGATCTGCAATCTTTAACCTACTCCACTGCTGCTCAGAGAGATAAGGCTAGTTTTTTCGATCTGCTTCACTGCTAGCACAGGAAGACAAAATATGCTGTTTTCAGTCTGCTCCACTGTAAACTCTGGGAGGTAAGACTGGTGTCTTCGATCTACTTTGCTGCAAATACAGGAAGTAAAGATCTATTTTTTTCAATCCATTCCACTACAACTTCAGTGGTATAGGGTTTGCAGTTTCACCGATCTGTTCTGGGGAATCTGGCCTGTAGAATCTATTTTATGGACCTATTTATGCCTAGTGATTAGGATGTAATGATCAGAATGAATCAAAATCTCCTAACTAAATGTGCATGCATGAATGCAAAATGTTATGAAAATGATTCCTCAATGTTTGAGTTGTTATCGCCCATTGTTCAATAAGGCTTCATTGCCAACACGTCAGAATGCTATCTTTTCCGGCTGGTAATGCTCATATCTTACTTAACCGGATTGCCCCCACTGTAATCTTTAAGGTTCAATCCATTTTAATTTTGGGACATAAAATTTGAACCATCTTTCTTCTACTGAGTATAAGATCTAGCTCTTTCTCAAATCTCTCCCACAATAATTCAGGGGTATAGGATCTGAATCTCTTTGGCCTTACCGTTCCCAAGGTCTCGTACCAAATTTTTATGCACAATTGGAGAACTTAATGCAAATGATGTCATGTAATGCAAATGCATGAAATGAATGCAAAACAGATGTTGACTCTGAATCAACTCCATTTAGAAAATTTTACTAAAAAATAAATTTCTTTACAAAAAGCAGATGCATGTACGGCCTTGCCCTTATACTCTAAGAAACAACATCGATCTTCCTCTTTATCCGAACATTTAAGATAAATCTCACAAATTTCCAATGGATGCCACTATTAGCTCTTTCTTGCTTTATCCTGGTTGCGATCCATCGTCTGCCCATCCTCGTAACGCTCATTAGCTTTTTTAAGGAAGTCGGAATGTCAGTGACTCTCAAATAATTAGCCTGAATCTTCGAGCCACGAAGTAAAATAATGTACTCTTCCATCACCCTTCTTTTGTTGTGTTTCTTGGAATGTATTCGGACAGCCATATTATCGTCCACTTTATCAAGAAATTCGTTTTCCATGACAAGCTTTCTAACTTAGTAATCAAACTTGAATCAACACCTTTTTCTAAGATGAAAATGCAAAGCAATCATAAATAAAACAAAATGAAACAGGTTAGTACAACGAAAAAGAAAACAAGAATAAATAGAACACCTATTCGGGTGAACACTAATGGTTCGGTGTGGTTCTACCTAAGGTAGGCTCTTAAGGCTCTCTACATGCGGTTTGGTTCTAACGTAAAGGTACCCGAACCAGCAGATTCCTCGATCTTCACCCATTATAGGCTCATACAGACCAAGTTCAGTTCAAGGGAATACATTTCCCTATGGCTGCACGGAGATGAAAATCTCACGAAGACATAGATACAGATGTATCCCGAAAGCGATCCACTATCCTGCATGGAGGTGAAAACCTCACGAAGGAGTAGTTTCTCACTCTCACTTAAAAGGGTGTGACCAACGGTCATGCAATGTAGTGTGCATAAAGATACCAAAGCTTAAACTAACACAACAATTATAAACCACAATGATGAATATCATAATAAAGACGAATGAAATGCAACGAAAGTATCGTATATTTAAATCAAGTTTTCAATTTTTGACAAAAAGATAAAAAATAATCAACTCGTGGCTTGATTCTCTTATTTTGGGTCCCCAGCAGAGTCGCCAAGCTGTTGACACCATTTTTTTGATAAAAAAGGGTCGACTTGGATTTTGAAAAAAAAAACGAATATGGGAGTCGCCACCAATCTTTTTTGATGAGGTGTGATTGGGTCATCTCGTAAAAGTTGTTCTTTTTAATAAACAATTTAATTTTATTAAAACAACGATTTTGGTCCACGAAATTTAGAAAAATGGGTTCGAGAGTCGGTTACGTACGAGGAAGGATTAACACCCTCGTAACGCCCAAAATTGGTACCTAGTTGATTAATTAATGTCTTAGTGTCGAAGATTGAAAACTTTAAAGAGATTTAAAAATACGATCCCTTAAAAAACTCGAATGACATGGATTAAAATTTAAGATTCTCTTGTTCCGAAGGAATACCACATCCAGCACGTTAGGACATGATACTTTAAACCATCGAAACCAAGATCACCTTATGGTTTCAAAAAACATACTTTGAAGTTTTAAGAGGATATTTGGCTATTTGGTCAACCAAGAAATCAAAACTCAGCACGTTAGGGCACGCTTTCTCAAATTTCTAAATGCAAAATATTGCCTCACTTTGAAATTTTAGAAGGATATTTGGTTATTTGGTCGAACGAGAAACCGAAACCCAGCACATTAGGGTACGTTTTCTCGAATTTCCAAATGCAAAATATTGCCTTACTTTGAAATTTTAAAAGGATATTTGGTTATTTGGTCGAACGAGAAATCGAAACCCAGCACATTAGGGCACGTTTTCTCGAATTTCCAAATGCAAAATATTGCCTTACTTTGAAATTTTAAAAGGATATTTGGCTATTTGGTCGAACGAAAAAAATCGAAACTCAGCACATTAGGGCATGTTTTCTCGAATTTCCAAACGCAAAATATTGCGTTACTTTGAAAAATTTTCCTTTTTGAAGTATGGTATTAATATGTATAATAAAATTATAAAGTATAAAGAATATATATAAGTATGTATTAATATGTTTATGAAAATAAAGATACATATATATATATATAGATATGTAAACAAATTATAAAAAATATATAAAAACTATATAAGTATGTATATGTACATAAATCAAAGGTATGTATGTAGAATAAAATATTTTATTACAATTTATATATATATATATATAAAATATTATTATATAAAATATTATTAACTTTTAAAGGATAGAAGTATATATAAATAAAAATTTTAAAATTGTATTATAAAGTAAAATCATTAAAAATATATAGACAATATTGAATTAGTATAAAAACATAAATTAACACATTATGAAATTAGATATATATGATAAAAAGAATTAAAATAATAGTACATAATAAAATAAAATAATATATAAACTAATACAATAATAATACCTATAATAATAATAATAATAATAATAATAATAATAATAATAATCAATAACATAACAAGAATAATAAAAAAAGGACTAATTTGAATTTTAAAACCGAGATTGGGGCAAAATAAAAAATAAACAAAAAGAGGGACCATTCTGAACATGCGTAAAACATAGAAGGGCTTAAGGAGATATTTTCCCTTCTCCTCCAAAACGGCGTCGTTTCACCAAGGGCTAAATTGAAATCGCAGAAAAATTAAAAGGGTAAAATTTAAAAACAACTAAAAGCACTTGATTGAAAATCCAGTAAAAAGCGGAAAGGCTAAAAGCGCAAATAACCCTTCCGCTACAAAACACGCGGATCTTGCTAGCAGGTCAGGTCGGCCGGATCGGGTATCTCAAAACGACGTCGTTTCGGACATTTTGGAGCTGGCCCAAAACGGCGTCGTTTCATGCGCCTATAAAAGTCAATTTTTTTTTCAAAAAAATCACTTCAGCCAATTTTTTTTTAAAAAAAACCTCAAAACCTCTCAAGAGCTCTCTCCCCTCTCTAAACGCCCAGAATCCGGTGAAAGTCTCAGTCGATCGCCGCGTGCCGATTCAGGTCATCGGCGACGGCGCCACAAATCTATGGTGGCGGAAGTAAAAAATTTTTTTTCTTCCGGTGCACTCCCTTGGCTTCTCCAAGCACTCCAGCACCACCGATGAAGGTAAAAAAAATCTTTCTTTTTATTTTATTTAGTATTTCGAAATAAAAAAACAATAACAATAACAATAAAAAAAGGAAACACCTTTAGTTTTTTTTTTTAGTCTTTTTTTTTGAACCTTTTTTCTTTATTTCTCCAAAAAATCCTCTCTTTTACATTGAAATTGTGGCCTTTATAGCCTGATTTACAAGTGTTTTTTTATTACATTTGCTGCCATTTTTGCAGGGAGTTGGTGGTGCACTGTGATGGCGAGAAGCAGTGGACGACGGTGACAAAGTGCAACAAGTGGTAATCTTGTGGCGTAGGTGTCGAGAGGCTAGGGTAGGGTTTCTTTTTTTTTTTTGATGATTTTGGGCTATTGGGCTTAGTTGGGTTTGTTGTTTTTGGGTCTGCGTTTTGTTTTGGGTGTTTGTTTTTTTTGTTGTTTGGGTTTTGCTGGTATGGGTACTGGACCCGGGTAAAATTTGGGCTGTACACAAATCTCATGCGAACCGATTTTCCGCAAAGTCCAAAACAGTTTATACTTTCAATTAATTTACAATATAATCCTAAAATTTACCATTTTCAAAAGTAAGTTCCCTAAACCTTAAAATCATCAAAAGTCATTTAATAAATATATTGATTTAACTCCAAACTTAAAATCCATCAAAATAACACCAAGAAATTGAAATTCTCTACAATGAAAACTTCCACAAACATCACAAATTCTAAAAATTGCAATATGAGTAAACTAGTTTTTGATGTTAAAGGTTCCGAAAATATAAAATTTAAGTAAAAAGGATCAAAATCTAGTAACCAAATTAACTTTGAAACTTTCAGCCCTAGGCGGTGCTTTTCTCTTCTCCTCCCGCAAGCTTTTCTTGTTTCGAAATTGAAACAAATTGACAAAGGAATTTTTAAGCTTCTCTTCCTATCCACTATCTATTATTCATCTTTATTTTATTTATAATAGTTTAATATAACATAATATATATTACATACATATAAATATGATATGACCGTCCACTTAATTAAACAACAAGGGTATAATTGCTTTTCAAATCCTTTAATTATAAATTAGTTTATAATTTAATAACCATCACACTTTTATCACTTAAGCAATTAAGTCCCTGTACCTTAATTTAAGTTCTAATTCAATGAAATTACCTAACCGAAATTTAATTTACTTCTAACATAATTCCGTAAATATTTAATAAAAATACTTACAGTCGATTCTGAAAATTGGTCACAAAACCATATTTTTCGATACCACTCACTTTCAAGTCGTTACATAAATAAAGACTAAAAACAATAATGAAAATGCTTTTATAAATAAACTAGGTAAAACTATGTTATTACAATTATCATATGATTGATATTTAGGCATACTCAACTGATATTTAAGAGAATATGATATTCATATCCACTTAAAAATGCTTCACCAGATCAACTACTATTTATTTATTTGTAACATTCACCGCTCATAAACATCTCATAATTCTTAAGCTCGATAAGAGATATTTCATGAAGAGGCATTGAAATTGGAGACTTGATGTGTAGGAATTCTTGGGACACTAATTTCATTGTTGGTCGAGCTTTGGGTTTGGTCCATAAGCATGCAAAAGCAATGATAGCAACGAAAGCGATGTTTCCTACCAATTTCCGACTTCTTGGGGGTGATAATCGAGGGTCCAAGATTTCATTTAGCATGATATTTTGGACACTAGATGATGATGATATTAGTAATGACAACAATTCACCAGGATGCTTTCCCATCAATATTTCCAATGCCAACACTCCAAAGCTATATACGTCACATTTTTCAGTCACAACCAAAGAATAAGCAAATTCTGTAGGTAAAAAAAAAATTAAACATAGATGTTAATTTATATTGTGCATTCAATTCTAGGTGCATGTATAGTTGTATTTGAATTCTCTAATCTCAAGTTAAAACAAAAAATTTATTTATATTTGACCTTTGTTAATTTTGCTTTTCTCACTTGTTTCTCTCATATTATTCTAATATGTAATTCAAAACAAATAATCACTACAAACTAAGAATGGATGAAGCTAAATAAAAAGGGGAAAAGGGAGTGAAGTTACAGAACCTGGAGCAATGTATCCATACGTTCCAACAATTACAGTCCGATTAGATGAATCAGGATCAAGAAGTCTTGCAGTCCCAAAATCAGCAATAAAAGCTTCCCATTCTAAGTTCAACAAAACATTATTGCTTGAGATGTCTCGATGAACAATTGGATGGTTGCAATCATGATGCATGTAAGATAGAGCATGTGCGACACCTTTGACAATGTTCACTCTTTTGGTCCAATCCAATTCCACAGCTTCCTCATCAATGCTCAAGGCATAAAACAAGCTTCCGTTTTCCATATATTCATAAATCAAGAACATGCAACGATTGTGGAGACAAAATCCGTGGAGCTTGACGATGTTCTTGTGTCGTATTTCAGTTAAAAACTTGATCTCATTTCGGAAATTTGTATCATAAGTTGGCTGCTCAGCTTCCAATCGGTGGAGTTTTTTTAAAGCAACAACTCTGCCACTTGGTAAGACTGCTCTGTAGACACTGCCATAACCCCCAGTTCCAATGCAATATTTCATATCAAAATCCTCTGTGGCTTTGATGATGTCTTCAAACGCAATCTTTCCATCAAAGCTCCAAATAGAGAATAAATCTCCATTTTCTGTTGGACTTGGATCAGGTTTCAAAGCTGTAGCTTTATATCGTCGGAATAGGATGAACATTACCAACACAAAAGTCGAGACAAAAAATAATAAAGTTGGAACCAGAATAACAACAGGCAGATTGTGCTTCACTACTTTGCTATTTCTTTCCTTGTTTACAGTTGGAGATGAAGGGCAAGGACGAAAGCCTTGAATGGAACCACATAAATACTTGTTGCCTGTAAATGTGTCGGGTGCAAAATGCAATAATCCATCTGGAATTGGACCCCATAGTGAATTCATTGACAAATTGAGGCTCTCCGGATAAATTGGAAATTCAGGAATCATGCCCGTTAGATTATTCCAACTGACATCTAAGATGCTTAAATGAGTTAAATTCCCAAATTGGGGAATCCTTCCACTCAAGTTATTGTTTGCCAAATTTAAGTATGTTAAATTTGACAAATTACCAATCTGAGTTGGAATGGGTCCACTCAATTTGTTGTATGAGAGATCCAGGTGCTTTAACTTCAAACTATGAATTTCATGGGATATGGGACCTTCCAAAAGATTCGAGGCCATGGATAGATACCTTAAATTGGGTAAATGAAGCAGAGATGAAGGGATAGAATGGGAAATGTGATTGGAATCAAGATGCAACTCTTTTAGATTGGTCATATTTCCAATTTGAGAAGGGATGGGACCATGTAAAAGATTTCTGTCAAGGAACAACCACAGCAAATTGGTCAAGTAACAAAGAGATGAAGGGATTGAGCCAGTGAGTTTGTTATCAGAGAGGAACAATAGAGTCAGATTCTTTGATTTTCCAATATCTATTGGGATGAAACCTTCAAAAAGATTTGAGTCAAGCCACAAAAGACTCATGTTGGGTAAAAGACCTAGAAATGAAGGGATTTGACCACTCAAGTTATTGGCACCAAGATCCAAGTTAGTCAACCTCTTAAGATTTTTTATTTCTAATGGGATGGAACCATTTATTTTATTTGTATAAAGATCTAAATATTCCAGACTGGATAAATTACCCAAATTTGGTGGGAGTGGGCCCAAAAGCATATTGGAGGATAGATCCAGTGTAACCAAATTCGTTAGCCTACCAATTTCTTGTGGAATGGATCCATTAAGTTGGTTATGCTGAAGGAGCAACGACCCTAGATTGGTTACATTGTTGACAGAAGATGGGATTGGACCAACAAGCATATTAAAAGATAGATCCAATGTAATCAAATTTGTCAGTCTCCCAATTTCTTGTGGAATGGGTCCATTAAGTTGGTTTCCATAAAGAACCAACGATGCAAGATTGGTCAAGTTGTTGACAGAAGATGGGATTGGACCAACAAGATTATTAGAAGATAGATTCAATGTAATCAAATTTGTCAGTCTCCCAATTTCTCGTGGAATGGATCCATTAAGTTGGTTGCCTTGAAGGAGCAACGACTGTAGATTAGTTAGGTTGGTGATAGAAGATGGGATTGGACCAACAAGCATGTTGCTTGAGAGATGGAGATTAACCAAACTCTTCAACTTTCCTATATATGGAGGAATGGAACTATTGAGCTGGCAGTTTCGGAGGTGGAGAGTCCTTAGCTTTTTCAGGTTCCATATATGGGGAGGGACTATGCTCCGTAATGGATTAGAGTTCATAATCAAGTGAGTGAGATTGGTCAAAAGACCTATAGCTGAAGGCAGATGAACGATGAGGTTCCTCGTCAAATTTAGAGTAACAAGATTCTCCATCTTGTCAATTTCCAAGGGAATGGAATGAATTTCATTATAAGAAACATCAAGCACTGCCAATTGAGTAAGGTTTCCAAGTGAAGAAGGTAACTCACCTCTAAGATTATTTGAGGACAGGTTGAGGGACTTGAGTTTTGAAAGTGCACCTATTTGAGGTGTTATAGTCCCATTTAGACCATGGCCACTAAGATCAATCTCGATGACACTTCCAGCAGCATTACATCTGACACCAGGCCATGTACAATGGTGAACACCTATGTTGCTGTAGCTACTCCACCACCCAGTTTCCAGCAATGCTTTTTCCTCAGATAAAAGAGATTCTGAATCATTATTTGTTGCACTAGTAATCTCACTGCTCCTCACTGTTATAGAGAGTGAAAAAAGTAAAATAACAAAACAAGTGTAAAAAGAGAATGCCATAGCTATTAAGATCAGGGTTGAAGCTTTACTCCCAACTCTCTAGCTAATTTTAAAGAGCCGGTAAAAACATATACATATATATAGACTTGATCCAACATTTGCCTTTTTATCACTGTTCTATTATTCTTCCTTGGGATAATGATAATGGTTTTTCCCATTCCGTTTTGTATGAAAGTATGCTCAGATAAATATTAAAAAGGTAATGATTTATTCGACCCTATAATTTTATAAAAAAATTATTTTATCTTTCTATTTAATTTTGTCTTTTTAACCCTTAAACTTATATTTTTAATTAAATCACCCTAAAATGAATAGAAAAGTTAACATTTTTAATTTTGATAACATGGATGATACATCAGCATTTAATTAATTTAAAAAATTAGAAATCATTAAAATTATTTAAAGAGTATAAAACTATAAAAAAATTAATATTTTTAAATCTTAAAAAATTAATTAAACGGTGGCATGTTATCCACATGACAATCCATGTGTATGCCACGTTAACAAATGTTAATTTTTTCATCCAATTTGAGGTGATTTGACAAAAAAATACAAGTTGAAAAGCTAAAAGAGACAAAAAATAAATAAATAAATGGAGGGCTAAAATGATTTTTTTATAAAGTTGAATGGCCTAAAAAATTATTATGCCTACTAAAAATAATTACCTTTCTGTAAAGTTATTATGAAAATTATTGGCCGCGTACATGACCAATGTGTTCAACGTTTCATTGGTAGGAAATGAAGACCAAAATTGATTTTAGAAACTAAGCAGCTCAATTTTGTTGTATTGTTCTTCTAATAAAGCAATAATGATACTGTTAAACCCCAATTTTTCTAACATCAGTTTTATCGGAATGAACACAATGATAAAATTATACTCTATATTATGATATCGTAACTTTATTTAAGAATGTATGATTACTAAATGATCACGATGATGAAAATTTAATAAAATAATATTATTTTAAAATATAACATTTGACTAATCAAACCTATCTTAAAACGTATCTTGAGATATTTACATGGTACCATTACTCATGGGCTGGTTTTTCGTCGATCTAACGGACTATCTTTGGTTGAGTATGTTGATGCCAACTGGGGACTTGATTTTGATGATCGTCGATCTACTACAGGATTTTGTGTCTACTTTAGTCGTACACCTGTTTCATGGTGTTCTAAGAAACAAATTGTGTCACGATCTATAGCAAGGCTGAATATCGAAGTCTAGCTGCAGCTTCTAGTGATATTACGTGGTTAGTGTCTCTGCTAACAAAGTTACAAATTAGCTCTACTGATCCTCCAACAGTTTGGTGCTGTTCAGCTAATCCAGTATTACACTCTAAATTCAAACATGTTGAACTTGATCTATTTTTTGTTCGCGAGAAAGTGGCTGATGGATCTGTTGTTGTCGGTGAGGTACCAACATGTGACCAAGTTGCAGATATTTTCACTAAACCTTTGTTTCTCTCGTTATTTGCTCAGTTTCGAAGTTTGCTTCAGGTCTTACCTCTTGAGAAGCTAGGTGAATGTTAATAGTCATTTAAAGTCTATTATGGTTGTTAGTTTGTTATGAAATCTGGTAATCAGTTTGATATGCAGTTGGTTAAGAACAGTTACTTCTTGTATCAGTATATAAACATAGTCAATGTATTCAATCCGAGTGAAGAAAGAATGAATGAAAAATATTATTTTGGAGTTCATCATTCTCAAACATTTTCTACTTAGTATCTAATAATACTTTTACTACTCAGTACTTAACACACAATGATGAAATTATACTCTATATTACAATATCTTCACATTATTTGAGAATGTATAAGTACGAAATGATCACGATGATGAGAATTTAATAAAATAATATTATTTTAAAATATAACATTTGACTAACCAAACCTACCTTAAAGTACAGCAGGCGTGCTAGGTTACTTTTTATATTTAAATGTAGAAAATGAAGTGCAATTGGTTGTTTAAATATGAAAATGTTATAGTCTTCTTTTCAGGAATCACTTATATTTGAAAATGTGCTCTCATAAAGTTTGTTTTTCCCCTGGAAATTGTAGCCAAACTATCTCACATATATTTGATAAGGTTTAAGACATATGTATGTGTATCTCTATGAGGTAATCCTATAGAAATTATTTATTTTGTTCTATTAAGAAAATAAAAGATTGGCTAATTAAAACATATTTTTTACATAAATATATCAAGCAAGTAAGAGTTAAGCCAGAAATTTTGTTTAACTGGTCGAGATAAGGTTATAAAATTTGAAGGACTAAAATTAAAAAAATTGTATTACAAATATTTAAATTAAATTAAATTATTAATTTTCTAAATTTCTAAAATTATGATTTTCTATTTAATCAAAGGTTAAAAAATACTAAATTAAAACTGTTTTTATTTCAGAGCATGGTTGGTAGTCCCCGATGAACTTTTGTAAGAGTACTGATTAAAAAGACATGGTTTCTAAATCACTAGGATTATTGATAATAATAGATCTGCAAAAACCAAACACAAAGGGCAGTATTCAAAATTATAATGATAGAATTATTAGAAAGTGAAGAGATCAAATAACACAAAGATGCCATGCATTGTTTAAATAATGCTAGACAAGAAAATCAAGTTGAAAAACTGGCATGGAGTTCAACAATTTCCCCTGAATTTTGAGATTGAATTTTGGCTTCATCATCCATCTACAGATCACGGTCGTTGAGTTGCAGTAGAGATATAGCTTGGAGACGATCTACTACTGATATTTTTCGGGAAAGAAACTCTTGAGACACACACTTCATTGTTTGTCGGAACTTTGGGTTCGACCTTAAGTAAGCAGAGGCTATTGTTGCAGCAAAAACAATATCCTTCGCACTTCTTCGATCACTTGGAAGCAATGAGCGTGGATCTAAAATATCACTAACATTATATTCTTGGAAGACAATGCCGATAGTGATACCAAGAGTTCACAAGGATGCTTTCCCATTAGCGTTTCAAGTGCCAATACTCCAAAGCTATAAACATCACATTTTTCAGTTACAACCATAGTATAAGCAAGTTCTGAATTTAACAAATAAGAAACGCAATTAATATATAGTTGTTAAAACAACAAAAGAACTTTAGTACTTGATAATCATGACAAAATATCCTTAAACTCTTGCTAATCTTTAACCATTATGGTTTAAGAATCAGGATCTAATTTTCAATACCTATAAGGCATACTTACAACCCAAAGAAGATAAAATAGTAGAATAACCAAACGAAGACAAACTCAAAGTTGGGAAACTTGATCTGGCGCAATATATCCGTAGGTTCCAACAAGCATTGTTTGATTGGATAATTCAGGATCAATGAGTGTAGCTGTGCCAAAATCCGAGATTCAAGCCTCAAGATTGGAGGTTAATAATATGTTATTGTTTGATATGTCTCAATGAACAATTGGAGGGTGGCAATCATGATGCAGATAAGATAAAAGTACATGCTATATCTTTGATTATATTTACTCTTTCAATCCAATCCAACTCCATTGCTTTAGTGTTTAGTAAGAAGACACAAAATAAGCTCCATCGTTTATGGAGACAAAATCCATGAAGCTTCACTATGTTCTTGTATCGTATTTCTGATAATATTTTTGTCTCATTCTTAAAACTTTGTTAGAAATTAGCCATCTATGCAGCAGCTCTCTCACTTGATAAGATGAAAACATTTTCCCTTCAAACAGAAAACATTTGGCCATATTGAGAACAATTCTATTCTTTCTCTCACAAACACCATTCTGCTGCAGTGTGTAGATGGTAGTTAATTGATGCTGAATTCCAGCTTCATCACAGACCTTCTGAAACTTTTGAGACACATATTCAGTCCCATTATCTAACCTCAATACCTTCAGCTTGCAACTTGCTTGATTCTCAGCTAAGACCTTAAACTTGCAGAAGAAATCAACCACATCTGACTTTTGTTTCAAAAAACTCACCCAACAGAATCTAGTGCAATCATCAATGAACAACACAAAATATATGTTGTCATTCAAATAAGAGGTCTTCATGGGTCCACAAATATCAGTATGGACCAGTTAGATCCTCTCTTGAGCTCTCAAAGCTTTGTTAACAGGAAAAGGTAATTTGGTCTACTTGCCAAGCTGACAGACTTCACATACAAAAGTTTTAGGCTCAATCTTGGACATGTCTTCAACTAGGCTTATCTTATGAAGTAAACTAAGTGACTTATAGTTCACATGCCCCAGCCTCTTGTGCCACAAACATGATTCATCAGTCAGAGTAGTATATGCTTTTACTTCTAACTGATTCACATCTAAAGTGAATGATCTGTCATGCATAGCTACTGTCATTAGCTCTTGAGCAAAAAGATCCTTAATCACACAAGTTTTTTCTTCAAAAATAAGGGAGTAACTCTTCTCTAACAACTGACCAACACTAAGTAAATTCTTGTCAATATCAGGTACAACAAGAACTTCTGAACTTGTTTTGTTACCTGATTGAGTGCAGATCACAACCTTGCCTTTGCCTTTGGCCTCAATACACTTACCATTCCCAATTTTAACTTTAGACACAAAACTGGTGTCTAACTCCCTAAACATGCGTTTATCTGATGCCATGTGATGAGTGTAGCCACTGTCAATCAACCAATTCTTTCTAAATTTGCTCAAACTTGCAAAACAAGAAGCAGTAAAAACATGCTCCTCCTAAGCTTGAACATCCTCAGCAGCTTAAGCTTGATTCTACTGCTATGGTTGTGTTTTTACCTTGTTTTTGCAAACTTTTTCCATGTGGCCAAGTTGCTTGCAGTTTTTACATTGAATGTCAGACTTGTACCAACAATAATTTTCTTAATGAGTGGACTTCTTACAATGAGTGCATGGTGGAAACTTCTTTTTAGCAGCATCCTTCTTTCTTTTTTCTTTCTTTTCTGACCAAAGCTTCTTGCCCTTGTAGCTTGAGCTTGAGCTCGAGCTTGAGCTTTATTTGCTTTTGGCCTGAAAGGCTCCTTCAGAATGCTCATCCATCATGTTTGCTCTTCTCTACTCTTGTGCATAGAGAGCATTTATTAGCTTTGTCAAGGATATAGCTCATAGGTCCCCAGAGTCCTCCAAGGAAGAAATTTTTTACTCATACTTCTCTGGAAGAGTTGTAATGACCTTTTCAACTATTCTTTTGTCACTGAAATCATCCCCAAGAAGCCTGATGTTGTTGATTGTAGACATAATCCTATTAGAATACTACTTGATGGTTTTAGACTCCTTCATCTTCAGATTCTCGAAGTCCCTCTTTAGGTTGATTAACTGTTGTTGTATGGTTTTTTCTGACCCTTGAAACTCTTCCTTGAGTTAAGGCATTGTTTTCTCTCTTTCTCTTTGTAAATTCTCACTTGTATTTTGGAGTGAAATATATTTGGTAGTGCCCGAGGACGTAGGCAAATTTTGCTAAACCTCGTTAAATTCTTGTGTTCTTTATTGTATTATTCTGCATGAATTGTGAGTGTGATTGTAGTGATTTATTGTGCTATTAAATTACGATAAAGGGATATTCTGGCTAGGAAAGACCTGGTACTTAAGCGATCCTTGCGATCCACCTCTCTTTCCTGGGAATTGAACTCAGTGTGGTTTTTTAGTACAATAATTTTACTCTTTTACACGCTTTCGCACAACAATTGGTATCAGAGCCAGGTTCGTACTTGGGGAATACAATCGCTCACGGCACTGTTCACGTACTGTAGTTGGGATTGAGGAGAAAAATGGAAAAGGCATCGTCATCAGCAAAGACTACTGTGACCAATGCAAAATTTGAAGTAGAGAAATTTGATGGTACCAATAATTTTGGTATGTGGCAATGTGAGATCTTGGATGTCTTATGTCGCAAGAGTGGATATAGCCCTTGAAGAAAAAACGACAAGATGGATGACAAGGAGTGGGCTAAGATCAATAGGCAAGGTGTGGAACAATTCGCCTATGTTTGGCTAAAGAGCGAAGTATACATCATGAGGGAGACATCGTGAAGAAGTTATGGGATACTTTGGAAGAAAAGTTTCTAACAAAAAGTCTTGAAAATAGGCTTTATATGAAAAAGAAACTTTATCGATTCACATATGCACCCGGTATGTCGATGAATGACCATGTGAACTCATTCAATAAAATTTTAGCAGACTTGCCAAATTTGGATGAGAAATTTGAAGATGAAGACAAGGCATTACTGTTGTTGAATTCTCTTCCTGATGAATATGATCATCTTACCACCACATTGCTTCATGGGAAGGATACGATCACATTTGATGCAGTCTGTAGTGCATTGTATAGATCTGAGACTCGAAAGAAATATAAAAAAGATCACAGAGATACAACTGTAGAAGTCTTAACAGTAAGAGGTCGTTCGTACAGCAACAAATCTGGTAAAAGGAGCAAGTCCAAAAGGAGACCTGCCAAAGATGAATGTGTTTTTTGTCGTGAGAAAGGGCATTGGAAAAAGAATTGTCCTAAGTTACAAAAGGGCAAGGTTATTTCTAATGCTTGTGTAGCTAAGCATGATGATGAGTCAGACTTTAGCTTGGTTGGCATGGCAATGGCGTGTCATACAGATGAGTGGATTTTAGATTTGGGATATACTTACCATATGTGTCCTAATAAGGACTGGTTTTCTAGTCTTAAAGAACTAGAAGGTGGAGTTGTTTTTATGGGCAATGACAGCGCTTGTAAGACAATGGGAGTAGGAACAATCCAATTGAAGAATCACGACGGCTCAATTCAAGTCTTGACAGATGTTCGCTACATACCTAGCTTGAAGAAAAATCTCATCTCATTAGGGGTCCTAGAATCTAAAGGGCTCACAATCACTTTGAGAGATGGATTACTAAAGGTAGTAGCTGGGGTATTGACGGTGATGAAAGGCACAAGAAGGAACAACCTATACTATTTAAATGGAAGTACAGTTATTGGATCAACATCAACAGCTTTTGCAAAAGATGCAGATTTAGAGGCTACCAGGTTATGGCATATGCGATTGGGACATGCTGGTGAAAAAGCTTTGCAGAGTTTGGCGAAGCAAGGCTTGTTGAAAGGTGTAAATTCTTGCAAATTGGAATTCTGTGAACATTGTGTTCTGGGCAAGCAGACGGGGATAAAATTTGGTTTAGCAATTCACAATACAAAAGGAATTCTGGACTACGTTCACAGTGATGTGTGGGGAACTACTAAAGTGGCTTCTTTGGGAGGTATGCACTATTTTGTTACTTTTGTTGATGATTATTCAAGAAAAGTATGGGTGTATCTGATGAAAAGAAAAAATAAAGTTTTGGATGTATTTCTGAAATGGAAGAAGATGGTGGAGACCCAGACTGGTCGAAAGGTCAAACGACTTCGATCAGATAATGGTACTGAGTACAAGAATGATCCATTTCTACAAGTATGTCAAGATTAGGGCATTGTGCGACACTTCACTGTTCGAGATACACCACAACAGAATGTGGTGGCAGAACGTATGAATTGGACTATACTGGAGAAAGTTCGATGTATGTTGTCCAATGTTGGATTGGGCAAGGAATTTTGGGCTGAGGCAGTTACATATGCGTGCCATCTAATTAACCGATTACCATCAGCTGCAATAGATGGAAAAACTCCTATGGAGAGGTGGGCTGGTAAACCTTCTACTGATTATGATTCTTTACATGTTTTTGGTTCCACTGCATATTATCATGTAAAAGAATCTAAGTTAGACCCAAGAGCAAAGAAAGCATTATTCATGGGTATAACTGGTGGAGTAAAAGGATATCGTCTCTGGTGTCCTGATACAAGAAAGATTGTTTTCAGTAGAGATGTGACTTTTAATGAATCAACCATGATGAAGAACAATGATTCACAAAAGGATAACAAAACCAATGGCACTTTGCAGCAGGTGGAGATTGAAAAGGTTAATGATGATCCAGCTAATATTGAAGGAAAAATTGATGAAGAAGTTTCGACCCAAGAACTTCTACAGCAACATGATTCAATTGCATATAGGAGGCCAAAAAGAGAGATTCGTATGCCTGCTCGCTTTGATGATATGGTGGCCTATGCACTTCCAATTGCAGATGATGATATTCCTTCTACTTACACAGAAGCAAGAAGTAACCCTGATGGTGTAAAGTGGAAGCAAGCTATGAAAGAAGAAATGCAGTCTCTTCATAAAAATAGGACTTGGGAGTTGGTGACACTACCCAAAGGAAAGAAGGAAATTGGATGCAAATGGGTATATGCAAAGAAAGAAAGATTTCCTGGCAAAAATGAAGTTCGATACAAGGCTAGATTGGTAGCAAAGGGTTACACTCAGAAAGAAGGAATAGACTACAATGAAGTGTTTTCTCCAATTGTAAAGCATTCGTCTATTCGGATTTTGCTAGCCTTGGTTGCGTAATATGATCTTGAACTAGTTCAGCTCGATGTGAAGACCGCATTTTTACACGGTGATTTGGAAGAGGAAATCTATATGACTCAGCTAGATGAATTCAAGGTTGCCGATAAAGAAAATTGGGTTTGTAAACTGACAAAGTCGCTTTATGGATTGAAACAATTGAGGCAGTGGTACAAGCGATTTGATCAGTTTATGAAAGGGCATGTTTAACAGTTGAAGAAGGCACTATCAAGTGTTGTTGACAAAGGCAGAGAGAATTGTGTGAAGATAAGATTATTCCAATCAAATCTTCAAGGTGGAGATTATTGGAAATCATCCATATTTATAGAAAGTCAAAGATATGGGTATTAGAAAGATATGGGTATTAGAAAGATATGGGTATCAGAAAGATATGGGTATCAGAATCTGAGATTTAAGGCACCAAAAGTGGGATTGAGATTTGGCATAAGATAATTGCAACTTTGATCCCTAAACCTCAACTATAAATAGGCCTAACCATTTCTCTTCTTAATCATCCCAAATTTTCCATTCTCTACTTAAGGCATTGTTTTCTCTCTTTCTCTTTGTAAATTCTCACTTGTATTTTGGAGTGAAATATATTTGGTAGTGCCCGAGGACGTAGGCAAATTTTGCTAAACCTCGTTAAATTCTTGTGTTCTTTATTGTATTATTCTGCATGAATTGTGAGTGTGATTGTAGTGATTTATTGTGCTATTAAATTACGATAAAGGGATATTCTGGCTAGGAAAGACCTGGTACTTAAGCAATCTTTGTGATCCACCTCTCTTTCCTGGGAATTGAACTTAGTGTGGTTTTTTAGTACAATAATTTTACTCTTTTACACGCTTCCGCACAACAATTATCCTTGTGAAGATCACATCTGAAACTCCATTTTGAAGGCATGACATAGCCTTATACTTTTTGGCACAGTCCTTATTGTGTTGCCTAATTTGAGCTATGGTTGGATTAGCTCTCAAAGGTGGTGGCTCTGTGTCAACTTGAACAACACTCCACAAATCATGAGCTTGTAGATATGTTTTCATTTTCACAGCCCATATGTTGTCGTTTTCACCAGCAAAAACAAGTGGTGGTGGTGGTGTTGAGAAACTCATTCTTTTGCAGCAACTAAACAAACCAACAAAAAAGGCTTCTGTTTCTTTTCTTTCAAGCACGAATCACTCGAGGAACAACACACAGCAAAAGGGCCTCAAAGATGACAGGCTTTTGATACCATTTGTTGACTTAAATAAGCATCCAAAGATCAAAAACAACAAAACTTGTGTTTGAAAGATGAAAAACAGAAGCAAAAATGGATGTTGGTTGAGAGAAAAGAGTTGACAAAAATCATTACTTGAATAAGCAACATCGCATGTACACAAGTCTATTACATTGGAAGAAAACAAACATAACTTATGCTAGTATCCAAGCTGTAAAATCAGCTTAATTATAACCTAAGAAGCTACTAAATCAGAGAAGTACTTGACTAATCCTTAGCAAAAAAAAAAAAAACAATCAAACTAAGAAAAGTCACATGTTACAAAAGTTTCTCAATAACCAAAATACACAATGGATATTTGCTTGCTGCTGCATTGTTGACAACTTTCAACATGGACGTTCTAAAGGACTTCTTCTTTGAAGCTTCAAACAAAGTGACTATGATGAAAAACTGATGTTTTTCTATTTACTTATTCCACTCCATGGAAACTTTCGTAATCATTTACGTAAGTCATTTTGTAACCTTTTCTGGTTTTGAGCTTTTGTGTCTGTTCTTGAGGTTTGCAGGCTGTTACTTTTGTGTATTTGCAATTGCAGGGGTCCATTGGACTTTGTTATTCTCGGTTGTAGACAGAACATAGTTTTCCTTTGCTGAGGAATATATATACATACATTATAACCCTTAGACTGAATTCACTGCAGATGTGAATTTCAAATTTCATTTTCAATTTTCAAATGATCCACTTCTATTTAAATTAGAAACTTTTTTTATGTTGTATGTGTAATTATTCCTTCCTCAAATCTCTGTCTGATATCTTCGTTTTATTATTATTATTATTATTGTGGAGATGATAAAGGTAAAGACATTCCTAATTGAGTATGTATAGACCTGTAAAAATTTTAAATAAGGCATGATGATAATTTTAGCTCTTAACATTTATATATTTTATCAGTTTGGTCTTTATGTTTTTTAACTAAATTTAACCTTCAATTTTTAACTATCAATCTTTCAAAACGAGTCGAATTGATTTTTAATGGAAATACCAACTAAAATATTAAAATTTTAAACATAACAACTTGTATGGCAACCTATATGTACTTCATGCTATTTTAAAAAAAAACATTATCAATCTTTTATAATTTATTTGATTTTGATATTTTGTTTCTTTAATAATTTAATAATCTTTAAAATATTTATTGATATAATATATAAGATAAATAATATCATATCAACATCAAATGAACTAAGAAAAATACATTAATGTAACATCTACAATGGTTGGCAGCTCTCTTGCTATATAGTTACTCCACTACCCAGTTTCTATCAATGCTTTTTACTCATCTACAAGAGATCCTAAATCATTATTTGCTGCTCCAGTAATTTCAATGGTCCTGGAAATCATATAGGGTAAAAAGAATATTATAGAATATTATAGGGATACAAATGTAAACATAGAATGTCATAGCTATTAAGCCTTTACTCTCAAACATAAGGTAATTTATACTAATAATCAACCTTAATTAATATACTAATAAATAAATAAATTATTAAAGTAAATATAAAATTATCATTTTGATGTATGACATCTATTATTTTCCTGTTAAGAAAAATTGTATTATTATTTTAATTCTTCTTAAATTTTATTTGAGAAAAAAACTTAAATTGATTAAAATAATAAAAATAAAAGGTAAATTGGTTTAAAATTTAAGATTACTATGTAATACAATATAATATAAGAAATGAGTTAAAATGAAATTATATATTATATTACGATACCTTGATATTATTTAAGAATGTAAAACTACGAAAAAATCAAAATATTAAAAATTTAAATACAATAATATTATTTCGGAATGTAACACTGAATTCGACTAACCAAACCTTGAAGTAAAACAGACGTGGTAGGTTACTTTTTATATTTAAATGTAGAAAATGCAGTGCAATTGATTGTATGAGAATGTTAGTCTTCTTTTCTGTAATCACTTATATTTGAAAATGTGCTCTCATAAAGTTTGTTTTTCTGTGGAAATTGTAGCCAAACTATTATAACTTCAGATCATTGATTTCACATGTGTTGGATAAGGTTTAAGATAGGGCTGAACATATATATATGTATACCTCTATGAGGTAATCCTATAAAAATTATTTATTTTGTAACATTAAAAAATAAATTGGTGATTTAAATGAAACATTTTTTCATAAATATATAGCTGCAAGTAAGGGTGAAGTTAGAAATTTTATTTATTGATCAAATTTATCTACTTCTAGATCATGCAAAACATTTAAATAATATTTCCATCTATCTCAGTAAAGATTGATTATTGTTTGAAAGAATCAATCCTAAAAAATCAAAACTGATCCCTCTTAAAAAAACATTAGTTCCTTTAATTATTTCTATATACTATTATTTAATGATTTATATTACTAATTATAGTAAAATTAATGAAATAGTCTTAGTAGAAATTCTACCATTAAAAAACAAAGTGATTTGAAATGAACCATTCTTACATAAAAGTAGCTATCTGTTTTCTTAGTGACAAAAAAAAAATCATTATCATGTAACTTGAAACAGGGGATTGGAAAAGTCTATTGTCTTCCAGTTTTTTCCATGAAATATTAACTCAGAACATCATTGTCTCTAGTCCAACTACTTTTGGTTTAGTCTTAAGGGACAGGTATTCATTCATTTTCTCATATTGCTTTTGCATTGCAATAATGTTGGTGGAGAAGATACAACTATAGATATGAAAATAATTTTAAGCGATGATAGTATAAACATTGGAAGCCATAGCTATTATATATGTAGACGATTGAAGCTTTATGGCCAATTCTAAAAAATTCAGCTAATTTAAAGATGTTGGAGACAGTCTAGTCGCTCTTAGTAGTAGAGTTTTTCTCTCAACTTGGGGGTTAGGCCTCTTCGTGAGTTTTGTCCGAGTTTGATCTCAGTTTAGGTTTTCTTCGAGTCTAGATCTGATTAGGATTAGGCTTTTTTTTTTTTTTCAATTTTGCCTTGGATTATACCTAGGTCTTGATATCTTCCTAAGCAGCCATGAGGGCTTCAACATGGAACTGTCAGAAATTGGGCTCTGTTTTATTGTTCAGATTATATAGGCAAAAAAATAAGAGAAACTTGTTAAACTTACTCCTAAAATCATGTGACAAAAAATTAAAAATTAAAAATCCTAAAAGACTTGGTCTACAGACCTATTATTAATCAAGTCTAAGGCACATTCTCAACATTCCTCCTTGCCTTAGTAATTGCAAAAGCCTAATTTGTTTTTTAATACTTTAAATCTAAATTTTGGAAGAGCCTTGGTCAACATATCTGCTATTTGATCTTCAATCTTGCAAAAAACAAACTTGATTTCACTAATCTTCTGTTCTTCCAAATGATATTCATCAATCCTACTGTACCAAGCCCTAGAAGTTTGTTTAAAACTATATGAGGCCTTGTTCAACATGCAAACTTTCCCCTTCTGTCCCTTGACTTGAATGCCTCGAGCTGATTTTCTCTCATTGCTTCAATCCGCTTGTCATCCTTCTCAGCTTCTTTAAACTCAGCAAACTCAAATACATCAATATTGCACCTTTCAGAAATTTTCGAAAAAGATCTTGTGTCAGAAATTGGAAAATCATCTATGTTGTCATCAAAGTACTGAGGAGTCTCTAGCAATTGCTTCATTCTTGGTTTCTCCTCCTTTAGCTTTAGAGCAAAGCTTTTTGCTTTCATTTTTACTTTGAGTACATCTCTACCTTTTGAGTCTTTGATCAAGCACCATTATCTTCAAATATGACATTGAAACCTTTTTCAATCAATTGCCTAACACTAAGAAGATTTTGGTCAATGTTAGACACACATAGAACATCAGTTATGTGTTTCAAACCTGTTAAACTTTCAATAGCCACTGTTCCTTTTCCCTTAATTGGATTAAACTCACAATTTTAAACTTTTATTATGGAAATGATTATTTTATCAAGTTCTTTAAATATTGTTGGGTCATTGGTCATGTGATTTGTGCAGCCGCTATCGATCAACCAAGAATCACTAAAGAAACATGTAACCATAAAAAGGAACTCATCTTCTTATTGCTCAATAGATGCTTTTTCCTCTTCATGTTGTTGAGACTTATAAACCCACTCTATGTGCCCAATACTACCACATTTTCTGCAATTGATATCAGGCCTCCAACAACACTTCTTTGGCAAGTGATTTGTCTCCTTACAGTGTAGACATGGAGGATATGTCTCGTTGTTGTTATTGTTGCTGGTATTCTATTCAATTTTCTTGTTTTTGCCTCCTGAATTTTCAAACTTTACCCTAAAAACACCCTCTACTAATGCTTCTTTTCTCATCTTTCTCCTTTGTTCTAGAGCCTGCAATGCATTCACTAATTCTGCCAAGGATATACTTGACAAATCCTTAGATTCTTTTAATGAAGAAAATTTAGACTCGTATTTTTCAGGTAAAGTGACAAGAATTTTTTGCACTATTCAATCATCAGAAAAATCCTTAACCAACAATCTTACCTTGTTTAGTATTCTCTCCAACTTGTTAGAATAGTCTTTAGTGATTTCTATTTCTTTCATTTTCAGCATTTCAAACTCTGTAATCAAATTGAGCACCAACATATTTTTTTGTTCTTTCATTGCCCTAGTATTCTTTCTCGAGGTAGTTCTAAATTTCTTTTATTGACCCCAAATTCATAATTCTTGTAAATATTTAGCTTGAAACAACAGGGAAAAGACATGCTTTAGATTTGGATTTCCTTGTCTTCTTCTCTTTGTGAGTTTGTAGTTGATTCATTGTTGGATTGGTTGGCAATGACGGAACATTGTAGTCTTCTTCTACTACTTCCCAAAGATCTGTCGCATCAAGATAGGTTGTCATTCAAATAGCCCAAGCTTGATAGTTATCACCATAAAAAATTGATGGAACAATATGAGAAAACAACATTGTGTCAGCTTCCATGTCTAAAATTTATATGTTTCTCTCATCTCACAGATCCCTTAAGATAAGAGCTCTGATGCCAATTGTTGGTATTTTAACCAAAAAAATATGAAACATAGAAAATGTGAAAGAAAGATATATTGAAAGCACATTATAATCTGTTGTATTGTTCAGATTATATAAGCAAAAAAATAACATAAACCTGTTAAACTTACTCCTAAAATCATGCCACAAACATTGAACTTAAAAATCTCTAAAGACTTGGTCTACAGACCTATTATTAAGCAAGTCTAAGGCACATTCTCAATAAGAGCTTTAGCATGGTATTGTCAGGGATTGGGCTCTGTCTTGACAATTCATGTTCTTAAGGAGTTAGGAAGAGACTAAGATTTAAGGACGGATGGTAGGTTGATCCTAAAGGGATAAGTGGTGGTTTGTCTCTATGGTTGACTGAGGACTGAAGAGTTAACATTTTAGAACATAATAAGAATTTAATTGATACTATTGTTTTTAATCAAAATTTTGAGGAGGAAATTTTTTGGGTTTTTGGAGCTTTGGTTTTTGAAGAGATGGGGCATTTGAAAGAAAAAAAAAGTTTTGGGATTAGTGGGGATAGATATGTGTATGAGATTATAATGATATAGTTGGGGATTACTTAGGGTAAAATTTAGACCGAGATATGTTATTATAAACTAAAACTTCCAATTTTATAATTTTTAATATAAAATCTCCTTAGCTTACATGATAAATATTTTATTGCTATGCACGTTGAATGTACTGAACTTTTTCCAAACTATTCTATTTTATTATAGAAAAACGCATTTTGTTAATGAATGGTTACAAATTTACCTTCATCGGACCATCTGCTCTAGAAATCTTCAAACCAAAGGTATCCATTAAAAATTTTAGAAAACAATTGATCATTCTGTAGTTGAATCTTCATCTCCATTGCTTTACACAAACTTCTTATTCAATCTACACACTTCTAAGCTATTTTTTTTATCCATCACACTATTAAATTTGGATATTTAATTCAACTTACAAATTTTTTCTCTCATTTCAGGATGTCGTTAAATAAATGCCACCCCTTTACAAACTACTATGGACATTTTCCTACCGTCGAGATCTTCTACCAATTGTTGGTGTTTTGAGAAGTTGAGAGAACATAAAAATAGAGAGAAAAACAAAGGAAATACTTAGTAGATTTTTTTAACTGCTATCAAATTCTCATCATCTTTCATTTCATATGAATTACAATATATGTAGGTGAAGTGGTTACAAATACTCAACAAATCCCACTAAACCACCTTGAAAATGTAAAGTTAAAACTTACAACACAAACTGATTAGGTAAATTAGTACCTAAAAACATCAAACATGAGTTGAGCTCGCAACTTTCAATGAGCTTGCAACTTTAAATGAGCTTGCAAGTGTAGAGCTCACAGAATTGTTTGAACTCACAACTTCAAGTGAGCTCGTGGCTTTGCAGGTTGAGTTTGCCACTGCATGAATGGCCATTTCACAACACTCCTCCTTAACCATAATGCTGCGAACTCCAATATCATGCCTTAGCCTCTCGAACCTCAACATTTTAAAAGGTTTTGTGAGAATACTAGCAAGTTGAACATCTAAACTACAATGAACTAGCTTCACTTCATTTGATCACTCGACATCTCTAACAAAATGGTATTTTATCTTGAAGTGTTTTGTCTTGCCATAGAAGACAGGGTTCTTTGCAATTGCAACAGCATATTGATTGTCACAATATATCTCTGTTGCTTCCACTTGCTCAAGATTTAAATCAGACATCAACTTTCTTAGCCAAAGTGCTTAGCTTACTGCTGCAACTGCTACGATGTACTTAGCTTCAGTGGTTAATTATGCAATAGTTTCTTGCTTCCTTGAGCTCCAACTGAATACACTTGATCCCAAAGTGAAGAAATACCCTAAATTGCTCTTCATATCTTCAACAGAACCAGCCCAATCACTGTTTGTGAAACAAGTCAACTTCAGCTCCTTTTCTTTCACATATTCAACTCCATAACTTAGGGTTCCTTTAACATACCTGAGAACCCTCTTCAATGCATAAATCTCAAAAGTAGACTAATAGAAAACAAAATGTAACTAAGTCATTCAACACCTAAATGTATCAAGTTGTCATCAGCTAGTTCATTTTCAACTAAGTTTAATTACAATGTAATTAAACAAAAACCTTGTTGTTACAACAAGCATATATGCTACAACATATTTACAAGTTGAATGCACTTCAACCAAAAATATCACAGTAGCATGGTTGGCCAATTTTCAACACCAACAAATTTATTTAATATTTGATAATATATTAAAAAAATTTATTTTATATATCAAAAGTTGTGAATATGTATCTTTATTTACACCATATATTCTTTATTGTTTGCGTGAAGTATAAAGTATTTGGGTATTCCATATTATTGAAATAGAGTTGATATGTTTTAATTATCATCAATGTTTAAATGTTCTAACAAATAATTTCATTTACTTGGAGGCGCCATTCATTTATCATTCTCCAAAGTTTGTTGTTTGTTTTATAGATGTTTCTTCCCAACCCTTTTTGATATGTTTAGTCCATGCCCAACATTGTATTACTAGCTCATCCACTTTACATTTTTCACACAACTTTCAACATATTATACTAAACATACTACCCACTCTGCCAAATCAGTCTTTAAACAAAATTGGTTCAACACATTTAATAGAACTCATTGCTCTAAAGGCAAATAAAAGAATCGATTCTTGAGATATTAGGGCATTACCAGATTCCAAACAACTTTCACAACAACACAACCCCTCAGGCATTTAGCTACGACTCAATTTGTAACCTACAAATACCACAACCAACATCAACAGTTGCTAAAACCTCACCCTTTCATGATTCGCAGTCCTTAAGAACCAACCAAAGAAAGTTTTTAACACGTTGAGGAATTTTTGACTTCCTAATACATTCCCATTTACCTTCTTTCGGTCCCAAACTAGACCTCGAAAGTGAAGCATTGCTGAACTTTGGCCTACAATACAACAATAGAGAAGTTTTGAAGCTCAACCAGTGCAGCAGCTATGTTTTGTTTAACATGTAACTAGCTTAGTTCATTTTGTAATTTGTACATTTGAAACATTAAGACTAGTTTGCTTATCTGAATGATGTTTTGGCTAATAAGTTAGGTTTACTTTGGGTGCAAGATAAGTTATGTATTTTCTCAATGTAATTAGTGGGAGTAGTTATACATTAAGTAACTGCTTTGTAACTCATATACTTGACTTAATGAAATTAGTAATGAAATTTAGTTTTTGATCATTTTTGTATATGTTTCTCTTTGCTTCATTTTCTTTCTTGCTTTGGCTGATATCCCAAACAAATGGTATCGAGAGCCTGTCATCTTTAAGGGCCTCTATTGTTGGTTGTTTGCTTTTGTTTAGTATTTTGAAAAGGAAGAAACTGAAGTTGTTTTTGTTGCTGCAACATGAGTTTTTCATCACTACCACCACCTATCTTTGCTGGTGAAAACTACCACATATGGGTAGTGAAAATGAAGACTTACCTTCAAGCTCATGACTTGTGGAATATGGTGGAAACTAACACAGAACCACCTCCATTGAGAGCCAACCCCACTATAGCACAAATCAGACAACACATTGAAGACTGTGCTAAGAAACAAAAATTAATGTCATGTTTGCAGAATAAAGTTTCTGATGTGATCTTCACTTGGATAATGACATGTAACACTTCAAAACAAGCTTGGGAGAGGCTGAAGGAAGAGTTTATGGGGTTTGATAAAACTTGGCAACAGAAATTGATCAACCTGAGAAGGGAGTTTGAAAGTTTAAATATGAGAGAGTCTAAAACCATTAAGAACTACTATGATAGAATAATGGCCACAGTTAACAACATCAGACTCCTTGGAGATGATTTCAAGGACAGGAAAATTGTTGAGAAGGTCATCAAAACCCTTCCTGAAAAATATGAGTCAAAGATCTCCTCATTGGAGAACTCGAGAGATTTATCAACTATTTCACTGTCAGAGTTGATAAATTATCTTTATGTACAAGAGCAAAAGAGGGCCAACAGGCTGGAGGAGCATCCTAAAAGAGCCTTCCAAGAAATAAGTATAAAAAGCCCAGGCTCGAACTACAAGGGAAAGAAACATTGGCTTGATAAAAAGAAGAAACCAAATAGGGACACTGGGATGAAAAGGTTCCCACCATGCATTCAACGCAAGAAGTCCACACAATTAGAGAGGTATTGCTAGTACAGACCTGACATTCAGTGTAGGAGTTGCAAGTAGTTTAGTCACATTGAAAAAGTTTGTGAAAAAAAAAAGGAAGGGTACAACCACAACAACAAACCAAGCTCAAGCTACTGGGGACATTTAAGCACAAAAGGAGCATTTTTTTCACTACATCCTATTTTGTAACCTCAAGTAAGGTCAGAAGGGACTGGTTGATAGATAGTGGCTGCACTTATCATATGGCATCTGATGAAAGGTCATTCAGAGTTCTTAACAGCAGCGTTGTCTCTAAACTAAAAATAGGGAATGGAAACTTCATCAAGGCCAAAGGAAGAGGCAATGTTGTAATCAGTACACACTCAAGCAACAAAACAATTTCAGATGTCCTATTTGTACCTAATATAGACCAAAATTTGCTTAGTGTTGGTCAGCTAATAGAGAAAGTTTACTCTCTTACTTTTAATAATAAGTCTTATGTGATTAAGGACTCATTGGTCAAGAACTAGTGACAGTAACTATGACTGAAAGATGTTTTATGTTGCATATGAATCAGTTAGGAATGAAGGCTTATGCTAGTTTGGCTTATGTGGCTTGTTTATGGCACAAAAGGTTAGGCCATGTTAACTATAAGTCACTTGGTTTACTAAACAAGTTGGATCTGGTTGAAGATATGTCCAGGGTTAAAATCAAGGATAGAGTTTATGAGGTTTGTCAGCTTGGGAAGCAAGTGAGACTGCCATTTCCAGTTAACAAGGCATGGAGAGCTCAAGACAAGCTTCAATTGGTCCTTACTGACACTTTTTGACCAATGAAGACCTCTTTTCTAAGTGACAGAAGGTACTTCGTGCTGTTTATAGATGATGGCACAAGGTTCTGCTGGGTGAATTTTTTGAAACAAAAATCAGAAATACTTGAAGTATTTAGCAAGTTCAAAGCCTTAGCTAAGAATCAAGAAAGTTGAAAGCTAAAGGCCTTGAGATCAGACAATAGGACTGAGTATTTGTCAGAAAGGTTTTAGAAACTATGTAAGCAAGTTGGAATTCAACATCAGTTGACAATAATCTATACACCTCAGCAGAATGGTGTTTGTCAAAAGAAGAATCGAACAATACTGACATGGTTAGATGCCTGCTGTTTGAAAGCAAATTGCCAAGCAATTTTTGGGTTGAGGCTGTAAACACCTTAGTGTACTTACTCAACAGACTATCATCAAAGGTAGTCAAAGATAAGACTCCTTTTGAAGCTTGGTCTAGATACAAGCCAACTATTTCTCACCTAAAGGTGTTTGGTTATGTCTGCTATACACTTATCCCAGTTGAGAAGACAATAAAACTGGAAAGAAAGTCTGTACCAAAGATCTTTGTTGGTTATAATAGCATAAAGAAGGGGTACAAAGTCTTCGATCCCTCCACAAAAAAAATTGTGGTAAGTAAGGATGTGAAGTTTGATGAAGGAAATGTATGGAACTAGAATGGCATGGATGCAAGCTTGTGTGGACAAGGTCAATAAGACAGTGATCTCCAGCTAGTTGAAGAAGAAGAACAGATTGATGATGGATTCGATGATATACATGTTAGAGGTACAAGAACCATCACTAACATCTATTAAAGATGTGATGTGGCAATATTGGATCCTACAAACTTTGATGAGGTTGCTAAAGAATATTGTTGGAAAAGAGAAATGGAAGCTGAAATAGAGATGATACATAAGAACAACAGATAGGAACTAGTTGATAGGCCAGTCTAGAAAAGAATCATCAATGTGAAGTGGGTGTTTAGGGTCAAGTACAATGCTAATGGGTCTTTGAACAAGCACAAGGCAAGACTTGTAGTGAAGGGATACAGCCAACAGTATGGTATTGACTTCTTAGAGACCTTTGCTCCAGTTGTAAGGTTAGATACTATAAGGCTTTTGTGTGCCTTGGCTACTTAAAAGCAATGGAGAGTGCACCAATTGGATATCAAGTCTGCTTTTCTGAATGGTTTTCTCAAGAAATAAATCTTCATTGAACAACCAGATGGGTTCAAGGTTTCTGGTGAAGAGCATAAAGTTTATAGGCTCAAGAAAGCCTTGTATGGTCTGAACCAGGCACCAAGGGCCTAATATGACAAAATCGATGCCTATCTGTCTAGGCTTGGGTTCGAGAAGAGCATCAGTGAGTCTACTCTTTATATAAAGAAATCATAGAATGAAACCCTACAGATTGTGTCATTATATGTAGATGATCTGCTAGCGACTGGTAGTAAGAGGAAATTGGTTGAAGAGTTCAAAAGGCAGATGCAAGATGTGTTTGAAATGATTGTCTTAGGGGAGATAACTTACTTCCTTGGCATGGAAGTAAAGCAATTTGATCATGCTATCTTTATAAGTCATCAAGCATTTGCTTTGAAAATTTTAAGAAAATTTTGCATGACAAACTGCAAAAATGTTAGCACACTAGTGGCTCAAGGTGAAAAAGCTAACCAATAATGGCAACCATGAAAAAGTTGATGAGAAAGGGTATAGAAGCCTTGTAGGTTGTCTACTCTATTTGACAGCTACAAGGCATGATATCATGTTTGTTATTAGCCTTCTATAGTTCATGCATTGTTGCAATGTTGTTCACTTTAAGGCAACTAAAAGAGTCTTAAGATATGTGAAAGGAACCTTGGACTATGGGGTAAATTTTGAGAAAACAGAAGAGCTCAAGCTGATAGGCTACTCTGATAATGACTAAGCAGGGTCCATTGATGATATGAAGAGGCCATTGGGCTACTTTTTCACTCTAGGCTCAAGGGTCTTCTATTGGAGTTCAATGAAACAACAAATTGTGGTTCAATCAACAGCAGAAGCAAAGTACATTGCAGTAGTTGTTGCTATCAATCAAGTCATTTGGCTAAGAAAGCTCTAATGTGATTTAAATAAGAGCCAAGAAAAAGCTATTGAAATTAATGTTAACAATCAGCCAGCTATTTCCATAGCAAAAAAACCTTGTGTTTCATGGCAAAACAAAGCACTTTAAGATTAAATATCCTTTTGTTAGAGAGTCTGAACAATCAAAAGAAGTTAATTTGATCCATTGCAGCTCTGAAAATCAATTTGTTGATATCTTGACTACGCCTCTTAGTACTTCAAAGTTTGATAATTTAAGAAGAAATATTGGTGTTTGTTGCATATAGTCCAAGGACGAGTGTTAAACTTTAGCTTGCAATGCAACATCAAAGATGTTTTGAAGCTCAACTAGTGTAACAGCTATCTTTTGTTTAACATGTAACTAGCTTAGTTCATTTTGTAATTGGTACATTTGAAACACTAAGACTAGTTTGCTGATTTGAATGATGTTTAGGTGATGTTTTGGCTGATAAGTCAGCTTTACTTTGTTTGCGAGATAAGTTATGTATTTTCTGAATGTAATTAGTGGAAGTAGTTATACATTAGGTAACTACTTTGTAACTCATATATTTGACTTAATGAAATCAATAATGAACTTTAGTTTTTGATCATTTTCATCTGTTTCTCTTCACTTCATTTTTTTCTTGCTTTGGCTGATATCCCCAACAAGCATTGATGTCCATGACTAAAAATATGCCATGTTTGGTCCATTTCCAAACAACTCTGTCATACCCAGCTTTTGAATTTGGTGCTGGAATCACTACCACTGTTGTGTCGTTGGAAGCACCAAAAATAACCTATCCTTAAGAAATATCGAAAAGAATAATATAAGGGAAGTAAGGCCAAATCCTCAGGGATTGAATTGCTACAACTTCTTGTTCCACTAAATCTTAGGCATAGTCATACCCAAGAAAGACGTCTGACCTGGGAAAAATAAAAGAACAGAATTAAAAATATGGACGACTTAAAATTGAATAAATTGAAATTGCGATTGTAAAAGGAAGCAGAGTTGAGGGAATGGATTCTTCAATTTGAGGGATTCCAACCTCCGATTATCTCGATCCTCCCTTGGTTCAATCATAAGCTTTTAGGTGAGCCTTCTCATTACCCAAAAACCAATTATAGTGGAAGAGGACGCCTACAACTACCAGTTCCACTTAAGTTTTAACCTTACAATTTAGAGGAACCTGACTCTAGCCAACCGTTGCTTTTGTGGGACTATCTTACACTAGATCATCATTTCTCAATGGCAAATGCCACACCATTTTGTCTCTTGGGCTCGACAACCTCTGACGTAATAAGTTAACGAACCGACTGTGAAACCTTCCCAAACATACAAAGCGACCGCCTTTTCATAAGATGAAAAGATTAATTTTGGAAGGACATGGACAGAAGCGTCAGTCCCGTAATGCAAATAAATGATGAATACCCGTTGAGAATGGTTAAGTGTGGGTTCTAAGCCTCATAAACTCTTTTGGAGGACTCTTGTTAACCTTTGGCTGGATGAGTTTAATGGCTCATGCTTTCGAGGAAAAAAACATCAGTGTAATGGAATGAAATTTTATTGGAAAGGAAAAGAAACAAAAAGGCTAGAGCCTTGTGGGAAGGAGCTTTTTACAGAAGTGATGAGTGAATATTCATGTCACTCCATCCCCTATTTATAGGACATAGAAAACCTAGTTTATTCCTATTTAAACTCTAAAAGATAAATAAAGATATAATTTGAAATTAAATCTAAATAATACCATAATAATCCTAACAATAATCCTAAAAATCAAATTCGAATTTAAATAAAGTCTCATAAATCTCTTCTTCAAATTTTTCCCCAAGTCTTTCACACTTTGTATTTTTAGCACCACTTCTTTCCTATTTCGCACGTTGACCCATTTTGTCTTTAAATTTACGTTTTTTGACCCTAAATTTCCTTTTTCCTTCAATTGAGTCCCTACAAGAAAAAAATCATAAAAATCCCAAATTAGTAGGATCATACTCAACATATATGTAATTAACACATAAAAGTATGTCATTTTAGAGTATTATCATATTTCCCCCTACTTAGCCCATGTTTGACCTCAAGTATGGTTCCTATCCCTCTGTGTAATTTAGATTTTACCATAAAAGAAGTATCACTCCAAAATTTTATAAAAATTAGGCATAATGCATATGAAAATAAAGTGAACATTTAGCTTGCTTTAGGTAAAACCGAATAAGTACTCTAACTTAAACACACAAAAATTAAATCGACTTGAATTATTTCTTGAAAAATAGGTAATTTCCTAAACTTACCAAGACACCCTATTTGATCCACCCTTCGTCCCCAAATACAATTCTTTTTTTTTCTTAGTTTCTTTCTTAAGAATGTATTGGCCCTTTTGAAGCAAAGAGGGGTGACAACCCAAGCACCCCACCTCAGTTACTCAACCTCTTAAGCTTTGTTATTGCAGAAGGGCTGGAATCATTTATTTTATTTTGATAAAGAGAGAACGATTCCAGTCTGGATAAATTATCCAAATTTGGTGGGAGTGGACCAAAAATTTTGTTTAAACTCAAATCAAGAGAACTGAGATTCTTTAATTGACCCAAAGAGGGAGGGATGGGACCCAAAGGAATATTGGAGGATAGATCCAATGTAACCAAATTTGTTAGCCTCCCAATTTCTTGTGGAATGGATCCATTAAGTTGGTTGTCATCAAGTACCAACGATACAAGATTGGTTAAGTTGTTGACAGAAGATGGGATTGGACCAACAAGCATACTAGAAGATAGATCCAACAACTGTAGATTAGTTAGGTTGGTAATAGAAGATGGGATTGGACCAACAAGCATGTTGCTTGAGAGATGGAGATTAACCAAACTCTTCAACTTTCCAATATTTGGTGGAATGGAACCATTGAGCTGGCAGTTTCCGAGATGGAGAGTCATCAGCTTTTTCAGGTTCCATATATGGGGAGGGATGATGCTCTGCAATGGATTAGAGGTCATAATCAAGTGGGTGAGATTAGTCAAAAGACCTATTGCTGAAGGCATATGAACAATGAGGTTCCTCGTCAAATTTAGAGAAACAAGATTCTCCATCTTCTCAATTTCTAAGGGAATGGAAACAATTTCATTATAAGAAACGTCAAGCACTGCCAATTGAGAGAGGTTTCCAAGTGAAGAAGGTAACTCACCTCTAAGACCATTCCAGGACAGGTTGAGGTATTTGAGCTTTGAAAGGTCACCTATTTGAGGTGTTAAGCCCCCATTCAGACCATGGCCACTAAGATCAATCTCGATGACACTTCCAGCAGCACTACATCTGACACCAGGCCATGTACAATGGTGAAAGCCTATGTTGCTGTAGTTACTCCACCACCCAGTTTCCATCAATACTTTTTCCTCAGCTACAAGAGATTCTGAATCATTATTTGTTGCTCTAGTAATCTCACTGCTGCTCACATATATATAAAGACCTGAGACGTTTATTTTGGACTAGTATAAAATTAAAAAAAAAAGTTCACGTTTTTATTATTTCGTATACAGTTACTATCTTAATGAGCTAATAGATGTATTTAGGAATATTACCGTACAAAACTAATTTAATTTTATTAGGTAAAATGTTATACCTTTTAAGTTTTTAGCCATTGCCCAACAAAAGTTGTGTTTTTCTTGGTTGAAGTTTCTGATGAAGAAAAGCAATAGGTGCTTTGAATCATTCGTATTATGTATTGACTTGTATTTGTGTTTTGAGAGTAAACCGGACGCTCTAAAGGACTTCTTTGAAGTTTCTAACAAATTGCCTACGATGAAAATCTCATGCTTTTCTATCTACTAATTCAACTACATGGAAACTACTTCATGCTAATTATTTAAAAAAAATTATCAATCTTTTATAATTTATTTAATTTTGATATTTTATTTCTTTAATATTTTATAATCTTTAAAATATTTGTTAACATGACATATAAAATAAATAGTGTCATATCAACATCAAGTACATGAGAATTGTAATGCGAATACTATTAAAAAGTTATTACTTTAGTCGGCATTTCCACTAAAGAAAAATGATTAAAATGTTACTATTTTATCAACATTTAAAATTTTTAATGATCTATTTAATCAAATCAAATGAACCAATCGAATAAAAATTAGTAATCTAATCTATTCGACTATTTTTTATTATGAAAATATTGTGTTTTTTCCTTTGAAAAACATCATTATCATACAACGTGTAACAAGGGATTCACTACACTAAAACAGGTCTTTAGCGGCGTTTTTTTATGCCTTTAGCGGCGCTTTTTAATGCCGCTAAAAGTATTTGCGGCGTTTTTGAAAGCGCCGCAAAAAATGCCGCTGTTGTCAACGCCGCGAACATTTGCGGCGTTTATTTCTATAAACGCCGCTATAGAGCAAGACCTTTAGTGGCGCTTTTCCACAAACGTCACTATAGAGTAGGACCTTTAGCAGCGCTTTTTCCACAAACGCCGCTATAGAGCAGGACCTTTAACGGCTCTTTTTGCACAAATGCCACTATAGACCAGGACCTTTAGCGACGCTTTTTATACAAACGCCGCTATAGATCAGGACCTTTAGTGGCGCTTTTCCCACCTACGCCGCTATAGATCAGGACCTTTAGCGGCGCTTTTCCCACAAACGCCGCTATAGATCAAGACCTTTAGCGGCGCTTTTACCACAAACGCCGCTAAAAACATATCTTTTAAAAAAAATAATTTTTTAAATAATATTTATTTCTATAATAAATATTATATTATATTTTAAGGATAAATAAAAAATATTATTTAAATTAAATTTTCTACAAAAATTTTAACTTTAAAACTAAATATAAAATTTAATGAATTTAAATTTAGAATTTAAATTAATACATTAATAACACAATTAAAATCCAAAAGTTAGAACTCTTAAGTAAAAATAAAAATTTAGAATCAAAACTAAAATAAATAATACATATGCAAGGTAATAAAACATACAATGCATTTTCTTACTCAAATAAATAATACATTTACTTAATCAATGAAATCTTGTACATCATTGAAGTCACACCATCAAATATGTACCCATCAAACTTATACTCCTCCAGCCACCATCTTGCATATGAAAGAAGATACCTCAATACCTAAAGCAACAACTAAGAAAATAATATTTACAACTGGAAGGGAGGAAGCCAAAATCTTTAAACAAGCTATTCATTAAGAAATGTTTAGGTAGAAGTACATACTTCCCAGCTTCCATAATTAAAAAGGCGAGAATCCCACACCGAGTGGTGACCCCTTGACCCCGTGTGGAAGTAATGAGCATCAGTTCCATCAAACATGTTCAGCCCATCTAACACATTATTGGAAGCATGGCTGTATTCATAAAACATCATTCAGATACACAGGTAGATAAGAAAATAAAATTAGCAACTTAACTATAGAATAAAAATGAACGGGGAAATAGCAAACAAATGCTTTCACAACAAGCTGGTCGTGAACAATCGTACTAGAAATTTTATAGTATTCTAGTCATTTATATATTCTCAATCAATTACGACTTTGCTTCTCTCTTTTAGATTTATTTTTTAGCAACCTTTTAGGAAGCAAAAATCAACTAGAGAAACGAAGGAGTAAAAGTGACAACCAATAAGATCCTAAATTCTCATGGCCATATTTGCATCAAGTCTACTGGAAAAATGAGCATAAAGCCAAAGCAGGAAAAGAATAAGAGTTCAAGTTCTCATTTTATTTACAAAACAATCAGGGAAAATGTTGGCATAAAAAGTATAACATCAAATATAGCTGAAGGGCATGTTTCTAGAAATTATATTCTCCTGCAGACATAACTATATAGTGAAGATGAAACAATTATAAAGAAAATTATAGCTTTAGTACCTTTAATATCTAATGAGCCTTGCACATGGTTGGCATACAAAGACGCAGGAAAATTATAGCTTTAGTACCTTTAATATCTAATGTTTCATAATTGCCCAAACATAAACATGAGATTTTAAGCAATAAAACAATAGACAATAATTTAAAGTTTCTAATATTAGTATTTATTTGTAATAATTATATTTAGTTATATTAAATAAAATTATTGATAAATTTTATTTTATTTAATAATGATGATGTATAATATTATTATTTATTAATGATAATTGAGACCCATGCATCCATACATTATAACCTAAAAATCAAGCATTAATTTAGTTTTCTATGTTAAAAGATAGAACTTGTTTTAAAAGGTATTAATTTGAAATAAGATAATTGACTAATATTTTATATTAACTTCTTTACTTGTATTTAATATTTTAGTCATTCTTCAAAACAAAGTTAATTTTCCAAAACTTAAGATTTTATTTTACTTTTCAATAATTTAATTATGTTTATTAACTCTTACAAATTAAATCTTGTAATTGGATAAAGATTGGGATTGATACCCACTCCACTACAACAAATATGAAAATATGGAAAGAACATATGAAAGTATGTAGAAATAGAACAACGATGAAACTGTGAAGATAAATAGAAAGAAATAAAACAACAAATCACAGTTAATTGGTCTCTTATATTAGCAAAATAGAAGCTAAAATATTTAATCCAACACAGCTCCAGTTTAAGCCACTCAGTAAATGCATTGGAACTAAATGTGTTACTTGAGCATAAAACATACAGGCATAGAAAACTGAAATCCTCTTCTTCTACATGCCTCTATTAGGGAAAAGGTAATTTTTGGTTTGACATATTCACATATAATGAGAGAATATACATTTATCATTTTTCGGATGTCTAAAAACCGTAGGGAACAAGGATTTAGATTTATACCTGCCTATAATTTGCTTCTTTTGAAGTAACATGTAGCAAACAATTAGTCTATATGAATAAAAGAAATAAGAGTATATAGTAATATCCCTCTGCTGAAATACGCATATTCAGTTATATTCCAGTTCATATAACTACTGCTAGGATTTAGATTCATAACTGTTGATAGTTTCTATGAATCAATCTATAGGAAACAATCATCATCACATAAAACCAAAATCAGAGAGCAAATAGCAATTTCACTCTGCTAGAATATAAGAAGATATTAAATCATACTATACCATCAATGTATGATCCATCATATTCCAATTTATATAATTATTAGATATAATATGATTAACCCAAATGAAGATCAACCAACATATTTAAGCATAAGGGTATGGGCAAATAAATTACCTTGATTAGCTTTGGATTATTTTCAACGACATGCTTAAGACCTTCATCAGTAATCCTTTGGCAATCAACCAGGCTCAAGCATTGCAAGCTTCCTTGGCCTCTAGCAGTTATTTGTAAAAGAACATCATCCGTAATCTTCTCATTCAGTGGCGGATTTATGTGAATATCCCTCCATAAAAGAGGATCATTCTGAACTACAGATCACAGAGATGTGCAAACATTCTCAATAACAAAAAGATCCCGCACACCCAAATAGCCAAGCGCCAAAATAAGAGCTTCATGAGGGGTTCCTTCATGTCCCTCAGCACGAACCTCACAGTCCTGAAATTCTTCATTTTCCTGATCAACCGAAACCATATCTTCATCCCCAAATGACAAAACATCCTCTACATTATAACGGAAAACCACTGTCAAACTACCCAATACAAATAAAAACTAACACGAGACTAAACTAAGTTACAGGGAATAAAACAATTGAAAATAAAGGCACGACCTTCATTTTCAATGCAACTAGCTATGGCATTATCTGACAACTCATGCTGAAGTAAAAAGCTAGCAATAAGAATATTTTCCATTCACACTTCTTCTCTTTGCTTCAGTACTGAGCAAAAAAGAGTTAGCAAAAGAGTTAGCAAAAGTAGCAACTAACTGCTACCTGATGAACTAATCTCAGCTTAACGAAGCTCAATAGTTTCAAATTCTTAGCTAATTAATCTTTGAAGCTAAAAACAACATGAAAAAAATGATAAAAGAAGGCAAATAAGGAAGCTTAAATAATAATTCGATTGCTAACATGATAAAATCTCTGTATTTGATCTTGTGCATCAGGAGGTATCTCTCTTCCAGGGATGAAGGGATTTTTCTGTTACAGCAGAAAATCAGATACTGCTTAAAATACAAATAAAATGAAATAAGTAAATCCAAGAACAAGTATTAGCATAAAATGAAATAAGTAAATCAAAAGCAACTATAGAACTCCAGAGAATAAAATTTTAATCCTGTATGTAGCTAAGATCTTTAACCAATCAAATATTCCACAATGAACCAAGATAAGAACACAACCTCATCTTGAGATGGTAGCGTGGAATTTTTGGACTCCTGTACAATTTGCTCTTTGGCATCCTCCATGCCTGACGTAGCTCCTTGTAAACCCATCCCTAAATATTTGCTTGCTGAAACATATATGTTCTGCATCAAAACCAATTATATAATTGCAGTAACAATGAAAAACCCCCAAATACCAAATATTTTACAATTAATAACATGCCAAAAATTTTACATTACATTAAATATTACAAATACTAACCATTGAATTTAATTAATTTGAGGCAGAAGAAATGAGGTCCTTACTTAAGCTAGAAATACGAATTAAAAACCCTATGAATATCAAAACCTAACAAACAATCAAACCACAATATATTCTCCAACTAAAATTAAAAACAACCCTACATAAAAAAAACCCTAGGTGCTAACAATTATTTTACAAGTTAATTCAGCACATAAATGACGATAAATTGGAACTAAATTCAAAGATTGGAGGAAATAAAATGCGAAATTGAAAAATACCGAAGTACCTGAATATGTTTCAGCACTCTGAATGGATCAGAAATTCAAAGGAAAAGATTTGAAAAATGGCGTTTCAAAAAAAAAATACAAAAGAAAAAGAGGAAAACCAATAATTAGACTACCAAAAGCAAGAACAGGAACACAAGAAAGAGAAAGAGAGAAAGGAAAAAACACAGAGTTAATAAGCTTTTTTGTTTTTTTTCTTGGACGTGGGAAATTAGGGATTTTGGGGGGAAAGTTAGGAGGGAATTTTACAAAATGGCGCCTGTTTTTTTAAAGTGAAATTATTTCATTTAAAATAAAACAACACTGTTTTGCTATGCTAAAATGGCGCTATTTTTTTAAAGTAAAAAATTTTTTGTGGCGTTTGTATAAAAACGCCGTTATTGCTTAACTTTTGCGGCGTTTTTCATAAAAATGCCGCAAAAAATTATTTCATTTGGAATAAAATGACACTGTTTTGCTATATAAAATGGAGCTATTTTTTTAAAGTAAAATTATTTTTTGTGGCGTTTTTTATAAAAACGTCGCAAAAAAATTATTTCATTTGGATTAAAACGACACTGTTTTGCTATGCTAAAAATCTTTTATTTTGTTTGTTAAAAATTATTAGTTAAGTGATTTTATAAAACATTTATTATTTTTTTATAAATTGAATTTTTATAAAAAAATCAAGTACTCTCAAAATAAATATCGTATATTTTAATAAGAAAAAAATGATTAAATGGCTGTAATTAATTATTAAGTTAGAATTATCCAATATAAGCAATTATTCTTTCACATATCAAATTTCTATTAAAGATTGAGACGTTAATCATGATTTTATATTATTCATTTCCGATCTAATCTCTATTTTATTAGAAATATTTCTTCCTAACTAAAATATAATTATTTTGCTAGATGTTCGATGTGGAATGATTTTAGTTTTTTATTTTAATTTTATTTGTTATAATTTGCTCCTATATATCCAAAATAGATAGTTACCTATCCGTATCAATTTGTTACATTTTTTTATTTATTAATTTTTTAAATCTAATATTTAAATATATCAAATGGTTTAGATTAAATATTTTTTAGTCATAAACATCGCTAATGTTACTTTTTCCGGTGTTTACAGAAGAAACGCCACATAATAAATTAAATTCTTGTAATGAAACGACACCGTTTTGAAAAATTCTAATACATATTAGCGGCGTTTTTGCTATAAACGCCACCAAAGCTCGCATATTTTATAATTTTTTATATTCAATTATTGTATAATGCATATCAATTTTAAATTAATAATATTTACAATTTATTATTATCTCTTTTACAATTATATAATAACTTATTTAATATATAAATTAAAAAATACTAATTAATCTAAATCTTAAACCCTAACCCGACCCCGAATCTCTAAACCTTAAATCTCTAACTCTTAACCCCAAATCCCAAACCACAAACCCCTAAATCTTATTTAATATATAAATTAGAAAACACTAATTAATCTAAATCCTAAACCCTAACCTTAGCCTGAATCACTAACCCCTAAACATTATTTAATATATAAATTAAAAAGCACTAATTAATCTAAATCCTAAACCCTAACCCGACCCTAAATCCCTAACCCCTAACCCCTAAACATTATTTAATATATAAATTAAAACACACTAATTAATCTAAACCCTAAACCCTAACCTGACGCCGAATCCATAAACCTTAAATTCCTAACTCTTAACCTCTAACCCCTAACCCATAAACCTTAAATCACAACCCTTAAATCAAAATCTCTAATCCATAATCCCTAATTCCATAATCTATAAACCTTAATATTGTAAATCTTAAATCGGCCCTAAATCCTAAATTGACCATATATATACCCTAAATCATATATATTAAACCCTAAACTATAATGATAATTAAATTAAATATTTTAAAATTAATACTATCGTATCTTTTACAGTTATATTTGAAATTATTTAATATATAAATTAAAAATCAATCAATTATGTACCCAAAAATTTTAAAATTATTTTAAATAATAGTATTTTAATTTCTCCATTTTTAACAAATGGTTTTCTATATTTTTTTTCAAATTATTTCTACGTGTCATTATTTCAAATTTATCCATTTTAACAAATATTCAATTAAAATAAATTGAATTTTAATTAATATAAATAAACAAAATAAAATAGTAAATAGACAGATAAAATGTTTTTGCGGCGCTTTTCTAAAAACGCCGCTAAAGATCTGAGCATCAGCGGCGCTTTTTCAAAAACGCCGCTAAAGATCTGAGCATCAGCGGCGCTTCTTCAAAAACGCCGCTAAAGATCTGAGCATTAGCAGCGCTTCTTCAAAAACGCCGCTAAAGATCTGAGCATTAGTGGCGCTTTTTTTAAAAACGCCGCTAAAGCCCTGAAAGGTAGAAAACGATGCCGTTTGGCTTAGGTTTTTTGCGGCGTTTTCTAGAAAAACGCCGCTAAAGCGCCGCTAATGCTCGATCTTTAGCGGCGTTTTACGTAATGTGCCGCTAAAGCTTGATTTTTAGCGGCGTTTTTTGTCCAAGCGCCGCTAAAAACCTGTTTTGGTGTAGTGATTGGATATATATGCTTGTAGAAAAGTATAGTCTAGCCAAATGAATTTATTCTTGGAAACACCCAAAAACTGATGGGTGAAGTGAACTCCAAAAAATTGTATCCGTGCTAATCAGGTCGAGGAATTCAAATACGAGATCCGAGGCGCAAGCTCAGTCATGTTTCACTTTCAAATTTTAATTTTGAATCAAGATAAAACTCAATCTTAGACATATTCACTAAAATGGGTTTGCTTTTAAGCTCGATTTCAAATTTGATTATTTCTAATTAAATTTGAGTTTAAGTTAAATAAAATTAATTATAGACATTAAAAGAAAATTTTGATAAGCTGTTACAAGCTACCTCAAGTCATATTTGAGTTTATCTTGCCAATAACTTGAGCTTAATTCTATAATTACGGAGCATAAATGTTTTATTTAAATCCTTCTTACATGTTAATGTTTTTCTTCAATTATTGTAGTTTGTAAGTTAAACCATAATTAGTATTTATGTAATTTACCAAAGAATAATCAAATCACAGAATGAATTATAAATATGAAACAATTAAAATTCTTATATTGAAACTGTTGATTCCAATCATTTGAGAAGGGAAATTTGGTGGGTTGATTAAATAAGGAATAGGATAACCCTGCATGGGCTATATAATTAAGCACTCCTCTTGAAATAATTTCCAACATTCCACTAATGGAGCTGAATGCAAATGGTTAATGAAACTCTAATATGTTTTATAATTTAAATTGTACTTTTTAGTCCCTATCAATTTCTAAATGAGTAAACTGGTGTTACATCAAACAAAAATAATCTCTAGAATATTTATAAAAAATTACAAAATTTTATAAAGAAAAAGTGTAGAAAATTTAAATTTTAAAAAATTCTTTAAAATTATATAAAATGCCTATATAGTTTTTAAAAACTTCAAAATAATAAATTTGGATCTTTAAACAAGCAAAATATCAAATTAAGTTTATCATACTAAATTATCTTTAATTTCTCCTATTTTTCTTTAAAAGAGTTTTCAAATATATATTAGCTCAAATGTATGTGCTCTAAATTGGAATTTAATCATATTGTCAAAAAGATTTTAATTTGATCTAGTTAAGTCTTTAAAAATTTAACTCAAATAAATTTATTTGATTCGATTCAAACTTAAATTTCGTTTAACTTTGCTTGATTCAGAAAAAAAATCGAAATAGAATGATAAAATAGAACTCGTCAACTCAACTAACTCGAAATTTTTCACTCTATTCGTTTCGGTTCAATTCGATCAAACACTCACTCTTACTCATCTTCGTTTTTTTCCCAATTTCTAGTAATTTTTTATGGTGAAATAAGTACTTTTGGTGAAAACAATCTCAGTACTGCTACATGCTATACACTAAAACAGTATCTAGGTTGCTTTTGTTTCATCATATATTGTAATAGGGACATTTATTAATAAAGTTAGATTGAGAAAGAAAAACATAAAAAAGTATTTTGTTAGCCTGTTACTACAAAATAATATTATTCTATTACTCAGCAACTTGCAGAAACAATGTGGATACCTTTTTTTAAGATTTATTAGATTCGAGCAATGCAAAGAAAGAAATTTCTTAATGTTGAATTAATAGTTCAAATGGAGAAAAATATATATGATGTGAAAATAGTAAATGCTTATACAGGGCTGACTATTAGGGATTTGCAAAACATGATCCATTTTAATTTTTTTAAAACTTTTATCTGCTTATGGTAAAACCATTAGTCAAGGTTAACATGGTTTGTAGTCTCCGATGAACTTTTGTAAGACTATTGATTAACAAGTGTAGGGAATTAACCTAGGTATACAACGAACAAGTAAATAAAGTAGAAAATCGAAAAAATTGAACACACAAAATTACGTAAAAAAAACTTTTTTAAAGAAGAAAAAAACCACGAGTAAAGGGATATTTCACTAAATAAGAAAAGAGTACAAGAGATGGAGAGCAGCAAAAGAAACCTGAAACCCCAAAAGAAAAATCCTATAAACTCAAAGAGCAGAATCCTCTTAATCTTAATATTTTTTATTGTGTAAAAGCTAGAGTAATTAAGGCCTATTTATAGCCTAAAATTGGTAGCATTTATGACTAGAATATCCCTAGATTAATCAGAGTTTAAGTGAGAAACAAAAACAGAATTTAGCTAAGAGAAAAAAAATCGAGAAACTTGGGGAGCACGTCGCCACGTCGTGACGAAGAAGGATCGCATCGTTAGGATGAGGGTTTTCTTCTCGTCATGACATCGACCGTTCACTAAATTCGTTAGAACTTGCTCTGTTATTTTCTTCCTTCTCAGGAGAGTGGATTGAAGGAGGAAAATCTGTCAAGGGACTACTCCAAAGCACTATTGATTGTGAGCCTTCTATTAAGTTCTGTATCATGCATATCATGGGCAAAGTAACGTATAGAAATGTGTTGTAAAAATATTGTAATGACTTACAGCTTTAATATACTATGTTATTTGAAATATTTGTTAACTCCAGTAATATATATTTGTAAGTGTTTTCATTCAAGTTATGGTTTATGATATAATATTTTAGGTGTGAACATAGTTTTTAACTGCCAACGAGGCTTTCACAAAATGGTCTGTTTAAAAGTGTTGCATTATTGGCGTATAAATGAATTGAGTGTTTTGTCATGGACGTGTTAAAGACTACGCCAATATCATGATTTTTTTTAAACTGAATTTCAAACACTTCTGTTAACTTCATTTAAGTTTAGATTGTGGCACATCATACTGTGATCCAACGATCGGGTCGGGTAAGATGCGTTATGAAATGGGAGAAGCCTCTAAAACTTCCACTTAAATGCTTATTGCCTCAAAACGACTCAGGTGAAAACGCAAAACTCAATTGCTTTGGAGTAGGACCCTCTAGAGAATTATAGGACAATTTGATCTTTTCCAACGACGTCAAAAACTGAGGAATCATGCCTGTTAGGTTTTTGTGGCTAAGATCCAAAATGCTGAAGTACACCATTTTATCAAATTGGTATGGTATTTCTCCCTCGATGAAGTTATGACTAAGATTTAGATTTTGATAAGGACAACTAAAAACATCAGGGGGAAGGCTTCCAGTTATATAATTGTTACTCAAATATAGTTCTTCCAAAATTGTGCAATCTCCAAATTAAGATGGAATAGGTCCAATCAATATGTTATTGGAGAGGTCAAGGCGTCTTAAAGCTTTCAAATTCCTCATTCTTTTTAGTAAGGGACCTTCTGAAAGATTCGAATCAAGGTATAAAAAGCTCAATCTGGATAACTTAAATATTGACAAAGGCATCATACCATTGAGCTTGTTTTTACATAGATTCAATTCAAACAAATTCTCCAAGTTTCTAACTTCACCAGGAATTGGACCTTGTAGAATATTCGAATCTAAGCACAAGTAGCTGAAATTGGATAAGGTGGATAGTGATGGAGGGATCGAGCCTTTAAGCTTGTTGTTACAGAAATTTAGTACAGCCAAATTCTTCATGTTCCCTAATTCTGATGGAACAAAACCGCTAATTTGGTTTGAAGTAAAATATAAAATTTCCAAATTACTTAAGTGACCCAAAGTTGGAGGAATTGCCCCAATCATTTGATTAAAGTAAGTCCAATTGTTTTAAATTAATTAAATTGCCAAGGGTAAAAGGGATAGGACCAGTAATTTGTTATCGTGAAGGTCTAACTGTTTCTGTTAGTTGATGCGTTCAAGACTGCGATTTGTAGTGTTTGTTATTTTTAATGGTTTTTTTTAGGTGTTTTGTTATTTGAATTTATGTTTGATGTTTAAGTTTAGGAACATATTGTTAGTGAGTTATTCTTTTTACTTAGTATAAATTGTGAACCTTGCTGAATAAAATTAATCAATTCAATTTTCTTTTCTGATAAAATACCAACAATTGGTAATCAGAGCTTTTTTCTTAAGGGTCATATGTTAGTGTTTGCTGCATTATGGAAGCTAAAATTAATTTCTCTTTGATTGTGCCACCTATTTTTTATGGAGATAATTATCAGATTTAGGAAATGTGAATGGAGACTTACCTAAAGGCTATAGATCTTTGGGAAGTAGTGGAAGAAGACTACGAGATTCCTACATTGCCTACCAACCCCACTGTGACACAAATCAAAACATAAAAAGAAAAAACGACAAGGAAATCAAACGCAAAAGCCTATTTGTTTGCTGCAGTTTCATCAACTATTTTCATGCGAATTATGTCTCTAAAGTCAGCAAAGAAGATATGGGATTATCTCAAGACTGAGTACGAGGGAGATGAGAGAATTCGTGGGATGTAAGTGTTGAATCTTTTACATGATTTTGAGCTGCATAAGATGAAGGAGACTGAGATAGTCAATGAGTATTCTGAAAGGCTTCTTAACATAGCCAATAAGGTCAAGATGCTAGGTTTATCTCTAGCAGATTCAAGGATTGTGGAGAAAATCCTTGTAACAGTACTTGAAAGGTTTGAGGCTACCATCACCACCTCAGAGAACATGAAGGATATCTCAAAGATTATTTTTATTGGATCGTCAGCACCCCTACGACGCAGCGAAAAAAAAAATCGGCGACCCTAACCATGGATCCATGTGTGAGGAACGAATCGGGGTGATCAAGGTTACGAAATTACCTAATGTTTATTCAGAGTAGACAGCAACACCTCAACAACGAGTAGTCGATCTGCCTGTCGGACCAAGCCGCAATCTATCGTGATCCCGCCTCTACGTAATCCACCCAGTTGACTACGAACGGAAGGAATCCCCAAAAACAGTTTTGAGAGTTATTTTTCTTTGACGGCTGCTAGGCTCAAACAAAGAAAAACGGGATTATATATATATCCTTTTGTTTTAGGGTTTTTAGGAATTAAATAAATATAATAATATTTTAAACCGAAAATTATAATTACATTAATTATAATATAAGTTCGGTAAACCATATATTTATTTGAATTCTTATGCTAACCAAATTCATGTCCTCACTATACGTACAACAACCTTGTACATAATGTGTTGGAAATTTGATTACCGAATTAAATTAATTTTATAATTAATTTAATTCAAGCGACAAAAAAAATACCAACTATGGTTTATTCCGTTCATTTCAACTATAGGGTGTGACCAGAGGTTCTGTAACGTTAGCAAGTAACACTAGAATGATTCTAATGCTACAAACAATGAGTGGCATCTAGCAATGCATCATTGCTACCTAAGTCACAAGAGATCATGATTCGACATAACCTTTTTTTTTATGATTAACCTTTTATGCAATAATCCTTAAGTCCTTTATCTCTGGATTGGACACAAGTCATGGAATAGTCACACTTGCATTGTCCATTCCATGTTCCTTGATATCTTAAGCGAATCGATATACAAATAAGTATGACATCTAATATCAACTTATTTGAGCATGGCCATGCATTTCTAGTCTCACTTAATCAAGTGGCCTAAGATATTACTCCTATTATGTAGGAGGGACTTATCCTATGTTGACCAACCATATCCCTCTACATAGATTATGGTATATCCAGCATCAGTCTTTATAGAACAACCGATTACGATTGTACGTTTGACTGTATCAAAATATACAACTCACGATGTTGGGATTATGATGATCTCAAGTCGAGGATCATATAAATATTAATCATTATGAGTAATGTCATGACAATTACATAATAATCCAAGAAACATACTCATAACGGGTCAGGTCCAATATGTTGTTCTCTAACACACATATTCATGTAATGATTCGACATTCCATATCAATGACAACTCTTTATCATCAATCAACTACATGTTAGTCTTAATGCATTATCGTTGTCCTATCCAACAATAATACTTGACTAAGGAACTTTTAAGAATAATCATATTATTCTCAGGACATTATTATAAAACGATTTATTTATATACACAGAAAAGAAACTGAAATAATAATGGTAACGCCTTATATTAATAAACATGATAAATTAAGTATGTTATTACAACCATCTCATGATTGATCTTTGGGCATACTCTAACAATCTCCCACTAGCACTAAGACCAATCACTTATATATCTAATACCAAGTGACTTAGTGTGATGATCATGCTTCTCCTGTGTCAGAGGCTTGGTCAAGGGATCAGCAATGTTATCATCTGTAAGTACTCTGCATATCTCTACATCCCCTCGATTTATAATCTCTCGAATAAGATGGTAGTGCCTAAGTATATGTTTGGATCGCTGGTGAGATCTAAGTTCTTTAGCTTGTGCAATGGCTCCATTGTTATCATATCGGAGTTCTATAGCATCTGATATGCTAGGCACAACCCCTAGTTCAGTAATGAACTTTTTGATCCAAATTGCTTCTTTTGCTGCCTCACTGGCTGCAATATACTCGGCCTCTATTGTAGAATCGGCTACTATACTTTGCTTTGAACTCTTCCAGCTCACAGCACCACTATTAAGGCAAAACACAAAACCTGATTGTGATCGAGAATCGTCCTGATCGGTTTGGAAGCTAGCATCAGTGTAACCTTTTACACTTAACTCTTCCTCACCTCCATATATTAGGAAAACATCCTTAGTTCTTCTAAGTACTTAAGGATATTCTTGACTGTGGTCCAGTGACCTTCACCGGGATCTACTTGGTATCTGCTCGTCATGCTTAAGGCATATGAGACATCTGGACGGGTACATAACATGGCATACATGATAGATCCAATAGCGGAAGCATATGGAATTTTACTCATGTGTTCTATCTCCTGTGGAGTTGAAGGACACATTTCCTTCGAGAGTGAAATACCATGTCTCATAGGTAGGAATCCTCTCTTAGATTCTTCCATACTGAACCTTTTCAGTACTTTGTCTATGTATGTACTTTGGCTTAGACCTAGTAGTCGTCTTGATCTATCTCTATAGATCTTTACTCCTAAGATGTAAGTTGTTTCGCCCAAGTCCTTCATAGAAAAACAACTTCCTAACCAAGTCTTAATAGACTGCAAGGTAGGTATGTCATTTCCTATGACAAGTATGTCATCCACATACAGTACCAAGAATGTTATAGTGCTCCCACTAACTTTCTTGTAAACACATGGCTCATCTTCATTTTTGATAAAACCAAACTCTTTGATTACATCATTAAAACGAAGATTCCAACTTCGAGAAGCTTGCTTTAATCCATAAATGGATCTTTGTAGCTTACATACCTTTCCAGCATCCTTTGGATTGACAAAACCTTCAGGTTGTGTCATGTACACATCCTCTTCAAGTTTCCCGTTAAGGAAAGCTGTTTTGACGTCCATCTGCCAGATTTCATAGTCATGAAATGCAGCTATAGCTAGCAAGATCCTGATGGATTTAAACATGGCTACAGGAGAAAAGGTTTCATCATAGTCAACACCATGAACTTGGCGAAAACCTTTAGTGACTAATCGCCCCTTGTATGTTTGTACATTACCATCCATGTCGGTTTTTCTTTTGAAAACCCACTTGCACCCTATGGGCTTAACCCCTTCGGGTGAGTCAACCAAAATCCATACTTGGTTTTCATACATGGAATCCATCTTAGATCTCATGGCTTCAAGCCATTTCTCAGAGTTTGGGCTCGTCACCGCTTCTTGATAAGTCCTAGGCTCATCTTGATCTATCAGTAGAACGTCACCATGCGTTGTAACGAGAAATCCATATCTCTCAGGTGCTTGGCATTCCCTTAAAGATCTACGCGGTGGTTGTGTTTCTACAGCAATTACTTGTTCCTCAAGCCCTAGTGGAACTTGCTGTTATTCTATCTCTGATTCAGTGGTATTTTTCGATTCTCGAACTTCATCAAGTTCAATCTTTTTCCCACTTCCTTTTCTAGAAACAAATTCTCTCTCTAGGAAGACACCAGTCCGAGCAACAAGTATTTTGTTCTCAATGGGATTAAAGAAATAATATCATTTGGTTTCTTTCGGATACCCCACAAAAATATATTTTTCAGATTTGGGTTCAAGCTTATTAGATGTCTGACGTTTAACATAAGCTTCGCAACCCCAAATTTTCATAAAAGACATACTGGGACGTTTCCCAGTCCATATCTCATATGGTGTCTTTTGAACCGATTTAGATGGAACACGATTTAGTGTGAAAGCAGCTGTCCCAAGTGCATGTCCCCAAAAGGAAGTCGATAGATCAGCATGACTCATCATGGATCGAACCATGTCTAACAAAGTTCGATTTCTTCTTTCAGAAACTCCATTCCATTGAGTAGTACCAGGAGGAGTAAGTTGTGAGACAATCCCACATTGCTTCAAAAGATTATCAAACTCTAAGCTCATATACTCCCCACCTCGATCAGATCGAAGTGTCTTGATAGTTTTTCCTAGTTGATTTTGTACTTCATTTTTGAATTCCTTGAACTTTTCAAGGGATTCAGACTTATGGCGCATGAGATAGACATACCCATATCTACTGAAATCATCAATGAAAGTGATGAAGTAATGAAATCCTCCTCTAGCCTGTATATTTATTGGCCCACATACATCAGAATGTATTAGGCCTAATAAATCACTAGCTCGTTCACTTTTACCAGTAAAAGGAGACTTAGTCATTTTTCCCAATAAGCAAGATTCACATACTTCAAATTGTTCAAAAACAAATGAATTCAAGAAACCATCTTTATGGAGCTTGGATATGCGTTCCTCATTTATGTGGCCCAAACGACAATGCCATAGATAAGTTTGATTTGAGTCATTTATTTTCGATCTTTTAGTATTTATGTTGTAGATGGGATTCATTTGATCTAAAACATAGAGGCCATTATCCAATTGTACTGAACCATAGAAAACATTATTGAGATAAAAAGAACAACAATTATTCTTAATAATTATCTCAAAACCAATTTTGTCTAAACAAGAAATTGAAATAATGTTTTTAGTCAAACTGGGCACATAATAACAATCCTCTAAACATAAACCAAGTCCACTAGGCAAAGATAAATTATATGTTCCCACAGCTAATGCAACAACTTTTGCTCCATTTCCAACTCGAGGTCCACATCTCCTCTAGCCAAAGTCCTACTCCTTTGCGGTCCTCATGCAGAAGTACAAATGTGAGAACCACAACCAGTATCTAATACCCATGAAGTAGTAGTTGATAAATTAATATCAATAACATAAATACCTGAAGCAGACGTTCCGCTTATTTTGGCCTTCTTAACTTTCTCAAGATAGATAGGGTAGTTCTGCTTCCAATGTCCAGTCATACCATAATGAAAACAGTTTCCTTCCTTAGCCACCCCTCCTTTAGGTTTCAATGCAGCCGTTACTTTTCCAGGCTTAGGCCTACCTTTACCTTTGGGATTTGTCTGAACTTTGGCCTTTCCCTTGCCCTTATTATTACGAACCATCAGTATAGGCTTGGGTCCAACCTTTTTCATGTTACCTTCAACAGTTCGTAACATACTGAGCAACTGTGGCAGAGTCTTATCAATTTCATTGATACTGAAATTCAGGACAAACTGACTGTAGCTATCTGGCAACGATTGCAGAATAACATCAGTGGCCAACTCTTGGCTCAATGGAAACCCAAGCTTAGACAGGCTTTCAATATAGCCAATCATCTTAAGGATATGAGGTCCTACTGGGCTTCCTTCAGCCAGCTTACATTAGAAGAGGGCCTTAGAGATATCGAACCTCTCTTGCCGTGCTTGCCCCTGATAAAGTTCTTTCAGGTGCTCAATCATTTCATAAGCAACCATGTCCTCATGTTGCTTCAAGCTCGAGATTCATAGTGGCAAGCATAAGACATCCAACGTCTACCATGTCATCGAGATGCTTCAGAAGCGTCTCTATCCCTCGAGGCATTAGTGGGTGGCTCGTTAGGAACTGGTTGTTCAATGACATATAATTTCTGTTCTTGTTTGAGGACAATCCTCAAGTTACGGAACTAGTCAAGAAAATTTAAACCATTCAACTTGTCCTTCTCAAGGACCGATCGCAATAATAGTGTATTTGTGTTTGCAGCCATAATATATCTACAACAATGAAATTATACGTGTGAAAATTTATCAAATTTATATTAATCATTAAAAGGACTTAATTAAATGATGTTCCCACTACTTTACTACAAAACTAATACCCTCATACGTTAGTTTCGAAAAGGCTTTCTCGAAAAGCATTTCAAGTGGGTTAAGGATCCATATTTCACCTCTTCTTAAGTCAGCTTTGGCTTTACTCTCAAGATTATGGTTATCTAGGTAAGCAACACTTGCTACTTACATCATATATAACTCCTAAAGTTTGGTGAACAACTCTTGTTCTAATCATCTTATGATTTATCCAAATTACTTGCCTCTAGGTTTCTAATCCTATTAGAATAACCTAGTCAAGTCATTAACCAATTTTAACCTGCGAATATCACTTGTTTATTCTTCACGTTTAACCAAGATAAATACTAGTACTTTGCTTTAGCAAAACCTACACAGTATTGATCGAAACCTTAACGAGGGCAAAATTGGAAGGCTATGTTGACTTAATATTTTAATAGAGGGATTTTATTAAGATCGTTTCATCTCACCAATTATGGTTTACTATAGTCCATTTAGCCATTTAATTGATCTCATCAATTAATGTGGTTTATTATTATCAAATTTTAACATGTTTAAAATTTGGCATGCTTTAGACATCCATAGCATCTCATACATGAATAAAGCAATAAATAAATGCAATAGTTATAGCCCATAAACTAAGGTGGCGCAACCCAAGCCAATAGGAGACCAAAAGGAAACCTAAAGGTGTAAGCCGGTTTTCAAGCTATCAGTCCACACTGGTTGGCCCATCTTCCTTCTTACAGCAACTCTTACAAATTAAAATATGTAGAAACTCGTTTTACATACGAGGGAGTAAAATGAGAAGAGAAATACAAGAGAATAGTAGCAAGGCACGACACGCAGGCCGTATTTATAAAATTACAACCTTTTTATCAAATGGGCCGTTGGGCTATAACTATGCATTTCAAACACCGTGCAAGTCAAAAATAGCATACATAATTAAACACTTTATTAAGGTGAATTATAACATATCCTTTCAACTTTTATGGCCTATCAAGTTTTATTTATCATAAACATACTTTAAGAAGATGGGATTTTATCAACAGATTTGATAACCTCACGATTTAATAACTTTTATCAACATAATCGTGTTTTCGGGATTTTAATCCCTGAGGTTTCATGCCGGAACAATCCTTGTTCCACAAACATGTAATCCATTCTGGAAACTGTCAACACCACCGTCGCACCATTATAGATCTGTTAACACTTAACTGTAATAACATAAAACCAAATAGGCCATAACATCATGATTAACATTTAATCCATTGTCAAAAAGAATGGTTATCAGGTTACTATTAAACGATTTAAACAGTCAAAATTTACTAAAATTAAAGAATGCATCTCATACAATTGCATCACCCAAGTATTTAAACCCGAGTCCGTATCACACAAGTGGCTCTGATACCACTGTTGGATTGCGGCACCCCTACGGCGCAGCGAAAAAAATCGGCGACCCTAACCATAGATCCATGTGTGAGGAACGAATCAGGGTGATCAAGGTTACGAAATTACCTAATGTTTATTCGAGAGAGCAGCAACACCTCAACAACGAGTAGTCCGATCATTGTCGAACCAAGTCGCAATCTATTGTGATCCCGGCCTCACGTAATCCACCCAGTTGACTACGAACGGAAGGAATCCCCAAAACAGTTTTGAGAGTTATTTTTCTTTGACGGCTGCTAGGCTCAAACAAAGAAAAATGGGATTATATATATATCCTTTTGTTTTAGAGTTTTAGGAACTAAATAAATATAATAATATTTTAAATTGAAAATTATAATTACATTAATTATAATATAAGTTCGTTAAACCATATATTTATTTGAATTCTTATGCTAACCAAATTCATGTCCTCACTATATGTACAACAGCCTTGTACATAATGTGTTAGAAATTTGATTACCGAATTAAATTAATTCTATAATTAATTTAATTCAAATTAATTTAATTCAAGCGACCCCAAAAACAATACCAACTATGGTTTATTCCATTCATTTCAACTATAGGGTGTGACCCTGTAGGTTCCTGTAACGTTAGCAGTAACACTAGAATGATTCTAATGCTACAAACAATGAGTGGCATCTAGCAATGCATCATTGCTACCTAAGTCACAAGAGATCATGATTCGACATAACCTTTTTTTTTATGATTAACCTTTTATGCAATAATCCTTAAGTCCTTTATCTCTGGATTGGACACAAGTCATGGAATAGTCACACTTGCATTGTCCATTCCATGTTCCTTGATATCTTAAACAGACTACGATATACAAATAAGTATGACATCTAATATCAACTTATTTGAGCATGGCCATGCATTTCTAGTCTCACTTAATCAAGTGGCCTAAGATATTACTCCTATTATGTAGGAGGGACTTATCCTATGTCGACCAACCATATCCCTCTACATAGATTGTGGTATATCCAACATCAGTCTTTATAGAACAACCGATTCTGATTGTACGTTTAAGCGTATCAAAATATACAACTCACGATGTTGGGATTATGATGATCTCAAGTCGAGGATCATATAAATATTAATCATTATGAGTAATGGCGTGACAATTACATAATAATCCAAGAAACATACTCATAACGGTCACCCAATATGTTGTTCTCTAACACACATATTCATGTAATGATTCGACATTCCATATCAATGACAACTCTTTATCATCAATCAACTACATGTTAGTCTTAATGCATTATCGTTGTCCTATCCAACAATAATACTTGACTAAGGAACTTTTAAGAATAATCATATTATTCTCAGGACATTATTATAAAACGGTTTATTTATATACACAGAAAAGAAACTGAAATAATAATGGTAACGCCTTATATTAATAAACATGATAAATTAAGTATGTTATTACAACCATCTCATGATTGATCTTTGGGCATACTCTAACAATTTTGGTGAAACTCTTAAGTGCTTTACAAGCAAAAGAGCAAAGGCGTGTAATGAGGTAAGAATAGGCCGTCGAAGGTGCTCTACCAGTTAAACATCAAGATGATGGAAAGAACAAGAGACCAAAGAACAAAAAATATTCACTCTGTGAGTAGAGAAAGCTCTGCATTTAGGAACAAAATTAAAATTGGAAATAGAAGGTCAGGAATAAAGAAGGATTATCCTCCATGTTAACATTACGGTAAGAAAGGTCACCCTTCTTTCAAGTGCTGGAGAAGACTAGATGCAAAGTGCAGCAAGTGTAACCAAATGGGACATGAAGCTGTTATTTGTAAATACAAAAATCAACAACAAGGAGATGAAGCGCAAGTGGCAGATCAAGAAGAAGAAGATCAGCTTTTTGTTGCAACTTGTGAAAGTTGGCTCATTGACAATGGTTGCACTAATCATATGACACATGACAAAGAATTGTTCAAAAAACTGAAGAGTACCGAGTCCAAGAAGGTTAGAATTTGGAACAATAACTACGTTACAGTCAAAGGAAAGGGCACTATAGCTATTACAAGTTGTTCAGGTACCAAGTTCATTACTGATGTTTTCTATGTACCTGATATTGATCAAAACCTGCCCAGTGTTGGTCAATTAGTAGAGAAGGGATTCAAAGTGAAGTTCATAAAAAAGGCATATGTGATAGAGGATGCTACAGGACAGAAGATGTCCAAAGTTAAGATGGCAAGAATGAGTTTTTCCCTCAATCCAATGTAAGAGGAGCAATCAACTTTTCTAGTCAAAGAAAGCCTCACAATGTTGTGGCATAAAAGGTTTGGACACTATCACCATCAGGGGATACTGCAGATGAAGTCCAAAAGGATGGCATTTGATCTTCCGAAACTTGTTGATCACATACTGACATGTAAAGCTTGTCAAATTGGAAAACAAAATAGAAAGCCATTTTCCAAGACAACATGGAGAGCCACTTGTAAGTTGCAATTGATTCACATAGACATTTCTAGACCTCAAAGAACTCCTTCATTAGTAGGTAGTCGGTATTATGCTATTTTTATTGATGATTTTACAAGAATGTGTTGGATTTTCTTCTTATAATTCAAGTTAGAAGTGGTTGGAGTATTCTAGAAATTCAAGAAGACTGTGGAAAATCAAAGTGGCAACCACATTCCAATATTGAGGTCTGATAATGGCAAGGAGTACACATCAGAAAATTTCAATGCATTTTGTGAAGAAGCTGGCATTGAACATTAGTTAACAGCTCCCTATACTCCACAACAGAATAGAGTTAATGAAATGCGAAACAAATACATCTTAGACATGACTAGATGTATGTTGCATGAGAAAATTTTACCCAAAAAGTTTTGGGCAGAAACAGCTCATACTGCGATTTTCCTGCAAAATAGACTGCCCACAAAAGCGGTCAAGGATCAAAAACCCTATGAGGCTCGGTAAGGTCATAAATCATCTTTAAATTTTCTCAAAATATTTGGTTGTTTATGCTTCACTCACATTCCACAGATCAAGAGAGACAAGTTAGACAAAAAGGCACTTCCAAGAGTCTTTATCGACTATAGCACTGTTGCAAAAACTTATAAAAAATTTCCAATCGTAGCTTGGAAAAATTGTTACAAGCAAATATGTTCATTTTATAGAAGATGAAGAGTGGAACTGGGATAAGAAAAGTGGCAAAAGCACAGTAGTTCTGAAGCTTAAATTTCCTGTTTCAACCATAAATAAATATGAAAATTCGCTAAATTAGTTGTTGGATGATGCTCCAACAAGGGGTACTAGGTTGCTCACTGACATTTATGCAAGATGTAATATAGTTGTATGTGAACCTGCAGATTTTTTCACGGCAATAAAGGACATAAAATGGGTGGCTGCAATGAAGGAGGAGTTGTTCATGATTGAGAAAAATAAAACATGGGAGTTGTCAGCACAAAGTAAGACTTGTGGTAAAAGGCTATGCACAATTTTTTGGCGTGGACTATTTAGACACCTTCGCACCAGTTGCTCATTTGAACACCATAAAACTTTTACTTACTATAGCAACTCAAATGAATTGGAGAGTGTATTAGCTTGATGTAAAATCAGCTTTTTTAAATGGCACTTTGCAGGAACAAATTTACGTTGAGCAGCTTCAAGGTTTTGTAAAGAAATGTGAGGCAGACAATGTGTTTCTTCTCAATAAGGCTCTTTATGGGCTGAAACAAGCTCCGAGAGCTTGGTACTGTAAGGTAGATGATCATTTACTGAGCTTGGGTTTTGAAAAAAATCTGTTCAAGCCCATTCTTTATGTCAAACGTCAGAATAATGATATTTTGATAATCTCTCTTTATGTTGATGATCTCTTGCTGATGGGAAATGATGCACAGTTGCTTGAGGAATTCAAGTAGGAGATGATGAAGGTTTTTTATATGAAAAATCTCGGATTGATCTCCTTTTTTCTTGGAATATAAATTAAACAGGCTGAGCATGAAGTTTTAATCTGTCAGAAGAAGTATTCCAATGATATCTTAAAGAAATTCAAACTTAAAGAATGCAAGGAAGTGAGTACTCCTATGAATCAAAATGAGAAGTTGTGTAAAGAAGATGGAGTTGATAAAGTTGATGAGGGATATTTTAGAAGTTTGATTGGTTGCTTAATGTATCTTACAGCAACACGTCTTGATATTTTAAATGTTGTAAGTATTTTGTCACAATTTATGCATTGTGCCAATGAATTGCATCTCAAGACTGCCAAGAGAGTAGTTCATATATCAATGCCTCGAGTAATTTTGGTGTTAAATTCACAAGAAGCAAGGAGTTCAAGCTTGTTGGCTTATCTGGTAGTGATTGGGGAGGTTCCATTGATCACATGAGAAGTACATCAGGCTATTGTTTTACTTTTGGATATGGTGTCTTCTCATGGAGCTCGAAGAAGAAAGAAACTGTGGCTCAATCCACTGCTGAAGCAGAATTTGTTGCTACTGCGGCCGTTATTTATCAAGTTCTGTGGTTGAGAAAATTATTAAGTGATCTTAACCTTGAACAGAAGGAAAGCACAAAGATTTTCATTGATAATCAAGATGCCATTACAATTCTCACAAACCAGTATTTCATGGGAAGACTAAGAATTTCAATATTAAGCTTTTTTTTTTTAGGGAAGTACAAAAAGAAGGTAATGTCATACTGGTTCATTGCAAAACAAAGGAGAAGGTTGCAGATATCTTCACCAAGTCACTCCTAGAAAGCGAATTTAAAGCTTTAAGAACAACACTTGGTGTTTGCAGCTCCTAAAGCAAGGAGTGTTAGTTGATGTCTTTAGGACTGCTATTTTTAATGTTTTCTATTTTTATGTTTTTTTTATTTGAATTTATATTTGATGCTTAAGTTTAGGAACATATTGTTAGTGGGTTGTTGTTTTCGCTTAGTATAAATTGTGAACCTTGCTGAATAATATTCATTAGTTCAATTTCCTTCATCAGTTCAGTTTTCTTTTCTGATAAAATACCAACAGTTTCAAATTGGTTAAATTACCCAAAGTATAAGAAATAGGACCACAAATGTTGCAACTAACCATTTGCATAGAGATCAAACTATTCAAACTTCCCCAATCTAAGGGGATAGAACCTTCAAAAGAGTTACCAGAAAGGTTGAGCTCTTTCAATCGAGTAAGTTTTCCAAGAAACTTAAGTAATTTACCAATTAGATGGTTGTTTGAAAGATTGAGGTGCTCTATTGAGGATAAAGCAATTATTTGAGACAGGATGCTTCCATTAATCCAGTCCAAGCTATATCAAGATAAAAAAAGGTTTGGAAAGCAGGAGAATTTCAATTTTTTGAGTTCATCAATCATACCTGGTATACTTGCAACACAGAGCTCAATGCATATGATGCTTTCAGCTATTGAATATTTGATGAAAAATGGATTGAGACAGAAACAGAAATAGATAAAAAAGAAGCAATCAAGTTTTGATATTCAGTTTCATTACTTGGCTTATAGTTTACATGTACAAAAATGCTTAAATAAGCTAAAAATAATATTAAATAATTACTACTTGGTAAATCTTGGAACTTGTACAGTACAACTTGCCTCTCTATTGATTGATTTTAGTCTAATCAGCAACCATAGCATCTTGTCAAAAAAATTTATCATTTTAGAGCAAGTTGGCAACTTGCAAAGAAAGGGCTCGCATGTACAAACTCACCTAATAGAGCTTGCACCTTTGTTGACATCGCAGCTTTGGTGAGCTTGCATCTTTGGGTGAGCTTGTAAATGTGTGATCTGTGTTCACCATTACATAGATGGCCACTTCGCAACACCAGCTTTATTGCATGATACACCTGGCCATGTGTAAGGTTCCGAAGTGTCATAGTCACTTGAACTCCTCCAACCAGTATGGATGAGCATTTTTGCTTTCATCTCTAGCGACGATGGTGTGGCCAAAGTTCGAACAATGGCGACCATGACTGCAATCGAAACGTAAGAAAGAACAAGGGTAGTGAAACAAACAGGTAACATCATCTCTGAGTTTATTCTGTAAGTTTTTGTAACAGTACATGTTTGTGATTTTCGATCTTACTTACGAGACACATATTAATATATTTTCTCATATTATTACTATTTTGCAAAGGCAAAAGCTTTTACTAATAAGGTAATGAGAAAACAGATATAATCACCCATGCAAGGTGCTTAAAACATAACAAACCCTAACACCAAGAAGTAAAAAAACATTACATTTCCATGTACAACATTGATTCCCCTTAAAATATGATAAAAATTAACATTTGCAATCATCAAAACCAAGTTTGTCAATTTTTGTGAGGATGTCCTCATATAATACCCATAGTGAAGGAGATACCCCTATTTGCCCAATTCTTTAAATCAAGCCTAAATAAACCATGATATCAAAATTCCTTATGCATCATGCATTTCCAAACAATTTCCAAACAAAGTGTTGGACTTTAATAACTTCAAAATTCCTTCCCATTAGAACACCAAAGCGTCAATGCCAATTTGATAGCACATAAATCTGCAAAGAAGCCTGCAATCTTTTATTTAGATTGTAAACTATTTCCAGGATGCCATATTGATTGCAATCGTAAATCAACTAAAAATTGACTAAGGCAAGTACACCTATGAATTACTAGTATAGCTATGATGAGCATAGGTATTGTTCCCACGAGAACTAAAAGTACTAGTAATTAACGTCTTTCTATTATTTAACTAAATAATTGGAGCAATTGATTGATAACTAAAATTAACTAAATTAATTAACTAACGAACACAATAAAGAACAAATCAGGAAAATAAACGGTTAACAACTAAGAAGCGAGACAATATCCAGGAAAGAATTCACCTAAACTTCATCTGTCATTATTAATTCATATTATACAATTTCTTCACTTAGTATCTTGATCTGTAGAAATCCATAAATTATGTTAATATCTTTCTTCAAGACTAAGAGCAACTGACTCTAGGTTGATTAATTGAAATTTCTTTCTAATTAAAATCTCTATTATCACATTAACTCGGTCTATGAATTCCCCTATTAGATTTGAGTCTATTCCTCCTCTGATTTAAGCACATCAAACATGGATCAATAATCTAGAAATATCAAACCAAGAATTAAGCACACATAATTGAGAACAAGATCTAACTATTTATCGCGTAAAAAAAAATAAATGACAGAATCCATCATAGGGTTCATCTCCCGTAGGTATTTAGAAAATCAGTTCATGATAGCAAATAAAAACATCCCAAAGACAGTATAATCATAAGAAATAAAGAAACTCATGATAAAATTCAAAGAAATCAAAAGGAGATCTTCAATCTTGATGGAAATCTGCTTCAGAGTCGGCTTCAATGGTGTTTTCCGAGTTGTTTTCTTAAATATCCTATGACGACTCTCTCCCCTCTTCTTATCTTTGTCATATATAGCTTTTAAAATGCCCGAAAAACCTAAAATAATGCGATTTCCTATAGGTTTGGAGTGTGATTCGCAATTTTCACACAGTCTGGCACATGGCCATGTGGCAGCCCGTGTGACTCTTGAAACTTGCTCGGATTTTCCGATTTTCTCCCATTTTGCTCCCAAATGTTCTCCTAAGTATAGAAACATGAATTTAAAAGATTAGGAGCATAAAATTCACCATTTTAAATCAAATAATCATGCAAAAATGCATTAAAATGAGGCTAAAACATGTTACTTTTGGCATTTATCACATATCTATTACTTATTTACAATTAAAGAAGCCTGAAATGATATGTATAACCTATATATACACACAAGTACGATTATATCTCTTAATTATTTACAATTGATGCCTTGAAAATTACCCTAAAAAAATTATATAACAACTAATAATTGACTATTTCCACTAGTAGAAATGAAAATAGATAAGGTGCCATATTTGTTGTAAGATGATCATTCATGTAACATGCACGACCGGACCGGCGAACTCCCTAAATTTGGTGTACTCTCTAAATTTGTCGAACTCTTCAGGAATGGCGAACTAATCAAGATTGGTGAATAGAACATGACAGATAGACCAAGTGGCGAACACATATGTAAATCCTTGGCGGATAGTTTTTCTAAAGCAACAACTTTACCACTTGGTAAGACTACTCTGTAGACACTGCCATAATCAAATGTTCCAAAGCAATATTTGAAATCAAAATCCTCTGTTGCTTTCAGATGTCTTCAAATGCAATCTTTCAATCAAAATACTGAAGTTGCACTATGTTAAAAATTCAAAGCGCAAAATTTTTTTAAAAATAAACTTTAACTTCATTTTTTTAATTATTCTCTAAATACACAATAAATAAAATATAAATATAAATAATATAGTTAAAAACATAAATAACATAATTCAAGGGAGAAATATCACAAATAATTGAGAAATTACACACTTATCATTGAATCCTTAAAGCCCTGCCAAATCTCAAGGATATATGGCTTTTACTTCTTCCCATTTCTAGGCTATACAATTAGAGCGCACCGGATCCAACTTAAAATCTGGAACTAGCAATAGAGTGCAGGCTGGGTTGGCGTTAAGGTGTGGACAACCTCTTAGAAGTGTTGAGGTTTTTGCAACAGAAAACGGAAAAACATGAAAGAAAAGAAACTGAAGAATGAAAGATGATCAGCAAAAACTCTTAGCTGATGTGTTTTTCATTAAGGCATTGTTCACTTTTGTTACAAACAATTACCTAATACATAACAACTCCCTCACAAAACATAACTTGCACACATAAACAAGCTGATTTATCAGCTAAATCATCACCTAAACATAAAAAAATAAGCTAACTAGTCTTTGTACATCAAGACTGATTACAAAATAAACTAGACTAGTTTGAAAGAAAAAAACAAAAACAGCTGCATGGTTAAGCACCAAAATATCCTTGCTGCTGCATTGCTGGCCATCTTCAACAAGTAGCCTCTACCCTCCAAATGGTCCGCATGTCTCTCCATATCATAATAATTATCTTCACCGATCGCCAAAACCCAAGGCATGCTGACCTTTACAATGAGTATGCGCCCATTCCCTTCTCTTCTCCATTTTATTACATGTTTTCTGGTATAGGGAATTTACTATATCATTTCGAAAATGAGCATCAAGCATGAGTTTGGAATTATCATTCAATGTGCAGGTAATTGATTTGAAGTATATCAAACTCTCATTTCGAATTTGATTAATTATATCGTATTTGAGTTTTATCCCGACTTCGAATAGTATAAAATTTCTCCCCAAGTTGTGGTTTTATTGCAATGAGAGTTGCGTTGAGATGAATTACAACTGCAAATTTCAGAACTTTAACATGCCCAGTGGTTGTCATTGTCACTTTACAGCGTAAGCTTAACTGCATTGATGATAATGAATGAAATAATTGTAGGAAATCAAGAAAACAACTATAAATAGCAGTATCATGCCCTAGTGAAGATTGATTCCACTTATCACTTTCGGTTGGTACTAAATTATTAAATCAACTTCAAAATTTATAATTAGATCAATAAGGTAATTTCTTAAATTAAATCAAATTCAATAGCCAAAATCTAGCCTAAGGAGATATTTAGATGAATATGATATTCATATCCTCATTAAAAATGTCATTTATTGTGACTTTCATCTCTCATAAATATCTCATGATCCTTAAGCTTGATCAATGATATTTTATGAAGAGGCATTGCAATTGGATACTTGACGTGTAGGAATTCTTGAGACACTAATTTTATTGTTGGTCGAGCTTTGGGTCTAGCTTGTAAGCATGCAAAAGCAATGACAGCAAAAAAAATGATGTCTCCTACCATTTTTCAATTTGTCAGGGGTGATAATCGAGGGTCCAAAGTTTCATTTAGCATGAAATTCTGGACATGAGACAATGATAATGATAGTAATGACAACAATTCAACAAGATGCTTTCCCATCACATCAATATTTCCAATGCCAACACTCCAAAGCTATAAACATCACATTTTTTGGTCACGACCAACAAAAAAGCAAACTCTGTAATTAAAACAAAAAACGGATGTTAATTTATATTTTGTATTCAAATGTGGTTGCATGTATAATTGCATTTGAATTTTCTAATCTCGAATTAATTTTTTTTTTTATATTTGATCTTTCTTAATTTTGCTTTTCCTATTTGTTTCTATCATATTATTTCAATATGTAATTCAAAATAAATAACCAATACAAAGTAATAATAGATGAAACTAAATAAAAAGGAAAAAAAGAGAGTGAAGGTGAAAAACCTGGGGCAATATATCCATATGTTCCAACAATTACAGTTTGATTAGATGAATCAGGATTAAGAAATCTTGCAGTCCCAAAATCAACAATAAAAGCTTCCAATTCAGAGTTCAACAAAATGTTATTGCTTGAGATGTCTCGATGAACAATTGGAGGGTTGTAATCATGATGCATGTAAGATAGAGCATGTGCGACACCTTTGACAATATTCACTCTTTTGATCCAATCCATTTCCACAACTTCATCATCAATGCTAAGGCATAAAACAAGTTTCCCTTTTCCATATATTCATAGACCAACATGCACCGATTGTGGAGACAAAATCCATGGAGCTTGACGATGTTTTTATGTCGTATTTCTGTTAAAAACTTTATCTCATTTCGGAAACTTGTATCTTAATGTGGCTGCTTAGCTTCCAATCGGTGGAGTTTTTTTAAAGCAACAACTTTGCCACTTGGTCAGACTACTCTGTAAACACTGCCATAACCACCCGTTCCAATGCAATATTTGATATCAAAATCCTCTGTTGCTTTGATGATGTCTTCAAATGCAATCTTTCCATCAAAATTCCAAATAGAGAATAAATCCCCATTTTTGGTTGGACTTGGATCATGTTTCAAAGCTTTAGCTGTATTTTCGGCAAAGGATGAATATCACCAATGCAAAAGTTGTGACAAAAAATAACAAAGTTGGAACCAGAATAAAGACAAGCAGATTGTGCTTGACTTTGCTATTTCTTTCTTGATTTACAGATGGGGATGAAGGGCAAGGAAGGAAGCCTTGAATGGAACCACATAAATCCTTGTTGCCTTTAAATTCCTCTGGTGCAAAATGCAACAACCCATCTGGATTTGGACCCTTAAGGGAATTAAATGATAAATTGAGGTTTCTCACATAAACTAGAAATTCAGGAATCATGCCCGTTAAATTATTCCGACTGAGATTTAAAATGTTTAATTGAGTTAAACTCTCAAACTGGGAAGGTTTCACTCCTTGGAGAATGTTATGGCTTAGATCAAGCTAGTATAGAGATAAGCCACCAATTTGCAGGGTAATCCTCCCACTCAATTTGTTGTCTGAGAGATCTAAGTATTGCAGGGCATTCAAACTCTCAATATCAAGGGGTATGGGACCTTCCAGAAGATTCGAAGCCATGGATAGATACAATAAATTAGGTAAATGAAGTAGAGATGAAGGGATGGAACCATGTAAAAGATTTCTCTCAAGCTGCAACGACTGCAAATTGGTCAAATGGCATAGAGATGAAGGGATGGAATTGGAAATATAGTTGGAATCAAGGTGTAAATTGGAAACATCTAAAATTTATTAAAAATTAGAAACAAAATTATAAAATCCTAAAATATAAAAAATAAAAATCAATAATTTACAATTATAAATTAAAAATATATAAAACATCTTTTGATGCATTTTATAATTTTTAAAAATTTTACAATTTTTTTCTAATTTTAATAAAATTTAAATATTTTTTATATTTTAAATAGTGTTATTCAAGTCTTGAAACATTTTTAAAATACTGCAACATATTTCGCAAGAATGGTAAATAAAATAAAAGTAAATTTAAAAAACATTGTCAAGACTTGAATAACATGATGTAATTGCTAATCAGGAATGCCAAAATATAACCTTAAAACATCATAGAGCTTTTGACGAGTTAATCTTAGGTCCAAGACTGATCCCATGTAGAAAGAAGGCATTTCCTCGATATGTGAAAAATCTCTCCTCAGGCCCTACAAACCATAAGTGACCTTGCAACTCCAGATTCCCTTTCATACCTGCTGTTTCCCATACAAACTTGAATAACCCCAGAGCCCTATCCAACTGCTTAACCCCACTCCAAACCATCTTCTCCTCATTTGAAGTCAGAACTCTTCCCATGCACAAGGTAAGCCTATTCTCAATACCGTTCCCATACATTGCTCCACACAAATCCACTTCAAGATCTCTAACCTGCCCGTAGAGGTAATACAATAAAAGTGTGAACAAGCACCGTGACGAGTGTCCCAATGTCTTAGATAGCTTCCTTTGTACAAGGCTTTCTTGGTGCCTAGAATCCTTATACCCAATACTGTTATCAACTAACACATCCCTAATCTGAGACACACCTTCTTTCATCACCTCAATCGTTTTCAAATGATAAAGCCAATCCTTCTCACTCTTCAAGCAATTAATGAGATCAGTAAACATCTCAAGAACATCCTCCCATTTGCGAGGAGAGTCAACAACTTTTGCAGGTGAAAGTCGAATCCATGAAGCAGAATCAAAGTCATTAGAAACAGCAGACTCATCCAAGAACTTAAGGCAGCTATAAACTATCTGCTTACCCATCTTAGTTCCTTTACTTGGGAATTGGAAATTCAATAAATCAATCTCCAATTTCAGTTCATTCAATATTTTCTCAAGGGCACCCATCCATATCCTGTGTTGTGTAACCTGAGGACATATTGTTAGACGCACCAATTTCCTCTGTTGAGCTGTAACATTCAAAACATTGCTCACTAAGGTTAATGAATTCACAATCATGGGCTCCCTTTCACTAGGTTTACCAAAACAGTCAAATGAAGATATTTTTTTCTTTAGCATTCGCTGAACTGATGGGGACCCAATAAAGACTCTCACAAGTGACTTGAAAGCATTCATTCTATGTTCAATTCGATCACTGATGATGATTGAATTGTCGTTTGCATTCACAAGCCGTCCATCAACTGAATCCACATCTTTTAACAAGTGGGCCAATCTTGTCAACTTTGAAAACGCCTTTTCATACCATTCATGAGGTAAGACCTCTTTGTCGGAATCACTTGTACAGTGATATAACATTGCATTAAAATGCAGAGCACCATTTAGGTTCATTTCACAATACTTTGAACCTTGGAGGACATTTTGAACAACTTTAAAAGCCTTCATTAGTTGGCCAAATCTTTTACTATAATATATCTAAAAAACTGGACCTCACAAACATCAATTATAAAACAACATTATCACATTAACCAGTTGAAAGTAGCAATACTTGTGCTTCCCATAGCTTCTTCTTCTTCTTAGTGCTTTCTTTCTCATTCACTGTTAAGGCCAAGCATATATATAAAATAGATTTCATAACTACAGGCTAAAAACAAGAGAAGCAACTTAAAAGCAAATAATGCAACTGAAAGCAGAAACCAACATAGCTTTTCAAACAAGAGAGAATAGTAGAACAACAAATCAACCTAAAACGTTGAAACAGCCAAAACCTAGAACCTGTTCACTTAAAAGATTACACTCAATTTCCCTTCATGTAAACATGCTATAAGCCTAGGTAACACAGATGAATATATCAGTAATCACACAAAAACTTCCCATTCAGATGCTATATAGAGATACCTTGGGTCTACTTGAAATTTTCTATCAAAGTCCATTTGCAAATAATACCCACCAGCACACAAACAATCCCAACTAAGTTCATCGATGAGCTCCCTTCAAAACTATTTTAAAGAATATCTACCCAATCCTTACTGATGAATGCAAACACCTAGCAGTATGAAAAAGAAAACATCTATGCATACACGAATCATGACAATCTCCAGTATGATCATGAAACCCAAAACAGCACAATACAAAATGCAAAAAATTGGACGGAAGAACAACTAAACCCTAATACTGAATTACAAACCTAGAACATTAAATTTTGATACAGTGACAACAGAAGTTTCCCCTTCTTAGACAGTCTTAGTTTAAAATTGTCAAAAGAGAAACAGAGAAAAACGAATAAATTGTCAAAAGAGAAATGCGAACACTATCAGCTTCAGTAAATAACAAATTTGAAGAAATCAAACAGATGAAACCTAAAAAATGAGAATAAAAACGGATTAAGAACTAAATCATTCCAAGAAAATGTCGTTATGAACAATGTAAATGTCAGATGAAATCTTGATTGCAGTGGTTGTTGAATCAATCATTAAAAGAAAAGGAAAGTGGCAAAAGATAGATCGATTTGTACTTTTTTAGAGATGATTTTCAATAAGACGAAGCTGTTGAATCAATCATTAAAAGAAAAGGAAAGTGGCAAAAGATAGATCGATTTGTACTTTTTTAGAGATGATTTTCAATAAGACGAAGCTAACAAAAAGCAAAGAGAACTCTACTCAAAATCGGAAATGAGAGCCAAATATAAATCACAAAGCGATAGAGTAGATACAGTTAAGTACTGAGAAGATCGCCACGAAAAATCATTACGATGTCGGCGGCAACGGTGAGAGTGAGAGAGACTTTAAGCCGAAAAATAGATTGAAGAGGAAGAGAGCTGCACTCCAGTGGTATCAGTTGGCCCGAGGGACGTCGGCGATGGCTGACTGGATAGAGGAGAAAAGGCGGCCTCTAGGGCAAATGGAGAAGAGTAAAGAGTCAAAAATAATAAAGAACCAAAACCCATCTGTGACCTTCGCGTGAAAAAGAGCAGAAGGGAAAAGGAGAAATTTTCTCTTCAGTCCCTGTAACTTTTTGGGTAAACTATTTTTTAGCTTTTCTGAAATTTAATCCTTTTAATTTTCATATTTCAAAATTTAAATCAACTTCTAAATAAGGCAAAAAAGCAATGATTCATATGCCTTCTTAATAGTAAATAAGCATCGAAGATATTAACATAATTAAGGATGGCATTTACAGAAACTCTAGTTCTACTTTGATAAAGAGAATCCATGTAGTATTGAACTTTATTAACCACTAGAGTATTCAGCATATCTCTAGAGAGGACAATAAACTTGCAGACAAAATCATTAAGGCAGTAAAGGATAGAAGAGCTGGTTTACGATTGATAGAGGAGTCCACACAAATGTCTTTCGTTTAGTGTTTGATTTTCCAAAAAAATATATATATATATATATATATATAAGACATGATATTTTATTTATATTATAATATGTAGTTCATAATTTTAAGTGTTAAATATTAATTATTACAAATATTTGTAAATATTATTTTAATATAATTTTATTATAATTATAAAAATAATTCATTAGTTATATAATGCATTCAAAAATAGTAAGATATTAATTAATCATATAAAATAATAATTACTTTTATTTTAAGGTTAAATTTGTCAATTTTGTTTATTCTTAACCTATTCGTGATATTATTTTACTACATGTCCGTGCGATTCAATCAACTAAATATCATAATATTTTATTACCTTTCCATTCTGCATTAAACTATAATTATTCCTTTCTTGTTCAATTCTATTACAATGAACCAAAAATATATTAAGATTTATAAGTTTTGATTAAAGCAATGCAAATTTACTACGATAATCAATTTGCCGTTGCAATTGCTAAGAACCCTGTCTTCTATGAAAAGACAAAACATTTCAAGATCAAGTACCATTTTGTGAGAGAAGTCGAATAGAGTGAAGAAGTAACTTTAGTTCATTGCTGCACAAAGAATCAACTGACGGACATTCTGACCAAGCCTCTTGGAAAAGCGAAGTTTGAGAAGCTGAGAAATGAAATTGGTGTTCGCAGCATGGAGGCCAAGGAGTGTTGTGAGATGATCATCCATGCAACAACTCTCTCACTTGACGAGATACAAATGTGCAAACCAAAAATACAAGCCAAAAATGTAAACCAAAGTGACGGACAAGCCAAAGAATAAGCCAAAGTGGCGAACAAACCAAAAGTGTAAGCCAAAATGGTAGACAAGCTAAAGTACAAGCAAAATGGCGGCATTCAACTGATGAACTATTTGACGAACAACTATTGACAGACTATCCCAAAGCTTATGATACAAGCTAGCAACTACAACTTGTTAGAAAAAGTTGTCAAATTATTATCAATTTGAAAGGATAATTTAAGCAGTACTAACTAGATAGAAATCAACCAATGGAATAAATCTCATGTACTTAAACTTGTCAACTTGCATTTGGAAAATTTTCATATTTAAAGTCATCTTTGTATGTAAATTATGTATTGAAAAATTGGAAAATATAGCAAATCACATTTCATTGCTAAAATTCGATCTGTCCATTTCTTTCTTAGACTAAAAAACCAACACGGAGGATGTTGTGGCCAATCTGGTTGAACCAGTACCCAAAGTTGGAACAATGGCAACCACGAATGCAATCAAAACATAAGAAAGAACTTAATCCAATATAAACAAATTTATTGCTTTGGAAGTCAAGGTCTTCCTCCTATCTTTTGGTTTGAGCCCAGTCGTTACCGTTTGCCATGAGATGTCTCGGAACCAGAAAAAATTTCTATCAAGTACAAGTGAATATTTACTGGTCACTCATCTTTACATTGCCAGTAATTGCTTAGAAATCTAATGTAAGCAGCATGCTTCCTCGCTCTTTGTGGAGATCTCCTAGGCCAACTTGACTGGTCTCACATGTAAATCTTTTTCTTCAGTTATAGTAGTTTGTTAGCTAAATCATGACTCTTTCGATCAACATAACTAATATTTATTTAATTCATCAAATAATAATCAAATTACAAAATGAATTACACCATTATAGATAAATCAGTTATAGTGTTTTATTTAATTCAGTTATAGTGCCGAATAATAAGACATGGATTCTAAACCACTAGAATTATTGATAACCATAGATCTACAAAACCAAACCCAAAATTATAATGATAGAATTAACAAGCATCCGATATTGAATGGAAAGACTGGAAGTGAAGACATCAAATAATGCTACACATGAAAATCAAGTTGAAGAACTAGCATGGAGTCCAACAATTTCCCCTGACTTCTGAGATTGAAATTTGGCTTCATCATCCATATACAGATCATGCTCCTTGAGTTGCAGCAGAGAGATAGCTTGGAGACGATTTGCTACTGGTCTTTTCCGGGAAAGAAACTCTTGAGACGCACACTTCATTGTTGGTCGGAACTTTGGGTTCGACCTTAAGCAAGCAAAGGCCACTGTTGCAGCAAAAACAATATCCTTTGCAACTCTTCGATCGCTTGGAAGCGATAAACGTGGATCTAAAATATCACTTAACATTATATTCTTGGAAAATGATGCCGATAGTGATACCAAGAGTTCACCAGGATGCTTTCCCATGAGTGTTTCAAGTGCCAATACTCCAAAACTATAGACATCGCATTTTTCAGTTACAACCATAGTATAAGCAAGTTCTGCATTTAACAACAAAAGAAACCCAATTAAAATATTATCGTTAAAATCATTTAAAAGATGAAAAATCTGCATTCTTTATAACAAAAGAACTTGAGCACTTGATAATTCATGGCACCATATGCATAAACTGTTGCTAATCTTTAACCACAAGCATTTGAAAAATAGCTAATATGCCACTTTTCCTTATGGTTTAAGAATCGGGGTCTAGTTTTCAATACCTACAGGCCATACAACCCAAAGTAGAATAACAAAACAAAAACAGACTCAAAGTTTAGAAACTTGACCTGGTGCAATATATCCGTAGGTTCCAACAAGCATTGTTTGATTAGACGAGTCAGGATCAATGAGTCTAGCTGTGCCAAAATCCGAGACACAAGCCTCAAGATTGGAGTTCAATAAAATGTTATTGCTTGATATGTCTCGATGAACTATTGGTGGGTGGCAATCATGATGCAGATAAGATAAAGCACATGCTGTATCTTTGATTATCTTCACTCTTTTGATCCAATCCATCTCCATTGCTTCGTTATCATAGGCGAGAACACAAAATAAGCTCCCTCGAGCCATGTATTCGTAAATCAAAAACATGCAACGATTATGGAGACAAAATCCATGAAGCTTCACTATGTTCTTGTGTCGTATTTCTGATAATATTTTTGCCTCATTCTTGAAACTCTTGTGAAAAGCTAGGACCTCTGCTTCTCTTCGATGAAGTTTCTTCAAGGCAACAATCTTTCCACTTGGTAATTGCGCTCTATAAACACTACCGTAACCTCCAGTCCCAATACAGTATCGGATGTCAAAGTCGTTGGTCGCCTCAATGATATCTTCAAATGCAATTCTTCCATCAAAGTTCAAGATTGAGAATAAATCTCCATTTTTTGTGACATTTGGTTCAGGAATGTTATCTTTGGCTCTGAATCTAAGGAAGAGTAAAACTCCTAAACCCAAGAAGGCCAGAAAACAGAGAACTGGAAGAATGATTTCAACAATCTTTAGCTTGTTGCTTGATTTAGAAGGGCAAGGAGAGAAATCTGATAGGTTTCCACATAAATACTTGTTTCCCCAGAATGAATCAGATGAAAACCTATGACTGAAGTCTTCTGGAATAGGTCCCTCTAGAGAATTATAGGACAGATTGAGCGTTTCCAAGAACCAAAAACATTTAGGAATCATGCCTGTTAGATTGTTGTAGCTAAGATTCAAAACTTGCAAGTAAAGACCGTTATCAAATTGATGCGGTATTTCTCCCTCGATGAAGTTATGACTGAGATCAAGAGTATGATAAGGGCAAGTGAAGACTTCAAAGGGAATGCTTCCAGTTATACGATTGTTACTCAAATACAATCCTTCTAACACTGAGCAATTTCCAATTTGAGATGGAATAGGTCCAATCAATTTGTTATTTGAGAGGTCAAGGAAAGTTAAAGCTTTCAAATTCTCCATTTCTTGTGGTAAGGGACCTTCTAAAAGATTGGAATCAAGATAGAAAAGGCTCAATCTGGATAAATTAAATATTGACAAAGGGATCCAACCATTGAGCTCGTTTTTACTTAGATACAATTCAGACAAATTCTTTAGGTTCCCAATTTCACGAGGAATTGCCCCAGTGATTTGATTAAAGGATAAGTCCAACTGTTCTAAATTGGTTAATTTGCCTAAGGTAGGAGGGATAGGACCACGAATTTGGTTACGGGATAGGTCCAACTGTTTCAAACTCTTCATGTTCCCCCAGTCTAGGGGGATAGAACCGTTAATAAAGTTATTGGAAAGGTCAAGCTTTTCTAAGAGTGTAAGTTTTCCAAGGGATTGAGGTAACTCACCAGTTAGGCCTTTGTGAGAAAGATCAAGGGACTTGAGTGAAGATAAAGCTCCTATTTCAGGCGAGATGCTTCCACTAACCGCAACCCATGAACAATCAATGCGGGTGATGCTCCCAGCTTTATTGCATGCCATACCTTTCCATCTGCAATGACCGCGAGTGTCATTGCCGTGCCAACTCCACCAGCCTAAATGAAGGAGAGCTTTTGCTTCCATTTCTAGCTCGGATGTTGTGGCTAATCTGGTAGAACCAGTACCGAAAGTTGGAAAAATGGTGACCACGAGTGCAATCGAAACATAAGAAAGAACAAGGGTAGTGCAACAAAAAGGTGAGGCCATCTTTAAGCTTAATTTTTTTAATAGGCTGTGATAATAATAATGGTTAGTGATTTCCCGGCTAACCAATTAACCCAATATAGATCAAATTTATTGCTTTCGAAGTCAAGGTCTTCCTCTATCTTTTGGTTTGAGCTCAGTCGTTACGGTTTGCCATATGACCCACGGGGAAGCCACTATTGTCTTCAAGCAGAATTTCTCCATTCCTAGAGACACCCCCAAAAGATGGTGGGCCAAAGTGAAGTCAAAACTGATCCGCTGATTATTGACTTTTATAGTCATTACTTCTTAAATTTTAGTTGAATTTTGAATTATTAATTAATGAAAATTTTGATTTATCATTTTCTATTAAAAATTCTTCTATTAAAAATAATAATAAAAATAACGTAAAATTATAATTTCATAAAATTCACTCTCTTTGATTACTCACTGCTTAAATCAAGGATTGCAGTAAAAAAAATTTCAGACTAAACCCGAGTAGATTGTGAGTGTTACACTATACCTCTTACAGATGTAACCCATCCATCTACTGGGTTTTTGCGATATGTAACCAAAATTATGTCTCTGGATGAACATAACTAGTATTTATTTAATTTTTCTGCTCTTTCAAAATAGTAACTTATTAGAATAAAAAGAGTCCAAAGATACTAAATTTAGTCAGTTGCAACAGGTAACAGAAGCTAAATCTAAAAAATTAACAAATTTAATCTTTAATATTTATAAAATTTGTCATTTTAATCCTAATTATAAAAATTATTTTTTTATTTATTGAAAGAATTGATAACACTATATTTCATTTAATATATTTTATGTATGATACTAACTAGAGGTGTCCATGGGTCGGGATGGGCCCAACAAAAAATTAAGGCCTGGGTTCGGATTGGCTTGAAAAATTATCCTAAAATTTTACCCAAGCCCGATCCGTTTTAATTTTTTATATAATTTTAAAAATAGCAGTAACAATATCCAAATAATAACAACAAAATAGCAGTAACATAACTGTGAAATAGTAGCAAAATAGTGGGAAAAAAAACAAGAAAATAGCAAGAAAAAGAACAGCAAATAACAGTAAAAAAACAGTTGGTTTTTTTTTTCATACCCGGGTCGGGTGAAAAAAACTTACCTAAGGCTCGGCCGGTTTAGAAAACGAGTTTTATTCTTTGTCCAAGCCCATTTTTCACGCCTATATTTTTATCAAAACCCTCCCATTTTTCAGTCAAGCTCTCGACCTGGCCCATGGACAAGTCTAGTACCAACACTAATTCACAATCTTTAGTCTCTAATAATTAGGTGACCTAAATTTTTATATTATTAATTTTAGTGCTCAAATTGATAATTTTAATATTGAAATGGTCTAATCATTATCATTGTAATTTATCAATAACATTTGAACAATTTATAATTAAAAAAATAATTATAAAATAGTATTATATGATAAATAACATGATTTATAAGAAGGATAAATATCAAAATTATACATTGATTATGGTTTAATATGCAATTATATATATATTAACTTTGATATGTGTAATTTTATAATGAAATTTTGATTTGATCCAATTCTTATAAATTATTAACACAATTGTTGACATAATATCATTTTATGTTTATATATTGTATACATAAATAATTATATTTATCCAATATAAAAATAAATTGATGTATTTATTTCTTTAAATGTACATGATTAAATCAAAATTAAAGTTTCAAGGATATATTTGAACCACAATTAGAGTTTCACGTGTATAATTATATCAAATTAAAATTCATATATATAATTACATATTAAATCAAAATTCATATATAATTTTAAGATTTATCTCTACTTACATTAATAGTACTCAAGCAAATTATGGAAAACTAGTTTTCAGCCCTGCTTTCGCTGGGTTTCTAATTTTCTTTATAAAATTTTAGTTAATTAAGGTAGAAATTAATTTACAATTAAATCTTATTAATTAAAAATTTTAAATTTATGATAATTTTAAAATCAAGTATAAATATAAGTTAATGTGTGAGTTAGTTTGTAGATCAATAACTTTAAATAAATTGTTTAAATATTAAAATTTCCTAACATGTTGAATAAATTACTTTTTAAAATTTTCTTCATGTGATTGGTGCATGACTAATTAATAAGATTGTGGTTGTCGTCATCAATACCAAATTGTATCTTTTAAGAGTTCAAGGATTTATTAAAAAATTAATTGATTTCAGGGCCAACTCTCAAAAATAGAAAAATTTTCATTTAGGTCTGTTTAATAATTTTGAAATTTTAAATTAATAAAATTAAAATTACACTTTGATCCTCTTAAAAATAATAAAATTTTAATTTAATCTTTTAAAAATTATATTTTTATTATCGTAAAAGTTACAATTTAATTTTGACCCTAAAGATATTTTCGTACTTTGCCCATAATTGATTGAATGGATTGGTTTGGTATGAAAGGGTGTGGTTAGGGTTGGAGTAATGGGTTGTGGTTTTTCATTTTTTTTTCCTATTTTTACAAGTGTTTTGGAAGGCTTTTGCTGCAATGACTTATGTTTGTAAGAGCTTTTGGTTGAGTTCTATTTTTCAGCTTTGGGAGATGGTGAATACATTGATCAGCTACTTAGTGAGATTACGATGATTAAGCTGGTGGCATGAAGGAATGACTTCATTGATGAGCTTGCTAAAACTGGACCTAATTGCTTTTCTTTTTTCCGAACTTGTTTCTATGTTTTTTCTTATTTTAAGTTTTCCATGCTCATTTTGGGATTTTGTTACAAGGCAATGTTCTTTTTATATTGATATTAATAATATTAATATCTTGCTGAGCAAAAAAAAACCTAAGTTACAGGTTTAAGTTCAGAATATAATTGGATAATCTGAGCAAGAGAGTATCTGTTTCAGCTCTTTGGTAGGCTTTCAATCAATATGATAATGCCCGCGACGTCGATGTGGTGTATGATAATTGTAAGAGGCTTCATAGATATTGCACTTTTGCTTTCGTTAGGTTCCAATTTTGAATCTAAACTTAGGAGGGTGATAACAGAGGTTAATGGTAGGAAGATTGATAGTTTTGTTGTTCAAGTTTCCATGTCAAGAAAATTGAGCCTGAAATGAGTTATGTTGTGAGGAATGATTGAAAATCTGTTCATGTGGATGTTGGTAAGGAAACGAGGACATATAAGGATATTTTCAATGGATTTGCTATGAAAAAACAGGAGCCGATTGTTAGACTGTCTAAAGACTCTTGGAAGGATTTTGGTGTTATCAATTTGGAGATTCAAGAGATTAACTGTTGGAATTTCAATACTAAGAAAGAAAGAATTGTAGGGAAGAAAAGAGAAATTTTGCAACAAAATTGTCTGCTCAAGTTTTTTTATTATTTGTCACTCATCTATTTAGAACAATGTAATAAGGGTATTTATAATAAAAAATCCTAAATATGGAAAGAAATAACAAAGATTTTTATACTAATAAATACTAAATATGTTATCCTAATAAATACTAAATCTTCTAGAAAAAAAATATATTTTGTTTGACTTGATTTGCAAGTAATCTCTTTAAATCTCGTTCATATTTTTTAGTCCACCAATGTTAAAGTTGAAGTGTTTGTCAACTTTACATTGACGGTCATCTCACAACAATCCTCCTTGGCCCTCATGCTGCGAACACCAATTTTATCCCTCAACTCTTCAAACATCAACTTTCCAAGTGGTTTGGTCAGGATGTTTGTAAGTTGATCATCAGTACTGCAATGGACCAGATTCACTTCTTGCTTTGTTCGACTTCTCTCACAAAGTAATACTTGATGTTAAAATGATTTGTCTTTCCATGAAAGATTGGGTTCTTTGCAATTGCTATGGCAGACTGGTTGTCGCAAAAAAATTGAGTAGCTTCTACTTGCACATGATTCAAATCAAACAAAAATTTTCTCAACCAAATTGTTTGATTAACCGTTACTACTGCAACTGCATACTCAACTTCTCCTATGGATTGAACAACTATTGATTGCTTCTTCGAACTCCAAGAGAATACTCCGGATCCTAGTGAGAAAAAATATCTGGAGGTACTTCGCATATCATCCATTGATCCAACCCAATCATTATCAATGTACCCAATAAGTTTTAAGGAGTTCACCATTGTAGTGCTCGTCATTGCGAACCAAACACCAAAATCAATTATTCCTTTGACATATCTCAACACCCTCTTTGCCTCTTTGAAACGAGAAGTATCACAGCAGTGCATAAATCTTGACAACAAGCCAACTATGAACATAATATCTAGTCGTGTTGCTATTGCTATTAAGTACAATAAACAACCCACAAGGCTTCAATAGTTCTTCTCATAAACTTTCTGAAAGTTTTCACTACTACAGAGTTTTTCTCCAAGTACATTAGGTGTGCTGATTGGTTTACACTTCGCCATACAGAACCTCTTCAAAACCTTCAATGTAAAGCTTTGTTGGTTGATGAAATTTCCATTATGAATTTGTTGCACTTCCATCCCAAGGAAATATCTTATTTCCCTAATATCTAACATTTCAAACATGTTCTCCATTTATTGTTTAAACTCTTTTACCAAGACTTGGCTGCTTCCTATCACAAGTAGATCATCAACATATAATGAAACAATTAGTGAAGTGAGTTCACCAATTCTCTTCACATATAAGGTAGGCTCGCTAGGACTCTTTTCAACTCTTAAGCTCAAGAAGTGCTTATCTATCCTCGCGTACCAAGCTCGCGGAGCTTGTTTCAAATCGTATAAGGCTTTCTTAAGCTTATATACCTTCTCCTCTTTTCCTTAACTGTAAACCCAAGAGGCTACTCCACATAGGTTTCTTCCTACAAATAACCATTCAAAAAGGCTGATCTAACATCTAGCTGATGAATTTTCCAACCCATCTTTGCTGCTAAGGCCAATAATAATCTGATCGTGTCTAGCCTTGCTATTGGTGCAAAAGTCTACCAGTAATCAATGCCATACTATTAATCGAAACCTTTTACAACGAACCTCGCTTTTAGCTTGTTGAGCGAACCATCAACATTTAATTTGGTTTTAAACACCTACTTGACGCTAATGACCTTTTTGTGTAATGGTTTGTCAATGAGCTCCCAAGTTTGGTTCTTATGAATCATGCTTATCTCCTCTCGTATAGCTTCTTTCCAGCCTTCTATAGTTTTAGCCTCTTCAAAGCTCGCAGGTTCAAGTAGTGCTATGTTAGCTCTCTGATAGATCTCATCAATGGATCGCATGCCCCTTACTAGAGTGTCGTCGAAGTCTGCTTGAGATAGCTCATCACCAAAATGTGACTTCAGCTCGCCATCATCATAATGGTTTTGCGAACCCAATTCGTCCAAACTTTGCTTAGCCTCAGTGGCATCCCAATTCTATGTTTTACTTTCATCAAATACAACATCCTTGCTCGCCAAAATTTTCTTAGAGGAAGGATCATAAATTCCATAACCTTTTCTATTGTTGTTGTATCCAAGGAAGATACCTCATTACGACCTCCTTTCTAACTTGCTCCTTTTCACTTGTGGAACATGAAACAGACGCATCCAAAACCTTTAAAGTGAAAGACAGAAGGTTTGTTTCCAAACCAAGCTTCAAATGAAGTCTTTCCTTCTACAGCCTTGGTTGGTAATCTGTTCAGAAAAAAACTGATGTGTTCACTACCTCAGTCCAAAATTTTTTTTGTAGCTTGCTTTCATATAATAGACACCTTGCTATGTCCACTATTGTCTTGTTCTTTCTCTCGTACACTCCATTCTACTGCTAAGTGTAGATGTTTGTGAGCTGGTGATGGATTCTGACTTCTTCACTATAGCTTTGGAATTTATTTGAAGTGTACTTGGTTTCATTGTTAAACCTGATTTTTTTTAGCTTCCTATCAATCTGGTTTTCAACATGTAGTTTAAATTTCCAAAAAGCTTTGGCTACATCAGATTTCTTATTTAAAAAATGTGCCTAGCAATACCTGGTATAGTCGTCAATGAATAAGACAAAATATTTACACCCATTCAATGAGGGTGTTGTCATAGGTCCACACACGTTAGAGTGCACCGACTGTAGCTTTTCTTGAGCTCGCCAAGCTTTGTTCGCTGGGAATAGTAACCTCACCTGCTTTCCAAGTTGGCAAACTTCATAGGTACCACTTTGCTTCTCTACACTTATTGTTTCTTTAACTAAACCTAATTCACACAGTTGATTAATAGACTCATAGCTCGCATGTCCTAGTCTTTTGAGCCAAAGGTTTGTATCATCAACTATACTAGTACAAGCCCTTGAGTTCACTAAATTCCAGTCTAACATAAAACTTCTATTTTTCATTGAAACTGTTATAACTTCATGTCCCAATGAATTAAATATTATGCAACCATAATTCTTAAAAACTACATTGTATTTTTTCTTAAACCAATGCTAAGAAGATTTTGATCTGTTGCAAGTACAAAGAGAACATCAGAAATTTCTTTAGTACCTGATGACAAATTAATCACAACTTTACCCTTACCCTTAGCTTCTAAGAGTTTGTTGTTACTAATCCTCACTTTAAGATCACAACTTGGGTTAATCTTCCTGAAGATACTTTCATCCGAGGTCATATGGCTGGTGCATCCACTATCGATCAACCAACCTCTCACGACTTTGTTCTTTGATGCAAAACTTGTGGTTGTGAACACCTGGTCCTTTTGAATGCGATCTTCCTCGGCTGCCTGAGGCTGCATATTCTGTTGAGAAGTTCGCCCTTTGTTCTTACATACCTTTTCCATGTGGCTTAAATGTTTGCATGATCTACACTTAATATCTGGTCTGCACCAACAATATTTCTTAGGGTGAGTTTTTTCTTACAATGTGAGTATGGTGAATATTTATTCTTTCCACCATCTTGTATTAACTTTTCCTTCATCTCTGACCAACCTTTTTTCCTTATGTTTCTGAGGGTTTGCACCTTCAATACCTAGGGCTCACAAAGATTCTTCTTCTACGTGCTCTTTATATCTTGATGATCTTCTTTGTTCTTAAGCATATAAGGCATTTATCAATTCTAAAACAGAGATCACCGAGAGATCTCTTATGTCTTCGAATGAGGAAATATTTGATTCATACCTCTCAGAAAGTGTTGTTATGACCTTCTCAACGACCTTGCTATCTTCGAACTCTTCCCCAAGTAACCTAATGTTATTCACAATCACCACAATCCTATCTGCATATTGCTTCACTATTTCAGCCTTCTTCATCTTCAAATTCTCAAAATCTCTTCTGAGATTTATCAGTTGTTGTTGTCTGGTCTTATCAGAACCTTGAAACTCCTCATTTAGCTTCTCCTAAGCTTCTTTTAGAGTCTCACAAGCCATAATATGTATGAATATGATGCCCGAGATGCCGTTCTATATACAATACATTACCTTGTATCTTTTAAGTCGTTTATCACTGTGGTGCTTGATTTGGGCGACTGTAGCGTTGTCCCTCAATGGGGCGAGCTCGACATCAATATTCACAACCTCCCACATGTCATAAGCTTGCAAGTAGGTTTTCATCTTGACAACCCATAAATGATAATTTTCACTATTGAAAACAAATGGTGAAGGTGGTGAAAAACTAGCGGAAACTATTGTAACTCAGAAAGAACAATTACGACCCTTAAGAAGATAGCTCTGATACAAATTGTTGGAATTTCGATACTAAGAAAGAAAGAATTGCAGAGAAAAAAATAGAAATTTTGCAACAAATTTGTCTGCTAAAGTTTTTATTATTTTTCACTCATCTATTTAGAACAATGTAACAATGGTATTTATAATAAAAAAACTCCTAAATATGGAAAGAAATAACAAATATTTTAATACTAATAAATGCTAAATATATCATCCTAATAAATACTAAATCTTCTAAAAAGAAAATATATTTTGTTTGACTTGACTTGCAAGTAATCCCTTTAAATCCTGCTCATATTTTTTAGTCCACCAAAGTTGAAGTGTTTGCCAACTTTGCATGAATGATCATCCCGCAACATTAACATGGAATGGATTTAGAGGTGTTGTGTTGGTCAATTAAAGATTATGAAATTGGGTCAACATATTATTGGTAATTAAGATTCTTAGTACAAATCTCCGGTGAAGAAAATCTCGAACACATGAACAAAACTCGAATAGAAAAAGAAGAAATAGGACAAGGCTCCAAGGCGTGTATCAAGTCACTATCTTTAAGGTTATATTCACCCCCACCTATCTTCGGTGTGCAAATGAGTTTCAAGCAAATTAACCTTAAGGATACAATGAAGCTAATGACTATTTGTGTTTTGCACTGATGAGAATAATCCACTACACACTAAGCAATGTATAACAAGAAACTCAATTTCTACAAAGGATTTCTACAAGAATACTTTATAGAATAATCTAATAATATTAGAAAATGAAGGAAGGAAAGAAAGAATATAAGAATTTGTTGGTGTGATTTCCAAATGAAGTCTCATTCCTATTTATAGGAATTTTCATGTCTCTTCATCGAGTCATCTTTCAATAAGTGTCTTTCGAATAATAATGTCTTTAAAATAAACACATAATTATTCATTTAATATTATAAATATTCAAATAATATTATTTAAATAGTTATAATTTTTTTCAAAAATCAAATAATATAACTTTTAATTAATTACACCCATTCATTTATTGTTATTGGAACACTATAAATATTTGAAAATGTTCCAACAATCTCCCCTATTTTCAAAATATTTTAGATTTTGATATTCTTAGAAATCAATTTGCATAAATGAAGGTATCTTATGATTGAACCTTCACTTAGTGAATATATGTTAAAGTTAATCGAAATTGCATGGTAGACTAAGCTTTGAACCAACTATTCCATTTGATTAACCGGACACATCTCACACAATGATTTCAACATCAGTCAATGCATAGTATCTAAGGACACTATTATGGCCATGTATCTATATCCTCTTTTCATGAGTGTTGTTAGAGCCAAGCCCTTGAGCTCCTAGAAGCGGCCACACTTCCACTCACATAGGTATACCCCATCAAAAGTGTTCCCGTAATTATAACACTCTAACATATTTATGTTATGGGTCAATTAAGAGTACATTACTTATCCTTCCCTTATCATTACGGGTACCTAGCACTTTAATCTTAGGATGAATTTATTTATAGTGCTAACAGTCACATACTAATGATGTACTTTATCTCATTGAACTCAAGACTTGACGTTATACCAAGCGTTGAGTCGAGTTTCCATCATGAGTGACTCTAATTAATGAGCTTGAGTCCCATCCCTTTTGAGGTCATTTTTACTGCATCTCTAGCAAGACTTTTTGTCAAAAGATTCGCCAAATTTTCACTTGACCTCGCATAATTAATAGTGATCACTCCATCAGAGATTAATTGTTGGACATAACTATGTCTTAATCCAATGTGTCTAGACTTTCCATTATATACTTGGCTATATACTTTTGCTAGAGTAGCCTCACTATCACAACGGAGAGATATAGGTGAAATTGGCTTAGGCCATGAAGGCACATCATAAAGCAAATTTCTTAACCATTCTGCTTCTTTAGATGCAGCGGCTAATGTAATAAATTCTGCTGCCATGGTGGAATCAGTAATACATGTTTGTTTCTTGGAACCCCAAGAAATGGCTCCTCCACCAAGAATGAAGATCCATCCACTAGTAAATGCATGATCTTCCAAACTTATAACCCAACTAGCATCCGAATACCCTTCTAAAAATGGAGGATATCCATTATAATACAATCTATAATTAATAGTTTTCTTTAAGTACCTAAGTACTCTATTCAAAGCTTGTCAATGCAAACTACTTAGATTACTTGTGTACCTACTCAATTTCTCAACAGCATATGCAATATCTAATCTTGTACAAATTATTATGTACATAAGACAACCAATTAGACTTGTATATTTCAATTGATCAATTTTCTTACCAGCATTAGATACTAATTTTATTTGAGGATCCATGGGTGTAGATGCTGGTATACAGTTAAAAAGATCAAACTTTTTAAGCACATTTTCAATGTAATGTGATTGTGATTATGATTGTGATAAAGCTATAGTGCTTTCATATCGGGTTATTTTAATCTCAAGAATAACATCTGCTACACTCATATCCTTCATATCAAAGTTGTTTGACAAGAATTTCTTTGTGTTTTCTATTTGTTCCAAATTCATGCCAAAAATGAGCATGTCATCTATACGTAAGCAAATTATGACAAGTTTTCCATTTTCAAAATTGCTATATATGCACTTATCGGATTTATTTATTTTATAGTCATTAACTAAAATAACATTTTCAAACTTTTGGTGCCATTGTTTTGGTGCTTGTTTAAGTCCATATAAAGATTTAACAAGCTTACATACCTTATGCTCTTGTCCTGGAACAACAAATCCTTCCGGTTGTTCCATGTACACTTCCTCTTCCAATTCACCATTTAAAAATGCAGCTTTAACATTCATTTGGTGAATAACCAAATTATATATAGAGGTAAGTGATATTAAAAGTCTAATTGTAGCAATTCTTGCTACTGGAGCATAGGTATCAAAGTAATCAATACCTTATTTTTGTGTAAAACCTTTGGCTACCAACCTTTCTTTAAATTTTTAATGGTTCCATCAACCTTCATTTTCTTTTTGAAAATCCATTTACAACCTATTGGTTTGGAACCTGGTGGAAGATCAACTAAGATCCAAGCTTGATTTCTTATTATTGAATCCATATCATCATTTATTGCTTCTTTCCAAAACGCAGAGTCTTGAGATTTCATTGCCTCTTCAAATGTAAGAGGATCAGATTTCGTATTATAACAATAAGGTATCTTATTGCATATACTTTCTCCTTTTCATTCTACAAGAAACATAATGAAATCTGGTCCAAAATCTTTGACCTTTTTAATCTTCTTACTTCTTCTTCTTAATTCTTGACAAGATTCATCATTATTATCAATTTATTCTAATGGAATCTCATTCTCATTTGAAGAATGAATCAATTGTTGTGGCTTTAATTGTCTTGATATAGAATTAAATCTATTTTCATCAAAATAGCATCTCTTGATTCAATAATAGTATTAATTGAAATTGACTCATTTGGTTCAATTACCATGAACCTATATGCCTTGCTATTATGTGCATATCCTATAAATATGCATTCAATTCCTCTTTCACCTAACTTTTTACATTTAGGTGTTGAAACTTTGATAATAGCTCTATAACCCTAAACCTTCAAATAGTTAAGGTTTGGTTTCCTTTTTTTTCTATTGTTCATAAGGGGTTATTTTAGTTTCCTGATTAGGAACTCTATTAAATATATGACAAGCTGTTAGAATAGTTTCTCCCCAAAAACCTTGTCCAAGACCTGAATATGATAACATTGAATTTACCATTTCAGTCAAGACTCTATTTTTCCTTTCAGCAACATCATTTTGTTGTGGTGTGTAACGAGCTGAAACTTGATAGACAATTCCAGTGGATTTAAAATAATTTGGATTATAGTATTCTCTACCTCTATCCGATTTTAAGCATTTGATAAATGATTCACACTGAAGTTCAACTTTAGATTTATAAACTTTAAATTTATCATGCGCTTCATCTTTTGAATGCAATAAATATACATAAAAATATCTAGAACAATCATCAATAAAAGTAACAAAATATTTCTTTCCACCTAATGTAGGAGTATTATGCATTTCACATAAATCACTATGCATCAAATCAAGCAAGTGTATTTTCCTTTTAACCTTAAGGAAAGGGTTTCTTGTAATTTTAGTCAACATACATGTATTGCATTTTCAATATTATTATTAAAAACAGAATTAAATCTAACTTATACATGTCATTCAATTTTCTATAATTCAAATGACCTAATCTATAACGCCACAAACAAAAGATTCAACCATATAAGGCATATAGTATTTTTATTCTTATTAATAATATTGAATTTGAACATACTTTCATACATATACCATTTCCCTACTAAAATTCCTCCCTTAGACAAAATAAACTTATCTGCCTCAAAAACAAGTTTGAAACCAAACTTATTTAATAGACTTCCAGACTCTAAATTCTTCCTAACTTCTGGTACATAATATACATCATTTAAGGTTAAAACCTTTCCAGAAGTAAAGTGTAGTTCAACAGACCCTTTGCCTTTGATTGCTGCAGTGGAAGAATTTCCATGTACAAGACATTGTCATTTTCACATTGTGTGAACTTTGTGAACATGCTTTTGTCTTTGCACACATGTTTGGTTGCTCCGGTATCAATCCACCATGTATTATCATCTTGTGCCATATTAATTTTAGATATCATTGCAATGAACTTTTCGTTATTATCAGCCTTAGAAGATGATTTCTTCTTTAAAAATTGACATTCATTCTTGAAATGTCCTAGCTTACCATATTGATAGCATGAGGCCTTTTGTTTCTTTTTGAACTTAAGTGCTCTATCAGTCTGTTTGAACTTTCTCTTGAATGATTTAGTAGTTTGTACTTCCTCCGTAACATGCACTTTGTCATTTTCAGAATTTAGGTTCTGATATTGCTTTCGAAATTCTTCTTCAATATGAAGATGATTTGCCAAAGCCTCAAGAGATATTTCCTTTCTTATGTTTTAGACTTCTTTTAAAGTCTTTCCAAGATAGAGGAAGTTTGTCTATTATGGAGGATACAACAATCATTTCATCTATTTTCATATCATATTGCTTGAATTGATTCAACATCTTTTCAATATCACGAAATTATTCCATAACAGAATGACCATCAACCATTTGATAATTATTGAAACGACTGACAAGAAATTTCTTACTTGTAACATCTTCGGTCATGTATCTTGTCTCCAATTTGTCCCATAATTCTTTAGCGGTGACCTCGTTTTGGTAGGTGTCGAACAAACTATCAGATAAACCATTCAATATGTGGCCCATACACATGTACTCAGCATTGTCCCATTTTTGTCTTTCTCGAGTTGCAACAGAAGATTCGTTATCATTCTCTTCAGGTCTTGGAGTATCCAAAACATAAGCAATCTTCAAAGTTGATAATAAGAAATGCATCTTTTTCTGCCATCGTCGAAAATTGCCACCATCAAACCGATCAAGTTTGACAAAGTTGGAAGTCAAGTCCCTTAGTATTCCACTTTCATGTGTTGTGGTATTCATCATGAAATATAACCTTAAAATTGTTAGTACAAATCTTTGGTGAATAAAATCTCGAACACATGAACGGAACTCAAACAAAAAAACAAGAAAAAGGACAAGGCTCCAAGGCGTGTATCGAGTCACTATCTTTAAGGTTATATTTGCCCCCACTTATCTTTGGTATGCAAATGAGTTTCAAGCAAATTAACCTCGAGAAAACAATGAAGCCAATGACTATTTGTGTTCTGTACTAACGAGAATAATTCACTACACACTGAGCAATGTATAATAAGAAACTCAATTTCTACAAAGGATTTCTACAGTAATACTTTATAGAATAATCTAATAATATTAGAAAATAAAGGAAGGAAAGAAAGAATATTAGAATTTGTTGGTATGGTTTCCAAACGAAATCTTATTCCTTAGGAATTTTCATGTCTCTTCATAAAGACATCTTTCAATAGGTGTCTTTCTAAATAATAATATCTTTAAAATAAAAACATAATTATTCATTTAATATTATAACTATTCAAATAATATTATTTAAATAGTTATAACTTTTTTTCAAAAAAATCAAATAATATAACTTTTGATTAATTGCACCCATTCACTTATAGTTATTGGAACACTATAAATATTTGAAAATATTCCAACAAAGATGAGGTGATTAATGAATTAGTGCAGATTGAAGAGAGAAAACTTAATTTGGGTTCTTAAGGTTGTTGATTTCTTTTTGTTCAGTCTTTGAAGGTGGTTTGGCTGTGTATTTTGTGGTTGTGCTATAGTTGTGTTAATGTGAATGTGTGCTTATTGTGGTTTTGAGGCTTTCTCATTGGGGTTTAATTTATAGGCTTTGGTGGAGCCTCTTAGGATTGTTTTGATTTGGGAAGGCAAACTCTTTGACTGCTGCGGGATGTTTTAGTTTTTCATTTTTGTCTTCCTTTTGGAGCATTTTGATGTGTTGATTAGGCTCTGCTCTTTGCCATTTACGGTATTTTATCCTGTAGTCAATGTTATGGTGATGAGCTTCTTGGGCCTTTGTAGTAATTGTTATTCAGCTATTGCTTTTAGGGATGAACAAAATTCGTTTTAGTTTAAATTTCAAATTATTTGAATTGAATTAATCGAGCTAATTGAATCAACTTAAATTTTTTTTAATTTTGAGTACGAATCAAGTTGAATTTTTTAATTTAAATAAATTAAATATCAAACCCTTTTATTTCCCTTCCCCTCAAACTCTCTCTCAAAATTCAAACCCTTTTACTTCCCCCAAACAAAATTACTTCCCCAAACCCCAACAACTTTTTTTTACTTTTAATTTCCCTAAAAACTTCTACTTATTCCTAAAAAATTTTACTTCCACAAAAATCCTAAAATTTTTTCCCTTTTACTTTTTCCCCTAAAAACTCCCATTTTTTTTTTTTTGCTTTCCCCCAAAACTTTTACTTCCTCCTAAACTCAAACTTTTTTTTTTCAAATTTATCTCTACTATTTATATTGTTGAATTATTTAATCATGTTGAATCTTTATCAATTTTGTTAATATTGAATTATTGATGATGACATAAACTATTCGGTTAAAATTTTTGGTATCAATTTCACTTTTATCTTTAAAATAAATCTTATTAAAATTCACATTTTTATATTTAATATATTTTTAATTTCAAAATACATGGTCACAATAATCGAAGATAATTGAAGCAACTAAGCAAGTAAAGAAGCTAACACATATATAAAAGATTAATAAATAAATTATGATGGGATGAAAATTAATAACAAATTTGATTACGATGGGCAAATTTGATTATGGTGGGTGGTAGTGACTACAATGATCCAAAGTTAATTTTTTTAATTTAACTCGAACAAATATATTCGATTCGATTTGATTCAAATTTCATCTCACTCAACTCAATTCGAGTTAGAATGATAAAATAATATTTGTCAACTTGATTAACTCAAAATTTTTTCATTCGGTTCAATCAAACACTCACCCTAACAGCTCCTTTTGGTCTATTTTTTTGTGTGTTTTCTTTTGGTAAAAAATCAAAATTATGATTACTTCGTGAAGCTTAATCAGTGATTTCTTCCACATTTGAGTCGTGGCAAGGTACTTGTTTAGTCTAATAAGATTCAATTTTCTATATGGGATGGGCCAGAGAGCAGAGATTCAACTGTTTTTTTTTTTTCAAGTGGGCTGCTACTGCCTTTACACATTGGATTATTCCAGGCAGTTTACTTGGTTCAGGAACAACAAAATTAAAATTATATATGGTTAATACTTTTGTACCGATAAAAAAATTTTAAATATTAAAATGAGAAAATTGTTAGAATTTATGTATTAATTTGTGAGTTAAGTCTAAAAGACCCTTAAAGATAAGTTTTCTTCTTCCACTTTTTTCGATATTATGGGTGAAAACATGATCTAATAAATATATTTATAAAAAGTTTGTGAAAATAAATGAAGTTTTGGTTGAAATGGTATATTTATAAAATGTAGATTGTAAAATCAAAAGTGAACTTTTGGTTGAAAGGGTAAGATTCAAGAAAAATATTTTGTATACTATTATTAGAGTTTTTTAGACTCCACAAGCAGGGTTAAGGAGTTGACAAGTGTTCTATAAGAGACATGTGACAATTTTTTAAGGTTGCTTATGGAATAAAAAAAAAGTACATTGGTAGTGTACCAAGTACTCACCCTAAAATTAATCGGAAATCATTTCATACACTGCCTGTGGAGTTTTTTAGACTCCACGACCGGGTTTAGAGTAAAAGCAAAGAACTTAATTGATTGCTCTTCTTTTAGGTAAAGAAGTGATGAAAAGAATTCTGGATCTTGTTTGGCATGGAAGGTAAATTTAATTAATTCAATTAATTACGATGGTTTTTCTTTACTCTTAGCTTAGTATGTAAAATTCAATATTATATAATCAATAGAAATTTGGATTTCATATGAGTTATTTGAGTTGATTTTAATTTAAAATTTTAATATTGAAAATAAATAAATTTAGAAATTTAGGCAAGGGTAAACAAGTACAATTTGACGACTTTTAATGCATTATTGTAGTTTCTACCACTTTTGCGCTTTAATCTTTAATTTTTTTTACTCCAATCAATACTAAAAAAAAAGATTTTTTTTGTGAACAAAATGAAAACAACCTAGAAGTTAAGTGACCAATATGAAAGTGTAAACATAATATGGTGTCTACAATTAACCGTTGTTAGAAATTTAATGCATGGGTAACAAAAATGAAAGTGTCCTAAAAGTTGAGTGAGGAAATTACAGGGATTTCCTTTTGGATGACCCAAATGAAAGTGGCCTAAAACTTGGGTGACCAATTCGGTAGTTTACCCTTATTGTTACTTGTTTGGCATAGAATAGTCCGTCAATTAACAATCATGTGTCGGATTAGAGTTTGGCGTAGAGTATCCATCTTAGAAGTAATTAAAGATTTTATCTCAAGGTATTCTGCTATTAGTAAGCCTAGTTTGCCTAAGCACTGTGCTAATTGGGTCTTTGTAATGTGATATGGTTAGAAGCCAATTGAATTGACTGGTCAAATAGTATATGTACAGGATTCTTATTTATATTTCTCCCCGATTTTGTAGGTCATTTATTAGGAAAAAGTATGAATACAATTGACACTTGTCAAGTTCCATTAAGGGGGACTGGATATATATATTTTGTGAGAAAGGTTCGTGAAAGGGGTTTTTCTTCCTTCAATATTACTCTCTGGTTCTTCTTCTTAAACTTATATGTTTTCTTTTTCTTTATTGAGCTGGAGGTTAAGGTTTTTGAGTTAATCAGTGGATGTTCCACCTCCTAGTAAGTCTAATAGCTCTATATGTTAAGTTTTTGAAAGAATAAAGATATTAAGAAGCATATGAACAATAAGTTATGAATGAAAAGCCCTACATAAGGGTTGTCTGTAATTGAGATGTTAGCAATTTGTTTATAAATGAGTTTTAATGGTGGTTACATGTTCTTTAAGTAGTTTTTGTTGCTGGTTCAAAAGGGATGTTTGAGTTTGAAACTCCAAGCTGAAGTCTAGGTGAGTGTCAGGTGAGTCTCTATCTTGGCTCCTACATGTGGGTTGTTCAATTAGAGATATATATGATGATAATATCTCGGACAATTGGTAAGTGTACGTGCGAAATAATGTAAAGATTCTGCATGAATAAGGATGATATGTGTGAGGTACTGTTTGAGTAAGAAGTTAAATGGTAAGTTTGTTTGTGATATCTGATATGAGAAAGTAAGAATCAGTTAGGTATGTGAACAAATCTAGGTAAGTAAATTTTGAGTAAAACATCCCTTTGTGATGTCTCTGGTAAGACAGTTATATTACTAACCAGACTAGTAGGTCAAGAAATGAAGATATGTGTAAGTTCATGTGGTAGATACCCATAACCTTATATGACAACGAAAACGCTCATGGTATTGCCTCCAGTGAGATGAAAACAGGATTGACAGATCACAACATAAGGATATGTAAGTCCATATGGCTAAGACTCATGGCATAATAAGATAATAAGAATATTCATGGTGATTTCTACAGTAATATGTAAATTGGACCGACAGATCACGGCATGAAGATATGTATAAGTCCATAAGGGAGAAACCCATGGCACCTTCTTTGAAAGCCTGTCGGAATAGTAGACATGTGATTTTATGTGTTGCTTGTTGTAAACTCGAAATTATATAGGGTTTATATATATATATATATATATATATATATATATACGACATTTTTACTTAATAAATATGTTTATCTTGAGCAATTGCTATTAAAATAAGTGAATTTTACTTAATTAGTAATATTGGGTATGAAATTATAAAGTATGTGAAATTGTGCTTAATAACATGATTTTTGTACATATTTTATATTATTTCATGTTAATTTATTAATATATGATTTTTCACTATGTAAGAGGACCATTAAAGATGTGATTAATATGAATGAAACATGGACATGCATAAATCAATTCATGTGGACGGTAAGACCATACAAACTGGGTCATGAGGTTGATAATTTGACCCAGTAAAAGATGTGCTAAAAGACGAACATGTCTGCTAAATTATTAGACTGATAAACCATCCAACAATGAGGAATTAAAGCCCAAATTTAGCACTAGTAGATGGCTGCCCAAAAGTAAGCTTTGGGGTATTTAATTGAAGGTCTTTGTAGTTGGAAAATAATTAGAAATTAGCCCAGCAAATTTGCTATTGAAATCTTTTACCCTATGGCTATTAATAGCCTTGGTTTGAATTCAAAATGAGGAGACTAAGTCATCCCTTTCTCCTTGAAATATGGCCAACCATGTATGATAGAAAAAGAAGGAATTTGGAATCTATTTTTAGCAAACTCTACCCCTTACCTTCACTTATAAATACCATGCATCAATTCATTAATCCCCCATCCCTCACAACTTATTTCTCTTTTCTCATTAGCATGTTCTCTTCATTCCATTTCCTTTTTCCTTCCTTTGCATAGCCGTCCATCTGCTTCCTACCATTTAGCCACAAAAGTTTTGTCAAAAGCATTCTTTGGCTGGCGACCTTAGGAACTCCTTAGCCAAAAAGCATCGAGCAAAACAGAGGAGCGCATCAGTCAGAATAGATCCAAAAGGCTGATGAATTGAATTAGTCAGAATAGATCCGAAAAGGCTATTGAACTGAATAGAGTTTACTCTTTCCACTTGTTATTTATTTTAATTATGTTTGTTTTGAGTTTATTGTTTTTGACATCAATAATGATATTTTAAATCATATTTTCTAGGATGATTATGTTAATTCAATAAGATCTATTTTATTCATGTTTAACATGTTTAGGCCTTATCAATCATGTTTTCAATTAATATCATGATGCATTTCATTTATACGTAATTGGGTGCACTCAAATTAGCTAAGCGATCCTAACTAGACGACGACTAGTATACACACAATTGACAAGTGCAATGCTCAATTTAGATCCCTAACCCGACTAAGTTGAGGTTCTTAATATCTTTAGTTAGCTCATTACCTTGCATAGATTTTACGTTTATGTAATTAAACTGTTGCAAATGTAAATGTCCCTGTGACCTTACATAAATACTAAGAAACTCTTAGTTAATATGATCAGTAAAATGCATATTTAACTAAGCAAAAGACTCCGAAAAGACTTAATTTAGTTTCCAAACTCATGAAAGATCAAGTTGCCATAAAAGTATTTCCAAACATTGTTAAGCATGATAAAGTAAATTGAATTGATTAATATAATTATCCTAGCCCATTTAATGTTGATGGTTTTGTTGCTAAATCCATTCATTCATACATTTAGATCATTTGTATTTAGATTTAATTGCATAGGGATCATATTGTATTTAGATAATTTAATTTAATCATCTGCCACTCAAATTATTAAATTTTATACCAAATTGTTAATTTATAATTTTACAAATAATTGATTAACATACAAAGTCCTTGTGGAGACGATAACTCATTTTTACTTACTTATTACTTAAACGACTATGTACACTTGCACAAATCCCATTACACATATGTGGCGTGATTTACTAAGCCTTAGTGGCATATTCTGTGTAGCCTTTGTGACGAATTCTGAAACACCTATATGGCGTATTCGAGGATACCTACATGGAAGAATCTGGTTATTTGTCGTTGTGGCAAATTTCTTTGCTAGAAAATTCTACGTGGTAGAATCTGGTTATCTGCCCGGTGGAATTTTAGTATCCGAATACTATTCAGAGAATGGATCAAATAAGATGAGTTACAAGTGAATGGTGTTTAAGCTAGTATAAAGATAAAAACCATTTGGGTACGCCTGTGATGCATTTGGATTTGGCGAACACTAGGTTAGCATGAAGTGAATAATAAGTAAGTTGTTAAAGAAAGGTTCACCCCCAGAAGCCTCTATTAGTGTGCATAGGATAGGCAGAGTTTATTTTAAGTAAATGAACATTGTGACGAGAAGCATATGTCAGTAATGAAGAAAACCCCTTAAAGATGGCCTTAAGCTAGTTAATTTATAGGGAAATGATGGTTAAATCTTAATTGAATATGAACTAAATAGTTAAGAACCAATGAAAATCACTTTATTAGTATTCTTGGAATTGGGAAGATTTGAATAAGACCACCAATTGACTAATGTGACATTTTTTGAGTCCCAATAAAGTCAAGGGACAAGTCAAAGCATTTAAGACAAGAAAGATATATTCTCTCTCTACGGGAGGGTAGAGTTAAAGAAAGATAGGAAAACTCATCTGAGCTAAGAAAAGGCTAGAGGGTTAGGTGATGTCAAGGTAAAGTAACGCTTGATGTATGACGAGCTCTAAAGTCTATAAGTAAATGAAGTGTTGTCCACCTCACTAAAGCTCCTGGAGTGTATATGGGCATGTAATCGATATTGAATAGTAATACGAAAATTTCTCCTAAAGGCATGATACGCCAAAGCGTGAGTTGTTATGCCATGAGATACACTCTGATAAAATGACTAAGGATAATGAATGAGCTGAGACCCAAGGGTGAGTCTCGTATGTGTTTTTGTACGCCAGTCTTTATAGTTGTCGTGCATCTAATTGGTGATCACATGGATTAATACACGTGTCAAACACCCACTGGAACAAAAGAAAATATCTAGTTGATTGGGTAAGTAAAGAGGATTTTTTCCTTCCTTCCCCATAAATTATTCTCTAGCTATATAAGGATGAGCTGAGGGGAAAAAAACTCTCATCCTTTAGTAGAGCTTGGAACGAAAGGGTAAGCTCTGAGATGCCCTTGTTAAGGTAAGTTTCACAGCCTTACTGCCATGAGAGCAGATTTGTTAGTTGAGTAACAAAAATGGTAAAGCTTTGTTGTATGGTTCCAGTGTTTAGGTGAGAAAGGAAATGAACTAGAGGGAAAGATCTTGATGAGTTTTCTATGGTTTAACATTTAGGGGTTGTTGATCTACTCGAATGATACCTAGATATGAGGTTTGAAGCTGCAAAATGTGAGGATAATGTGAGGATCTCGTGAGGGTCCTTTGAGTACCTCACAAATTTCTAACTAATCTCTTTATATATACATATGTTTGTATGTTTATATGTTGATCTCTCTATGACTGTTTGTGAAATGATAAAGAAAGGCATGCAAATGTAATATGCCGGTTCTATGAATATGAATGCTTGATGGACTTTCATGTGATGCTTACGTAATGTTATGCACCTTTGTTAAGAAAAAGAAATGTGTGCCTAATGATATGTTTCTTTTCTACAAAAGAAAGTGTAAGCGTAAAGAATTCACATGAAAGTATGTTTCTATCCGCTATAAGTATGTACATACATAAACATGCCTGAAAGCATGATGGAGTCTGTACATGAGGAGTCTGTGCATGAGTTGCATAAGTCTGCATGTTAAGTCTACTTGTGTGTGCAAGACCATCGGGACAATAAACACGAATTTTGATATGGAAGTCCATAGCCATGGCAAGTAAAGACCATATAGTGTAAGACCTAGTCTGGGACTATGGCATCATGTGGAAATGAAGTAAAGGACAGTTGGGTGAGTACCAAGCGATGATGGGCAAACCTCATGATAATAAGTTTAAGCAAATCTCTATTATCGAAAACACCATTACCTAAAAGTGATGCTTTTGTGGCTGAATCTGTTATATATAAGCCTATGTGCCGAATCTATTATATATGAGCCTTAGTGGCAGAATATGTTATATGTGGAAGGTTTTATGGATCTTCTCTTTTACATGTGAGCCTTTGTGGTTGATTTTGTTATAAGAAGAGCCTTCGTAGTTGATTCTAATGAAAACGTCTTTGTGGCAAAGTCTATTATATGTATCTGGATGCCCTTGTGGTTATTTAATGATGTGTGGATGCCTTTATGGCTATCTATTGATGTATGGATGGCTCTGTGGCTATCTAAGTCAAGTGGATGCCTTCGTGGCTATTTATTGATCAAGCGAGTGTCTAAAGCTTCCTAAGATAAGGGAAGACATCTAAAGTCAATAATACACTTTAGTGGTGTAGTTTGTGAAATGACTTCGGGACAAAGATTCAATGACAATGCCAAAGTGGTGGGCTCTAAATAAAGTGCAACTTTTTGGCTTGAAACAATGAAAGAATGGTGAGAAATACATTATGATGAAAAGCGAACGTAATTTTCCTTGACCACTGGTAGGAAGGTGAAATAGAAAGTAAGTTACCAGTACAACTCGTAAGTAAGTCCTGTGATTACGACTGATATAAGATTGTTTATAGAATATGAAGGAATATAAGGTATGTAGAGATTTAATACATGTTCTTGCTGAGTTTGATGAATACATGTCTAGTTCCATAGAGTAAAGTGTAACATTTATATTTTATATGAAATGATGAATAACTGTATGATAATGCCTCACTAAGTTCTTTTGAACATTGTAGGATCTGTTAGAAAGATTAGAGACGAAAGATGACTACGCTATAGGAGCGGCAGTTCATGCTGATATACATACAAAAAAAAAGAAATATTATGGTGGAGTAATGGTCTACGCCCAAGGAAAATTTAAGAGATTCATACGACTAGTTAGAAGTAATGATAACACACGAGCTTATACGAGAAGCCTTATGACGAAGTTTAAGTCTGGACATTCGTTATAGAAATCTGTATATATACGAAATACAGTGAAACGAAATCGATGGTATTCATAGTTATTCAGAATGTAAAAGTACAACGTATGTAAAGACATTCGTAATAAGAATACATGAGGTAATTCAATAAACGAAAGTAGAAATTTTTATTAAGTCATTGCTCATCTAGTACATAGACGAATAGAAGAGTCTAGGTCACATTTGTTTTAGGATGTAACACCCAATACTCGGATCTGGTTGATTAGGTCGGGTGGAGACCATTACAATATGTCTGAAGTTAACTTGGTTTGGTTAGTCTTATGATGAAATTTAATGAAGTTTAAGGGACGTTTCCTGAAAGAAAGTATGTACTGTATTTCTAAACAAGGAATCCGCCATAGTAGTTTGCCAATATAGGATATGGGTGTATTCATAATTATGAAAAGTATAAGTGTTCTTTGGTCTAAGTCCGTCTACTCTATGTAGGGTTGAAATATGAGTTATTTGGTATATGCCATATCCTAATAGTGTCATGTATCATTCTCAGGTTATTTGGAATTTAAGATGTTTGTCAATTTGGGTGTTCTTGTGTTATGTAACATAGACGTTTAGAATTCTTCTAAATGATCTGGAACATTTCATCATCAGTATGAGTTTGTTTTGGGTTTGAATTGGTATATTATTTGATTGGTAGTTTGATAGTTATCAAACTTAGTATGAGAATCCGCCAAATGTAAGACTAGTTAGTAAGTATCCATCTAGGAATAATATTTGTGAACAACCATTCTGGGGAAAATGTTAAATGTTTGTTTGAAAAGGAAATCCATATAAATTAGGCTTTGTATAGATATTCTTTTAAGAAGTACCTTCATTATTCTAAGAGAAAAGAATATATATATATATATCGTCTGGAAAGATTTGGAATTAGCCAAGCAGTGAAGTAAGAGTTGATATGTTAAGTATGGCAATTGACATATAAATATATACCCGATATTATGAATGTATTCGCCAAAGATAGAGTAGTAATCTAAAATCTTCAAGATGAGGAATTCAAATAGAAAGGCTCCAAGGTATTTTGGTATTAAAACTCACTAAGTTCGCGTGAACTTACAAGCGTTTTGTTCATGTTTCAGGTGTTGCGGTAAGAACGGGTACGCCAGGAGAGACCAAGCTAAGAATGTGCCAGAGAAGCAATAAGTTGGGTTATTATGCATACAGAGGATATTTTAGAAATATGTCGTATAGTACATTACACTAAGAAGAGCCTGTCTTTAACAATCTTTTGTATTGTAATGAATTATAATACTTTTGTTCTTAAGAGTCTGTTGTATTCTTGAATGTTTTCCTAATTTCTTTTGTTCAGAAACCTTTATTAAAATAATATGAAGCATGCTGAAAAAGGATTATAAGCAGATTGGTTAAAATTTATGCTTAGTATGTTTATGTCATAACATCTGATTATACGGACTCGGTGATTCGGGTTGGGTTGAGGGTGTTATAAGAAATAACACTATTATCGACCATCTGACCAATATTGTTGAAATTGAACCAAACTAACTAGTACACCGATCTGGATAATCCTAAAAACTCTTTGAACTACGAAAAATGAGTGTCGAATCCACCAAAAATCAATTCCTACGCCTGAATAGTATATAAATAGCAATATAGGGAGTAGGGTTGATCCCACAAGGATTGGGATATCTAAAATTGTGGTTTCGATTTAACCAGGTTGTGTGTCAGGCAACTGTCGTGTCTACGACGTGTGACGATTTGTGTGAAAATAAAATGGGATAATTAAATTTGATTAAAATAAAAATAATATAAATGAAATTGCATTAAAATAAACTAAATCAAAATTAAAACTAAATAAACCAATATGATGATGCTTTAGCTTCAGGCTCCAACTTCAAATTGATCTCGGGCAATGAATTTTTCCTCCAATCAATAAGTCGGTTATAGTGATCGAGGGTGCCTTAGACCACGAACCCTTTTGTGTATAAATTAATTGCGAGAACTCCCAAAAACTAACCCTTATTGAATGAACAACCATGAAACACGCGTTCACGGTTTAACTCTTCAGTAGCCTTACGAACTAGAAAGGCTTGTCTCGAACTAACAACCTCAACCGCGTGGGTCATTTAAATCAGATTGTATTTCCCTTGACGGATCCACCCACTCACTCAATTGGACACACAAATGTGTTCCTCGATAGACCGAATACAACAATTGATCGTATCAAATTTTCCAACTTTATAACGCACAACATCGAATCAATAGATCTTTTTTGACTTGGTGCCAATATGACTTTATGAGACGATAGTGTCTATCTCCTTAACCGAAGAAATAACATATATCTAAATGAAGGCCTGTATGTACAGTTTCTAATCTCATGATTCCAAAAATTGGATAAAAAATTGACCTAAAACTAGATCAAACTAATTATTTATAAATTAAAAGAATAATAAAAGACAAGAAAAAGATAACTTAAAAAATTGTTGTAAAAATGGCTATAAAAGCCATAACAATCACTGTAAACGGATGCCCAATTTTTGGATGAACATTGAAGAAATAAAAAACGAAAACAGTTTTAAAGGTGACTTTTTATATTTTTTCAATTGTTTTTTTTTCTTTTTTCTTCGGTTCGTTTCTGTATTTTTTTTCTTTCCTTCACACACGAAATAAATAAAATAAAAAGAGAAAGGAAAGCATACCTAAGTCGCCGTGCTAGTGTCGTCGCCGGAGTCCTTCAAGTCACCGAAAGCGGACGGGAAATGTGGCATTTGGGGTTTTTTCCCACGGCCCTAGGGCCATGAAAGCCCGATCTCCAGATAGCTATTGAAGCGGGGTTTAAAAACCTGACTTTTAGCCTTCTGACCGCCGCCCACGGCGGGGCCGACGGTGGCCAATTCGGCCGATGACAGGGGGTGTTGAGAGAAAAATGCAGGGTTTTTGCAGTTTTTTTAGAAAACATGAGAAAATGGTGTTAAATTTTTTTTTTTGTTTAAATAGAGAGATGAAACGACAGCGTTTTGGGTGACCTCCCCAGACGCAAAACGACGCCGTTTTGTCTTGGAACCAACCCGAAACTGACCCAACTGGGAGATCCGCGTGTTTTTGAGATTTGGGTTATTTACCCTTTTAGTCCTTCCTCTTTTTAGTGATTATTCAATTAAGTGTTTTTTTGTTTTCAATCATACCCCAAAATTTGTTGTGCTTTCAATTTGGCCCTTATCTGAACGACGTCGCTTTGGGGAAAAGGAAAATTATCCTTTTAGACCCTCCAGGTTACGCACGTTTTCAGAATGGTCCTTCTCTTTCATTTTATTTGGATTTTGCCCCGAATCTTTGTCTTAGCTTCAAATTAGTCCCTTTTTGTTATGTTTTTGCTATTAAACTAATTAATTTTAATAATGTTATCATTACATTTACTATTATTATGATTTTTGATATTGTTATTACTATTACCATATTTACTGTTAGTTACTCATTCATACCCCTTTTTTTAATTTCAAATTTTGTTATATATATACATAAATACATTTTCATAATATATATATGTACATATATATTTTATAACTTATATATATATAGATACATATTCATATATATTTCTTATATTTTGTAATTTACATACATGTCCATATGTATATCTATATATATTTTCTATTTTATGAAAATATATATACATGCTTGTTTATTTTATTTTTGAAACTTTATAATTTGTATATACATATACATGTATTTTTAAAATATATTCATAAACATATGTATACATTATCGTTATCTACTTATTTATATACATATATTTACTATTTTCAAATTTTGTTATATATATACATAGCTTTTTATTTTTTATTTTTTTTATTTTTATTTTACATTTTACTTTTATTTTTTATTTATTCTCATTATTGTTGTTATTGTCTTATTTGATGTTTATTTATCTATGTGTTCATTATTATTTTGAAAGGCATTGTAGTCCTATTTGTTTATTCACTTATCATTTCATGTATGCTACTGATTTGCCCTTTTATTTTTACTTTGTTGCTATTGTTCATATTATCTATGCTCACATTATTGTATTCATCAACATTTTTTTTATGCATATTAATATCCTTTTAAAAAAAATTCAAAGTAAGGCAATGTTTTGCGTTTGGAAATTCGAGAAAGCGTGCCCTAATGTGCTGGGTTTCGATTTTTCTCGTTCGACCAAATAGCCAAATATCCTTTCAAAAATTTCAAAATAAGGCAATGTTTTGTGTTTGGAAATTCGAGAAAACGTGCCCTAATATGCTGGGTTTCAATTTTTCTCGTTCGAACAAATAGCCAAATATCCTTTTAGAAATTTTAAAATAAGGCAATGTTTTGCGTTTGAAAATTCGAGAAAACATGCTCTAATGTGCTGGGTTTCGATTTCTCGTTGGACCAAATAGCCAAATATCCTCTTAAATCTTAATTCATGTCATTCGAGTTTTTTAAGGATCGTACTTTAAATCTCTTTAAAGTTATCAATTTTCGACATTAAGATATTAAATAATCAACTAGGTACCAATTTTTGGGCGTTACGAGGGTGCTAATCCTTCCTCGTATGTAATCGACTCCCGAACCTTTTTTTCTGAATTTCGTGGACCAAAATCATTGTTTTAATAAAATCGAATTGTTTATTAAAAGCAACCACTTTTCGAGGCGATCCAATCACACCTTATCAAAAAGGATTAGTGGCGACTCTCGTTTTTTTGTTTTCGTTTTTAAAATCCAAGTTGACCCGTTTTATCAAAAAATGGTGTCAACAATAGGGATTGATAAATGACACAAATGGCTAAAAATTTTGAAGGGAGTTGTGAAAGTATATTTGGTAGGTATACTCAGTAATAAAATACGGAAATGGGATGAAATTTTAACAAGAAAATTAAGAGAAAGGCATGTGATTCACCTCATTTGCATTAATTCCCTTTTTACTTATTGATTTTCTTTGAAGTTTTTGATAATTATATATATTTCAGATTTTTTTAATTTACGAATGATTGATTGAATCGGTTAGATCATTAGTTCGATCCAAACAATGTTGCTTCTAACCTCCAAAATTGATTGAATATACTTGAGAGGTCTCTTTATTATAGACTGCCGAAACCTTTTCAGAAATCAAATTTTCATTTTAAAACGAAAATAGAGTCACCCCCAATCATTTTATTAGGTGTGATTGGATCACCTCAAAATTTAATCATTTTAATAAAAATGTTAATTTTACTAAAACAATAATTTTCGGTCTTCGAAATCCAGGAAGTGGGTTCCGAAGTCGGTTACGTATGAGGAAGGATTAGCACCCTTATAACACTCAAAAATTGGTACCTAATTGATTACTTGAGGTCATAGTGTCGAGAACTGAGAATTCGAAAGGACATTAAAATGCGATCCCTTTTACATGATGTTGTTTAATGGCATTTGAAGATATTACTATCTAAATTAAGTTTCACGGAGGAGGTTTTCTTATTTTGGGCTAATCGAGAGGAAATGGTCATGTCCCGTAAATTAGGGCATAACATTTCGAATCCCCAAGAATAAGAATACTCATCGTTTAATTATTATCTAAGTCTTATGTTTCTTATTTAAAAGAACGTTCAATTATTTCGGTTCAAGGAGAAAGTCGTACCCCGTAAGTTAGAGGCACAATTTCTCAAATCCTCAAAATAAAGAACATTCACTCGATTCAAATTACTAAATATAGGTCGTATAAAAACGAACACAACATTCAATGCAATATGCGATTAATTTATTCGAGTGTTGGTACAAAAATGAACGAATATTTAAACGTATTATATAATATGGTTGTGGCAAAAATGGAATAAAGTAGTTTACATGGGTCAAAAAACAATGATAATAAAATAATAAAAAGTAGTAATAGGAATAATTTTTAGTCGATTAATAATACTATTTAATAATGGTAATAGTAGTAAAATAATAAGTGGAATATTAGCAATGACAAAATGGTAAAATAATAAAAAGTATAATAATGCTATGATCATGGTTGTGTAATATTAGTAATGACAAAATGTTAAGCATAAAATATTAGTTAGTAATAATAACCATTTAACAATAACATCAACATTTAAAAAAATAAAATGAACTAAAATGAAATGATCAAGAAAATTAAGGATAAAATGGAAGTTATGTAAATTAAAGGGTAAAAATATAAATAGGGAAATTAAAAATGCTGGAAATTAAATAACGGAAAGTAAAAGGGTGGAACTAAATAAACAGGGGATTAAGATGAAATTTAAAAAAAAAATTAAAGTATGAATTGCAATAAAAACAAATAAAGCAAATGAAGAACTAAATTAGAAAATTCGAAAATAAACAGGGATCAAAAGGGAAATTATCCTGACCATATTACACGCGTCATTCTCTCAATGGGTCAACAGTGGGTCAAGGGATAAAATTGCACAAGAACAAAAAAAAGGGGTAAAAATAAAATAAAAAAGGAAAATAGGACTAAATTAAAAAAGAGAAGAAATGCGGAAGGACCAAAATGGCAATTAGACTCTTCCCTTGAAAACTCGCGGATCCTGGATGGATCCGGATTAGATCATCAGGTCAGTACTTAAAACGATGTCGTTTTAGACATTTGAAGCTAAGCCCAAAACGATGTCATTTCAAGTGGGCTATATAAGTAAAAAAAATATTTAAAAAATTCATTTGTAACCTGTTTAAAAAAAAACCTTTCTTTATTTTTTCTCTCAAGCCATCCTTAGGCCAGCCATGAGGTCCGGTGAGACTCCGCCGCGGGCACCGGTCATCTGCGGCGGAGACTGCCGCCTCCGGTGGCCGAAGTACCCAAAAATTCCCCCTTTTGGATCCTTCAACGCGTAGAACGCAGATCTAGGGTCAAAAACCCCTAAAACGTCGTCCTTCAACAAGAAAAAAATTATTGAAACCTTTAGGCTTCAACCTTTTTCGATGAGGCCCTCGTCGAATCCCGCTGGATTCGAAGACCTTTCGAATCGGCAAGGGCCACCGTGACAACAGTGACCGGCAAATAGGTAAAAACCTTCTCTATTTTGTTTTCTTTTTTTATGTTTGCTTCGAAACTAAATAAAAGAACTATCTTTTTTTTTAACTTTTGTTCTGTTTTTTTTTCTATTTCATCCCCCTCTTTTTGTTACAATCCATTTTCAGCTTTTATAGTCGAAATATATTACAAAATATTTTTTTCGTCGTTTTCTTTTCTCTTTTCTTGTTTATACTATTTTGTACTATTCTCTGCCCTTCTATTTTGTCTTTGCAGGTGGTGGTGGTAAGAGGAGGCGTCAGACCTTGGGCGACACGCTTGCTGACATGGTGAAGACTGTGGCGTTGAAAGGCTAAGGGGAAACTAGGATTTCTGAACATTTTTTTAAGGTTTTGGGCTTGGGTTGGTGTAATATTGGGCTTTAGGGTTTAGGTAATGCATTAGGGTCATTAGGCTATTATCTTTGTAAATGGACTTTGATATTAATGAACTTTTTATTTATTTGTTTATTTTTTGTTGGGCAGGACGAAAATGGATCTTTACATAGACTTAACGCAATAGCTACAACACCGCATGGGTCAATACACACAACGCCTAGTATCCTCTGTATGACTGCGACTGTTGGCATGGAGTTAGCCGATGTTAATTCCTCATATATCGACATTGCTTCTTCTCCAGGAAAAGAAGTTCATGACCCGTGGGCTTTCTACTTCCACGCAGCATTGCTCCATTAGGCTTTTGCCCATTATGAAAAATTCCCTACTACTACCTCCCATAGGAGTCTAGGTCGTGTCTTAGTCCCAGTGTGGCTGATCATCCTCTTGGACCTGCTACTATCGCCTTGGTAAGCTATTGCCTCACCAATTAACTAATCAAATTAAATTAGTTTCTGTACTATTAAATGGATCAATTTAGTCATTGTATTATTTAAAAAGAATCAAATAAGATCAAATTGGAATAGAGCTAACATTTATTATTTTAGAAAATATCATTTATTGTTTAATATAGTTAATGTTTTAAAATTTTTTATGGTTTTATAAATGAAATATTTTATATAGAATTGAATTGTAATTGAAAAAATAATTGTCAAGATAATTTTTATATAATAAATGTTAACTCTTTTACAATAAAAATTAAATTTATTTACTTTTTTAAATAGTATAAAATTAAAACAATTCATTTAATAATAAAATGATTAATTTAATCCGTCCTATAAGTACCTCACACATACTTTAACCTCCAAAATGGTCTCCCCGATACTATTCAGAACCTCCATCACCATTTAAGTTTGGGATATAGGGAGGTGAGTAACAAAACTAAAAAATGCATAATGATTTATTTTGCTCTTTAATTTTATAAAAAAATTATTTTAGCATTTTATTTAATTTTTGTTTATTTTAATATTTAAACTTGTGTTTTGTCTAGTCACTCTAAAATGGATAGAAAAGTTAAAGTATGTTAATGTTATTGATGTGAATTGCTACGTGGATGATACATCAAGATTTAATTAATTTTAAAAATTTTAAAATATATAAAATTATTTTAAAATTTTAAAATATTAAAATTATTTAAAATGTGTAAACATTATAAAAATATTTTAAAAATTAATTAAATGCTGACGTGTCATTCATGTGGCAATCTACGTATATGTTTGTTACGTCAGTAAAACTAATAAACATTAACTTTTCCATCTATTTAAGGTGATTTGACAAGAAATACAAAATTAATGATTAAAAGAGGCGAAAATTAAATAGATGATAAAATGATTTTTTTTTTTTGTAAAGTGGGAGGGTCAAAAAATCAGAAAGAATTTTATAATACTGCATCAACCCACCGTTCTTTCAAGTTTTGGAACTAAGTACTTATGGTAGTGCATTCAAGAAGAATTGCCATCTTAAGATACACAATCTTCAATTAATTTATCAATATAAACACTCTTTAAGCACCTTTTCTTCTTACCTTATCTAAAATTCAGCTTCATAAGATTCATTGGACCAATCTTTTCTTCAGACATTAATCACTTGAATTTATCTCAAACTTGACTGTTGCTCTCTTTTCTTGTTAAAAGAAACTTATATAATAATGTGCTGGGCATTTTGTCATATTTATTATCTTTACTCATCATTAATTAAAAAGAACTTTTTACAGACACTTAGGTGAGGTGGGTTTGTTTTTTCTGGTAGGTATATTGAGAGTCTGAAAATATTAGGATTGAGTCAAGAAATCGAGAAAATTGAAATTTTGATTTGAATTGATATAATCGAGTTGATTTGGGTTTTGTATTGTTTAATTTAATTTTGAGTTGGTGTTATTACTTAAACCGTGCAATTTAATTTGGGTTTAGTTTTTCATATGGAATCCGTTTTATCTAAATCAAATCGAATGAAAATAATTTACGTTTAAAGGAATAACCCTATTATAAGCAAAATTCTAATTTTAGGAAAATAGTTTATTAAACTTTATAATATTTTATTTATAAAAGAAAAAACTTTTCACAATTATATATGTTTGATAGTTATGAAGTTAATCAATTATATGATATATTGTAATCACTCAGATATAACTAATGAAACTAATTTAAAAAGACACAAAAAACTTCAAGTATACTGATGATTTTTGTATTAGCTTTCTTTTAACAACTTTAAATGATTTATCAACTTAATAGCTTAACTTAAAATGATTTTTAAATAGCCTAATTGATTATTATGATATTAATTTAATTATTTAATACACTTTATAAATTGTAAATAAATCTAGAGCATGTATTATGATTGTTGCAAAAAAAAAAAGAATTGCATTATTAGAATTTTTTCAGCCCAAAACAAGGTGATATTAGTTTTTTAATAAGCCCAAATTTGGTGAAAATTACCGAACTGAATCGAGTTGAGCCACAATTATCGATTTTAGATATTTTGATTTCTATTCTATACAATTTTGGTTTCGATTTCAAAAATGAAAAACTGAATAGAACGACTCAATTCAATTTTTATCCAAAAACTAAACAAAACCGAACTGAATGCACCTCTAGAAACGGTTACATGCTCATGTTTGAAAATTAATATTTTAAAAATTGAATTGGTGATGGAATGGGTTAAAGGATATGCTCTTTAGTCAATCACCTCAATTGATAGTTGAATAATAATTAAAATAATTAAAATTTTATAAAATTAATAAAAGTAAAATAAAGATTAAAAATTTTAATCGATTGAACTAGTTAAATTAATTGGATCATCCATTGTTATTTTAATTGATTCATCCGACTACTGGTTGAAAACATCAGTAACTAATCAATATCAACGGGTCACTTTAAGAAAATATTTTATTTTAATCTAATAGATTTTGGCAGATGTGAGTTAAAAAATTATATAATAAATATATTTATTAAAATTTATAAAATTTTAAATGATTTTTATTGAAATAACAGAGTTAAGGTCACATATTCAAATCTTATTATAATTGAATTTTTATTTTATATAAAATGGCAAATAACATTTATAATAATATAATTTATTTTGTATATAGAAAATATATTTTTTAAAACTTTTCAATTAAATAGGTGTTGGATGGATTTGTCACGTTAAATCAAATATTTGAATATAGGGCAAACTACACTATTAGTTAGTAAATTATGGGTAAGTTTTTGTTTTTGTCATTTAATTAAAAAAAGTTAAAATTTGATCACTAACTATTCAAAAGTTTTTATTTAAGTCATTTGACTGTTAAAGTCGATGTTATATGGCTTTTTTTTGTCTGCACTATTTGCACCAATCAAAAGCTCTTTTTCTCCTTCTCTTCTACACTTCATTGTTTTTTATGAAACAACGTTGGACGTCAAGAATTTGCGAAGCAAAATTCAAACAAGTTTTTCTCTGATCTCTAACATTGACCATCAGATCAACTTGAATCTATGGTACGTTCTTCTACTTGTCGATGAGTATTGATCCACCATATCGGTTTTCGAATAATCACTTAGAGCTTGTTGGAGTAACTTTTAAAAAAAAATTAATACCCTAGTGAATTAAATAAAAACTTTTGAATAGTTTAGTTACTTAAATGAAAACTTTTGAATAATTTAGTGACCAAATTGTAACATTTTCTAGTTAAATGACCAAAACGAAAACTTACTTATAATTTAGTGACTAATGGGGTAGTTTAGCCTTAAATATAAGTATAGATATTGTACTCCATTGAAGCCCTTATACTAAGAGTTGAATTGCATTTTTCCACATTAGAAAATGGACAAATTAATCATTGTATGTTAGACCAAATAACAAATAATTTTTTTATTAAAAAAACTTCATCCATTTCTATTGTTAAAAACAAATTCCTATACATTAGCAAAAGGGATAAGTGGCACAACACGTGTTACTGGCTAATTATTTTAACAGTCGCGTCAGTTTTTAATAGTACAATTGGATGAATATTTTAATAGAAATAACCAATTTATTCTTTAATTTAACATATAATAACTAATTTGTCATTTTAAGTAAAAAAGATAAAATATAATCTGACTCATAATACAAAACACTCTACGATACTTTTACCACATCAATTAGGTACAATGACTTATTTGACCTTCAATTAAAAAAAAAAGAAGTCATTTTAGCCAACCATTTAACTTGAGCCTTTGTATTATTTAAACTTGCATTATTTGCTAAATCACTCTAAAATTGGTGTGACATACACGTGGATGTCAAGTCAAGAATTTAATTAATTTTTTAACATTTAAAATTCAAAAATATAAAATTATTTTAAAAAATTAAAATATAAAAGATATTTTTTAATATTTTTGAATTTTAAAAATTAATTAATTGCTAACTAGTACATCAACAAAATTTAATTTTACATTCATTTTGGTGATTTGATAAAATAATCTATAAAATTGGAAGGTGAATTTCAAATATTATAAAAAAAAACATGTTGAATGGACTGAATTGAAATTTAATACATTTTGAACTAAAGGACAAAAATAAAATAAAATCTTCACTCATAAAATTATAAGGTCCCTGTTACACCTCCGTTTTGAAAACGAAGCCCTCACTTTTTCATCTCACACACTTATCTTCTTCTTCTTCTTCAGCAGTGATCGTGGCAATGTCTTATCATAAAGAGCTGGCTGCTGCAAAGAAAGCAGCTTCTCTTGCTGCTCGGCTCTGTCAGGTTTCCCTCTTCATCAATAACTCATTTTTTTCTATGCATTTTGGTTTTTTGGGTTTCCAGTAATTTTCTCACATCCTTGGATTTTTTTACTTTAAATCTAAACTATTCTCTTTTTTTTTTTTTGGGGGGGGGAGGGGGGTTCTTTAATGACTTTTTATAGAGTATGTTTAATGTTTTGTGTCAAAACATAAACTCCCTTTTCCGATTCTTTGGAATTATCGACCGTTCTAGTATTAGGGGAAATTGAAGTCACTGAATTGCTTCTCAAGTTTTTCAGTTTAGGCTCTTCGTTGACAATTACCATACTTAATTTCAAAAGGAAAATATACAGATGTTTTTATCATTTGGTTTGGTCTGTGATATATTTCATCGTGTTAAGCTGTGTATATGTATAGAAGCTGAATTTGGGTTTTGGGTGTTTGTTTTAATCTGCAGAATGTACAAAAGGCTTTGCTGCAATCAGATGTTCAATCCAAAACTGATAAAACTCCTGTAACAGTAGCTGATTATGGTTTGTTTCTAAACTACTCCTTCCTCTTTGGTTCTTTCACCCAACATTACCAGTCTTTTAATTCCCTTTAAGAAATATGCATCTTGGATTTGAAATGGGTTCCCATTTTTTTACCCTGATGATTTCCTTGCTTCTTCCTTCCTGCTAGAATGTTACTAGGAACTTAGCTTTTCCTTCTTTTCACAATTTTTTATATTAGGGAATTTACAAAGTTGAATGATGTTTTCCTTCCTGCATTGAGCAAAAGTTTCTATTGGATGCGATGCTCTTTTGTCTTTTATTTTTACATTGTTTATCCCTAAAAGTTAATGGTTTAAGTAATATATGCTGTTCTTGGTCTCGTCATCTTTCAACTAAAGGGTTGGCAGAAAAGAATCCTAAACTGATTACTAACATGTTGCCTTGACATTTTTATATTCTAAAATTTTCATCAGGCTCACAGGCACTGGTTAGTTTTGTGCTGCAGCAGGAACTTCGTGCTGAATTCTCATTAGTTGCCGAGGAGGTGAATCTCTGTACTTGTGAATAATAGTTTCAGCAGCATGCATCAGCCATCTTTTTTTTAACATCATAGAATCCTTCTTTCCTTCTAAATAATGTTTGGTTTCTCTTTAGGATTCTAAAGATCTTCGCAAAGATGGTGCCCAGGAAATAGTAGAGCGCATTACAAAACTTGTGAACTATTCTTTAACTAGTGATGGATCATACAATGTTACTTTATCCACAGAAGACGTTCTCAAGGCCATTGACAGTGGCAGATCCGAAGGTGGTTCCCAAGGTCAACATTGGGTTTTAGATCCTATAGATGGTACTAAAGGGTGAGCTCTGAAACTTTATATTTAACATAAGTGATTTTACTTTAGTCATAAAGAAGTTGGTGTCTGATATAATAGTGATTCATGTCCACTGAGTGCTTGTTGTTTACGATATGCCTTATCTAAAATGTGGTAGTAACTTTTATTTTCGGTCTTTAACTCAGCCATGACTGCTGCAGGGAGATGTTTAGATTTGCTTCCAATCTTCTGTTATTTAGTATAGAAGGATTGATTGGAGAGCAAGAAAAAGGGGCTACCTAGACAGTACTTCATGCAAGATAAACCACAAGTCTGTCTTGGTTTTGATATATGTTATGTTTGGATTTCTTTACAATTTGGTGTAAAAGAAGTAACTGATATTTTTATTTTATTTTTGCTTAATTTTCATCTCTGATATCTAAATAATGATCTCTACCTTTTTCCAATTACAAGAAATGGTACTTTATTCTCATTGTTTGTGCTTTTAGACCAACTTGATGACTTTAGCCTATGGTTTTGATGTTTTACATTGTAGTTTTCTGAGAGGAGATCAGTATGCAATAGCATTGGCTTTGCTAGATGGAGGAAAAGTTGTTCTGGGTGTGCTGGCTTGTCCAAATCTTCCACTAACTTCCCTCAAGGATGCTGGCCAGCATTCTCCAAATAATGAAGTTGGCTGCCTTTTCTTTGCTGAAGTTGGTGGTGGAACTTATATGCAGCCACTTGATGGTTCTTCGGCAGTGAAGGTTATAATGATTTTATAATTTATTATAATTTATTGCTATTAATCTGAGTACGTATTTGCAACTTGTACAATTTTATGGGTTCCAGGTGCAAGTAAGTGCTGTTGAAAATCCTGAAGAAGCATCATTCTTTGAGTCATATGAAGCAGCACATTCCATGCATGATTTAACTAGTTTGATTGCCCAAGTACTCCCCCTCTCTCTTTCTCTACACACACACACACACACAGACAAATATAGACCAGCACTTGGATAATGCACTGAAAATGTTGAGATGTAAACAGAAACTCGGTGTCAAAGCACCGCCGGTTAGAATTGACAGCCAGGCAAAATATGGTGCTCTGTCCAGAGGAGATGGAGCCATATATCTGCGTTTTCCTCACAAAGGGTATCGAGAGAAAATATGGGATCATGCTGCTGGGTGTATTGTTGTGACTGGTATGGACCAATTTCACTCCATCATTGGCTTTCTTTCAAAGTGCTAAGGATTAGCTGGCTGACATTGGTTTATTATTCTTCCTTTTTACCTGTTTGCAACTCATGATTCGCAGAAGCTGGGGGTGTGGTCACAGATGCTGCAGGGCAGCCCTTGGATTTTTCCAAGGGAAAGCATCTTGATGTGGACACAGGCATCATTGTCACTAACCAGAAGTTAATGCCATTACTGTTGAATGCAGTTAAAGAATCCCTGAAAGAGAAAGCTCCATCCTCATGATCTGTTTTAGAGGCAGGCTTCATCCTTTCCTCTTAATTATTTTGCCCTTAAGTGCTTTCTCCCTGCGTGTACAAGCATTTACATTACATTTAGCATGCATGAACGTTAATGGGATCAATAAATCTTGTCTCCACAATTATGATGATGTAACCGTAGACTAGAACTTGAAAGCATGGTTTTAGGCCTAGATCCTTTGCTTTGTATCCCCTTGTCCTATTTAAAAATTAGTGTACGTTTGGTTCACGAAATTTAAGATTCCTTTTGAAAATAGGATTGATGTGAAATTCAAGACTAATCTGAATATGATACTTGAAATCGTATCTACATAGACAAAAGACGTTAAACTGAATTGAGAAATGGAGAAGAATTTGGATCCTTGAATATGAATTAGGCAAAAGCAAAATGAGGGGTTGAATGTGATTGGAATCCAATTGGTTGGTTGTGCTTTAGTTCAATTGGTATCGTTATTGCAGCAATCAAGAAAACAGGGGTTTAAATCTTAATTGAGGTGTTCTAACCAACGAAAATTAAGCAATGATGCAAAAATTACCTCCAGTTCTCTTAAGGAGGTTCTCTTGGAAGTGTCCTTGAACAATCTTCCTTAATTGTTTTCCCTTAAAAGCTCTTCAAAACTTGATTTCCTCCATACACCTAGATATGGAGAAGTATAGTTGAGGGAGGGAATCTCTTAAAGAGAGGCATAAGTAGGCAAGTTTCCCCACAGCAAAGAAACTCTATTGTCCCTGTGCGAAGGAACAGTGAGGAACAAGACAGGTCGAATGATAACAACCCTCAAGAGAGTAATGAAACATGGTTCCATCCGGTATGTTCAGCTCTCAAAACAGGTGGGTTAGTCAAATCGGCTTACCATGTTGACGTGGAACAAAATAATGGTAATATTGTATCTCACAGCACAACCCAAGGAAGGAACAAATCCTGGAATTGTCTAAAAACTTGTATTTAAACTGAAACAGTGTTTCTCAAAACTCCTGCCTACCAAAAGCTGAAATTGTGTAAAGAATAAAGAGAGGTGAAAACTCGTGCACATTCTGTCAAGCCTAGGAGGAAAACATGGAGCATCTATTCCTAGAGTGCCCTTTTGCCAGTGCAGAGAAATGTAGCAGTCGATTGTTGGTGGTGTAGCAACCACCAAGAAAATGGCTCAAAGGACACGGAGAAGATTTGAAGCCTGGGAAACCATTCAAACACGAATATTTTATTTTGATTAGTTGGTTACATAGCAATCTCTAAGCTAAATAACAACTACTTTGTTGATGAAACCAAAAAAGAAAAAAAGAAGAAGAAAACTTTAGTATTTAATGGATTGATGTATGGTTGTCGAAGTCGTTCAAATTTATTTCAAAAACATTAATTAGTAGAAGCGATAAGTAAGTTCATATTCAAAGAGATGAATAGTAATTTTATTCCTTCAACTAAAACAAATGAAATAAAGAAAAAAGGTTTTGTTTAAAGAAAACTTAAATTAAAATTAAGATTTGAATATAAGCAAAGAAAATAATAACCAAAATTGGGGAAAAAACGATGAGACGAAACTCTAGTCAAAGTAAGTTCTTTGTTTGATTCAAGAATTTGATTATTGATGCAAAGATGATGTTGGGAATGACTCATATTTCAGAGACAATCTCTATTTCAGAGATAATCTCCTAGTTAAACTTTGTTTATTTGTTACACTCGAACTCTAATTAGTCTAGATTATTTTTTTATTATTATTTGACTTACGAATTTAGCCTATAAATAGACTCTTTTACAACAATAGAAAAATACACCCATTAAATATTAGAACTCACAACACTTTTGGAGAACTTTGTGTTTACGTTTTGAGGGTTCTTTGTTTTGGGTTTCGAGGTTTAGTTTTTTATCTCCATCTTTTGTACTTTTTGTTCTTTTGCCATTATAGTAAAATTATCTTTGCCCGTGGTTTTTTTATCCTCTTTGGAGATATTTTTCCACATTAAATTTGTGTGTTCAATTTCTCAATTTCTTCCACTATTTTTTACTTATTCGTTGCTTAATCGGGTCGATCCCCAGCAAGTGGTATCAAGAGCTAGTTCAATGTTTGTAGAGTAGCTTGTTAATAGATGACAACAACAAGGTTTGACATTGAGAAGTTCGATGGTGTCACAAATATCAATTTGTGGCAAATTCAGATGATGACAATTCTAGTTCAGACTGGCCTAAAAAAGGTCTTACCGGGAAAAAACCTGAGAATTTAGATCAAACAGAATGGGAAGAGCTTGATGAAGGCCCTACTGCAATCCAGTTGTGCCTCGCGAATAGTGTATTGCAAGAGGTATTGATGGAGAAAACCTTAACCGCATTATGGAAAATGTTAGAAACTCTTTATGCGACTAAGTCTTTGATTAACCGTTCAATGTTGAAACAACTTTTATTTACGTTTCGCATGAATGAAGGTTGGCTTCTTAGAGATTACATTATTCAATTTATTACTCTTTTGAATGATTTAAAGAACGTTGAGGTTCAAATTGATGATGAAGATCAGGCTACACTATTATTGTGCTATTTACCCCTTTCATACAAGTCCTTCAGAGAGACCCTGATTTATGGCAGAGACAAACTCTCGTTCGAGGATGTGAATGGTTATTTGTTGAGTGGAGACAAACTAGATAATGAGTTTGGTTCGGATAGCAAGGCAGATAGGCAAGCTTCCATTTTGGTAGCATCAAAGAAGTGAGACAAAAGATGTCGATTTGCAAGAAGTGAGGTCACGTCAAAGCAGATTGTTATAAACTATGAAATAAAAGGGCTGTTAAGAGTAATGAAGAAGATGTAGCTAGTGCTAATTTGGCCAGCGAAAGCTGGTGTGATTCCTTTTTAGTGTCAATGAGTGATAGCTCCGAGCTTACGTCCAAGTGGATCCTGGATTCGGGATGTTCTTTCCTCATGTGTCCCAACAGAGAATAGTTCTCCTCATATAGTTCGGTTGAAGGTGGAGTTGTGCGCATAAGAAACGATTCATCCAGTAAGGTAATTGGTATTAGTACTATTAAAATTAGGATGCGCGATAGGATAATTAGGACCTCTTAGATGTTAGGTATGTACCTAATTTACTAAAGAACCTCATCTCCTTAAGTATTTTAGATTCGAAAGGTTACAGAATCAACATCGAGTCGAGCGACATTAAGGTATCTCACGGGACCCTCATTTTGTTAAAAGGTAAAAAGACCGATAGTCTTTATATTCTAGAAGGTTCTACAATGACCAGTGAAACCAGATATCTCTTATCCGTTACGGAGTTGAAGTCAACTCGTTTAGAGTGCAGACAACTTGGTCATAAGAGGGAAAAAGGTATGATCGTTTCGTTGAAGAGAGGTTCTCTTTTGGATGCAGGTTTTGAAAAGTTAGGGCATTGTGTTTGTGGAAATCAGACTCAAGTTAGTTTTGATTTGGTGGTGCACAAGTCGAAGGCTAGAAGTCTTCCAACTTCTAAGCACAAATTTGACTTAGATAATTCCCTACATAGTTCAAGATAGGCCTGTGGCAGGCTTTGGCAAAGATGGTGTTGTGGAAATACGAGTCAAGGTGGAGATTTGTTGAGTATGACTCATATTTCAGAGATAATCTCCCATTTAAACTCTATTTATTTGTTACAGTCAAACTCTAATTAGTCCAGATTATTTTATTATTATTTGACTTACGAATTTAACCTATAAATAGGTTTTTTTACAACCTTAGAAAATACACCCATTAAAGATTAGAACTCATAACACTTTTGGAGAATTTTGTGTTTACGTTTTATGGGTTCTTTGTTTTCAGGTTTCGGGGTTTAGTTTTTTATCTCCATCTTTTGTACTCTTCGTTTTTTTTCCATTATAGTAAATTATCTTTGCCCGTGATTTTTTATCCTCTTTGAAGAGATTTTTTCACGTTAAATTTGTGTGTTCAATTTTGCAATTTCTTCCACTATTTTTTACTTGTTCGTTGCTTAATCAGGTCGATCCCCAATAGATGAATTTTAATATATTGGCTATAGTTACTGATGATCGCCGCTATTTTTTACTTGTTCGTTGCTTAATCAGGTCAATTCCCAATAGATGAATTTTAATATTCTCTAATAAATTGGTTATGGTTATTGATGATCACCTAGTAACCTAACCTCTTTTTACCTTCTCGATAATTAAAACAATCACCATTAATTACTTCTCTTATTAACAAACAATCTTATAGTAATCGCTTAGGAATTTAATTTATAAATAGAATTAAGCACAAAAGAAACCTAAATCTAAGCAACAAACACACAATCAAAGTTTATTTAAGTTAGATCGTATGCCCATACTGTACAAACAATGACGTAGTTCGTCACAAATATTAGAAATCAATCAATTGACTAAATCCTTAATTAACAAGACAAATTTTCGAAGCTATCAAATGCTGATCACATATTTAACAAACCTGAACAATTGTAATTAAACCAGAAGACATGCAAATACCAAAGAACAACCCATAAAGAAAATAAAACCCAAAATCAAAATGAAATTAAGAGCAACTATATCTCTCTCAACCTAATAATGTATATTTATAGGGAAAAAATAATATAATGGAGAAAATAAAAAATTTCCATTGAATACATAGAGTAGAATGTTTCTAGGTTTTTCGGTACTTTTCGCATCAAACTTTTAGGTCGTTTTTAGGGTGCTTTCCTTGCATTTTTGGGCTTGAGTTGTGAACTTTAGTTAGATCTTTAAATTCCCTTCAAATCGGTATATTCTTATCCCAATATGGAGGTCTATAGCTCAACTTACAACCAAAATATTGAAATTGCATTGTTTTGAAAGTCCCCAAACCGCAAAACTTGCAAAAACTAAATTTTAAGCTCCCTTTTCTCTAGTTATTTCATAAATCAATAATAAATAAAATATAAGTATAAGTAATATAATTAAGAGCATAAATAACATAATTCAAGGTGAGAAATATCACAAATAATTAAAAAATTATACACTTATCAAATTCTCCCACACTTGAGCCATGCTTGTCTTCAAGCATAAACTAGGGCAAATGGAAATGTGAATAAAAATACAACCTAAAGAAATACTTAACTCAAATTGACATTTGAAATTATCATTATATATCAAATGGAACAAGCAATAAACATATTTTTACAAATACATTCGAAATCTAGTATGCTAAACAAGATATAGCAGCAACAATGATTCATACAATTAGAAAGGATTAGAAGCAATAGACCTTTTTGCTCGAGTGTGACTGTCTTCCCTAATAATATGCAATGTATAAGAGATATTAAAAAAATCAAGAGAATATATTCAAACTTCATCATGCTATCAAAAGTCACTAGGTTTTCAAAATTCACAATTTCAGTCGAGCATAAAATTGAACTTCTTTTCCTTAACTTTACCACATAAATTTCTTGATTAGCATGAAATAGAAGAATAATTCAAGAAATAATATAGTTAATATTTTTTTTCGAATTTAGGACGATTACCTTTGAACACGAGTGTAGATGACAACCCAAGCATCTATCTCAAACGACTCGGTTAATCAAGCCTAAATAGTCTTCGACTTTACTCATATATACATCAATGGAGTATACTAGGAAACACCGAACCTTTAACACGAAGGTAAATGAGAACCAAGAACCTACTCTGGTTACTCAGTTGAGTCACTAGTTCTTTTCGAAGCTCACAAAGTGGATAGCGGAGTAATGAATTCTTTGTAAGCACATTCATCAATATTCAATCTAATACTCAAGTTTGAACATATCAAATTTTCACCTAGATCTTTCTTTGTAAGCATGTTTCAAACAAAATTATTCTCTCGAAAATTCTAAAATCGATTAAAAAAATCATATCGATAGAAAAAAAATCTTGAATTTAGATCATATGAAGTGTTTATTTGTTATAACAAACATCCTAAGAACATAAATCAATTTTAAAATTCTATATAAAGTAAACATTTAGGTACGAAAATATTCATTACAACACATTAACAATTCTTAAAGATGTATAAAAATATTTCAACATCTCATCAGGTTAAGATTTCATGCAAACTACATGCACTATGCAAAAATTGAAAATAAAACAAAATATTAAAAAAAAAAAAATCCATGCAAATTAAATTGACTCGACTCAACTCTCCCACACTTATATCGAATATTGTACTTAATGTTTCAAAAGTAAATGAAAAGTTAGTAAACTTCCTATTTAAGCACTTAGAAAATTGATCGAAGTAGACATATCCTTTGTTCCTTTTGAAATGTCAAAACTTGATTTATCAAAGTGTGGTATCTACAACACACACAAAAAAAATGGAAAATTATATTAGTGGGAAAAAAATGAATAAAAATAAACAAACAATTGGAAGCAAAACAAAACAAATAAATACATAAGTAATAAATAAATAAAATATATGTATACATCATAAATGGGGGAAGGGAAACAAGGGGGCTTGGGATGGATGGTAATCTATATGGGTGAGCAAAATTCGATTAGATTTGAAAAAGAGAAAAAAATTTCGAATTTCAAGTTAATCGAACCAAGTTATTCGAATTATTTGAGTCAACTCGAATAACTCAATTCGAGTTTTGAGTTCGAGTCGAGTTGAAATTTACAATTCAAATAACTCGAATAATTAGAATAATTCGAATAACAGATTGGTGTAAATACTCTTTTGGTCATTGTCAACTTTGAAAATGAGCAAATTGGTCTCTCTCAACAAAAAATACAAAATAATTCAAAATAATTTTCAAAAATTCAAAATAATTTTCAAAACTCAAAATATTTATAAAATTTATATTTTTTTTAAAAAATTATAAAAATTCTAAGAAATATATAAAAAGTTAAAATTTTAAATTTTTCTAAAATAATAATTTTGGAGAGCTAAATAAGTTAATTAATGTTTCAAGTTTATCATATTAAAGAATATTAATTTTTATTATTTTGCTTTGCAAAAATTTTCAAATATATATGGCTTCAAATTTATGTGCTCTAACATAGAATTAGTTATATTATAACAATATTTTAATTTGACATGTTTAGTTTTTAAGTTAACTCGAATAATTTCACTCGATTCGATTCTACTTGACTAGAATTTCATTTCATTCGACTTAATTTGAAAAATAAATTCAAATCAAGTTAGGATGATAAAATAGGACTTATGAACTCGATTAACTTGAAAATTTTTCACTTGATTTGATCAAATGCTCACCCTTAGTAATTGAGATGTGGGCCATGGGAGGGGATTTTAATATTAGCAATAAGAAAAGAAAGAAACTTAAGAAAAAGGGGGAAGAAAGAATTTTCTTTAAACAATTATGGAAATTTGAGAAATAGGGACGAGCACGCCAAGGCGCCTTGGGCAACGCTGGGGCGCATGGGGGAAGAATTGGGATGGGAAGAAGACGAGTTGGTTGGGGCGCTAGTGAAGTGTGCCCCAGCATGGGGTTTTTCTTTTCTTTTCTTTTCAATTATATTATATATTTTATGTATAATATGATATAAATAATATATATAACGAATAGACTTAATTTTAAATATAAGTAAATGTTATTTAATTGCGGAGTTGTTTCCCCATAAGCGTTTTTGTTTAATGTCTTTTGGTAGATGTTCCTCGGATTTGTCTAACTAATTGCATCGAGCAGAAGAGTGCTTTTATCTTGTGAAATATTTCATTTTCGCTTACTCAGAGGTCTCGATCTCTTTTGCTGTAACACCTTATACCCGACCCAATCTCCTGATTCGAGCTATAGTGTGTCACATTCATTGCCGGAGCAACTACAATCAAAATAAATACAATCCATACCATTAAACATGCAAATATGAGTATTATAAGCAAATAATATGATAAGAAATCATTCTCAAATTTTAAATGAGCCTACAAAAGGTCTAAAACTAACCTGAGATTGAATTAATACTAATTTGTAAAGAAATTAAATTATAGGATTGACATCGTAGCATGAGAGAGTTCCTCATCGCGACGTAACATACTGTTCTTGTCGAGACGACAGGGTTCCTCTTCTCGCCATGACATTATAAGTCATTTCTTGTCTCGACGTGATACGTTTGACGTTGCAATGTCACATACTGTTTCTACAATTTCAAAGTGCACAAACCTGTAATTTTTTCAAGCATCATCACACAACACTCACACCTAATGGACAACTATTATAAGGAGCATTCTAACACCAACTTAAACATAACAAAACTTTAACCACATTAGACTAATACCTTATAATTCATTACCCAAACGGCTAATGCAATTTCATACAAAAAAAAATTTACATACATACCTATAATAAACTAATCCTTAACATTTCAATCATTCATACCATTTAGAACATATACGCAAAGAACTTATAAACATAATATGATCATTTAACCAAATTTACACCTTAACATGTCAACTTCAAAAGATACATGAATTTAGAAGCAAACCAAATCTTGACTCAACTTAGGTACATGTCATACTTAAATGAAAACGAAATATAAAAACTTTGCTAAGTCGGGGATCGTCCTTTAAATGCTAAAATCTACTTATTGCTTGTTCGAAAATCTTCTAAATCTGTGCACGGAGAAAACAAACCGTACACTGAGCAAAACGCTTAGTGGTAAATCGATGACTCAAGTTAACATAAATAAGATTACGCAAATACACACATCTAAATCATGATCAATTCCTATTCAATCTCATGCCATTTATATCAAACACTTCAATTTCAAATAGCCATGCTTATACCAATCTTAATTGCCTACACTATTCATCACTTAGGTGATTAATGTAACAACCTGTTTTCAGTGGTGTTGGAAATAATGGTTTTGAGACCACAATTTTGACAAGCAAGTTAGTAAATATTATTTATTTAGTATGTATGAGTATTTATTAAAGTCATTTTAAAATTTAGCTAAGAAATTTTAATGTTTAAATAGTTAATTAAGTAAAAAGGATTAAATTGTAAAAGTTACAAAAGCTAAATTCTATTTGTTAAAGGTGTTAAATGATTATAAATTTGTGAGTTGGTGGGTTTAAATGATAATTAGACCATTTTTATCAGTAATGGATGGTCTTGACTAGTGTTTTATTAATTTTTAGGGGTAAAATAGTAAATAAGTAAATAAAATAACATAAACAAAATCAAATTTGTGATCTTCTTCACTCATCTTTTAAAACCAAAAAACACCATAGAAATAGCTTGGGAGAATTCACTTCACAACCTTGCTTGCATGATCAAGAAACGAACCAATCAGATTTAAATTGAGGAAAAGCTAAAGTTTTGGACTAGTCGTTGGCTTTGTTTTTGCAATCGTTTAAGTTGAGGTAAGTTCATATAATAACTTAATATATCATTAGTTTATTTGTGTAATTTTCAGAAAATGATTATGTTAGGTATAATATATATGTTTATTGTGTTATATACTAAATTGGATGAAATTGTTTTATTGAGCAACTAGACGGAATTAAAGAAAAATGCAAGTTATATGAATACAAGTATGAAATGTTATAACAAAAATGAATTTCAAGGATAAAGTTACGAAATGTGTCCCGTTTGAACGTTGTGAATACCAAGGATACAAATGACATGTCAATAGGGGTAACACGGTTTCGGGTGCTGGTCTTGAATATCCTACGGATGGCTTAGGTCTTGTATTTGTTGTGGATTCTCTACAGCTCGTTTGAGCAGCATCATGTAGCTTAATATCCCAACCCACATCTCATGTGAGTAGGCCCACTTCATAGCTCGTGCGAGCAATACAAATATGGTTATGGTTTTAGATACATACACACTTTGTGTGAGCATGGTTCTAGTGTATCTGACGTTGTGTTAAAATAGAATGTCGATAATGGCAATATATCGCAAAGAAAAAATAGAAATAGAAAAATAAAGAACACACAGATTTTACGTGGAAACCCTTTCGGGAAAAAACCACGGGCAGAGGAGAAGAAAATTCACTATGTCGAATTCGAATTAATTACAAGAGGAGTAGACTATGCCTATTTATAGGCTTTAAACCTTATTCTAATAGGAGTGAAACTCCTTATTCTAATAATATCAAATAGATGGAGTTTAATAAGGTTTAAAAAACCTTATTCTAAAATAAAATAAAAGAAGTATAATTCTATAGGGATTTTACTTTTATTTTATTTTACCACAGTATTTTATTTAAATAAAGATTTGGGTCACTTAATTCTAACACGTTGTTTCATTTGGTTCAACATGTAATAAAGACTTAAATGAGTAAGCTTAATTATATGAATTGTTATGTGATCATGAAAGTTGAAATGGAAGATGTTGGTATAATGCTTTTACTTGGATGAGATATGCAAATTGGTATTATGATGAATGAACGGTATATTGACATGTTACTATTATGTGTTTTATGACATGATGAGATTACATGTTTTTCTTGTTGAGCTCACTAACTTGTGGAACTTATGATGTGTATAAGATTTCATAAATTCATGAGTATATTGATAATGAAATTATGCATCATTTTATAAAAATTGAGTTTAAGATTTCATAAATTCATAACTTGTGGGACTTATGATGTGTATAAGATTTCATAAATTCATGGGTATGGTAATGAAATTATGCATCATTTTATAAAATTGAGTTTAAAAAAGGTAAGTTTATGTTTAAAATTATACGAGCTTACTATGCATTATTTGCTTATGTAGTTGTTTTCTTTGTCTTGTTGATCATTAGAAAGCTTGATCTGTTGGAAATTCATCAGAGCACATATATACTATCCATTCATCATTTTGGTAGTTTTTGGATTATTTTTTTAATGGTTATAAATGGCATGTAAAAGGAGTTCTGATGATATTTTGTCAATGTGATGTGGTTTGAGTTTACCCGTCTATATACTTTGATTGTGGTTTGTAAATGTACATGTAAATATGTGTTTTTGGTCACTTGTGAATGCCTTGTGAATATATATGGCTTATGGTATATTGGAATGTGATTGAAGTGTGATAACACTCTAGAATAACGTATTTTTATGTATTAATTATGTATTTATTCTAAGTATGATCCTGCTAATTTGAGCTATTTATGATCTTTTATCTCATAAGGACTAAATTTGAAGCAAAACTAAAATTAAGGGCTAAAAGCATGAATTTAGAGATAAAATGGGCCAATGTGCGACACAAGGAAAAGTTGGTGCCAAAAGTGCAAGCATGGAGGACACAAGGGTTGAAATGCAAAAAGAAGGGACTTTATTCTATTAAACTCTATTTTTATTATATTAGGATAATTAATATTGAGATAATTATTAAGGATTATTTTTAGGATTTTATTTTATCTTTATTTATCTTCAATTAAATGTATTTATCTTTTAGGAATTTAAGTAGGATTAGAATATCTCCCCTAGCACTATAAATAGGGGTGAAGTGACTCAAAAGGGGATCCCATCTTTTTCCTGTAAACACTCTCTCCCCTAAAGTCTAGGCTTTTGTTCTTCTCATCTTTCTTTTCAATAAAATCTTTATTTTTATTTTATTTATTTTCTTTTCTACCACAACCATGAGCCACTAAACCCATCTAGCCGAAGGTTGTCAAAAATCCCCAAAAGGGTTCTTGAGGCTTAGAATCTGTACTTACTCTTTTCGCTGAGTATTCATCGTTTCTCCGCACTACGGGGCTGACGCTTCCGTCCATGTCCTTTAAGAAGTAAGTTTTTCAACGTATGCAAAAGCGGCCGCTTTGTATGTTTTGGGAAAGTTGCACAGTCAGTTCGTTAGCTTACTGCGTCAGAGGTTGGCGAGCCCAAGAGACAAAATGGCGTGGGATTCGCCATTGAGAAGCGTTGATCTAGCATAAGATAATCCCAAAGAAGCGATTGTTGGCTAGAGTCAGGTTCCCCTAAATTGTAAGTCTAAATCCTTGGAGCTGGTGGTCGTAGGCGTCCTCTTCCTTTATAACTGGCTTATTCGGTTTGGGAAGGATCATCTAAAAGTCGAGGATTGAACCCACGGCGGAACGAGACAACTGGAGGCTAGAATCTCCCATAAGAATTTCCTTTCTCTCAACTCTATTTTTAATTTCTCAATTTTTCGATTCAATATTCTTAATTCTGTTTTTATTTTATTTTTCGTTTCCAGATTCAAACCCTTAATTCTGTTATTTTCTTATTTTTCAGGAACACAGGTTGTCTTGGGCAAGACTCTGCCTGGGATTCCACAGAACAAGATATTGTGCAAATCCAGTCCCTAAGGATTTGACCCTACTTCCCTTTTACTATTCTTTTTCATTATTTATTAGGGATAGGATATTTTTGGTGCTTTCAACGACCGCATCAAAGTGGTTAAATGGTATGTGTGATGTATGTATAAGATATGGATTTGTGACATTGAGTTGGACTATTTTGGTATGTGAACTGTGGTGCCACTTGATGGCATATTATTGAGGCACATAGGATGAATGATTTTGGCATGTTTTATGTGTTTTTAAATGGGTTTGAACCATGTGAATGTGTTTGGAAATGATTTTGTTTGTTTTGGTGCCCAAGAAATAGAGGTTGAGATGGCTTGCATTAGGGGTCATTTTGGTAGCACATGACATGAGACATAGGTTTCCACATGGCCATGTGCTAGACACGGCCTCTTTACGCGATCATGTGCCTTGTTGATTTTTCTTAGGTGCAGGTTGGTCCATACAGTCTAAGAGAGGTACACAGTCTAACGATACGACTATGTGAAGTTATTTTGAATGCACACTTAGTCTGGCACAGAGCCTGCGTCACGGCCGTGTGACCCTATTTTGAATACTCACATGGGTGGACAAATGGGTTGGGACATAGCCGTGTGACTCGTATTTCGAATTGTACATGGTTAGCCACATGACCATGTTTCTGAGTCGGATAGCCTGGTTACACGGCTATGTGACCACTGTTTCTAAAATTTTCAAAATTTTTTAGAATTTTCTGTTTTGTTTCAAATTAGTCATTGATTTTTCCCAAACTATTTTTAAGGCCTTATAGGCTTGGTATTTATGCTTTGAATAAGTGTTGGAATTGAATGTTAATATTTTAAATTTATTAATTGTTTTTATGTGATGTTAATTGATTCAGATTTTATTGTAATACTCTATAACCCTAATCTAGCGACGGAGACAAGTTAGGGGTGTTACAATTAAACTTACCATTCATTTCACAAGTATAAATTTAATACATTAGTATACATTACACATTCATATATGCTCAATTTCATGTATCATTTCAATAATTTCTAAGTCTATAAGCTTAGACTTATTCAAGTAGCCCTCGGGGCTTGTTTTCAGCTCAATTCACATGGCATCGTATATTGACTCAGAGTGGATACACGGATCTCTCACCCTGGGTTGCCCGACAACGATGATGATGAACATGAACATATTACCATACTAGATTGCCTGACAACAATGGTTTCCTCATTTCTCTTAAATTATCACCTCGGTTTACCCAACAACAATGACTCAATGAACAACATATACCACCCCAGGTTGTCCAAAAACAATGGCTTTAATAAATAATCTAGCCCTATGACATGCTAACTATATCCGACTCAGACCAAATAACTAATAGAGTATTTTATTCTCGGTTTATTATCAATACTTTGATTTACATTTCAATAATCACAATTCAACAATATTTTACAACTTCATAACATATACAACATGTTTCAACACAATTTCATATCGATTATCAATTATCAATCAAATTTCTAACTTTATATTCTATTTAATTTAGTCATTATATTGATAATCAATCTCAAATGTACCAAATCAACTCAAATAATCATCAATGACTCACCTCAACTGTAACACCCCTCACTCGTCTCTATCGTCGGATTAGGGTTACAAGATGCTACTACATTTAATAGGACAAGAACATGCTATTTCAATTCAAAATTCAATTTAAACAATCATTAATAGATAATCATTCAATAATCATTCTATTCATACAAAATCAGGACTTAAATCAAGCCTATGAAACCCTAAAACCAATTTAAAAATAAGTAGGGACTAATTCGAATCATGTTAGAAAAGCAAGGTAAAAATTTAAAACAAGGGTCACATGGCCATGTGGCCAAGCTGTGTGACATGCTTAGGCCATGTGGTGCAATAGCACATAGTCGTGTACTCAGACTGTGTGGAAGGTTGATGCCGTGTATACAAGGGTCACACAGTCGTGTCTCCAGGCCGTGTAATAGATTGTGGTCTTGTGTAACTAAAGTCACCAAAATCAAACAGGGCACACGACTGTGCCACATGCCTATGTGAGGCACACTATCATACCGTTGGCAACCCATGTGAACCTAAATCTACCTTTAAATTGAAGTCATACAATTTCATTCAACCAATTCAAAACACACCAAAAACATACCAAAACATGTCATTTACCTAATTTTAACCAATATGCCATAAGACACCATCATAAACAACATTCAAAACTAATGACCAACTTCATTTGCTATCAAATTCATCCATAACCAAAAATGTCATATAAGATGTCAAAATGCCATGATTTATTCACCAATTAATATACCTTTATCATGGCACATTCGTAAACTCATTTACCATAAGAAGAAACAAGGCACAAATTAGTTTATGCCAACCAAATCAAATCCAATCAAGGTTTTACCTATTCAAGCATTCCCTAACACATTATAACACATCTTTATGCATTTCATTCCATCAAGCATGTTTCATCACCTATCAAGCTTAACATCACATTCAAGTCACCATACCAAGCCATGATCAACCATATTTTTAGCCAACAAGCATACAAATTTTATACAAGCATAAAACATACCATTTGTAAAGAACACTTATATACATATACAAGCTACACCTATTACATGCCACAAAACCAAAATATAACATTTCAAAGTCTACCAAAATATGGCTGGATATTGTGATCTTCAAGTTGATCTGATCGCCTGGTTCCACAAAACAAGATCTACAAGGAAATAGGAAAAATGACACAAGTAAGCTTCAATAGTGCTTAGTAAGTTTATAGGTTGGAAACAATATACATATCTTATGATCATAGTCATAGTTTAACTAACAACACAATTAACTAACATTTACCATGTCATCAGAGTCATTCAATAGTGAGTTCGTTATTTACAAGTCATATAACCATTCAAGTTGTACGAAGCTATTCAATACTAAGTCACGAAGCTATTCAATACTAAGTCGTGATACAATATCAAAAAGCACGAGCATATCACAAGTAATTCATCAAGGCGTGTTGAACAAGTATCTAATATAAATCATTATGATATTAAACCATTAAGATTCAACCTGATGAACTATTATACAGATATAGATATGCGGTTATCCATCCAAAACATGCTAGAATGCTCAACTGAGCTAATCCAACCAAGAACATGCCTAGGCACCAAGTGTGTATCCCGTAGGCTAACATCCCTTTAGAAACACACCTAGGCACCAAATTCTTAGCTTGTAGGCTTTACATTCGCCCCCAAAAACACACCAAGATCACTATAAAGATAACTCGATAATCTGCAAAAAATGCTGGATTTTGTTATATTCAGCGTACAATATCAATTCATGTATCATCATCTCATCATATATCAATCCCATATAGTGCACAAAATAACCTATTAGCATGCCAATTGTATCCTACCCTATGTTCATCTGGGCTTGATACAAGTAATCTTATAACACTTTTCAATTCAATCCACTTTGTCACATTTTACCAATTTGTAACAATTAAAATATATACATATATATTAAACATACCACAATTCATAAATCAATATAATATTAAAACATATACCAAATTAAACCGTATGAACTTACCAGGGCTAAACAACAAAAAAGACAATATCAGGAACTATTCAACAATTTTCTCTTTTCCACAATTATTTATCGGTTCTTGATTTGAACATTAATTTTATTTCAATTATCAGCTCCCATATACTTTATAATAATCAACTTAATGCATATGACTTTCAATTAACATTTTTCATAATTTCCCTAAATTTTTGTACTTTATTCAATTTAGTTCTTAAAATCGAACAAGCGTATTTTCACAATTAGTCCCTAAACCATAGTGCCGAATTTATAACCATCCTTATGTAGCCCTATAATTTTGAAATTTCACAATAAAACCAAGCCAATTTCAACACTTTCTCATATTAGTCCCTAAACTCAAAATTTTATTCAAAATCACTTTACAAACTAGCCCAAATTCATCATCAAGCTTCAAGCTAAACCATTAAAAAATAAAAAGCTTCAAGAAAATCAATGAAAAGTTTTCAAAACTTTGACATAATCACAATATAATCCTTGAGTTAACTAGATTAAGCTATAACGTTCTCAAAAACATAAAATTTATGAAAAACCGATAATCAAAGGACTTACATGCAAAGATACAATTTGGCTGAACCTTAAACTCCTTCAATGGTGTTTCTTTGCTTCTAATTTCGATGGAGAAAGAACTAGTGAAGATGATGTTCTTTTGTTTTTAATATTTTCACATTTAATTATTATTTTAATTTATAAGTTATAATACAAAAGAACTAGAAAATAATGCCTTAACCGTCCATGCTTTATCAATATGGTTTAATTACCATATAAGTCCTCTCCCATTAGCTAAATAAGTCATTTAATTAACAAAATTCAATAGCAATTCAATTTTACGTCTTTTATGATTTAGTCCTTTTTTCAATTAACTAATCAAACATTAAAATTTTCGGGCCAAACTTTAATACACCTATATAGTAACTCCGTAAACATTTAATAAAATATTTATGGGCTCGATTTATGAAAACGAGGTCCTAATATCTCAATTTCCAAAACCACTTGACTTTAGGGACAAACCATTTGTACTTAATTATTCGTTCAATTAGCAAAAATTATCAAATAAAAATTTCATATAATATTATATTTGACTCATAAATACGAAATAATAATATTTAGGAACTCACTTGTTGGATTTGCGGCCCAGAAACCACTACTTCCTACACCACTAGAAATGAGTTGTTACAACTCTCCCTCCTTTAGAAAATTTTGTCCTTGAAATTTTTACCTAAAAATAAGTTCAAGTATTGTGACTTCATCGATTCCACAGTTTCTCATGTAGCTTTTTCGATACCGTGTCGATGCCATATAACCTTTTGCAATGGTACCCTTTTTTTTCCAAGTTCTTTTACCCCATGAGCTAAAATCGATACTGACTCCTCTGAATATGACAGATCAAGCTACAATTCAATTTCGCTGGGAGAAATCACATGTGAAGGATTTTATCTATACTATCTCAACATCGAAATATGAAAAATGTTGTAAATCTTTTCGAGTTCAGGAGGTAAAGCTAATCTATAAAGTACAAGACCGATTCTTTCATTAATCTCCTACAACCCGATAAACCTCGAACTAAGTTTCCCTTTTTTGCCGAACCTTAGCACCTTTTTCCACGATGAAATTTTTAAAAACACTCGGTTGCCAACAAAAAATTCTATATGTTTTCTTTTCTGGTCAACATACGATTTCCGACGATCCGATGTTGCTATCATGCAATCACGAATAACATAGACTTTAGCTTTAGTTTCACAAATCAAGCATGTCCCAACAAGCATGTTTTCGCTCAATTTTGACTAGTATAAAGAGTTCAACATTTTCATCGATATAAAGCGTCAAATGATGTGATTTTAATACTAGGTTGATAGCTATTATTTTAAGCGAATTCGGCCAACGACAAATATTTTTCCCAACTACCCTCGAATTCAATAATACAACATCATAACATGTCTTCCAAGACCTGTATTATCCGTTCCAATTGTCCGTCGGTCTGTGGATTAAACGTTATATTGAAATTAAGTTCAAGTACCAAAAGCCCCGTGAAGCTTACCCCAAAATCTGGAGGTGAATCCCAGGTCTCAAATTGAAATGATAGACAACAGCACTTCGTGCAATCTAAAAGTCTCGAATACATATAATTCAACTAACTTTTGAAGGGAGTAATTCATTCTGACCGAAATAAAATGAGCCGATTTTGTCAGCCTGTCAATAATAATCTAGATCGAATCTTTCTTTCTCGGATTCTAACTGAGTCAGTACAGGAGCTTCCGTCACTAGAACTTTCAACTGATCAAAACTTTGCTGACACTTAACCGACCAAACAAATCAACATTTTTTTGAAGCAGCTTTATCATCCGCAAAACAAGTATGAAAAAATTCTTAACAAATTGTCTATAATAACCAACTAAACCTAAAAAAACTACGCGCCTTAGAGACATTTTTTGGAGCTTCCCAATTAACAATTTGTGGAAATTTTACTCAGATTAACACAAATTTCATCCGTAGAAATCACATGGCTAAGAAATTCAACCTCTCTGAGCTAGAACTCATATTTATTTAATTTTGAATATAATTACTTCTCACGCGAAGCCTGTAACACAATTTTCAAATACTGAGCATGCTCAAATTCTACATTAGAATAGATCAATATATCATCAAAAAATACCACCACAAATCTACGCAGATGACACTGGAAAACCCGATTCATCAAATTCATAAAAGCATCATAAGTATTAGTTAATCCAAACGACATTACCAAAAATTCATAATGGTCGTAATGAGTTCAAAAAGTAGTTTTTGGCATGTCAATATCCTTTACTCGCAACTGATAATAACCGATTATGAGGTCTATTTTTGAAAACACTGTTGCACCTTTCAAATGGTCAAACAAATTGTCAATACAAGGCAAAGCATATTTATTCTTTATTGTGACTTTATTCAATTTCTAGTAATTGATGCACAGTTTCATCGACCCGTCTTTCTTTTTCGCAAAAAACACATGTGCACCCAGGAAGATACACTTGGCCGAATAAAAACTCTATCTGACAATTTTTACAATTGTGCTTTAAGTTCTTTCAACTTAGCTGGTGCCATTCGATACGGTGCAATTGATATCGAAGTAGCCTCAGGCATCAAATCAATTACAAACTCAACTTCACGTTCAGGCGGTAATCCTAACAACTCTTTAGGAAACACATTAGAAAACTCACTGACAATCGATACCTAATCAATCTTCGATCTCGATTCCCGAGTGTCAAGTATATATGCTGTAACACCCTCTAACCCCAAACTGTCGTCGGAACAGGGTTACGAGGCATTACCGGACATATCAAACAATTTGCAAATAATTCTTAAATAAATGACAAACATATTAAAATATAATCATAAATTCATATGTTTGTTTTACCAATTGACTACATTCATTTCTTTTCTCTCTTTTTTTTATAAATTTCGACAGAATTTCTTCTTATTTTTACATAAAAACCCCTGCAATTAAAACCGCAGCCAATTTACAGTTAATACAGAAACCAACACATTTTCACATTCAAACATGTCTAAATCATGCCTAAACATTTAGTTATCAAATTGATCAACAATATTCATAATACTTTATAAAATTTAACTAATCAACTTCGTTCATCTCACATCAACTTTAGTACCGAACATACCATTTTGTAACTTAATGTTTCGTTTATCATTCAAACATTAGAAACAAATTCTTTTCAACCAAAACTTACAAGACTCTTTAATAAGACCAAAGTATATGCCACGTTTACCAAAAGGAAAAATACATCATCGAAGTTATGCTGAAGTCGGGATTGATCTGGATGCTAAACCGAAACCTTTGACTTCTATCGACCTGCGCACGGAAACAACCGTACGCTGAGTATTTCATACTCAGTGGTATTACTATAATTTAAATTATTTAAGTAAAATAACAAATAAACATGTCAAATTATATAACAAGTAATTCATAAATAAACTAATTTATTCTTAACTTTCATTTCTCAACAATAACAACTCAATTTGGCTATTCATCAATTTAATATCATATAACATTTCATTTGAACATAAATCTCTTCGTGAATCTTTGATTCATTCTTTTCACTCTCATTTCTCAATTCCAATTCACTTTCCATTTCATGAATAAAGTCGATCCTTTTCATTCGATTTTTGCTATTCCATTTATTTGCCCCTATTAATAAGACTCGGACTTTGGCCAACCAAACACACCAGAATGGCACCCAGTGCCTTATTGAATAGTTCGAAGCAAAGTTGACACCCAGTGTCTCATCGGCCAAGCCGAAGTAAGTTGGTACCCAGTACCTCATCGAATCTATCTGAAGAAATATAGTGACACCCAGTGTCTCATCGACTCGAGGTCGAAGTATCTCTGAACTCTTCCAATCCTATGGCATGCCAACTATATCCAACTCAGCCCGACTAGTTACTAGGGTATTCAAACCATTTTTCTATTTCAAATTCACTTTCGATTCAATCACAATTCAATTCAATTTCACTTTCCACTTTTTAATCAATACACAGTTCAGATAACTTCACTTCGATTCAATTCATTTCATTCACTTTTATTCAATGCAATATTTTAATACTCACCTCAATTTCACTTACCAAGTGCTTTAATTGAAATTTAACAATTGAAAATAAATAAATTCAAATTATAGTAATACAAACCGTAAATCTCCCGTTTTAGTCCTCGATAGCTTTCTCCTTTCCTTTTGATGTTGATGCCTCGGGTTCTTTGTTAGCTACGAAAATAATAATAATTTACACTATTAATTACAGCACTAATTATAATAAATAATTGAATTTCTAATCGATTCCTACCTTGTTCTCAATTTAATCCTAAGTAAGTTTTCTTACTTTTCTAATTCAATTCACGCTCTATTTCTATTCAAATTTCATCCAAACTCAAATTTAACTATTAAAATTTCAGCATATTTTCCTAATTTCAAATTTCTCTCAATTTAGTCCCTAAAACATAAAACTTATAGTTTCTTTTACAATTTAATCCTTTTATCAATTCTAACTTAAAATGTATTCAATTAAATCCCTAATTCAACAATTTATTCAACATGAACCATGCATAAAACCTATAAACTTCCAAAAACTCAACTTATTTTCAACAAAATTTTGTTTTAAAACTTCTAAAACATCAAAATTAAGTAAAAGGGCTTAATTGACTTACCAATCAAAGCTTTAAGCTTCAAAATCCTAGTTTTCCTTTTCTTTTCTTTTCTTCTTTCCTTTCCCTGTTTCGAATTCCTCTCTGTTTCTTCTTTCTATCTTTTGTTCTTTATTTCCTTTATAATTCATTTACTTTATTTTATTTGTTAGCTTAATTTATTTTATTATTTTTATTCTAAATATCTATTAAATATTTAATCATATATTCACATTTGTTCACCATCAAAACCATACAATTGTCACTACTTAATTTGTCTATCAAATAAAAATCTTATAATATAATTATTTAATTAATAATTATCTTTTACTTAATTTTCAAGTAAATAAATAAATATAATACACTTATATTTTTTTACCATACACTTGGCAAAAAATCATAATTTATTATTGACCAAAATCTTATATTAATTATTTAATTATTAAATATCTTTTAATTTAATAATAATAAATAATAAATATCTTATGCTTAATTAATAAGCAATTTAAATCTATAAACTACAATTGTATACATATTTTAATTACACATGTATTATTTTATCACCATACAATTGTCTTTATTTTTCTTTTCTCATTTATTTCTTAATATAATATTTATAATATAATTAATTTAATAGTATACTTTATAATTAATTTATATATATTTTAAATTAAATCATTATAAAAATCTAAGACGCCTCAATTAGGACAAATGGCATAATTCTATTTTGGTCCTTTATATTTTCTTTTAATCTATAATTTAACTTTTACCCTTATTCAATTTAGTCCTTTTACTAACTACTCTTAATTTAGCTAAATCCACCTATCTAAAACCTAATTAAACACACAACTAGTCTCGTAAATATTTCTAATAATTATTTTCAAACTCAATTTACTAAGACGGAGGCCCGATATCATACTTTTCTGATGCCTGTGAATTTTGGGTCATTACATATGCCAGAAATGCCTTCAACCTTTTCGAATCAATTTCTACACAAAGATAGCTGAAATAACTCTAGTAGCACTATCTGATCTATTAGACTCAACTGTAATCATTTCAATAGTCTGACATTTAAGATTAATCCATTTCAGTCTACAACTCACCATAGCATCGTGTAACATCAATCGGTTTATTCCCAGAGTGATATCAAATTCATGAAATGGTAACAACATCAAATGAATAGGCAAGCCACAACTTAGTATTCTCTATGGACAATTTTGACATATTAAGTTAATTATCACACTTTGACCTAGCAGATTTGTGACTTTGACATCAAACTCAACTGACTCAACAATTAAATTCTGATCTGTTACTAATGCAGTGCAAATATATGAATGAGTTGACCCAGGGTCAGTGCATATATAGTAACATCAAAGAGATAGAGTGTACTAGCAATAACATTGGGTGTAGTAGCTTCCTCCCTAACTCATATGGCATATGCTTGAGCAGACGCTCTTGCTTCTGGTCTAACAGCTGTATCTTTGGTCCCACTGCAATTAGCTCTAGTATTACTATTTTGACCAGGACATCTACCTTTCTGAGGCATAGGCAATTGCTTTACACTCCGCTCATCAGTGTCTCATGCCTTTTTTTTTGGCAATTTCTAAGAAATGATTCATTGGTCCACATCTGAAACATGCACCTAACTTGGTCCTACATTCACCAACATGGAATTTTCCACAATGTTCACATACAGGTCTTGGAACATTACAAACACTACCAACACTATCCGCAGGTACTAACTGAAATCTCGAATCACTCTGCCTTGATTTATTTTTACTCAAAAACATAGATGGTGAAGTAAATCGACTGAAAGCTTCCCTCGATTTCTCTAACAGAGGAACTGAAAACGATCTAGATAAACTTCGTTTACTGAAATCCCAAGCTTTTCTTTTATTCTATTTCTTGTTGTTGCAAATTTCTTCCATCTGTTGTGCTCGATCAAATAACACCACAAACTCTCGTAATTATATTTCGCCAACTAACATTTTAATCTTATCATTTTACCCATATTTAAAATGGATACATATTTATTGTTCGGTTGGCACAATATCCCGGGCATCTTTACTAAGTTGCACGAACTCTCGCTTGTACTCTGCTACAAATTTACTTCCCTGTTCCAATCAAGAAATTCTTTCTTTTTCCATTCTAGGTATCGTTTACTAACATACTTTTTTCTGAACTCGGATCTGAAGAAATCCCAATTAACCCTATCTTTCGATACTACCGTTTGTTAATGTTGACATCCAATTATAAGCCTCATCTTTACTCAAAGACACGACACATGTGAGGTAATCATCAGGGAACAGGCCATTTCATCGAAAACCCTCTGAATGTTCTCAAGCCAATATTCTACCATTTATAAGTAAAAGTCTGAGTTCAAATAGGTAAGGAACCGAAAACTGGTGCGTTGGGGTGTTACAAAATTCTCATATTCGATACCGAAATCATGCAACATGTCAAATCAGAAACGTTAGGGTGTTACAAAAATCTTACCATACAAAATCAAGATTTATGAAAAGCCTCGAAATACCAAACCAATTCTATCTAGTACAAGTGGTATAGGCTTAAAAGGGTCACCTATCTATGCATAAATGTTCAACAGAATGAATTCACTTTTAAGTATGTTTGGACACCACAAAGTAATTGGATGAAAATGTAATTATCAAACTAATAATCACATTCTCTAGTGATTAAAATGAATTTAAATTCCTAAATATGTTTGACTAATAGAGTATAATTTAAATTGAATTTAAATTCCTAAATTAAGATGTAATTTTATCTAATTACCGTAGCATTTCATATTTATAGTAACTAGAGAGAAAATGGCATTAAGGGACAACGAGATAAAGATTTTTAGCGGAAACCAGTCCCAAATAAAGAAAAAAAAAGATTATATAGCAATCAGTAAGCTAAATGGCAAGAAGTCCGTAGATGAAACAAAAAAAAGTACTACTAGTATTTAATTGATTGATGAAAGAATAAATCATCAAATCACAAAAATGAAAGAATTACTATAACAATTACAATGAATTTCCGTAGGGGGAACTGTGACTCGGAAATAAAATCAAAACTGTTACAACATGAAAGAAGAAGACGCGGAAAAGTTGGTAAAATCAAATCTCATAGTTTCATTGTTAGGAAAGAAGGAAAGTGGTGGTTATGCCTTATCTGATTTTTTGTCAGATGATGCAATGGTGAACTTGTAATGGATTTTATGCTTGTAAGGCTTCTCAGGGGTAATAATTTGGGAAGGGAAATTGGGGTGATTCACTGCATCCGGGAACCCTTGAGTCTGCAAACACAGTCCCGCATGAGGTTTATATATAACCCCACCTTTTCCCTTCACATTATTGATCTGGCTTCCGGAGTTGAACTGCACGCCCGGTTGATTGGTATGCAGTTTCATAACTCTCCCCGACTTCTCATCCTTTACTACTGCTGTTTTCTTCATCTTGATGTGGTCGTTAGGACCGTCTATGACGTAGTTTATGTTGTAACCTTTCTGGAGTTCCTTGATTCCGCTCCCGATGGGTCTCAACTCGAGGAAATCGTATGCAGTGCCTTGTACAGGTTGAAGGGCGCCTGTGGGGATGAGTTCTTCATTGACGGGGGTGTATTGGGGGCCGTAAATCCGAAGTTTATGGGACAAGATATCGCCACTGTCATGGTTACCAAGGTTCCAATAGATATGCGTCGCTAGATTCACAGGGGTAGGCTTGTCTAAAGTCTTGGCTTTCAACTGCACTCTCAACCGGTTATCGGAACGAAGCAGGTACCGGACGGTGACTTTGATTTCGCCGGGAAATCCTATTACCAGAAATCAAATATATTAGTGGATGATCATATTTGGAATGAAGATGCTTGGTATATTTGCTAACCTTCGTCACCATCCTTGCTACGATAACCAAAGACTATGGTGGGATCTTCAGCATCTTTCTTAATCTTCTTCACTTCCCAGATAACATCAGAGAATCCTTTAGGGCCACCTAATGTTTTCCATTGATTGCAACACGAAGTATCAGAAGAGCAAGGAATTTTAGAAAGCTAAAAGATTTATTCAACTCTACCATTAAGTGTGTTTTTCCCATCATTAGCCGGTAGTGTAAATTGAGCTCCATTTAATGGTAATTTTGCGCCTGAGATTCGATTTGCGACCCGCCCCAGAACTGAACCAAAGTAATTAGCATCGCTCTGCAAATACAGAGGAGAGTTTTGGATTTAGAAAAGAAAATTACGATTCTTACAAGCCTGCAGGTCACTACTATTCAATGCATAATCTAGCCAAATTCACGTAACTGTCATTTATAATATTTAAAGAATCAAAGCTGATAAAAAACCAAAACCCAGGTCTTGATTTGGATTAGATTCTTCAAACATATTATTATTATCATATAGGACAATAATCTATCAGTAACATTTTTTCCTTTAATGTATCGGACAGAGAAAGAGACTTAGAAAAACTCAGTGATTCCCCATGTCTCCATTGACAAAAAACAAAGCAAAATCAAGACAGAATCATGGAAATAAAAAAATGCAAAACTCTGGAGAAACGCGAAACAAAAACTCACCATATACTCTTTCACATCATCATATCCAAGAACAATATCACCTGGTTTCCCTGAAAAATAGCAGAAAGACCAAAAATATGAAAGAAGAAGTCAACCCAAAGAGAAGGAAATCGAAACCAAACCAGACAGAAGGAACCAACCATCTTTGTCCGGAAGAATAATCGAGATAACGGATGCACCCCAGTTGGTGAACTTAACAGACATGTTCCCATTCTTCAGCTCATATATTCCGACTTCATGCTTTGACTTGCTATCTTTTGATTTTTCGTCTTTTGATTTGTCATCTTTTGATTTGTCATCTTTTGATTTTTCGCCATTGACGAAAGCAAAAGAAACCACAAGCAGCAAAAATAACAAGAAAGAAAGCTTATTCATGTTCTCAGATAAATAAAGGATGGTGATTCACCGATGATTTGCTCAGGAATTTATAGGAATATAAAAGAGAGAACACCGGCACATGATGTCCTTGAAACCAAAAATAGGAAACGGAAGAGTGGGTGACATATACTTAGATGTCGTTCTCAAATTCTTTCGCTGTTTTTAGATGAGGCTTTGTGGTTTCCTAGATTTTGACTCGGAAGCCATCTTTAATTTAATGGCTTAATACCTCTGTTGACCCCTATACTATAGTTAGATTATCACTTTAGTATCCATACTATTAATAACTTCTATACAGCCCACTAGCCCAGCCCGATTTTCAGTTAAAAATAAATTAAATCAACCAATGACACATTCTCATGACTAAATGACCAGAAAATGCCCATTTCCAAAAAAAATTACGGAAATGGGCCATTTTGTTAAAAATTACTGGAAAGGGTCGATTTTCCTAAAACGTGCTGAGCTGGCATCGTTTTCAAGGGAAAAACAAAAAAGTGCACTGACTTGGTGTGCTTTAGTAAAGCACTTCCATGTAGGTACGCTTTTTCCCATGTTATCCTAGGGCCAATTAGGGTTTAGGTTTTTTTTATTTTAAGTGTTTAGGTTTAGGGTTATATTTAATTTTTAGGGTTTAGAGGTTCTGAAAAAAATAATTTGTACAGGATGGGTTCTGAAAAAATAATTTTGAGGGGATGGGTTTTGAAGAAATAATTTTGACGAGATGAGTTGAGTTTTGTAGAGGAAAAAACGCTTTAAGTAGGATGCACAATCAACAAAAGTATTGAAAACGTTTCCAGGTGGACGTCTTTTTCAGTGCTGGAAGTGTTTTCAGTACTGCTGCTTTTGAGAAAATAAATTTGAGGAGATGGTTCTGAAAAAAATCTCAAGCTAAGGTTTGTGAAAATGCCCTAAATAGTGGCGTTGAGGTTTGTAGAGAAAAAACGCTCCATGTAGGATGCACTATCGGCAAAAGTACTGAAAACATTTCCAGCTAAACGCCTTTTTTAGTACTGCTTCTGATAGTGCGTCCTGCTTGGAGCGTTTTTCTTCTACAAATTTCAACCCCTACTATCAGGGGCATTTTACAGAAAGGAGTGGGATGCTATCCCTTAGGCTATAAATGACCTATACTTCAGCCTCTGGTGGCATAAGTTGGAGCAATAGAAATTGAAGAAGTTCAAAAGAATAGAAGTTGGGGTTGAAGGTATAAGTTGATTTTTCGTGTTAATATTTATATGAAGCATTATATTTATTGCATAATGTTTTGATTTTTCGTATTTCAAATTTCTCTCGACAGGTAAATTGGTTGAAAATGAATGGAAAAATTCGTGACACCGAGAACGACGTGATTTTTTTTATCAGAGAATATAGCACGACTGTCTTTTAACTAGAACATAGAGTTGACAGAACTTTGTAAAAGAATTAGGTGAAAATTCTTTGGATCTGTGACATTAAGAGTTTCGTCTATTAAGTATCAATTTTGTGTTTCGATCGGTCCCATGAGATATGACTCATTTGATATCAAAGGTGCTTGGGGCTTGAAGGCGATGGTATAGACGCACCTCAAAAGTGGATTACCGTTTCTTGATATATATATGGAATTTTCAAGACCAAATGAAAGACTTGCGACTTCAACATCTTTCCCTATTTGAGAGGCAAGAATGGTTGAAAATTTCGATAATACAACCACTTTGTTAGAAAGTTCCCATTATGATATCCCGGAATCATCAATGGGAATACACTCATCCGTCTCAGCCTTAGATTTTAATCGTGGGAGGCAAAACACCGAACCATCGGGTTTTGGTGGTAGAACAAAATGCATGAACCTTGCACGACACTTAGTTAGTAGATAGGACATGCATCTCGATGGGTCAGTGTTCAACGCTAGGAATACTTACTGGAGAATGGCATCATCTTCCAGTGGTTGGCAATCGACATGTGATTTTGGACATTTTGAAACATACATGAGAAAGGATGATGTACTTCCTACGACGCCCACAGGTGAGGGGACCTCTAACATGATAGATGTTGGAGGATCGGAGAACAAAGATGGCAATGAATTCGATGTGGATCCACCCTAAGAGCCTAGTGTCGACGGTTTAGAAGTATCATTATTTTCTAAACCTTAAGACGGTGAGGGGGTGAAAATGAAGAAGAAAAATATCCATGATTCACGGAGCACTCACCACTAGCCCACATGCATAACGTCAATCTTTCGGTAGAGGATGCGTTGAAGTTTGCAGAACTACCACACAAGAGGTCTGGCCACAGAAGTGTATCGTTGGATTTGAACGATTTGGAAGTGGGCATGGACTTTTCCAGTAAAGATGGTTTTCTCGCAGCATTGAAACGATACAACATGAAAAATGGGGTTAACTTTCACGTGGTTAAATCCAAATCTAAGAAGTTCGAGGGAAAGTGTGTGATGCGAGATGACACCTGTTCATAGAAAAGCATGGCTTTTGTTAAGAAGAAGATAGGGTTATGGATGATAAAAAAGTTTAGTCTGCATACATATGTTGCATCTGGTACATTATCACTGGGTTATTAGGGTTTAATTTAGAGTTTAGGATTATTTCAAATTAATTTTACGTACTCGTTGGCTTGCATATATTTTACGGGTCATCCGAAGTTGGATTCAGATATGATCGCAGGCCTAATACTATCGATGGTGAAAGTAGATTTGAAGACTGCTGTGTTGGTTTTAATTGTCAATATTCATAGTCAATTCAACTACATGTCTTCGTACCGCAAGGCATGGATAGAGAAGCAGAATGCCTTAGAGAAGATGCACAGTGGGTGGGATGTGTCATACAATAAGGTATGGCAGTGGTGTCAGGTGTTGGAGAGGTACGTACTAGTTTGCAAATAGATCTTGAAACAGGTCCCGCGTACTACAATGATAGCTTGCTCTGTGGGTGTCAAATGTTCAAGTGTTTGTTTTGAACCGTCAAGCAATGTTGGGATGCATTCTAGTACTACAAGTCATTGGTACAAATAGATGATACCTTCATGTATGGTAGATATACTCATTGACTGTTGTTGGCTGTGGCATAGGATGGTAATCGGAGGATCATTCCAATTGCGTTTACAATAGCACAGGGGGAGAAAGCAGACAATTAGGATTTCTTTCTGTCTAGGTTGATGAGGCATGTCTGCCCCAACCTAATATATGAGTCATCTCAAATTTGGAAATTGGAATCTTGTACGAAATTGAATGATAGGGAAGCCTCTGGGATCGCACACACCATCGGTACTGTCTAAGGCACATTGCATCCAACTACTATCAGGAATATCGGTCTACTGTTGACCGACGGCAAGTGACCAACATGGATATCGAATTACCATCAATATTATTTGGTTTGTAGTATTCTATTTGTATTTTATATTTTTTGGTATGTAATCGTCGCTATGCAGTTATATTGATAGGGTACGAGGTCATGAAGAATCATTTTCATGAGATGTTGACAATATTGCAGTCAACTAATTGGTAGGGGCATCATAACTCGAAAACATACCATTTGAATTGTGGATTCAAGCATATGATGGCAAACTACAATATGGCCAGATGACCTCGAACCTGGCGAAATGCATCAGTTTTGTTTCAAAAAGAACGCATCATTTGTCGATAACCTTGGTTATGAAAGAGACATACTTCTGTTGGGTGGAAATGTTCCCAAAGCGAGTGGCGAGTTATGCCGGAAAATTATAGGAAGGCCATGTATGGTGCCCAATGGTAGTGGAAGGAATTAATAATGGTAAGGCATAAGCCAACTGCATGCACGCAGATTGTCACTTGCGGGACGTCCTACAGTTTCGAGTGACGGAGTTCGATAGACTGGATCAAGGTATTACTAGAGGAATATATCAGGTACACCTGAGAAATAGGACTTGCAATTGCGAGAAATTTGATGCACTTCATTTTCCATGCGTTCATGCAATTGCAGGTTGTTTAATTCTCCGTTTGGATCCCATAGGTTTGTTGACAAAGTGTACAAATTAGAAAACTTGTACAATGTGTGGAGACACGTATTCCCACCGGTCTTAGATAAACGTAAGTGGCCACCTATATCACTTGATCCATTTAAGTTGTTACATGATAGAGAATTTCATCGTAAACTAAAAGGTCGATCATGCTTGACTCAAATACGTGACAACATGGATATTCAAGAGTGCTTAAACCAACAGAGATTATGCGGTCGTGTAGAAACCCGCGTCATACAATGTTGTCTTGTCTACATCAAAATTAAACATTATAATATATGTCTTCATGGGAATTGTTAGCCGTTTTTAATCCAAACTAAATTTGATATTTCTTCATGTGAAATTTCAACATAAACATTTGATATTTCTTTTCAAATGAAATCTTATTATTATGCTATGTGAAAATAATCAAAGTAAATTTCCATTTTGATTAGGGTTTAATGGTGCAAAAATCAGACCATGTACAAAAAAGATTCAAAAGGACTTCTATTTTCTTAAATGATACAATATACGATTCATTAGTGCATATGCTAGTCAAGATATATGCCATATCGGCGTGGTCAACAGTTATGCGCTGGATTCCTTCTAGGTTCAGCTTCCGTCCGGGTGGAGTTGTAGTTTTTAGGATTTGCCTTTGGTCGATATAGATCATTGCACTCATGCATACCCCAGTCTATAAATAGGTGGTTGGGAAGATGACCCACCTTGATAGAAAAAAGATCTTGGAGGTGTTTGCGTCACCCACGACGAATGAATGTAATTATGTTGAGTCCCATAAGCCGATGGGATAGCAAGTGGACTCTCCATTAGTGCCTCATTCATAGATGGCATATACATCATTTTAGGCATCATCGTCATCAGGAAATGAGATGGCCCGAACGTGTATCACATTGAGGATGGATAACCAATAGTTCAAACTGACATAGGACTAGGAGCAGAAAAATGTGGTACAATATTTTGTGCTTTTGTGAAAAAAAAATGTTAGGATATGGACCAAAATAAGGTGATACATACTGAAGGAAGTGTGGTGATGGCGACGGTGCTGAGGACGTTGGGTTCGGTTCTTGAGTGGACGCTGATGATGGGCCCGCGTCGCCACCCTTTGGATTTAAAGGGGCCCATCGTGGCCTACTTGTATGAGGACACCGACACCTTGCCTCTTCCCCTAACAAATAAAGCTTGCCATGGATCCTAAACCATTACATGTAATCCGGATCACATGCTAAATTTGGAACGAGAATTGTGTTGCGAGTAGGTAAAAAATCATACCGATTATTCCACATGTTGATGTATTGTGAGTGGAATACCGACCAATTCATATATGGTCATCGTAATTTGATACGATGCAGATCATTAAGCTCCTGAGGTGCCACAGAAATCGATTGTCGAAATTTGAACTGCCACAACACTTTATCCGCCTTATGCGTCTCAACAGTAACATATACTACCATTGGGACCTTAACGTGTCAGGCATTGGGATTTACAAAGAATTCATTGGGAATTACTACCTGAATTGTCGGGTCCTCGTATGGTATCCATTCAAACTATATGAACGTGATCAAAACATTAGTTATATATATACTACTGAATACTAATTACGAAATCAACTATGTTATTTGCATGTAGTTCAAAATTAAATAAATACATACATCCGCTTCCGATTGTTGGTCTAATAGAAGCTGTATATCCTTAAGCTCGGTAGGTAATGCCACGTGACTCGGGGCATGGTTCCACCTATTTAAATAACTTATTAGCATAATAATTTTATTTTAAATCAATTTAATAGTGGTAATATCTATTGAATTTTACCTTGTTACGAGTAAGAATGTATATTGGTAGTCCACTCGATGACGAAAAAATAGAAAGCGGTATCGAGCCCATGATTGTAGTAGTAAAATGCAACCACCCATGATTTTTTCTAGGTGCAATGTCGCCAACACAGCGAACCCCCAACTGAGTTGGCTAACTCTTCTAAAATCGACGAGTTTCAGCAACCACCTTAAATGTACAAGGTTTCATGACTTATTCAGCATCAGAATACCCCCAACAATCTGAAAGATGTACGCTCGAGTGTATTATTCTCTTCTCTCTTCAATAGAATCTACCACCAGCTCCTCGAAATTATTTCATAACTAGGCCATTTCAATTCAACCCCCGTAAATCGTCTTTGGAACCACACCCAAAAGATCGTAACATATGATTTCCCAATCAGCAAATTGAACAGACCTGGTGACTACTGACCCGTCCACGGGCAACCCCAACTGTAACTGCACGTTCTTCAGAGTGATAGTACACTTATTGCATGAAACATGGAATGTGTGCGTCTCGAGTCCAACTTACACCCCTGGCCTACAAGGGCCACAAGCAAAAAACCAGCTTCCCTCAAGTATGTTTCGATCAATGTTGATGGAGGACCGGGTAGATTACGAATATGACATTCCAAAATTCGATCTTTCGCTTATTTACATAAAAGTTATAAAAAAAATTAAGTTCAATTATAACTATGAAAAAAATTTTAAAAATTATTAAAATTCATTCTTACCATTTGCAATTGGTTGACGGAGATGTGCTTGTTATCAAGACGGATTAGAGACCCAACCATTGTTAAATATATAATTGAACACGAACAAATTTTTAGTAAAAATATTATTTCTTGAAATTAATAATAAAAAAGAATAAAAAGAATAATTTAGATAAAAAATAATGATTTTTTAAATTATTTTACACTAATATTTTATATACTGTATTATTAAATTTACATAAAAATATTTTTATATGTAATTAATCTGATTGATCGACTTCGATAGATTGGTAGAGAATTCCACGACCACCTCCTAGACATACAGTTGCACAAAGCTTAATAACTCCAGAAAATTATTCTTCTCCAAGATCACATTGATTCATCAACCACCAAAGCTTCCCTCGTCGATGTTTTGCTCCTCAATATTTTCTTAGAAAACAACAGGTACCGATTGGTGCAGGCAATGGAGAGAAAAGTTTGACCTTTTTTTTTTTTTTGAGCAATTCTTTCTGCTTTAGTCTTGGGAGTCACAGGATTTACATATCCTTTCTCCTTTTGTTTCTTCTCTTTCGGGTGAAAAGGAACATCTAACCTTTTGGTGCGACCATTCCTTCTAGGTAGAGCTTTTTTCAAGGGCATATTGTCATCAGACTCTAAGATTGTCTCATGTTAGTTTGATAGCTTACGTTTTGACAGGACGATTATTGAATTAAATTGTAACATGATAATAAAAACTTACAAAAAATAGAAAATTTTATAGAATACGATATTTTTTTAATAATTTTATTTTATTTTTCAAATTATAAAAAATATAAAATTACTAAAAATTGAATTTGGACAACCATTTGTTTAGGTTCATTATGCATACAAAATAAAATTAAAAAATCCTATTTTTTAAAAATAATTTAATTAAAAAATTTTATTATTTTTATGACACATGTCAACATTCTATTGGTTGTTAGCCCAAAATTTGACCATGTTAGTCAAGTACCAATAAAAAACAGGGTAAAATATATTACTATTAATAAATTTATTTATTGGAGACCCAACTATGAAAAGTTACAAAATGGTCACTCTACTATTTAATTTTTTCATTTTTTGGCCACCCGACTATCTTGGATTTTTGGTCACCTAAAACCCAAAATATTTCAAAAATCATCGAACGGCTATATCGTCGAACCGTCGTCACCATCATGTGTTATTGCTATCATCGCTTCGATGCCATGGCCACTGCCATCAATCGTCTGGCCACTGCTGATTAGACCACCATTGGCCACCATCGGCCGTCTGACCACTATCAGTTGAACCACCATTGGCCACCACTAATCAAACCACCACCAGTCAACATTGACTTTCTCTGATCGACCCAATGCCAATCTTTTTACCAATTGGTTGGGTCGGATTTGCATCATTTCAAACAATTTTGGATCTTTAGGATTTGCCAAAAAATATGGTTACAAAAACCTTAAGTCTGTTCGCAACTTACATGAGTTATCCTAAAAATTAAAATTAAAATATAACCTACGTGGAAATGATAGTCCACGATCTAATTACATATTCCATAATTTAATGAAACCTAATTTTACTCCCAATCTAATTTTTAGTAATCACAGCTTTGGTAAAATTGCTTTATCATATATAAATAATAAAATAATAAAATATTATTTATTCACATACATAATTTAAAACATGTATATAATTAATGAATGTCACATCTTGTCAAAATTAACCAAATATGAAGAAGAGAGAAATTTTGGTATCAATTTATACTACAAACATAGCATAATATGACTCTAATACCAATTGTTGAAAAACTAGTATATAGAAAACGATTTTTAGTTACAACGAAAGTTTAAAAATTTTGAAAACTAAGTCAATTGGTGATATTTATAGCAATGAACTTTTCCCGAAAAGAACCTGTACTTTGTGCAAGATGAATTTAAATTATTCTCAACTTTCAACTGAATGACCTTCTCCACTATCCTCGTACTACGATTTGTGTCAAGTGTGGGATCGAGCAACACGAACCAAACACAGAACAAGTTATGACATGTGCCAACATTCTATTATTTTATGCGTGCAAAATAAAAATAAGAAATCTTATTTTTAAAATATTTTAATTAAAAAACATTTTTATTATTTTTATGACACATGTCAACATTCTATTGGTTGTCAGCCGAAAAGCTAACAATGTTAGCCAGGTACCAATAAAAAGTAGGGTAAACTACATTAGTAGTCACCCAACTATTAATAAATTTCTTTATTAGTCATCCAATTACTTAAAGTTACAAATTAGTCACGCAACTATTCAATTTTGTCTTTTTTGGTCACACAACTATCTTGGATTTTTGGGTGTTTCCATTTTTACGTTAGCAACTGGTGACCAATAAACATAAAATTGAATAGTTGAATGACCAAAAGAGAAATTTACCAATATTTAGGTGACCATTTTGTAATATTTCATATGAGGATATCCTATGAGGGTAACACACTTATGACAAGGTCATTGGATGACTGCTGATTAAGTAGCTTTTGTAATGGTATGTAATTAGGGAGAGCTCAGTCACGATATTATAGTGGAAAAACTTTGTGGCTAAATAAGTTTATAATTAATAGATAAAAAATTGGAACATAATTATAAATTATTTGGTTCCTAATCATATATGTCTAATTGATCCCTCCACTAGCATGTTGGAACCATAAACAAATTGGATGTAGGACCAAATGAACAAAAATAAATGGAAATGATGAAGATAGAGAAATGGGTCATATTCGCAATTGAATGCATTTTCTCACTAAGTATTTTTGAATTAATTTTGTAACGACCCAGATTCTAATGGTGAAATTATGGTTTCGAGACCCTATTTTTATAAATTGAGTTTGTAATTATTAAATAAAGATATTTACGGAGTTATTACATGTAACACCCTAATTCGTCTCTGTTGCCGGATTGAGGTTACAGAATATTACGACAATTAATAAGATCGATAATATAGTGACAGAATTTAAAGATTAATTTAAACATCATAAATTAATAAACAAACATCATTCATATCATACATTTGAAAACGAGACTTAAATAGAGCCTACAGAATCCTAAAATCAATTTAGAAACAAGTATGAACTAATTTGAGAGAAAATAGAAAAATAAGGTAAAAACTAAAAACAGGGGTCACACGGCCATATGGCCAGGCCGTGTGACAGAGCCCAGACCAGGTGGCTCAAAAACATGGTCGTGTGGCCAAACCATGTAACAACCTGAGTCCGTGTAACTTAGGGTCACACAACCATGTCGCCAGGTTGTGTAACTCTCTGAGACTATGTAGACAAACTTGCACAAAAAATAAAATAGTCCACATGGTTGTGTCATACAACTGTGTATGACACACAACTCTTTGGCAAACCATGTCATAGGTCGTGTGTGTGCCCAAAAGTGTCTTTTAAAACAATCAATTTTCAACCGAATTCACTATGGCCACAAGTCAAACCATTGCCAACATGGAAAAGAACTTGCCAAAACATATCATATATCACCCAACCTAAGTGTCTAACCAATATGCCACCAATGACACTGTAATTAAAATTTTAACCATTAGCATTCAATACCTTTCATACCATAAGGTTAATATTAAAACAATCACTTCGCATCATTTTTTCTAATACTAGCATAATTGCAACCAAAGTTCATTAAGTTACCTAAATCATATATACCAATTCAACCATCCAAAACAAGACATAATCAACACATTAACCTTATTCAATCATCTAATAATTTCCAACTAACATATGCTATAATTTCCAACTATTCATTTTTGTCTTTTTTTTTCACCCAACTATCTTGGATTTTTTGTCACCAAACTATCTTGGATTTTTGGTCACCTAAAACCCAAAGGATTTCAAACATCATCGAAGTGATCTACTGTCGAATAGTCGTCACTACCATCGGTCACCGCTACCGCTACCTTCGATTGCATGGCCGCCACCAATTGGAATACCACTAGTTGCCACCAGTTTTTGTCGACTTGCCCAATGCTAATCTTTTTATCGATTGGTTGGGTTGGGTTTGCATCATTTCTAACAATTTTTTATGTGTCCTGGTTCTTCAGTATTTGCCGAAAAATATGGTTACAAAAACCTTAAGTCTTTTTCCAGCATAAATGAGTTATTCTAAAAATTAAAATTTAAATATAGCTTATGCGGAAATGGTAGTTCACGATCTAATTCCATATCCCAAAATTTAATGAAAACTAAAGGTACACCCAATCTAATTTCTAAGAATCACAAATTTGACAAAATTACTTTATCATATATAAATAATAAAATATATTCATTCACATACATAATCCAAAACATGTATATAATCAAAGAATGTCACATCTTATAAAAAATTAACCAAACATGAAGAACAGAGCAATTTCAATATCGATTTATACTATAAACATAGCACAACCTGACTCTGATACTAGTTGCTGAAAAAATCTAATTTAGAATAGGGTTTTTAGTTACAGGGTAAGCTTAAAAATTTTGAAAATTGAGTTAATTTATGATATTAATAGTAATAAAATTTTCCTGAAAAGTACCTGTTGTAACACCCCTTACCCATATTCGACACCGGAATAGGGTACGAGGCATTACTAGAACACATACACTTATAAACATGTTAAACCGAATTATAAAATTTCATTCAAATTTAAACTCTTAAAATTTTTTTAACATGATTTTATAAATCTTCACGTTATAACTTCAAAATACTATATTTGTAACAAATGGGGCATCTGGGACCTAATACATACTCATGCAATCCAATACTTTATTTCCATTTCATTTAATTTATGATTCTCATGTTCACTATTCAATTCAATATTCATTTCAATACCACAATAATTTATTTAATTCACGTACAGTTTAATTTCATAAAGTTAAATACTAATACATATTTATAGTTTAACTTAAAGTCCCCTTTTTGTGTCATTTTACACTTCAAGTATGAACTTAGTATTTCGTTTCTTTTCCACTCTCGTTTCCTATGCGTATCACACAGAACATAAATATATCATTCAACCATAGTCACAAGCTTATGCATTTAACCACAGTCTTTTTTGAATTGATCACATGATAAGTCATTTAATAAGAAATTGCATAATCTAAACCTTACCACTTTTTAGTGAGCGCTAGCGTATTTTCACTTAAATACTTTCCAATTCAATGCATTATATAAATAATCATAATACCATTCAACCATTAGCTTGGCACTAGCCTAAGCATCAAGCAAGAATACTGGTTAGGATACTTGTACACATTACATATAAACTCACCATGCATAATTTTCTTGTATCAACATATTAAAGATAATCATACATTTACATGTCATGATACATATCATTCTCTTATCATTTCTTTAGAGGCATATATCATTCATTTCATTATTTCGATATTTCATGTACCATCATTTTCATGAATTTCGCATACATACCGGTAATAGTTCATTTCAAACTCATGTTATCTCACTTCAGAACTTTACCCGTTATATCATTTAAATATCAATGGTTACATTTATTTTAGATCAATACCAATAATAATCTTTTAATCTTTCAATTCAACCACATAAGTCTTTTACCATTTCTTTCTGTATCGAAGAACGACTTACGAATATGAGTACATCGTTTTCAAAAGCCAAAGGCTGAACGTAAGCTCATGAGAGCTAAACAGATAATAAACACGAAAGTCCGCAACAAATACTGAACCTCGGTTTACTTGGGTAATTTGCCGTCAATTTATCCTTTGGCACAGAACGATTGTTCTCAATCCCGTGTTCAATCCAAACTGGGTTTTAAATTCGATAATATATTTCCAATAATGATTCAATTCCATGTTTTCTATTACCCTTATTATTTACCAAATTTATCCCGTTGAATTTCTTGGAAATTCGATGGATTTTCAGAGGTACACTTTTAGTGTACAAATCCGGGTCCGTCAATTCATATTCATGTGCACACATTTCCATTTCAGAGAGCACACTCCCGCGAACCTCATCCTTGCAGCGGGATTACCAGTCCAGGCTAAATCCCCTGCAAGAGAGCACACTCCTGCGAACCTTATTCCTTACAGTGGGATTACCAGTCCAGGCTAAATCCCCTGTAATATAAACTCATAGAGTATTGTCGGGATTACCAGTCCAGGCTAAATCCCCTGCAACGACAATTAATCTAACGAGCTTGGATCTGAATTACCAGTCTAGGCTAAATTCAGACCCTAATTCGGATTACCTGTCCGGGCTAAATCCATTTTCCACATATTCTTCGGGAGGGCTATATCAAGATCACCCGTCCGGGATAGATCTTTTTCACACATATTCTTCGGGAGGGCTATATCAGGATAGGATCACCCATCCGGGCTAGATCCTTTTTACCGTCAATTCCTTTTCAGAGATCCATTGAATTTTCCTTCCATTCAACTGGGATTTGTTCCCCTTTTTATCAAATATATCAATGTTTTATAAATTTTCATACAATGAACATTCAAATCATATTCACATCAATAACAAACATTTCTAACATTTAAGAATATAATTCAAGTTACATGAACTTACCGGGCTAAATTGCAGAAATACCAAAATTCAGGGACATTTTGGTAATTTTCCATTTTCTTCAAATTTTCACTCAATCTTGATCTAAATTAATATTTTATTCAATTTATTAATTTAAATGATAAAACAATTCATTTCATGCAATTTGGTCATTTTGACATTTTATAAAATTTCCTTAAAATTTTACTTTTATTCAATTTAGTCCCTGAACCTAAAACATGTAAATTAGCTATTTTAAAGTAAACTCATATTAGCTGAATGTTCACATATATTTTCCTCCTCCTTCACTCGATTCCACATCCTTAATGTATAAAACATGCTTATATGTAACATTATCTATAATTTCACCATTTATTTATATATTCATTCAAAGCTGTCCACTTGAGTAATAATCACTAAATTATTCATATCTAGAGCTACGGAACTCCAAATTAAGATCCGCTAATTTTATCTGAAACTAGACTCACATATATTCTTACTATAAAATTTTCAGAATTTTTAGTTTAGCCAATAAGTACAGTTTATTCTTTAAAGTCATCCCTGTTCTGCTGTCTGATAGTTTCGACCCTTCTTCACTAAAAATTAATTATCTCCTTGTACGGGATTCAGATGATGTTCCCGTTTCTTTCTATTGAAAATACACTCATTCAAGATTTTAAACATATAAATTTAAGCCCATATTTATCTTTATTCAATTTTTAATGATTTTCCAAAGTTAGAATAGGGGAACCCGAAATCATTCTGACCTTGTCTCACATACTTTATTATACCTCATTATTTACAATTCCTTTGCTTACACCGTTTCTTTTATGAGAAACTAGACTAAATAATATTTAATTTCATGTTTTTTTCACCCTCTAATTCGATTTACACAATTTATAGTGATTTTTCAAAGTTAGCCTATTGCTGCTGTCCATAACTGTTTTAGTGCAAAATGTTGATTACTAAATTTATAACACCCTTATTCCCTTTCTCTATAGTATTTCTCATCACTTTCTCTTATTTTTCTTCACTAACATATCAATAACATAGAACCTTATATAATAAAATCCTGCAATAACATCAATTTCATACTTGTTCAATAATATCAAACTCAAAAATATATTGAAAACTTGATGTTCTTACCTTGCTCTATTGATTTCAATCTTTAGCTTGATTTTCTCTCTCCTCCAGCCTCTATTTCTAGAATCTAACTTGATATTCTAGCTCCCCATAGTCTCCTTATGAATTTTCTCCCTTGGTGGTTATGGAAATTTCTTTGAATTCTAAGTGAAAATGGGAGATTTTTGGTAAAAAGGACCAAATTGTAAAGAAAAGAAAACTTTCTTTCTTTCTTCTTCTTCTCACGTTGGTGCATGGGAAAGATGATGAATTCTATTCATCTTTCCTCCCTTTTATATTAATCATTTAATAATAAAATAATACTAAAAATCTTAATAAAATATTAATTAAATAACATTTATCTAATTATTTAATTAAAAATATCACCAACATCATCATTACCTTCTAGAATTCTCTCTCTCTAATTGACCATTTTGCCCTTTATAATCTTTTAAAATTTCATCCCTGAGTCATCACTTAATTTGGTAAAATTGCAATTTAGTCCCTCAAAATTCTTCACCTTTTTCAATTTGGTCCTAATCCATCCATTTTACTTAGTTTCTAGATCATTCCACTCTTAAAATATTTACACCATTGGTCCTTCAACTTTTTCATATTTACACTTTAACCTCTCAAATTTTGAGTATTTACTCTTGGGCAACAAAACTTTTCTCACTTTTGCGATTTAATCCTTCCTTGAACTAATATGTCATAATATACTTTCCAATGTTGACATAACTCCAAAATTTCCCCTTTTTGTCACTTTATTTCCTTATTTATTATATCAAAGATAATATTTCACTGTAAAATTTTTGGGGTATTACACATGTGCTTTATGTTAGACGGATTTGATTCATTCTCAGCTTTCAACCGAATGACCTTTTTTGCTATCCTCATACAATTAATTATGTCGAGTGTAGGCTTGAGCAACACGAACCAAACACAAAATAAGAAACGAATTTATTACTTCCAAAGTAATTCTCTTTATAAAAATCGATAGAAATTGTAATTTCCTGTAACGCCCCGGAATTTGGGCCTAGAAGTATTGGGCCTTGAGCAAGGAAACGGTTAGGAAGCTGAGCATAAAAGTTTATATGAGCTAGGAAATGACACAAAAGTATGTTTGCTTTAGTGGTTAAGGGTCCTAAGAGGAGTTGGAAAAGTCCTAGGTTCATACTTGGGCTTTAGCAAAAATTTTGGTTTTAAATGGACAAAACCCTAGATGCTTGGATGTAGGCCTTTTAAATTATTGTGTTTAAAAAAATAACACAAGGAAGCTTGTGGTCTAGTGTTTGTGGTGTCATTGAGGTTGCAAGGGAGCCTTAGTTCAAGTCTTGGCTCTTTTAAAGGAACCTTAACTTTGGCATTTAGACCTTTTAATTAATTGAAGATTAAATGTGACACAAAAAGAGCTTGTGGTGTAGTGGCAAGGTGGCGTGTTGTGTAACTATGAGGTGCAATGGGGTATTTATTTTGCAGCTTGGTTCAACTAGTGGTTATGTTGCAGTAAAATTCTGATAGATAAAAGGTTGGAGTGATATATGGAGGATATCAAGGAGGATTTTTAGGAGTGGATTGTGGAGAGAAATGAGGAGTTTGAGTTGTAGAAGGATGTGCCAATTGGTATGTTGGTGTATGGGAAATTCGACTAGGAGATTTCTCCTCTCATTTTGGGTCAATTTTTGGTCATTTTTCTTTTGATCGGTTGCTCTAAATACTTAAGTACTGAAATAGTTTTCTATTCTCCGTTTTGGTTGTTGAAGTTTTGTCGAATTGACCATTTGGGGAAAACTGGTTAGAATTGTCGAATTCACTTTTCAATATTTGTCAAATCATCTTTCTTCTTCCATTCTTTCTACTTCTTTGTTTCTCAAAACCAAATAGTGCTTCTCCCCTTCTTCTCTAACTCTTTTCCTTTTGGACTCTCTTCTAAGCTGAATCTTCTCCCCACCTTTCTTCACTTACTTCTCTGCTTCCCATTCCTTCACAATCCTAGCCGAACACATCTTAGGCCTTTCAAGTACTTTCATTTTATCATCTCCTCTCTCTATTGTGCTCGGCCGAATACACCTATTTTTTTATCTAACCGATTCTATCATCACTCTTTCCTTTGGTATTAAGCCAAATACTTCTTTCTCCTTTTGATTTTCTTGTTGTCGATTGTGTTCCTCAGGTCCTAGAATTCCAAAAGGAGTGAAGGAGTACTCAAGAAATACTGAAGCATTTCAAAATGTTCCTATTGTCATTCGTCTGAAGGTAACCCTATTGCTATTATTGTGCTCAATTTAGAGTGTGTTGGTTGTATATTTTATTGTGGTTGAATATTACTTTCCTTTACCTAGGGGTTTTGTGAGTATGATCAACCTTTGGGTTTAAACAATCGTGGTTAAGATGAGTGCACTTGTAACACAGATATTCGGCAAGCAATAGGTGATTGTTTTCAACCAGCGATCTAAGGGGAATAATTGCTTAACTTTCAATGGGTGAAGAGGGTGCTAGTAATAAAGTGATGGCAAAGGTACTGGCTGAGTTTGAGCGTGCAGCCTCCACTCCCAAGTTTAAGCGGCGTAAGGTGTCGGCTGTTCGGATTTTTTGCCAGGATGCGAAAGGGTGGCTACACCAAGCTCAAGATCAAGTAAGCAAATCACAGTAGACCGGTCTAGTCAAGGTTTTGGTGTGCGTGGATTTCTAGTACTCTACGTAATCAGGTGTGTAACTGTACACCGTAAATCGTTACTATCGTAAAGCCAAAAGTGTGTGTAATCACACTGTCTCTACTGCAAATCGGAAAAAGCCGAAAAGCCAAAAACATGACGATTGAGGCCATATGGGCGTGTGAAAGCTCGTGTGGTAAACTAAGCCCACAATTATGCACGATTGACTGTTGAGGCCAGTACGAGCGTTCTCATGCTCTTGGGTCGTTATGGGCCTCGTTGGGCTGAAATGGGCCGTGTGGGCCCAATGGGCTCGTGGGCACCACACGGATAGAATCTACGTTAAGTGGCAAATACTGGACTAGGCTATGTAGTTCACATAGTCATGTTTGAATTTGGGCTAAATGGGCCACACGAGCGTGTGGGCCCACTTGGGCCGAATAGAGGCCTTCCTTTTGTTAAAGCTAATTTGTTTTACTGTATTCGATATTTATGTTTGTTTAAATAATTATTTGACTCACACTAAGCTTTTTTTAAGCTCACCCTCCAATAGAATTTAACTTTCAAGTAAACCTCGAAATTAGGACCAGACTCGGTATTCGGAGAATCTCCTTGGACCTCAAACTATTTTTAATAAGTATTAATCAGTCTCTATTGGTTTTGGTTTTGGTTTTGGTGACTTTTAGTTTGTGGCTTGGTAACTTTTCTTATGGGATTTTTGCGTGCATGGATTACTCAAGCATAATAATCGGATAACACATGATACCGGGCTTACTTAAAATTTGATATTGTTCCCTAGTTTTCGCTACATTGCAAAGGAACCATTTTTGAAAAATAAATCTATAAGGCAACTAAGTTTCTAAAATGACTTGAAAAATGATTTTGTCGCTGCATTAGTTTAACGTCAAGTTTTTAAAAAAAACGATAAGCAAACGGTTTTTCTAAAACAACACTATCAAAAATAAAATGAATCCTAAGTATACACGAGCTAATAAATGAATGCTTTTAAGCTAACTCAAAATACAACCAATGGCAAATCTAAAAGGGGGCTAGCATGGACCCCGGCCCCCTAAAATGTAAAATTGTTATTTAAGCTCTTAAATTTTTTTTAAAATTTTAAATTAGTAAAGGTAAAATTATACTTTGGCCCCCCTAAAATTATAAAAATTTGATTTAATCCTTTAAAAATTATAAAGATATAGACTATAAAAAATTAAAATTTCATTCGGCCCCCCTAAAAGATTGTTCTGGCTTCGCCCCTGAGTACAACTACGGTTTCCTCTAAAATGAGTTTACTTAAGGTCTCCAAAAGTAACGTAAGTTAGTTTAGTCATTTCTGTGGCTAATGTAGCCTTCTCAATCTAGCCATAACATTTAGGTCAGGTTAGAAAGTTACAAGCTCACCCTTAATGATACTTGAATCACATCCATATTGTCATTGAGGGCCTCTGCCACTTGGTCCTTAAGCTAATCTTGCCTTAATTCCAGCTCTGTGGCACGCCCATCAACTTCCTAGAGGTTATCCTTTACATCACATGTGGAGCCTTCAAGTTTGGCCACTCTACCATCTAAAATTGATAGCATATCCCTTGATGGACTTGCTTCCCTCCCACGGGTCTCCATTGACTCTTGCTCTTCTACTCCTTTCAACATCTCAACCAGTACTTTTGAACTCTAGCTCTGATACCAACTGTCATGAAGCTAGAAATTTAGTTTCAAAATTCGTGCAGCTTTTGGTGATTTTTTCGCTTCAAATTTATCTAAGTCAACCTAGCTCTCAAAAAATTAGCCAAAAAATATAGCAAAAGCAACTCAAAACGAAAAAAAAAAAAGCAACAAGAGAGTTGTAAAGCCACAATAAGTAATGGACACAAGTATTTGAGTAAATGCTCTCAATATATTCTTAACTCAAGAATAACTTAATATAATGGGATGATACAAATGAAGGGGGAGGCCTCTATTTATAGTTGAGCTCCCCCAAAATCAACGATACAGATTGAGTTACACCGACGGTCAATATTAGAGCCTGTTTGCAATTAAGAGTCCTAAGGGATTTAAACTCTATACAATCTTACCCCTTTAGGATTTTCCCTATTTACCTAGTAATTCTAGCTTGACTAAAGTGTTTTACTGGGCCACCAAGGCTTCAAGTAGATGGGCTTCTCCATGGATTTCATGAGTCGAGTTAGTTTAAGCGGGTCAAATGAGTCTCATTTAATTAGTTGACCTCTATGGGGTGTTCTGTACACAATGATTACGAGTTTTGATTCACAGCCCATAACACTCGCATGTTCATGTACCAAAGGAGGACTATCACTTGAAATCAAACACCAAAGTGAGCAAGTAGAAAGATAATCAAGTGTGCATCATAACATAAATCAAGTTTCCATCCCAAGTGTTAATGTATTTGGAATTAAATTTTTACAATACCTATAATAATTCGTAATCTAAGCTCTCAAGGTATGAATTAAAAGTATATTTTTAAAATTACTTTATAAAATTTTTATGTTTATGGCACACAAAATTAGTCAAAATCCTTAACTTTCACATCTTTCCCAATTGTTATTATAAAATGATAAAAGCAAGCAATGTTCTTAAGTGATAATAAGTTATGGAATCTTTATTGTTTATGAAGGAATATCCTTTTGGAATGGATTGAAAGTTTTCATCACATACACGCAAATCCTCTTATGGCTTCAATTTGTCAAATGGATAGTATTGATTTTGGATAATAATTTTCATAAAATTATGATTTGGAGAAATTTTTTTAAATGTTAAAGTTAAACTCTTTTTTCTAACTCAATTAAACATAGGGTTCCTTGGCAGTGTTTTAATAACAAGTGTGGTGAGGATGCTAATACATTTTTCACGTCTAATCTTATTTCCAAAGTCGAATTTTGTTTTCATTAACCAAAATATGTTTTAATGAATTTTAATTGATTCTAAAACTTTATTAAAGTTAAAAAATTCTAAGTGACCAATCACACTTATACATATAAAGATCGACGGAAAATATCAATTTTTTTTTTGCAAAATTCAAGTCCAAAAACCATTACAACATCCAACATTAAGAAGTAAAAGTTTAATTTTCTGAACAAATAAAGTAAAAGTTTAGTATTATTCGCTAGAAAAGAATAGGGTAAGCTATCAGAATAGTCACTTTTGTTTGCCTCAGATTACATTTTAGTCATTTATGTTTGAAATGTTATGTTTTAGTCACTTACATTATCGTGTTGTAACATTTTAGTCACTGAGCCATTAATTGTTGTTAGCGGTATAACAGTAAGCTGACGTAACATGTTAAATCATAATTTCAAACGAAAATTTTAGGTTAAATTATACAATTGGTCTCTATATTTTTTCCATTTTGAGCAATTTTTTTTATGTTCTTTTGACTCTTTTTTTTCCATTCTCTTCTGCCTCTCCTTTTGTTTTCCTCCCTTCAATTATTTATGTCAGCAACTGGCAATGACTGGTTGGTTCGAAAAAAAATGAACAATGAAATAGAGCAGCTTAAGATAGCATACTCAGGTGCATGATAGCCAAAGGTTCCCAAAACACGAGTCGAATGAAGACGAGCAACCATGTTGGAAGCCTAGTTTAAGAGCTCAAAATCTGTAATCTTTGCTTTGAAGTCTTCAAAAAGAAGGACATTGCTAGATCTGATATCTCTGTGGATAATCAAAGGTTGAACCTTCTCATGCAAATATTCCAAGCCTCTTACCGCATCAACCGCAATTCTTACCCTCTGCATCCAATCAAGAACCAAACCCGGTTGAGCCCCTTGAACTCCCTTCCTTCCTATGATTCCTAAAAGCAAGAAACAAAAAATGTCAAACTAAAATAGCTTAACTTATATGCACGGATGTTTTAACAAATGGAAAATATAGAAAAGTTATATTAAGAGAATTGGAGAAAGGAGGAAAACAGAAGGAGAAGCAGAAGCTAATGGAAAATAAAGAAAACAAAAGTTAAAAGAACATAAAAGAAAAAAAATTGCTTAAAAAATATAAGGACCAATTGTATAATTTAACGTAAAACTTTTATTTAAAATGATGATTCAACATGCCACGTTAGCAAAAATTAACAACTCAGTGGCTAAAATGTTACAACACGATAACGTAAGTGACTAAAATGTAATATGAGTTAAACAAAAGTGAGTATTTTAATGGTTTACCCAAAAGAATATTGAAATTAAGAGCGACTTATGATCAGGTTGTTCCTTTTGTTTTCCTCCCTTTAATTCTTTTGTATTTGAAAATATTTAGAAAAAAAAATAAGTTTAAAAATGGGTTTGAATAAAAAAAATTTGTTTATTTAAAATATAGGTTGGGCTTGGACTTCAACATATAAGGTCCGAGTTGAAGTCCGAGCATAACCTGACTTTTTTTCAATTTTATAACATGTTTTTCTTTAATTTTATATTTTATTATATATTATGTAACTTATATATTATAAAAATTAAATTTGTAACATTGTAATGTAGCTATTTAAAGTATGTTGATTTCAAATTTTAATATAAAAATATATGAAATAAATAAATATTAAATAAAAATAACATATTTTAAATAAAATAAAATAAATCTTTGAGTTAACCATTTATTACAAATTTAGAAAAATTTAGAAAAAGGAAAAAAAAACTCATATTTTAGAAAACTCAACGAAAAAAAAAACTTGAAATCAGCAAGAAAAGAAACGTTCTCTTTATCTCCAATCAACAACTCCAAGTATAGATTACAAGAGAAAACTCAACAATCCAATGAATGAAACACAAGTAAAAACCAGAATCTGTAATGTTAGAGGACTGCTAAATTTGCTTCCTGATGAAGGAGAAGATGATGGAGGATCAACATCAGATCCAGGAGGAGCAGTAAAATCCGTAACATTTTCCCTGGAACAAGTATAGTTGCATCTACTTGAACGAACAATTCTATAAACGCCATTACTGGTCAATATGAAGATGTCTTTCTTATTATCCAGCCCAAAGGAGAATATAAACCCTAATGCTGGAGATGTTAACTCAGGTTCAGCATTGCATTGGATAGGGGAGTCTTGGGCACATTTAACAGCAAGTTGATCTGTTGTGAAGTTTCCACTGCCTTTGGGGTTTTCAAAACCTGCCCAAATAACATCAGCATACAAATCTGCATACAGATATCTGCAACCATGGTTTATAAGTTATTAGACCATGGTAATTGGCATGTTATTGTGGACAATGTGTAAGGTCTTTCTTGTCAACTGACTCACCTTCCATACAAGCATGGATCAGTCATAGATCGGTAGAAATAACCACCACTGATCGATGCCGATCCTTCAGCTTTGTTTAAAGAAGAATGGTTGTATCCCATAACTGGGAAAATTGCATTTATGGGGTTTGAAGAATTATTAGCCTCAGAATAGTTTGATAAATTGTATAACAAAGGTCCTTCATAAACTCTCCAACCATAGTTTCCTCCCTTTGTCACTATATCCACTTCTTCATATTGGTCCTGCATAAGATCAATGATCTATGCATCACTAACATGGTTATATAAATCGTGTATGTTTTTCCGGCACTTCATTTTTCTTGAAGTACTCATATCCGAACATGTATGCAACATTAATTAAGCTCCATTGGAAAACTTAACCTGACCAACATCTGCACATAGGAAGTAAGAAGGCCTCTCAGAATCAAAACTACATCTCCAAGGATTTCTAAATCCCATGGCCCAAATTTCTGGAAGCAATTCATGGTCTTCATAAAATGGATTGTCTTTAGGAATTGAATAATTTCCCCATAGATCAAATTCACTGATATCTTTTGCACCTGCAGAGTTGAAAAATATTGGTACAACATCAAATAATACCTTGTCTGAAAATTCTGGTTCTGGTAAGGGGAAATTTCATGGCAATACTTAACTGGGTATGGTATCTATGTCAAGCCTCATAATCTTTCCAAGCAAAGATCTCTTGTTTTGTGAAAAGTTATAAGGGTCACCACTGCCTCCACCATCTCCCATCATAAAATACAAATATCCATCTTTAGGTCCGAAGAGAATCTGACCACCATGTTGGGAAGTGAATGGTAGTCCCATGGTAAGTATTCTTCTGACTTCTACCGGTCTAATTTGACTAACCTTAAATCAAAAACCAGATTGAATGAGAACGAAACTTGACTCTATATCATGATAAATGACTGTTACAAGCAGAGTTTTTTTACCAAGGAAAGATTCAATGTGGTACTGTTGGTTGTGAATTCTGTTATAACACTGTGATATTGGCATGGTCGAGCCCCATTGTCTGAACTTAACTCTGAAGGATCACATCCTATATCACTGTTACATGAACATCTTCCTGAACATCCTGGCCATTGAACCTTATCACAGTTAAACGAAGCGAAGAATCGGCCGTTTTGTTGAAAGTTCGGATGAAACGCAATTCCCAACAATCCAAGCGCAGCATCAGCATGTACTTCATCAGTCAAATCTAGAAACGGATTCGACTCATCAATGCCTAATGTTTCTCCTGATCCTTGCTCAGGAACCATTGCCAACCATAATTTTCCGGCTTGGTTAGACAAAAAGACACGGTTCGAACCGTCGGGATGAGCCACCATGTTAAGGTAGGATCCATTCCCTATTTTCTCAAGACAGATACCACTAGGAGGACTAATATTTTCAGAACTGTTTAGCAGAACTGGACCTCCATTAAAACATGTTGCTCCATCATCAGAAGCTCCACCAAATTCATCACAGAAAGCACCCTTAGATTGCCATAACTCAGTCAGCTTCGAAGTCGAATTAATTTGTATACCACCTTTAGCTTGCAGTGCAAAAGGAGAATTTATGATTGATACGTTATGGCATTTATCCCAAACTTCTGCACAGTAATCAACTTTGGCTTGTTGTGACTGGCTTGACCTTGTTGAAATAGATGAGTTGCAAAGAACAGGAACTGTTCTTTGTGCAGAATCGATTCGATATAGCTCCGCCGAAAATTGGTCACATCTCTGCAATCACATAACATTTAGACCAGTTCATATTATCATCTATTACAAAGACTTTAAGTGGCACCCTTACCGAGCAGAGTATCGATTTAAGGACCGAAGCACAAGCAGAAACAGAGACATTCATTGACTTGAACTGATTCCTCAATTTCAGATCCTCAGTGGCATTACAACAAACACTTCCATTGTACTGACAAAAGGAAAGAGGGGTCTTAGAAGTAAAGGGTGCTCCTGTTTCAACAAAAAAAGATCACCAAATTGAAATGTAGTATTACAGCTATTTCAATGAAGAAAGGGTCTTTATAAGCAACCAAATAGAACATTTTCTTTTCATAAAATGAATCAAAAGACACCTACTGAAGTTTGTACACAAGGGATGTGAAGAACAACGATGGCTAAGCAGAAGATTCAGGCAAGAAATGATGAAGATTAGAGTTAGAACACCAGCCATCATCTCTTAGAAACAAACTTTGAACATGCATAAACTCAAGAATTACCCTGTAAAATCAATTCTAAGTTTGACAAAATGGGTTATTTTTGTAACACTCAAATTCAAGTGTTCTTTTTTTTATTGGATTATACCAATTCAGCCTCTAATTTCCTGTCTGCCATGGTTGACTTTCCTTGTTTGCTTGAATATGGAATGTAAACAAGAGCATGGGAACATAAACTCAAGCTGACCTATTCTAAAATATATAAACAACAAAAAACTAATAACAATAACAAGTTGATTTCATCATTGATATGGTTTTGAGTAAAAGAGAAGAAATAAAAGTAAAGTCAAACACTCCAACTCAAAGAAAGTTAGACTTGATTTTACCTTGCAAGAGACTGACTTCAAACATAGAACTTCAACAAGTGGTTGTAAAAGTAGATTTTCTGCTGACAATCTACAATGTTGCACTGTTTATTTTATAAGGGGAAGGGGTAGATTTTTTAGGAAACGATGTTGAAATTGGTATTGACCAAAGATTTGATGTCAAATCCTTTACCATGTATTAATAAAACTTTTAATTAACCACTTAACTAAAGTTACATACTAATATTATTAAAGATTTTAATTTTATTATACACACTTTATTACCTTTACTCAAGCTAAACTATTTATTTCATTAGTTATCGTATGTTATTTTAAACGCATGTTCGTGTTCTGAATTTGTAATTCCCACACGCATACGCTTGGTGATAAAATTTTTAATTTTTATTAAATTTTAAAATGTTAGAATTTCTTTTTTTTTTTTTATAAAAAACCTACTAATTCCCCTAAGTCAATACCTCATAAAAGTCAAATCTCAATAGTCAAACAGAACCAAGTCCACTTTTACCCTTTGAAAATCATCTAATCTCACTCTCATCATCCATGATGAAGAAATCTCACCAGTCATTCTATTTCTATATATGAAAGCATCAACACATTTAGCTATAACAAGTTGAATATTTACGAAAAAACCTCCTTCATCCGTACCAATTCCTCATCTCCCACTAACCAAATCTTTATTAAAAACTTTTGGTTAAACTAAAATTTAAATTTAAATCTCTATCCTTTAATTTATTACAATTCAGTCCATTTTAATATTATTAATTAATCTAAATTGTTAATTATTTTCATTTGAATATTTTCAGAAGCAGTTTTAAGCATTTAAATCACGTGTACTTTTTATTGAATTTAAGATTCATATGATTTTTAGAATATTTTTATAAAATTTCCTCAATGTTAAAATTCTTGATTAAATAATAATATTATAAAAGTGAGAATATCAAATTAAACTTTAAATTTTGACATAGTTGAGGAACCAAAACTCCATAATATAACTGAAAAGTTAACATTCTACTTAGTATTAAAGAAAAAATTCCCACTTTCCCAAATCTATTTGCTTTTATAATTAGTCCTTGATTTCATAAATCAACTCATATTGCCATATGAATGCTGAAATTTTTAAGTTAATAAATAAATTATGGGACTGTCATGTATATATTTCTTAATCATATGAACTGTAACGGGTATAAATCATCTAATCATTTTGGTAAGATGGTAAAATCTAAAATTCAATCAATGATGGATGAAATTATATAATTATTTCATATACATATCTATGCTTTGAACTCTAGCATTTGGTCCATTGGTCTTGGTGTTCACCTCCGAATCCTCGTCATGAGTTCAACTAGTCATAAGAATCGCTTCTGTGTGTTGTGTGCGTATGTGATACTTAAGGATCTCATAAAGGGGTGAAACAAAAAATGTTACTTGAAAGGATAGAGATGAATAATAAATTTTGTATTAATTTATAATTTTATAAATTTAAAAAGATTAAGGGGTAAATTCACCCTTTTGAAAGGGTCGTTTGTCCATGCCTTGGACTCACATAACCATATGATTATCAAATCTAATTTTTCAGTAAAAGTATCATAGAGGTTTTTATATCAGGAATCAAATTGTATTTGCTTTCTTTATTTTAAAAAATAGATAAATTAGTTCTTGTACATTAAATCAATGAGCAAACTGACCTTTCTGTTAAGGTTTTCATCCATTTTTACTATTAAAAGTTAATTTGTGTCTGTCAGCATAAGGTACACATGGCATATGACATGTAATTGTTTGATCAATCATGCCAGTTTTTAATAGTAAAAATGGATAAAAATTTTAATATAAAGGATTAGTTTGCTCTTTAATCTAACGAACAGAGACTAATTTATCTTTTGTTTTAATAAATAAAATAAAATACAATCGACTCTATCATAAAGACCTTCACAATACTTTTACCCTAGTTTCTCCTATTAGTTATAGTTTCATACCACATGTCATTATTTATTCACTATATGGTCAGTTTTAGTAAAAGAGTAAAATGCAATCTCACGTTTAGTATAAGAGCTTTCATAATACCGGGCCTTCAAAAAAAAAAATAATCGAGTAATTGTTAATTTTATTAAATTTAAGATTCATATAATTTTTAGAATATTTTTTATAAAATTTTCTCAAACACCTTATGTTAAAATTCTTGATTAAATAATAATATTATAAAAGTAAAAATATCAAATTTGTTGAGTAATTACCAAATTTGTTGAGTAATTTTCTGCATGTCTCATTAAAGAAAACATTCGGGTATTTATACATATTATTATTGTTCATGATTTGACTCCACTGTTCATGATTTAACCTCACTACTTCTAGAACTGACACTCTAAGTAGACCTCAGACATGTCGGACACGTGTATCGTTTTAGGTCACTTGTTGGAGTTCGCAGTCCCCTCCATGCGAACTCTTTGAGTGTGTGCAAGCTGGAACCACGAACTCCATTCGACTCCTGCGAACTAACACCGCGAGCTCTCCTAAATGTCCTCTCGTTGTACATCTCTTGTGTACATCTGATCGAGTCACAGGCAGACGACCCGAAGCTTATCTAGTTCTCGAGTCGGTAACTATTATTGTATAACAAAATTAAACTTTAAATTTTGACATAGTTAGAGTAACGAAAACTCCATAAAGGCAACATTCTATTTCGTATTAAAGAAAAAAATTTCCACTTTCCCAAATCTATTTGCTTTTATAAATAGTCCTTGAATGCTGAAATTTTTAAGTTCATAAATAAATTATGGGACTGTCATGTATATATATATATATATTCTTAATGGGTATAAAGCATCTATTCATTTTGGTAACATGGTAAAATCTAAAACTCAATTAATAGTGGATGAAATTATATATTTATTTCATATACATATAACCTTGAACTCTAACATTTGGTCTATTGATTTTGGGTTGACTTTCGAACCATCGTCATGAATTCAAGTAGTTACAAGAATCGTGTATGTGATAATTAAGTATCTCATAAAGGGTGAAACCAAAAGGTTACTTAAAAGGGATAGAAATGAGTAATAAATTTTGGATGAATTAAAGTGCAGTTTTAACATTTTATTAATTTATAATTTATATTTTATATTTTATATTTTATAATTTTATAAATTTAAAAGATTAAACCTTTTGAAAGGGTCTCTTGTCCATGCCTTGGACTCACATAACAATATGATTTTCGAATTTATTTTTTCAGTAAAAGTATCATAGAAGTTTTTATATTAGGAGTCGATTTCTATTTCATTCTTTTATTTAAAAAATAGATAAATTAGTCCTTATACATTAAATTAAAGAGCAAATTGATCTTTTGTTAAGTTTTTCATCTATTTTTACTATTAAAAGCTAGTTTGTGTTCATCAGCATAAAGTACACATGACATATTATATGTATTTGTTTGGTCAATTATGTTAGTTTTAATAATAAAATTGAATGAAATTTTTAACATAAAACATCAATTTACTCTTTAATTTAATGTACAATGATTAATTTATATTTTTAATAAAAAGACAATATTTTACCCTAATTAATCCTATTATTTGTAGTTTCAAAAACAAAAGTATCAACTTGCTATGATGAAAACATTCTTAGAAAAAAAATAGTACCAACTTGGTAATAACTATTGTTAGGATCAATTCGATTAAGTAACAAGTAAAAAAAATAGCAGAATAGATTGAGAAATTGAACACACAAATTTAACGTGTAAAAACACCTCCAAAGAGGATAAAAAACCACAGGTAAAGATAATTTTACTATAATGGCAAAAGAACAAAGAGTACAAAAGATGACGATAAAAACTAAACCTCAAAAACCCGAAAACAAAGAACCCTCAAAACGTAAACACAAAATTCTTTAAATATGTTATGAGTTCTAATCTCTAATGGGTGTATTTTCTAAGGTTGTCATAGGTTAAATAATAATAAAATAATCTAAACAAATCAGAGTTTGATTGAAACAAGTAAACAAAGTTTAACTAAAAGATTATTTCTCAAATTTGACTGAAATGGGAGTCATACTTAACAAATCTCCACCTTGACTCATATTTCCACAATGCCATCTTTGCCAAAACCGCCACGAGCCTATCTTGAACTATGTAGGGAACTAATTGAGTCGAATCTGTACTTAGAAATTTGAAGACTTCTAGCCTTCGACTTGTACACTGCCAAATTAAAACTAACTCGAGTTTGATTTTTACGAACACAGTACCCTAACTTTTCAAAACCTGCATCCTAAAGAGAACCTCTATTCAACGAAACGGTCATACATTTTTCCCTCCTATGTCCAAGTTGCCTCCGCTCCAAATGAGTTGACTTTGACTCCGTAACGGATGAGGGACGTTCGATTTCACTGGCCACTGTAGAACCTTCCAGAATATAAAGACTGTCGGTTCTTTTACCTTTTAACAAAATAAGATCTCCACGAGATAATTTTATGGCGAACGACTCGATGTTGATTCTGCATCCTTTCAAGTCTAAAATACTCAAGGAGATGAGATTCTTTCGTAAATCAAGTACATACCTAACATCTAAGAGTGTCCTAATCGTCCCATCGTGTATTCTAATTTTAACAGTACCAATATCGATTACCTTACTAGATAAATCGTTTCTCATGCGCACAACTCCACCGTCAACCGAACTGTATGTGGAGAACCATTCTCTATTAGGACACATGTGGAAAGAACACCCCAAATCTAGGATCTACTCAGATGTGAGCTTGGAGTTATCACTCGTTGACACTAACTAGAAATCATCACCACTTTCATCAGCCAAATTAGCACTAGCTACATTTTCCTCGTTACTCTCAGTAGTTCTTTTATTTCGCAGTTTATAACAATTTGCCTTGGCGTGACCTAACTTTTTACAACAGCGACACATTTTGTCTCATTTCTTTGATGCTACCAAAACGGAAGCTTGCCTATCTACCTTGCTATCCAAACCAAACTTATTGTCGAGTTTGTCTCTACTCAACAAATGACCCTTCACATCTTTGAACGAGAGTTTGTCTCTGCCATAAATCAAGGTCTCCCTGAAAGACTTGTATGAATGGGATAAAGAGCACAATAATAGCATAGTCTAATCTTCATCGTCAATATGAACCTCAACGTTCTTTAAATCATTTAAAAGAGTAATGAATTGACTAATGTGATCTCTAAGAAGCTCACCTTCGTTCATGCGAAACGTAAATGGACGTTGTTTCAACATTAAATGGCTAGCTAGAGACTTAGTCGCATAAAGAGTTTATAACCTTTTCACAAGGCGGATAAGGTCTTCTCCATCAATACCTCCTGCAATACCGTATTTCCAAGGCACAATTGGATTGCAAACAAGGCCTCTTCATCAATCTCTTCCCATTATATCTGATTTAGATTCTCAAGCTTTTTCCCAGTAACAACATTTTTCAAGCTGGTTTGAACTAGAATTGTCATCATCCGAACATGCTACAGATTGAAATTTGTCTCACCATCGAACTTTTCAATTTTAAACCTTGTTACTGTTATCTCTAAATGGGTTGATTTATGAAAATTGAACTAACTTTGATACCACTTGTCGGGATCGACCCGATTAAGCAACAAGTAAAAAAATAGAGAAATAAATTAAAATTTTGAACACACAAATTTAACATGGAAAAACACCTCCAAAGAGGATAAAAAACCACGAGCAAAGATAATTTTACTATAATGGCAAAAGAACGAAGATGACAAAAGATGAAGATAAAAACTAAACCCCGAAAACTCAAAAACAAAGAACCCTCAAAACGTAAATACAAAATTCTTTAAATGTGTTATGAGTTCTAATCTCTAATGGGTGTATTTTTTAAGTTTGTAAAAGAGCCTATTTATAGGCTAAATTCATAGGTAAAATAATAATAAAATAATCTAAACTAATCAGAATTTGATTGAAACAAATAAACAGAGTTTAACTAGAAGATTATTTCTCAAATTTGACTGAAATATGAGTCATATTTAACAACTATCAACTAAAGAAAAGGAAAGGAAAGAATAAATTATAGCACACACACTTTCCATTCTCAATCTCCTTTTAATTAATAACAAAATCAATGGAGTTCTTCAACATAGCTAAAGCAGTAAGACTCCGTAGTCACCTTGGCTAGTACCTACTCGCCGAAGAGGACGAGGAAACTGTCCGGCAAAGCCGAAACGACTCCTCCCAAGGCGCATGTTGGAAGGTTGAGCTCGTCCAAGGTGATAGCCACTTGATTCGTCTCAAGAGCATTTACAACAAGTACTTAACTGCAAGTGGTGAACCATTTTTGCTAGGCATGATTGGAAATAAAGTGTTGCAAACAATTCCGTTGTCAAAAAATGATGGTTTTACGGAATGGGAGTTGATTAACGATCAGTTCCGAGTGAAGTTTAGAGCAAGGAAAGGGCAACTCTTGAGAGCTAACGGCGGACCGCCACAGTGGAGGAAAGTAATGCATGATATCCCACATAGAACGGCTACACAAGATTGGTTCTTTGGGGTGTCGATTTGATTGAGATTTTGGAACCGGATTTGATAAATTTTTCTCACGATTCAGAGAGATTTCAACATTCAGATAAAGGATCTGCATCACTTATTACCCATAATTTCAAACATGCATTTGGGAGAGAGGCAAGGTTTCTATGATTTTTCTTCTTTTCATTGCTTAAATTTCATCAGCAGCAGCAGCATCATTTTCATCTTCATCATCACTATTATTATTTATTTGTTGTTACTATTTTAGATATTATCAAGTTTGTAATTATTTGATAAAATATCATGCAAACATTAAGACAAGTCAGCACCAATCAAAATAAATAAATTATAATAGAGGTTACTCTAACACTTAGCTTTTTTTATGAGAATTTTTTATCATCTATTTATGAAAATTATAAAATAATCATCTAATTATTTAATTTTATTTTTGTTAATCATCAGATGATTAACATAAAAATTGAAATACTCAAATATCAAAGATGGTTGAATGACTAAAAAATCATAATTGGGTAACTATTAATGCAGTTTACCTTAAAAATCGAAAACCTTAATTAATATCATTGTTATTACAATAATAAAGAGAATATAAGTTTGAATATATTCTTATAAGAATCTACATCAATAAAATATATAAAAAAATGAAGGGTAATTATTTCATACTTTGTTAGTGGAGTTTTATAAACTTCACAAGCGGATTAAGGATGTGACAAGTATTATATTTATTTATATAATTAAATCCTTTTTTTATTACATCTTATAATACACTTATCAAACCCTTAACTCGCTTGTAAAGTCTAAAAACTCTATTACGGATGAAATTTTTAGACTCCACAAATGAATTCACGATATAACAAATGTCACATTTATTTATATAATCAACGTAAACTATTTTGATTTCTATTATAGTAATTAAATTATTTTAGGACTCTCAAGAGTTCTCCCACATAAATTTGATAATTTTAGACATTTATAAAATTATAATCCGCATATTATTTTTTTACAATAAGAAAACAAAACTTAAAAATTAAACTACGCAGTCAAAATTAAAAGCAACATTAGCCTTATCACTCTCAAGAGTTTCTAATAGATTTAGGGTGGGTTTGAATAGGCGATTGGGTGCGGTGTGGTGCGGTGCGGTGCGTTTAGCTTACTTTTTGTCTTACGTTACAGTATCGGTACAGTATCTAATCTCACCGCCACTGCTGTTTTTACACTAACCGCAACCGCAAGTAAACGCACTGCCCATCCAAACCCACCCTTATAGGAGCTGTTGTCAAAACATTAACTCCCTATAAATCAGTAGATATCATCTTGACAATTCGATCTGGATTAAATTAATTTTTCTTAAAATATGTCTAACCACTCAATGCTCGATATTTCGTAACCGGTATATTTAATAAATAGAAAATTACATATTTAAACACAATTAATACATAACTATTTTAGCGGAATACAACATTTATAATTAAAAAAAATATTTAACTCTCGTTTTGGGAAACAAAGTAAAATCACAAAAACTCCCAAAATATCGGTTCCTCTTTGCTTCCATTATCAAACTCCATTAAATTTTCCTTTCCTCGAATTTTCCTGCCTTCAAACAGTTTCCGGTGTTAGCTGATATTAATCTAGATATTCAGGTAAAGAATAAAAATAAAATAAAATCGAAATCCCCTTTTTTTTTTTTTAAATCGTAGATTTTGTTTTGTTTGTAATTGTATTAGAGTGCTGCCATGGAAATCTTCGAAGAAGCAAGCATTGTTCGATTTCGTAGCATCCATGACAAATACTTGCTTGCAGAGGATGATGAGGAAACTGTTTCCCAAGAGCGAGGCGGAACTGTACGGAACGCGAGATGGACGGTGGAGTTCGTGCAGTTCAATTCCACCCATATTCGTCTTAAAAGCTGTTACGGTAAATACTTGACGGCTTCAAACATGCCGTTCCTATTGGGGATGACAGGGAAGAAAGTGTTGCAGACATTGCCAAAACGATTGGATTCTTCGGTTGAATGGGAACCTATTCAAGAAGGTTCCAGGGTTCGGCTAAAAACTCGTTACGGCCAATATTTACGAGCAAATGGTGGGATACCACCATGGAGGAACCACATTACACATGATACTCCTTATAGAACCTCACATCAAGATTGGATCCTTTGGCAAGTTGATATTTTAAGGTTTCGCCACCAAGATAAACTCCCTGCTCCACCTCCTCCTTTTCAAGTACAAGCTGATGGATTTGACAATTCTGATACTGGTTCACCTCCAACAATTTCACTTAGAGGCTCTAGAATGTCTAAAAATGAGGTGAGGTTGACATACAGTCCATCTAAGCTTGGGATGTCCTATTATTGATTGTAATTTTGTTGGGTTTTATATATATATATATATATATATATATGCAGGAAGATGACTCAGGAAATGGATCGCCAAAGGCATTTGAAGGAAGGATTATTAAGTATGAGGTAGTTGATGATAATGGTGATGTTGACCAAAATATTGGAGAGCGTAAATTCATATTTAAAGGGAATGGGGTTGATGATTTGAAGAAAGCATTGAAAGAAGAGAATGTTGTGAAGGAAGAGTTTTCTCTTTGTTCTCGTAACCCTTTGAATGGCAACCTTTATCCCCTTCGTTTGCAGCTTCCTCCCAACAATACCGCAATGCATGTTGTTCTGGTTCCTCTATCATCTAAAGGTAAGGAAATCTTTAATACGGATAGGGTAAATTAATCTCTATACATTAAATTAAAAGCGTTAGAAACTGATGCTTATACGTAAAATTCAATCTCAGAACTTCCACAGTACCACGCCATCAACAAAAAATAAAGAATCCGAGTAACTTAGTTGTTAATTTCTATAGACTAATAATTTCTGCTTCTTTTTTTACCAGTGGCAGATGATTTATGGCTTTGAAACATGTGAAGGAACTTTCAACTTGTACCTTAGCTTGTTGCTAGAAACTGCTAACAGCAATGGAATGAGGCAAATTCCAATTCTTTCATTCATTTAAAGCTAAAGGGTTTTTTCTTTTCTTTTAATTCTAGCCATGTTTTGTCATCTGCTTAATTGTTTCATTCAAAGGCTCATCTTTTTGCAGTTAGCAGAGATGTAGAAGAATTCCTTTTTGGACCATGTTTTTATGTGAGATTTGATTTGGAGGATCAATCGATTTACTCTGTAATGGGTTTGTTGCAGATTTGTATTTTATTCTTCCACACAGAAAAAACAATTCTAAACATCAACATTTTTCTTCCTAAATTCTCTTTAAAAGATTTTGCCAAATGCTGCCCAAATCATAATAAAATGATGGTTTCATAAAGCCATAGACAATGGAAATTCTTTTCATATGTTAGAATAAGAGATGAATAACAAAACATTATTATTAGTTACACGAAAGTAAAAATTTCAACCATAGCAATTGAGTCTTAACTCGATTGGTATCGGTATTGTTGTCAGTACAGGAGGATGTGAATTTGAGTGTACTGATACGCATTATAAGTATTTTCTGTATTTTTCTTTCTCTTGTAATTTGCTCTTCTTTAGTTTTCAGTTGTAAACTTACATATCCTCGTTTAGTAATCAAATCTTTAGTTCTATACTTTGATTTACTACAATTTATGGTGGGCAATGAGATTGGAATGGAGATCAAGTTGGGCTTCGATGGATGTTCATGAAGGAGGAGTTTTCTTCTTGAATGAGCAATGTCTAAACTCAATTTTGTTTTTCTTTACTACAATTTCTTAAATCCTGATATGGAGATCATGTTTGTGGATGTGCTTCATATGATTATGAGCTAAATTCATTTAAGTGATTGATTATTGCATGATATTGGCGTTAATGCACTGTGCAATTGATTTGATGAGCTTAATAACTTAGGCTTTACAAACCTTGGGTAAAAATTTAGATAGGAGAGGTTAAAAGGAAATTTTATTGGGTAAAATTAAATTAATTAAGTAGAACATCTAAAATCGAAAGGTACCACGAGAAGAGATCATAAGAGTTTTCCTTTTAATCGATTAAGATCGAGAGGAAATATCATTTAAGAGGGAGACATAGCATTAATATCAATGCCATTAACAATAGGAAGAACAACCGATCATTATTAGAATCTCATGAGAAGTTATTGGTTACAATAAATCATAGTTTTAAGATTTTAACAATCAAATTTAGTCATCTACTCATCATTGAATATGGATCACTTCAATAACTTTGACAGACTTTTGCATAACATAGAAATTCTTTAGTGTCCTTGTCTTCCTTGGATATGTTCATTGGAATGCTCACCTATATTTCATTGTAAAAAAAAAGAAAACTATATTGTAACTTGACCCGTAGTGTTTGCGGTAGAGATCTCATGCATGTTTATTGTTGAAAATTGTTGTTATTTGCATGATTTTGTGAAGTGCAATAGGACCTCGTCAAGTTTCTAGCACCATTTTCGGGTATCAAACCCGGGTCGTCCACATGACAAGCAAGAATACTCACTGCTATACCCACTATTTGATTTTTTTTTTTTCCTTTTATGGTCACCAGGTGTTAAAAGACTAATGGGAAATGTGGCAGGTTTTAAAATTAGCATAATAGTAACTTTAACCCTCAATATTTATGTATTGTGTCGATATGTCTTTTAAAAAGTTTAACCATCAACGTTTAAACATGGTGTAATTCGATCCTTTTTGTAGGTTTGCTTTTTCTTTAGGACCCTATCACCTAAAAAGCTAAAAAAACTCATTTTTATCAGCTAAATTTGATTTAAAATATACCAAAAATAAAAATACCAAAAACTAATATTTTACACATTTTTTTACTCTTTTCTCTTGATCTCTAGTTCTCCATCATTGGATTGAACACTAAAAGCTAGATGACTCGGCCTTCACCAGTTCACTTTTCAACAAGTTTATAAGATTCGCTTTTGAATATAGTTAGACATTGGTTCAACTCAACTGTTCTTGTTAATATCGTCGTCGGTTTTACTGTCTTCGACAAACACAAAGAGCCTCATCACTCGTTCAACTAACCCACTATTAAAAGGGAAATGCAAGTGCCTTTGAGATCAACTTCCAGAATGAGAGTCACAATAAACTTAACCGAGTTCAAGAAGTGGATAAACTAAACTGCTTGGAGACCTCATGAGTTCAAATAAAGCCATGAATTAACTCGCATTACCGATCAACAAGGCAACATCATTTGTTGGTAAATAGGAGTGATTAGAGTCCTGCCACTTCGTCCATTTGCAACGTTATTATTGGGTTTGACTCAATAGAAAATGTAAAACAACAAAAAGCAAAACAACCTAAATTTTGAAAAATAATCAATTCAATTCCTTCAAATCCACTTCATTAATTCAACCAAATTTTAAGTCTAACAACTTAAAAACACAATGAAGTTTTTATTTACTTCATCAATGGCAGCCAACTCAAGCTAACAAAAAAATGAGTTAATTGTCACTATGAAATATCAAGTTGTTAGCTATTTGAAGTATAAGTGATGTATTCAAGATAATTCAACTGAATAATAAACAGTTTTTTTTTGTAAAATATTTTTGCTTTTATTTCTAATTAGCACACTATGTATTGAGTTATATTATTGTGTAAAAATATGATAAAACTAGGTAATGTGCAGACGTTGAGAGTTAATTTTTTAAAATTTAGCATTAAATTGACACGAAATGTAAATTTTGACGGCTAAATTTATTATTATGCTAATTTTAAAAGCTTATCTTCATGTTAGCCATTTAAGGATTGATGACCAAAAAGCAAAAATCAAATAATTGGTTGATTATTTTATAACTTTTTATAATTAGGTGACAAAAAATAAACTTATTAGTAATTGGATGACTACACTGAAGTTTGCCCATATTTATATTAGATATCGGCTGATTTCTCTAGTATTTTTATCTTTTGTATAAAATCTAGAAAAAATTTGATGCTTATGATGGGATTTAAACCCAAAATATCAAACATACACTCTCTCAACTTTACCATTTCAACTTGAGGAACATCTACTTTTATGTGAGCTCTTATCAAATATATAGTATAATTATTTTCATGAGTATGCCATAATCTTATTGATAATATCGTCGAATGAGCTAATGTCACAATTTAAATTTCCTTTTACTCAAAGTTTAAACTATTTTTATCTTAATTTTGTGCATGTTGCATATGTGTTATTATTATTAGTTTCAAATCTTACATTTTATTATTTATCATATGTTAATTATAAACATTTACATGCGTTTTAAATACATGATTTCCACAGACATATACGTGTGATAAAATTTCTAATATAGTTTTACATGTTTGAAATTGTAATGGTTATATTTTAACATTTAAATCTTTCAAAACTTTATATAATATAGTTTATATATTCAAATTAAATTTTATAAACAAATTATATTAATCATTTAAATACATTTAAAATTTATATTTATATAATGAAATGCAATAAATTATATTTTAATATCTAAAATCTAACTTTTTTCCTTCTTAAAAAGTAGTTTTTAATATCAATAACACCATTTGCTTTTACTTATAGTTTACTATCTCTTTGTTGTTCAACACTTGCATATTACAATGGAATCTAAAGGAAGATTTCGAGATATATTTCAGACAACCTAAACTTGGAACAATGGTGTTTGGATTTCAGAAAATTTTCCAAATGATAGACGATGTTAGAGCAAGCTTATTGAGCTTAATTGACACCCAAATTTTATATCCTTAAAGGCTTCCACTAGACCCTTTAGCTCATAGGTGACACCCCAACATTCAAAAGCCCCAACCCAACCATGAGCCACCACCCCAGCACCACCACCCAAGCCTGGACCCGGTGCTTAACCCTCTTAAAGCACTGCAGCAAAACAGCTCAAATCAAGCCAATCCATGCCCTTTTAATCACCCAAGGCCTCCACCAAAACCCCTATATCATCAGCAAACTAATCACCTCCCTTACCTCTCTTTCAACTAGCCTTGGCCTCCACTACTCTTCCCTCATCTTTGACCAGCTTCAAAATCCTAACTTATATATCTACAATGCCCTCATTAAAGCTCACTCTAACAGCCCTCACCCTCGAACTTCCTTTCATTACTTCAATCTCCTCTTAAATGAAGAAACTTTAAGACCCGATTGCCAAACCTTTAGCTCGATTCTTGTTTCTTGTGCCAAAACTTGCTCTTTGATTTCAGGAAAGCAAATCCAAAACTGGGTATTTAAGAACGGAGTGTTTTCATCAGATTCTTATGTTCAAACAGGGGTTATTAGGCTTTACGTTGAAACCAAGCTGTGGGGTGATGCAAGGAAAGTGTTCGATGAAATTACTTTCGTTGATGTTGTTAAGTGGAATGTGGTTATGAGTGGGTTAATACGGTGTGGTTTAGGGACTCAAGCTTTGGGTTTGTTTAAGGAAATGTTGGTTGACGGTTTGGAGCCTGACGAGTTTTGTTTGACCACAGCTCTGACAGCTTGTGCACAAAGTGGGAATCTTTGGGAAGGGAGATGGATTCACGAGTATGTGAAGAAAAGGAAAAATCATTTGGGACTTGATGTGTTTACTGGAACAGCTCTTGTTGATATGTATGCAAAGTGTGGATGTTTAGACTTGGCCATGGAAGTTTTCCAAGGGATGACTAAAAGAAATGTATTTTCATGGGCAGCCATGATTGGAGGTTTTGCAGTTCATGGTCATGCAATGGAAGCCATTCATTATTTTGAAAAGATGCAAACTTATGGTGTTAGGCCTGATGGGGTTGTTCTTCTTAGCGTTTTAACTGCATGTAGGCATGCAGGCTTAGCTGAGGAAGGTTTATTTTTGTTGAATAACATGGAACATCAATATAAGATTATGCCCAAACATGAACATTATAGTTGTGTGGTGGACTTGCTTTGCAGGGTAGGTAGATTTGATGAAGCTCTAAAGCTCATAAAACTAATGCCTATGAAACCGCTCGCATCGGTCTGGGGCGCTTTATTGAATGGTTGTCGGATTCATAACAATGTTGAGCTAGCTGAGCTTGCTGTTAAAGAGCTTCTAGAGGTTGAAGATTGTGACAAGGATGAAGAAGATGCAGCTCTTGTGCAGCTATCCAACATTTACTTTAGTTCTCAGAAAAGTGAAGATGGTTATAGGATCCGTAGGATGATCGGTGATACAGGACTCAAGAAAGCACCAGGTTGCAGCATGATCGAGGTTGATGGTAGGACAACAGAATTCGTTTCCACAACAGAATTCGTTTCCGGTGATGTATCGCATCCACTCCATTTTCAAATACATGCTATACTGAGGCTACTCTTCCCTGAGGACCCTGACACCTTGTAGACTATATGGATCTCAGCAAATGGCAATAGTGTCTGCACATTGCAAATTGACAAACCTAAGAATTGCTTCCAACGATGTTGCCGATAAGGAGCTCTTTGTCTCTGTTGAGGGGAGGTTGGTCTCGACCCTCAACAGAAAGTATTGTTCTTATGTTGGGGTTTTGTCTCCCATACTCCGAAGAAAGCCCAAAAGGTTTCATAGAATTTTGGGAGCGCCTTAGTTGTTGGAGATACAACCTACAAGCTCACGGAAGAGGTGTCAATAATGTACTATTGTGCGTAATATTAATTATGTATATTGTGCCTACCGGGGTTCAAACCACCAACCAAGGCATCTATAGCCCTTGCAAGCTTGTAGGCCTTATTTTAATCAACCGAGGCGCTCCTTGAAGTACAAGAGACAAAACCCCGACACAAAAATAATATTTTCCGTTGAGGGTCTGGACCAACCTCCCCTCAACAGTCTCCCTTCTATCAGATTTGATAAAGATGGTAGCAATAAATTCTTTATTACAATGGAGCCAGCTGAGCCATTTCTTGTAATTTTTATCTAAGTGACCATTTCTTACCAACTATCAATAACTTTCTTGTTTGTGCTAACAATTTTGCACTGATTTATTTACAAAGCTAGTTCATTTTTTTTTTCTTTGAACAATGCAATGGCCATAGTTGTTTCTTATTTAACAGAAGTAAAATTGCAGTTCATGGTCTTTTAATCTGCTGGGAGTTGACATAGAGAGTTACAAATGACAGCAAAAACTTTGAAGAACATACTGAAACAATATGTTCTTCACCAAGAAACATGTTTGTGTTTACTAATGATATGATGAAAGGAAGAAATTTACTGGCAGAAATGTTTAATGTTGGAGTTTGGAGCACTTCCATTGGAAAATGGACTCTCCAACATTGTGATGATAGGGCCCAATAGGCTTTTCTTTGAATCATAATCCACATTTTTTCTTTTTAGTAATTTCAGTTGAAGTTCTATTTTGTACCAAAAGCTTACCTTCCGATGTTAACACAAAAACTCAAATTCTGGATCTTGAAACCACTTATTTTCTAATGTTTATGTTGACATGCATAATTACAAAAAGCATCAACGTATTGGTTATCTTCCCGGTAGATATGCTAAATATGACTACACTGGAAACTCGTCAACATAAATTTGCAATCATGGATGTGGGAATCAAGCAACAAAATCTTAGGAGAGTATATTTACTAGTAGATAGTTGTTGGTTTTTACTTAAATATTTGTTCAAAATATTTCCAAAAACAGTAAGCTTCGATGTCTTGGAGTACCGAAATTCCTAGGGGTTGTACTCATACTTGGCCCGAAGTACAAATTCTTGGGGTCGTGTACCGATATTTGCCTCTCTTGGTTCAAAATTTTAGCTACTGTTTGAGGAGGTACTAAAATTAGTGGTCTGAGTATCTATACTCAACTTAAAAGGTATCGATACTTAAGCTTGAGGTATCAATACCTAAGTCTAGATTTACAGAAAATATGCCAAAACTATGAAGCAAAACATGCATTAAAACATACCAAAATGTACTAGGCATAAACCCAACATTTTACCAACATATGTAATATCCAATAATACATCAAAACACATTTACAAATTAGCATACATCAACTTCTTGGAATCTACTGCGTTTAGTGTAGTTATTTTGATAATAATGTTTGTAATTTTTCAAATAGATTAGTTAGTAAAATTCCATGGTTAAAATTTTTATCTTTTATATTTTTATCCTCAATATTTTTTGTATGAAAAGCAAAATGCATATACAAATATTAGCTCATTGGTTACCTAACGTTTAACTAATATTACATTTTTTCATGTGATCAGGTTGTGATGTGAGAAGACAACTTATATTATTAGGTAATATAAATGGTTCATAGTCTGAAGAATCAAAATTGAGCAAATTGATTCAAGGGATTATTATGTTTTCTATCAAGTCCAATTGGGGATTCCTTGCCTTGGGTATCAAAATGAACTATTCCCCAAAAAATAGACATAAATGTGATTGTCTAGATTAACAATACAACGAAAATTTATCCTAAATCCATTTATGGATCCATTCACTTGTGACATTCATAGTGTAGCTTCCCTCAATCCTAAGTAAGTAATTGACTATATTTATGTAACTCGTATATTTTAATATATTAAAACACGAGTTCAATTGGTAATAGGGCAAAAAAACTACTATGTTGAGTATACAAAAAAAGGTATTCTCTCAATATTTTGTTTAATATTTTAAGTAAAAAATTATTTACAATAATGAAATTCATAATTCAATAAAGAGTAAATGGTATTCTCTCATTGACATTATATGGTTTACGAAAAAAGAAACGTGACAATGAGTCATTTGTTTGAGACTAATATTTTCGTTACTATTTGTCAATAATGATTTTTTTCATGGTGAAAGATACAACAATAACTATGAAATAAAACATATGATACATATGAAATAAATAAATGAATGTACTAAAATTTATATAAATCTATGCCAAATGTTTACATTGTAAGTATTTATAACCTATGGTCTACAAAATAAATACTAACTTCTAACTTTTATGGTACATGTTAGGAAAAATATGAACAAAAAGAATTATTTTTAATATTTTGAGAAGAGAGAAGGAACTAATAAAGAAATTAAAATTACATAAAAGAATACTTAATTTGAAAACTATAATTATTTAATATATAAGCAATAAAATATTTAAATATTTAATAAATGAGAATTTTATTTTATTTTCATGTATATTCATATATAAACTATTTAAAACAATATAATTAAACAATTAGTTTAATAAATTTAAAATTATATTTATAATAAGTTTCTTATTGAAAAAGCATAATAAGTTTTGAGGAAAAAATATTTTAATAATTATATTTTGCATAACTTTTATTAATAACTAAATCATTAAAGCTTAACCCCATACTTTGAAACACGGTCATATGTTATTTTCCTTGCATTCGTCAATCTTCGCCACATCTCTCCCAATTCAACTTTCTTTCTTCTTTATAAAAGTAAACCAAATAGTCAAAAGGAAGTTAGAAAAAGGTTTACAACTTTTTGGTATAAAGAATAGTATATAGTATATACTTTTGCAGTATATTTTTTTTATTCTATAAGTAGTTTTAAAAAATGATATGTACTTTATTGGCACCGATATTATTGTCAATACAGAAGGACGTAGGTTTGAGTATCTTTCTCTTTGTGGGTTGGAGAGAAGATATGTCTCTTTTAAACATTATGTCAAAAAAATATAGATATTTTTTTATATTTTTGTAAGATACTTGTCAATTACTGGTCTTACATATGAAGTCTAAAAACTCTCTATAAATAATTTGCCTAAATTCTCATATTAAAAATTTTATTAATAAACCTTAAAAATAATTACACAAATAAATTGACTGCAAATTAAGCTTTTAAGATTTAACATATAAAATGCGGTAAAGGAGAATATTGCAAGTTTTATTCTTCATTTATTTTTGGAAGGTTGAACCTTTCTTTTGGAAAAAAAAATAGCCGGCAGACTCTACCAAAATAAATTCAAAGTCACCTGTCAACAACCTCGGCCCAATCTCACCCACCTTTTCTACTCAGAATCTAATAAATTTATGAGAAATTATTTAATACATTTTCGGTGGAATTTTTAGATTTTACAAGTCCATTAGAGATTCACAAGTATTTTATAAAAATAAAATTTAAAAAATACATATTAATTTTTAAAATTACTTGGGAAATAAAAAAATTAGATTATCAGTGTACCAAATACTCATCCAAAATTTTTATGTATTTACTTTTTAAGTTTTAAGTTTAAGGGTGAAATCCAGTTATGCAAGTAAAATTTAATGTCCTGTTCAGTTACTAGTCTAATAATATAATAAAATACTTATATATATATATATATATATATATATATATATATATATATATTACAATAGTTAGATATATAATCTAGAAAAATGAGGAAAAGTTCGTAAACATTTTCAAAATAAGTAAAAAAAAGTTCTTTCTCTTTTCCTAAAACGAGTCATGTGAGTAATTAAAATTATAGATTGAAATTAGTTTGTTTCTAACTCATATACTAAAATAAATAATACTCCTACTAAATGTAACATAAGTATATTTATATGCTTTCATTTTAATAATTAATATTTTATTGATTCGATTGTTAAAGTTATTTATATGATTGTATTTATCATATATGTAAATTTTTTACTTGATACGATATCTATGTCATCCGTTCAAAATACTAACAGGTAAAATATTATTTTTAATATATATTTAATAGTTGAAATTATTTTATGTATCTTTCAAAAGCGAGTATTTTATAGGAAACAAATAAATAAATATGTTTAATTTGAGAAAATGTTTGGTACACTACCAGTAGAATTTAAAAATTATAAAGATATAGATTATTAAAATAGTGAAATTACATTTTACTATCATAAAAATATACAATTTAATTTACTTCAAATTTTCTAACTCTGCGACAGCATGAATATGACATCAAATGTGATGACTGACTCTTTAAAATATTAATCAAAAGTTATAAAAGTAAAGTTATAAAAGTGTATGTTTCAAATATATATATATATATAAAATTCAATGAACAAAATATATGCAACTAGTTTTTTTATGCGATACACGAGTTAATTGTATGTATTAATTAATTATTTTTATTATTTTTATTTTAAAAAATTAAAATACAATAATACATATATTTAAGTGTTAATATTTGATACTCGACAGTATGCTTTTTTTATTTCACAAATAATCTTAAAAATTAACACGTGTCTATTTTTAAAATATTAATTTTAATATTTTATTATACTTAATTCTAGTTGAAAATCAATATTTTAGTTAAGTAAAAAAAAGATAGTACAGCTAATATTAAAACCTGGAAAGTAGAAAAGTTGTAAGTGAAAATGAAAGATACATTTAACCTAATGGCTAAAAAGAAGATTGAAAACTTTGCAATCACTTTTAATAGGTAATCATTTATTAAATTTAATGATAATTAATAAACATTAATAGCACCAATGTCGTATGATTTAATTAACAAACATTAAACAAAATCAATCTAAAATATAAGACAATTTTACTAAAAAAAATGAAATTTCAACTCCCCATATTATAATAGTTTATATTAAATCAATTTCCATGATTTTTGCTAGTGTTTCGAATTTCGAATTTCGAGTTAATCGAATCAAATTATTCTAATTATTTGAGTCAACTCGAATAAGAAATTCGAGTTTCGAGTTCGAATCGAGTTAAATTTTACAATTCGAATAACTCGAATAATCCGAATAACAGATTGGTGTAAATACTCTTTTGGTCTCTGTCAAGTTTGAAGATGAGCAAATCGGTCTCTCTCGCTCAACAAAACTTACAAAAAATTCAAAATAAATTTTATAAAAATTCTGAAACTTATATTTTTTTAAAAATTATAAAAATTTCAAAAAATATATAAAGAAAGTTCAAAAATTAAAAATTTTCTAGAATAATAATTTTGGGACCTAAATAAGTTGATTAATTATTCAAGTTTATCATACTAAAGTATTTTTTTATTATTTTGCTTTGATTTTTAAAAAAATATATATGGTTTCAAATTTATATGCTTTAACATGGAATTAATTATATTGTAACAATATTTTAATTTGACATGTTTAATATTTTAATTTAACTTGAACAATTTCACTCAGCTCGATTTGAAAAAAAAATTCAAATCAAGTTAAGATGATAAAATAGGATTCGTTAATTTGATTAACTCGAAATTTTTTTACTCGATCCGATTGAACGCTCACCCTTAAAAGTAACACAATTCCAGCTCATGTCAAATAAATATATGACAAAAACTTTAATCGCCACTCTATTTAAATCAAGATTAATATTGCTGTTCTTAAAAAAGGGAAAGCAAAGTTCGAAATGAGAATCACCTTAATGTGGATTTCATATAAATATAAATTCAACACCTATAATTTAATATTTCTAAATACTATAAAAAAACTATTAATTGTTAAGTTATACTTATTAATAATTTGATAAATAAAATATTTGATAAATTGGAAAAATAAATAGAATTCAATTTAATAACTAAAATAAATATTTGATAAATAAAATTAATTATTAATATTTTTATAAAATACATAGATAGAATTCAAAAATGCGAAGAAAAATTGAACTCAAAATTAAATTGGAAAAACAGAAAAAAAACTATTTTAAAATTGTTCTATAAACCACTGTTTTAAATTGTAAAACAAATTGTTTTACACATGTTTTCTTTTAAATAAATATTAAACATTATCTTAATTGTAAAAGTGTATTAAACTTAAAAAATTGACAATACACGTGGCATTTATTTAGAGCCTCAAATGTCGTTATTTTAAACTACACGACGTCAACATTGTCATTGATCCTAGATCTTGTAATATATAATAAATTAATTTATTTATTAAATACGATGCACGAGTTAATTATACGTATTAATTGAATTGCACTTAATTATTTTTATGAATCTATTTAATTTTTATAATGATTCACTAATAATTTAATTACGAAATTAAACTATGTTGATGAGAATCGATGTAGAACTAATTGTAATTAAATCATATATTTATAATGGTTTAGAACTTTTTACTTGATTTTTATCAAATAAGTCACATTTCTTCTTTAATCTTGTTGAGATTTGACAACAAAAAACAATTTGGTTCTTTCTTAATCATGTTGTTTTCTATTTGTTTAAAATGTCATTTTTCGAATCCAAGAAAACTCATCATAATTATTTATTCTTCTTGACTTAAAAAAGCAATTTTCTCCATTATAAAATTGAAGAAAAAAGAGAGAAAAAAAAACACACGAGTCAATGGACGAAGTTGTCGTTAGAATTAAAGAGAAAAAAGAAAAAGGGAAAAAATAAACTAAAAATTTACCCAGCCCCACACGCCCAGAAGTCGCAAAAACTTAAATGCAGAGTAGTAAATAGCACACCTACACCGATCGTACATCTCGTACCTATAATAAAACGAAAATTTGATGTATCGGCAGAAAATGATGTGGTAAATTTTAATAATATGTAAATTTTAAAAGTTATTTATGATTTTAGGTTTTTTTAACATTTAGAGAAATAAATCAATCTTACATAAAGAAACAGAAAACATATATTGTAAAATGTGTTTTCAGCTGACGTTGCAAGAAAGTAGGATATGTTTTTTTTAACACATTAATTTTTTTTTTTTGTAACGAAGTAGTACCGTGAAGGAAGGGTGAAAAGAACCCCCGTCGAGGAGTGAAATAGAATATTAAACCGTAAGCTCCCAAGCAGTGGGAGGAGCCCAGGGCTCTGCCCGCGTGCCTGTTGAAGAATGAGCCGACGACTCATAGGTAGTGGCTTGGTTAAGGGAATCCGTCGGAGCCGTTGCGAAAGTGAGTCTTCATAGGGCAATTGTCACTGCTTATGGACCTGAACCTGGGTGATCTATCCATGACCAGGATGAAGCTTGGGTGAAACTAAGTGAAGGTCCGAATCAACTAATGTTGAATAATCAGCGGATGAGTTGTGGTTAAGGGTGAAATGCCACTCGAACCCAGAGCTAGCTGGTTCTCCTCGAAATGCGTTGAGGCGTAGCAGTTGACTAGACATCTACGGGTAAAAGCACTGTTTCAGTGCGGGCCGTGAGAGTGGTACCAAATCGAGGTAAACTCTGAATACTAGATATGACCTCAAAATAACAGGGTCGAGGTCGGCCAGTGAGACAATGGGGGATAAGCTTCATCATGAGAGATGGTTAAATGTTAGTAGTTTTTATCTTTAGAATCCGAATTTGATTCCTCTTCTACCCACATATGTATTTTTTATTCCATATTTTTTTAAACTTTTTTTAATTTTTAATTAATTATTTTAATTTGTTAATTTTTTTGGTTAGATAGTTAAATAATAGTGATTTCATCATTGAGTTCCAAGTTCAATTCCTCTTCTAAGCAGATTTGTATTTTTTATTCTATATTGTTTCAAGCCTTCTTTTATTTTTAATTAATAAATATATTGTTTTCAAGTTTTTATTTTAATTCATCTTTTAATTAATAAATATTTTATTTATAAAATCAAATAATTATTAAAAATATCATTACTTTTAGTAAATATAATTTTTATATGTGTAATATTTATTTTTCAATCCATATCATGAGCGTAGTAAATTTTAGTATTATATATTTTTGTATGCGTATTTCAAGTATTTCACATATAAAAATATTTAAAATATCATACCCACAATGTAGATGAAAAATAATGATATTTGAAATATTTTACATAAAAAATAATTATTTCATTTTATAATATTAGAAATCACCATACCCACAATATACATGGAGAAAATAAATATTTGACATATAAATATTATATATAAAGAAAAATATATCAAAAAATTAGTTGATGTTTTTAAAAAATAAAATATATTTAACATAATGATAAATATATAAAAATATATTTTTATTATATAATTATTAATTTATTTATATATATAAAACAACTCAGCTATATCAGACCGGAGTTGTTCGGTTACCGACCCACAGCTCCCAGATCTAGAATGGGGTCCAGCGACCCTATCCTCAACATAGCTTGGGACAGCGCATCGTCCCTAGCCAAACGGCTTTGAAACTCCGTCTCAGTAGAAGGCAAAACCGGTGTCTCACTCGTATCTAAATTTGGCATACTGCCCAGAGAGGAAGACTTAGCTCAAGCCCCCTACAGCCTCTACCACAGCCACGAATACCACGTCCGCGAATTCCACGAGTGCTCATTGTATAATTTGAATTTTATCTACATTATAAAATTTTATCTATCAGTTCTAGTATTTATTAGCAAATATTTTATGCATAAATTATCAGAAGTTTAGAGATGTTTTCACAAGTTTCAGTATCTAACTATTTCAGAAAGTACTAACTACAATGTTTTCAGAGTTTTCTAGCTAAGTTCAGAAATACTTACAGGATCGACGCCAGAGACTCGGTGTACCACATACTTCTTCAAATTATTCAAATTATTTGAAAACCAATTCTTTTTTAAATATAATTTTGGAACCCAAAATCCACAGCTGAGTTTTGTAATCTGACTCTGATACCACTAAATGTAACGTCTCAAACCCAGCCTAGACGCTATGGTCGAATTCGGATATGTCACAAAGAATGGGTTTTAAAAACAGAGTCGTTACGTAAAATCAATTCAACTTAATAACTCATATTCGTTTATATTCATTGTCGAAAACATTAATTAATTGGTTTATTTGTAAAAGCACTAGTTACAGCGGAAGTCTAACGAAATCATTATATTTTTAAAAGTCCAGTTCACATTTTCAGAAAATCCTTGTTTGAGTAAAACTGTCGTTTTCCTAAAACATTTTGTCAGACCATGCAAATAAGCAAGCAAACAAAACCAAAACCAACAGTTAAAAACCATACAGTCCAAAGAGTCCCAGAATTTACAAACTCTCAAATAAAACTGGAATTAAAAATAAAAACTATAAATTTACTAAGTAGAATAGTTCTCGATCAAGTGGTCACCGCTGAGCCTCTGCTGTACCGCTGAGCCTAGAGAAAATTTTAGAATTTTAGACCCACATGCCCGTGTGGGCCCACACGCCCAGATTGGCCTTACCCGTGTGGCCCACACGGCCTAGACCAAAACCCATACGCGTAATTTGGCCTAGCCAGTGTGGCCCACACGGCCACACTCACACCACCACACGGCTATGTCTTGCACATGGCTGCACTTTCGTCAGACACACGGCTGTGTCTCGTACACGGCAGGTCACAGACCCATGTGGCGTCGACAGTGAGTACTTTTAGCCTTCACCAAAACTCAGTTTTTTGAATTTTGGGAACACACCTGTTACGGTTTTGATGCAAAATCACTCCCGAGTCACACAGCACCTGAAATTAACCAATAAACCATCGAATTAGTCACTTAAATCGACACTAAAACGAACTACATCCAAAATAACAACATTTTAATCCACCAAAGTTCTTACCTTCGAACGAGTAACAGAGATTTCGCACAATTAAAGCACTGATTGGAAACCCTCAGCCCCTTGATATTCTCCTAAACACCAAACGTACTCTATTAACCAAAGATTCACTAACAACAACAGTAATCGCACCTACCAAACTTACCAGAAACGTACACTGAGTACCGAAATAGCGAGATATGAAAATTCAATAACATATATTAAAATAACACAAAATCACCGGCAAATAAAGGGAGGAGAAAACGGTAGAAAGCAAAAAGAAAAGAAATTAACTTCAGATTCTTTTTGGGGATTTTAGAAGGGAGAGGAATTTTTTTGAAAAAAAAATAAAATTAAAGATAATCATGAATCCATTAAATTCCTCCCCACTATCCCACTAACAACAACTTTCTCAGAATCCCAAAACATTCATGCTAATGTAAGGATTTGAACACAGGACCCCCAACACACTAACTCCCTTACCACTCGAACCAACAGGATCATTCTAAGATTAATTTATAGGTAATTTAATATAAGCCCACTCCACAAGGGTAAGGCTTGGATAAAAAATAACAAAATATGCCAAAAGTGGGATTTGAACCCAATACCTCATACACACACCCAAAACACTAAGGGTCTGTTTGATTGAAGGAATTAATTTTCCGGAAAATCATTTCCAACTTTTCCAGCGTTTGATTGGCGGAAAACATTTTCCATTTGGAAAATGAACTCCAAAACAAGGGAAAATGGGTTACATTTTAGGGAAAATGTCTTACCCTTTCAATTTCCATAAGACATTTTCCGTGCTCTCCTCTCTATCGCCTCCTTCATTCCTTCCTTCATTTCCGGTAGAAAATTGCTTCTATTTATCGATTTTCCAGTAACTTGTTTTTTTAATTATTCAATACTTGTTTTTTTAACACAATTACAAATAATTTATTTGATATTAATTTTTTTCCAATTTATAACGATTAATATTGTGGCTTAATAATTGAGTATTATTATAAATAAATCATTGCAATATATGTAAAAATAATTTAAAATATAAAAATTTATTAATATATATCAATATATGTAAAAACAATTTTTTTGAAAAATATTTCCAGGAAATCTGCCAAACAGCAGAAAATATTTTACACAGATTCAATCAAACACCAGAAAATATTTTCCAGTAAATCATTTTACAGAAAATTAAAACATTTTCCCGAAATTATTTTACGGAAAATATTTTACTGGCAATCAAACAGACCCTAAGCCACTAAAGCAAATACATATTTATCAGATATTTACAGAAATAGAAATAAATTTAACAGGGCGTTAGAGAAAAAACTGCAAATATCAATCCACGTGACGGTGCGCGAATGGCTGGCGTTGTCATGTTAGTAAAAAAAGTAATGACATTAAGCTCGGATACCAATATAGTGGATGAAAAAAAATTTCAGGTTCCAATCCAGGACAAAAGAACCATAATTACCAATATGGGCGAAGTGTACAAGTTCGAATACCAATTTTATATTTAACCCCATTGTATACTACTATAGATTTACTTTTTAAGTGTTATAAATTACATAATATATATAAAAATAACATAACATAAAACATTACTAACTTAAAAATGGGTTTGGGTAGGGTTGGGCTTGAGGCCTTAAATGTTCAAGCTTGAGCCCGACCCATGCTTTAAACGGGCCTAATTTTTTTCCCAAGCTCAATTTTTGGGCCTAATATTTTTGCTCAAATCCTATTAAGTTTTGGGTGGGTAGTTCGACGTATGAATAAGTCTATTCGTTGGGTTATCCCTCTTTAATATTTAACATATGCTCTTTATCATCATTTGTTGGTTATTGGTTGAGTTCATCATCATCATCTAAATTTGAATTTGCATCATTAAGATTATCAAGATCTTCTTCTTCCATGTGCTTTTCAAAGTATAGATCATCTCAACTCCCCATATGATGAAGTTATGAAATATATAATATGCTAGTTCAATCCAACCTTTTTTTTTTATGTTATACTAAGGTGATGTTTTTAATATGAGAAATATTTTTTAGAACAACAAATGTCTTTTCAATCGCATTATTGAAGCTTTGAATATTTCAAATTAAAGAGTTCGTGAGTTGTCTATGTTTCTTGTGTTTGGCACCGTTCTCTCTTATGGTATTATACTCCGTGATATGGTGCAATAAAACCTTTCGTCTTTGCATAATTGGTATCGACCTTATAATATTTAGATTCACAATCTAAATAGTCTATGACTTTAATTATAAAAACTTATATAAGCTTAATTTGGAGAAAGACTTATGTTAGATTATATCTATTTTATAATACTTAATTTAAGTAAAAATAATATAAATTTTATAATATATACCATTTATAAATAAGTTCTTATAAATTGTCCAATAACTTTCATAGAACTTCTTATAAGTAGTATAATTTTACATTTAGAAAATTATTTTTTATAAATAAGTTATAATAAAAAATTATGGTATTTTTTATAATAAATATATTATTTTATAATATATAGCATGAACTCGTAAATAAGTTATGCTCATACTTTTTGGTCATATTTTTTAAATAAATATAATATAACACTTTTATAACATGTAAATGATTTTATATAATAAACATTTTGCCATAAGTTTAGAAATTTTTTAAGATTTAAATAATATAATTTTTGTTATGACTTTATAAAATACATAAAATATTTTTATAAGATAAATTTTAAAGATTTATAATATAATTTTTTTGTTATAATCATTTCAAACACTCATGCGTGTTTATGCTTATAATATAATAACTTGTATAAAAATAAATTTTTAAAATTAGATTTAAGTGTAATTACATACGTAGTTACTTCAATTCTCATCTTCTTGTAGAATTGGAAAGTGTAATTGGGCCACTTAATTACACCCAACTCAGTGAGACCCACCAATTACAATGATTACTGTACAAGCCCAATTTTCATGCCCGGGCCCAATTAACCTCTAGCCCAAGCAAAAACAAAACACAAAACCTGTTAACAATTGAACCAAAACCAATTAACTTACCCAACTAGCCTAACCCGGAACCCAATTACAAACAGACCCAATTACCATTAACCTAACCTACCCAATCCATTACAGAACAGGCCCAAACCCGAGGCCCAATGTCTTAGCCAAGAAGCTATCATTAAAACTAGGGTTTCGAAAGTCGAAACCCTAGCGCCAAGACCTAATCTTGTCGCCAGATATCCCATCGACCACTTGCCCTGCACCTACCGCCACTCCTCCGGTAGCCACCAACTCCACCGCCATCGTCACATCACCTGCAAAGAAGATGGCAAACACGCAAGCAGAAACGAAGACAAACTTTTTTTTCTCTTCTTTCTTTCGGCTATAAAAAGCCAGATCTATTATGTTTGGAGGGGGCTTTTTTTTTTCTTTTCATCTATTTTGTAATATTTACCCGGAAATATAAACAAAAAAATCGAAAAGGTGATTTTTTTTATTTTTCGCATCTTTTATTCTCTATATTTATTTATTTTAATCTTTCACATATATACATATATATATTAAAAAGCAGTTTATTTGCAAAAAAATCAAAAAAAATACCTTTTGAATTTTCCGGTGGCCGGCGCGGCGCTAGTGCGGCAAGGCGATGATCGGCGCGACTGGGGGCTGAGAACCCCAAAAGGCCGGAGCCTTAGAGAGAAAAGAGAGAGTTTTCTTTTATTTTTTTTGAAAATTTTAGAAAAATGGAAATGGTGTTTTTTTTCAGAAAATTTGGGTTTAAATACCCAAATTGAAACGGCGCCGTTTAAGAAGGGGATCCGCGTGTCGACCCGACCCGACCCGGAGGATCCGCGTGTTTTTTAGTTTTTGGACTATTTTTGTGATCCCCGATTTGGCGCGTGTTATAATTTGATCCTTTTTTCGTTATTTTCTCTTATTTTTAATTTAGCCCCTGCAATTTCATTTTGTTCCGACTTGGCCCATTTCAACGCTGCGTTTTGGGCCTGTGGTTTATTTGCAGTTTTGGCCTTTCCCTTTTCAGCACGCGTTGCAATTTGGTCCTTTTTGTTTTTTTATTTCGATTTCGCCCAGTACTTCCGTTTTTATTCTGATTTAATCCATATTTTAGCAATTTTATTATTATTATTATTATTATTATTATTATTATTATTATTATTATTATTATTGTTATTATTATTATAATTGTTTTTATGCATATACGTATTTTTTTAACTTATCTAATATGTAAACACTCATTTTTATATACATATCTATCTATATATATATATAATTAAAACATGTATATTATATATATTATTATTTCATATCTATTTTTTTATTTATTTTTTAAAATACGTATATTATATATTATCTTATTTTATTTTTATAATCCACATCTGTATATTTTTATCTAGATACATACCTTCTTATGTTTTGTAATATTTATGCCTTTCTTAATATATATATGTACATATTTTAACCTTTGTAAATACATATATATATATATTTATATATATACATATATTTTAATTTTTGCCTATATATATCTTTATATTTAATCGTATTTACTATTTATTTGTTTCATTTTCATTTTATTTTGAATGAATGTTTTAATTTCATTTGTTTTTATACTTTGTTATTTTTATGTTGTAGATTTGGCCTTTTTATATCGTTGTTATTGCTCGTATTTTTTATACTTTTTATACTTTCATATTCATTATGGTTTTACCATGCATAAAAAATGTAATTTGCTTTCGTATTTTTTGTTACGGTTTTCGTGTTTTTTATTATACTCGATTTAACAAAATTTGTTTTGAATAAATAATATTTCGTGTTTAGATTCGAGAAGGTCGTACCCTAACTTACCGGGTTTCGATTTTCACGATAAATCTAAATGTACGAATCTTTTTGAACTCAAATTTTAAATGATCTCGGGTTAAAAAAATCGCGTCCTAACTTACTGGTCGTGATCTCGTTTAAATCCGAGAGGGCTAAAATTTTTAAATAAACATTTTTCATTCGCGTATCGGGAATTCGAGACATCGTGTTCTAACTTACTGGATATGACTCTCTTTCTCGAATAACGTGAAATATGCTTCTTTTTCAATTTTTTTTTATAATACAAGGATCATATTTTTAATTCCTTCAAGTTCTCAATTTTCGACATCAAAACATTAGCTAATCAACTAGGTACCAATTTTGGGCGTATCAAGGGTGCTAATCCTTCCTCGTGCGTAACCGACTCCCGTACCCGTTTTCTAAATTTCGTAGACCAAAACCGTTGTTTTAATAAAAATCAAATTATTTATTAAAAACATCCTTTTTCAAGGTGACTCAATCACACCTCAAAAAGGATTGGTGGCGACTCCCGTTTCTTTTTTAAAAAACCCAAGTCGACCCCGTTTTCCGTCAAAAAAAATGGTGTCAACAATTACACAAACATGTTATCATTGTATAATTACAAACAATTACTAAGTGATTTTTCAAACACTACCTTATTATTTGTTTACTAAATTTTCTCAAGTCTAAACACTCAACATTGCACTCTCAAGTGAAAACCATTTACCACTTATTTTGGATGTAAATTTTTTATTTTGAATTTGTTAAATAATGAATTATATTTGTGAAGTTTATTAGGAAATATTGTATATATTTGACGAGTATATTATATAATTAAGGGTTAAATAATATTTTGGGGTTTGAACTTAGCAAAATTTTCCATATTGAAGTTTGAGCTTTTTTTTATCCGAGATAAGCTCTAGACTTGGCAATTAACTTGACAATTTTTTTCACATTGGGGCGCGATCTTTTTTATTATTATCTAAGTTAGCCATTGAAAACCCTAAAGTTTAGGCTCTAATATGGGAACAATTGCTAGATCCAGACTCTAATGTGGGAACAATTGTCAAGTTCAAGGACTAACTTAGACAAAAAAATATTTAAGATCCAATGTGGCAATAGTTGCCTAGTCCAGGCGTCAATGTAGTAAAAATTGTTAAATATAAGACCTACAAATAATTCAAGTTTCAATGTGAAAAAAATTACCAAATTAATACAATAAATAGTGATTTAATCTTGTAATTAATGAGTATTTTATATTTGAAATTAATCAATCTATTCATACCTATGTTAATAGAAAAATGATTATGATACTAACTATCTTGGTTTGATGAATTCCTAATGGCCAGAAAATGTTTCCATGGTGAAATCAGTCCAAGGAAGAGGGCACCACTACAAATGTTGCTTTATCTATTTTATTTATTGCTTTTTTAAAGAGGATAATGATTAGGTTCTATGTTGAAGAAGAAGAGGACGACTTTAAGGTTTCAAATCTAGAACAAAGTAATTTTTTTTATTAACAATAATATTTTCCTTTTTAAATTTTGAAGAAGAAATTAAGCAGATATTCTTATTTAATATATATTTATTATTGAATTAGAATACATTTATTTACTCCTCACGTTGCTTGTAGAGTCTAAAAATTTTGTTGGTAATGTACTAAGCATTTTTATGCTTTTAGTAAATTTTAAATATTTTATAAATTTAACTTTTTATTTCTTAGATTTTTTTGTAAATTTAAATAGGTTTTTTAGATTTTATATAAATTTTATTCAAAAAGAAAATTAGAATGAGTAAATCCGTATAAATTCTTTATTTATTTGGTATTTTGTGTGATCAAATTAATTAATTAATTAATTGATCGTTACATTATTTACACGATTATTTAAAATATAAAATAAATGTGAATATATAATATTAGTTTAATTGTAAATTTAATTTTCACGTGTATATATCAGATGGAATTAAATTGGAAAAAATGATCTTGAAAAAAAATAAAATTAAAAAGATTAAATTCAGTAAAAACGGAGCCTTAATTTGGAAGCGAAACGTGTGGGGGCTCTCTTTAAATTCTTTCACCCATTTTACGTTGATTTCACTTACGAATCCTTCTTTAACAAGAATTCAATCACAACATGTTTATCATTTGGTCAACCTTCAAAATCTTGACGAGTGGAGGCTTAGATGGTCAATTACAACCATTCCCCTTTTCACATCTTTTTTCTTATCCATAATCTATGTTAATAATTAATTAAATTTTTAAAAATATTATACACGTGAATATCACTTCAATAAAATTAAGGTTTCATTCATTTTGATATAATTAAATAAAAAATATAAGTTCGAGAATTAAAAACAAAATATAATATTTCTTTTAAAATTAACAAAATAAAAATTTGTTTTGTAATTTAAGTATTGTACAAAAATATTATAAAAATAGTGTCATGGTCATCTAAAAGAAGGTAAACTTTTTCATATATTCTTTTCACTAATATACTCCAACAATAACCCATCAATGAACCACATTAAAAGTAAGCAATTACATGTGAGCTGTGAGTTGTAACATGTGACATGTTCATGAATTCAATAATAACAAAAAAAAAACCTATTTATTCATTTATTTATCTACTTATGCCATGTTATTGTATTTATAATTTAATTTGATCCATGTAAAATTCGACCCCTTTTATTTAATCTCCTCTATTAGGTTTTTAGGTTGATTTTTTAAAAAATTAAAGAAATAAATCATTTTTGAAGAAATTGTAAGAAAATGCATTCAATTAGACACATTTCTCCTAAAAAACGATCTATTTCCTTAATAAAAAAATCAGCATTAACCCATAAAATTGGCGTGAAATAGAGAATTATTAGATTTTTGTTAGGTCGCCCACTTGTCGAAAGATTTGAAGTTGCGCCATCCATTTTTTAAGGATAATGTTTTGGGTAGTAATAAAATAGTAGTTTATGGAAAATGACACACACAGCACCAAATTTGTTACTTGTCAGTTGATGTGTAAAAAATAAATTTCCAGAACTAAAATCTCCAATATAAAAGCATGGAATCAATAAAAAACAAAAAACCTTTTAACTTTACACGTCCCCTTCAGTTTCCTAAAGCAAAATCATGATCCACTTGCATATTCCAGAATCCAAAATCTCTTGTTCCCAAACATCCCCCAATAACATATATATTTTTTAATTTAAATAAATAAATATAAATAAAACAAATATGGAAAATAAAATCCGCTGATTTTTATTCATGTTTGGCTCCAAAACCGTTCCATTTCATTTTCATCTCTAAGATTTCTCGTGACTCATACTCACCGCCTTGCTTGCTTTCTTCTTAGCTGAACCGCGTTCTCTGTTTTTCTTTTCGTTAAAAGAAAGCCTTCTAGCTCTTGCATACGTATTCGTATACGTATTTCGTATAGAATACACGTATCTGGAGAAACTTCCGGTTCCGGTTGGAGTTGTGGCGGTGATTGGAAGCTGAGGATATTCGTTTGGTGTTTTCGCATCGTTTTCTGAGCGAAAAAGAAAAAAAAAAAAGAAAGGAAAGAGATGGGAGGAGGAGATGAAGAAGAAATTAGAGGAAATAAGAAGATTACTGTTGGAGTTTGCGTCATGGAAAAGAAGGTGAAATGCGGAAGCGAGGTTTTTTAACCATCTTTTGTTCGCTCAAGTTTTCTACTAAATATATGAAAACTATACTTTTTTTAATGAAAACTTATTAAGAGAATGTATGATTTATTTAGTACATATTGCTCTGTTTTACTGCTTAAATTTAGAGCTTTTGAAAGTTTTCGTGTTTCTATTTGCAGGTTTTTTCTGCTCCAATGGGACAGATTCTGGACAGGCTTAAGGCTTTTGGCGAATTTGAGGTAGATCGTATATATTTTTTAAAGCCTAAATTTAAATGCATCTGCTTTATTTTATTTTATTTTATTTTTAAAATGAGGTAAATTTATGGAATTTGAATTAGTTGAGGAGAATATAACTGCTGACTTGTGCGATATATGTATTTTTAGTTTTTGTGAGGATAATCATGATTTATTGAAAAAAAATTTAGTGTAAATTCTCTAGTTTTTCATGAATACTATGGGGGGGGGGGGAATTTTGTTAGTCCGTGTAGGCATGGAAGTGCGCGCGTTAAATGTTATGTTGTTTTATTCCTATAGATTCCTTGCACTGCAATGTTTCTTTTCTTTTTATTGTAGGTTATATATTTTGGCGATAAAGTTATTCTTGAAGAACCAATAGAAAGGTACGTTTTCAGAAAATTAGTTGAAACACAATGACCCTGATTTACGTTATGGTATTGCTGATAATATTGGTTATAATTAGTATTATCTTTGTTACTGGGACTCTTTACTTTCCCTAAATCATTCCTGTTCGGCACCTGTGTGTCTGACTTTGAGACATGATTTTAAGGGGTATGATCTCCAAACTGTGTGGATATATACTTGTATCCAAACTTCTCTAGACTTCAAGTCCGGTAACATATGCATTTTTAATTTTCTTGTGAATTTCAATAGTTTGAACGTTAATGTTGATAAAAAAGAAGGAAAATATAGAAGAGGTGTGGAGGAGGGCCAACATTTGCAAATTAAATGTCCTGTTGAAGTCAGCACAAACTGGTTGCATTTATCTTGAAAATTTTGAAGTCTTCCGTTTAGCAGTTCCATCTCCCCATTGATTAACTGTTTTGACATTTGTTATTCTTTCAAAGAGTTTGAGTGGAGCAACTATGTCACTGAACATTAGTCCATTGTTTGACATTTTACCTTCTCCCCCCACTCTCTCTCGTCTTCTAGGAGGACTGTCTGAGTTTTAGGAGGGAATTAAGGTAGAGGATTAGACAGAGAGCCATGTATATTTGCATAACTGATGAATATAATTCTTGATATTATGGTTGCAATTCATGTTACTTCTCTGCCGTATTTGGGTTGAGAGGTTCTTTGTCATTAAATTGTCTAATATATGATAGTTTTGCATATTTCAGCTGGCCAATCTGTGATTGTTTGATTGCATTCTACTCCTCTGGGTACCCCCTTGAGAAAGCTGAAGCATATGCTGCTTTAAGGAAGTAAGTTCTTTTAATATATATATTGTTTATTTTTATGCATGTATTCTATGTGCACGTTCAAAATGAGTTATCATTCCATTTCAAATTGCAGGAAATTTTACCTAAATTTATATTTTAATATGATTACTTATTCTAATTCTTAACATGGAAAACTTGATATAATGATTTCAAAACTTTGGGATCAAACCTTCTGAGTAGACTTTATGGATATTTGAGCTGTTAATTAGGCCTCCTTATTAACAAGGAACATGCTAAATGTTTACCAAATTAAAATTGAAAAGTTAGGGAAGATTTCTGAGACAGGATACTAGGGGGAATATCTGGTAATTTGTTTTGAAAGCTTAATACAGGTCTTAAATGAGAATCTGTAATTAATGTAAGAAAAGAAATTATTTATAATAATTCTGATTGGATCTTGGATCTAAATTGCCAAGCATCAGCATGCAAAGTTTGCCTCATCAGTCCATCCATATGGAGAAGATTTAGGTCTTTGCAGTTGTAATATATTTTGGACTCTAAGGAGATTGACCATTAGAGGATGCTCAAGAGCAGCGGATAGGTGATGATTCAGTTATTTTCTCTCTAATTGAGGTAGGAAAATTAAAATTTGGGTCATGCATGACTGCAACAGGCACCACCTTTATATATTTAGTGGCATGTTTTCTACTAGTATACTATCATTTGAGTCGTCAGTTAGAGTGTAGACCTGCACTAAGTTTGGCCTTCTTATATTGAAGTATAATCTAAATGGTGTCTTCATCTGATTGTTCATCTTAAATATGTTCAACCAATATTTTGAAGATTGTAGAAATTTGATTTCTATTATAGTTTCTAATTAATTATTTTTGCAACTGTTTCTTCTCTATGATTCAGACCATTTCTTGTGAATGAGTTGGACCCACAACACCTTCTCCATGATCGACGGAAGGTTTATGAGGTAGACATTCTAAACTTCCATCTTCACGTCAAGGTTTTTGATCCATAATCAAGTTCAGAAAACCAAGACCACTTTCCACCTCTGTTAGGGACATCAGGGCAGTTACTTTTACATAGCCCTTGACCTTTGGGAGAGGAGACCTTAATAGGGGGTTTCTTCTTCTGCCCCTTCTGTAATATCTTAACTTTGGAACCAAATGACAGTGTGGTTAAGTCTTGTACCATAGTTGGTCAAAACTTATATTCTTTGAGGGGGAAAAAAATTGTCCTTCCAGCTCTGCTGAGAACTAATTATATATATGGTTGAAATGTATAATGTTAATATAGCAATTGATTGACTAAAACTAACCTATTTATTTTTGGATTCTAGCGACTAGAAGAATTTGGAATTCCTGTTCCTAGATATGCCCTTGTAAATAGAGAAGAACCATACCAAGACCTGGATTATTTTATTGAAGAAGAAGATTATGTTGAGGTCCATGGAAATCGTTTTTGGAAGCCGTTTGTGGAGAAGCCTGTTGATGGTGAGTTTGGTCTTTATATTTCCTTTAACTTCTTGCATATATTTACTTCTCGCCAATATCCAGAGAATGAATTTAATATGGTTCTGTCATTCTTCTTGTTTCCATAAAGCTTGAACTTCCTTGCAAAGCATGTTAAAACATCTTTTCTTTTTGGTCGTGAAAAAGATAAACTAGTGGACATTTCATATATTGCTCATTTCTGCAAGCAGTTGAGTTTGAAACCTAATTCATGGTGCTCAGGAAGGATTCTTGTTCTTTTGTACTTCATAATTGCATCAGCAACAACTGCAGCTCTAGTTTGATTGGTTGACCCTTTTTCCAGTTTACACATAAGCTAACAACTTTATTTTGTTCTTCTTTGAAGGGGATAATCATAGTATAATGATATATTACCCAAGCTCAGCAGGTGGAGGCATGAAGAAATTGTTTAGGAAGGTCTGAATACCTACTTGAACTTATGGCTACAATTTTTCTGTAATTTTTCAGCTCTGATATGAATTTTATAGCATCAGGGTTATTTTGGAAAATGCTTTTTTTGCTCATTTTCTTTTCAAATGCGGCTGCCAATATCCAAATAGCTGTCCTATGATCAATTTAATATTTAAATTGTAATATGGTATTATTTTTTTCTTTATTTTTTTTGTTATCGTTTTTAGGTTGGGAACAGATCAAGTGAGTTCCATCCTGAAGTTAGAAGAGTAAGACGTGAAGGTTCTTACATATATGAGGAGTTTATGCCGACCGGAGGAACAGATGTCAAGGTTGTGCATTTTGGTGAAAAGAAATTTCTAGTTAATTTATTGTTTTCTAAAATTATACTTGTATGAAACTAAATTCTTGTAAACTTTTTGCACTAAAGAAGAATACTATTTATGCTGAGCTGTGTTTGATTGGGAGAGAGTGGAGGGAAATAGATTATCAAGGGTACCTCACATTTGCAGTTTCTTTGAATTTGATACTATTAATTCAGAACTTAATTTGGCATTGACTTTTGTATCAATAAGAAATAGCTATCCTACTTGCAAGTTGCAATCACATATTGGTTTCTTGTGTTGTTGCTGGTTTTGTTTTGTTTCGGTTTTTTTTTTTGAGGTTTTGTTTAAGCATTAGCCAATACTCTTGCTTCTGCTTTCCCTCTCTTTTGCAAGTTTGTCTGATTATCTTGTCAAATGAATGTAGGTCTATACGGTTGGCCCTGAATATGCTCATGCGGAGGCTAGGAAATCTCCTGTTGTTGATGGTGTTGTTATGAGAAACACTGATGGCAAAGAAGTAAGTATTTGGTAATATATTATCCAAAGCATTTTCTTTATTTCTTTTCTTTGATGCATGCATATGAGTGCACATCAGAAATCCCTATATTTGTATCTTTTTCAACACTTGATTCCAAACAATCTTTATCAATTATCAGGAGATTGTACCAATTAGATTGTCATGTGAAAGAAATTAAAGTCAGGTCATTAACTTTTAAGTTGAAACTCGGTATACATAAGGCATAAGCCAAAGGAGGTAAACATGTCGTGCTCTATGATGCGCATATTGCTTTAGATGTTTTAATCGTTTGAATGACTTAAACCATTGCCCATACCTTCAGTCCTGCATGGTGGAAAATGGCCAATAGAATACATTGTTAAATCAATAGTTTAGCAGAAAATCATATTTAAAATGATAGTTTGCAGGATATCAAATGCAAAAGCCTCTAATTTGGTTGTATCTTACTCAAGTAATGGTTTAAATTATTTGCTTGGATTTGTGGCTAATCATTTGCCATTAAATGCACGTTGAAAATTTATGGAAAGGTTAATTATAATTGATGGAACATGTAGTACTAGTTTCTAATTACTTAGCGCTTTTGCTCCCATAATTGATTCAGTGCTATTACACTTGCACATGAAGGTTGGAAATACATGATGTTTGAAACGTATCTTTATTACCTATATGACAGGTCAGGTATCCTGTGCTGCTGACACCTAATGAGAAGCAAATGGCAAGGGATGTCTGCATTGCATTTAGGCAAGCGGTACGTTGATTGAATCTCCTTTGCAACAGATGCCTTAGTGTTTGACCATTGTGGATACATGACCACATATGTTCTGCAAATATTACTCGAAAAGACTCACATTTGTTTTTCTTTCCACTATGCCTTTTCTTCCTTCCTCATTCTAACTTCTGATCCTTTGAAACGTGAAGTTTGCTATAATTATGTTCTCATGGTAATTTCTTTTGCATTGAGAGCGTGCCTTTTCTGAAAAGATTGATCACAAGCTCATATTAGCTTCTTGAGATGTTATTTGCACTTCTTGAGGTCTGTTTTAGCAGTAAGTCTCATAAGGCAATAAAGATCTTTGTATCATGTTGGAGTTACTATCAATTTGGTTTACAAAGAATGGTTTTGTTCAATGGAAGAAAATTAATGTATATCTTTTTTCGAGGTTGTCTACGTGTTGCAGCAATATTTGCACATATCTTCTCTTATAATCGAACATAGAAAGATAGGGTATATTAAGAAGTATGTGCTTTCCTTATTTTGACAGAACTGTCCATTTGATAACAATTTTGTTTTCTTGCAGGTTTGTGGGTTTGATCTTTTGCGTTCTGATGGGTGTTCATATGTTTGTGATGTGAATGGATGGAGTTTTGTTAAAAATTCTCACAAGTAATGCTAATAAATTTCTCTTTGCTCTCGTGATTATTCAAGGTGTTTTTAGCATGGGTCTTTTTCATTTGACTATACTACATATTGTCTTGAGTTGATGTGTTTATTTTCCCCTGTTCTAAACTGGTCGTATTTTGTCTTGTTTAATTGTTTTGAAAAGACTTACAGGCTCTATTGTTATACAGGTACTACGATGATGCTGCTTGTGTTCTAAGGAAAATGTTCTTAGATGCAAAAGCGCCTCATCTTTCCTCAGCAATACCACCAACTTTACCATGGAAGGTAAACGAACCAGTGCAGCCTTCTGAAGGACTTACTCGTCAAGGAAGTGGAATCATTGGCACATTCGGGCAGTCTGAGGAGCTACGCTGTGTTATAGTTGTTATTCGCCAGTATGTTACTCCATTTTCCTTACCGTTTTCCCTTAGTTTGTTGGAAATCCCTGCATTTTATTCATAAGCTATCCTGAATGTGCAGTGGTGATAGAACTCCCAAGCAGAAGGTGAAATTGAAGGTTACTGAGGAAAAATTGCTAAACCTGATGCTAAAGTACAATGGGGGAAGACCCAGATCTGAGGTGAGTGTTTCACTTCTTTATTGCGTACTTCTTTTCTACAAATAGATTCTGTTGCCTAAGCAACTGTTTGTTGTTTATACCACATATTAGACAAAACTTAAGAGTGCTGTTCAATTGCAAGATTTGTTGGATGCTACAAGAATGCTTGTACCCCGTTACAGGTAGCTCTTCGTTTTTTGTAAATTTTCTTATCTAGCAAAAACAATTTATAACATCCCCTTCATGACAACTTAAAACATCAAAAGGAATGAAAGCAAAAGTTTGTAACAGCGGATGTTATCGGACAGGAAATAGGAATTCCAAAAAAATTAGTAGGATAGGAATTGAGATTTGTTTTAATGAGGCTATATTGTAATCACTAGTTGGTTAGTTGAATGAGAGAAGCTAAGAAGGTACCTAATGCTTGTTGGTTAGTTTAAAAGAGGAAAGATGTGATTTTGACAGTTGAAGCAAAAGGAAAAAAAAAAGGAGGGGGGGGAATTTGAGCTGCCTTCTGGTACTTAACAGAACTTTGATGGCCATTTTTCTTTCTTTATTTTCTTTTAATTATTTTTTGGGGGGTGGGGATGGGAGGAAAGGTGTTTACTACCTGTAGCAATATCTGCATATGATTTTTAGTTTTCCTTTCCCTATAAAGTACTTTATCACTTGGAATTTTGAATTTATTGAAAGATCAATAATGATTTATCTTTTGAATATTTATGTGATATAGACCAGGTCGTGGCAGTGACAGTGAAGCAGAAGATATTGAGCATGCTGAAAAGCTTCGTCAAGTTAAGGCAGTACTTGAGGAGGTTATATATCTTATCTTGAAATGACTTGCTTTTTCAGTCTGCTAGTTTTGCTGAATTCATTGTATCATCGCACTCGGGCAGACCTCTTTGTGTGGATGTAGAAGTTCATGATTCCTCATTCCTCCTTTATCATAAATTATCATTTCTTGATTATATAATATCCTTTTTTTAATTGTTAATGTGGGCTGGCTGTCTCATACTAAATGCTTTTGATTCCAGGGAGGGCATTTTTCTGGTATTTATAGAAAGGTTCAGTTAAAGCCTCTTAAGTGGGTTAAAGTTCCAAAAAGTAATGGTGAAGGTGAAGAAGAACGGCCTGTTGAAGCACTAATGGTTCTTAAATATGGGGGTGTCCTTACACATGCTGGGAGGAAGCAGGTAATAAATATGAACCTCCCTTTCTTAATTCCTACATTACTAGTTCAAGTACTTGTTCAATTAGCCTATAGTTTGTAAAGAGAATCACTTTTCACTTGAGAAGCCAAGCTATTCCATAAATTTAGAAAACTATTTGAATTTGAATTAAAAGTAAGGGATAGCATTGAAAAGTTAAACATGAGAAGGGTTTATTGAATTTAAAGTGGAAATTCACTTCAAGACATCTAAGGTTGGAACTTGGAAGGAAAGAAATTCATTTTGGACACAGCAATAAAAATTTAGCTAAATACCTGTTGCTTCATTTGTTTGTTTTCCTTTTTCTTTTCTCTTCCTTGATTTTTGTCTCTCAATCTCATGCAGGCAGAAGAACTGGGTAGATATTTCCGAAATAACATGTATCCAGGTTACCAACAATAGACCCTTTTATCTTTGTTAGCAGTCTTCACCTTGTATGGCAGGAATGTGCTCGTTATAGATATGTTGACATTTTTTGTAGTTGTTCAAGTTAATCTTGACTCTTAAGATTTATTTTTATTTGTTTGGTAGATAAAATAGTGATGAATTCAGGCGTATGCAGCTTTTTCTTGATGGATTTTTATAAAATTACAGGTGAAGGTACCGGCCTGCTTCGCCTTCATAGTACATATCGTCATGATCTAAAAATTTACAGTTCTGATGAGGGCCGTGTGCAGGTATGCCTTAAATCATAGATGAATGAGTATAGATTTTGATCTTTACCTGTTTGTGATTCATATCTGAACTAAGTTGCTATAACCTTATTGTCATTGTTGTTTGGCATTATTAATAGGTTTGTAAATTAAATCATTTAACAGATGTCTGCTGCTGCTTTCGCTAAAGGCCTGCTTGACCTTGAAGGGCAACTAACACCAATCCTGGTATGTAATGTTCCCTTAATGAGTGCATTCTTCCTTTTAACATTGAATTTGCTTGACTGAGTTGGTTATCCTTTTAGGTCTCCCTTGTTAGCAAGGACTCCTCAATGTTGGACGGACTTGACAATGCCAGCATTGAGATGGAAGAAGCCAAGGTTTGTATCTCTTCTTGCCCTTGATTTTGCAAGCTGTTTTTGCATCATTCGGCAACTCATTAAACTAGAATTCTTGGCTTGGTAATTGATTTGATTTATCTATCCATTGGTGTGCTGTATGAAATTTTGACTACAAATGGCTTGATTATTTAATTGGGCCAAGAGCAGAGCTCTGAAAATGCTTATTTATGACCTTGAATGACCTGGATATAATCTGGAGAATCAAATAAGTTAACTCATGGATCCATATGAACATTTTCGACCTTGCATCAACCTATCAATTACCTGAATAAGGGAACTCTGGATCACTTGACTAAAGAGACTCTGATATAGTGTTCAGGAACAATCTAAAATCTTAAGCTCTAGGTGCCTGCTTAATAATGGGTTTATATTTCTGTGGACATGTTATTTAGTTGTGCGGTCATTAGTTATTGCCTTCTGCAATGTTGTTCTCCATCTATTTCCATAAGTTACCATCCTACCCTTCCCACCTAGAACAGGGTATAAGGACAGATCATTCAAGGTAAAATCGTTCTTTCACATTTTTGAGTGCTGTCTTAGACTTCCTCTGGATTTTGCAGGCTAGGCTGAATGAAATTATAACATCTGGTGCAAGGAAAATTCATAGTAACGGAACATCTAAATGTCCTTGGATGACTGATGGAGCTGGATTGCCTTCTAATGCTTCTGAACTGCTTCCGAAACTGGTAATTTCATCATACCAAGTGAATATGCAACACTGTTGTCACTCCTCTCCTCCCTTTGTTACCAAGTGAATATGCAATAGAAGATTCTATTGCAAGTATTTCCAATTTTTGTTGCCTCCTTTTCATTTTGCACCTCTTATATACCAGGTAACCTTGACTAAGAAGGTTACTGAACAAGTGAGACTACTTGCCAAGGATGAAGACGAGACTCTTACAGAAGCAAGCCCATACGATGTGATTCCTCCATACGATCAAGCAAAAGCTCTTGGTAAGACAAATATTGACATCGATCGTATTGCTGCTGGATTGCCTTGTGGTAGTGAGGGATTCCTGTTGATGTATGCTCGGTGGAGAAAACTTGAAAGAGATTTGTATAATGAACGTAAAGAGTAAGTATCTACCATTCATTCTTCCTTGTACTTGTGCATTAGGTATCTGAATATTATGCCGGTTATGTTAAATTGTCATTCATGTACATTGTATGAAGAGCATTATCCATCTTTAAGCTAGCTATAAATTTCCATTTAGTGTCTTGAAACTAGAATTCTTAATTAATATGTTATTCTAGCATTATTGTTTTTACTAACATTGGACTTTCCTGCAGACGCTTTGATATAACTCAAATTCCTGATGTTTATGACTCTTGCAAGTGAGTAGCTATTTTAATTCTATAAGCATTTTCTTTTCTAGATAATAGGCACTCTATGCACAACGAATTCTATAGTTCAGAAAGTGTGTGGAAATCCTTTCTTCTTGGTTTAAGAATTTCTCTTTGCATCCTAAATTTTCTCCCAATTTAGTTTTCTTCTTATTTATTTTCATTGATCCTTTTAATTTTCTAAACAGAAATTTGAAAATCGTCTATTTGTCTCAAGGAGATTGTTGCATGATTGCATTCCAGCACCACACGTTATTGCTGAAGTGAATATCTCTTTGAATTTTAGAAAATGAACCCATCTATGATGATGGTGTAGGTAGATTGAGAAACTGGAGATTGCATCTCACCGTAGTATTGGATTTAGGGTTGAACATTTGCTTCTTTTAAGGACGATATCTGCATATTTAGCGTTTGTTTAGATTAGGAAAAATAGTGCATTGATAAAATGCATAGTATGACATCGCCATAATTTTGATGTCCATAAACCTATTATACAAATCTCCTAAAACTCAAGCAATTTGCTCTGTCTTGATTTTTAGATTTTAGAACTTTCACAATACATTAAGTTCTTGGCCTTTACAAATTTAAACGCTTCGTTTCTTTCTGAACACTTTTATATGTTTGATTAACCTACTATTGCAGATATGATCTTCTGCACAATGCTCATCTTAATCTGAAAGGTCTGGATGAGCTCTTTAAAGTTGCCCAGGTAAACATCTTTACCACCATGGAGTTGATTTTTTACAATGGTTATATTAGCAGTTCGCCCCTATTTAATCTTAATCAGCCATACGTACTGATCTGCAACCTCTTCATTTACTTTTTTCTTTTCTTCGTTTGGTGACTACATCCTATTGCTTTCCAAAGTTTCCTAGGCTGCTTATTGACCTTTGCATCCGTTTTTGTCCTAACTAGTCTGTGTGATCTTGTCGCAGCTTCTTGCAGATGGTGTCATCCCTAATGAATATGGCATTAATCCGAAGCAAAAACTAAAAATTGGTTCAAAGGTGATTACTTTCTGCATTTCTTATTCAATTAGAAATGTTCGGACAAAAGATCATACTTAGTATTTTTACTTAATTTATTAATGTTAGAAGGTCCTTAATGCTTCCCACTTTAACAATGTACATTTAACCTTCATTAATGCAAATGAACTACTTGCAATTCTCCCCACCCCCCTAATTTTTATTCTGTTCCTTTAGATTGCGCGCCGTTTGTTGGGTAAAGTTTTGATCGATCTGAGGAATACTCGTGAGGAAGCCCTTAATGTTGCTGAGTTAAAAAGTAACCAAGACAAGTGCTCAAAATCAACTAAGAATGGGAAGGATGATAAAGATTCTGCACCAAAGTTTTTCATCAATGGGGATGACACAAGGCGATCTAGCACCACAAGTGAAATTTCAATGGATCAAGAAGATGACGATGATAAAGAAACCAAATACCGTTTGGACCCAAAGTCGTATATAAAATCTTTGACTCATGCATTATTCCCTGTATTTTACTTTATCATCTTATATTTGACTCTTTGTCCATTCAGGTATGCAAATGTCAGGACACCTGAGCGGCATGTGAGAACACGCCTTTACTTCACATCAGTAAGTGCAAATCACGAAAGAACTAACCATTCTCTTTTCTCGTGTTCAACCTAACAGGCGGACTTCCAAATTTGCTATATATGTACTTCCAATTATTTTTGCTAAAAATAATTTGGCTTGATTTGTCTGACAGGAATCCCATATCCATTCCCTCATGAACGTGCTTCGTTACTGTAACCTGGATGAATCTCTTCAGGGAGAAGATAGTCTTATTTGCCAGACTGCCTTGAAACGTTTGTATAAAACCAAGGAGCTTGACTACATGAGTTACATTGTGATAAGGATGTTTGAGAATACAGAGGTAGGGGCCTTACTTTATTATAGGTCCTTCTTAGAGAAAGATGGTCAAGTCATTAAGCTAAATGCTGCCATATCCAGCCATTGGTAACAAGTGGCATTCCTAACAAGTCGACCTTTATATTAACTGATTTCTCATACTGTGTGTATGTATGTATGGAATTGAAATTACAGGTAGCGTTAGAAGACCCAAAAAGGTTCCGCATCGAGTTGACATTTAGCCGTGGTGCAGATTTATCCCCATTGGAGGTAATACTGTCAAATATACAAAGAGAAACTCTAATGGAAGAAACGATCAAAATCTGAATTTAATTCCAATATTTTTTCAATTTTATATAGATATGAACCATTTTTATACTTCTTGTTGGCTGCATGAAACTACACTAAAGCAATGTGCGTTGACAGATGAATGACAGCAAGGCTGCTTCACTTCACCAAGAGCATACATTGCCGATAATGGGTCCAGAAAGACTGCAAGAACTGGGATCCTATCTGACATTAGAGAAAATGGAAAAGATGATTCGTCCGTTTGCAATGCCGGCGGAAGACTTCCCTCCTCCAGCAACTCCTGCCGGATTTTCGGGTTACTTTTCCAAAAGTGCGGGGGTGCTTGAGCGTCTGGTAAATCTATGGCCTTTCCATAAGAATGCTGCTCATACCAATGGAAAATAACAAATTCGTGCTTCATTTTCCCTTTTGTTTTTGTTGTGCTAATGATGCATCTCACTTTTTTGTTTCTACTTCTGCTCAATATAACAACCAAGAAATGTTTGACTAAAACAGTTTGCTCCTGACGACTTTCAACAACTGAGTTTTGTTGGAAGATTTAAAATTGTATAAAATTTCCCTCTGGTTAAAGCAATTTTGAAAAGAAAATAGGGAGGTTTGGTTTATAGAGTAGGTGGCTGGGTGTGCAAGTTATTTGGTTTAATTTAGAAAAAAATGGGTGAATTATTTGAGGTCCAGTAATTTGAGTATGGAGAAAGTTGTAGTTAAATATCCTAGTATTCCGCTTGAGACATTTTTGGGATAATATTTGGATGTTTAAATGATTATCTGTGGATCCGTAATTTTAATACGCTTTTGAATTTTTAGTTACAACATATTTAAATTTTGTAGATAAAATCATATTTTAATCCTCAATACTTTTTGAATTATAATTATAATTTGCCATAAAAATATTTAAAAAATAATATTCAAAATAAGATAATTATTTTAAATATCTCTACATTTTTTTATCAGAGAAATACATTTTTAACATCTTTTCTTAAATTATATAATTTTAATTAAATCATTGGAATTTTTAAATTTGTCACTATTAGGGAAAATATTTGGCCTTTTAAGAGTGAAGATTTTAGACTTCACAAACAATATTAAGTCGAATATTAAAAATAGAGACATGGTAATTTTTTAAGAACGTTTAGAGAATAAAAAAAAATATTGTCAGTGTAACAAATATTAAATTTTAATTTTAATTTTATTGTTTTATTTATTCAATTAATTAAATTATTTTAAACATAAATCTAATTAATATTTATAGAATTAAAATAAATATTATTATATGAATTTATTTTAAAAGATTATAAACAACCTAATCAACGGTTAAATTGTACCGTGCTTTTGTTTTAGCATCCAGCCATAAAATTTTTTATTTTAATTACTAAACTATTTGAATTGGACTTTTTAATTGCTGTTTCGTTAAGTTTGAAATGGTTGGCACATTTAATTCTCTGATAAATAACTTGAATGGCCAATTAGCTATGTTTCATTTTAATCCATTTGTAATACTCAATTTTAGCCCGGGGTCACAAAAAAAAAAAATCCAATGTAATATCATTTGGCCTAATCGGAATTGCCCATTACTTGAAAAGGTTGAAACATAATCTTAGATATAATATATAATCTTAGATATGATATGTAATCTTAGATATGATATATAATCTTAGATATGATATGTAATCTTAGAAGATATGATTTTGTAAACTTAGAGATTTAATTTGTAGATACCCTTTAATCTCAACCGTTGATGTAATTGATCTGTACCGTTAGATTTGGGGAGGCTCAACTATAAATAGAGGCCTCTCCCTTTATTGTAAAAAAAAAAAAGTGGAGGAGGAATAAAAAAAGAACGATTGACAGTTTTTTAAAGGTGGCTTACTATTTTTTTCGATTACTTTTTTACTTATTTACGATTTTAAAAAAGGGAGAAGGTGATACCACTGCGAATTTTATTTATTTATTTTATTTATCCCCTCCGCCTTTTAATGTTTTTGTAATTAAGTTTTTTTTTATTTTTTTAATTTACCATTTTATTTATTTTAAATTCCAATTTAATCCTTTTGAACGGCGCCGTTTTAGAGGAGAAGGGAAAATTTCCCTTCCAGCCCCTCTATGTAATTCGAGCGTTCAATTAAGTCCTCCAGACTTTATTTATTTTAATTTACCCGGATCTTTCTTGGCGATCCAATTTAGTCCATTTTCATATTTTCTTTAAAATCAATATTTTTGATAATGTAATTGTATTCTTTTATTTTTATTTTATAATTCTCATATGCAATTATTATTATTATTATTATTTTATATATGTATATTTTTAAGCATGTATTTATGTTTTTTAATACTAAAATTTTCACGTACTTATATTTTATATACACATGTTTAATTTATTTAATTAATTTTAATATTATATTAATTGTTTAAAACTTATGTTTTTTATGTGTACAGTATATTTTTTATCATTCGCTTATTAATTTATGTTTGCATATTTTTATTATTATCTTGCCTATTTATTTGATATTTTGCATGTCATTATTTTATATTCATTTGTTTATATCATTTCTATGCTATTGTTGTATTTGTTATCACGATATTTGCACATATAATATAACGTTACATCATCTTTTACTCAAATTTAAAAATAGAAAATTTTCAAAATTGAGATAATGCTCGTATTTAGGATTTTCAAGGAAATTGAGCCTTAACGTATTGGGTTTCGATTTTCTTCGTTAAATCTAACAATCGAGCATTTCTCTTTAATCAAAAAATAAGAACTCATTATTGGGAATTCAACACGTTGTGTCCTAACGTATTGGATGTGATGCATTGATTTCTCGAAATGAAGATTTTTTCTAAAAAATAATAAAGGAAATATTCCGAGTTTGGGATTTTAAAGGAATTGTGCCCTAACGTATTGGGCCGCGATTTCTTAAATCTTGAATAAATGGATATTCTTTTACATTTTTTATTGCACTAGTATTTTGCCCTAATTCATTTTTGGGGAAAATTAGAATGTCATGCCCTAACGTATTAGGTGTGGTATTTTCTTTCTCTAAAATGAGAAGGGTCTTAATACGTAACGTTTTTAAGTTTTGCCAAGGATTACGTTTTTTTAAATTTTCGACATTAAGACATTAATCAATTAACTAGGTACCAATTTTTGGGAGTAATAAGGGTGCTAATCCTTCCTCATACGTAACCGACTCCCGGACCCGTTTTTCTAAAATTTGTAGACCAAAGTAATTTTTAGGTGACCCAATCACACCTTAATAAAAGATTGGTGGCGACTCCCAATTTTTATTTTTTTAGTCGACAACCTAAAAAATTTTTGTTTTCGAAAAAATGGTTTCGACACCATTAATTATAAAAGATTTTCGATTTAATCATTAAAGTTTTTAAAATATTAGCCACCATGCAGATAATAGAAGTTTGATGTGGCTATTTTAATAACTAGTTTTATCCTTCAATATTCATACATTCTATTAATTTAGTTCTAATTCTAAAAAAATCAATAAATTTAACCTTAAACTGTTTTTTTTAGTATTTGGTGTTAAGACTGCTTTTAAAATAATTTTTATAAAAGAACATTTCTCAACTTATGATCTTTTTGGAGCTGAAAATTAAAAACATTTAAATTTTTAGTGTCGAAAAGTATTATTTAATCTAAAACGTTAAAAGAAAATTTCACCAACAACTTATCATCTTTTTGGTAGAGAAAACTAAAACCTTCAAGTTTTCCTGCACTAAATAACACCAATTTGTGTATGGAGTGTTGTATTTAAAGATTTTATTAGTTTCTTGGAATTAGGAGTCACAATTTGGATTGTGACTTATATATGACAAAAATAAGAAGATAGAAATGAACTGTCATAGAATAGTCAAGAAAACAACTCGAAAAACACCATTACAGTCATGATTTTGGTAAGTTTCTAGGTACCTCATCATCGCAACTCTTTCTTGGTTTAAGGCTTTAGCCTATTCATGAAAAAGAAAAAGCCTCTTTCTCACCCACGTCGAATATTTGGAGGATTAATTCACTGGACTTCCACACATATTCTCGAACAATGCCTTGTTGCGTAAACCGTCACAACTTGGCCCGAGCCTTATCCTTAACATAATTAGGGTAAAACTATTACTTGGATTCTGTTTATAACTACAACCTTGTCCCAATAACGACACCACCTCATTTCTCATATGTACACTTACAACTCCACTCTTAGCATGGGTATTGTTGCTGATAAGCCATAAAAGTAACATGTTTTTAATCCTATTCTTGATGCGTTTTTGGATGATTTATTATGTAAATTAGTGAATTTGATGCTCCTAATTTTTTAAATTCATGTTTCTATACTTAGGTGAGTATAGGGGAGTGAAAGGAGCGAAAAACAAGCCAAAATCTAGCAAAAAGAGCTATTTTCAGCATCCACACGGCCTGAGCATTTCCACATGGGCTAGCCACACGCCCATGTGTTAGCCCGTGTCGATTTCGTACCCTGTTTCCCAAACTCATAGAAAAACCCAATTTTTAGGCTTTCTGAGCATTCTAAAGTCTATAAATAACAATTAGAAGAAGACCTAAGGGGGGACGCAGAGAAGATTGAAGAAATTACTCGAAAAACACCATCAGAGCCAGCTCAGAAACGAATCTCCTTCAAGATTGAAGATCTCCTTTTAACTTCTTTCGAAGTTTATTTGAATTTCTTTATGTCTTGTAGTTTTTCTGACTTCGAGATGTTTTCTTTCAGATTATGAACTAAATTCCTTAGATAGCTAGGGAAGATGAAACCTATGATGAATCTTATTATTTGATTTCTGAATTACATGATAAATACTTGATTCTTGTTCTCAGTTATGTATGCTTATTTCGTACTTTAATATTTTAGGTATATTAATTCATGTTTAATGTTCTTATTTCAGTGGAGCAAAAGTCCTTGTTTAAGAGTAGATCTAGCATAATTGAGTAGAGTTGCATGCAATCCTAGAAATAGAACGACATAAATCTACCAAATTAGAGTCAAATCTAATAAGGGAATCCATAGATTGAGTTAATGCGACAATAGAGGTTTTAATTAGAAACAGATTTCGATTAATCAACTTAGAGTCGTTGTTCTTACACTCGAAAGAGATATTAACATAATTTAGGGATTTCTACGGATCAAGACACAAGTGAATAAAATATTTAATTTAGATTCGGAATAATAAGTGAAGTCTAGGTGGATTCTTTCCTAGGTATTGTCTTTATCTTTGGTTATCTTCAAATATTTTCCTAATTCATTCTCTGTAGCGTTCTTAGTTCATTTAGATTAGTAAATTTAGATTAAAATAATAATCCCAATTTATCGACTAAATAATAGAAAAATAGTAATTACTAGTACTTTTAGTCCTCGTGGATACGATATTCCCTACTCACCATAGCTATACTATTGTTCGATAGGTGTGCTTGCATTTGTCGTAATTATAGTTAGTTTAGTGACCATCAGTTGCCAATACAGGAGGATGTGGGTTCGAGTGCGCTAAAGTCCATTATCCTCCTATTTATGGGTTGAGGAGGGGCTATGGGTAGTTCTAGGTATTGTGTCAAAAAAAAAACAAAAACAAATATAACCAGAACCTATAAAAGATAGTTAAAAAAAAAAAAAACTCATGTTCATTTTATACACTTAAAAATTTTTTTAATTTTAAAATCGTCCAAGTTTAAAGTTAAAAAAAAGGAGTAATTATAGGGATTGGAAATCCAATCTTGATCTTATATAACCCAAGTTGGTTTCGTTTGGTACAACTTTATATAAAATATTAAAAATTAAAAGATGTGAGGAATTACAAATTTGTGAAAACGAATCTCAATCTTTATATATTAAATTCCCATGTGGAGCAATAAGATTGTGACAAAATCTTCCAAGTTTTGAGGCCTTAGAGGGGAGATTTTGACAAGGAGTTGCTGTTAGTGCCTTAACACTACACATTTCAATATACATAAAAACAACAATAATTCAAATAAAGTCCCTATCGTTTAAAATGTCGTATCCACTTTGTGGACATTGACTATGACAATTCCTCCATTTTGCTAATAAGAATATTATACACTATGAATCACTTTAATTTTTTTAGGGTTGGTCCCTGCTTTTATCAATTTCTTTTAAAATTGGTTCATCGTTGGTTTAAAATTTAGGTATACTAATTTAGCACTCAATCTCTATAAAATTTGTCAATTTGACTCTACTTCAGTCCCTCGTGATTTATTTTTTATTTAAATATTTGAATTTGACACGCTTTTTTTTCTTTTTGGTGATAAACAAGAAACAATAATTTCATCAAATTAAATTGAACAAAAACAACCTTAACTTTGTCCTGTTACAGAAACCCCAAAACTTCATTTGGTGTATCATCAAAAACCCGCTTCTGTCATTCAACTTTCATAATCCGTTGAATCCTCCTAAGCACTGTGGTTCCTGATCCCATCATCATATTGTCTTGTAAAACTCTGACATGTTTGAATTTGAAATTGAATTTGACTGTGATTCTTAAGCACTGTGATTCAAATATTTGAATTTGATATGTTTTTAATTCTTTATTAAAAACTAAAAATCAATAACTATGAGATGTACTGTGGTGATTATTCACTTTATCCTTTAATCATGAGACTTGGGGTTCAATCCCCACCCATGATTAGTTGTTTACCTCTTTATAAACAACCATGGTAATGAACTCCTAAAACGTGAATTTGTTGATGTTATTGTGTATATGTTACATTCTTTTCTTTTTTGCTATTAATTTCATTTATTAATTTCAAACAATCAAAATTATAAAAAATTCTTAGTTTATACTATGATATTGAAAAGTGATTACTAATTTAAGTATTTCATGAGAAATAATGAAGTTATATATATTTATTTAGTACTCGAGTCATTTAAAAATAATAGCTAATTTTTATAACAACAATCGGATTAATAAATAATTTGGTATTTAAGTTTTACACATTCTTCTAATGTGATATTTGTGTTATTTTTTTATTTAATTTGATACTTATATTTGGCAAAAGTTATATATTTTGGTACCCAAAGACAACGATGTTAATTTTGTGTGTGTTTAATTCGGGTTTTAGGATTGATTTAATGAAAGTTAGTTACTAATATTATTAGGTTTGAATTTTTTATGATTTTATTAATACAATAAATTTAGGGCTGAATTATAGAAATACGCTGAAAAACAATTGAGCAAATGTGTTGATTGTTTTTCTTTTTTTTTGAAATTTACCAATTTAGACTGTTTTTGGAGAGAGAAAGAAAAATGCGTCCTATAGGGCACATTCTCTTTCCAACGGAAACTTTTTCAATGGCTATAATACCCCAACAACCATAATTTATCTTATATAAACCCCTCCAAACTTTATTCTTTTCAACTCAATAGACAATCCGCAATCCTCAATCCTAAATTCTCAATTCTCAATCCTCGATTCTCGATTCTCGATTCTCAATTCTCGGTTCTCGATTCTCAATTCTCGCTTCTTGATTCTCAATTCTCAAATCTCAATTATTTTTTTAAAACTCTTTCTTTGAATCTTATTCTTTTCGATTTTATTTTATTCCTTATAATTTGTAAAATGACAAATCAATTTATTCGTTTGGATAACAAACATATCTCCAACGTTCAATTACAAATGGTAGGAAAATATTATTAAATTATTTAATTTTAAATAGTTAATTATTATGTTGTTAACATTATTAATTATCTAATTTTATATACTCAGGCCGAAGTGTAACTAAGGCTTTCAAGTTTAAAAATGTTGTGCTGTTAATGGATGGAGCATAACTGGGGCCCTAGTTAACGGTGGTTATGCGGGTACGACAATGAGTTTCTCCTCGTTAGAGGAGTATGTGTAACACCCCAAACCCGACCTAGACGTTATGGCCGAATCTGGCGATGCCACATGGAAAGGGATTTGAAGACAAGATTGTCGAGTTTAAAAACCGTTACAGTAAGTTAGCTTTTATTAATTCGAAAAAAAAACTAGTTGATTTGCTTTAAAATTTGTCTCTTAGCGGAAGCTTTTGTAACCAATTAATTTATGGAAAATTGTTTCTATTTACGAAAACTTTAGTTTTTAGAAAAATCGTATTTTGTTGAGTTGCAGTTTAAAAAAAAATCCATAAAAATAGTATAAAGTCTCAAATTTAAAGCCAACTAGTCCATAGTCCATAAGTTACATAAAAAACCCCAAATAAGTAATAAATTCTAGACATTAAAGGGAAACAGTCCAAAATTTACGTGTGGCCACCGTCGAGTCCTCCGCTGCACCGACCAGTCAAGTCTGGGGATTACCTGTACAGATTAAACAGAGAAAATGTGAGTTTTCGCAAACTCAGTGTGTAATCCCCACAGAAAACATGCATACAAATAATCAACAAAATTCAGTTAGATACAGTCTGGGGCCTGTGCCCATCATAGAACCAGTTTGGGCCTTAGCCCATTCAGACACAGTCTCAGAAATACATGAGGGCCTTGGCCCATATCAGATACAAAATTCAGATACAGTAAATCAGAATCCTACCCATCAACCTCTACACATCATCTTCGTCCAACCCTACACATCATGTGGGGATTAAATCAACCAACCCATCCCTACACACCATGCTGTACCGAAATGTGGCACATAATCAGAAGGTTGCAGGTGAGCTGTCAGATAACAGGCTTAATAGCCTTTCAGACACTTCCTCCAAATATCATCAACCCACCCCGATGCAATGTAACATACAAAATATGTCATGCCATTATGCAATTAATAGTACATACATTAAGATATCATAAGTCATGCTCGATATAGAAATCATACAGACAAGTCACACATATAGGGGTCTAAGTAAAGCTTATCGATCCTACAGTAGGTTCACAGTCAACTTGGGCAACCCATGCAACCTTACAGAACTTTTCAGAAAAATGGGCTCACACGCCCATGTTGCCTACTCGGCCCAAATTAGCCTTGGCCACGTGATCCATTTTTAGTGTAACTCGTGCTAGTTAATTATTCATATATATTTTCACTATTTACTTATATGTTCCTTCAAAGCTGTCTACTTGAGTCACTATTACTAAATTATTTATATCTTGAGCTAAAGAATTCTGAATTAAGATCCGCTTGATGTCTTTGAAACTAGACTCAAATACCTTTCTACCATAAAATTTTCAGAATTTTTGGTTTAGCCAATAAGTACAGTAAAATCCTCAAACTTACCCCTGTTTTGCTGTTTGACAGCTTCATCCCTTCTTTGCTAAAAATTAATTATCTCTTAGTACAAAATTTTGATGATGTTTTCATTTGTTTCTATTGAAAATAGACTCATTTGTTTCCAAAGTTAGAACAGGGGAACCCAAATTCATTCTGACCTTGTCTCACAAAACTTATTATATCTCACGATTTACAATTCCATTACTTACACCGTTTCTTTTATAAGAAATTAGACTCAATAAGCTTTAATTCCATATTTTATTCATCCTCTAATTCGATTTCAATTATTAATGTTGAATTTTCAAAATTAGCCTACTGCTGCTGTCCAAACAGCAAGCAATTTCAGTTTTTCGCCGATTTTTTTTTTTGCTTTTTCGGGTACACACCTAGTTCTGTTTGATGCACACCTAGTTCTGTTTGATGCTAAAACAGTCCTCGAGCACTCCAAAGCCTAAAATCAAGATACTCAACATCAATTTAACGGATTTACAAGCGAATTGACAACCAAGAACGAACAGAAACCCAACTTACCACCAATGATAACCCTCCGTTTAACTATTGTTAAGGCGAGAACACTGAATTCACCAGTCCGAGCCTCCCCTTACGTCCAAATCACAGAGAAAAAATATTACAACTTCAGTCGTTAAGAGATTCATGACAAAAACGAAGAGAAACACTTACTGAAACTACGTGAGCACTAACCGCGTGCGAAAACGAAAGAAAATAAATGGATTAGTGAAAAATCAAAAGAAGAAAAAGAAGAGAAATATGGAAAAACTCAGGGAATTTCAGCAAGAGGAGAGGGAGAAGAATAGACGACATAATTTTTTTTTGGAAAAGAGAGTCAAAATTCGATTATGGGAAACAAAATAAAATAAAATCCCGATATCCCCCAAAATCCCTTAATCTTCTCCCCTAATTCCCACTACACATCTACTACTCAGAATCCTCCTATTACCCAACTCTATCCTGAAATCTGAGTAAAAAATAATACCCTTGCCTGCATAGAGATTCGAACACAAGACCTCCACCATAATAGCACACAATTTAACCACCAAACTAGCAAACTCATTCTGATGTAAGTTACCCAACAATCAAATAAAAGCCTAATAAACAAGTGTAAGGCCTAATTCATTCAAAATACTAAAATTTTCCCAAGCAAAGGCTTGAACTTGGGACCTCCTAAACACTCCCAGAACACATAACCACGAAAGCTGACAAATATTTGTGTTATATTTTCACAATAACGAAATTAGAAATTTTGGGCGTTATAGTATGCTTTATAAATCCCATACAGAAGTACGAGGAAGAAAAACATAGGGGTCTTCCAGTATAATCAAATAATTCATGTTATCCATCTCCACCAAAGACAATGACCTTATTAGTAAAACCTGTTACATCCTAATTCTGTCACAAGTTATAGTAACGGGGTCACCACCTTTGGTGGACATGGAGAGAATGAATTACTTGATTATACTAAAATGTCACTATGTTTTTCTTCCTCGTACTTTTGTTTGGGTTTTATAAAGCATCCTCTTCTAACGAGGAAAAACTCATTGTCGTGCCCGCATAACCACTGTCAATTGGGGCCCCATCTATACTCCATCCATTGACAACATAATCTTCGTAAACTTGAAACCCTAGTTACACTTCAACCCGAAACCGTATTAATCACCGTCAACTAGAGCTTTGAGTTGCAACGTGATTCGACTTCTCGACTGATGGCTCCATACTCACATAGTAGATGAAATTTGCAGGTCACCTAACTCCATGGCACCACCGTAAATTCAAACATACCTTAAAACTATAACAATGTCTATCTCAAACACATACAAAAATAAATCTATAAAATTCTAATTTCTAACTGCAAGAAAGAAAAAGAAAAACAATTTTTAGCAAAGTGAAGACGCGCCCTATAGGACATATTTTTAGGAAAGAGAGGAAAACACGTTCTACAGGGCACATTTTCATTGCAACATCAAAAACAATGTGTTCCTTTCTCTCTCCAAAAACAAAATAAACTAATCTTTTTGAATCTACTGTGCATCTTCAAATAACCCGATAGATCAAATAACTCGGTAGAATAGATCCAACAATCTCACAGTTGTTCGAGTGCCAATCTTAAGAAATCATTAAAAATCAAAAGCAAGAATCACATTTTCTCCAATACTTGACTGTTAGAAAGAAGGTTATTAAAAACAAAAAAAGAGCAATTTAGATTCAGATATGGTTATTCTAATATATATAAATAGAGTATGCTCTAGGACAGAAGGATTCGAACCTCCGCATAGCAGGACCAAAACCCGTTGCCTTACCACTTGGCCACGCCCCATTTAGATTTCTATTTGAAACTACTAAACACTAATATGGGTATTCCTTGTTCATCAATTCCAGTTCCAAATAGCTATAGCTATGGAATAGATTAGATTCTTGCTACGATTTTTGCATGTATGGATAGAGAATTAAATCGAATTTATTGATCATTACATAGAATTCAATGCCCAAATCTCTTTCTATGGGGAATTCAAGAAGTTTTTTTGTACGCCAAATAAATTTAGAGTAATCTGAATTGGTTTAACTCGAATAAGATACAAATGTTTAACTTTTTTGAATTTTGAATATCTTTTTTTCATTTCCAGGGGGGATTCTTATTTTCACCATCACCCATTTGTATTTGTTATGTTAGTGTTATAATAATTTTTATTTTATAATATTCAATTTATAATAATAAATAATTAAATAATAGAATAATAATTTTTTCTATTTATACTATAGCGGATCTCGGAACACATATATATAAGAGCTTTAACTGGGTTGAAACTAACCCATTAAGTTTCAATTTTGTAACTTTATGAATCATTATTTCTTTGAATTACTATATCTCCTTCCCCTGTTTTCAACCCAATGGAGAAAACCCCTTTATAATTTAGTGGATATACAAATAATGTATCAATTTGAAGTGATCTAAAGAAATCCTATGTTTGTATAAGAAAATGTAAGAAAATAAATCAATACATATTTTTAGAATTTGAAATTCGAAATACTTTTTTGAAGTATGGTACAATTATGACAGGAATCGAAACACTTTTTATATAACGTAAAACAATTACGTTCCCAAAGGCGTAAAACAATTACTTGGGAGCTGTTTCAAGCAAATGTACATTCCCCCTTTTTTTTGGACAGAGTAGACAAACTATTCTTTTTTTCTTTTGATATTCTGGACCACTGAAATGAATATCTCGAAATTGAATATGTAAAAACAAAGAATAAAAATTTCTGATTATACAAAAAAAGATCGAGAAAAAAGACGAGGCCAAAAGAGAAAAATACAAAAGAGAAGAGAAAATGAGGATAGAAATAGCAGAATCTTGGGATGGTCTTCTACTTGCTCAAGTAATAAGGGGCTTCGTGTTAATAACCCAATCAATTCTTAGAAAATATATTATATTACCTTCACTGCTAATAGTTAAAAACATTACCTGTATGTTATTATTTCAATTTCCTGAGTGGTCTGAGGATTTAACTGATTGGAATCGAGAAATGCATGTTAAATGCACTTATAATGGTGTTCAATTATCCGAAATAGAATTTCCAAAAAAACTAGTTAACAGACGATATTAAGATAAAGATCCTATTTCCTTTTTGCCTGAAACCTTAGCACAGATTTAAACTACAACCCTTTCATAAAGATCCAATGAAAAAAAAAGAAAGGTCAAAAGAATGGTTTTTGCTTTTTAACAATTTGGGGAATGGAAACTGAACTACCTTTCGGCTCTTCTTGAGAACGACGTTCGTTTTTTGAGCCTATTTTTAAAGAACTAAAAAAAACTGAAAACGAAATGTTTTATAGCTTTAACAATTTTAAAAGAAAAAAACTAAATTATTTCGAAAAGCTTCAAAAGAAACAAAAAAATGGATCACCCAAATCATTCTATTTCTAAAAGGGATAATAAAAGAACTTTCAAAAATAAATCTAATTCTATTTTTTGGGTTGAGAGAACCATATGAATTGGGCGAAACTAAAAAGGATTCGATAATCAGTAATAAGATGATTCACAAATCATCCCTTCAAATTCAATCTATGGTGTGGACAAATTATTCATTAACAGAAAAAAAAAGATCGACTAAGAGAACAAACACAATAAAAATCAAATACAAAAATTCTAATTATAAAAGACAAGAAAACGAATTTCTAACTCAAGAAATAAATAGTAGTTCTAACAAAATAAGTTATCAATATAAAATATTAGAATGAGCAAAAACTTTTGGCAAATAGTAAAGAGAAGAAATATTCGATTAATCTGAAAAATCTATTTTTTTATAAAATTTTTCATTGAAAAGATATACATGGATATTCTTCTATATATCATTAATATTTTAAGAACCAATACTTAACTTTTCTTGAATCAAAAAAAAAAAAGATTGAGAACGTACATCGGTAGGTTTCAAAAATTCAGCACATTTTCTCAAAAATAATTTCAACATATTTTTATAATTCAGCCATAAATTTAGTGTTAATTGTGAATCGGTTTAATTTTACCTTTAATTTGTCAAATACATTATGATGGATTTGATTTAATTGAGTTTTAAAATTAATTTGATAAAAGCTAATTATGTATTTTCATCAAATCAACTCTAAAGCCCGAATTAAACATTAAATAGTTAACACTTTTACTTTTGAATACCAAAATATATAACTTTTGTCAAGAACAAAAAAAACAAAAGTATCACATTAAAAAAGGTCAAAGCTCAAATACTAAATTATGTATTAAACGTAAACTTAATCAGCAATTGTTTATTTTTTGAGTGAAATTAACTTATTTAGGCAAAATAAAATATAGAGGGAAAAAAGAAAGGATTTTTATCAAACTTGTCTATTGATCTTTTGGGTTGAAAAGGATTACTTTTTTGGTTGTTTATGATTTGCTTCTTCTTCTCTCTCTCTCTTGAGTCCATTGATTTCAGTCCAATTCTTTTTCTCCTTGTCTAATATGCCTTTCTTTTTCCCTCTTTTCTTTGAAAGCTTGTGTTTACTATTTTTAGCGAATTTTAATTTTTTAAATTCAATGACTTGGTATTTGCATCTATCAATCTGTACACCCACATAATACTCAAATAATTACATATAAAATAAAAAAAGGGTAAAAATTGGTTAAAAGGATTGAAAAAATGAGGAATTTGAATTGTAGGAGAAAATTTCTATGTAATTTTACCTTTTTGTTTAATATTTTAATTTTTAAGAGTTCATTTTCATAATTTGTAATTTTTTTTATAATTTTTATATAATTTTTTATAAATTTTAAATTGTTTACGTGACATATAACAATTAATCATAAAAGACATGTGGATTTATATTGTGTAATTTTTTACAGTTCCACTAAATTCTAACAAAATCACCAATTTCAAATAAATAAAAAATAAAAGGATTAAATCCGAATAAATACAAGGACCATTTTTGGAATTTAACCTTAGTGATGGTTAGTAAAAATAGGGATATTATATTTGAGGCCTTGAAGACACAAGTTTTCTCCACCTGATTGGTATCACACCAAATACACTCTTTGGCTCTTTGCATTGTGAAGAACATCAATGAAGAAGAACCCTTGTGATCAAATAAAACATGGTGAAGAAGAGAAGCATCTCACCACCAAACTGGGTGGCCTTAAGACCATGGCTTTTGTTATATGTAAGCCTTAAATTCATCTCTTTCTTATTTTTTTAAGATATATATAGATAGAAGGATTGTTGATTCACTCCTTAACGTGGGATTAAATTGTTTTTGTTTATGCAGCAACCGAGACATTTGAGAAAGTTGCAAGCTTCGGTCTTCATGCAAATATGATTTTGTACTTAATAAATGAATATCACATGTCCAATGCCAAGGGAGCTAACGTTCTATTCCTTTGGTCTGCAATTTCCAATTTCATGCCAATCCTTGGTGCGTTTCTCTCTGATTCTTTCCTCGGCCGCTTTCGTGTTATCGCGCTCGGAACATTCGTCAGCCTTCTTGTAAGCAAAAATATTTTCTTAAAACGGTTAATCCGTAAGGAGAAAACCGATAAATTAATGTATGGTGTATGGTTATTCTGGCAGGGAATGAGCTTGTTATGGTTAACTGCTGCCCTTCCGCAAGCAACGCCTCCTCAATGCAACGGTCTGGCGACAGAAAGTTGTGCATCTCCAAAAGCAGCTCAGCTGGCGCTTCTCTTCTCATCTCTTGCTTTAATGTCAATCGGAGCCGGTGGCATTAGGCCATGTGCCTTGGCCTTCGGTGCTGATCAGTTGTACAATCCTAGCAACCCTGAAAACAAGAGGGTGTTGCAAAGCTTCTTCAACTGGTATTATGCTTCAGTTGGACTTTCACTCATGGTTTCCATAACTGTTATTGTGTATATTCAAGATGCAGCCGGGTGGGTCATAGGCTTTGGAGTTCCAGCAGGGCTCATGTTCCTCTCCACAGTCATGTTCTTATTGGGTTCACCACTTTACATTAAATTGATGCCTGATAAGAGCTTGTTTACAAGCTTTGCCCAAGTCATGGCGGCAGCTTGGCAAAACAAACACTTGGCTTTGCCACCAATGGAATCTGATCCAGGCATATGGTACTATCACAAAGGTTCCAAACTTATTGCACCAACACAAAAATTGAGGTAATTAATATCTAATTATGACCTCCAATTGATTAGGAGGAACGGATATGAACACATAATACAAACATGGGTAAAAGTAATACAGAGGGTTTTATATTAAAAGTCGGATTGTATTTGACCTCTTTTGCTAAAAAAAATAGACAAATTAGTCATTGTATATTAAATCAAAGAGCAAACTAGTCTTTGTGTTAAAAATTCTATCTATTTCTACTGTTAAAAACTGATCCCAGTATATCAGAATGAGGTACATATGGCACGCCATGTGTAACTTTTTAGTTATTCTGTTAGCCATGCCAGTTTTTAATAGTAGAATCGAATGAAATTTTTAATAGAAAGAATCAATTTGCTCTTTAACCTAATGTACAATTATTAATTTGCTCATATTTTGAATGTAGGGGATAAAATGCGATCTAACTCCTAATTAAGGGGTTTCCATGATATTTTTACCTATTGATATAATACAACATAGACATAGTGATACGATAATTTTAGAAAGTTAGAATACAGGTGTTGATAAAAAAATATATTTTATATAGTAATAGACAATAAAATGTAAAATGAATGGGTTCAAAACAAATAATGTAAGGTGAATAATTATCAATTAATTATTAATATTTAAATTACTTTTAAAGATGTAAAAATAAAATTTGAAGTAAAAAGAGTTAACTTTTAGAAAACCATTAAAAGTAAAAAAAGAAAAACATTCTTGATCCGTGGTCGGGCACGTTCAAACATCTCCAATTATATCTTCTTCTTGTTTTGATTGTGTCTAATTTTATTTTTACATTTTGACGTGTCCTTGAGTGTCCCATGTATATTTTTTTTCCTGCTGAAGCTATATTTGTGTCAGACATATGCTTAACATTTGAATGTTCTAGCTAAAAACTTAACTATAGTATATGTTGAAATTTAAACCTAAAACGACAATACATTCGAACCAAAATAGAGTTGAAGTCCACACAATATTGTCATGTATTATGTCAAATTTCTTGTCAGGTTTCTTAACAAAGCTTGTATGATTGGAAATCCGGAGAAGGATATAGACATGGATGGCAGGGCTACAAATCCATGGAACCTATGCACTGTGAAACAAGTGGAAGAATTGAAAGCATTAATCAAAGTGCTCCCCATTTGGTCTAGTGGGATCATAATCGCCGTATCCATAAGCCAACACTCCTTTCCGGTGCTCCAAGCCAGAGTCATGGACCGTCACTTAATTCCCGGAGGACTAAAAATCCCTGCTGGTTCCTTTGGTGTCTTCGCAATGATTACACTCACTATATGGGTCGCTACCTATGATCAAATCATAGTCCCCTTGCTATCTAAGTTCACCAAACGATCACGAGGGTTCAGCTTGAAAGAACGAATGGGAATGGGCTTAGCAATATCTTGTGTGGCAACGGCGGTGGCAGCAATGGTGGAGAGCAAGCGGCGAGCCACCGCAATCAGACAAGGATTGGGTGACGAACCCCATGGGATGGTGCACATGAGTGCAATGTGGTTAGTGCCACAATACAGCCTGATTGGATTAGCCGAGGGACTCAATGCAATTGGACAAATAGAGTTCTACTACTCTCAGTTCCCTAAGAGCATGGCTAGCATTGGAGTGGCACTTTTTGCCCTTGGGATGGCGGTGGGGAACTTGGTTAGTAGCCTTATAGTTGGAACAGTAGATAAGTTGACCTCAAAAGGTGGAAAACAGAGTTGGGTGTCAAACAACCTTAATATGGGTCATTATGACTATTATTATTGGATTCTTACAATTTTAAGTGTGATTAATGTGTTTTATTACTTGATCTGTTGCTGGGATTTTGGATCTAGTGACAACAAAAACAAAATAGTATGGGATGAAGAGGAAGGCACTGAAGATGAACTAGAACTAGAACTAGGTGACCATGCCAAGGGAGTGGCATCTCATTGATCTTTCAATGCTATGTTTTTACCTAGAATTTGTGTAGCACAATTTATTTTCTCTTTTTCTTTTGTTTTTGTTATTATATAAATAAATATAAGTAGCTATGTTTTTCCATGTAAAATAAAGGCAACTAACAATATTACCATGTCTCAAGATGGTATAGGCATCAAGGACTTTGTTACTAGTCCAAAACACATGGAATATATCTTCCCATCCCTCCACTGGCCACAAAGAATGCATCTACCATCAACATTCAGACCTCTGTTTTGTATATTGCATTTAGTTGGCAGTAGGTTGTGTAATAGCCTCCACTTGAAAACAGTAGTAAGTTCAAGCTTTGAGCTCAGTTCAATAATTGTTAGACTTAATTCGAGTATTTTTAAATAAATTTAAATAATTTGAGAGCATTAATATCTTTATCTATACTCCTAAATGTAATTCTTTAAAAAAAAAATCAATGATTTTGGTTTAAAACTATAGCAATTAACCTTATATCTTTTAATATCTTTATCCCAAAATTACATTCTCAATTAATATTGAATTAAGAAAAAGTTCATTAAGTTATGGATTTTTCATTAGTATTTCGTAAAATACTACAACCATAATTAAATCATGTGACATATGTTAGAATCAAAACAAAAACCAAAATTAAGTTGATATCAAGTTGAAATTTAAGAGGTTGATAACTTACAAGTGTTTCAGACAATCAATCCTATGGGAGTATGGCTTGACATAAGTTTACCAAGGTTGAGTTACACAATCAACCTATCCTTTGATAACTTCTTTGATGAGTTCTTTGAGTTGATCAACAACGACGACTTCATTGTTTTTGAATTAAAGTTTTTTAGCAACTTGCGCATTGGGTTGTTCAACAGCCTCCTGTTGCAAATTCTCATGTTGCACTTCTTCGTTGGCTAGCTTCTTCTCGGTAAGATAAAAATCACTTTCCATCATGAAATCATTTAATTTTGGGGGGAGATACTAGGACAAAACTGTCGCTTGATTTACTTTCTTTTTGAATGACAATCGACGGGCTACACTTTAGATCCACGAGTAGAAAATTCTTCTAATTCATTATTTGTCAAATTTGACCAAATAACTCTAATAGAGCTTCCATCTTTTGCCTAGTGCCATGGGGATAAGCAAGAACATTGATGCTTGGCAGTGATGTAGAAAAGTCATTGCAACTTTAAACTTTGACTTTTGGAAAGGAGATGAAAGGCAAAGATGGCCCTATTGGACGTGCCAGAAATTTATACACATAAATATCGAGTCGAAAATTGACTTTAAAAATTTGGCAACAAATTTTAATTATCAACTTTGAAAGAATCACAACTTACAAACTCTAAATTTCTTGATTATAAAGAAATTTCCTTTGATTCTTTTGTTTGGTGGAGTTTCAATCCAATTTTTATTTAGGCTTGATCTTGAAAGGATGTGATTTGCTTCACATGTCGTGGTAACTCGCTCTTGAAATCAATTTTTGACTTGCTTTCTTTGGCTGAACAAGATAAGAAGGTGGATTTCTTCAAACCTGATATGTTGTTCTTCAAGTTCTTTAGAAATTTCTTGAGATTTTGAAGAGAGATCTGAGTCTAAAAAATCTTTCCTTCAAAGAACTTTTGAATATTTAAACTTATGAATGTGTAGAATAGTTTGGAGGCGACCTCTTTTATATAGTGTCACTCAATTTGAATAAAAGAGAATTTGTGGAATGTACACTCTTCATTGCAGTGATCCACAAAATGTAAACTCTTTTATTTATTATTTGTATCACATTAATTTAATTAATTAGAAATAAAATAATAATTTAATATTATCATTTAATTAATTTACTTTTAATTAGTGAAAATATAAATTTTATTATTTACCTCAAAATTAATTTAAAATAATTATGACATAGTATGTGACACGTGTTATTTTGTAATTGATTTGAAAAAATCGTCTACAATTGTCTTTTATTTTTTTTTCCAAAAGGGGAGTAGTTGTGGTTGGGGATGATTTTTAATTTTTAAAATTCTGTTTTGTGGTTATTTTTAGAGTAGGGATGAAGCCATAAGTTTATCTTTCAGGGTCAAATTAAATTATGAAATTTAAAGATGTTAAAGTACAATTTTTCTTTATATATGCTTGTTAGTTTAGAATTTTAAAAGGATTAAATTGAAACTTTTTTCATCTCTGAGGGGTCAAAGTTTATTTTTACCATTAAACTAATTTATAGGCTCTAATCATATTTGTTCTTTTTGACACGATATCTAAAACTATCCACAGCCCCTCTCCAACCCATAAATAGGAGGATAATGTGCTTCAGCGCACTCAAACTCACATATTTCTGTATTAACAATAGTGCCCATGCCAATCGAACTAAAACTCAATCCACATTCAAACTTGTTATTTAACCAACAACATACTGTAGATAGCTTCTTGAGAGAGGATTATAGAATTGGGAAATTAGAAAAAATTATTTATTTTTAGAGTTGTTTTATTTTGAGAATGTGATTATTGAACTATTTAAATACAGTTACTAAGTAATAATAAAAAATAGATAGCAAAAATAAATTGCAATTTAAGCAAGGGCGAATTTAGGGGGTTGGCAGGTCCGTGCCCCCCTAAAATGAAAAAAAAATCCATTTTGGTCTTTTAAAATTTTAAATTAGTAAAGATAAAATTACACTTTGACTCCCCTTAAAAATAATAAAATTTTGATTTAATCCTTTAAAAATTATATTTATAAAAATTACCCCTCAACATATTTTCTGACATCCCCAGTGAACAAAGTTGAATTTAAATTATAATTTGTATTGGTACAATTATTTTGATTGTTGTTTTATTAGATGTGCCGCAACTCTTATCATCATATAGTGACACATAGTTTCATATTAGTTTAATAAATTTAAATAAAAAGCTTGTGTTCCAAACTCAAACTTTAAAAGCAATATAATTTAAATATTTATTAGTGGGCAAACATCAGATTGTTGTTATCCACGTCCTCCTCATCATTAATCCTCAACAATCTTATCTCCATTATGTGAAGTTGGATCACTTTAATCCCTTTAAATCTCATACAAATATATGAATGTTTAATAATTTCAAAAATAATATATATAAACCGATTGAGTCATAGTTCAGTTGGCATCGATATTATTACTCGTACAGAGTACATAAGTTTGAGTGCGCTGAAATACATTATTCTCCTATTTAAGAACTGGGGAGGGGTTATAAGTAATTCTAAGCATTGTATCAAAAAATAAAAACCAAAAGTCATGATGCTACACTATATAAAAAGAAGTAAAAATAATATATATATACCATATCACATCCCGGATTTGATGAAATAGGATGAGTTGAGATAGTATTTTGTAAATATGTAATTATCTTGAATATATTAACTATTTCTATATTTTCCGATCACCTAGAAGGTACAAAAGAAACGTCTTGTTCTTTCTTCAACAAATTCTGATCTTTAGTGAATCTCTCAGTAGGATTCGAACTCTGATAAAGTTCTGACCATCTATTATAGAAAAAAGAATGAATGGATCTTGTAAGATTCCCATTTCTTTTTTATTTTTTCTAAAAATAAATGATTATTCATCCGATTCTCACGTTCCGTGAATAGCTGGGATAAATTAGTTAATATATAAAAAATCATCGACTACTATCTCCTATTTAAACATCTAATTTATTATTTTTACCCGTTAAATATGAAAATTAAAAAAGTTTTAATCTTATATATTTGAATTTGAGTGTTTAGTAAATAAATTAAATTAAATCTTTGCAATTAATAAAATTACAACATGATACAGAAATTTTAAGAAAAATTACTCCAATTGAGTTGTAGAGGGTAAAAGTAATAGATTAACTTACAAAGTATAACAACTTTGTACTTGATTGATAGAGTATTTAAAATTTTAAATTTATTGAAAATTGATATTTTGGATGATTTAATATTTTATATATGTTTGATAATTCAAAATAAAATAATTTGATATTTTTTATAAAAGATGTGGAAAATAGTTAAATAAGAGCTTTCAATTAATTTTATTTATTTAATAATATATTATCCTATAAAATTTTATGTTTAAAATTTCATTTTGTTTAGAACAAAGTGAAATGCCTACAAATTAAGGAAAATGTAAAATTTAATTTTTATAATTTAATATCTATATTTATCAAAAATATAATCATATTTCGTAATTAATTTTAAGTAATATAATATCAAACATTTTATAACTTAAATTTAGTACTTAAAATTTCAATGCTTAATTTTTCAACTCTTATTGTTTCAGTATTTAATTTTCAGTTTATCAGACAACACCTTATTTAAATATTATTTAATAATATGATATTTTTGATATATTAATCATAAAATTTAAGGCAACAAGACTTCTTAAGTCCCGTTAATTTTAAATTTTAGTAAATTAATCTCTATCAAAGAAGGATGAGTAATTTAATTTCTGTAAATTTCAAAACTGAGCAAGTACGGACAATTAATAATGCAGTTATTAATTTTCGTCAGATTTACTCACATGGTAATAAGGAAAAAAAAGTTAATTTTAAATAAAAACACGTTTAAAATGTTTATTGATAAACATGACTTACTTTTTACACTTGATTTCCACCTAGTCCAAAGAAAAAAAAAGTTTTAATTTAACCCATAATCTAACCCCTGAGAAACCCTCATCTTCACCCTCTTATAACCCTGAACTATGGAGAGATAAAAGCAAAAGGTTAAATTATGCTATTAGTCTCTATACTTTGAAAGTTATGGATTTAGTCTTTATACTTTAATTTAGTCATTTTAGTCCCTGTACATTTCAAATTTTAGAATTTTCAATCCTCATCAAATGGTAACTATTAAATTCATAAGTTGATTTTGTTATTCCCAAAAATTGATGCGTCAAACGTATTATAATACATGTAATGCCATATCAACTTGTTATTTGCATCAAAATTGAAATTTCAAAATTCTCGACTCGAATGATCTAATTAAAAATATGGACTAAATCTACAATTGTACGTATAGTACAAAACTAGTAATTAAATTTAAACAACATATTTAAGAACTATTGTTTGAATCAGGACCAAAATTCAAAATTCAAAAAGTATAGGGACCAAAATTGACCAATTAAAAAAAGTTTAATGACTAAATTAACCAATTCAAAAAGTACAAGGACTAAATCCATAACTTTTGCAAAGTATAGGAACTAATAACAGAAATTAAGCAAACCAAAACTAAGTCTGCAATGTAGGCAGGGTAAGGCTGGTATTGAAGAATTGGACAATATATGAATAAAGGGTTTGGAAGTTGGAAATAGTACCCTTGAGATTTGAGAATCCAAGTTTCATTTGCTTTTCACCCTTTAATCAATGGCCAAATTTCTTAGATCATCATCACTTCCTATACAATTCCAAGTTCTCATGAAATTCTAAAGCATAAATTCTTTCCCTTTATTTTTGTTATGATGGGATTTCATGTTCCCATATGAGATGGAAGTGAATGATAATTGTTCACACCTCAATTTATCTATAATTCCAACTTGTGCTATTAAAGTGTTAATCCTTCATTTTTCATCCTCCAATACATATATTGTGATGAATATTTAGAATTATTCCATAATAGCTGCATCTATTTTCATTTAAAAACTAAAGGGTAGTTGATTGAGTATTAGCTCGATTGATATGAGCATTGTTGTCAATGTAGGAAGATGTGGATGCAAGTGCGCTGAAGCGCATTATCTTCCTATTTATAGGTTAGGAAGAGACCATAAATAGTTCTAGGTATTATATCAAAAAAATAGAGATAATCAAAACATATAATCAAATTATTAATAAAAAAAGGTAAATAGCAAAAGGCCCATTTTTTTGATTAGCCTCCCCACCCTTGAAGGTCACCCTGCAACACAATGAAACTAAAAAAAAAGAGAAGAAGATAATAAAGTGGTTGAGTTTTCAATTTGATACATATAATTCTCATCTTTTTATTATTGATTGATGGGATTTTCGATATATTGATTTTTTGTTAAAAGTTTTATTCATTTGTAGATAAAAGTATCATGAAGGCCCTTATATTAAGAATTAGATTGCATTTTGTCCCATCTACTAAAAAATGAGCAAATTAATCCTTTTACATTAGAGTAACGAGCAAACTGATCATTTATATTGCTAAAAATTAGTGTGGCTGATAAAATAATCAAACAGTAACACGTGGTATGCCACGTATACCTTATGCTTATGTATATGGATCATTTTTTAACAGTGAAAATTGATAGATTTTGTAACCGAATGACCAGTTTGCTCTTTAATCTAGCATACTTGGACTAATTTTCCAGTTTTTGGTAAAAGGGGTAAAAGGCAATCCGACTTCTACTATAGGAACCTTCATAATACTTTTCCCTCCATTTGTGTTAAGTGATTATTTGGCTTTTTCAATTTCTTTTAGGTAAGTGGCGTAGAATTAGGTGATGTAGGAGTTTGTTTGCATTTTACCTCCTCTACTCAAAAAATGGATAAATTAGTTATTGTAGGCTAGATTAAAGAACAAATTTTTCATTTTGTTAAAAATTTCATCCATTTTTGTAGATAAGTGATGATGTGGTTGACGGCACAACCAAACAATCATATGTGGTGTTCCATATGTACCTTTTCATGTTTGCAAATATTTAAAAAATTAAAAATCCAAAACAAATAAATAAAATTTTCTAATAATTATTTAAAAAACCACGTTTAGGATGAACCTAGACAACCTTGTATATATTTAAATTATAAGAAATTAATAAAATAAGACTCACCAACTTGATTAACTAAAAATATAAACTTAATTGTCGATTGAGTCTTAACTTAATTAGCATGGGCATTGTTGCCAATGCAGAAGGACATGGGTTTGAGTGCGCTGAAGCACATTATCCTCCTAGTTATGGGTTGAGGAGGGTTATGGGTAGTTCTAGGCATTGTGTCAAAAAGAACAGATATGATCAGAACATATAATGAGATTGTTCAAAAAAATCTATACGGGTATATATATATATATATAGTTTTAATAATTTTTAAAAAAATTAATGATTGTTTATAATTTCTTATAATTCTTAATAAATTTTGAATAATTTTATATATTTTTATATTTATTTAAAAAATCATGTTTAGGATGAACTTGAATAGATAGTTGTCCAGGTTTATTTGAACATGAACAACCATTTGTCTAGTTTCATCCTGAAGTGGTTTTTTTTAAAATAATTATGAAAATATTTATTTTAATTTTTTTTAAATATTACTATACAAGCATGATGCACACATGGTATGTCACATGTCACTATTCGGTTGCTTCGACAACCACGTCGGCACTTAATAGTTGAAATGGATGTAATTTTTAACACAAGGACCAATTTGCTCTTTGATCAAGCATACATGGACTAATTGCCCATTTTTTGAGTAGAAGGGGTAAAATGCAATTTGACTCCTAGTACATGGGCTTATATGGTACTTTTACTCTTTTTGTTTAAATAAAAAATTAATTCCACCTTAAATATTAGCTTTCATGTCATCGTTTAACAATAAATTTTTAATAAAAAGATTAATTTAGAGTATTTTTCTAACGTGAAGGGGCTAATTTATCCTTTTAAGAAGAGGAAGTAAAATATAATTCAACTCGACCTTTCATAGTACTTTTAAGTGGCATGCACCAAAAACATTTGACACTTGTTTTCTTTGTTTAAAATTAATATTCCTTTTCTTTTTTTTTTTCTTATCATTGCGTAGTATAAATATGATGGGAACGGAAAATCATCAGCATCATTGTTTATTTTGAAATTAACAATGATTAAATTATTATAATTTTAAAGGATCAATTAACTTAATTTTAAAATCGAGAATTTAGTAAATATTTTTATCAAAATTTACTCAATTGCGATGTATGAGTCTTCGTACCACCTTTTGCGTGTATCAAATGTGAGTTTTGTCCAATTCTTTTTAATTTGATCTGGTTATTTTCGATTCTTCATTTGTTGTGATTTGTACTATTTTAGTTCTACATTATAGCATCAAACATATATTTATATTTATACAATATTCATAATTGTAATTATATTGAATTTATAATTATACGATACTTCTAATTATATTATATTTGTAATCACAAATCTTAAACTTTTTTTTTGAATAATATCATTATAGGTTCTGTTCATATCTATTCTTTTTGACACAGTTTAGAACTACCCATAGCTCATTCCCAACCCATAAGTAGGAGAATAATGCGTTTTAGCGCATTTGAACCCACGTCCTCCTGTATTAGTAACAATATTTATACCAATCGAGATAAGACTCAATCAAACTTTAGAAATTCTTTTTACATTAAAAAATAATTAAAAGAAAAAAGAAGAAACGTGAAGATCTGGAATACTTTGATTCCGAATTTCTAAAGATAATGTGTTTCTAACATAAAGTTGTGCTATATATTATTATAAGATCTCTCTTTATACGAATTTCTTGCCCTTTTATCTCACTTTTCTTCATCTTAGCATAAAATAATTTCCCTTTGTCCACGATTTTATGTTTCTATGTTTGCATGCAAAGAAGAAACTACTAGTACTACTGTGAATCGGCTTTTCATACTTTTTCTTTTAAGAAAAAAAAACTTTATATTACTTTTATAAAAAAAGAAGATATTATATAATTTAGACTTAAAATATAAAATAGTATCTAAATTACATTTCTTTCTTAAGTTAGGTATTTTTTTGTCTTAAGTAGTACCTAAATTATACTTCATTACTTAAATGGTACTTAAACTATACTACGTTATTCAAATTATTTCCATTCGTTAAAAGAATCTTTTAGTCAATCATTTTGTGACGTGATAATTTTTAATTAAAAAATTTTTAAAAAAAAAATATTATTTTCTTAATTTTTTTATAAACATATTCATCTCTTTTGTTTTTTACCCAAGATTTCGGTAACGAAAAATTTAAGAATTTGTCAAAAAAACTCATCAAAACCCCATTTTTGGTGACAGAACCCAGGTTCTAGTGAGCTTTTTTTTTTAAACCTCAATTTCAATTCCATTTTCACCCTATCCAAAATTCATGTATTATTTTTCTTAAAAATGACTTCTTCGTTCTTTTCTATATATTTTGCATAAAATAATTAATGTTGGGTGAATCTCTATAATGAAAAAAAAAACATGAAATCCAAATACTAAAAAGAAGTTGAGTAGAAAAAAATAGTAAGAGAATTGCTAATAAAAGTTATCTAATAGTTAAAAAGGTGCATTGAAAGAGAAGAATGTGAGGTAAAAATTGAAATAGTTTAATTTATTTATATTTTATTTTTATAATTCAATTTAATTTTAACTTAAAAGCATCATGTGTCACAAAAATATTTGTCAAGAGGTTTTTCTAATGAATGAGACAATTTAGATAATGAAGAATAGTTTAAGTACTGCTTTGAGTAATGGAGAATGGTTTAAATATCATTTGTGACAAAAAAAGTACTAACTTGAGAAAAGTTATTTAGGTACCATTTTGTGATTTAAGCTTATAAATTATAGGCTTAATAGAATAGGAGGTAACTAAACTATTGGATTTGTTTGAGTAAAGTAGCTAAACTATTTTTGGTCAATTTAGGTACCTAAACGTAGATTCAGTTACTAAAGTTGGTAATTACTGTTAGTGCCGTTGAAAAATTACATACATTTTAGGTGCATAAAAGTTTTAGACTTATCGCATAAGGTATTTAGTAATAAAACTTTAGATTATATTTCTAGGTATCCAAATAATTTTATTTAATTAGAGAATTAGCTACAACAACTTTAATTAAATGAAATCATTTATTGTAGTAAGGATTTCATAATGTTTATAGACATTAGATGTCGCGACTTAACAACAATCTTGAATAAAGTTTAAGGATTAATATCTAGCTAAGTGATTTTCATAATTTTATTTAGTTAAAGACTAGCCACAACATCTTTAGTTAAATAAAATTATTAAAGTTAAAATCACATATGAAAAGCATGAGTATTAAATCCCATTATATAATTTATTAGGATAAAATTATTAAATGACTTTTCATAGTCACCCACAGGAGTTATGAAAATGAATTTAATAATTTTTATAAAAAAGGATAGTAAATAATTCTATCATAAAATGGATCTAATTGAATTAAAAATTTATCCCAGGCAATTTTTATGACACTAGATTCATTATTTACATAATTTGCATTGGTAAATTATGATTATTTGCCTCCAATTTTTTGTTAAGCATGTATGTTCATTCATTTTGCAGTTTTACAACCTGTGAATATGTCTGATAATAAAGTAGATATCCCTGAATTAACTAGTGAGAACTTTAAGTTCTGGAAGGAGAGTGTTCTTCTCCAATTGGAGTGTTTGGATATTGATTATGCCATAAGGAAATCTAAGCCACATATTACCAAAACTAGCACTCAAGATGATCTTTTTGTGTATGAAAAATGAGAGCGATCTAATCGCTTAAGTATCATGTTCATAAAGAGTAAGGTTCCTGTTGATGTTAGTGGCTCAATTGAGCATTATGAGAATATCCAAGATTTATTAACGGCTATTGAAAAACAGTTCAAAACTTCTCAAAAGTTATTAGTCAACACCTTAATCATAAAGTTCACATCAGTAAAGCTCACTACTGTGAAAGGTGTATGTGATCACATCAACAAGATTAGAGATTTAACAACTCGACTGAGAGCACTCGAGGTTGAAACGTCTGAATCTTTCTGGGTGCACTTTATATTGAACACCCTTTCACCTCAGTATGGGTCATTTAAGATCTCTTATAACACACATAAGGATAAATGGACTATTGATGAGCTTTTGACCATATGTGATCAGAAAGAGGCTAGACTCATATTGGAGATGGGAGAGAGTGCACTTACGGTTGCTCAGGGAAATAAGATGGTCCAAGTTAAGAAAAAGGATAAGGCCAAAATGCAACCCCAAATTGACATAAAGAAAGAGTCCAAGTGTTTTTTTTTTTTTGTAAAAATAAGGGACACTTAAAGAAAGACTATGTCAAGTTTAAGAGCTGACTTGAAAAGAAAGATAATTCAATCTTACTTGTTTGATTTGAGTCAAATATGGTTGATGTTAGTTATAGCATACAGTGGATTGATTTGGTTCTACAATCCATATCTCAAATTCCTTATAGGGATTAAGAAACCTGAGGGAACCAATAGGAGCTGAGCAACACATCTATTTAGGAAATAAGATGGATTTGCATGTGAAAGCAATTGGAACATGTGAATTAGTGCTTATGAGTGGTTTTGTTTTAGTTTTAGAAAAGATTTTTTATATTATCAGTTTTTCTAGAAATTTAGTTTCTATTTCAAGACTTGCACCATTCGGGTATTGTTTTAATTTTTCAAACACTGGGTACAGTTTATTTTATAAATATAAACTTGTTAGGAATGATGTTTTATCTGATGGTCTTTATTCTCTTAATCTGTAAAATAATGTCACTCATAATGTTATGCACGTTCAAACTGTAACACCCTTAACCCGTCTCTGTTGCTGAATTAGAGTTACGGAGCATTACCGTACAATTGGAAACATTTAAACATTATATCGTTCAATAATTTAAATGACATCATAAACTATTTATACACATGCATACTGTTTCTAAATGGAGCCCTCGAGGCCCTAAAAATAGCTTAGAAACAATTCGGGGCTAATTGAAATAGATTAGAAAGTTTAAGAAAAAGATGCAAAATTTACAAAATAGGGGTCACACGGCCGTGTAACTTTTGAACTAGGGACACACGGCTGTGTCCCAGCCCGTGTCCTCATCCGTGCAACTCACTGAGTAGGGTCACACGGTCATGTCACACACCCGTGTGCCAGGTCGTGTGTTAGGCCATGTAACTCACTAACTTGCACCCTAAGAAAATCATCAGATGACACATGACTGTGTCACCAGGCCGTGTGAACCCAAAATTTACCTAAAATCAAACTTTTTCAAAAACAAATTCATGCATAAACATTCAATCGATTTGTACACACCTTAAAGGAACCTAAAACATCATCAAAGCATATATATTTTTTCCATTTCCAAGACCCTAATTCAACTAACCGATATGCTATTCAAAAGCACCACAAATAGCAACTAAACATCACTTACCTAAACATGTTCACATACTTCATTTCATGCATAAAAACCTAGTCCATTTAGGTACCAAAATATGCTACAGTTAACCATCTCCAAACCATTCAAAACATACCATAAGAACCTTAATTACAAGTATGTTAAAAACTGCCAAGTGACATAATTTGGTAAAGTCTCAAAGTGTACCAAACTAACATATTTAACTATATATATGTATACATGCCATTACCCTAAGAGATACAAAAACTACCAATTTAGATGGATAGGGTGAGCCAGTTGAATGATCCCTCTGAACTGTCAACAACATTTATCTACAAAACAATCCATAAGAACTAATAAGCTTATAAAGCTTAGTAGGGACATAGTACAACATTTAATCTAAGTACAATTAAATACAATTCAGATTTTATTCGATTTAAAGTTATCAAAACATAAACGGGGGCATGAAAGTGCATTTAAGGGTACCGAAGTACAAATAGGGGCACATATGTGCAATTAGGGGTACCGAAGTACGAATAGGGGGACATATGTGCAATCAGGAGTACCGAAGTACAAATAGGGGCATATATGTGCAATTAGGGGTACTGAAGTACAAACAGGGGCACGTATGTGCAATCAGGGGTACTAAAGTACAAATAGGGACACATATGTGCAATCAGGTGTACCGAAGTACAAACAGGGACACGTATGTGCAATCATACAATAATCTTCTATAAACTTACTAATTAATGAATCATAATATAAGAGAACAAGTAGAAATTCATTTACGTATTGAAATACCATGAACTTACCTACTATTTAATGCCGATCAACACGTAGGGACTAATCTGTTATTTTTCCTTTTCCCCGGTTGTTATCTTTTTGATCTATATAATAATCAAATACAATATATTAATCTCATACATATTTCACATTCTATTTAATGTATATGACCTTTAACTTTTCATTAATTAGACATTTGCAACGATTCTAAAAGCATAAAAATCATAAGAAATAAGTTGGAAATTACTTACATGCAAGCTTTGAATATAACCAAACTTTAAGCTTGATAGCAATGGTGGTTCTCCTTTAATTTTGGTGAAACAATGCACTAAGGAAGATGATAGCATTATTTTATCATTTTCTTAAGTTATATTTATTAATTTACCTTTTATCATTTAATAAATCTTTCATTTAAGCTAATTTACTATCCAATACCGTCCATTATAAATAAGGATGGTCTAATTACCAAATACGTCCTCCCTTATTTAAATTAAACTAGTAAATCACTTAAATACAATAATTACTAAGTTTTGCATCTTTTACAATTTAGTCATTTTTCTTTAATTAGCTATCTAAATGATAAAATTTCTTAACCAAAAATTAATACGACTCTAATGAGCTCATAAATATTCTATATATAACATTTACGAGTCGACACGAAAAAATTTGTGGTTTCGAAACCACTATTCTATCATCAGTGAAAAACGAGTTGTTACAACTCTCTTCCCTTAGGAAATTTCATCCTCGAAATTGTTACCTGAGAATAGATTCGGGTATTGTGATTTTATCGATTCCTCAGTTTCGCAAGTAGTCTCCTTAAGACCATATTGATGCCACAAGACTGTCACCAATGGTACTCATTTATTCTAAAGTTCTTTGACTTCCCAAGCTAAAATTTTCATTGGTTCTTCATAATACGTCAAATCTGGCTGTAATTCTATTTCACTATGAGGAATCACGTAGGATGGATTAGATTTTTACCATCTTAGCATAGAAATGTGAAACACGTTATGAATTTTCTCGAGCTCAGGAGGTAAAGCTAACCTGTAAGCTACATGACCGATTCTTTCGGTAATCTCGTATGGCCCGATAAATCTCGGACTTAACTTTCCTTTCTTGCCTAATCGTAACACTTTCTTCCTCGGAGAAACTTTTAGAAATACTCAACCGCCAACAACAAATTCTATATCTTTTCTATTCAAATCCGTGTATGACTTCTGACGATCAGATGCAGCTTTCAAATAATCTCAAATAATTCAAACATTGTCTTCAGTTTCCCGAATCAAATCAATTCCCACCATTTTGGATTCACTCAATTCAGACTAATACAACAACATTTTACACTTCTTTCCGTACAAAGCTTAAAATGGTGCCATTTTAATACAGGATTGATAATTGTTATTATAAGTGAACCCCATTAACGATAGATATTTTTCCCAGCTACACTCAAACTCGAGCATACAACATCTTAGCATGTCTTCCAAGATTTGTATCACTCGTTCTGATTGCCCGTTCGTCTAAGGATGAAACACGATACTGAAGTTGAGTTTAGTGCCCAAAGCCTCGTGAAGTTTACTCCAAAATCTCGATGTAACTTGTGAATCATGATTAGAAATAATAAATGTTGGAACTTCGTATAATCTCACAATCTTTAACACTTATAATTCCACTAGCCTCTCAAGTGAGTAATTTGTTCTATCTAGAATAAAATAGGCCGACTTAGTCATTCTATCAACAATCACCCAGATCGAATCTTTTTTTCTTGGAGTTATAGACAATCAATATATGAAATCTATTGTGACTCGCTCCACTTCCACTCAGGAATCATAACAGACTGTAATAATCTCGATGGCACCTGATGCTCTACTTTTACCTGCTAACAAATCAAACATTTAGCTACGAACTCACAAATCTCACGTTTCATACTCGACCACCAGTATATCTGTTTCAAATCACAATACATCTTCGTGCTACCCGGATGGATGGAATATGTACTACCATGAGCCTCTGATAGAATATCACGTTTCAAATTTGAACTATTTGGAACACAAATACTATTATGGTAATACAATATACCATAATCACCAATATTGTATTCAATAGTAAAATTATCTCGAACCAAGTTTCATTTCATTATCAACTTTGGATCATCATTTTGCAACTCTTGAATTCGTTGTAGAAACAAAGGTTTCGTCTTCAATTTCGCCAATACAGAACCATCGACATTTAAAGCCAAATGAGCATTTAACGTTCGAAGTGCAAATAATGTTGACTTTTTGCTGAGTGCATATGCAACCATATTAGCCTGTCTTGGATGATAATCAATAATCAAATCATAATTTTTCAGCAGCTCCAACCAACATTGTTGTCTCAGATTTAACTCATTCTGGGTCATTAAATATTTTAATCTTTTGTGATCAGTATACACATGACATTTCTCGATGTATAAATAATGTCTCCATATCTTCAAAGCAAAGACAATCGCAGCCAGTTTAAGATCGTGAGTAGGGTAATTTCTTTCATGGGACTTTAATTGTCGATAAGCATAATCTACCACCTTCTCTGACTGCATTAACACACAACCAAAACCATTGAGAGACGCAACACCGTAAACAACATATGCTATTCTAGATTCAAGCTGAGTTAACACTGGAGTTTTTGTTAACATGTTTTTCAGCTGATCAAAACTATGTTGACATTTATCAGACCAAACAAATTTGACATTTTTCTGTAGTAACCTGGTTGTATGTGAAGTAATGATTGAGAAGTTTTTAATGAATTGGTTATAGTATCTGGCTAATCTCAAAAAGCTTCGAACGTTAGAAACATTCTTCATAACTTTCCAATCAACAATCACTCATACTTTATTCGGATCAACCCTGATTCCATCAGTAGATATAACATGACCCAGAAAATCAACCCCTTGTAGCCAGAATTCACATTTACTAAATTATGCATATAATCGTTTTTCACGCAAGGTTTGCATCACAACTCTTAAATGTTCGACATGATCTGACTCGTTCAGTGAATAAATCAAAATGGCATCAATAAATACCACAACAAATCGATCTAAATATGGCTGAAACACACGATTCATCAAGTCCATGAATGTCGTAGGGGCATTAGTCAAACCAAATGGCATCACCAAAAATTCATAGTGACTATATCTAGTTCTAAATGTAGTTTTTAGTACATCTTGCTCAGTAACTCGCAACTGATAATATTTGAATCCCAGGTCGATCTTCGAAAACAATGTAGCTCCTTTTAATTGATCGAAACAATAATCAATATGAGGTAATGGGTATTTATTCTTAATGGTGGCTCTATTTAGCTGTCGATAATTTATACATAGCCTCATTGACCCATCTTTCTACTTCATGAACAAAATTGGAGCACCCCAAGGTGATACGCTCGGTCGAATAAATCTGCGATCTAACAACTCTTGCAGCTGCACTTTTAACTCTTTCTATTCTGCAAGGGCCATTGTGTACGACATTATTAAAATTGGAGTTGTTCCAGGCACACGTTTGATCACAAATTCTACTTCTCGTGTTTGTGGCAACCTAGACAGTTCTTTAAGAAAAACATCAGCATACTCCTTGACTATTGGCACTTGCTCGATTTTTGATTCAGCCATTTTTGAATCAATAACGTAGTCTAAATAAGCTTCACAGCCCTTTCTAATCAATTTTAGAGCTGATAATGCTGAAACTATATTTGAAACACAATCAACCCCATTTGCCCTAACACAAACAATTTCACCATTCAGACGTTTCAAACTAACTTGCTTCCTTCAACAACTCACCATTGAATCATGCTCAGACAACCAATCCATTCCCAGAATGATATCAAAATGATCAAAAGGTAACAACATCAAACTAGTAGGAAAGGTGTAACCTCTAACTTTCAGTGGACACGATTTACATATCTGATTAACTAACACACACTGACCTAGTGGATTCGTAACTTTAACAGTATATTCAGTGAACTAAACAGGTAATTTCTTTTTTTTCTACTAATGCAGTGCATATATACGAGTAAGTTGATCCAGGATCAATCAATGCATATACGTTAATATCAAAGAGAGAAAAAGTACCCGCAATCATGTCTGGGGTAGTAGCTTCCTCACGAGCTTTGATTGCATAGGCTCTAGCTGGTGTTCTCGCTTCATATCATCCATTCATCTTACTATTCTTCCCACGACTAGAAGTAGTGTTTCTAGCGTTTCCAGGCTGTCTACCTATTTGTGAGGTTGTTTTAGGCTTGTTTGTTTGATTGCCAAAATCATTCTACCTTTTCAGGTAATCACGAAGGAAGTGGTCAGTAGATCCATAATGAAAACAAGCTCCCGACTTTGATCGACTCTCACCAAAATGCCTTTTATAGCAATCATCACAAACATGAACGGTTCTCTCAACATTTTTTACACTTCCAACACTAGCCACTGGAGAATTAATAGACTGGAAATTATTTTGCCCCAGTTTCTCTCTACCAGTGAACTCTGAAGGGGCAGCAGATCGACTTGTTTCATTTCTAAATTTCTTTTATGGAGACGTTTGAGCATGCTTAAATGACCCTTTTTGTTAAAATCTTAAAATTTCGAATCTGACTGCCGTTTACTCTTGCAAAATTTTTTAATTTTTTGGGCTCATTTTGAAAGTTCTTCAAATTCTCGTAGCTTTAATGCTGCTACAAACATACGAATATCATCATTCAACCTATCTTTAAATCTAATACATATTTCCTCTTCATTTGACACTATATTATGGGCATACTTGCTTAAATGCACAAATTTCTGTTCATACTCAGCTACATTTCGATTCTCTTGTTTTAACTCAAGAAATTCTTTCTTTTTCTTATCAATAAATATCTGACTAACATACTTCTTCTTAAATTCAGCCTGAAAGAAATCCCAGTTGATACTTTTAGCTCAAAGTGTCCCACTATAAGTATGCTTCGTCTTTAAGTAACCACTCTGCACATCTCAAACAATCTTCAGCAGCACACATCAATTCTGTGAAGACTCTCTTTGTATTCATTAACCAATACTCGACTTTTGCAGGATCATCATCCACCTTGCCTCTGAATTCTTCTGCTCTACATTTCTGGATTTTATCTATAGATACTCGAGTAACTATCAGGGGTACAGGATTTTGAGGACCCAGGGGTGTTTAAGGAGGCAAAATAAGGTGCCTGAAGGGGTAAAGATGGTGGAGTTATAATATTTTCTTGTTTGAATTCATTGAACTATTGGTTCATCATTCCGAGAAACACACTTTTCATTTCGTCACCAATGAGTTATGGAATCAACGCATTATTACTTTCTTCAGGGTTCGACGCTTGAACATTACTTTTAGCTTCGTTAACTCCAACTCGATTCTACTCAGTTGACATCTTGAATCTATAAAAAAATACAATATTAGAGCAGATCATAAGCATCACACTATCACAAGGTATATGTGGCATGTATATACTAAACTCTACTCTGCTATGTTAGTCCTAGAACTGGCTAAACCGGAGCTCTAATACCACTAAATGCAACATCCCTAACCCATCTCTGTTGCCAGATTAGGGTTATGAAGCATTATCATACAATTGAAAACATTTAAACATTATATCATTCAATAATTTAAATGACATCATAAACTAATTCATACACATGCATAATATCCCTAAGTCGAGCCCTCGGGGCCTTAAAAATAGCTTAGAAACAATTCAGGACTAATTTGAAATAGATTAGAAAGTTTAAGAAAAAGATGAAAAATTTGCAAAACAGGGGTCACACGACCGTGTGGCCAGGCCGTGTGACATAGCTCTAGACCATGTAACTTTCGAACTAGGGACACACAGCCATGTCCCGGCCTATGTCCTCACCTGTGTAACTTACTGAGCAGGGTCACACGGCCGTGTCACACGCCCATGTGCCAGGCTGTGTGTTAGGCCATGTAACCTACTGACTTGCACCCTAAGAAAATCATCAGATGACACATGGTCGTGGCACCAGGCCGTGTGCCTCATACGACTGAGTCACACGCCCGTGTCCCAGGCTGTGTGAACCCAAAATTTACCTAAAATAAAACCTTTTCAAAACCAATTCACTCATAAACATTCAATCCATTTGTACACACCTTAAAGGGACCTAAACCATAACCAAAGCATACATATTTTGCCATTTCCAAGACCCTAATTCAACTAACCAATATGCTATTCAAAAGCACTAAAAATATCAACCAAACATCACTTACCTAAACATATTCACATACTTCGTTTCATGCATAAAAACCTAGACCATTTAGGTACCAAAACATACTACAGTTAACCATCTCCAAACCATTCAAAACATGCCATAAGAACCTTAATTACAAGTATGTTAAAAACAACCAAGTGACATAATTTGGTAAAGTCTCAAAGTGTACCAAACTAACATATTTAACTATATATATATATATATATCTGTATACATGCCACTACCCTAGGAGATACAAAAACTACCAACTTAGATGGATATTATGAGCTGGTTGAATGATCCCTCCAAACTGTCAGTAACATTTATCTACAAAATAATCCATAAGATCTGATAAGCTTATAAAGCTAAGGACATAGTACAATATTTAATCTAAATACAATTAAATACAATTCATTTTTTATTCGATTGAAAGTTACTGGAGCATAAACGGGTGCACGAAAGTGCATTCAAGTGTACCAAAGTACAAATAGGGGCACATATGTGAAATCAAGGCTACCAAAGTACGAACAGGGGCACGTATGTGCCATAAAGAGTACCGAAGTACAAATAGGGGCATGTATGTGCAATCAGGGGTACCGAAGTACAAACAGGGGCACGCATGTGCAATCAAGGGCACTGAAGTACAAACAGGATCACTTATGTGCAATCAAGGGTACCAAAGTACAAACAGGGACACGTATGTGCAATCAAGGGTACCGAAGTATAAACAAGGACACGTATGTACAATCATATAATAATTTTCTATAAACATACTAATTAATGAATCATAATATAAGAACACAAGTAGAAATTCATTTATGTATTGAAAGACCATGAACTTACCTACTATTTAATGTTAATCAACACGTAGGGACTAATTCGTCATTTCCCCTTTTTCTCGGTTATTATCTTTTTATCTATATAATAATTAAATACAATATATTAATCTCATACATATTTCACATTCTATTCAATGTATATGACCCTTAACTTTTTCTAATTACACATTTTCCCTAAACCTTTAAATTTTCATAATTTAGTCCCTAAATTTAAAATATCAAGTTTTAACAAAATTTGTAATTCAATCTTGTTAACCAAATATATATATCCTTATTCCTAGTCCAAATATACTCCAAATTCCACACAACTACCCATGAATTCTAGTATTTAACCAATTCAACCCTTTAATCAAAACTAACAAAAAATTGACATTACAAAACAATCCAAAATCACAAGCAAGACTTCACACTCATCATTATCATAAAAATATCAAAATTCAACAATGATAACATTCAAAATTTTAACAGTTTCAAAAACAAAACTATGAGTTAGCTAGACCTAGTTGCAACAATTCCAAAAACATAAAAATCACAAGAAATAAGTTGGAAATTACTTACGTGCAAGCTTTAAATATAACCAAACTTTAAGCTTGATAAAAATGGTGGTTCTCCCTTTAATTTTCGGTGAAAAAATGCACTAAGGAAGATGATAGCATTATTTTTATTAGTTTTTTAAGTTGTATTTATTAATTTACCTTTTTGTCCTTTAAATCTTTCATTGAAGCTAATTTACTACCCAATACCGTCCATTATAAATAGTGATGGTCTAATTACAAAATAAGTCCTCCCTCACTTAAATTAAACTAGTAAATCACTTAAATGTATTAATTACTAAGTTTTGCACATTTTACAAGTTAGTCCTTTTTCTTTAATTAGCTATCGAAAAGATAAAATTTCTTAACCACAAATTAATAAAACTCTAATAAGCTCATAAAAATTCTATATATAAAATTTACGAGTCGACACGACAGAAATTTGTGGTTCCGAAACCACTGTTTCATCACCACTAAAAAACTGGTCGTTACACAAACTGATACTAAACGTTGTGTTATAAATGAATATTCCTCTATTGTTGGCACTAGAGATTAGGATACATCTCCATTGAAAGGATTAAGAGATTAGTGAATGATGGGGTACTCAATAGTTTAGATTTTACCGATTTCAATACTTGTATAGACTGCATTAAGGGCAACCAGACTAACAAGTCAAAGAAAGGTGCCAAGAGGACTTCGACCATATTAGAAATCATCCATTTTGATATATTTTGCCAATGTATGTTGGTGGTTTTTGATGGGGAACCACCACTATAAATACCAATTAGTATAATGTCCTTAAGCACTAAAAACAAACAAAAAAAAATTCCATCTAATGAAGTTTTTGAGTGCTTAGAAGACTTTGGCAATTTTTAGTCTTTCGTACTACTAAATTCGATGACCTCATTGATGGTTTGACATGCTCGGCAGTGGAGTCGTAATATTTGGATTTTTGCATTTGGTTCAGGCAATGGCTGGAGGTATTTATGTTCGATCTTTTCAGTTGCACTATACTGTAAACCGTTATTTATGCTAACATAGGTATCTTGTAATCATGTTCCATGAACTTACAGGCAAAGTGGGATAATTTCATCTTCGATTTCACGAGTCTAGAGTAAATACGCCATTTGTAAAGCAATGATGGGATGAACTTTATGTGCTCTTTTTATTGTATCAACGCTAGGTTTTTATAATCTGATGTATTTTATCTTTCCTTCTTCCATCAGGTTCTTTAGCTCTCCCATCTTTGCAAGAAAGCAAAGAATCACCAGAGAGATATGTTGCGTTGCAGTTAAGCTAAATGAAAAAGAAAATAAATGAACATGAGGGAAAATGAGAGGAACGGTGGGTGGGGAGGGGTAAATTCTTTTTATTTTTTAAATATTAATATAATTGTTTTATTTAATATTAATATTAAATTATTTTTAATGGATGGTGACATGACACAATTTCATTGGCTGAAACTTTTTTTTTATGGTACCAACGAAAGATACCAACTTCAGTAACGGACTCAAAGTTTAAGTATCCAAATTGATCAAAAATTAGTTTAGGTACTTAACTCAAACAAACCCAATAGTTTAGGTACCTCTTGTTCAATTAACCCTAAATTATAATATAAAAATATTTAGTTTACAGTTATATAATGACATTTTGTGAGATATTGGTAGGTAAAAGTACTATAGAAGCCCTTATATTAGGAGTCCGATTGTGTTTTGTCCTCTTTACTAAAAAAAGGGCAAATTAGTCCTTATATGTTAGATTAAAGAGTAAATTAATCATTCAGTTAAAAATTTCATCTATTTCTATTGTTAAAAATTGGTCTATGTATATCAACATGAGGTACATGTGACACACCATGTGTTATTGTCTTGTTATCCCATCAATCGTGTTAGTTTTTAATAATATAAATGGATTAATTTTTAATAGAAATAATCAATTTGCTCTTTGATTTAACATATAGGAACTAATTTTTCTAGTTTTGAATAAAAGAAACAAAACGTAATTTGATTCTTAATATAGGACACTCCATATTATTTTTATTGATATCGAGATGACAATCCCTTTTCAATTTGTAAATTGTATTTATTTATTTCTTGTGAGTAATTCGATTTACACACAAATGGATACTTCAAAAATTGTCGCAATTATACGAGGAAAAGTTTGAATTTTTTTGGTGGTCCAAATGGTCCCTTAATTATTTGACTATCCATCAACATAGTCAAAAAAATCCCAATTAATTTCATACATTTTTTAGTATATCTCTTAGTTGACACTTAATTAAGTGCTTCAACAATCTTTTCTGCTCTTTTTATCAATAAAAAGAAATTGGAAATTGTTTATCCTTCCTCATTGGTCATGTTTCTAGAACAAGGAGGGTTAAAATCTAGAATATGGGTCACACACAATAATTTGGAATTAAGAAGATAGGGATATATAGAGTGGGGTCTATTTAAGTTTTACATCCTCTCATAATTTTAATAATTTAACTGTTTAATTTATTAAAATATTTATATTTGTCATACATGTAAATTTTTAATCGTTCGATATCTCGGTCATATCAATCTAAAATATTGTCTATATTAATACATATTTAATGGTTAAATTTTTTACATAAAATAAATATTTAGGAATTTTTAATTTACGCTAAACTTAACATGCATAATCTATATGAATAGAGTATGGAATATGACAGTTAGATTATTAAAATATTAATCGTGTAAAATTTCTGAAAAAATATAAAACCACTTAAAATTTACACGGTGTAGCGAATTTCTCTCCATGCATATATAAGGTTTAAAATTATATATAAAGAGAGGAATCCATTTACACCAATATAAAACTTAAATGATTTTATACTTTTTCGTATTATATATATCTCATTTCATACTCTTTATATTGAAGAAGCAAAAGATTATGACAAAATTTTTATGTTGTTTAAGACTTCAAAGTGGAAAATCTTGCCAAGAGTTATTGTTAGTGTGTTCCCACTATAAACATTTCAATATATATATATATATATATATATATATATTAGTTTTTATCCCGAGTTTAATTATAAATCTTATCACATCTAAAATTTTTAATGGTTTTATTTAAAAAAATAAAAGGACAAAGGTACCATCGTAATTATATAATTTTTCTAATTATATTTGCCCTCTTTGACATAATACTTAAGATTGTCCATAGTCCCTTCCAGGATAATACGCTTCAGCACACTTGAACTCACGTACTCCTGCATTGACAACAATACCTATGCCAATCGAGCATAAATATGAACTTATACTAAGATCATAGATATTAAAATGTTTATGTTAATTTCATGAAAGTAAGATTTTGTGAATAAATGGAAAAAGTAAGACATCTTTTTCATAAGTAATTAAAAAATATAGGTAGATAATATTATTAAGTTATTTTTGAATTGAAAATAACTAAAAGAAATGTAGTAAATAAAAAAGATGAAAGGTTTTATAAAAAAATAAAAGAACTCAGAGGGATTATGTTTTGCAAATAAACCCTCTATTTATCTTCTAGATATAAAATGACATCATTTGTCATTTTTAACTAACCCAACAAAGCTTTGTACTTATTATACATGTAAATTTTAAATATTTTGACAATCGGCATAATTGTACTTATCGTGCATGTAAAATTTTAAATCAATCATATATTTTATCATATTGATCCAATATACAATCTTTATTATTATAGATTTAACGGTTGAAAATTTTTTCAGTATAAAATAAATAGTTAAACAATTTTAATTTACTCAAAACTTGACATGTATAATTTATTTGAATAAAATATAAAATATGAGGACTAGATTATTAAATAATAACCTATAAAATTTGTAGAGATCATAAATGTGGAAAATATTTTAAACCAGTGAAAATACTTAATTTTTAATTGTACTAATATGCTTGTGATTTTAAATATTTTTATTATTAATAACATTTACTATTTATCACCTTTATAAATAATAATTCCACTTATTAAAAATAAGATTATTCACATCAATAAATATAAACTTCACTTGAACTTTATCTACAAAATTATATATTTTATTAAATTGAAAAATAAAAAAAGTTATATTTATTTAATTTTAAATGTCAATGATATAATATGTAAATATATAAAATTATAAAATTAAAATTACATAGCATTTATTTTAATTAATTTTCTATATTTATATAAATATATAAATATATATACTTTAAATTAGAATTTAATTAGACTTGTTAAATGGTAGGTTTTGACACCTACTCTAGATTTTTCAACAATGGACCCATTCTACCATCATTCTAATATTTTATGTCAAAAAATTAATATTTTAGTTTTAATCTAAACATAGCTTTCATAGGCGCCTTTAAAATATGTAAAATTCCAGAACAAAGAGACAACGTACATATATTTCTAGCTTTATAATACTCATTTATTTGGAATTGGGTGTCAAATCTTCCCAAATCAACTTCTTCTACTTTTACTATCCTTCTCAATAAAAATTCAAATTAGGTTCACGTTTTTCATTTTAATTAGACGTCAAAGTCACTTACCGAATTAAATTTTTGTTTGAAATATTGGGATCACAAATATAATGTTGATGGGAAATAGATAGAAGAAATATATTTAAATTTAAAAGGATCTCTCGACGGGTTGGTATTGTCCCTGATGGAGGTTCATCCCTCAACTTAGTGAGAGCCTGAATGCTAACCGTTGAGGGGTCTGCTTGTTTGGGGAACTGGGTAATATCTTACACAAATGTAACTTCAATAATGAACACTAAAATCGAACTGGGAATACCAATATCAAATTAAAAATACCAAGCAGAACGAATAAACCCTTTAGAACCAACATCAGATGATAATTTCACTAATACCAAAGAAAGTGTACAGATTAATGAAATCCCTAATTAAAGGATTTTTCAAAGTATACTAGTGTATACACATAAAGAGGGAGAATAAATTTGGGATGCCTTTTAAGTGAAGGCTTTAAGTCTTCTTATATATATAGGGTGAGAAGCAGTTTAATTTTATCCCGCGCTAATATGAGATTTCAAACAAGCTAACTTTTAATAAATCTCTACATTTGGCGAGTTTGTCTATCTCACTCAACTTCCAATGTCTTCCACTCCTCAAATTTGATGAAGTCATCTTCAACAGTGCCTTCAAATGCGTTGTCGAATGTCATACACCCAAAGATGCTCAAACTTGTAGTATGTTAATCAAGTTCAAACAATAACTGAATTTGGTTGTTATTATCACCCTGGTCATCATATCTACAGGATTTTCAGTTTTTGCAATCTTTTGAAGTAGAAACTACAACATCCTTCACCCGGTCCGATCGTAAGACCTAAGCTACGAGATACTACTACTATTACCAGAGCAATCACATATAATTCTCAACAATAATTTATTCAATCATCAATTCTTATCATAAATGCATGAACAACATAGTATATAATCAAAACCGAAACTCATTCGAACTTACGAAAGCTCTTAAATTGACCCGAGCATGAAAAAGAACCAATTTGAAAACTTTTCAAAGTTTGAGAATAGGTATTGATACAAATATTAGGTAACGATACCGTTTCCAGCTTTGGTATTTCAAAATTCAAGTAAAATACACAAGTATCGGTACTTGGAATAAGGTATCGATACTCTTATTAGGAAGTATCGATACCAAATTGGGTATCAATACTGTTTTGGTATTATGCCATTTTCAAAATTTTAGACACAAGTCAATTTGTATCGATACCTTTATAAAGTATCGATACTTGGGAATAACTATCGATGCTTTATACTGGTATCGATACCAAATTGGCATTAATACAAAAAGCTACATTTCACCATTCCTCAATCAACAATTCCAGCATGTTTCATTTTAGCATTTATATCACAACAATTAAACTTTTACCTAACAATTCATACCAAGTGAATTATGCACATTTTCAATACATGACAATTTCATCTACCAACCAAACACATAATTGACCATTCACAAGCCAACCAATCCATTGGACATCAAATAGGTACCTTACCGAACATTTCAACCTATGAAATTATCAACTATTCAAACTTGTGATACTACTTAATTACATCATCCAAGTCAACCATTTCACTATCAATGTGATCATTTATATGCTTCAACTATAGCTAAACATGTTGCTAAAGTGCACACTTTCATACACAACATATAACCATTCAAGTTAAGCACCATTTAGGGTCCAAAATCATCATCATTCAAGATAAACACATATAAATAACAATGCCTATATACATGCCACATAATCGAGTCCAAAACGATTAAAAGACTATTGAATTGAAGGCTGGATAGTGTGAGATATGAGATGATCTTATCGTCACATTTCGCAAAAGACAACTACAAGACAATAAAACATAAAAGAGTAAGCATTACGAGTGCTTAGTAAGTTTAGAGGTTTTAAAACATAAAGCTCACCTCAATTCACAATTAACATATTGAATTCGATACTATATAATTTTTCTTTTATAACATATCACAGTAATAAGGTAAGCTCATCAGACATTCAAATCATATATCATTTCACATTTACATGCTCTTTCGATTCAGTACCATACAATAGAGTAGTCAACTATATACCATTAACATTAATCCATCATCGTATGAACATATCACATCAAAAAACATATTATCATTTAGTCATTTCCCTTTTCTTTAGTTTTATAACCCGATAAACTATAATCAATGGATACACAGGTAACTACACCACAACAGATTGCTCATAAGAGCAGTAAGTACACCACACCAAGGCACTAAAGTGCAAGGCCTATAGGCACATATATCTATATCATATAACAGTAGATCCCTTCACCACACCAAGGTCTCCATAGAGACATAACTCGATAATTCGCAACAAATGTTGGATTTCAGTACAATTAGTGATATATTTGTAAAATTGTATATTTTGTATCATCTTTTATAGATATCCCGCACAACGCACAATGAACCCTATTGGTATGCCAATTGTATCCTATTGTTTCCTTTCGTTCATTCAAGCACTTTTAACACGTACATTTTTTCCCTTTACAATTCAATGCATTACTCACCTTAGGTACCAATTTGTAAATAATTAAAAATAATTTCACACAATACAATTTCATAATTCAAGTACGTATATTACAATTATATACATCCTCTTTAACAGCTTTTGAAATTGTCATATACTTTACCTCTATCGTTGACAAGGCTACTGTAGATCGTAAGGTAGACTTCCAACTTACTAGGGCTTTAGCAAGAGTAAATATATACCCAGTAGTAGATCAACGTTTATCCAGATCACCTGCATAATCGAAATCAACATACCCGACTAAACACTCACCAAGCATTTTATTCTACTCAAAGATTAAACCAACATTTATAGTTTTCAGAAGATATCGTAGAACCCATTTCACAACTTGCGAATGTCTTTTATCGAGATTATGTGTATACTTGCATACAACTCTAACTGTTTGTAAGTTGTTTAGCCTAGTACACACTATTGTCAAGAACTTAAGTCTGACTGCTTATGTGTATACTTGCATACAACTCTGACTGCTTGTAAGTTGTTTGGCCAAGTACACACTAGTGTCATGGGGCTAGAACTTAAGTCTGGAAAAACGCGCAGCCTTAGGTGATTTCTTTTCTTCATATCAGCTTAAGTCAGACTAGCATTCAAAAAGTGAGAATTCTCCTGGAAATTCTCTAAGGCACTGAAAAATATAGAGGACAGGAACTCGAAAGGAAAGAGCGACGAGAGAATTGAAAAGCCACAAGAAAGTAATTTACACCAAGTGTTTGAGTAAATGCTCCTAATATATTCTTTAACTCAAGAATAACTTAGTAAAATGAGTAAATGCAATGAGTAAATACAAATAAGGGGGAATGTCTCTATTTTTAGTTGAGCTCCCCTAGATCCAATAGTACAGATTGAATTACATCAATGACTGAGATTAGTCTCTATCTACAAGATGAGAATCCTAAGGGATTTAAACTTTATACATCTTTATCCCTTAGGATTCACATAATTACCTTGGTACCTATAGTTTTACTGGAGTGTTTCACTGGGCCACCAAGGCTTCAAGTAGATAGGCTTTTCCATATGTACCACGAGTTGGGCCAATTCAAGCGAGTCAAATGAGCATCATTTAATCAGTTGACCACTATGGGACGTTCTGTACTCAATGGTTATGAGTTTTAATCCATGGCCCATTACATTCTCCCCCACCTATACTCACAACGCCTTTGTTGCACCGTTAAAATGCCACTAGCTTGACTCATCTCGAAACGGTCTCGATGCCTTGGTTGATTACCAACTTGCCTCACTATCAGCCCTTGAAACATTTGCCTCGGCTTGCATCTTTGCATCGTCTAACTTGAATTGTATTTCTCTCTTACATCTTCGATCATAAAAGGCCACTGCTCTTACTTCCCTATTGTGACTTGCCTTAATCAGTATCCTCTTAATCTGATCAAATAGGCTTTGACACACCCACATTGAACATTGGGTTAACCTTGAGTATTACCGCTAACTCTGGTTTGTAAGCCTTTTGGCTTACCTATTTCAAAACTTTGAAAAGGACACTGTGTCTTTGCCAAGCCAACGGTAAGTCAAATTGTAAAATACTAGATATGTGTTTGAGATGTACCTCGCTCTTTACGTTTACTCATTGCACCTGCCCAGTTTGCATCACAATTTTTTCCCCAAAGTCTGATGTACAACCTACCTCTCTTAAAGGTGGTAGTCCCACTGAAAACTCAACAGGTTTCCTATCAGTTTGTCGTACCTCTAGAATTTCCAAGGGGGTCTCCTTAACATTATGATCTACCAAGTTAATATTCCCGCTACCCAGAACATCCTTGGCTAGCTAGATTGCGTGCAATACCTTAGTTCTACCCTTCTCATCACAACTCACCAGCACTATGCATTATCATTGAGTATCCAAGATACATACGTAATTGGCAAAGGGAACCAATAGAGCATTAATCCAATCAAGGAAATTTAAGCCAAGAAAAAATATGTAATCATCTAAGTGGATTACCTCAAAGTCTTCATTGCCTTTCCATTCGCCGATTTGTAGCTCAACCTTTTGTGTTACTCCCACAATTGGGACATATTTGGAATTAATTGTCTTGATCCTCTTAATCTATTTACTAACTTTGAGGCCAAATTTTCCTACAACATTATCCGATATGAACAAATTTGTTCCCCAGTATCAACTAGAGCACTTCTTCGGCCTATGATGTTAATGTCCACAAATGTCAACCTTTCTGCTTGCAATCCCTCTTCGCCTTAGCATAATTGAGTACTATTGATCCAAGATTCAGTACCTTATTCTCAATAGGCTTCGCTTCATCTTTATTTCTTGCAGATATCTTGGATCGCTTTGGACAATCTCGCATCCTATGCAAACCACAACACAAGAAGCACTTCACTGGCTTCTTCTCACTTTCTCTAGTCCTCTTAGATTCGACAGAACACACTACTGAACAAAGCCTCATCATTGCTTTTTTGGCTCATCATCCTCTTTTATAGCAGAAAGCACGGATAATTTCGAACAGTCTTTTACAATATGTGGATCATCACAAAGGAAGCATCGCATTTGCCCTTTTGGTTTGTTATCGAGATTCCACTTCATCACAAAGGAAGCATCGCATTTGCCCTTTTGGTTTGTTATCGAGATTCCACTTCCCATTATGTGGTTTTCCATTACCACTATCGTCATTTTCATTTTTAACCTGTCCTTTTCCATCTCCCCTACCATTTCCATTCTTATTGGGCTTAGAAGACTTGAACTTGTTTTTCTTCGAAACAAGCTTGATTAAAGACTCTGCTATAGTCATTACTTTGGAAAGTTCCTTTACTCCTCAACATTGCAGCTCTTGCTTCACCCAAGGCTTCAACCTATCCGTGAAGGAGAAAAATGCCTTATTCTCACCTAAATCGAAAGTCTGAAGCATCAGCTCACTGAACTTCTTCACATACTCCTTACCTATCTAATGTTGTGTAAGTCCTTGCAAGATAGCTCGAGTCTTATCCTCGACATATTTCAGGTAAAACTGCCCCTTGAATTCTCGATGGAACTTTTCTCAAGTCTCAATAATGGTACCACCTCGTTTTTTATCCGTAGACCTACAACGACACCATAACAAAGTGACATCAGTAGAATACATGGTAGTAGTATTTACCCTGGTAATATCATTCAGATGCCTTTGGCACAGAATTATTGCTCTATTTCTCACAAAAAGTTATCTACGTCATTTGCAGACCTTGTCCCATTTGACTCGTTCAACCTCAGGACGTCTATTTTAGGCTAGGATGCCATAACTAATACCCCATTTCCTAAAGAAACTTTGCAAATATTGAGCTCCTCCTCAAGCTCCTCAATCTGTTCCTTCCAAATCAAGATCATAGCCTTAAGAGCATCCTCTTTCTCAGTCAACTCACCCACAGCAGTGTTGAGGACCTATTGCCTTGAATCCATATCACTGAGAGTCTCTGTCATTTTTTCCTTGAGCTGGTCTTGCCTCGATTTCTTCACTATAGTACGCCCATCAACTTCCTCGTGAGTTTCCTTCATATCACCTGTGGAACCCTCAAGTTTAGCCACCCTACCATCTAAAGCTAACAACATATCCCTTGATCAACTAGCTTTTCTGGCCCACCCACGGGTCTCTATTGGCTCAATCTACTTGTCTATTCCTTTCGACATCTCAACCAACACCATCGAACACTAGCTTTGATACCAACTATCACGGGGCTAGAACTTAAGGTTAGCAAACCGCGTGGCCTTAGGAGATTACTTTACTTCAAATCTACCTAGGTCATCCTAACACTTGAAAAGTGAGAATTCTCCTAGGAATTCTCTAAGGCACTGAAAAATATAACGGAAGCTAACTCGAAAGGAAAGAGCAACGAAAGAAATGAAAATCCACAAAAAAGTAATGCACATCAAATGTTTGAGTAAATGCTCTCTATATATTATTTAACTCAAGAACAAATGAATAAAATGAGATTCAATAGGATGAATACACATAAGGGAGAGGGCCTCTATTTATAAATGAACTCCCCCAAATCCAATGGTACAAATTAAATTACACCAAGGACTAAGATTAGTGCATATCTACAAGATGAGAGTCTTAAGGGATTTAAACTTTATACATCATTGACCTTGGTAACTCTAGTTTTACTAGTGTTACACTGGGCCACCAAGGTTTCAAGTAGATGGGCTTCACCATATGTACCACAATTCATGTCAGTTCAAATGGGTCAGATGAGCCTCATTTAATTAGTTGACTTCCATGGGAAGTTCTGTGTGCAACGGTCATGGGCTTTGATCCATTGCCTGTGACACTAGCGCATACATCAAGTGCCCAACTGCATTAGCTTATGGAACCTTTGACATATATTATCGTTCTTCATCACTTTTAGGAGATAATTGGGCACTAAGTTTCAAATGAGAAGTAAGTGGGGTACTTACATGTTTTGTATTTTCATTTAGACCATGCGTTTCTCAAATATTACTTTTAAGTCAAACAAAGCTCGCCTTTCCTTTTGTCTCTACGTATCTTTATGTCGAGAATTTTCTTGGCCTTACCTAGATATTTTATCTCAAAATTTCGAATCAATTGAGCCTTCAATTCATCTATTTCTCTTTGACTTTTTCTAGCGATTAACATATCATCAATATACAATAAGAGATAAATAAAATATCCATATTGTAGGTTTTTCAAATGCACACAATGGTCATGTTTGCTTCGGTTGTGCTTTTGCTTTCTCACAAAGCTATCAAATCGCTTGTACCATTTCCTAGGGATTGCTTCAACCCATACAACGATTTATTTAGCTTACAAACCTAACTTCTCCACTAGAAACCTTATATCCTTCTAGTTGAGTTATATAGATTCCCTATTCTAAATCACCATGCAAGAAAGTCATCTTCACATCAAGTTGAGCTAAACCCAAATTCAACTGTACCACTAAAGTTAAGAAAATTTTAATAGAGAAATGCTTCACAAAAGGGGAAAAATACTTCATTATAGTCAGTTCCTTCATTTTGAACGTAGCTTTTAGCTACCAACCTGCTTTATAGTGAACACATTTCTTGCTACGAAATCCTCTTTCTTTGCATATACCCACTTGCATCCAATTGTCTTCTTACCATTCAACAATTGTACTAACTTCCAAGTATTATTATTCCGTAAAGACCATACTTCTTCATCCGTGGCGCTTTTTCAATTGCCACTTTCTAAGCTCTATAGTGCTTCACAATAAGTGATAGAAATATCATCTTCTACAACTAGGAGTGTACAACAAAACGTGTAGGTCTATGAATTTCTCTCTTAGATCTTGTAACTACAAATGGTTCTGATGTATTTAACAATTTTTGGGTTGGAACCTCTTAGCTTTTGATTCCTCTACTATGGTTGGAGAATCAAACTCTTTAATTGGGTTAATCACCATCTACAAAAACTTTACCTATTTTGGAGTACACTCCACTTACTATGAAGTACCATTTGTTTGAACATCTTCATTTATTACCTTTTTCAACGTGGGAGACTAATCAAAGGTAACATCTTTGCTGCAGATTTTTTTTTTGTGTCTACACATCGAAGTCCAAATCCCTTTACTCTACAGATGATTCCTATTAAAAAAGATTTATTTGCTCTCGGATTTAATTTTAACTCATTCACGTGGTAATAAATAGTGGATCCAAACACATGTAAAGAATCATAATCATTAGCAAGTTTTGTAGACCATACCTCGATAGGTTTTTTTTCCTCAATTGTAGATGGCGAAAAATGATTAATGAGATGACTAGCATATGTCACAGCATCAACTCAAAATTGCTTGCCAAACCTAGTAGTAGACAACATACATTGAACATTCTCCAACAGTGATTGATTCATACCCTCTGCCACCCTAGTCTAATACGGTGTATCCTTGACTGTGAAGTGTCAAACAATATCATACTTCTAGAAAATGCCAAAGAACTAATCACTTTTATATTCCCCTCCATTGCCCATCCTCAGCCACTTAATTTTCCTATCGATTTCGTTTTTTATCATATTTTTCCGATTAAGGAAATTTCAAGCACTGCATCCTTATTTTTCATAGCATACATCCAAACTCTTCTAGAAAATTCATCAAAAAAAGTTAGAAGTAGTGTTTTTGTAACACCCCAAACCCGACCTAGACATTACGGCCGAATTACGAAGGTTACATCGATATGTAAAACCTTGACCGTGTGTTTTTGTGCAAACTTAAGTTTCAGTTGAGAGTAAGTAAATTTAATTAATTTAACGAGAAACAAATATACTATAATTCCGTATGAGATCGCTTTGATGAAAACCTTGTTTTATCCATTATTTAAAAACAAGCCCATTCGCTTTAACTCGACTCATAAAATAACATTTTTTATTTCAAAACTTTGCAGCAGAAAAATACTTTGGAGTTTTTAATTTTTGAAAAACATAGTGTTTCATCGGTTATGCCGTCTTTGTTAAAAATACCAATTAAAATTATATGTTTGCAAAATAAAAACCAAAATAAAAAATAAATGCCCCAAAAACAAATTAAAAAGTTTGAAAGTTCGAAATAAATCCAATCATACGTAAAGATAAAATGTCTAAATTGAGCTCCGGAATCACCGCCAAACTCTAAGTTTGAGGATCACCTGAAAATTGAAAACAAATGAAGTGAGCTAGAAGTCCAATGTGTGACTTGGCCCACATACGAAATTTATTATGAACATGCTCATATGCAATTATCGGATCAGACAGAACATAAATTCCACACATCAGAAGCATATATCAAAACAAAATAAATCCTACCTCCATTCGCTACACACCAACTTCGTCAAACCAATCACACCAAAGAGGAATAATAGAGTTCATACAACCAATCACACTAGTATATGGTGGTATGCCACTTAGAGAATTTTGCAACTGAACTGCCAGACTGATATTGTAGTTTCACCACCAAAATTGCAGTAATATTGCTAGAATACACTTTCTCCATCACATATCAAATCTCACCCCGATGCACATGTATAATCAATCTAACATATATTCATATAAATTTGATGTATAACATGCATAATTAAACATCTTTTTACATATCATATCATATCCTATCATATTGCTTACACATGATTATCACATACCAAACATGCTTTATATCGTACTAACACATAACATACCAAATATATGATTTTATGATCTCACAAAATAGTCATATATCCGATTTCAGAGTCCCTTAATCAACCCCCAAATTGGGCCTACAAATTGGCCAAAATGGGCCCACACGACTTAATAGGCCAAACCATGTGGCCCACAAGCCTTACCTGTCCAGCTCATGTAATCGCACACGCCCGTGTGCTCCAAACGACCTGGCACATGGTCGACCAGATTCCCGTGTGGTGCACACGGCCAGCCACACGATCGTGTGACGCACAGTAGTTTCAAAAACAACCTCTATATTTTTGGGTCTTTTTGAGTTCTAATCGACGTTTTAGGTTATAGTCACACACCTAAATGTATTTTGACATAGATTCACAAACGATTATTCCATTACTACACTTCTTATTTTTTAAATGATGAACTGTGGATCATCTCATATATATATATATATATATATATCACAACTATAACATTACATGATATAAATATTATAAACAATTATAAAACAAATATATAATGAGATAGGTAATTAAAATAAAATTGTCAGCTAAGGTTTCCATGGTTCTATTTTTAGAAATAAAATTACATGATTTTTTGCCACAAGGCATTCCTTGGGTCTTCAACCACCATCACATTTTTTTCTCGTCATGGACTCCTTTTGGAAAAATTACATTTAAGTCCTATGTTCATTTCTGACTCACAAGAATTTTATGAATTTAAAAAAAATAATCTTACGTCGAGATGATAGTCCACAATCTATTTCCTAAGAATCACAACCTCGACAATAAAAAATAATTATATAAAAAATATATAACATCACGTTCATTCCCATATATAACTTAAAACATGCATAAGATTTAAACAATGTCACTTTCTATGTAATCAAACCATTTAAGAAGAAGAGAAATTTATTTTGATTATCTGTTTATACTTATAGGTAGAACACAACCTGGCTCATGATACCAATTGTTAGAAAAAACGGATTTGGAAAACGCAACTGAAAACAAATTTAGGGAAAAACTAGAGTTTTAAATTTTTTTTCCCAAACAAGGTCTTGGTTGTGATATCTAAAGTAATAAACATTTAATCAAAATTGTACCTTTTTGATTCGTCTAGGATAAGCACTTCGACCGAGTAGTCTTCTCCGCTATCTTCAAACTCACGTCTTCCGAGTGTGGGCTGGCTTCGAATCAAAAAAAATTTCACAAAAATTACCTGTTGGGTAATTTTAAAATTTTTCTAAACTTTTGGGTCAAGTTGTAAATCAGAAAAAATGTCTTTAGAAATTTTCTGAAATAACCTCTTTAGAGAATTTTCTCTCTACAACTTTCTCTTAAATTCAAGTGTATGTAAAATAATGACCCAAGGCTCTCTTTATATAGGGAGAGTTTAGAGAGTTCAACTATGATTAAACTTAATCACATTGATATTAAATTAATATAATAAAATATTATATTAATTTAATATTAAAAAATTAAAGTACCATTATTTTGTGAATAGTTAATCTGAAATCAAATTCTCTGGTACAGTCCCAGTAGGAGTGTAACTTTTCCACTACTCAACCACCGCCGACTATCGAAAAGCCATCGCCGTAGTCGCCGGCATCGTCCTGTCTGGTGGTGCAGGTGCGACACCTTTACAACACCCCGAGCCGGTTTGGTTACTGTCAGTTCAATCCGAGTCAGTAACGACCTGACCAATCTGGTCTAGCCATCGGTTAGATCGTCGGCCCAATTTCACATACTGGGCCCAGTTCGACTAGTTTTTGAGTTTTGTCTCAGTTTTGGGCTTCCGAGCCCAATTTTCAAGTTCAATTCCCTATTGGGCCAATTGTCTAACTTGAAAATTAATTTCCAAAAATATCATATTAATTTTAATTAATTTAATTTTACTTTATCAAAATTAATTTTCCTAATAATCACTTAGATTTTTCAAATTAATTTTTTAAGAAATTCTTTAATCAAATTCTCTAGTTGAACAATCCTCACGACCACCTAATTTAATTCCATGTTGAATAAATCGACTAGCTTAAATTATTTCCAAAATTGTAGAAATTTTCTTATGATTCAAATGCAGTCTGATCGAGCTTTTGTTGACTAGCAGAATGACCAATCAAACATATACAATTAGGCTCTAGTGATTGCAAATATGTTCAGAAGCATCGTTCTGATAATTCGCAATTACTTAATCATGGAGTCAGTCCACAAGAAGTACCATGATGAAAACTCCTTATTGTATACTCTTTACGAAAAAAATTTATCCAACTGTTTTGTTCAATGACCTCGTCATGTGTGTGTTACCCTTATATGATATCCTTGATTCCTTTGAGTTAAATTCATTCACTGAATACAATCATATTTTATCCCATTTTCACCATTGTGTCTTCTTAATGATTAATATGATCACTGTCAACAAATGGTTGTGATAAATTGCTCGTTCGAGAACAAGCAACCCGGGGTCATGTTCCATAGTTATCAATCCACACAATACCAATTAGATGATATTATTAGCTCTTTAATTAGCTATGAATTCCACTATTGCTAGTAATGCCATGACATACACAAGTCATGTACCCAATATACTAGCTATGGGCTCGATCATCTTTAGAGCATAAGCCTCCACTTAAATCAAAGCACATCAATTGCATACGTATGGTTATTGACTAACTCCGGATTTAGGTAAATCACACCATGAACGTCACAAGTGAATTAATTCACAAACAGATTCAGAATTAATTCATCTTGGGTCTAATCTAATGTATCATTCTACCAACGAATACATCTATGTCTCTACCCGTGGAGCCAATTGCTCTGATAGCCAAGACTAGACATCTCCCCAATTGGAATTGTAGACAACATAATAATCCTTCTCAGTATTTGAATCAAATGCTCACTTCGATTATTTTACGGGATTATGAACTTATTTAAATTATCTATGAAGTAAGTTATCTTTCTCGCAATGTGAACGTTCTTACAATGCCACTTATCTTCAGTTTGAACTTAGACAATCAATGAGCTAATATTTGCTTGTCACAATTTTGTTATGCATGCAAAATATAAAAGATAAAAATACAGAAGACATAATAGTGAAATGTGAAATTAACTTTATTTATTCATTGTTTAAATAAATAGAAATCAGTTACATGTTTACCACAATATGGGCATATTTCCCAACATGTATTTTATTCTTTCTCTTCCATATCTTCAAGTTTTTCTTCTTCAATAACAATTCTAGACCATGTTGAAACAAAGCATCTAGTACCTCGCCTTGCTACATGCCAAAATGATCAGTTTTGTTAAACAACTTCATTGAAAACTTTGCATTTAACATCACCATTCGTATGGGTGACGAGGTTGATGAAGGCCTCAACGTCATTTTAACACCAACTAATAGTATTCAATAAAAATCACTTGATAGTAATATAGTGAGTGTAGTTTAAGAATAGTGCACTAAGTCAGTCCCCAGGAAAGAGTGATGGGTCATACAGACACTCTTAAATACCAATTCTTTCCTGGCTAGAGCTTTTCCTAGACATGCACTTTCATACAACTAAAATTTTTATCCAGTAATCGAGTAACCACAAATAATATTCAATAGTGAAAATTCTTTTTTGATGTGAAAGATCAAACAATGCTGCAACCACAGAGCATACTAAAAAACTAACATTGCTTCACCATGACTCTAATAACAATTGTTGGGGACATCAGGTGATATCTTACACAAGTGTAGCTTCAATACTGAACACCAAAGTTGAATTGAGAACACCGATACCATATTGAAATTACCCAATGACAAACCCTTGGGCACCAGCTTCAGATGATAACTTCACTAATATAAAAAAAAAGTTTACAAATTAATGAATCCTTACTTAAAGGATTTCCCCAAGTATACTAATGTATACACATAAAAAGGGAGAACAAAGTTGGGATGCCTTTAAGTGAAGGCTCTAAGTGTTCTTATATACAAGGTGCGAGTATCTCACGTCAATGTGGGGTTTCAAACAAGCCAACTTTCATCTTAATGAATGATACTTCAAAAACTTCTTATGAAAGAGTCGGTCTCTCCTCAATACATAGCATAGAGTTTGTAAGACAAAAATTCACTTTTTTTTTTTTTACACTTAACATACATTTTTTTTGTTACATAAGTTATTTTTATATATATATATTTATATTTTATATTTATATTCTAAGGTATAAGTTATAAGCATACGGTGTTAAATTCCATTTGCAGATTTTCTTTTATTTGAAAAAGTTTATAAGTACAATTACAAGTACAAAGTACATGTAAAATAATATATATATTGAAATAACTATAACTATAATCAACTAAGTTAGAAAGCAAAACATATCCAAACCTAAATCTAAAATAATTTTTTTAAAAATATCATAAATAATTGAATAAGAGATTTCCTCTGAGGTGACCAAATAACTAGAATTAAGAATACCAATTTTCATTTTCCAGAGTAGTAGTTTGGAAGAAGAAGAAGAAATTGACCCAAAAACGTGTCCCCAACTAATTTGATCAACCAAACAAAATAAAATAAAGGAAATATAAACCTTCCTTGGACACATCGAAACCTATTTTATTGTATTATATATATTTGGTTTTAAAGAAACTAATTACTCAAATAATATTATAAAAAGAAAGGGAGGACTGTTGTGGCGTGTGTGAGTCAAATTAGTTGAAATTACTCCAAGGCTTTGAAGGACTTTTTAGAGTTCCAATTTCTACACTTACCTCTTATGTGTTTCACAACTTTCATTATTTAACATCACAAGTTTTTGAATTTTACAAAGTGCGGAACTCCAACCTTTGACCATCAAACCATCACATGGGATTCAAGATAATTTATCTTTTATTTATGGTATAAAAATAAAAAGTTTATTTAAACTATCACAAAAATAAATATATATATATATTATAAATTTATAAGACCGGCTCAATCGCTTATTTTTTTTCTTGATTTTTTTATTATTTTATTGATTTTGAGCGGTCCAATCAAAGATTTGTTCAACTTGTATATCTCAACGGGTACTTTAACCAATCAATCTAATTTGAATCAAATAACATTGGCTAAGAGTGATCAAAACTTGATTTGATTTAAAAAATAAAAAATAAAAAATTCGAATTTTGAGTTAACCAAACTGAGTTATTGAAATTATTTGATTTTTTTGAGTCAACTCGAATTTGAGTCGAGTTGAATTTTACAATTTGAATAACTCGAATAATTTGAATAACAGATTGGTGTAAATATCCCTTTGGTCCCTATCAATTTTGAAAATGAGCAAATTGGTCTCTCTCTCAACAAAGATTACAATTTTTTTAAAAGTTATAAAAATCATAAAATATCTAAAGAATATATAAAAAAGTTAATTTTTTAAAAATTCCTAAAATAATAATTTTGAGACCTAAATAAGTTAATTAATAATTCAAGTTTATCATATTAAAATATCTTTTTTTCTTATTTTTGTTTGAAATATTTTTAAAATATATATAGTTTTAAATTTAAATGCTCTAATATAAAATCACTTATATTGTAACAAAATTTTAATTTGACATATTTAATTTTTTAACTTCACTCGATTCAACTAGACTTAAATTTCATGTCACTCGGCTCTATTCGAAAAAATTCAAATCGAGTTAAGATAATAAAATAAGACTCATCAACTCAATTAACTCAAAATATTTTTACATGACTCAGTGAAACACTCAGCTGCTAACCTTGGTTACAACTTCAATATTTTGTTGAAGGAAGGTTTCCTTTTTAAGGAATCTTACAATGAAAACTAATTGTCACTTAACAATTAATGCATATGAAGAAAATATAATTACAAATTGGTCCTTTTTTGGTAGCTAAGCAATCATATTAAATAAAGTTTTAGTAAAAATGGGAAACCTTAAAATATTAAAACCTATAGATGTTCATATCTACTTAATTGCATTCTTTGGTAGGTTTATTCACCAAACTTTGAATGATTTATGGAATTATTTTTCAACTTAACCACGTCTTTCTTCATCTAATCTTGGAGTGGTTCATCCCATAATTAGAAATTTGAATATTAAATTTATTGAACCTTATTTTATAAAATAATTATACACCTGAAAATTGTAAATAAAATTATAATAATAAAAATTTTAAAAAAAAATGAGCAAAAGGGTTGAAATTCAACCCATCTAGGGCCTTCCTACCATGGACAAACTTTATTATTATTATTATTATAATTACTTGTACATAATGTAATCATCTCTTGCCTAATTTTCAAATGGGGGTGTCGTGTGAGATGGGGAACAAATACCCCAACTAAGACTTGAAAACCATCCTTTTTTTTCTTTTTTCTTCTAACGAAAATTTTTATTAGAGGGTAATGAAATTCAGCATACTCGGTTGGTGCTTTTACTTTTTGGAAGCAATAAATCATGTGGTGTGGCGCATGGGTTTATTGTATTTAATAATTTAAATATATTTTTCGATTGAATTTTAACTCGATTGACATAAATATTATCATTAATGTAATAAGATATGAGTTCGAGTGCACTAAAACGTATTATCATCCTATTTATATTTATTTTAAAATTAAAGAAAGTATTATATATTGTAATATCCAATAATTATATTGATAGAATATATGAGTTGCCAAGTCAAGAAGTCCCCATCTATCATAAATCTACAATGAAATATAAGATTTCTTCTTAATTTATTTGTATACCTTTCTTTATGTAATATACAATTAAAATATATTTTTATTATATTTTCAGATTTCCAAAATTCATGTCTAATTATTAATCCCATTAAATTTATTAATATAACATTTTGAAATAAAAAATTGTTTCATCAAAACATATATTTAATAAAGGAACTTTAACAAAATTTTAAATGTAATAAAAGTATAAGGACTTAAAAGCAAAATTTTGCAATAGTTTGAAGAAAATACTTTCACCTAACCATTTGTTATCAAATATATAAAGTGGGTTTTGAAATTCTAAAACATAAAAACAAAACCCATAAAATTTATTTAAAGTTGCTTAAAAGACACCTTTTACATGCAAAAAAACAGAACAACCTTTAGTCAATGTCATTGAAAAGTTAAAATTAAATTAAAAAAACCTTTTAATTTTACATTCCTATCCATCATAACTTTAATGTTAATAATAAGGTAGTTAATATCGTAACGATGGACGAATTATTTTTTATTAGTACTGATATATATTGGTATTAATTTATTTTAGTGTATTATTTCAATTTATTAACTTTAAAAATTTAAAATATGTATGTAAAATATTGACAAATATCAAATAATAAAATTAAATAAATCTTAAATATAAAATACTCATCAATTATATAAAATATTCACAAATATAATTTATGGTTAAACAAACTCAAAATACTTATTTTATAAATTAAAAACAATATCATCCCACACTATACATATAACAACAAACCATAATTTAACAAATCCAATATTATTAAATTTATATTTATATTTTTAATTTTTAAATTAGTAAATGTAAAATTACACTTGACCCCCTTAAAATAATAAAATTTTGATTTCGGGTAACGATAAATCTTTATATATTATAAATTTAAATCAAATAAATTTCATTTTTCACCCCTAAAAAGAACACTTTTGACTTCACCTCTACGGGTAAAATAAATCGGTACGAACGATATCAACCGAAATTTGTATCAGAACAAAACTCAAAATTTATTGTTCTGATTTACTAACGCAACCATAACGCAATTAAGTACCTTAATTAATATTAAATAATATCATCCCAGAATTTTAATAATGCATTAAATGCAAAAGTGAATGAGATATTTATTTTAATTAGTAAAAATAGAAAAGAAATAAAGTGAGTTAATGGGTGAAAATGGTAAAAGGTGCACCTAACTTAAACGCAAAAGAATTTTTTAATTCAAATAAAATAAATATTTTAGCAAATTATAATAATAAGGTAAAAGTCTGATGAATTAATACAATTAGTGTGATTCAAACTTAACCATCGTACCATCAGATGTGATAATTATTTAATTTAATTTAATTTAATATTCAATTTACAATTTAATCATGAGTATTTGAAGAGAGTGAAATTAATAATTTCAGTTAGTGTTGTATATATTTCTCAATGTAAAAAAATAAATTAAAATTGTTTTCCAAAATAGAATCATGAAGAACAACAAAAAATAAAAAAGAGAAGACAAAAAATATAGAGAAGATGATAGCAACAGAGAGGGTACCGGCCAAGTACATAATCTAACTTTGTCCATGGTTATCAAAATTATCCCTACTTTAGAACAATCCTACCCTTAAAAAAAAAAAGTAATTTGGCTCATTTATTATTGATATTCTTATGAGACAAAACAAACAATATTAACCAGAAAGACAGAAAAAGCAGAGTATTTGCAGAGGAAATGATGGAGTCTGTTTTCTGTCTCCTCAATTTCTGATTTTCTTTGTGTTTCAAGTCTTTCAAATTCTCTCCTTTTGTTTAAGTCTTGTGGTGTCTAAGGTTTGAAAAACACCAACTTTATTGATATGGAAAACAAGGATGAAACTATGGATGCTGTGCTTAAGGAAGCTGTTGATTTGGTATAATAACCCTTTTGCTTCCATTTCTCTTTAAAGAATAAATTCTGGGATTTTTTTTTTTTTTTTGGTTTTGTTTTGATATTTGATGAATTTGAGGCTTGTTTTGAGTGTAGGAAAATGTGCCACTTGAAGAAGTTTTTCAAACTTTGAGGTGTAACAGAGATGGTTTAACCACTGAAGCTGCAGAGCAAAGGCTTTCTATTTTTGGCTATAATAAGCTTGAGGAAAAACAGGTGTGTTTTTTCTTTCTGAGAAAAAGGACTAATTATCTTAGTTAATTAAGTTTTTTCAAGTAAACAAGAGCTTCTTTTTTCTGGGTTTTTGCAGGAGAGTAAAATTTTGAAGTTTTTGGGGTTTATGTGGAACCCTCTCTCGTGGGTTATGGAAGCTGCTGCTATCATGGCTATTGCTCTTGCCAATGGAGGAGTGAGTATATATATATATATATATATATGTTTAGTAACTTAAAGTTTTAAGGATTCCCTTGAATGATGTTTGGTCTTGCAGGGGAAACCACCTGACTGGCAAGATTTTGTTGGGATTATTACTCTTCTTACTATTAATTCAACAATAAGTTTCATAGAAGAGAACAATGCTGGCAATGCAGCTGCTGCTTTAATGGCTCGTCTTGCTCCTAAAGCTAAGGTAGTATGCAAGAACAAGCTACCCTTTTGAATGATCTTTCACAAGAAATTGCTTGACTTAAAAAAAATTGAATCATTTTCAGGTTTTTCGAGATGGGAAGTGGTCTGAAGAAGAGGCCTCTATTCTTGTTCCAGGTGATATCATCAGCATTAAACTCGGGGACATTATTCCGGCAGATGCTCGACTCCTCGATGGTGATCCACTCAAAATCGATCAGGTTAAGTTCGAAAACAACAATGGACTCATTGTACTGGATGAAGTGAGATTGTATCAGTTTAACTTTCATATTGGGTTTTCTCGTGTTGCAGTCTTCGTTAACCGGTGAGTCTCTTCCGGTAACGAAAGGCCCCGGTGACAGTATTTACTCGGGTTCTACATGCAAACAAGGAGAGATTGAAGCCGTCGTGATCGCCACAGGTGTTCATACGTTCTTCGGCAAAGCTGCTCACCTTGTTGATTCCACAAATCAACAAGGTCACTTTCAAAAGGTCTATAACATTAGCTGCACAATACCTTGATGTTTATTTCCAAGTTCTTTTGCATTTGTTTTATTGATGAAATGCTTTGGTTTTGGATTTTGTTAAACAGGTGTTGACTGCCATTGGTAATTTCTGTATATGTTCCATCGCGGTCGGAATGATAACAGAAATCATCGTTATGTACCCGATTCAGGACCGTGATTATCGTCCTGGAATCGACAATTTGCTGGTACTACTCATTGGAGGAATTCCTATTGCCATGCCCACAGTTCTATCTGTTACAATGGCAATTGGGTCTCATCGCTTATCTCTTCAGGTTTGCACTAATTCATCGTGCCACTTTGCTTGTTTCAACAATCATTGCTTGATCGTGATGATATAAATATGTCACTGCAGGGAGCTATAACAAAAAGAATGACAGCAATAGAAGAAATGGCAGGCATGGATGTCCTTTGCAGTGATAAAACTGGAACTTTGACATTGAACAAGTTATCAGTTGACAAAAATCTTATCGAGGTAGATTGACAGTTGCTTCTGTTTTATTTCTAGCTTTCGGATTTTATTTCCAGTTCCAACACTTGTATGGATGTTGTGGAATAGATTTTTGCGAAAGGAGTAGATCCCGATACTGTAGTTCTGATGGCAGCTCGTGCAGCTCGGCTGGAAAACCAGGATGCCATTGATGCTGCTATAGTAGGGATGTTGGCTGATCCAAAGGAGGTATGCCCCTCATCGTTAATGTCTCAAACATGATTCAATCTAGTACTTCTCATCTTAATTTGGTTTCTTTGCTACTGCCTCAAAAAAACTACCTAGGCACGAGCCGGTATTCAAGAAGTTCACTTCCTTCCATTCAATCCAACCGATAAGCGAACGGCTCTTACATATATCGATAATCAAGGTCGAATGCACCGAGTCAGCAAAGGTGCACCTGAACAGGTAGGCTCATATGTTGTCTAGTACTTAAAATATTTTGATAGTAGGGCAAATCCGTTCTAAAGTAATTCATTGCTGTGATGTGATTATCAGATTCTGAATCTTGCACACAATAAATCAGAGTTGGAACGTCGAGTTCATGCTGTAATTGATAAGTTTGCAGAGCGCGGATTGCGGTCACTGGCAGTAGCATATCAGGTGAACATATCATGTAGTCTGAAATTTCATCAAGTGTATCCCTTTTATGTTTGATATGACACTGATAACATTCTTATCAATCAATTTTCAGGAAGTTCCTGAAGGACGAAAGGAGAGCTCAGGAGGTCCATGGCAATTTATTGGCCTGATGCCTTTGTTCGATCCACCTAGACATGACAGTGCAGATACAATACGAAGGGCGTTGAATCTCGGAGTGAACGTGAAAATGATCACAGGTTTATGTCCTAATATCAATTCGGTTTTGAGTTGAGCATTTCTCTTTTGTAAGAAATTGCTCGAGTATATTTCCTTCTACTGATCTCTCTGATGACCATTAGGTGATCAACTGGCGATAGCAAAGGAAACAGGACGCCGTCTCGGAATGGGAACCAATATGTATCCCTCATCAGCCTTGTTAGGACAAAACAAAGAAGAGTCTATTGCTGCTTTGCCAGTTGATGAGTTGATTGAGAAAGCTGACGGTTTTGCTGGCGTTTTCCCTGGTATCTTAACCTTTTGCTTTCCCATCTTGACTTGTGATGTTTGGATGCAGTTTATCTATAATGTGGTGCTCGATTTTGGTTCTAGAATATGCTTCTTCCCATCCTTGTTGTTCGCTTATATGGCTTTTTGTATAATTGTCAATGCAGAGCACAAGTATGAGATTGTGAAGCGCTTACAAGCCAGGAAACATATATGTGGAATGACTGGTGATGGGGTCAATGATGCTCCTGCTCTTAAGAAAGCAGACATCGGCATAGCTGTGGCTGATGCAACCGATGCAGCTCGTAGTGCTTCTGACATTGTCTTGACCGAACCTGGTCTTAGTGTCATCATCAGTGCTGTACTAACCAGTCGAGCCATATTCCAGAGGATGAAAAACTACACAGTGAGTCTAAACCATGGCCTATGCCATTCAATTGAAACTTGAATCGACATTGTTGTCTAATTAAGTCATTGGTTTCTTTCATATTCACAGATATATGCAGTCTCCATTACAATCCGTATTGTGGTAAGTTTTGGCATCGGATCTAAAATATTGCCTTCATATGAATACATTGATGGATTTCTAACTTGATATTCCGCATTCTTGCTTGACAGCTCGGTTTCATGTTATTGGCATTGATATGGAAGTTTGATTTCCCTCCATTCATGGTCCTCATTATTGCTATCCTTAATGATGGTTTGTATTTGCTTGTCTTAATATGCCCAAACTGCAATTTTCTGGTTCCATTTAGCATGCTTAAATGAAACTCGGCCTCAGTCCAAGTGCCGAACATGAGGAGTTGCTAACGAAATCATTGGTCTGCAGGTACCATTATGACAATATCCAAGGATAGAGTGAAACCATCTCCACTGCCAGACAGTTGGAAGTTAGCAGAAATCTTTGCAACTGGAATCATTCTTGGTGGTTACTTAGCCATGATGACTGTCATTTTCTTTTGGGCAGCATACAAGACAGACTTCTTCCCTGTAAGAGATTATAATTACATTACAATGACTTGTATGTTTAATTTTAATCAATATGATAATGTGTTCTTTGTTTCAGAGTACATTTGGGGTTAAAAGCCTTCAGAAGACCGACCGCAAGGACATAAAAATGCTTGCTTCGGCAGTATACCTGCAAGTGAGCATTATCAGTCAAGCTCTCATATTTGTAACACGAGCAAGAAGTTGGTCTTTCCTTGAGCGTCCCGGTTTTTTACTGGTTTTGGCTTTTGTCGTAGCTCAGCTGGTTAGTAGTAATATTCTGGTTTAGTTTGCTTGAAGCGCAGGGAACCGAATGCAGTCTTACTAGATGTTGCATGTGAATCAACCAAGTTAAACCAAAAATAACCTAAAAAAACCAAACTGGTATTGAACTTTTGGTTTTGTTTGATGAACAGATTGCTACATTAATAGCAGTATATGCAAACTGGGGTTTTGCTGCAATTGAAGGTATTGGATGGGGTTGGGCAGGTGTGATATGGCTTTACAACCTTATCTTTTACATTCCGCTCGATTTTATCAAGTTCTTCATCCGATACGCCCTCAGTGGAAAAGCTTGGGATCTCGTCATCGAACAAAGGGTATGTATTCTTTTCAACTGATTGAATATCTTTCATTGTTTTAGACCGAGAAACTTGTCGGATATTTCATTTACGGGTGATTGTTTCGCAGATCGCTTTCACAAGGAAGAAAGACTTCGGGAAAGAAGAACGTGAACTGAAATGGGCGCATGCTCAGAGGACACTCCATGGATTGCAGCCACCAGACACCAAGATGTTTGGCGACCGAACTAGTTACAATGAACTTAATCAAATGGCTGAAGAGGCAAAGAGACGAGCTGAAATTGCAAGGTATGCATCCATTAACCATAAGCTAACACTAAACTTTGCCATCAAAGAGCTTCAAACTCGAATTTAGTCCAGTTAATTCATACAGAATGTGAAACCGATGACAATTCTATTTGCAGGTTGAGGGAACTGACTACGCTAAAAGGGCACGTCGAATCAGTAGTTAGACTGAAGGGTCTTGACATAGACACAATTCAGCAAGCGTACACTGTCTGAAAAAGACATAATACATTTCGGCTCTACTTATTGTACATATACTGCTGGGAGTAATGACCTATAATATGTCATCTTAATGCAGTAACTGCTTTCTTATACGCTTAAATCCTTCATCTTCTTCATAGACTCCTGTTTGTCATGGCTTCAATGTAATTTTTGCATACTGTTCTATCTATCTCCTTTCCATACAACTTCATTTCAATGCTCCCTCTTAGTGTATAAACTAGATATTTTTGCTCACAAACTATTCAAATTCAACTCAATCATTGTAAAGTCCAACTCAAACTAGCATAAAGATGATGAAAAGAGTGAACACCTCTAGGTTAGTGCCCTATCAAGAAACCTATGTTGTTAATATGAAGAAGCTGTGATTCTAGAGGGCATTGATTAAAGATGAAGCATACCGACATCCCTTCTGTTAAATCAAATGTACTAGTAATCAGATTGCATTTTAACCTTTATTCTACAAAAGGAAATAAATTAGTCTTTATACATTAAATCAAAGGGTAAAGTGATCCTTTTATTAAAAAAATTATCTATTTTTTATTGTTAAAAATTGATCTCGTACGTCAGCAGGAGATACACATGGCATGCCATGTGTCATTGTTAGGTTATTTTATCACTCATGCTAATTTTTAACTGTATGAATTTTAAAAGAAATGATCAATTTACTCTTGAATCTATTGTATAAAGACTAATTTATCTATTTTTGAGTAAACAAGACAAAGTACAATCTAATGCCTAGTACAAAATCTTTCATGGTAACTTTTACCCACAAATTTAATATATTACGTCAGCAAGAAACACATAGTAAAACAAGTGAATTAAAAGCTTATGACCATAGATTTATCAAATTTACATACATAAAACCATCATTATTCCACAATAAAGAGTTAAAAGCATTATTTAGCATTATCATACTCAAGAAACTCCATTTGACATATTTACTAATGGAAGTATTCAAACTGAAATTTCAAATTGCAGATATTGTATATAGTCTTTTTAGCATTTATTCTTCTCAACCTTCTTCTCAAGCTCATCCTTTCGAGCTCCAACAACCCTATCCACTTCCTTCCCTTGCTTCACCAACACAAATGTTGGCATTGCCTGCACTCCAAATTCCTGTGCCACGTCCTAAAAACACCAAGAAAATCAATAAATAAACAAAAAAATTTATTAAAATTTTGTATGCTAAAAGCACAATTGAAGAATTACATAAAAAGTTTATATCGTGAAGAGAAAAACAAAGGACAGAAATACTTACAGGCAGCTCATCAACATCAAGTTTTACAAATTCAACATCGGTGAATTTAGCAGCCATTGCATTCAGAAAAGGTTCCATGAACTTGCATGGTCCACACCAGGAAGCTGAGAAATCTATAACCATCTAATATAAATTTTTTTTTATTTTTGGTTCAATAAAAAGTAACAAAAACCCAAAGTCAGATCTTTCATATAATAAAGAAAAACCCCAAATAATAATCATTAAAAAAAGAAGAAGAAAATTGAGATTTGGGGTTGAGAGAAAGATACAAGCTTTGGGGTTTCTTTGACAGAATTGAAGTGAAGTTGCCATCTTGGAGCTGAATGGAAGGTTGAGACCCTTGAAGACTCAGATGAAGATGGTGGATCCTCTGATGGTGAACCGGAAGAGCCTAACAAGCTTGAAAGAGCAGAACCCATTTTTTTTCTTCCCGCAAAGGTCAAACCAAGGAAATGAAGGCAATAATGTTCCTTGGCAGGTAGTTTGGGTTTTTGTCGGATTTCCTCTGTAGGAATCTCAAGTAAATTGCACCAAACGTCCTCAAACTATGACTGATATTCTAAATTGGTCTCTAAATTTTAAAATGTTCTACTTACATTTTTAAACTTTGGAGGTTATATTAATCAAGTTCTTCTGCTATTAAAAACTGTTAATTTCACTGCTAATGGCATAATTTAAAATTAAAAAAATTAGAAAAATAAAGTTAAACCTTAAAGTTATAAGTGAAATTAAACCTTGTATTGAGTAAATTGTACCATTTTGCCTTTTTTTGAAGGATAGCTAAGATGCTTTCAAAATTGAAAAGTTTGCTTGGTTTAGTGGTATTGTGGCTTTTATAGAAACAAAAGCTAGAGAAGAGAAAGAAAGAAAAGAAATAATAAAATAAAATGATTTGGGTTAATTATAAAGAGGTTTTTAGTTTTAGTCAAAATAAATATTACGTGTTAGTTATTCAATGGGTTAATGTGTCACGTCAATAATCTATCATGGGTTAATAAAATTTTTAACGATAGTGGTTAATTTAGACAATTATCTTAATTAAAGTAACTAAATTAAAAAAAATTAGAGTCATCAAAATAGGACAAATCATATTTTAGAGTAACTATGGATGTAATTTACCCTTTATTCTTTTAGAAGTAGTGATTGATTAGAGATAGAATTTGGGTGAAGCCATATAAATTTTGTAGAATGTAACACTCCTAACCCGTATCTGATGCTGGAATAGGGTTACAGAGTATTACTGAACTTATAACTCAATCAATCAAACATTTCATACACACTTCTCATTTAAATAAAAAAAAACATTCATAAACATTCATATGGTCCTTAATACGAGCCCTTGAGGCTCAAAATAAACATTAAAAATAGTTCGGGATTAAACCGAGTACTCCAGAAATTTTTAGAAAAACATGTAAAATTTTCAAAGGTACAGGGGACACATGCCCATGTGGCCAGGCCGTGTGGGCATTCTAAATGGGGCTACACGCCCATGTCCTTGTCCGTGTGTCACACACGGCTGAGACACACGCCCTTGTCTCTGCCAGTATGGAAAAAAATAAGCAATTTTCCAAGTCATATTTCTCACCCCAATTGGTACCAACTTAAACACCACAATTTGCATATATCCATGGTATAATTAAACACTCAAAACCAACCAATATCAAGCTTATAACATGTTATAACATCACATACAACCATGATACTCCTAGGCACCTCAATATGCCATTCAAAACATACCAAATATGTCTTCAAAATCTACCTAAATGGTAAAATATATATATATATATGCATCTTTGTGCCTAAAACTTAACATATATGCCACTTATCAATCACAACTATTTGGCACTCAAAATACCAATTCACAATCAAGGCATTTACATGGAAACCATATATCACATATAATAGAACTATTTACAAATTTACATAACAAAATATATCAAAATCAAGCCAACTTAAATGGCTAAATACATGCCAAAACACATGGGCTACCATTAGACAACAAGACCTATTCATGCCATTTAACCCAAAATATCAAGTCAAAAGTACCAAAATAACGTTTGATAGTGTGATGCAATCTCGACAACTTTCAATCCGAACGAGCTTTTGAGACACTATAAAACACGGAAAAATAAACAGAGTAAGCAATTAAGCTTAATAAGTTCGTATATTACAGAATTAAACTTACCATTTAACCACAAATTTAGGTAAGTAACCCAAAGCATAATACAATTCAATTTGGCCAAAGCCTATCACATAACCATTTAACAAGTTGGCCATGTATTCATATAAAAACCGAGAATCATGTATGAATTCAACAATTATAAAATTTCATATACATGTATCATCTATATTGTGTATCCGTATATCATATATAAATCATTTCCATGTAAATACCTGTACTATTTTATATCAAACTTGTATAATCCCGTAATAACACTATGCCCATTGAACCACTCAGAATATCGTTAGATACGCGAGTAGTACACACGAGGTGTATTGAACTGTAATCCGTCAATTCTTGTACATGTATGCTCATACAAGCGATAAACGATAAGCTCCTCCGAGCTAAAAATCGGTAAGCTCATACGAGCTGAGTATCGATAAGCTCATAAGAGCTAGAATCAGTAACCCTAATGACATGTCATTTGTATCCTACGAATTCTTAAGGTTCAAACGGGGCTCGGTATTCTTCGTATGGCGTCGGTTATGCGCTTGATAATTATACATAATAATTAATCCATTCACATGCATATATTCCAATTAAAGCATATAAATACGCAATTTAATTAAACGAACTTACCTCAAACTTGTACGACAAAAAACAATCATTCAATCCAAACCTTTATCTTTCTCCCAATCTAAATCCATACGTTGCTTTTCTTGATCTATATAATCAAATTTAACTAATTTAATCTTTATTCTATTCAATTCAATCCAAAATTCATGTTATGGAAAAATTACCATTTTACCCCTATACATTTGACTTTTTTACAATTTAGTCCCTAGGCTCGTAAAATGAAATTCATGCAATTTCATCCACACCTAAGCCTAGACGAATTATATATGTGATTATAGCAGCCCATACATTTCACAATTTGACACATTTAACACATAAATTTTCATATTTCTCAATTTAACCCCTAATCCACATTTCATTAAAAATCACTTAACAAAAGTTGTTTAACTAACAACAAAGATTCATTTTCTTCCATTAAAATTTTAAAAAATCAAAACTCTCTCATGGTAAAACCCTATACTTTCAACCATTTTGCAAATCAGTCCCCTGATTAGCTAGGTTAAGCTACAACAATTCCAAAAATATAAAAATCAACAAAAACAAACACCAAAATCACTTACATGCAAGAGTTTCCTTGGCTGAAAATTTCAAGCTCTCCCAAGTCTATTTTTGCTGAAAATTTCGGTGGTAGATGAATTAAAGATGATGGCCTATTTTGTTTTATTTAATTTACTCATTTATTACCTATTTACCATTTTAACCTTACCTAACTTTAAAATTTTCATAATTACCAAGCCATGTACATTCACTATCACTTTTAATGGTCTAATTACCATATAAGGACCTCTACTTTAAATTTCTATAGCTATTTAACACTTTTAGTTAATAGAACACAACTTTTGTACTTTACGCGATTTAGTCTTTTTTCACAAATTGAGCATACAAACGGTAAAATTTCTTAATGAAATTTTATACTATAATCCTATCATACTTTAGATATTAAAATAATATTAAAATAAAATTTTTAACTTCAGATTTGTGGTCCCGAAATTACTGTTCCGATTTCACTGAAAACGGGCTGTTACATAGAGAGTCGAAACTAAATTACAAATATTTTGTATGGTCAAAATGTAAATTTATCTTATATTAATTTACAATTTCATCATTTCTTGAAGGGATTAGATAAAAAATCTTTATTTTAGAAGATCCAAAATATAATTTTACCATATATTAATTTTAAATTTTATCATTTATACAAAAGACGAAAACGTAACTTTTCTATTTGAACGATCAAGCCTTGACTTACCCTTTAGATTCGCCCACAATAGAATCTACAATCAATATCAATCATAATTCTTTTCACTCCACTTGCGATTTAATTAAATAATTTTTTTGAGTTAGACTTTTTATGGAAGTACATATGAATATTAAATATTTGTAGTTAGTTATTAGTAATTTTAATTCATTAATAAATCACTTAATTTGAATTATATATATTTTAAAAGTATGAGTATTCATTCGTTTTAATTTTAATTTAGTGTTAACTAAAGACTTGAACACAAAAATTTATTATTTAATTGAATTAGTCTAACTTAAACATTTTATGGAATTACATATGAATATTAAATATTTATTAGTATTTTAATTCATTAATAAATTACCGAATTTTAATTTTAGATATTTGAAAAATATGAGTATTCCAAGCAGGCCAAGAAAGTTCAGAACATAGTAAGAGGATATATATAGGTCAAAATCACTCAGCTCATGTTCTTAGTTTTGTTCAATGCTCATTCATATTCAATTTCTCATTACTAGTATCATATTTTTCATTAAAGGGAGAATCAATCATCCATCTTAAACAAATATTTACTTTATATAATAATCCTCAAAAATACATGTACACTATAACTTAATCAAATTCATAAAATTTACCATCTGCTATGTGTTAATTAAAAAAAAAAGTCTAGAAATTATCATGTTTGTCCAAACAAGGTACATTAGGATGGACCCTTCCATTTCTCAAGCCATGAGCATTGAGGCAATACGATGAAGTTTTGCCTTTTTGCTTCTCATTTCTCAAGTTAATATTTTTCATGGTAATGTTTCTACAAGGACTGGATTCACTGCACGAAAGTTGCACTGCTGTTTCTTTATGTGATGTGCCATTGATGTTTTCATAAGCTATGTTGCTAATCTCCACAGCTGATGTCTGCAAAGTATATATAGTACTAGTTAACATTAAGACCACTTCATTTTTAAATATGGACGAAAAACCATTAACAATCCTATAAGGGAATCAGAAACCCAAACAGCAGAAATCGGCCCAATTGGCCTACAACATGTTTTTGGCAAAGGAGTCAGAAACCCTAGGACGTGCCTCACGACTCCCTCGCTCGCCTCCACGAATGTCGCCCCACGTTGCCTCTCCCACTTTCAGCAGCCTTGCACATTGTGCACGTTTCCTCTAGTCTTCTTGAAACAAGTCACGATCAGCACACCGGGCAGTTTCCACATACTGGCAACAAAGGAACCACGAACAACATTAAGAGGAGATATGCAGCAAATGGAAAAGATTTGGGGGGAGGGTATAAAAAGGGAAATCGAATCTGTAATAGGGGTTAGCAAAATTTTGTATTGAAAATTAAAAAAGAAATTACAGGAGAAAAACGTTTTTTGAAGGTGATAGATTTTGTTTTTCCTTTTGTTTTTTACTGTTTTTACTTTGTTTTTGTTTTTTTTTCGTTTATAAAAACAAAAAAAGAAAGAATAAAGAAAGGGAGTAGAGGGAAACTTACCGGTGTGGCGTCGTTGAAGCTCCTTCATTTCGTTGCCATTGGAGCAGGGGAAGGGTTTTGAGGGCAGAGATACGGCGCAACTTCAAAGAAAGAAAGAAAATGGTTTTTAGGGTTGGAAAAGGGGTTTTTATTTGATTTAAAAAACGGCGCTGTATTTGGTGTACCTGAATGCCCGTATGACCTGACCCAAAACCCGATTAGATCCACATGTTTTAAGTTGATGGGTTATTTATAATTCTGGCCCTTCATGTTTTTATTATTTTCAAATCGCTTCTTTTTATTATTTTCAAATTTTTTTCATGAAACATTATTAATGTTTTGATTTAATCCAATGTTGCGCAATGCTTTGGGTGGTTTGGGTAAATTGTTTTTTGGGCCTCCTCCACTTACGCATGTTTTAATTTGCTCCCTTTCTTGTTTTTTTTTTTTTTAGGAATTTAACCTTTAAATTCTGCCTTTTTTTTTACTTAACCTTTAGTTTGTTATTTTAGTTTTATTTATTTATTATTATTTTTAATACTGTTTATATTATTATTACTGTATTGTTATTAGTTTATTATTATATGATATATTATTATTATTATACTTATTTATATGCGCATATGCATATTAATACATATATATTTTTAAAACGTTTTAAATATATATTCTATATACATATTTTATTATTATTATTATTATTTTATAGTTTTTTATATATAAATATACACATTTTATTTCATAATATTTATCGTTTCCCATATTTTATAATTTATATATGTTTTTTTATAATGTGTACATATATATTTTATACTCTATTCAAAGCTATTATAAATATTTTCCATGTTTTTATATTTACTAATATATTATATTTATACTTTTTTTAAATGTATGAATATATTTTATATGTGTTTTATTATTGTTTTATTCTTATGACTTATGTATTCATATAGATATATACATTAACATTTTATAATGCTTATGCATTTTTTTCTCTCATATCCATATACATATTTGCAAAATTCATTTATATATCATACTTATGTGTACATATAATTTAAATTTAAATTTTTGTTTCATATTGCATTCACATTTTTAACATATCTTTTAAAATGTATTTTGATTTTGTCAAAACATTAAAATCATTTTTTTATTTTTATTTTTATTTTTATTTTTATTCAAAGGCTTTTAAAATATAAACGATATTCAAAGTTAGGGATTTTTGAGAAAATTGAGCCCTAACGTCTTGGGTTCCGATTTTCTTTGTTAATTCCAAATAACCGAGAATATTCGTTATTCAAAACGCATAAGTTTAAAAATAATTTTCGGGAACTTAATTTGTGGTGTCCTAATGTATTGCGCATGACATTTTGCTTTCTCGAAATGAAGATTTTCTTTAAAAAACTAAAAAGTGATATTCAAAGTTCGGGGGTTTTGAGAAATTGTACCCTAACGTATTGGGTCTCGATTTCTTTATCTAGCTTGAACAATTGATTATCCTTTTCAAGTTTCATCATTTGAGTTTTTTTTAAAGATCTTTTTAAATCCTCGACACTAAGACATTAAATAATCAATTTGGTACCGATTTTTGGGCGTTACGAGGGTGCTAACCCTTCCTCGTGCGTAACTGACTCCCGAACCTATTTTCTCAAATTTCGTAGGCCAAAACTATTTTTTAGGTGAACCGATCACACCTCGATAAAGGATTGGTGGCAACTCCAGTTTTTGTTTTTAAAGTCGACAACTAAATTTTTGTTTTATCAAAAAATGGTTTCGACAAATGTCAAAAACAAACGCATGAAATGAATTATTTTGTTATTTAAATTAATAAATTTAATGAAATTATTAATTTAGATCAAGATTGGGTGGAAAATCGAGAGAAATGGAAAATTACCAAAATGCCCCTGAATCTTGGTATTTCTACAATTTAGCCTAGTAAGTTCGTATGAACTATATTCATATAATTTTGCTTAAAGTGAATGTTATTTGGTGATGGATATTATATATATATGTGTGTGTTCTATTGTTGGAATTGAATTATTATTGGAAATATATTATCGTATTTAATATTCAGTTTGGATTGAATGCGGGATTCGAGTACATTCGTAAATTGGTGTATGGTGGTATTCGAGGGAGACATCAGAATATTACCCAAGTAAACCGGGGTTCAACATCTATTGCGAACTCTCGTGTTTTACTTTCTGTTTGGAGTGATTTGGGTGGATCAACTCTCACGAGCTTCGCATTCGACTCTTATGAGCTTCTATTGGTGTGTTCTGGTGGACTAGCTCTATAAGCTTCTGTTGATGATGTACTCTTATCCGTAAGTCGTTCTTCGTATGAAAAATCTCGATAAGGTAAATTATTAAAGGAATTTGAAAGATTTGTTAATTGTTGAATATTAACCCGAACATAAGTGAAAATAAGATATGTTGTGACTAAATGAGATACATGAGTTATGTACTCATGAATTGAGTATTGAATGGCTAATGCCAATGTATAAACAATTGTGGTTTGATATGTGAATAACTATTTATATAGCAATTGTGTGAATTGGGACATTGTTAATCAAATAAAAGATGTTAGCATGTGCAATTTGAGTATTTGACACTTTGTTATTAAATTGAATTCAAGTTGGTCGAATGGATTGAAATTGATATATATATTGAATGTATTGATTATTTGAATTGAAATGAATATTGGTTGTATTTGAAAAATGAATTGGAACCTTATTAACTGTATCGTGCTGAGTCGGATATAGATGACATGCCATAGGATTGGAAGAGTTCAGGGATTTCTTCGACTTCGAGTCGATGAGACACTAGGTGTCAATTTATTACTTCGGATTTATTTGATGAGGCACTGGGTGCCAACTTACTTCGGTTTAACCAATGAGACACTGGATGTCAGTTTACTACTTCGAATTATCTAATGAGGCAGTAGGTGCCAAACTGATGTGTTTGGTTAGATCCGTGTATTCGTCCGAGTCAGAGTCGTGTTAATAGGGATAATTAAATAAAACAGTACTATGATTGATGTTGGATGATATTGTAAGAGAATTGAAAATGGGATAGTGATTTGAAACATGAAAATGAGTTATATACATAAATGTACTAACTTGTGTATTGATGATGGTGATTAGGCTTATATCAAGCTTGATATGATGATTGATGTATATACTTATGTCTAGTATTATACAAATGAAACGGTAAGTTCATAATTGAAATGTGATATGATGAAAAAGGGATTGATGAGTTGATTAATGTACTTACATATATGAGAAATTACGTATGTTATGGTTGAACTTACCTATGTTATGAATAAATATATTAATTAGTTAATTGATGTTGTTATTTAAGTTTATGTTTAATAAATAGAATGAAAAATAAGTAGAGGAAGTTATTTGTAGTTTTATGAAAAGGTTAATGATGGTGTATAATGTTTATAAAATCCTATTAAATTAGAAATGAATATATATATATATATATATATATATATATATATGATGTTGATAGACTTACTCATTTATGAGCTAGTGGTTATGTAGTTGATAAATCTTGAGGCATTGGTATAGCTTTATATTGAATATATAAAATTTATTATTGAATTGAAATATTATGTTTAAAGTTTGTACGAGCTTACTAAGCATTCATTGCTTACCTAGTTGTTTATCCTTTATTTCACAGATTATTGGAAGCTCGATTGGGTTGGAAGCTTGTCAGAGTTATATCACACTATCCATTGGTTCTATCGGTACTTTTGAATGTTTTGATTTTGTTATAATGACATGTATATGTTATTTTGGTTAAATGTTGGTCTATATGTGTTTTGTTGATATTAGTCATATATTTGGTTTATGTTTTGGAATTTTAGTATGTGCTTAATTTGCCTTATAATGTTGATGTGTGGAATAATGAAAGACAAAATAGTAGTTGAAAATGCATATGAGGTATGTTTTATAACTTGGTGTGATTTGGTACTATGTTATAGTAAGTTTATATGTATTTTATGCTATTGAATAAGTGGTACAACTGGTACCAAATGGTAAGTTTTAGTAAATGATTTACATGTTGTGTATTAATGCGATTAGACATAAAAATTTAATTGAATTAGACTAACTTAAACATTTTATGGAATTACATATGAATATTAAATATTTATCACTAGTTATTATTATTTTTAATTCATTAATAAATTACCTAATTTTAATTGTAGATATTTGAAAAATATGAGTATTCCAAGCAGGCCAAGAAAGTTCAGAACATTGCAAGAGGAAAGCGATTTCTATAAACTTTGGGCAATTTGGATTTTCATTATGAGTGTGAAATTAAAAATGGAAGCATCAAGGGGATGTAGCTCAGATGGTAGAGCGCTCGCTTAGCATGCGAGAGGTACGGGATCGATACCCCGCATCTCCATTTAATGTTTTTCTCTCAAGTTTTTTAAGTTCTTTCTTCAGCCATAATAGGTATATATATATATATATAGTTTCAATGAAAAACAATCAGCTCATCGTTCTTAGTTTTGTTCAATGCTCATTCATATATATGCAATTTCTCATTACTTGTAAATCATATTTTTCATTAAAGGGGAGAATCAATCATCCATCTTAAACAAATATTTACTTTATAAAATAATCCTCAAAAATACATTTACACTAAAACATAATCAAATTCATAAAATTTACCATCTGCTATGTGTTAATTAAAAAAAAAATAGTCTAGAAATTATCATGTTTGTCCAAACAAGGTACATTAGGATGGACCCTTCCATTTCTCAAGCCATGAGCATTGAGGCAATATGATGAAGTTTTGCCTTTTTGCTTCTCATTTCTCAAGTTAATATTTTTCATGGTAATGTTTCTACAAGGACTGGATTCACTGCACGAAAGTTGCACTGCTGTTTCTTTATGTGATGTGCCATTGATGTTCTCATAAGCTATGTTGCTAATCTCCACAGCTGTTGTCTGCAAAATATATATGGTACTAGTTAACATTAAGACCACTTCATATTTTTAAATATGGACGAAAAACCATTAACAATCCTATAAGGGAATAAGAAGTCACGTTGTCCTACTAGTTGAGTTCCATATCAGTAAATTAAACTAACGTCTTACTTGATTCTTGCATTGTTTATGAGGGCAATAATATTGATCGATAACAATAGGTCGAGTTGAAGCATGAGAAGTTATATCTTCAAATCTAATGTTCCTCGCATGACCATGTCCCCCCTAAACACACAACAATGCTAATTATGGATTATATAATAGTTATTAATATATATGTTTTAAAGAAATGCATTATATATACCTGCCAAGTTTTGATTCTAACTCCATTAGTTGTTCCATGGAAAGAAACATTTCTTACATGAACAAATTCAACTTCCTCAGTTTTCCCCATAATTCCAAGGCTCCCAATGCTTCATATGGCAATCAAATATTAAAAGTGATATTAATACAGAAAGTTAATATCATAAAACAATGAAAGGAAGATGATTGTAAAGAGCATACCTTATTCCGTGACCCGGACCGCATTCGATGTTAGTGATACTGATATATTTGGAGCCATCTCCAACTGATATACAATCATCACCTGAATTAATGAATAAGTATATATAAAATATTAAAACAAACATATATACAAAGTAATATGGAAAGTATAATGAAATGAAAGCAGCAAAGAAAGAAAGAAAGAAAGAAACCAGTTTGAATGGTTGTATTGTGGATAGAGACATTGGTGGAACGTTGGATGTGAATGCCATCAGTGTTGGGGCTGTTTCCCGGAGCTTTGATTGTAAGTTGAGTGGCATGAATCGAAGTAGAGTCTTCAAATGCAATGTGCATTTTGGGACTGTCTTCAAAGGTTAAACCTTTCATATCTACATTCTTGGAGTGTCCTATCATAAAACCCTAAAACCAAAAGCCACATAATTCTCATACAATTACAGTATACACAATTTATGTCAATGTTTCTTCTTAGTATATCTTTGTAAAAATATCTTTAGAAACTGAAAAACTTGAAATTTGAACACATACCGTTGGTTTCCGAAGTTGGCACGACTGTTACAAAGAGCAATGGACATGTATATATCAGTAAAACCCAACAAGAAAGTTTTACCATAATGTAAAATCTTATGTGCTTGAACTACAATATAAACAATTACCTTTTGGTTATCTTTGCAAGAAAGTTTCCACCAATTATCTCCCTGGCCATTGATGATACCAGATCCTTGAATGTGGAGACCATCGAAATTCTGAAAGCCAATCCAATGGTGACAATTTGTATTGCATTCCCATGTAGAAGGTTTGGTTGGGGCTATGATTCTCCCATCAATCTGCACCCCAGTTTATATGCAAAGTTTCTGATTAATACAATATTATATATCCTTAGTTTTATACACTACTGGTACTATTGCTAAATATATATAACTGAATTTACAATGGAAGTAGAGAAAGATAGATTGAAATACCTGGAAAGTAATGTTATTAGAGTTGCAATGTTTGCCGTTGAAAGTTAAAGGTTGCAGCAGAAACGTCTTCCCTTGAGGTACAAGAAAGGTTGGTGACGGAGTTGATGAATCGCAAGCAGCATCCCATGCACGCTTAAACCCCTACAGTACATACATATTACATTATACACGACATTAAGCCAAGCATTTATTATCAGTAGGCATACAACACCAGTCCTTAAAATTAGCACCACACACAGCAGATAAAATTAAAAGGAAAAAAAAAAAGAAAAAGAAAACCTTAGAATCATCCTTCTTTCCATCCCCAATAGCTCCAAAGCTAATGACATTGAATGTATTGTCACCATAGCTATCAATATTTATGTTGCTCTTCTTCAACTGACGAGAAGAGCCAGTGAATACAGTGCATTGGATCAAAAGGACAAAGAAGAAGATTTTCAAAGTTGCCATAGTACGGATGATTTCTTAATTTGATGCGTATGTGGAATGGAAGATACATTCATGCATGCTTGCATGCATACATATATATATATAGTAAATTGTTTTCATAATCCAACAATGAAAAGGAGTTGGTTTTTGTGTTAATATTGACGTGAGTTTGTGTCCTTTTCCTACTATAACTATAATAGCTATATAAATATGTAATCGAAGAAGTGTAGTAAAAGTAGGAATCATGAGTTGGAAGCATAGTGGATGATGGTTAAAGCCCACTATTCACTAATTATTTTGTGGTCTTCTCTTTAAATTTACTACAAGTATGTAAAAATGAATTCATTGACATGATTATGATCAGCTTAATTCAACATTTTGGCTATTGCTGGAAACAAAATTTACATCTTTGTTATTATATGTTCCAGTTTGATTTTTTTTTCTTTTAAGTTTACCTAATTTTATGTTCCAAATGTTTTTCTTTTGTGAATTCGAAATTTAGATATTTTGACCTTAGTGGTTAAAATAAAAATTCCAAACTCTGATAATTAAAACTGAAATATATTAATAATTAGATAATTCTTTTTACAATTTACCCTAAAAAATAGTTCCACAAAACTTAAATCTGTTTTTACTTTATTTTATTTATACTTTTTTAAGTTATTATTTTTAATACTTGAAACTATCAAAAAATTTAAATTTATTATCTAAACTAAAAGGAAATTCAAATAATAGAGTACCACGTCACTATAAACTTTTAAAAACATTTTCTAAATTCTTTTATTTTTTTCTATCACGCTATTTCTCTTTTCATTTATTTTTTATTATATTTTTTCTTCTAAATTGACATTAGAATAATAATTTTTATTATTATAATATGATAATAATAAAAGTAATATTAATTAATAGGATAGTGTACTAATTTTAAATTAATTCATTTGGTTATATCTTTTAAAATTCCACTTTAAAAATAACATAATATAATTGAACATAATTAGATAAATTAAAATAAAAAAATCAAATTATTTTAATTAATAAATATAATTTTTATTTTATACGATAATAATTAATAATTTTAAAATCAATTTTTATAATTAATAAAATTTAAATATGTGAGATTAACATTATATATATATAAAGATAATACTAATATATTGGTAATATAATCAATAATGTTTATTCTTAATTTATACGTAAAAATTCAAAAAAATAATTAAATTAAATATTGATGTGTATGAATATTAATTGCATCTAATCAAATTGGTTTAATTTTATATTCGATAGTTTAAGTCTTATTTGATTTTAATAATCTTATATCAAAAGTAATGAACTATCAAAGTAATGGTTCTTTGTAGAAAAAAATTTGACAGAAGTAAAAAGAAAAATGGTTGATTGTGAAATTTAATTCAAGACCAGTGGCAAATTAAACAACTACAACATTTATGTATTAGATAAAAGGAAAGATGATCATGGAGAATAACACAAGCTTAAAATGATTGATACTGATAACAAGCTTATATATCCCATTTTTTTTATCAGATAATATGATTGAACAGAAGGCAGAAAGATGCATACCTATGGCTGCAGTACGTTTCCACTGTACCTCTTTACATGCATTACCTTACCCCACTTCATTAGAAAATGCGACAGTTAGGCAGAAGCAGCATCAGGTACTGATGCAATCCACCAAATCCTTTTGTCTTGTGATTTTGGTCTCTTAGGGGAAAAAACCAAAATGACTTATCAGATTTAGAGTTCATCATGTATAAAGGCTCCAAGAGAGAGCTTGTACTTGATTAATTTTGCCATTCAGTAGCCTCATTTCACTGACAAACAAAGAAACTGTGAAATTAGGTGTTATTAATGTTCTATTTCTGCCCTAAGCAGAAAATATTCCTCTTGGTCTTGGCTCTTGTATGTGCAAATGAATGACTTATCAACCAATAGCATTGCCTTGTGATTTACAGGCATTTTAATGCAGGCTCATGTACCACTTTACTATTTCTTCGTCCAAATGGTGCCTTAAAAAATAGCATAGCAGTTAGAACATTTGATTAAAATTTGACAGTCTATTTAGGGTGACTTGGCTTCCAAATGAAAGCCTCGCAGTCCTTTGCATAATGACATATCAATCCCAGCATTTCAATAGATTTGACATTACAAACAAGAAAAAACCAAGTAAAAAGAAAAAGGGAAAGAAGTGTCTAAGATGGGATGCAATAAGCTTAGTGTTTCAGCAAAGCTACTCTAGGAAGAATAGTTCCATTTCAAACTATGTTTATAAACAGTGTGTTTTAAATTCATCGCAGAAGGAAATGCCTAGCCTACAAGTATCTCTAAAAACATCTTTTCAACTTAATGCAGCATGGAAGAAAAATATTTATGCATCCTACATTGGCCCTTTTAATTAACTGAACACAACATTTATCTATTCAAACTATTTTTAGTACCGTCCCCCACCTCTCAAATGCATTGTTTGGTGTTATAACCATGAATTTTTTTGGATTGGATAAATAAGTATTTTGGGTTGGATCTCGCATCGAGTTATTATATATTTTATTATAATTATATAACAGATCTTTAATACCAATCAAATTTAAATATATATTTTTTAAAATTTTAAATTATAACCATAAATAAAATTACAAATAAATTGACAAATTTCTGAACAAATAAGATGTGATTTTTGTAAACTTGATACTGCGCTGCATGTTTCCATGTTAATTTTATTACATTATAACTAATAATTTACAGTTCTGTCTCGCAAATAGAGGTATGGGGATGTAGCTCAGATGGTAGAGCGCTCGCTTAGCATGCGAGAGGTACGGGGATCGATACCCCGCATCTCCATTTTGCGTTATTATTTAGTTTTCCTCACCCATTGGAATATTTTCTGTTAAAGCTTGTGCTTAGAAAAATTAATTTTCGTTTTTCAGCCATAATAGATGAAAAAAAATTGGGTTAAATATAAAAGTGGTATTTGAATTCCTCTATTTTCTTAGATTAATATTTAAAATTTTCTTTTGTTTTAGACAGGTACTTGAATTTTTTTGTTCCCTAGTTTGATATTTTTTTAACACCGTTAAGTCTGGGACAAATGGCAATTCAGACAACACAACACATGTCATTAATGACATCATCATGATGTCATAATTTAAAAATATATTAAAATCAATAAAAATTTAAATATCATAATTTAATTTTTTTAAAATTTTAAAATCTAAATATATATATAAATGATAAATTAAAAAAATCCTTTCTCAAATTTCGAATATCTCTATAAATTTGCTCAATTTCCTTTGCTTGCACTATGGTTCATCTCTTGCTTCATTTATTTGTCTTACAAGAGCTTTTATTAGTTGTTTTCTATTTGAGTTGGATGTGTTCAACTTGGATTTTTATCGATTTTATTTCCACCGAGGGTTTCTTTTTCACGTTAAAGGAGATCATGTTTTGAGAATTTATGATATTTTGCAAATAAATCTCTTTCCTTGGCTTATTGTCTTTCCTGGTAGGGAATAGTCGCTCTTTGATTTGATAGAAGAAGTGACATCTAAGGGGAAATAAGATATGGTATCGAAAAGGAGAAGGAAAAGGCACTAAAAAAGAGTGTCTCGAGAAGGGGCTTTAAAGGACGGTTGGTTGACCTTCGACGCAAGAAGCATCGAATTGCATTAGCGGGATAGCTTACTTAAATACTCCCCCAAGCTAGGAAAGCTAGTGCTCGTGACCATCAACTCTTAACCCCCATCAACAAACCATTCAATCCTTCATAATATCAAGACCCTCAAACCCCATGGCTGTAGAAAATGATTCGACTAAGGGCCAAATACCGATCACCATGATATAATGACCAACCCATTTAAGAGATCGAGTGGTGAAACCCATTAGAGAGATTTGAGTTGGCACACCGGTTTCCCTCAAAATTTGAAAATTTCAAACCTTTAGGGGTTAAATTAAAAGAGACCGTAAGCTGACGGTCTCTACTAGAAAATTTGAGAAATATAGAGGCTAGTTTGAGCATAGTTGAGCTTCAAATACGGTTCCTTAGTGGGGGACAAAAAGATTAAGGATGAATGGTTGATATACGGTGAGAAATCACACATGAAGGGCTATAAATAGCTAGAGAGTGACTTCCTAGGAGACTTATTCTCCAATCTGTTTCATTTCCTTTCCTTCATCTTCCTTCTTGGCTACTCCAAAGGAAAGATGGCCATGGAATGGAAACTCTACATAGAGCAGTGATCGTGAGTCTTGAGTCGGGAAAAATAGAGGATCCAGTAAGCTGCTAATGTTCTAAGTCCTTTAGTGTATGTAAGATTTAAGAACCAAGGTTAAAGGCTTCAAAAAACATTTTAAAGATTCTGCGTGTTTCTAAAAAAATGAGTTTTAAACTGAGATTACTAAGCTTAACCCATGAATTGGTTGTCTTGCTTAGCTGCCAGGAGAGTGGAAGCTCCAACGTCCAGAAGAGCTAAGTAGACAAGGCAAAGAAGCATTAGGCGAAGAAGCATCCCATCTTTAATGATTTTTATGTTTTTGTGATCATATTAGCTTAATCTAGCTAGCCTAGGGGTTAATTTGAAAAAATATTAAAGGTTGTGGGACTCACCATGAATGCTTTTGAATTAATTTTGATTTTAATTGATAGATTATGAGTCCTTATTGAAAAATAAACAAGTTTTGTTAAGTGATTTTTGATGAATTTTGGAAATAGGGATTAATTTGTAAAATGTATAAATTCTAGGGTTTTATTGTGAAATAATGGTAAAATGGGTTTTTTCAAGTCCCTTTCATCTATGGTTAATACGGATTTAGATTAAAATGGTTGGACTTTAAGTTATAAGCTTAAGGACTAAATTGTGAAAAAATTAAAATGTTAGGGGCAAATTGGTAATTTTTTATAAACATGAAATATGGATTAAATTGAATACTAGAAGTATTTAATTGATTGAAATTACCTATTTAGATCAAGATAAACCACATTTGAACTTAGATCGAGGAAAAGCTAAAGCTTCAGACTAGTTCGATTATATCACTACGCCCCTAATTGTCGAGGTAAGTTCGTATGAATTGTAATTGTGTTAATTTTATTTAAATTGAATGTTTATTATGCTATGTTTAATGTAAATGGATCGATATATAAATGTGACAATGCTATGATGAATTGACGGATATTGAGTCCCGATTGAACCTTAGGAATTCTTAGGATACAAATGACATGTCATTAGGGATTTCATGTTTCGGGTGTTGGTCTTGATTGTCCTACTGATGGCTGAGGTCCTACATTTGTTGCAGATTCTCCATAGCTCGTGTGAGCAGACCCATTTCACAGCTCATATGAGCAATGATGTAAAGGAAATGTTACGGTTATATCTAAAGGCGCACTTCGTGTGATCTTTCCCGAGCATCCGAGGAAATTCTAGATGGTTCAAAGGGTATGAAAAGGAATGAAATGGTAAGCGTTCAACTGGAATGTATCATGAACTTATGAAAAGGAATTATGAACTAAATGATGAAATTATATGTGCAAATCTACTTGTTATTGGATGAATTCATTTGCACCATGTACAAGAGTATTAACTTGTGATTTTGATGATGTTGTATAGGTTTATGGCAATCTTATGGTTTTGGTTGATTTTATACTTATACTTTATATTATGCAAATGAAATGGTAAGTTATGTTTTGGTTTATACGAGCTTACTAAGCATTCATTGCTTACGTAGTTGTTTTCCTCTGTTTTATAGATTATCGAAAGCTCGATTTGGTTGGAAGCTCATCGGAGATTTATCACACTATCCAGCAGTTAATTTGGTAGCTTTTGAACATTTTGGCCAAGGTTTATAATGGCATGTATAGGGTGTGTGTATTGGTATTTTGATGAATGAGTTAATTGTTTGGCATGTATAAGTTTTGAAAGTTATGTTGGTTTGGTACCATTTGATGCTTTGTCAAAATATGTCATTTTGGTTACCTTATTATGCATGTTTGTAAAGCTCCTTATGAAATGTTTGGAAAGGCTTGATAATGGACACTTTGTGGTATGTTTTGGTAACTAATTGAACTAGGTTATGATGCTTGAATAATGAATTGTTGATTTGTTTTGACATGTTATGTTTGGATGTTAATTGTGGTGCCTTTGAATGTCATATTGGTTAATTGAATTAAGATCTTGAAATGGCATTTTGATGTGTGCTTAAGTAGTGTTTAGGTCCCTTTAAAGTGTGCTTAAATGGGTTAAAAGGTTATACATGAAGTGGTTTGAAATTCCTTGATTATAGGTAAATTTTGGGTTCACACAGTCTGAGACACAGGCGTGTCTCAGCCGTGTGAGGCGCACGACCTGGAAACTTGACCGTGTGTCATCTGAAAATTTCAAAGGGTACAAGTCAGTGAGTTACACAACCTAGCACATGGCCTAGGACACAAGTGTGTAGGGTGACTCAGAGAGTTACACAGGTGAGGACACAGGCTGGGACACAGTCGTGTGTCCCTTGTTCTAAAGTTACACAGCCTAGGGTTATTCCACACGGCCGTGTGACCCTTGTTTTCAATTTTTGCAACTTTTTCCTAAACTTCCTGTTTTGTTTCAAATTAGTCTTAAATTGCACCTAAGCTAATTTTAGGGCCTTGAGGGCTCGATTTAGAGACAGTATGCATGTAAATGGATGGTTGAGTATATTATTAACATGTTGAATGGTATGATGTTTAAATGTTTCTGATTGTACAGTAATATTTCGTAACCCTAATCCAACGATAGAGACGGGTTAGGGGTGTTACACAATGATTTACTTACCAAATTGTTGCCAAGAACTAGAAACCAAGCTAACCCTAATGAGATCAGAAGGGTTAACCAATATCATGAGAATCTTCATTGAAATATCATGTCCAAGCAATTCTATAAAATCACCAAAATAATCCAATTTTGGATCCTTTGTATAGCTTTAGCAATAACTGTAAAATATCAAAAACCCCAATTCACAATTGTCTATAATAAGAAAAAAGAGATTTAAAAAAATCTTTATTCTGGGTTTTCATTGAAGATCAATACAAATTTGTTACCCTAAACTGAAAACATATTAAAGACTAATCAAAAGACAGAGTTAAGCGAGCATACGAAATACCCAATACTAAAATAAAAATATAGGGACTAGTTTTAACAAATGGAAAACATAGAAAAACTATGTTAAAAGAAATGGAGAAGATAGGAAAATAAAGGGAGAAGCAAAAGATAATGGGAAATAAAGAAAAAAAGTTAAAAACATAAAAGAAAAAATTAAATTGCTCAAAACGAAAAAATATAGGGACTAATTGTATAATTTAACTTAAAATTTTCATTTAAAATGATGATTTAACGTGCCACATCAGCTTACCGTTATACTATTAACGACAATTAACGGCTTAATGACTAAAATGTTACAATACGATAACGTAAGTGACTAAAACATAACATTTCAAAAATAAGTGACTAAAATGTAACCTGATGTAAACAAAAGTGACTATTTTAGTAGTTTACCCTAAAAAATTTCTTGGTAAAAAGACCTTTTGGGTCCCTCTCAATTTTGATATTAAGCAAATTGGTTCCTCTCAAAAACCTTAATCTTTGTCAATTTTGAAAGTGAGCAATTAACGACAATTAATCATGGCGTTAATTCTCGCAAAATGAGCACCCACGTTACAAAGTTTGTTCATTTTGGTCATCCTAGTTAAAATTGCAAACAAAAATCTTAGCATTCCAAGTAATTTTTTTATTATTTTCCACCTTGGATATTAATATCTACCTCATTAATTTACATTCAAATAATTTACTTTCCTTTGTTTTCAACCTAGTAATTCCTCTAATGCCGCCTCATCTAGAACAGAAATAACACACAACTCTGCTTTCTATGTTCTACATATCCATCCATTGCAACTAACACTTTCTTCATTTTTTTTATTTTACCTTTATACACTCTAAGGAGTAAGTTATTTAAATGCATGAGATGGATATTACTATCTAGCTGGAAAATAACAAAAATTAACCAGAATGGCAGGTATGATTTTCGCTTACAATTTTAACAAGAGTGATCAAAATGAACAAATTTCATAATATGAATGCCCATTTTATTAACTTTTTTTGTGTGTAACAGCCTGATTTCGACCCTAATCGGACATAGTGGTTTCGGAACCACAAATCTGAGTCAAAAAAATATTTTAATATTATTTTGTGTGTTTATTATGTGTAAATTTGATTGTGTGAAATTTTTGTGTCTTAATTTTATCGTTTAAGTGACCGATTAAAGAAAAAGGACTTAATCGCGTAAATAGTAAAAGTTGCTAACTAATTGTTAAAGTGCTAAATTGATTTGTTCTTTTAGTGGTAGGTGTTTATGTTGTAATTATACCATGAGTTATATTGATGGACGGTTATGTATATTGTATATAAAATGTGTATATTGAATTATAAAGGTTATTTTGGTAATTATATTAATTATGATAATATAATAAAACATAAAATAAAAACATCACATGCATGTTCATCTTTAGTCTAAGGAAAATAAAAGAAAAGAAAATCTACATTCGGCCTTTGTCTTGCTCAATTAAGGTATGTAATTTGTTCGGTTTTTAATAATTTTTACGTTTTTGAAATCGTTGCTAAGTTATCTTCAAAGCCCATGTTTCAATTTTTGAAATTTATGATGATTTTGTGTTTTGCCATTGATGATAGCTTGTGATTTTTGTTGTTTGATGGTGAAATATTAAAGATATGTGAAAGATTAATATGTTTTGTCTTTGAATTTTTGGTGAAATCGAGTAATTAGGGTTAAATTGTGAAAATAAATTTTTGAGGGACTAAAATGACAAATAAATGAAAATATGGACTTGCATGGACTAGGGTAAAATTCGGCCTAAGCATGGTATGTGTGAATTTTGTGTTTTATGTAATAGGGACTAAATTGCAAAAAGTGTAAAATGTAAGGGGCAAAATGGTAATTTTCCCATTTATGTGTTTTTGGATTAAATTGAATGAATTAATGAATAAAAAGGCTAAATTTGAATATGTTTAGATCAAGAAACGAAGAAAACGGAATTGGATCGGGGGAAAATGAAAGTAGTCGAGTAGTCGATCGTGTCCGTCGATATCCGAGGTAAGTCGATAAGCATTTAAATTCTGTTAAATTCAATTGGTATATAGTATATATATGTGATAAATAGAATTATTATAGATAATGTTAGTCTTTGGCAGAATGTATTTGTTAAAATAGGTAAGTAATTGAGTTCAATTCAAATAGTATTTAACATCTGCAAGCCCGTACGAACCCTAGAAATGCATGAGATTTTTCTGATAAATGTTTTCGTGTAAGACCACATCTGGGACGTTAGCATCGACTTGTGTTTTCGTGTAAGACCCTGTCCGGGACAGCGGCATCGATCAGTGATTACATGTAAGACCACGTTTGGGATGTTGGCGTTGTATAAATCTCTTGATTATTCGAGTATCCTATTTAATTTCGAACGGTTCAACGGGCAATGATAAATGAAGATCGGATATGAAATTGAATTGCATATTCAAGTATGTGTTTGTTAAATGTATGTTTACAAATAGGTTAAGTTGTTATTTATAATTATGGAAAGTATGTAAAAATGGCATTTGAATTAACTAAATCCATATATATGTATATAAGCTGTTGATTCGGCCCTTGTTGAATTAAATGTTGTTCAATGGAAAGGTTATAATTATATATATATATAAGTTTATTTTCGATTATATAGCTTGAGTTTGAAATCAAGGTATGAAATTATAATGGATGATGTATTTATATATGGTATGGTATATAATATAGGTAGTATTAGTTAAATGTTATATGTTATGAATAATAAATATGCTTAAGCTTATGACTTACTAAGCTTTAAATAACTTACGGTGTATTTGTTTTGGTTGCTTTTGTTTTATAGATTTTGAGGTTGTTACGAGCTCAGGGATTCGTCAGAAAAGCTCATCACACTATCAAATAACTACGGTATTTTAAACTGAAATTTCTTTTGAAACTATGGCATGTATAGACCTTTGAAGGTTGTTTAATTCGAAGATGTATATATTAAAGCCATGCGAAAATGGCTTAACATCTTGTTATGTTTGGTTTTGGATTGAATTATGAATTATACATGACTTGATAATAGTTAGTATTTTATGGATAGTATTTTACATGCGAATATTATGTGTGGTTTATTTGGTTGGCATCAAAATGAATATATGATATGATCTATAAATAGAAGTATATTTGTAAATGTTGAAGAGTAAAAGAATGTTAAGTGTTCGGTTGTATATTGATTTGGTTTGAGGTGTGATTATAAAATTTTAAAGGGTTTGTATAATTCATTGAGATGTATATTTAAAATGTTAATGCCTATGTACATGTTTGTGGTTGTTTATTTTGTTTGATAGGTTAATGAGATTACCGAGTGTTATAAAAGTGATATTTGTTTTGCATCTTAGATTAAAGTGGTAATGAAATGGAATGTGGAATTGGGAAGTGAATTATGTTTGAGCATTTATGAACATGCATGAAAATGGTTAATTCGGTTATATGCATTTAAACTGGTATATGAATTGTTGTTTAAACATTGGTTTTTGATAGATAATTTGATTAATAAGAATAGGTTTGTTTTGGGCGTACAATGTAATAGTGATAACTTATATACATATAATAGGACATATGTAATTCAGTTGTATAATTAGAACATGTATATTTGTTTTACATTTGGGAGTGAGTTGATTTGGTTACAAGATGAGCTAATTACGAACACTGTTAAAATATTTTGGATGTTGTTAAAAGAGATATATGTGTGAATCAACATTAGTACGTATAAGGTACTTTTATTGTATAATTCGGTTTTGGTAAATTATAAGTTTGGCTATGGCATAAGTTTCTTTTCTTGTATATGTGCATATTTTAGTTAGTTAAGAATTAGACTATAGCTTGTTTTATATATATAACATATATGTAATCAATGACCAAATTATATTTGGCTAAACATAATTTCAAATTATATGCATTTATAATCGGCTTTATAGGTAAGTATCAAATTGGCTATTATGTGTTTGTATTTTTTTCCTTTTTTTTTTCGAATAGGTGAGTCATTAAATTAGTTAATTATATGACTTAATTATATAGCATATTTAGTTATAGTATTTAATTGAAATAGGCTTGGTTATATTAACATAAAGTGCTATTGATTAAATAATTTATGTACAATGACTGAGTTTGTTTATGTAAAAAAATAAAATTATGGAGACTATGAAATTATGAAAGGTTAAATTGTTTAGGCTATTGAATTTGGAAATGTTAAAATGTACATTATTTTATTTTATTTTTTTTTGTTCGTTTAATTAGTTTGGATAATTGAATTAAATTATCTTATTTGTTATTTATTTTTGAAATAAGCTTAATATTAAGTAATACTTCGCAACCCCAATCCAGCGACGGATACGGATTAAGAGTGTTACATTATGCTTAAAATGAACATTTTTGAAAGTTGAGTGACTATTTGTCTAGTTTACCCTAGAATCTATACTACTTTATATAAATTTCTTAAAAATGAATTTTTTGTGCCTTCCTTACATGACATTTGTCCTTTTTCTTGTTTTTTTTTTACATGAGAAGATGATGGTTAAATTTCAGTTTTAATCCATCTACTTTTGTGAGATTATATAAGAAAGGTATTTCAATTTTGATCTTTATATTTCGCTCAAATTTAAAATTTTATCTCTATGCTTTAATTTTGACATAATTTGCTACCTTAATTCTTATAATGTCATTAGTTAGTCTAAATACTTTATTTTGAGTAAAATGTCTATATGAGTTTTAAGAAATTTTAACACTGTTAAAATTCTCTATTAAATTTAAGTCCATTATAGTGTCATCTTTTGTTAAATAGATATCAAATGAGTAATTTTTAATTTAAAAATGTCATACTAACAAATTTAACGGAAAAATTATAACATAAAAGTATAGACATTAAATTGTAAACATACAAAGAACTTATTGTAGCCTTTTAATTTTTACTCTATAATTTAACCAAAATAAATAATTAACTAAACCCAAACCTCCGATGAACCCTAAAAACCATACTAGTATAATATAATGTAACAAATTAAGGAAAATTTAGAATTCGAGGGGGAGGAAAGCGATTCCTGGGCCAAAAAGGAAAAAAACTTGAGGCAATTTCTTTTCTGAGTAATGAAATATAAAAGTGAAAAGGGTACAAGGAAGGGGGATGTAGCTCAGATGGTAGAGCGCTCGCTTAGCATGCGAGAGGTACGGGGATCGATACCCCGCATCTCCACTTACTACTGTTTCAATTAGTTTTTAAAACATGTTTCTATTCCCCATTTGCATGGGTGATAAAGTTTTAAAGTGATGTAGCAGAGTTTCTATGAAACACACCTCCTCTGCTAAATCAACTGTTTATGACAATCACCGACGCTTTATCAGGTACCCAATTAATGGAATTTTTGCTGTTACAAACTGTGCTTGCCAGAACAGAGTACACCTTTTCTTTGCATTCCATTGTTGGGTCCTGATGGAGATAATAAGTGGATCTTTGATATTTCACCCCACCTTTGCAGGTTTGGTCTTCAACTCTTGAGTTTGCCACTTATATTCATATTCAAATTGTCATTCACTATCATCTGCCTTGAACAACTTTAAAATTACAAGCTCTCAAGTTCCGGTTTTACTTGCTTTCCTCAACAAACATCTTTCTTGTTCATTAAATTCATAGATATGGCTTTCCCAAGCTATGCGTATGAATAAAGAATAAAATAAAATTGATAGAGATCTTCCAGGAATTAAACATTTTCTGGACCTGGCACAACATCCCTTATAAGTTTGCTGCCATTGATGATCACTTTGCTACTTGGTGCAGAAACTCCGACCACTTTGATTCTAAGTGTGCAGCAAGAGTTAGCAAATTGATGGGGATCGCAATTATGGACCAAGTATAAGAAGAAGAGAAAATAACTGGTAGAAACTGCAGCGCCAAACATAAAAACAGCTACAAGAGGGTGAACAAAGGTGGAGAATTGACGAGCAAAGCCGAAAAAGAGAACAGTGGCTAAAACCCATATGATAGATTTCAAGAAATCTTTCTTTGGTGAAGTGTGGGTTGGAGGTAAAGCTCGGAGTTGGTTTATGCAATACATGAGACCCAAATAACCAAACTAAACCATAACTATGAAACCCACCAGGGGAAAGTCACCATGGGTGTAGGCCTGGTACATTGTGGAGATGCAGCTGAATGTCAGATAATAATCAGCTATGGCTGTTAGATTTATGGGGATTGACTAACACCTTCACTACTACCATGACATCATTCATGACAAACTCAACAATATTATCTTCTCACAAAATAAACCACCTTCAAACCAATCAATAATCCAAGTAAACAACAATTAATAATCCCCAAATAATCACAGAGAGTCAAAGATTAGACAATGACCGGTGACAGAGAAGCACATATTAGAAAATCGAGCTGATCTAATGGCCGACAACAGATATTCAATCCTAGATAGTCCAAAAGATGGAGATTTTTTGAGATATTTTTGAAAGGAGGTCATGGTAATGGTGAAGGTGTTCGTGGATGAAATGTAGATGATGGGTAGTGGTGAAGGGTTTTGATGATTAGCAGATATGATTGATTTATGAGTTTTGGTTATAGGTGATTTCTTTCAATTTCCTACTTTTTTTTACTATCAATTTAACTTCTTGATATGTTAAAAGAAATGCAGAAGTAAGAAAACAGAGAGAGAAGCAAAAGATAATAAAAAAAAATTTAAATACCATAAAAGAAAAACAATAAATTGTTCAAAACAAAATAACAGCTTATTGTTAATAGTAAATAACGGGTTAATAATTAAAAATTACAAAACAATAACATAACTGATTAAAATGTAATATTTAAATATAAATAACTAAAATGTTATGTGAGCTAAACAAAACTGAAGTAGATTAGCCATAATCTTATTACTTTGGAGAGTACTACAGAGTCACATGGATCTGGGCTTTGGTGAAGGAGACAAAAGGGTCTGATATGGACGTAGGCGGAAGCGATAATGGGGCTGAAATGATAAATTCATTAGAGGGAAAACTAGGGCATGAGAAAGTAAAGAGCGAAGGGTCATCGAAGAAAATGCAAAAAGGAGAGGCTGAGGGTGGTGTCCGTGGTGGAGTTGAATCAAACAAGATTGAACAAGGAAAATCATATTCATATAGCGACCTGTTTTTCTTCACAAACATCACAATACCTATCTCTAGTCTACTGCATTCATTTTCGAATTTGAATTGGCTTGGGTTTTATTATTGTGATGTTTGTGAGGAACAAAAGGTACTGATATGAAGCGAACGGCGATGACGAGGACGCCACTTCTGGAAATACAGCCACGGCCTGGTGCGTGCTTCTTTATTATCAATGCTATTTCAATTCTTGGGGGGATTTTATCATTAGTGATTAGGGTTGATAGGATTGAATTAGCTGTTTATGTGAGGTGGAGTTCCAGAATTTAGCTTAAATGGTGGCATAATGAAACTGCTATGGAGTTTTATCTTTACATGGATGAATGCATTTAACTCATCATTCCTACTTCTACTGAACTTCTTTCTTTTAATCTTTTATTTCACTTTTAATTACTTCAATAATAAAAGTTCATATTTATATGTAGTTATATAGTTGCAGTATGAAAAGGACTAATTCTATCATACGTATACAAACTCTTAACAACTCCTTTTCATTGTTGAATTATGAAAACAATGTACTATATCAATACATACCCTCTATACGTATGTATCTTCTCTTCCATATACGCATCAAATCAATACTATGGCAACTTCGAAAATCTTGTTGTTACTTCTTTTGATCCAATGCATTGTATTCATTGGCTCTTCTCGTCAGTTGAAGAACAACATAAATATCGACAATACATTTAATGTGATTAACTTTGGAGCTATTGGAGATGGACAGAAAGATGATTCTAAGGTTTTCTTTTCATTCTCTCTGCTCTCTGTGCTGCTAATTTTAACTAGACATTGTTTAGGATTGATGTTGCAGGCCTACTGATAATATGTGCTTGGTCTAATGGTGTGTATGTATTTTAGATGTTTAAGCATGCCTGGGATGCTGCTTGTGATTCTTCAGCTCCATCACCAACCTTTCTTGTGCCTCGAGGGAAGACGTATCTGCTGCAACCTTTAACTTTCAATGGCAAACATTGCAACTCTAATAACATTACTTTGCAGGTATTTCTTTCTCTAATTTCGATTGTAAATTTATTTACATATATATTTAGTAATGGTGCTAGTAGTGTATAAAACCAAGGATACATAATACGAGGCCTATGTCTTTTGTGTTAGTTAGAAACTGCTTCCTTTACATTTGTTTTGTGAAAACTTTGCATATAAATTGGGGTGCAGATTGATGGGAGAATCATAGCCCCAACCAAACCTTCTGCATGGGACTGTGAAACAAATTGTAACCATTGGATTGGCTTTGAAAATTTCGATGGTCTGCACATTCAAGGATCTGGTACCATCAATGGCCAGGGAGATAAATGGTGGAAACTTTCTTGCAAAGATAACGAAAAGGTAATTGTTTATATCCTATTATAATCCCATAAGATTTCTACCTATGTATATAATATTTTCTGGTTAAACTTTCTTGTTGGGTTTTTACTGATGTATACATGTTCATTGCTCTTTGTAACAGTCCTGTCAACATCGGAAACCAACGGTATGTGTTCGAATTTCATGTTTTTGCATTTATAAAGATACCAAGATTTTTAGTATGGCAGAAAAACATTGACATAAATTGTGTATACCGTAATTGTATGAGAATTATGTGGCTTTTGTTTTAGGGATTCATGATAGGACACTCCAAGAATGTAGATATCAAAGGTTTAACCTTTGAAGACAGTCCACAAATGCACATTGCATTCGAAAGCTCTACTTTGATTCATGCCACTGAACTTACAATCCGAGCTCCGGGACACAGTCCCAACACTGACGGAATTCACATCCAACGTTCCACCAATGTCTCTATAGATAATTCAACCATTCAAACCGGTTTGTTTGTTTGCTTGTTTTATTTCTTTTTACATACAGCTTTATGTTCATTCTAATATCCTATACGTATTTGTTTATTCATTCAGGTGATGATTGCATATCAATTGGCAATGAATCTAAATACATTAACATTAGTAACATCGAATGCGGTCCAGGTCACGGAATAAGGTACATTTTTCGGTTTTTTAATCTATTTTCGTACTTTATTGCAATGATCTTTCCTCTTGCTTCATGAAATTAAATCTCTATGTTAATTTATTTTTGAATATTTGATTGTCATGTGAAGCATTGGGAGCCTTGGAATTATGGGAAAAACTGAGGAAGTTGAATTTGTTCATGTAAGAAATGTTACATTCCATGGAACAACTAATGGAGTTAGAATCAAAACTTGGCAGGTATATATCACTACTCTGATTCATTTTTAAAAAAAATTATATTAATAATACTGTTACGTATTATCGTTGTTGTGCGCTTAGGGAGGACACGGTCATGCGAGGAACATTAAATTTGAAGATATAACTTCCCATTCTTCGACTCGACCTATTGTTATCGATCAGTATTATTGCCCCCATAAACAATGCAAGAACCAAGTAAGCGGTTAATTATTAGATTCCATTTTTATATTTGAAACAATGTAGCATTCTTAATTTTAATTACTATATATATATATATATGTTGCAGACATCAGCTGTGGAGATCAGCAATATAGCTTATGAAAATATCAACGGCACATCACCTAAAGAAATAGCAGTGCAGCTTTCATGCAGTGAGTCTGTTCCATGCAAAAATATCACCATGAAAGACATTAACTTGATATACGAGAAGCATAAAGACAAAACGTCATCGTATTGTCTTAATGCCCGTGGCTTGAGAAACGGAAGGGTCCATCCAAGTGTATCTTGTTTGCAAGAAGAAGATAATTTTTAGGCTTTTTTTCTTTTTTAATGAGTTCATAGTATATTGTTTATAACATGATAATTATTTTTAGGTTTTTTTTTAATTAGTAAATAGTATTTTTAGGTTTAATGTATCATCTATTATCACATATAATAAAAATATTAGTATAGATGAAGTTTTCACTAATTTTCCATTTTTCAATTACAGGCTTTATAATTTCTATTTTTTTTTATAAAAGCCCTTTTTTAAAATTCCTTTCTTATTTTTAAAATTATTTCCAAAATATTTTATTACGTATTAAATAAAAATGGAATTATTTTAGATTAATTTGTGTAGTGTTATTTTGTCCAATGTATAGAATAATAAATCATAATTTTTTAATCCATGATTGTTTCATGTATAAACATCTTAAACTACGAATATCATCGACAAAATTTTAAACTAGAATTGATAAAAGAAAAAAATTTATACAAACTTTTTATTTTTGGAAGATGTAAACTAAATGAAAATTGATTTTAGGTTAAAATATGCCATAAGTCTCTGTATTTTTATTTCTAGTAATTTAATCCTTCTATTTTTAAAATTTACAATTCGAGTCCAATTGTTAAAATTAATAATATTATTTTACTAAATTTAGATTCATTACAACATTTTTTTAATTGCATTGTTGCCAAGTGTGTATTTTTTATTTTAAAATATCAAACTAAAAAAGTTAACAGTGTTAACAATTGAATATGAATTTTGAAATTTGCATTATGTTTGGTTGGGTGTATTGGCTAATCGGTGGCCCCACCTAATCCCCCCTTATTCCTATGTTTGGTTCATGGTATTGCTAATACCATTGTAATCCATTACTGACTTAATCGTTGAAATTCACCGATTTGTAATCCACCCCTTTTGCCCAGATTAGGCGCCGCTTCAGTAAACCGTCCCTGTTTTACCCTCCCATCAGCTTCCCCTTTGTTTCTCTTCTGTTCCTTCTAGCCTCTGCCGATTTGCTCCCTCCGTTTCTTTTCTTTTCTTTTCTGCCCTCTGTTTATTTTCTTTTCTTTTCTGCCGATTTGCTCCCTCCGTTTCTTTTCTTTTCTTTTCTGCCGATTTGCTCCTTTGTTTCTTTTCTTTTCTTTTCGTCGATTTGCGGTTTCTGCGATTTTGATTCTTGCTGGCTGAAAGGTAGGTTTCTAACTCTCTGTCAACCTTATTCTTGTCTTTTGTTTTTTTCGCATGTAAGCGATTCGAATCCTTGCCTTGTTAGTGCCCTTTTCTCATTAATCGGTAACTGCATGTAATCGGTTTTCCCTTTTCTCATTACAGGTTCTTCTTCATCTCACTGTGCCCCAATTTGCTCATTTACAGGTTAGTTTTCCATAGTTATTTTGTTTGTATTGCATGTCCGATTGAAATGTAGTTTTCACGATTGCATGTATACTCTTACGCATAGGATGACATTAGTTCGGAGAAACAATTTTCGGATTAGGCTTAAGAATTGATGACTGTTGTTTGTTGATAAGGTGCCTTGGCTTAAGAATTGATGAATGTTGTCTGTTGTTTGTTGATGTGTTTTCTGTTGTTGGTTAGGCTTAAGAAATGCATATTGTTGTTTGTTGATAGTGTTGCTTGCTTTAATATGGATGGATGGGGCTATTGAATTATAGTGTTATTATGCATATTGTTGATACTGTTGTCTGTTGTTTGTTGATGTGTTTTGTGTTGTTGGTTAGGCTTAAGAAATGCATATTGTGGTAAGAATGATAGAAATTTGTAAGAATGATAGAAGGATTATTCTCAGGCACATCTCAAATACATCTTAAACCAGTTAAATGTCTCATATCAGTTATATAAGTAATGTCGCACTTTACCAGTCCATACCTCAACAAACAATTAACTTTGGAGTGTAACCAGATTTTCTTACACATCATATCATACCTATCAAAAAGAATTCTAGGTTGGTGATAAACATATTTATTTTCTTTTGAAATCTCATATTCCCTTCTTTTATGATGTAGGTAAACCACAAATTTGAATTTAGAGAATCAATTAATTGCTGCTTGCAAATAAAAGTACCATTTTAAATGGAAAATAGATTCATGAAGTATGCAGTTCATGGAAACAATATGACACAGAAAGTAACTGTTATTAGGACAAGTATCTAGCGAGTGAATAGGGAATATGAGAGATCTTGTAGATTATCCTTTACCTGCCTTCTTGCTTTGGTGAGTGCAATGGAGTCTCCGTTCTGATCTTACCTAAACCTGATAAACCAGAATAAACTTGGGTAATACCATGTTATTAGGATGTTGAAATTTGAAAACCAAGATCACTGCATCAGTATCTTGATAACATAGAAAACAAGTAATTAATCAAAGTTGAGATACCTTCATTAGTGATGCACTAGCAGGTTAATTAGAGCCTAAATGGGTAACTGTAATTCCTTCTATAATACTGAGAAATGCATACATTATCTGTTAATGTATTTTTATTTATTTATGAAATTTACCTTTTTCGATCTTTTTACTGAAAAGTATAAAGGGAGCAGGTTTGTTAATCGTCTTTAAAACTGACTTGACTACTTCAACTTTGAATGCTTTGAAATGTTTGCTCACTGATAAATGAATGGAGACAGATTAATTTCGTGAATGATCCTCTATTCTCTAAATTATGTTTTAATATATATAAATATTGAATGTGTGTTAATACGACTAGTTTGAAATGAATTAACACCCAAGTACATTTACTGCTAATTTGATCTCCAAGTTGGTGTGGAATTATGAAACTAAGGGAGTTTTTTCCTATATGTTGCTTTTACATTTCACTCTTTTTGAAATATGTATGTGTAGCGTATGTTTGGATATATGTATGAAGATCTTGATACTTCAATATCTTTCAAGTATTCCATTTTTCTAAAATAATTAAACATACACATGGTGGGTTACATAGATATCAAAGACCTTATGATTTCAATCTTGTAGGTAAAGTACTTGTACATTACAAATTCATGGACGAGAATATTGTTATAAAAGGAGCAATATATAATTTGGTACTTGTGTTTTTCTTTTTTAATCTATTATTTGTATTTGATAAATATTTTGATACTTAAAGATAATGGTGTACCAATTCTTGTATTAATATCAAAAATGTGAGTACTACATGGATCAAAAAATGATGAGATCGTTATAATTTAAAAGGACATCAAACTTTAGTACCAATTCTTGTATTAATATCAATTATGATCTTTATTTAACGATTTTGATACTTTCAAAGATCTCGTTCAAATTTAAACATTATTAAAATAAATTGTGCTAACTTTAAGCTCAAATAAAAATTTGCATGAAGGAATGGTATATTCATGGTACCTAAAAAGATGGGGAAGTAACCAAGAGAACCACAAATGATGAAAGAGCAAAATAATAGCAATAAATGAAGGCGTGTGGGCATTGGCCTAGAATGGTACCCCCAAATTAATTGATGAAAAAAGAATTAAAAGAAATTTTATATCATAAATTCAATGACACAAAATTATAAGCAGATGCTGAAAAATAAACCATGGGTTCCCACAAACATCTATGTTTGTTGTATTAATCAATTCCTTTACCTACATTGTGGACTTTAGCTTTTTCTTCCCCTAATTTCAGCTTTTATTACAGTTTGTACCAAATTTTTCATTCCAAAACCAATATAGCTCTTTGCCTCTTAATTCTCTAGCCCTTAACATGGACTACGTACATATATATATATACATAAAACCTAGTTGCTCTCATTTTTAATTTGTTTGTCTCTCAATTATTTTTATAAAATTTATATTTGATACATTGATTGTATATAAGATTATTTTATAGGAACATAACAAGTAAACTTTATATATAGCTTTAAAAATATAACCTAATTTTAGGTCAATGTTCAAACTTTGAACATGCATTATAATTTTAGGTCAATTATACATATACCAACAATTAATTTTAGGTCAATTATACATGCTCCATAATTTCTTTCCTGTTTGGGTGATTGATAAAGAAATGAAATTAAAGTTGCAACGATATCAAAATAGAATAGATACTTTTTTGCTTCGTGTGTTCTAAATTAATATTGTTTATTTTTATTTGATAATGTGTAATTGCAACTTCAATTCTTTGATAGTGTATTCTAATTTTAATATGTTGCAGTAATGGCTCGTCTACCTTTAATTGCACAAAGTGTGAGGCGTAAAAGAATTGGTATTGCATTGACAATATGGTTGGAAATCTGTAGAATTGCGATTTGGTTCTTATTTAGAATGGGTGCCAGCCTTAGCCTACAGACTTATAGATCAAGGATTACCTCCTATACCTTAGATTTTTATGCAAAACGGGATTACCTAGTAATGTGGTGGATGACGATGAACCGAATATCACAAATATTCATCCATCGGATGCTTGGGCTACTTGGAGGATGGAACTAGCCAACCAAATGTTCGATGAATGGCAAGCATCTAGAAATTAGTTAGGTTTAGGGACAAATTGAGTTTGACTTAATTTGTTGATGTTATTTTATGTATCTAGTTTATGAAACTTTGGTGGTGTTTGAATAAAATTTTGTACTGTACTAAACTTGTTGAATTATAATTTAATTTCTTTTCATTCAGTATGTGTTATAATTTTGATTCATGATATTGAACAAACGATATAATTTTATAAATTGTTCACCTTTTGATTCATAATATTAAAAATTCTATCATAATGTGTTTTTGTTTTTTTTTTCTTAAGATAATTATGTCAGGTGTTCCACAATCACATGCTTCTTCTCAAGCTTCTCGAGGAACCAAAAGAAAATGGGTTCCAGAAGAAGATGCAGCCTTAGTTTCTTGCATGGTGGACTTGCACAATGTTGGAACATTTAATGCTGATAACGGGTTCAAAGCCGGTTATTTGAACGAGTTGGAAAAAATGCTAGAAAAGGCTTTACCAAATGCAATGTTGAAGGCGAAACCAAATATTGAATCGAGGATTAGATTACTAAAAAGGGAATGGTCAATTGTCTATGACATGCTTAATGGTCAAAACAATAGCGGTTTTGGTTGGGACGAGCATAGGCAGCTCGTTGTTGCTGAAGATGCAGTCTGGGACTCCTATGTAAAGGTAAAATGTATTTCATGTCTTTATTTGTTTTTTTTTACCAAACTTATAACTAATATGATTTCCTCATTTTTTTTAGAGTCACAAAGAAGCCGCTCAATTCAGACATCGTACTTTCCCTTACTACAACCACTTCTTCGCCATATCGCAAGAGATCGGCATTTGGGAAAGATCATAAGCAATTTACCGATGTTCTTGAAGAAATAAATCTTGAGGATGTACCTACTACAGATATGAATGAAGAGAAACACATTCTATGATGCGAAGTCGACGTCTCTTTGGACGACATGGATGTTTACGCATGCAGCCGCCAAGAGATAGAGACCAAGGGGTTCCTCATCTTCAAACAAGAGAAAGAAGAAATCTAATGCTCGTGATAATATGTATTCTTCATTTGATGAGGCTGCCACTTTATTGGCTGAAAACATCAAGGCCGTTGGCGATCAAATCGATGAGGAGTATTGCCTCAGGGTGGTAGTTCAACAGAAGTCGAAGAATATCAAAGATGGAATTGAAAGCTTCAAATTTATATTCATCCTTACCGGAAATTGAAGGTTTAACCGACGATCAGCGGTATGACGCTTTGAGTAAAATTCCAGATCATCCAACTCAAATGATCGTTTTCTTTAGTTTACCTTCTGTTGCGCGATTGGAATGGGTTAGAAGATTTCTTTCTCACCATTAAAAATCAATGTTCAAACTTTTTGATGTTGTAAAACTATATAACATATGGATTATGATGTAGAATTTCATTTTCATCTAATCTTTTCTTAATATAAGTTAATTATGTTTATCCAGAATATAATTTTCAAGTTATATTTTGATTTGAGTAATTTTATGAAATTATATATCATTATTAAATTAAATTTAATATTAATTATTTTAAATTGTATAAATTCATATAAGAAAATTTATTATCAAGGATTTTATGAAATTATATATTATTATTAAATTATACAAATTCATATAAGATAATTTATTAGTTATAATTATTTTAAATTTTATTAAATCAGATATTTTAATTAAAATATATTTAATATTAATTATTTAAAATTATCTTTTATAATATAATATATTATGATTTGAGTAAATTCATATAAGAATATTAATTATTAAGAATTTTATTAAATTATATATTTTAATTATAATATATTTAATAATAATTATGTTAATTTATATTTTATAGTATCATATATTATGATTTGAGTAAATTCATATAAGAATATTGATTATTAAGAATTTTATTAAATTATATATTTTAATTATAATTTATTTAATAATAATTATGTTTAAATATGATTAAATTATTTATTATTGATAATAATAATCTTATTAAAATTTAAATAACAATAACAATAATCATTTACCAAAACAAATTTATGCTAAGAGTATTCTAGTCATTTTAGTTTTTTCCATTATGCTATTACACCTCTATTCCATTCAACCAAACACAAGATTACTATTACGCCTCTATTCCATTACATTCAACCAAACAATTGATTTGCTATTACACCTCTATTCCATTACGCCTCTATTCCATTGCGCCTCTATTCCAATACAGCGAACCAAACGTGCTCTTGAAAAGTAAGGGACTAAATTCTTAAAAATAAAAGTATAGAGATTAAATTTCAAATTTATAAAAGTACAAGGACCTATGACAAATTTTAACCATTTATAATAGAGAATGGAATGTGGATCTGGCTTGGGTGCCTATAAATTCTTTAGAGGAAAAATTAGGGCATCAGAGGTGTGGCCGAATGTGCAAAAAGGCAAGGGTGATGGTGATGGTGATGGTAATGGTGAGGGTGGAGTTTGAATCAAACAAGATTGGACAAGGAAATCATTTTCTTACCTTCTTTTTTTCACAAATATCACAATAAAACATGGATGAAACTATCGATTGATGATAGAGTTCTATTATTGTGATATTAGTGAAAAACAAAAGGTACAGATATGAGGCCGACGGCGATGACCAGATTCTGACGGAAATACGCTCACCGTCTGCTGCGTGCTTCTTTACTATATTTGCCTCTCTCTCTCTCTCTTTTTACTGTTGATTTTATTAGTGCTATTTCAATTCTTGGGGGCTGGGGATTTTTATCATTAGTGGCGGAAAATAGTGATTTGATTCAATACACTGTATTGACTGAATCTTGTTATCAGTGGAAGATTGATGGTTATGGCGACAATAGATCTGATGCCATTAACTTCGGATCTGTCGGAGATTAGACGGCTTTTAACTTCGGATCTGTCTGATGCCATTAATCCAATAGTTTATATGAGCAAAACCATGACAGTGTCTAGCTTACGGGCCCTAAAACCTCCTCCATGTATGTCCTTGCATGCAAATGCAATACTCTTTATTTCGATTGATGAAGCCAATCAGGCAGTGAGACAGTGGGAGATGAAGCCACCTCCCATCAGAGCTCATTTTGAAATATTACTACACACGAACACTCACCATCCCTTCTTGTTTGCAACTACAATTCAGTTTTGTTTCCCTGATATAAGAAAAGCTCTCCATCCTGATCCTATTATTTGAATCAACCCAACAACGAGTAGAATCCACCAACATTTCCACGCTTGCTTGCCTACTTTATTTTTCTTTTTCTTAAATATTTGGGGAATGAGGATTTTTTTTATATATATAAATAAAGTTATAAATATATTTGTTTATTTTTTATAAAAAAATAATTTCTTTATGAAAATTCTCTTTAACTTGATATTAAACAAATTGGTTTCTCTCAAAATCTTAATCCTATCAATTTGAAATTCAGCGATTAATGAAAATTAATCAATTTGAAAGTGAGCGATTAATGACAATTAATCATAGCATTAATATTTTAGTTAATTGTACATAATTTTGATTGATACAAAAATAGATTTAGCCTTTAAATTTTAATTCAGCCAAATGTTGCATATTAAATTTGTTAAACTTTTTAGAATCAAGACAAAATTGACAAAATATTTAAACATAGAGAGCTAAATTTATCGTTATACCAATTAAAATTATGTATAATTTATGAAAGACATTAACGTCGTAATTAATTTTCCTTAGTTGCTCACTTTGAAAAATATATATGGGTTAAATTGCTCTGTCTTTTTAAAAGGACCAAGTGTTCAATTTTAAAATTGAGAAGGACCGGAGAGTTATTTTTACTTAAATTCTTTCACAAAATATAATGTTCAAGCCCAATAATGTCCGGCCCACTAAAAAAACCAAATTAACAGCCCAATTGACCCAATACACTACCCAACCTAAACCCTAGCCCAATACACCTAAAACAACAGCAGCGAACTTGGCGCCGCAACAGCCTCACCCTCCCACGCCTCCGCGATTGTCGCAGCACGGCCCTCCGTGCGAGCGCGCCTCTTCAACGGCCACCAAACCTGCGAGAACATAGCAACAAACGCTAACGAAACAGAATGGCAAAGGGAAACATAGTAGATTTTTTTTTTTTATTTTTTCCTTTTCTTTTCCATTTCGGCTATTTAAAGCCATGAAATCTGTAACAAAAGGGGGGAGACAAATTTTGTACCAACGAAATTAAGGAAAATAAAAAGAAAATCAGAAAAAACAAAAAGTTTCTTTGAAGGTGATTATTTTGTTTTTCTTTTTACTTTTACTGTCTTTTTTTGATGTTCTTCTTTGTTTTTTAAAACAAATAAATGAAGAGGGAGAGAAAAGAGACTTACCGGCGTTGAGTAGTCAGAGGATCTTCACTTCGTCGTCATCGGAGTTGGAGGCTCCATCTCCAGAGGCGGCGGCGGCAGCGCAAAAGAAACCTAGGGTTTCTCTGCTATTTTTTTAAAAAAATCAAAGAGAAAAATGAAGTTTTTTTAGGGAACTTTGGTTTTTATAATGGCTGCGAAACGACGCCGTTTAAGGCCTGCTTCAGTGGCCTCAAAACGGCGTCGTATAGGCCGAAACCCGACAACCCGACCCGTTTCCTCAGGATCCGCGTGTTTTATTTCAATGGTCAATTTGCGCAATCAGGCCCTTTGTTTTTGCAGCACATTTAAATTACATTTCCTATTTCTTTTAAATTTTGCTGTGCATTTTATGCAATTGCATATTGGTCCACGATTGCTGCGCACCGTTTTAGGAGGCGGGTTATTTCCATTCTAACCCCCCGAAGACAAGGCGTGCTTCACAATTTGGTCCTTCATTCCGTTTTAATTGCATTCTTTTGTTTTTTTCCTCTCTTTTGACTTTTTTTTAAGATCGTTATTATTGTATTATTTATTATTATTATATTTACCTATATACGCATATGCATTTTATATACATATGTTACATATTTTGTTATTATTTATTTTCATAGTTTTATGCATATATATGTGCGCGTACACTATCTGAAAATTGTTGTAAATATACTTTTCTACATTTTAATATATACATGCATTCTTATATATATATATATATATATATATATATATATATGCATATTTAAACTTTTAAAATATATATGCATATATATAAAGCCATGCATATATACATGCATTCTTATAATATATATGCATATATAAAGCCATGCATGAATTTGACACATACGGACATTTTTTAAAATATATGTATTCTTTATATTTTGTTATGAATAAGTATGTACGTTTAGTCCATTTTTATGTAATATTTCTCATATTTTTTAAATATATTTATGTACACGTTTTAAAAAATCATTGTAAACATTTTTTACACATTCTATTATTTTATATGCATATTGTACATATATACATATATTTACATACACACATATTTTCATGATATACCCATACATTTATATTTTGTAAATACATACACATTTATAATTTAAATTAAAGTATGTGTTTCATGTTGTGTATTAACATTTTATCTTGCTTTTAAAGAAAATGTATGTTTTCATTAAAGCATGAAAATCATCATATTTTATGAATTTTCAAAATATTTGGCATTCGTGATTCTCGAGAAAGATCGTGTCTTAACTTACTGGATTGCGGTTATTTTTCGACGAATTTAGAAAGCTAAGTATTTGTTTTGCAATAAATCCGCAAATTTCAAATAAAAGCTTATTCTCGGGAATTCAAAAATGTTGGGTCCTAACTTACTGGTCATGACATTTTCTTCTCGAAATAAGAATTTTCAAAAGCAAAAGGCAATATTCAGGTATTTTGAGAATTTAAAAACATTGTGCCCTAACTCACTGGGTGTGGTGTTTTATTTCTTTGAAATACGAATGTCTTATCGTTTTAATTCATTCATGAAATAAAAAAGTTTCCTTTTAAAATCTTTTCAAGTTTTCGACACCAAGGCATAAATAAAATCAATTTGGTACCAATTTTGGGCGTTACGAGGGTGCTAATCCTTCCTCGTGCGTAACTGACTCCCGAACCTGCTTTCTCAAATTTCGCAGACCAAAATTATTTTTAAGGTGCGCCGATCACACCTTAATAAAGGATCGGTGGTGACTCCAATTCCAGTTTTTGTTTTTTAAGTCGACAACTAAAATTTTTGTTATCAAAAAACGGTTTCGACATATAATATAGAGTAAGTTACATAGATAGCCACTCAACTTTCAAAAATTTTCATTTTAAACACTAAAAAATGTTTACAAAGTTTGCTCATTTTAATCACTCCGATTGAAATTGCAAACAAAAATCTTACGAGACATTTCGATTATTATTATTTTCATTTTCCTCCTTGGATATTAATATCCACCTAGTTATTTTACATTCAAATAATTTATTCTCATCAAAATCGAAATAACACAGGATTCCGCTTTCTATTCTCTACATATCCATCCATTGCCATTAACACTTTCTTTCATTCTTTTTTTTTTTTTTTTTTATCTTTACGCGCCTGAAAATAATAACAAAATTAGATAAAATGCTATATAAAATTTTCGTTTGCAATTTTAACATGAGTTATCAAAAATGTATACCATTTTGCTAAATTTTTTATGTTTAAAATAAAATTTTTTGAAAGTTTAACCTAAAATATAATAATAATAACAAATTAATGAAAGTTTAGAATATGCCGGGATAAAAGCGATTTCTATAAACTTGGGCCAATTTTGTTCTAATGATTAATAAAAATGAAAACTAGCGTGTCCGTCGGGATGTAGCTCAGATAGTAGAGCGCTCGCTTAGCATGCGAGAGGTACGGAGATCGATACCCCGCATCTCCACTTTTTGTTTATCTTTTCATTTTCAAACAAGCTTGCAGCCTCTGCTCAGTGCGATGAGAATATTCTCTTCAAATAGTTGAGTGAGACTCTGTTTCCCCTAGCTTTTAAAACATATTTCTATTCCCATTTGTATTGGTTTTAAAGTGAAGTACAGACAAATGGATTCCTTAGGACTGTTTTTGCCCATGAGTTTCTATGAACACACCTCCACTGCTTATCACATTCACACGCACTTTTAATTAACTACCCATTGGAAGATCTTCTGTTTGTAGACTGTTCTTAGAAAGCATAAACAATGAGCAGTAGAAGAAAACCCAAGCTTTTTTTTTCTGCCACAACACCTTTGCTTTGCATTCCATTATTGGGTCCTGATTGAGATGGTAAATGGATATAGTTCCAAAATCACCCTCACCTTTGTTGTTTTTGTTTAGTAGAAACATAATCAAAGATTGGTCTTCAATTCTTGAGTTTGCTACTTATCACGATATGGTATTCAATATTCAAATTGTCATTAACTTGTTTTTTTTCTTAAGAAACATCTTTCTTGTTCATTAAATTGATTGATATGGTTTAGCTTTACCAAAGAATTTCCATCAGCTTTTAAAGCTTTTGACTTGATTGAATGATATCAAGGAACAACAAGCTTTACCTATGAATAAAGAAATAAAAAAAATAAACTTAGATCACTCTCACCACAAGCCCTATTCTATTAACTCCTAAATCTAGAGATCTTCCAGGAATTACACATTTTCTGGACCTGGAACAACATCCCGTGTAATTTTGCTGCCATTGTTGGTCACTTTATAATTGGCACAACATCCCCTAGACACTTTGATTCTAAATATGCAGCAAGAGTTAGCAGATTGATGGGGATCGCAATCATGGACGAAATATAAGAAGAAGAGGAAATAACTTGTAGAAACTGCAGCAGCAAACACAAAAACAGCTACAAGAGGGTGAACAAAGGTGGAGAATTGAAGAGCAAAGCCGACTAAGATAGCAGTGGCTAAAACCCATATGATAGATTGCAAGAAATCTTTCTTTGGTGAAGCGTGGGTTGGAGGTAAAGCTCGGAGTTGGTTTATGCAATACGTGAGACCCAAATAACCAAAGTAAACCATAACTATGAAACCCACCATGGGAAAGTCACCATGGGTGTAGGCCTGGTACATTGTGGAGATGCAGTTGAATGTCAGATAATAGTCAGCTATGGCTGTTAGATTTATGGGGATTTCTGGATTGGTTGATGGCAGATTTGTGGTTTGGTTTTCATCACCAATTGCCTTCATTGTTTTTGGATCGAAAAAGTTATATGAGTTTTGAGATTATGGTGGGAACCATACGCAAAAAATGCTATATATATATATAGTTGTGTGTGTATGCTTATGATGATGATGAAGTGATTGGTTCGTGGGCAAAATCAAAGAAACTGAAGAGAAAATACCTGGAAGTTGACCGAGGAACAGAAAAAGGGTGGGGGGCGGGGGCAAGTCTGTTTGGAGTTTCTAGGAACTAGGAATTGGGAAACTTCTTTGCATTATTTTTTAATATATGCGTGTGTAAATTCATGGAAAAGTGATGTCATTGTCAAGTGTATAAATTCATCGAAAGATTCTTTAAAACAGAACTTCGAAAATCTCATATTCGAGTTAAAGATCGACATTTTCATATATATCATATATCATATATACGCACATTAGGTAGTTAAAGAGAAGATTTTTCATCCAAAAAAAATGAAAACTTTGCTATTTTATTACCCAAGAAGCAGCAAAAGTTGCTACAAAAGAACAACAAAACAAAGTCAAATGCTATACAAATTCAACCTAACCACAATGATTCAAAATACAGTATCCCTCATATTAACACATTTACCCATCAGTCTAATCTTAACTGTTTCTTTAATCTTCAAAACCAGTGTATCTGCCATGGTAGGAGTCTTCCCAAAAAAGCCTCTCATTCCTTTCACACCAAATAGTATGGATATAACTGTACTGCTATTTCACTATATGATGTTCCCTATTGATATCTTGATAAGCTATACTACTGATCTTCACAGCTGATGTCTGCAAAAGATATATAGTAATTAATTGATATTGGCAAAATATATATACAAAATAAAATAAGAGTGATTAATTTTAATATAGGAATGAAAAGAAAGATTATTAACCCTAAAGGGGAATAAGTAGTCATATTACGATAACCGTAAGTCAATTGAAGCATGAGAAGTTTTGCATTCAAATTTATTGATTCTAAGTTTAGTGGCATGAATCAAAGTAGAACATTGCATTTTTGGACTATCTTCAAATGTTAACCCTTTAATCTCTATACATTCTTGGAGCATGCTATGATAAAACCCTAAAAACAAAACCAAGAGGAGTCTCATGCAATAAAAGTAATTATCGTTTTATGTTGACAATTTTTCTGCCATATCATCTATCTTTATATAACACATCTTTAGAAACTCAAGAACTCGAAATTCAAGCACTTAAAACATTGATTTCCAAGGTTGACAGGCCTGTTACAAGAGAGTAAAGAACATATATATATGTGTATGTGTTTATCAGTAACTACCTTTTCCTTATGTTTGCAAGAAAGTTTCACCACTTATCTCCCTGGTCATTGATGGTGACAATTCCTTTTGCATTCCCATGCAGAAGGTTTGTTTGGGGCTATGATTTTCCCATCAATCTGTAGCACAATTTATATGCAAAGTTTTCACAAAACTAATTAAAAACAGCTTCTAAATCATACAAAAGACATCATTGTTATATATCCTTAGTTTCATACAATACTGTTGCTAAATATATAATTGAATTTAGGACGGAAGAGAAACGTAGAATTACATGGAAACTAATATCATTGAGTTGAAAGTAAAGGGTTGCAGTAGAGAAGTCCTTCCTTGAGGTACAATAACAGTTGGTGACGAAGCTGAAGAACCACAAGCAAGCTTAAACCCTTATATATTATTCATATTATATACACTTAAATAGGTTGGTTTCTAAAAGCTTCTAACACGCCATAAAACAAAGCATATCAGTAGGCATACAACACCAGTCCTAACCAATGTCTGCTTCGAACATCACAAAATTAGAAGCTTACAGAGCAAACACAATCAACCTTACAACGAAAAAAACGAAAACCTTAGAATCAGCATTCAGTCCAATCTCCGATAGATCCAAAGTTAATGGCATCAGATCTATTGTCGCCATAGCCATCAATCTTCCACTGATAATAAGATTCAGCCAACACAGTGTAATGAATCAAATCACTATTTTCCGCCACTAATGATAAAAATCCACCCCCCAATAATTGAAATGGCACTAATAAAATCAACAGTAAAAATAAATAAATAGAGGCAAAGATAATAAAGAAGCACGCAGCAGACGGTGAGTGTATTTCCGTCAGAATCTGGTCATCGCCGTCGGCCTCATATCTGTACCTTTTGTTTTTCACTAATATCACAATAATAGAACTCTATCATCAATCGATAGTTTCATCCATGTTTTATTGTGATATTTGTGAAAAAAAGAAGGTAAGAAAATGTTTTCCTTGTCCAATCTTGTTTGATTCAAACTCCACCCTCACCATTACCATCACCATCACCCTTGCCTTTTTGCACATTCGGCCACACCCTCTGATGCCCTAATTTTTCCTCTAAAGAATTTATAGGCACCCAAGCCCAGATCCACATGCCATTCTCTATTACTGTCCAATCCAGTATAAACAAATAAGCTTAATAACTGAGATTAAATAAATGGTTAAAATTTGTCATAGTCCTTGTACTCTTTATAAATTTGAAATTTAATCTCTATACTTTTATTTTCAAGAATTTAGTCTATTACTTTTCAAATTTCAAAATTCATATTCAATTGTTAGCACTATTAAATTTTTTGGCGTCACATTTTGAAATAAGAAGATAAATGCAATTAAAATTTTCTTCAAACAATTATGGATTAAAAATTATGATTTATTATTCTATACATTAGACTAAAAGAACTACACAAACGAATCTAAAATGATGCTATTTTTGTTTAATAGGTAATAAAATATTTTGGAAATAATTTTAAAAATAAGAAAGGAATTTTAAAAAATGGGTTTTTTATTAAAAAAATTAAAAATTATAAACTCTGATGATTCAAGCAAGCAACTTGTAGCATCTTCTGGGAGCCCTTGTACCACATTTGATGTTTTTGACCCAGATCCTTTAAGGGATGGTGGTTTGCGAGTGTTTATGCCCAAATCTACAGATGTTGATTCAACTTGCAAGGCTAACAAGGAAGGCATATACTTGTGCAATCTCCTCGACACTGAACAGGCCTCAAGGGTCTTGAAATTGGAATGAAATAACTTGGAGCATCTTCTGCAACACTATTGTGGAGTTACTGTCAACAAAGAGTACCAAAATGCAGATTGGAGATTGCGTCCTCTTCTTGATGAAATGCTCAGATATGCCAGAGAAGACGCACATTATTTGTTGTATATTTATGATTTTATGAGAATCAAACTGCTATTGATGCTCAAGGAACTCGTACATTTTGATGCTCCTTTGGTAGAGGTCTATAAGCGAAGTTCTGCTGTATATATGCAACTGTACGAGAAAAAGCTACGGATGGAGAATTCGTATCTCCATATATATGGGTTGCAGGGAGCTGGTTTCAATACCGAGCAGCTAGCTAGAACTTGTTGATGCGCTTTGTGAACGGCGAGACATTATTGCCCGCACAGAGGATGAAAGGACCAATTACTTCTTGCCAAACAAAGTGCTTCTTGAAATTGCCAAGCAGATACCTGTAAACAAGAATGCAGGGGACGAGGTATTCTCTGATTCTACTGACAAACAAGGTGAGATTGAGGCTGTTGTTATTGTCACTGATGTGCACACCTTCAGAAAAATTGCTCACCTTGTTGACAATGCCAATAACGTAGAGCACTTGTAACAGGTGTTGGCAGCCATTGGAAACTTTTGTATATGCTTAGTTGGGTTGGGAATCAAGATGCTATTGTTTGCCTGTGTTGTTGGAATGCTAGGTGATCCAAAAGAGGCCAGAGCAGATTGAGGACTTGGCTCTCTTGCTGTGGTTAGACAAACTGTGCAAGAAAAACACAAGGTTGCTCAAGGAGAAGCATGGGAGTTTGTGGGTATACTCCCTTTGCTCGATCCTTCAAGGCTTTTAGTGCAGAGACAATTCATCCGGTTCTAAATCTCGGTGTCAATGTCAAGGTGATCTCTAGTGATCAACTAACCATTGGCAAAGAAACTGGTCACAGGCTCGATGGTTCCTATGAGCACAAATATGAGATTGTAATGAGGTTACAACAAATGACTCATATTTGTGGCATAACTGGAGATGGTGTGAATGATGCACCTGCGCTTAAGAAGGCAGGCATTGGAATTGCAATGGATGATGCAACTAATGTAGCTAGTGGTGCATCGGATATAGTGCTAACAGAACCAGGGCTTAGTGTCATTGTTAGTGCTGTTCTAACAAGCCGAGCCATTTTTCAAAGAATGAAAAACTATATGCTTAGTCCAGTACTATCCAATTTGTGTTGGGATGTATGTTTCTTGCTCTTATTTGGAAATTCGATTTCTCGCCTTTCATGGATTTGAGGATTGCCATACTGAGCTATGAAACCATTATGACCATTTCCAAAGAGCCATCTCTTATGCCTATCTTATGGAAGCTCAAGGAGATATTTGCCACTAGCATGGTCCTCAATACCTACCTTGCTTGCATGACTGTTGTTTTCTTCTGGGCTGCTAACGGTTCCGACTTCTTTTCTGACAAGTTTGGGGTCAGTGGAGTGTTAGGGGAGTGGCCAATATGTTTCCTGAAAATGCTACTTGAGCCACAGCAGCAGCTGTGTGCAAATTTTCCCTACTTGAGGACAATAATCTTTTCTGGGAGACAGTATTTGTTATGAACAAATTTAAAATTAAAGAAATAAAGTAAATAGTAAACGATGCGTTTAGGAGTTCAAAACATTATTGTAAAACGGTACGTGTTGATTAGTTAAAACAGTGTGTATAGGGATAGTCTAATGAAACTGCGTTCTAAGGGGACTCACGGTCTGAGCTGTGAGAAGGGCCAACTAACTGTTCAGTCTGTCATTCCTTCCTCTCGATTCTCTCTTCTTCTTCTTCCTTTCTTTTCTATCAAAATTTCTCTCTCAATAACAACCCCCCCCCCCCGAATTGAAATAGCACTAATGAAATCAACAGTAAAAAAAAGGAGGCAAAGATTATAAAGCAGCACGCAGCAGACGGTGAGTGTATTTCCGATAGAATCTGGTCATGGCCGTCGGCCTCATATCAGTACCTTTTGTTCCTCACTAATATCACAATAATAGAACTCTATCATCGATACAAGACGCAGCTTAGGGCATCCATAGTTTCATCCATGTTTTATTGTGATATTTGTGAAGAAAAGAAGGTAAGAAAATGATTTTCTTGTTTGATTCAAACTCCACCCTCGCCTTTTTGCATATTCGGCTATACCCTCTGATGCCCTAATTTTTCCCCTAAAGAATTTATAGGCACCCAAGCCCAGATCCACATGCCATTTTGTTGTATTACTGTCCAATCTAGTAAATAAATAAGGTTAGTAACTGAGATTAAATAAATGGTTAAATTTTGTAGTATTTTTTATAAATTTTAAATTTTTATTTTTATTTTCAAGAATTTAATTTATTACTTTTTAAATTTTGAAATTTATGTTCAATTATTAGCACGATTAATTTTTTTGGTAACAATATAATTAAAAAAATATTGTAATGAATCTGAATTTAGTAATATAGCCTTAACAAATTTAACAACTGAACCTGAATTTTGACATTTCAAAATAAAAAGTTTAAATTTTTAAAATAAAAATGCAGTTACATATAGGGGTGTTCAGTCGGTTAACCGATCCGAAATAATATTAACCGAATTAATCGATCTTTCAAAAATTTTAACAGTTAACCGAACCGAAATTTTTCGGTTAATTCAGTCAGTTAACCGAATTAACCGAAAATTATATATTTTTTATTTTTGGTTAAAAATTACCCGAATTACCCGAATTAACCGAATTGAATCACTACATAATTAAAAACATTACATAAGTCTTTGAATCACTAACATTACATAAGTCTTGAGATTAACACATAATTGAAATGTAAGTATTTAATATTCTCCATTTGTATCCATTTCTTCTCTCTCCAAAAGATCTCCATTTGCATTAAACCTAAAAAAATGTGCAAAAATTTAGCATATAATAGAAATATACTGAATTAAAAAAATCAAATAATATAAACAAACGAATAGATTATAAGTTAACAAGAATAAAATTTATTTTATTTATTAAATTATTTATAATTTTTATGATTGAATTGGGTTGGATACTTGGGTTTGGATTGAGTTTAGGTGAATAGTGTGCCTATTTATATATTATAATTTTATTTATTAATTTTTTCGGTTAAACCTAAAAAATTCGGTTAACCGACCGGTTTCAAGCCAAATTAACCGTTAACCGAAAAATTAAAAAATAATTAACCGACCCCCGACCGAAAAAACTCGGTTAACCGACCGATTTAATTCGGTCGGTTAACCGAATTTTTTCGGTTTTGCACGAATTTTGCACACCCCTAGTTACATATAGCCTATTTTAACCTAAAATAATTTTTGTTTTAGTTTACATCTTCAAAAATAAAAAGATTGTATAATTTTAGATTTTAGTTTTCTTTTCTTTTATCAATTCTAGTTTAAGTCTTTAGGAGTTTAAAATTTTCTTGAAACAATCATGGATTAGAACTTTATGATTTATTATTCTATACATTGGACTAAAATAACTACACAAACGATTCTAAAATAATTCCATTTTATTTAATACGTAATAAAATATTTTGGAAATAATTTTAAAAATAAGAAAGGAATTTAAAAAAGGGCTTTTATAAAAAAATAGAAATTATAAAGCCTGTAATTGAAAAATGGAAAATTAGTGAAAACTTCATCTATACTAATATTTTTATTATATGTGATAATAGATAATACATTAAACCTAAAAATACTATTTACTAATTAAAAAAAACCTGAAAATAATTATCATGTTATAAACAATATACTATGAACTTATTAATAAAGAAAAAAAGCCTAAAAATTATCTTCTTCTTGTAAACAAGATACACTTGGATGGACCCGTTTCTCAAGCCACGGGCATTAAGACAATACGATGACGTTTTGTCTTTATGCTTCTCGTATATCAAGTTAATGTCTTTCATGGTGATATTTTTGCATGGAACAGACTCACTGAATGAAAGCTGCACTGCTATTTCTTTAGGTGATGTGCCGTTGATATTTTCATAAGCTATATTGCTGATCTCCACAGCTGATGTCTGCAACATATATATATATATATAGTAATTAAAATTAAGAATGCTACATTGTTTCAAATATAAAAATGGAATCTAATAATTAACCGCTTACTTGGTTCTTGCATTGTTTATGGGGGCAATAATACTGATCGATAACAGTAGGTCGAGTCGAAGAATGGGAAGTTATATCTTCAAATTTAATGTTCCTCGCATGACCGTGTCCTCCCTAAGCGCACAACAACGATAATACGTAACAGTATTATTAATATAATTTTTTTTAAAAATGAATCAGAGTAGTGATATATACCTGCCAAGTTTTGATTCTAACTCCATTAGTTGTTCCATGGAATGTAACATTTCTTACATGAACAAATTCAACTTCCTCAGTTTTTCCCATAATTCCAAGGCTCCCAATGCTTCACATGACAATCAAATATTCAAAAATAAATTAACATAGAGATTTAATTTCATGAAGCAAGAGGAAAGATCATTGCAATAAAGTACGAAAATAGATTAAAAAACCGAAAAATGTACCTTATTCCGTGACCTGGACCGCATTCGATGTTACTAATGTTAATGTATTTAGATTCATTGCCAATTGATATGCAATCATCACCTGAATTAATAAACAAATACGTATAGGACATTAGAATGAACATAAAGCTGTATGTAAAAAGAAATAAAACAAGCAAACAAACAAACCGGTTTGAATGGTTGAATTATCTATAGAGACATTGGTGGAACGTTGGATGTGAATTCCGTCAGTGTTGGGACTGTGTCCCGGAGCTCGGATTGTAAGTTCAGTGGCATGAATCAAAGTAGAGCTTTCGAATGCAATGTGCATTTGTGGACTGTCTTCAAAGGTTAAACCTTTGATATCTACATTCTTGGAGTGTCCTATCATGAATCCCTAAAACAAAAGCCACATAATTCTCATACAATTACGGTATACACAATTTATGTCAATGTTTTTCTGCCATACTAAAAATCTTGGTATCTTTATAAATGCAAAAACAAGAAATTCGAACACATACCGTTGGTTTCCGATGTTGACAGGACTGTTACAAAGAGCAATGAACATGCATACATCAGTAAAAACCCAACAAGAAAGTTTAACCAGAAAATATTATATACATAGGTAGAAATCTTATGGGCTTATAATAGAATATAAACAATTACCTTTTCGTTATCTTTGCAAGAAAGTTTCCACCATTTATCTCCCTGGCCATTGATGGTACCAGATCCTTGAATGTGCAGACCATCGAAATTTTCAAAGCCAATCCAATGGTTACAATTTGTTTCACACTCCCAAGCAGAAGGTTTGGTTGGGGCTATGATTCTCCCATCAACCTGCACCCCAATTTATATGCAAAGTTTTCACAAAACAAATGTAAAGGAAGCAGTTTCTAACTAACACAAAAGACATAGGCCTCGTATTATGTATCCTTGGTTTTATACACTACTAGCACCATTACTAAATATATATGTAAATAAATTTACAATCGAAATTAGAGAAAGAAATACCTGCAAAGTAATGTTATTAGAGTTGCAATGTTTGCCATTGAAAGTTAAAGGTTGCAGCAGATACGTCTTCCCTCGAGGTACAAGAAAGGTCGGTGATGGAGCTGAAGAATCACAAGCAGCATCCCAGGCATGCTTAAACATCTAAAATACATACATACCATTAGACCAAGCATATATTATCAGTAGGCCTGCAGCGTCAATCCTAAACAATGTCTAGATAAAATTAGCAGCACAGAGAGCAGAGAGAATGAAAAGAAAACCTTAGAATCATCTTTCTGTCCATCTCCAATAGCTCCAAAGTTAATCACATTAAATGTATTGTCGATATTTATGTTGGTGTTCTTCAACTGACGAGAAGAGCCAATGAATACAATGCATTGGATCAAAAGAAGTAACAACAAGATTTTCGAAGTTGCCATAGTACTGATTTGATGCGTATATGGAAGAGAAGATACACACGTATAGAGGGTATGTATTGATATAGTACATTGTTTTCATAATTCAACAATGAAAAGGAGTTGTTAAGAGTTTGTATACGTATGATAGAATTAGTCCTTTTCATACTGCAACTATATAACTACATATAAATATGAATTTTTATTTTTGAAGTAATTAAAAGTGAAATAAAAGAGTAAAAGAAAGAATTTCAGTAGAAGTAGGAATGATGAGTTAAATCCATCCATCCATGTAAAGGTAAAACTCCATAGCAGTTTCATTATGCCACCGTTTAAGCTAAATTCTGGAACTCCACCTCACATAAACAGCTAATTCAATCCTATCAACCCTAATCACTAATGATAAAATCCCCCCAAGAATTGAAATAGCATTGATAATAAAGAAGCACGCACCAGGCCGTGGCTGTATTTCCAGAAGTGGCGTCCTCGTCATTGCCGTTCGCTTCATATCAGTACCTTTTGTTCCTCACAAACATCACAATAATAAAACCCAAACCAATTCAAATTCGAAAATGAATGCAGTAGACTAGAGATAGGTATTGTGATATTTGTGAGGAAAAAAAGGTAGCTATATGAATATGATTTTCCTTGTTCAATCTTGTTTGATTCAACTCCACCACCCTCAGCCTCTCCTTTTTGCATTTTCTTCGATGACCCTTCGCTCTTTACTTTCTCATGCCCTAGTTTTCCCTCTAATGAATTTATCATTTCCGCCGCATTATCGCTTCCGCCTACCTCCGTATCAGACCCTTTTGTCTCCTTCACCAAAGCCCAGATCCATGTGATTCTGTATTATTCTCCAAAGCAATAAGATTATGGCTAATCTACATATTCTCACTTTTGTTTAGTTGAAATTATATTTTAGTTATTTATATTTGATATTGCGCAATAGTAAGTTGATGTTTTGTTTTGAGCAATTTATTGTTTTTCTTTTATGGTATTTAAACTTTTCCTCTTTTTTTTTTCATTATCTTTTGATTCTCTCTGTTTTCTTACTTCTCCATTTCTTTTAACATGTCAAGAAGTTAAATTGATAGTGAAAAAAAAAAGTAGTAAATCGAAAGATATCATTGCCTATAACCAGAACTCATAAATCAATCATATCTGCTAATCATCAAAACCCTTCACCACTACCCATATCTACGTTTCATCCACTAACATATTCACCATTACCATGACCTCCTTTCGAAAATATCTCAAAAAATCCCTAACTTTTGGACTACTCAAGATCAAATCTCTGTCACCGGCCATTCAATTGGCTCAATTTTCTGATATGTGCTTCTCTGTCACCGGTCATTATCTAATCTTTGACTTTCTGTGATTTTTTGGGGCTTATTAATTGTTGTTTAGTTGGATTATTGATTGGTTTGAATGTGGTTTATGTTGTGAGAGGATGATATTGTTGGGTTTATCATGAATGATGTCATGGTAGTAATGAAGGAGTTAGCGGATGAAATGAAGATGATAGGTGATGGTGGAGGGTTTTGATAGTTAGCAGATGATATGGGTTTATGGGTTTTGATGGCTTTCGACTTCTTACTTCTTACTTCTTTCTTCATTGCCAATTCGACTTCTTGATATCTTAAAATAAAAAGAGAAGCAAAAGAGAATGGAAAATAAAGAAAAAAAAAGAGAGAAAAGTTTAAAAAACATAAAAGAAAAAAATTAAAGTGCTCAAACGAAAAAATATGAGGATCAATTGTATAATTTAACTTATATTTTTTGTTTGAAATGATTATTTAACGTGCCAAATCATAATAAAGAGGCACATAAAATAATAAATAAAAAACGAACCTCATTACTATAAATCAAGTTATTAAATATTTCGAACAAATCTTGAAATTCGAAACTTCCCTTTATCCAATAAAAAACTTGAGATTACTAATAATAAACCAAAATTGCCTATCCGATTAGTTACAAACACTTTTTGACAAGCGTTTGCCACAACGAGTTGTGTGAACCAAAAACCTATTAATAGATAAGAATACGTTCAACTAATTCTCAAAAAAATATAAATTTGTATCAAATTCGAGCTTACACCGTTAACAGCAATTAACGACTCAGTGACTAAAATATTACAACACGATAACATAAGTGAATACGATGTAATATGAGGTAAACAAAAGTGACCATGAGTATAGTTTACCCTAAGATTATTTTAGAAATGGATTAAAATAAATAATAAATGAGATTAAATAAATGATAATTCTTTTCGTGAATTTATTTTATCATAATCGAAAAATATTTCCTAAATTAATTAAATAATTAATATAGATAAAGTGATTTTAATATGATTGAATTTACATGACTAAAATATATTTTAGAAGCTTTATGACTAAAATGTAATTTTAATTAAATATACTGGAAATGGTATTATTATCACTATTCTTCCACGAACTTATTGGGTAAATTACCAAAAAAGCCCTTTTTTTAAAATTTACCGAAATGGGCCCTTTATGTAATTATTTACCAGAATGGTCCGTTTTCCGCGAAATCGCGTCCACGTCGGCGCGATGTCAAGGTACGCGCCAGGAAATCGCGTCCACGTAAGCGCTATTTGCTGACGTGGACACAAATCGCGCCCCCTAGGACGCGATTTGCTGACGTGGCATGAACAGTTTATGTTTTTTAGCTTGGAAAACTTTGAAAGGCCATAACTTTTCGCTCGGTTGTCCGATTGAGACGAATTTTTTTTATTTCGAATAACATTTCGAGATCTACGCGCTGACAAACGTCAGCAAATCGCGTCCTAAGGGGTGCGATTTGTGTCCACGTTAGCAAATCGCACTTACGTGGACGCGATTTCCTGGCGTGTACCTTGACATCGCGCTGACGTGGACGAAATTTCGCGGAAAACAGACCATTCCGGTAAATAATTACATAAAGGGCCCATTTCGGTAAATTTAAAAAAAAAAGGCTTTTTTTGGTAATTTGCCCGACCTTATTCTCCTCAGTCCACATTGCTCAAAAATTTCTAGGAAAGTTCATTTTTTTCTTAGGGGTTCAAATCAAACTAAAAAAAAAATGAAAAGAAGTGCCCCCACTTCCAAGAAACTTCAAATAAAGTGCAGCTTCCAAATATTTTCTCTTTCATTTTCTTTGTGTTTCCCGGGAACCAATCACTTGATCATAAGAATATATATTTGCTGTAAACTCCAAAACCATGCCAATTCTTGAAGAACCTCAGCTTTTTATGCATATAGTTTCCACCATAATCTCAAAGCTCATATAACTTTTTCGATTCAAAAACAATGAAGGCAACCAGTGATGAAAACCAATCCACAAATCCCCATAAATGTAACAGCCATAGCTGACTATTATCTGACATTCAGCTGCATCTCCACAATGTACCAGGCCTACACCCATGGTGACTTTCCCATGGTGGGTTTCATAGTTATGGTTTACTTTGGTTATTTGGGTCTCATGTATTGCATAAACCAACTCCGAGCTTTACCTCCAACCCACACTTCACCAAAGAAAGATTTCTTGAAATCTATCATATGGGTTTTAGCCACTGTTCTCTTTTTCGGCTTTGCTCGTCAATTCTCCACCTTTGTTCACCCTCTTGTAGCTGTTTTTATGTTTGGTGCTGCAGTTTCTACCAGTTATTTCCTCTTCTTCTTATACTTGGTCGTTAATTGCGATCCCCATTAATCTGCTAACTCTTGCTGCACACTTAGAATCAAAGTGGTCGGAGTTTCTGTTCCGAGTAGTAAAGTGATCATCAATGGCAGCAAACTTATAAGGGATGTTGTGCCAGGTCCAGAAAATGTTTAATTCCTGGAAGATCTCTATCAATTTTATTTTATTCTTTATTCATACGCATAGCTTAGGAAAGCCATATCTATCAATTTAATGAACAAGAAAGATGCTTGTTGAGGAAAGCCAGTAAAACCTGAACTTGAGAGCCTGTAATTTTAAAGTTGTTCAAGGCATATGCTAGTGAATGACAATTTGAATATGAATATAAGTAGCAAACTCAAGAGTTGAAGACCAAACCAGCAAAGGTGGGGTGAAATATCAAATATCCACTTATTATCTCCATCAGGACCCAACAATGGAATGCAAAGAAGAGGTGTGCTCTGTTATGGAAAGCACAGTTTGTAACAGCAAAAATTCCATTAATTGGGTACCTGATAAAGCGTCGGTGATTGTCATAAACAGTTGATTTAGCAGAGGTGTGTTTCATAGAAACTCTGCTACATCACCAATGCAAATGGGGAATAGAAACATGTTAAAAAAGCTAAAGGAAACAAAAAGTGGAGATGCGGGGTATCGATCCCCGTACCTCTCGCATGCTAAGCGAGCGCTCTACCATCTGAGCTACATCCCCCTTCAGTGTAACCTTTTCACTTTTCTGATTTATTACGTAGAAAAGAAATTGCCTCAAGCTTTTTTCCTTTTGGCGCAAGTTTATAGAAATCTCTTTCCTCCCTGTAAATTCTTAACTTTCCTTAATTTGTTACGTTATATTAACTTTACTTCAGCTTCGAGTTGGGTTAATTATTTGTTTTTGTTAAATTATAGAATAAAAATTAAAAGGTTATAATAAGCTTAAAGTTCTTATACTTTTTGTAAATTTTAAATTTAATCTCCATACTTTTATTTTCAAGAGTTTAATTCCTTTACTTTTGAATTAAAAATTTAGGTCTATTTGTTAATAATATTATAATATTCCGTTACATTTAATCAAAACTAAAAGCGTAGAGATAAATTTTTAAATTTGTGAAATATAGAGATCAAAACTGAAATTTTGCCTTTCTTATATAATCTCACAAAAGTAGAGGGATCAAAATTGAAAATTAGCCATTATCTTCTCATGTAGAAAAAAGAAAGAAAGAAAAGGACAAGTGCCATGTAAGGAAGGCACAAAAAATCATTTTAAGAAATTTATATATAATACTATATATTTTAGGGTAAACTAGACAAATAGTCACTTAACTTTCAAAAATTTTAATTTTAAAGAAGTTAACAAAATGAGCACTCATATTATAAAGTTTGTTCATTTTATTGCTCGTGTTAAAATTGCAAGTGGAAAGCTTACATGACATTCCAACTAATTTTGTTATTTTCCAGCTAGATATTAATATTGATCCACCTCATGCATTCAAATAACTTACTCCTTGAAGTGTGTAAAGGTAAAAGAAAAAAGAAAAAGAAAAAATGTTAATTGTTGGAAATTGTAGATTGCAAATTCATAATTATTCATGAGCACTTATTAGAAAGTGATGATTTATTCAAAAGATACATTTGATTCCAGGAGACATGTTTTTCTAAGAAGTATGTCCAATGGAAATCAAACATAAAGGATTGTGACTCTTCAAAATAGTGTCTATTGAGTGTATATAAATAGAGGGTCTATGGTGCTCACAAATCACAAATACAATCAATCCTATTTTTCAAAAATTAAAGTAAGAGTTAGCGAATTCCTTGATTTTGCTAATCAAAAGAAATTCAAAAGCTTTATTGTATCCCAGGAGGACCTTTGTCTTAACCTTCTAGCAACTGTGGGGGTAAATAGTTCTTTTTGGAAAGCATCACCCGCACCTCGAAGTCTACTGTTTATTTCAATATCGTCTTCGAATCTATCTTCTCCATTCTATATTTCCAACGATCAAAGAGAACTAATTTTGGAGATGGCAATGAAGGCTACCACCACATTCAAAGCGATGAACCAAGAGTTTGTGAACTTGACCGATTTGATGGTTCAAACTTCAATAATTAGAAGGACAAGATGTTGTTCCTTCTTACTGTCTTAAATGTGCCGTACGTTCTGGATCCAAACCTACAACCTGTGGAGGATCCCGCCCCCAATGCAAACCCTAAGAAAATTGAAAAAAATGGTCGAACTCAAGAAGAAGCATGAAGAAGACAATTTCACATGTCAAGAGGACACATTCTCAACACCTTGTCTAATCAATTGTATGATCTCTACATGTCGATGCAATCCCCGGTGGAAATATGGAAAGCTCTTGAAGAGAAATACAATATCGAACAACAAGGTACTAATAAATTTTTAATGATGAAGTATCTCAAATTCAAAATGCTCTATAGCATCCCGATCATGGATCAAGTTCATGAATTACAAGTCCTTGTAAGTAGGCTTCATGACTTGAAAGTTGTTATTCCAGAATTGTTACAAGTCGAGGCTATCATCTCGAAGTTGCCCTCGTCTTGGAACAATTATCAGAAGAAACTTCTGCATATGGTAGAGGACTTCACTATGGAGAAAATACTTAGGCATTTGCGTATTGAAGAGGAAACTTGAGAGCGTGATGCAATGTATCTTCCCCAAAGTTTTAAACTGATCCATGTGAGCGAGTCCAAAAACTCTCGAAATAGTAAGCGAAAGGTCACATCCAAGACTAAGGACGTGCAAGAAAAGAAGAAAAAAAAACATCGCAATTGTTATAATTTCAATAAGAAAGGATACTATATTAAGAATTGTAGACTTCTCAAAAAGAAGCAAGATGCCACAACTTCTAAAGCTAATATGGTGGAGGACATGAACTTAGTGGCCATGGTTACGGAAGGGATAAAGAGTTTGGAGATTGGTATGATTGCTGAACTCAACATAGCCATGACTGATAAGTCTTATAATTGGTGGCTCGAGTCCGGAGCTACTATCCATGTGTGTAATGACCAACAACAATTCAAGAGTTATGAACTAGTGGCAAATTGTGAAGTGCTTATGGACAACTATCAATTGGCTAAGGTGCTTGGTCAAGGGACGGTGGAACTCAACTTCACATCTGGGAAGAAATTGACTTTCACCAATATGTTGCATGTTCCCGATGTAAGAAAGAATTTAGTGTCCGCAAGTATTCTGTGTAACAAGAGGTTCAAGATTATCTTGGAATCTGATAAGTTTGTCTTTCTTAAGGGTGATATATATGTAGGAAAAGGATATTGTAATGAGGGTATGTTCAAGTTGAGCATTGATATGAATAAATTTAATTCTTCTACTTATATTGTTGAATTTTATCTTTTGTGGCATGCGCGTTTAGCATATTTTAATTTTTAAACTTTACAATATATGCAAAAGAATGGTTATATATGTCTAAGTAATGATGGGTTTGTGGATAAATGTGAAATTTTTATTCAATCAAAAATTACCAAGAAGCCATTTCCTAATAAGTGTGAAAGGAATTCGCAAGTGTTAGATTTAATTCATTCAAATGTTTGTGAATTAAATGGAACTCTAACAAAAGGTGGAAAATGATATTTTATCACTTTTATAGATGACTTCTCTAGATTTACTTATATGTATCTCATGAGAAGTAAAGACGAGGCGTTTGATATGTTTAAACGTTTTAAAAATGAGGTTGACAATTTGTTTAATAAGAAAATCAAAGTGCTTCGTAGTGATAGAGGTGGTGAATATTTTTTAAATGAATTTAATGTATTTTGTGAGGAACAAGGTGTGGTACATGAGTGTTTCGTGCCTTATACTCTGCAACAAAATGGTTTGGCAGAAAAAAAATTAACCGTACTTTAGGGAGACTGTCGAGTATTAAGGTACGCCTTATACTAGCAGCTTTTATCTGCAATTACCCGAATTCAAATATGGTATTAGGTCCACAAAATTGGAGTGATGGTATATTTGTATGGTATATTTGACAATTTATGCATGCATGAATAAGTTACTTGATGAAACAATTGAGATGATTTATGAGCATATATCTTGCATGAATAGCGTGAATAACTTTGAAATTGATTCGTTTGATTGCCTATGTTTGAAAATATTATTATTGCTTGACTAAAGCAGCCGCACTAAATTACCGTATTTGAAATTCCTAGATATTTATAACCGATTGCTATTTTTGGTAATGATATATGATGTGTGTTTAATGTTTTAATAGTATAACTGTATGATTTGGTTTATTGTAAAGGGAGTCACATTGAGTTTCCATAGCTCACTCCCCCTAATTTCCATCTTTAAAAACAATCCATTAGGCTAAGACGTAGACACGACACTGGGAGAGTCTCGGCTTTGGTTTTTTTTCTTTTATTTCATTAATGATTACTATTTTTATTTACTTAGGAAGTTGAATTATTTCCGTTTTCTTTTTATTATGAACCGTGATTTGGGATTTGATTTTAATTTAGTTATTAGGTGCATCTCTTTCAGTAAACATTATAAAATTTAGGTGTTTATTATTCATTAACATATGGAAAAAAAAACCAACAAAAATTGGAGATGCAAGGTATCAATCCCTATACCTCTCACATGCTAAGCGAGCACTCTACCATCTGAGCTACATCCCCTTTGCTTGTACTATTTTCACTTTTATAGTTCATTACTCAAAAACAAAATTGCCTTAAGTTTTTTTCCTTTTGGTGCAAGTTTATAGAAATCTCTTTCCTTCTTGCAAATTCTAAATTTTCCTTAATTTGTTACATTATATTATTTTTACCTGATCTTGAGTTGGGTTCATTATTTATTTTTTGTTAAACTATAGAGTAAAAATTAAAAGGCTACAATAAGCTCAAAGTTCTTATACTTTTCATAAATTTTTAAATTTATTCTCCATACTTTTATTTTCAAGAGTCTAGTTCCTTTACTTTTGAAATAAAAAATTTAGGTCCCTTTGTTATCACCGTTATAGTTTTTCCATTAAATTTCTTTGGTGTGACATTTTGAAATTAAAAAAAAGTACTCACTTGGTATCCATGTAACAAAAGTTGACATTATAATGGACCTAAATTTAATAGAGAATTTTAATGGTGTTAAACTTTCTTAAAATTCACATAAATATTTTACTCAAAATAAAATATTTAGACTAACTAATGACATTATAAGAATTGAGGTAGCAAATTATGTCAAAACTAAAGCATAGTGATAAAATTTTAAATTTGAGCGAAATATAGAGATCAAAATGGAATTTAACCTTTCTTATATAATCTTACAAAAGTAGAGGATTAAAATTGAAATTTAACCATCATTTTCTCATGTAGAAAAAAAACGACAAATTTGTAAGAAATTTATATAAAATAGTATAGATTCTAGGCTAAACTAGATAAGTAGTCACTTAACTTTCAAAAATTTCATTTTAAGCATAAAAAGTTAACAAAATGGGCACTCATATTATGAAGTTTGTTCATTTTGATCGCCCTTGTTAAAATTGCAAAGAAATACTACCTGCCATTCCAGTTAATTATTGTTATTTTCTAGTGGATATTAATATTCACCTTATTCATTCAAATAACTTACTCCTTGAAGTGTATAAAGGTAAAATAAAATAATAATAATAAAAAGAAAATGAAGAATGTGTTATTTTTGTTCTAGATGAGGCGACGATGGAGGAATTGCTAGGTTGAAAACAAAGGAAAATAAATTATTTGAATGTAAAATAATGAGGTAAATATTAATATCCAAAGTGGAAAATAAAAAAACATTAATTGGAATGCCATGTAAGATTTTTGTTTGCAAATTTAGCAGGGATGATCAAAATGAATAAACTTTGTAACATGGGTGCTCATTTTGCGAGAATTAATGCCATGATTAATTGTCCTTAATTGTTCACTTTCAAAATTGACAGGAATTAAGGTTTTTTAGAGGGACCAATTTGCTTAATATCAAAATTGAGAGGGACCAAAAAGGTCTTTTTACCAAGAATTTTTTTATAAAAATAGATATATTTATGGAATCGATTGATATACCTGTCTGAACAAAAGGGTTGAACTAATTGAATTAGAAATTATGTTCATTCAATAATAATAGTTTCTTTCCTTTTTATTTTTTTTCTTTAAATTTCTTAAATAAAAGTGGAAATCTTTGCAAACGCACTCTGCGAAAGACGAATTTGTTTTGAGGCAATTTCTTCATTTGCTATATATAATTCATCCATATGAAATCTGATGTATATGTTTTTGTATGATTAGTGAAGGAGAAAATGGCGATGAGTTTAATTTGTTTAATTCATCTATATAAAATCTGATATGCACATGAAAATTCAATGCTGGACACCAAGACCAAAACCAATGTTTGTATCATTCCCTGCCCTTCCTTCCCTTGCTTTTTGTTTTCCTTTAAATGTTGTATTGGATCATAAACACTTGCAATGGATTATTTTAGGGACAATGAATCAAAGCAGACAAATTCCCATGAAAAAGGTAATAGCACTGAACACTCTCATGATCTAAGCCTTAACTCGAATGGTCCAGAGAGTTTAATAACAAATAATGATGGGTCGTCCCCAAGTTTAGCCCTATGCCAAGAAGAACTTGTGAGTAAGGTTGCAGTTTCAGACTGTATTAGCTTTTATGCAGTACAACATCAATATCAATGACCATCGTCTTAAGTACTTTTTTTATTTGTTTACTTTTGTACATTGGGTTGAATGTTGGTGGTATACATTTCGACTAAATGTTAGTGTATTTTTATTGTTGGATCAATTTTTGTAGTGAATATTCAACATTTATTTTAATTTTATATTTTTTTAGTTGTATTTAAAGCACAATTTATATCATTATTCACTAGAAATGTTTATGAAAATATATTAATATTGAAATAATAAAAAATAGAAAAAAATTACCTTAGACATGTCTATCCCAACCCTTTTAAGGTTGCCTTAGAATCTGTCTATCCCAACCTTTTTAAGGTCACATTTGGCGTGGGAATAACCCAACCTGATAAAGCGTTGGTGATTGTCATTAACAGCTTATTTAGCAGAGGAGGTGTGTTTCATAGAAACTCTACTACATCACTTTAAAACTTCATCACCAATGCAAATGGGGAATAGAAACATGTTTTAAAAGCTTGGAAACAAAAAGTGGAGATGCGGGGTATCGATCCCCGTACCTCTCGCATGCTAAGCGAGCGCTCTACCATCTGAGCTACATCCCCTTTCCTTGTTCCCTTTTCACTTTTATAGTTCATTACCCAAAATAGAAATTACCTCAAGTTTTTATCCTTTTTGGCCCAGAAATCGCTTTCCTCCCCTCGAATTCTAAACTTTCCTTAATTTGTTACATTATATTATACTAGTATGGTTTTTAGGGTTTATCGGAGGTTTGGGTTTAGTTAATTATTTATTTTTGGTTAAATTATAGAGTAAAAATTAAAAGGCTACAATAAGTTTTTTGTGTTTAAAATTTAATCTCTATACTTTTATGTTATAATTTTTCCGTTAAATTTGTTAGTGTAACATTTTAAATTAAATAAAATTACTCATTTGATATCTATGTAACAAAAAGATGACACTATAATGGACCTAAATTTAATAGATAATTTTAACGGTGTAACAATTTCTTAAAACTCATATAAACATTTTACTCAAAGTAAAGTATTTAAACTAACTAATGACATTTTAAGAATTGAGGTAGAAAATTATGTCAAAACTAAAGCATAAAGATAAGATTTTAAATTTGAGCGAAATATAAAGATCAAAATTGAAATTTAACCTTTCTTATATAATCTCACAAAAGTAGATGGATTAAATCTGAAATTTAACCATCATCTTCTCATGTAAAAAAAAGACAAGAAAAGGACAAATATCATGTAAGGAAGGCACAAAAATTTCATTTTAAGAAATTTATATAAAGTAGTATAGATTCTAGGGTAAACTAGACAAATAGTCACTCAACTTTCAAAAATGTTCATTTTAAGTACAAAAAAAGTTAACAAAATGGGCATTCATATTATGAAATTTGTTCATTTTGATCGCTCTTGTTAAAATTGCAAGCGAAAATCCTACTTGCCATTCCAGTTAATTTTTGTTATTTTCCAGCTGGATAGTAATATCCATCTCATGCATTTAAATAGCTTACTCCTTAAAGTGTATAAAGGCAAAATAAAAAAAAATGAAGAAAGTGTTAGTTTCAATGGATGGATATGTAGAACATAAAAAGCAGAGCTGTATGTTATTTCTGTTCTAGATGAGGTGGCATTAGAGGAATTGCTAGGTTGAAAACAAAGGAAAATAAATTATTTGAATGTAAATTAACGAGGTAGATATTAATATCCAAGGTGGAAAATAAAAAAATTTAGTTGGAATGCTAAGATTTTTGTTTGCAATATTAATCGGGATGATCAAAATGAAGAAACTTTGTAATGTGGGTGCTCATTTTGCGAGAATTAACGCTATGATTAATTGTCCTTAATTGTTCACTTTCAAAATTGACAAAGATTAAGGTTTTTGAGAGGAACCAATTTGCTTAATATCAAAATTGAGAGGGACCCAAAAGGTCTTTTAACCAAGAAATTTTTTAGGGTAAACTACTAAAATAGTCACTTTTGTTTACATCAGGTTACATTTTAGTCACTTATGTTTGAAATTTTACGTTTTAGTCACTTACGTTATCATATTGTAACATTTTAGTCATTAAGTTGTTAATTGTCTTTAATAGTATAACGGTAAGCTATGTGGCACGTTAAATCGTCATTTTAAATGAAAATTTTAAGTTAAATTATACAATTAGTCCCTATATTTTTTCGTTTTGAGCAATTTAATTTTTTCTTTTATGTTTTTAACTTTTTTTCTTTATTTTCCATTATCTTTTGCTTCTCGCTCTATTTTCCTCTCTTCCCATTTCTTTTAATATAGTTTTTCTATGTTTTCCATTTGTTAAAACTAGTCCCTATATTTTTATTTTAGTATTGGGTATTTCGTATGCTCGCTTAATTTGTCTTTTGAGTAGTTTTTAATATGTTTTCAGTTTAGGGTAACTATTTTGTATTGATCTTCAATGAAAATCCAGAATAAAGATTTTTTTAAATCTTTTTTCTCTTATTATAGATAATTGTGAATTGGGGTTTCTGATATTTTACAGTTATTGCTAAAGCTATACAAAGGATCCAAAAATGGATTATTTTGGTGATTTTATAGAATTGCTTGGACATGATATTTCAATGAAGATTCTCATGATATTGGTTAACCCTTCTGATCTCATTAGGGTTAGCTTGGTTTCTAGTTCTTGGCAACAATTTGGTAAGTAAATCAATGTGTAACACCCCTGACCCGTCTCTATCGCTGGATTAGGGTTACGAAGCATTACTGTACAATCAAAAACATTTAAGCATCATATCATTCAACATGTTAATAATATCCTAAACCATCCATTTACATACATAGTCTCTAAATCGAGCCCTCAAGGCCCTAAAAATAGCTTAGGAGCAATTTGGGACTAATTTGAAACAAAACAGGAAGTTTAGGAAAAAGTTGCAAAAATTGGAAACAGGGGTCACAAGGCCGTGTGGAATCACCCCAGGCCGTGTAACTTTTGAACAATGGACACACGACTATGTCCCAGCCCGTGTCCTTACCCGTGTAACTCTCTGAGTAAGGTCACATGGCCTTGTAACTCTTTGAGTTGCCCTTCACGCTCGTGTGCTAGGCCATGTGCTAGGCCGTGTAACTCACTAACTTGTACCCTTTGAAATTCTCAAATGACACATGACCGTGTCGCCAGGTCGTGCGCCTCACACTGCTAAGTCACACGCCTTTGTCTTAGACCGTGTGAACCAAAAATTTACCTATAATCAAAGAATTTCAAACCACTTCATACATAACATTTCAACCCATTTAAGCATACTTTAAAGGGACCTAAACACCACCTAAACACACATAAAAATGCCATTTCAAGATCCTAATTCAATTAACCAATATGCCATTCAAAGGCACCACAATTAACATCCAAACATAACATGTCAAAACAAATCAACAATTCCTTATTTCAAGCATCATAACCTAGTTCAATTAGTTACCAAAACATACCACAAAGTGTCCATTATCAAACCTTTCCAAACATACCATAAAGAGCTTTGCAAACATGCATAATAAGGTAACCAAAATGGCATATTTTGACAAAGCATCAAATGGTACCAAACCAACATAACTTTCAAAACTTATTCATACCAAACAATTAACTCATTCATCAAAATACCAATACACACACCTTATACATGCCATTATAAACCTTGGCCAAAATGTTCAAAAGCTACCGAATTAACTGCTGGATAGTGTGATAAATCTCCGATACGCTTTCAACCAAATCGAGCTTCCGATAATCTATAAAACAAAGGAAAACAACTACGTAAGCAATGAATTCTTAGTAAGCTCATATAAACTAAAACATAACTTACCATTTCATTTGCATAATATAAAGCCTTAAGTATAAAATCAACCAAAACCATAAGATTGGCATAAGCCTATACAACATCATCAAAATCACAAGTTAGTACTCTTGTACATGGTTCAAATGAATTCATCCAATAACAAGTAGATTTGCACATATAATCTCATCATTTAGTTCATAATTCCTTTTCATAAGTTCATGATACATTCCATTTGAACACTTACCATTTCATTCCTTTTCATACCCGTTGAACCATCTAGAATTTCCTGGGATACTCGGGAAAGCTCATATGAAGTGTGCCTTTAGATATAACCGTAACCATCTGACATTCAGTTGCATCTCCACAATGTACCAGGCCTACACCCATGGTGACTTTCCCATAGTGGGTTTCATAGTTATGGTTTACTTTGGTTATTTGGGTCTCATGTATTGCATAAAGTTTTTATGTTTGGTGCTGCAGTTTCTACCAGTTATTTCCTCTTCTTCTTATACTTGGTCCATAATTGCGATCCCCATCAATCTACTAACTCTTACTGTACACTTAGAATCAAAGTGGTCGGAGTTTCTACACCAAGTAGTAAAGTGATCATTAATGGCAACAAACTTATAAGGGATGTTGTGCCAGGTCCAGAAAATGTTTAATTCCCGGAAGATCTCTATCAATTTTATTTTATTCTTTATTCATACGCATAGCTTGGGAAAGCCATATCTATCAATTTAATGAGGAAAGCAAGTAAAACCGGAACTTGAGAGCTTGTAATTTTAAATTTGTTCAAGGCATATGATAGTTAATGACAATTTGAATATGAATATAAGTAGCAAACTCAAGAGTTGAAGACCAAACCAGCAGAGGTGGGGTGAAATATCCACTTATTATCTCCATCAGAACCCAACAATGGAATGCAAAGAAAAGGTGTACTCTATTATGGCAAGCACAGTTTGTAACAGCAAAAATTCCATTAATTGGGTACCTGATAAAGCGTCGGTGATTATCATAAACAGTTGATTTAGCAGAGGAGGTGTGTTTCATAGAAACTCTGCTACATCACTTTAAAACTTCATCACCAATGCAAATAGGGAATAGAAACATGTTTTAAAAGCTAAAGGAAACAAAAAGTGGAGATGCGAGGTATCAATCCCCGTACCTCTCGCATGCTAAGCAAGTGCTCTACCATCTGAGCTACATCCCCCTTCTTTGTACCCTTTTCACTTTTATAGTTCATTACTCAGAAAAGAAATTGCCTTAAGTTTTTTTCTTTTTGGTGCAAGTTTATAGAAATCTCTTTCTTCCCTGCAAATTCTAAAATTTCCTTAATTTGTTACATTATATTATTTTTACCTAATCTTCGAGTTGGGTTCATTATTTATTTTTTGTTAAATTATAGAATAAAAATTAAAAGGTTACAATAAGCTCAAAGTTCTTATACTTTTCACAAATTGTTAAATTTAATCTCCATACTTTTATTTTCAAGAGTTTAGATCCTTTACTCTTTGAATTAAAAATTTAGGTTCCTTTGTTATCACCGTTATAGTTTTTCCATTAAATTTGCTGGTGTGACATTTTAAAATTTAAAAAAAGTACTCACTTGATATCCATGTAACAAAAAGTGGACATTGTAATGGGCCTAAATTTAATAGAGAATTTTAATGGTGTTAAAATTTCTTAAAATTCACATAAATATTTTACTCAAAATAAAATATTTAGACTAACTAATGACATTATAAGACTTGAGGTAGCAAATTATGTCAAAATTAAAGTATAGTGATAAAATTTTAAATTTGAGCGAAATATAGAGTTAAAAATGGAATTTAACCTTTCTTATATAATCTTACAAAAGTAGAGGATTAAAATTGAAATTTAACCATCATCTTCTCATGTAGAGAAAAAAGGACAAATATCATGAAAGGAAGGCACAAAAATTCATTTTAAGAAATTTCTATAAAATAGTGTAGATTCTAGGGTAAACTAGATAAGTAGTATTTCAAAAAATTCATTTTAAGCATAAAAAGTTAACAAAATGGGCACTCATATTATGAAGTTTGTTCATTTTGATTGCTCTTGTTAAAATTGCAAACGGAAATCCTACCTGCCATTCCAGTTAATTATTGTTATTTTCTAGTTGGATATTAATATTCACCTCATTCATTCAAATAACTTACTCCTTGAAGTGTATAAAGGTAAAATAAAATAATAATAAAAAATGAAAAAAGTGTTAATTGCAATGGATAGACATGTAGAACATAGAAAGCAGAGTTGTGTGTTATTTTTGTTCTAGATGAGGCGACGTTGGAGGAATTGCTAGGTTGAAAGTAAAGGAAAATAAATTATTTGAATGTAAATAATGAGGTAAATATTAATATCCAAGTGGAAAACAAAAAAAAAATTAATTGAAATGGCATGTAAGATTTTTGTTTGCAATTTTAACAGGGATGATCAAAATGAACAAACTTTGTAACATGGGTGCTCATTTTGCGAGAATTAACGCCATGATTAGTTGTCTTTAATTGTTCACATTCAAAATTGACAGGGATTAAGGTTTTTTAGAGGGACCAATTTGCTTAATATCAAAATTAAGAGGGACCAAAAAGATCTTTTTACCAAGAATTTTTTTATAAAAAATAGATATATTTATGGAACCGATTGATATACTTGTCTGAACAAAAGGGTTGAACTAATTGAATTAGAAATTATGTTCATTCAATAATAATAGTTCCTTTTCTTTTTATTTTTTCTTTAAATTTGTTAAATAAAAGTGGAAATCTTTGCAAACGCACTCTGCGAAAGACGAATTTGTTTTGAGGCAATTTCTTCATTTGCTATATATAATTCATCCATATGAAATATGATGTATATGTTTTTGTATGATTGATGAAGGAGAAGATGACAATGAATTTAATTTGTTTAATTGGTCTATATAAAATCTGATGTATATATTGCTTCCTACTGGTTTATCTGCTGAACTTCTTTTGGTCTTTTGGTAACTGGATTTAGTGAAGAGAATAGTTATCTATGGATTTAGTAGTTGCAAGTTGTTAGAGTATTCAAGTTTTGTTGAAACAAATAAAAAAGCGAAAGAGATATCTTAGGAAGATGGTTACCTCCTAAGTAATTTGGATTTTCTTTTTAATGCAAATTTAATTACATGAACTAATTCAATTAAAGTGGGCTTTTTTTTATAATTTAAATGAAAGAATGTTTTTCTAAAGAATGTTACACTTATAATTCTGATATGCACATGAAAATTCAATGTTTTACACCAAGACCAAAACCAATGTTTGTATCATTCCCTGCCCTTCCTTCCCTTGTTTTTTTGTTTTCCTTTAAATGTTGTATTGGATCATAAACACTTGCAATGGATTATTTCAGGGACAATGAATCAAAGCAGACAAATTCCCATGAAGAAGGTAATAGCATTGAACCCTCTCATGATCTAAGCCTTAACTCGAATGGTCCAGAGAGTTTAATAGCAAATAATGATGGGTCGTCCCCAAGTTTAGCCTCACACCAAGAAGAACTTGTGAGTAAGGTTGCAGTTTCAGACTGTATTAGCTTTTTTGTAGCACAACATCAATATCAATGTCCATCTTCTTGGTAGATATTTGAATGTAAAATAATGAGGTAGATATTAATATTCAAGGTGGAAAATAAAAAAAATGTTGGAATGCCATGTAAGATTTTTGTTTGTAATTTTAACCTGAATGATCAAAATGATCAAACTTTATAACATGGGTGCTCATTTTGCAAGCATTAACACCATGATTAATTGTCCTTAATTGCTCACTTTCGAAATTGACAGGGATTAAAGTTTTTGAGAGTGACTAATTTGCTTAATATCAAAATTGAGAGGGACCAGAGAGGTCTTCTTAAGTTTTTTTAATAAAAATATATAAATTTATAATTTAATTTTTTTTAAAAATCCTCACTCCGTAAATATTTAAGAATAAGATTAATAAAATAGGCAAGCCATATTGGAGATGTTAGTGGATTTTACCTGTTGTTGGGTGGGTTGAAATAATAAGATAAGGATTGAGCTTTTTCTTATATAAAGAAAAGAAAACTGAATTGTAGTTGTAGGTAGGAAGGAATGTTGAGGGATGGTTACTTTGGAGTTTGTGTGTGCAATATTATTTCAAAATGGGCTCTGATGGGAGATAGCTTCAACTAAAAAAAATGCTCCATCTCCTATTGTCTCACTGACTGATTGACTCCATCAATCGAAATAAAGGGTGATTAAAGGGTATTGCATTGCATGCAATAACATAAATGGAGGAGGATTTAGGGCCCGTAAGGTAGGTCAGTGGTTCCCTTTTCTTTTAATTTCAATTTCTATATGATAGTGTTGTTGTTTGGACTTTTCATTTTGGGACACCCTATAAAACATGTTGTCATGGTTTTGCCCATATCAACTATTAGATTAATGGAAAGTGGCTAATTTTGCGGCTTCTTTTGGTGGTATTTGAAGGCCTAATGGGTAACTAGATGCAACTGCGATAGATAGACACTACTATGGGGTGCTCAACTACCATAATTACTTAAGGTTATCTCTGCCATTTTTTAAGTTCTTAATTATTCTTTGAACAATAGTTGTTTTGAACAACAATTATTCTAAACAATAGTTGTCGCTCCGGAAGAGATATGATTGGTAATAAAATTTATGAAATATAATTTTTTTTATTTCAAGAAAAAGGTAAAATGTTCGTAATCAAATTTGAGTATCTATATTTTTCCTCCTACATGAGAATTCTTAGTTAAAGAAAATTTCATGCAAGAGAATTATATTTTTTCCAAAAGAATATAATTTTCCATGTCCTTTATATTTTGACCGAAATTATTATTAAATTAAATTAAATTAAATGAAAATTTCTTGGTCCCAACAACATTTAGGACCAATTTACAAGGAATAGATAATTCCTCAAATATAGCTCAACCTCTCTATGCCAGACAGGAAGAGAGTCCCCAAAATTCACCTAACATGTCACCAACTTATTCATCAATGACTAATAATGCAAGACAAAGAGAAAATTCAAAAATATTTGTTTTAGAAAAATTGTTTGAAATAAATAAAGAATGATGTAAAAAGCACTTCTATTCCAAACAAAAATAAGCAAAAAAGAGAAGATTACTTTAAAAATTATAATGATAAAAAAGAAAGCATTCTTCAAGAATATTATGGATTTATGAATACTCATAAAGTCCATATAAAATTCTTTGAATGGTTTGAAGAATATTATTTAGGATCTGTTAATACAATAAGACATAATACTAGATGGCAGACTAATAAAGGAGAAGTTGAATCTCGACATCCCCCTTTAATGGAGGTTCAATATCTTCATAAGAATACTGGAATAAAAGCAAACCCTTTAAGAATGAGAGCTCCTGATGCAGGAGAACAAATCTCATCAAAAGATATCAAAATGATAGTAGAACAAAACAATTATACAAATATTAACCTTCATACAATAGGAAAACAATTAGATTATATTGAGAATCTGGTAGAATGTCAACCAATCAAGAAAGAACCAGTAAAAGAGATAATCGAAAAAAGTTCCAAAGAACCAATATTCACACCTTATGAGATTCCAAAAGCTTTCCAAAAATCCCAAAATGATTTCCTAACAGAAATCCAAAATAGACTTAATGCTTTAGAAAATTACAAGTCTGAATTAATTGCCCCTGATACCCCAATACAAACCCAATATTCAGTAAATACATTACACTTTATTAGGAGAAAAAGTTAGGAATCAAATAAGAGAAAATTACAAAGGTATTATTCCGTATGAAAAGCTTACATATGGTGAACTAATTAGCTTCACCCAAAAAGAAGGATTACAAATTTGTCAAGATTTAAAATTACAAAAACAACTCAAGAAAGAAAGATATCAATGTAGAAAGGAATTAGGATCATTCTGCCACCAATTTGACATTGGTGGACAACCTAGTTCATTGATCATCGATAGTGGAAGTTGCACCAATGTGGTGAGTTCTTCCCTTGTTGAGAAACTTGGCCTACCTTGTGTGAAGCATCCAAGGCCATACCGCTTGCAATGGCTGAATGATAGTGGGGAGGTAAAAGTATCTAAACAATGCTTAGTTTCATTTTCCATTGGTAGATACTCTGATAAAGTTTTGTGTGATGTTGTTCCAATGCAAGCTGGACACATATTACTTGGACGGCCATGGCAGTTTGATCGACGAGTAAATCATGATGGTTTCCTTAACCAATATACCTTTATGTTCCTTGGAAAGAAGTTTACTTTGGCTCCACTTCCTCCTCAAGAAGTCTACAATGATCAACTCAAACTTGCTAGTGAGATGGGTAAGGGAAGTGAGGTAAAATCATTGAAAAGGCTGAGAGTAAAAAGACCCTTAGTGTTAAAAGCCAACTTAAAGGCCCAACATTGGTGAGTGATTGCACACACAAGTCACGAGATGAGAGAGTGAGCCTATTCGCTAGGTTTCGAGATATCAAATTTGCTCTTTGTACAAAACAAACATTTGTAATTATTAGGTTTAGGGATAACTTTGTTTTGACTAACCCTAATACACATTTGCCTAGTTGTTTTGTTGATCTTTTGTAGGATTTTGAGGATGTATTTCCTTCTGAAATGCCTAAGGGATTACCTCCTTTACGAGGGATTGAACATCAAATTGACTTTGTACCTGGTTCGAGTATTCCAAATAGACCAGTCTATCGAAGCAATCCTAAAGAAACTAAGGAGTTGCAAAGGCAAGTTGAAGATCTCTTAGAGAAAGGGTTGATTCGTGAGAGTCTAAGCCCTTGTGCGTTGATTGTCGTGCTGTCAACAAGATTACGGTAAAGTATCGATATCCAATTCCTCGATTAGATGATATGTTGGATAAGCTTAATGGTGCATGCATTTTCTATAAAATTGACTTAAAAAGTGGTTACCATCAAATAAGAATGAAACAAGGCGATGAATGGAAAACTGCTTTTAAGACTAAGTATGGCCTGTATGAGTGGTTAGTCATGCTATTTGACTTAACTAATGCTCCTAGCACATTCATGAGATTAATGAACCACATACTTAGACCTTTTTTAGGAAAATTTGTCGTTGTGTATTTTGATGACATACTGATTTATAGCAAAACTTTGAATGATCATGTTGGGCATGTTAAATTAGTATTGGATGTGTTAAGGCATGAACGACTCTTTGCTAATCTTGGAAAATGCACCTTTTGTATGGATAAGCTTATTTTTTTGGGTTTTGTGATAAGTTCTACAAGAATCCATGTGGATAAGGAGAAGATAAAGGCAATTAAAGAATGGCCTATCCCTAAAACTGTTTCTGAGGTAAGGTCTTTCCTTGGGTTAGCCGGTTTCTACCGCAGGTTTGTTCGTAACTTTTCCACAATTGCTTCGCCTTTGACTGCACTTATTAAAAAGGATGTATCTTTTCATTGGACAGATAAGCAAGAATTAGCATTTAATGAACTTAAAGATAAATTGTGTAATGCTCCTATTCTTGTTTTACCTAATTTTGAAAAAACCTTTGAGATTGAATGTGATGCTTCTGGTGTAGGTATAGGTGCCGTCCTCATGCAAGATAGTAAACCACTAGCCTACTTTAGTGAGAAACTTGGTGGAGCACATTTGAACTATTCGACCTATGATAAAGAGTTGTATGCATTGGTAAGGGCATTAGAAGTTTGGCAACATTACCTTTTACCAAAGGAGTTTGTGATTCACACTGACCATGAATCACTTAAGCACTTAAAGGGACAAGGTAAGTTGAACAAGTGACATGCGAGGTGGGTTGAATTCATTGAATCTTTTCCTTATGTTATAAGGTATAAGAAAGGTAAAGATAATATTGTGGCTGATGCTCTATCAAGGAGGTACATTTTACTTAGTACTTTGCATACTAAGTTATTAGGTTTTGAGCATCTCAAAGATTTATATGCCACTGATTCTGATTTTGCACGCATTTATGACGCATGTGAACATGGTGCATTTCACAAATTTTATAAGCATGATGGCTATCTTTTTCGAAATAATAGACTATGTTTACCAAAGTGTTCAATGCGAGAATTGTTGGTTCGAAAGGCTCATAGTGGTGGTCTTATGGGTCATTTTGGAGTTACTAAGACTTATGATGTTTTACATGAGCATTTTTATTGGCCTAACATGCGAAAACTTGTTGAGAATATTTGCTCTACTTGCATTACTTGTAAACAAGCTAAATCCACTGTGATGCCTCATGGTCTATATACTCCTCTTCCTGTTCCTAGTTCACCTTGGACTGACATTTCAATGGATTTTGTAAGAGGTTTACCAAGGAAAAAGCATGGACGAGATAACATCTTTGTGGTTGTGGATCGATTTTCTAAAATGGCTCATTTCATTCCTTGCCATAAGACTGATGATGCAACCCATGTTTCCGATCTATTTTTCCGTGAAGTTGTGAGATTACATGGAATCCCAAGGACTATCGTTTTCGATAGAGATGCAAAATTTCTTAGTCACTTTTGGAAGGTGTTATGGGGTAAGTTAGGTACTAAACTACTTTACTCTACTACATGCCACCCTCAAACTGATGGTCAAACCAAGGTGGTAAATCGAGTTTTGGGATCTTTGCTTAGAGCCATAATAGGTAAGAATGTTAAATCTTGGGAAGAATGGATACCCTATGTTGAGTTTGTTTATAATTGTTCTATTCATTCTTCCACAGGTTTTACTCCTTTTGAGATTGTATATGGCTTTAATCCACTTACTGTTTTAGATTTGCTTCCTTTACCTTTGAATGAGATTGCTAATTTAGATGGTGAAAGGAAAGCTGATTTAGTGAAAGAGATCCATGAGAAGACACGTAAAGCCATTGAGAAAATGAATGAGTCCAATGCACATCGAGCTAATAAAGGGCGAAAGCAAGTCTTGTTTGAACCTGGAGATTGGGTATGGGTGCATATGAGGAAGGAACGATTTCCTTCTAAGAGAAAGAATGATGCACGAGGAGATGGACCATTCCAAGTACTCGAGAAAATAAATGACAATGATTATCGCATTGATCTTCCTGGTGAGTATAGTGTTAGTGCTACTTTCAATGTTTCTGATCTTTCTCCTTTTGAATTTGATGTAGGTTCAGATTTGAGGACGAATCTTCTTGAAGAGGGGGAGAATGATACGAGCCAAGGAGGTGACACTCAAGGGGTTGTTTTTCCTAGTGGTCCAATCACTCGAAGCAAGGCACGACAATTAAAATCAAAGATGAATGTTTTTGCCCAAGACTTTGTTGCTACAAATTTAATTCATCATGTTCGTGACGTTAACAAATACGGGAATGCAATTCACTAGACCAATCTTGGAATAGTAAAAGCCCATAAATTGGTGGATTAATCTTTTATGTATCTTATTATTATTATTTACTTAATTCTCATTGGTTGGGACACATCACTTATGAGTTAAGTAGTTTTATTGGTTAGGTTATTATTTATTTATTTTCTTAGATAATTTTAAAGAGTTTTATTAGGGTTCAATTACTCTTATATTTTTCCTATAAATAGGCTTGCTTTCTACACATTGAGGGAGGTCGAATAAAAAGAGAGTATTTGTTTTCTTCCAAATTTGTGTGAGGCAAATTTTTGAGAGTAGAGTGATTCTTCTCTTTCTATTCAGTTTGGAGTTTGTTACTTTCGAGGGTATTTCGGAGTTACAAGTATTCAAATTTCTTTCCCGTTCATCGGTGTTTCTAGAGGTTCTTCTAAGGGTTTCGTAGGGAGCCGCTCAATCATTGGCCTTTTTTGTTACAAGTTAACCAAGGGTTCCATAGGGCAAATCTATCTTTTTTTTTCTTTATTATTATTATTATTATTATTTAACTAATTTTATTTATTCTCGTTTTATTTCTAATTTGTGTTTCTCTTGTGTCTAGATCCGGGTTTCCGCATCACCTATTATGATAGATGTAATATCCAATTTTCGCCCAGCCCATTAAGGCCAAATAAAACCAAATAAGTGTCCAATCCATTTACAAACTGTTAATCCATTGATAACCCAACTAAACCTAAAACCCAAAACGGCCCAAATTACATCAGCCCAGTAATACCAAACCTAAGCTAATGACCCAAAACCCAAATAACCCTAACCCAACACCAAACTGCCAAAACCCTAGCAGCATGCAACCTCCAGCGCCGCAGCCAAGATCCACACGACCCGCATCTCCGATCTTCACCTGCATAGCAAGAAGCAGCAAAAAAGGAAAGAAATCAAAGATTTCGAATCAGAAGCGATTTGTTTCTTTATTTTTATTTTATTATGGCTATATAAAAGCCATTGATACACTGTAATAAAGGCCGAATTCAGAAACCAATAAAAAAACAAATACTTTTACAGCAAAAAGAGCAGAATATCAAAGAGCAAAGATCAATCAAGATGAAAAGGTTTTTTTTCGTTTTGTTATTTTCTTTCTTTTATTTTTTTGTTATTAAAATAAAATAAAACAAAATAAAAGGTAAAAAAACTTATCTTTATTTGCTTCTGAAACGCTGTTGAGGCGGCCGAGGCTCGTCTCCGAGGATAGACGACCAGATACCGAAGAGTTTCTCGAAGTTTGGGGCTTTTCCGGTCATATTTCAAAAGATTTGAACCCATATTTGGGGTTTAAAGGGATAGAAGGGCCAAGAAGGGAATTTTCCCCTTTTCTGACCACCGCATATGGCGGTGCTGGTGCTGGAGATCGGCAGCCGGCGCGGTGGCCGGTGACCGGCCAATGACTAGGCCTTAGGCCGGTGCCCAGAAGAGAGGGGAGAGGTTGAAAGCTTTTTTTAGGTTTTTTTTAAAAGAAACGGGAAAATGAAATTTTTTGAAGGTTGTTTGGCTTAAATAGCCTAGTGAAACGGCGCCGTTTCACTTGGCCTCCCCAGGTGCCAAAACAGCGTCGTTTTGGGGAGACCGACCCGACTCCAACTCGACCCGGCCTAGGATCCGCGTGTTTTTGAGCGGAGGGGTAAATTGCGCTTTTAGCCACTCCGCCTTTTAATATTTTTACAATTAAGTTTTTTATTTTTAAATTTTACCCTTTTATTTATCTTAAAATTCAATTTGATCCAGATTGAACAACGCCGTTTTAGAGGAGAAGAGAAAATTTCCCTTCCAGCCCCTCTATGTAATTCGTGCGTTCAATTTAGTTCTTTAAACTTCATTTATTTACCGATTTTTCCCTTGATTTCCATTTCGAGTTTAATTTAGTCCTTTTTTTAATTAATTAATTCTAATAATGTAATCACTATTTTTTATTTTTGTAACTTTTACATGTAATTATTTCTTTTTAAAATCTATATTTATATATATATATGTATATTTATTTTTATGTACATATTTTTTCAAACTAATATTTTTTCTTATATATATATATATATATATATATAGATATTTATTTTCGATAATGTATTAATTTATTTTTAAATCTCTCTCTATATATATATATTTTAAAAACAAATTATTCTTTTATATTTATAAACACGTATATATCCATGTTTTTTTTATTTTCGAAAATGCTTAAATACCTACTTATTTTAATATATATTATAATTTATATGTATATATATTTTTCATACTTTTCTTTATTTTCACAAATGCATTATGTATTTTGTTTATATAAATTTTATAATCTGAATTTTATATATAAATTCATATGTATTCTTCATAGTTTTAATGTATATGTCATGTACCTTTTATTTTTATATTTTTTGTTTATTTTTTATTTGTTTACTTATTTGTGTTTTCATTTATATTATTTTTTATCTTGCTCGTTTATTTAATACTTTGCATGTCATTGACTCTTTTTTTTCCTTATGTATATTTGTTTCGTTTATTTATTTGTTTATATTATTTCTATGCCATTATTGTATTTATTATTGTTGTATTAGTTATTGTGACATTTATACATACAACATAACATTACATCATCTTTTTACTCGATTTTAAAAATATAACTTTTCAAAATAGGGATAATACTTGTATTTAGGATTTTCAAGAAAATTGAGCCCTAACGTATTGGCTTCCGATTTTTTTTGTAAAATCTAACAATCGAGGATTGCTCTTTAATCAAAAAAAATAAAATTTACCATCGGGAATTCAATATGTTGTGTCCTAACGTATTGGATGTGACACGTTGATTTCTCGAGATAGAGATTTTTTTTAAAAAAATAAAGGAAATATTGAATGTTTGGAATTTTAAGAAATCGTGCCCTAACGTATTGGGCTGCAATTTCTTCATAAATTTTAGATATTTTCTTAAATTTTATTACACGAGTTTTTGGCTAACTCATCATGAAGAGAATAAAATGTTGTGCCCTAACGCATTGGGTGTGATATTTTTCCTTTTTGAAAATGAGAAGGTCTTAATAAATAATTTAATTTAATTAAGGATCACATTTTTTTTAACTCTCGACTTCAAAACATTAATTAATCAATTTGGTATCAATTTTTGGGCGTTACGAAGGTGCTAATCCTTCCTCGTACGTAACTGACTCCCGAATCCGTTTTTCTAAAACTCGTAGACCAAAGCTATTTTTCAGGTGATCCAATCACACCTTAATAAAAGATTGGTGGCGACTCCCAATTTTTGTTTTTTAAAAATCGACAACTGATTTTTGTTTTGTTTTCAAAAATAAAATTGGTTTCGAAAGCTTGGCGACTCCGCTGGGGAACATTTTTTTTCCAAAAAAAAAGAAAGTCGAGCCACAAAGTTGATTGTTTTTGTCTTATGGTCGAGAAAGTATTTTTTAAAAAATTCATGATATCTTTTTGCATTCATGTATTTAAGTATCGTTTGCATTACGCATTACATGAGTTGAATGATTTTACCCTTTTAAGTGGGAGCGAGAAACTAGTCCTTCGTGAGGTTTTCACCTCCGTGCAGGGTAGTAGACCGCTTCGGGATACATCCGTGCCTATGTCTTCGTGAGATTTTCATCTCCGTGCAGCCATAGGGAAATGTATTCCCCTGAACTGAACTTGATCTATATGAGCCTATAATGGGTGATGATCAAGGAATTTGCTAGTTCGAGTACCTTTACCCTAGAAGTCGAACTTCATATAATGAAACTTAGAAATCCACCCTAGGTAGAACTGTACTGAACCCTAGTAGATATCCGATTAGGTGTTTTACTATTATATTTTATGTTGTTATATGACACTGACTTTTTGTGTTTTATTTTGATTGCATGACATGGCATTTCATTTCATCATAAAAGGCGTCAGTTCATATTCAGTTGCTAGATAGAAAGCTTATCATGGAAAAAGGATTTCTTGATAAAGTAGAGGATAATGCAGCTATTCGAACTCGGTCTGAAACAACACATCAAGGAAAGGGTGATAGTTTGGCTGACGGGCATGTATCGGAATTATGGGACTTTACGCGCATCAGTGTAACTCAAAACAATTTGCAAGAATTGAAGGAAGTTTGGGGTCAGTGGAGTGAGGAGGTTAGACAGCTATTTTATAATAATTATGGGGATCTGCTTTATTTTCTTATGTAAAGGTAGACAAGCATTGTTTCAAGCTCTCGCCCAGTTCTGGAATCCTGCTTACAGTTGCTTTACATTTGGGAAGGTCGATTTGGTGCCTACGATAGAGGAATATATGGCTTTACTCCGATGTTCAAAGTTTCAAGTGGACAGGGTCTACTCAAGAGCGGTAAATGTGCCAACCTTTTCAAAGAAGCTGATGAGTATAACAGGAATGAGTGAGCAGTGGGTTGCTGCACGGATTGAGGAAAAGGGGGATAGTAAATGCGTTCCTTGGAGAAGTTTGAAAGATGCAATTCTAACATACCCAGACGTGAGAAAGAGGTTAGATGTCTTTGCTTTAAGTATATACGGTTTGGTTGTCTTCCCCGAAGCCTTGGGGTATGTGGATGAAGCAGTCACCGATTTATTCGACCGACTTGATAAGAAGGTTATGCCGAATTCTACGATTTTGGCAGAAACCTTTAGGTCATTGAGTGCATGCCGAAAAACGGGTGAGGGTAGATTTATTGGATGTGCACAGCTTCTACTCGCATGGTTTCACAGTTACTTTTGGAAGGTGGATAAGGTTTCGTATCGGGTTTTCTCTTAAAGTTATTCACCACTAAAGGAAATAGCAGCTACGTCCAGGAGAGATGACATTTCAGAAAAGAAATGGATGGTCATTCTTCAGAATCTTCAGGAGGAGAACGTTGAGTGGAGAGCCCCTTGGTTGTTACCAGATGAGATCTTGTATAGGTGCGGTAATTTCGATTGGGTTCCACTGCTTGGAGTTTGGGGAGCTATTGGATATGCCCCATTATTGGTGCTAAGGCAATATAGGTTAAGGCAATTTATACCTGTGACCCAAGGGATAGCTGATTGTGAATTTTCGTACAGAGATAATGGTTATAGAAAGAAAATTCAAGAGATGTCTACTGCGTGGAAACAGACTCACCGAATAAAGGGGTTAGCTGTGGGTCCGATGACAACTCCTAAGTATAATGGATGGTGGAGCAGGAGAATCAACGACAATATATGCAAGGTAAGTCAAGAAAGTCGCCAGTCAATAGAAGAGCATTTGCGAGTCATCCCTTCTAAGTTGAAAATCATAAGACAAGATTTTGAGAGAAAAAATGCAGATTTAGAAAAGAAGATAAAGCAAATGGAGGAAGAAAAGACGAAATTGAGATTGGATATAGACGTTCAGAAGTTTGAAACTGAGAAATTAAAGAAGTAGAAAAACAAGGCTGAGGAGGAGCTGGGTAGTTTGAAGACGGATTATAAAAAGTTGCGTCTGTCAATGAGAACTGTCGGGCTGGGAAAAACTTCAGAACTGTGGCGAGCAGAAATTCGAGAAGAAAAGGACAAAGCTGATAGATGGGAACAAAAATTCCAAGAGATGCAGAGGGGAAACGAGGCTTTAGAAAAGAGTTTGTCAGAAAGGCAAAAGGAAAAAGGCGAGTTAAAGGATAGGGTGATCGTGTTGGAAGGATATCTTCGTTAGTATCGAAATCGAAATCTCAGGATAGAGTTGAAAGCAAGCTTGAGCAAGATTGAAGAAATGAAGAAAAGAATCGAAGAGCTAGAAACGGCGCTGCAAAATTGTGAGATCCAGATCAAGTACTTGAAAGCAAATGAAAGTCGTAATAATGAACAGCTCCACTACTTTCAGAGTTAAGTTAGGAGCAGAGATCATCTTATGGAGGAAGCTGTGGTCCAGATTCGAGAAGTAGCTGATCATATACAGACTTTGGCAGTACAGACTGACATTCTGAGTGTGAAGTATGAAGTATGAATTAGAATCGGATCAGGGGCAAGAATTAGTTTTGTTACTTAGAAAGATTAGAGTTCTGGGTACTAGGGCAAAGTCTTATTTGTAATGCATTTTATGTAAAGGAATTTAATTTCTAGTAAAATTTTCTTAAATGGAATTGAATCAAAATTGACGTCTTTTTGCATTCATTTCATGCATTGCATTGCTTAATATGCATTAAAAATTTATCAAAAGATTCTAATTAATTTAAATCACTCCTCAATTAATTTGGAAACCAATCAACCTACCAAACACCGCTACGGTATTCGTTCGAAAACTAAAGACATGGATCAAAAGCTAGAACAGTTCCAGAAGGAAATGCAAGATCAGCTTCAACAACAAATGAATGAGCAGCTTGAGAAGGTTCAACAAAAAATGATGGATAAAATGATAGAATCTCAGGGGAGTATGATGGCTAAGTTGACTCAGTTGTTGACTGGAGGAGTTGATAAAGGGAAGGACTCTGTACTCAATATTGAAGAAGGAGATAGTGAGGGACCTGTTTATCCCACAGACCTTACCCCTCAGCAAATGGAGGTATATCCGCACAAATCCTCCATCACCATCAAGCCTCAGCAGTCTCAGGACGGTGCTGTAACACCAATGAACTTTCAAGCTAGATCAGGCTCTAACCTCGGAGACAGCCTTGCTAATCCCGCTATCGCTGACTTCGACGAAACAATTGAGAAAATGAAGGATGAATTGCCAAAACAGCTTGAAGAAAAGTATAAATGGTTGGAGGAAAAACTTAGAGTGATAGAAAGTACTGAGAGTTACCATGGAATTGACGCTAGAGAATTAAGCTTGGTTTCGGGTTTAGTACTCCCTCACAAATTCAAAATGTCAAAGTTTGAGAAGTACAACGGAACTAGTAGCCCCGAAGCCCATATTACTATGTTCTGCAGAAGGATAATTGGGTATGTTAATAACGACCAGTTGCTAATACATTGCTTCTAGGAGAGCCTGCATCCAAGTGGTACAATCAATTGAGCCGTACCCAGATTAATTCATAGAGAGATCTAGCACATGCATTCATAAATCAGTATAATCACGTAACTGACATGGTACCTAATAGAATCACTCTACAGAACATGGAAAAGAAGTCTGGTGAAAGTTTTAGGCAATACACACAAAGATGGAGGGAGGTTGCCGTCCAAGTTCAGCCATCTCTTCTAGAAAGAGAGATGACGATGCTTTTCGTTAACACATTGAAGGCCCCATTTATTACACATATGTTAGGAAGTGCTACTAAAAGCTTTTCCGACATAATTATGAATGGTGAAATGATAGAAAATGCTATCAAAAGCGAGAAAATAGATGCTAGAGAAAGTAACAGAAGGTCGGCCTCGAAGAAGAAAGAGAATGAGGTCAACAACACAAGCTCATATTCAAAGACAATTACGGTGAATCAACTTGGAAAAATGGCTGTTAACCAGCAAGGATCATCAAAACAGGGATCTGACACAAGACAAAATTTGGAAAAGCTTCAATTTATGCCAATTCCAATGTCGTATAAGGAGCTATATCAGAATCTATTCAATGCACACGTGGTTTCCCCTTACCACTTGAAACCTCTGCAGCCTCCATACCCCAAGTGGTACGATGCAAACGCACAATGCGACTATCACGCGGGAATTGTGGAGTATTCTATAGAACATTGTACGGCGTTCAAGAAGCTGGTAGAAAGACTCATAAGCATGAGCGTTGTTAAATTGGATGATTCGCCCAGTACAGAGAATCTGTTACCTAATCATAATGAAAATAGAGTGAACATGATAGGAGGGAACACGGGTAGAAAAATCAAGGAAAATATTACAGAAGTGAAGATTCCTTTGAGATGGATCTGGAAGAAGATGATAGAAAGAGGGTTGTTTGTTTTGGATTCAGAGAGAAGCTTTGAAATGGTGGAAAACTACTGTGAGTTCCATCATGAGGAAAGACATGAAATTCAAGAATGCATAGAATTCAGAGCCTTGGTTCAAGGCCTGATGGATAACAAGGAAATAGAGTTTTATGAAGAAGTTAAGGAGGAGGAGAGTATCTGCACATCTGAATCCACGAAGGTTCCAAGAGTAGCGCAGCCTATGGTCATCATTTCGCGACCAAAGAATGATGATGTGAGAATGCCAGTAATGCCAAGAATCATAATAAAGAAACCTGCAGCCTTTTCTTGCCAAGATAGTAGGAAGGTTCCGTGGAACTATGAGTGCAATACAACTGTCCCTGGAAAGGAAACTACAAAGGACCAGGGTGTGAGTGCCAATCTAGAACCTGTGAAAAGGGCCGTAATAGTAGAACAAAAAGGGAAAATAGTCGAGCCTGTGCTATCTATCAATAAGCCGGTGAAGGAGGAAGAAGCTGTGGAATTCCTCAAATTTTTGAAGCTTAGTAAGTATAATGTCGTCGAGCAGTTGCATAAACAACTGGCTCGTATATCTGTACTAGCCTTACTCTTGAACTCAGAAGTACATCGAAATGCATTGATGAAGATGCTAAACGAGACCTATGTGGCCAATGATATTTCTGTCAGCAAATTAGATCGGTTGGTCAATAATATCAGTGCTGATAATTTCATATTCTTTAATGATGATGAAATACCTCCTGGGGTATAGGATCTACTAAGGCTTTGCATATCACTACACGATGCAAGGGGCATATTTTTCCAATAGTGTTGATTGACAATAGATCAGCTTTGAACGTGTTGCCATTATTCACACTTAACAGGCTTCCCATAGACAGTTCGCACATGAAAACATGCCAAAATATAGTGAGGGCGTTTGACGGTACAGAAAGAAAGGTCATGGGAAGAATTGAGATACCCCTACTGATTGACCCAACAGTTTATGAGGTAGATTTTATTGTGATGGATATCAAACCTTCCTACAATTATTTATTAGGAAGACCATGTATACATTCGGCGGAGGCAGTACCGTCATCATTACATCAGAAGCTAAAGTTAGTGTCAGAAGGTCGGCTAGTGACAATAAACGCCGAAGAGGATATTATAGCAGCTGTATCCGATGAGATGCCGTACGTAGAGACTAATGACGAGTCAATGGAATGCTCATTTCGATCTTTGGAGTTTGTAAATGCAACATTTGTTCATGAATGGAGCAAAATTTTGGTGCCTAAATTATCCAAAACTACAGAGATGGGTTTGCAGTTGTTGGTAGGAAAAAAAGTTTTACCCGAAAAAGGGCTAGGGAGACATCTTCAAGGGAGGACTGAGGTTCCAGTGCTAAAAGAAAAGTAAGATCACTTTGGCTTAGGATACAAGCCAGACAGATGACAGAGAAAGAATGAGTTAGAAAAAAGGCAGAAAAGTAGAAGGGCGCGTCTAAGTGGGGAGGAAACTAAATGGGAGCCAATAATAATTCCCCACGTATCCAAAACTTTCGTATCTGGAGGGGTTATTCATTCTGAGAGAAAGATACCGGTTGAGGAAAGCATCGAAGAGACGTTGGGAAACATGCATATCAACGCCATAAGTGATGACGCAAATAAAGAAGGAAGTTTATTAGATATTCATCCTTATGAGCCTGGGAGTGTTCTAGACAATTGGACTGCGGAAGAAATACCTAAAGTCTTTAGAACTGTCTCAGAGTAATATTCAGAACAAACTTGTTGTTTTAGCCTAGAAATAATAAGAACTCTTTTGTAAAAAAGGCTTATGTTTAAATATCATTATTTCAATAAAATACATCTTTTCAATTCTTTCGAGTAAATATTCTTTTATTCTTTCCATACAAGTAAATACATTCTTTCATTTATAATCATATTGAACAATTAATTGTACATAAATTCATACATTCTTTTGTAACCATAGTAGATCCCTGTATATCAACGACGTGAATGACGCCGCTACGAACTCGGAGTGTCCTTTTGAACGAAACATGTGTTTAGAGGGATCACACGACTTTGAAGGTGATGAAGATTGTGATTTATCTTTGGACTTGTTGAGGATGGTAGAACAAGAAGAAAAACAAATCCTACCTCACAAAGAATTAGTAGAAATTGTGAGCTTGGAAGAAGGAAAATAGGTGAAAACTGGAACTGAGATTGCCGTAAAGATAAGACGAGACTTCATTGAATTACTCCAAGAATTCAAAGATGTTTTTGCATGGTCATACCAGGATATGCCCGGATTGAGTACTGACATTGTAGTACATCGCCTACCTATAAGAGAGGATTGTAAGCCAAATCAGCAGAAACTAAGAAGAATGAGGCCTGATATTGTGCTTAAAATAAAAGAGGAAGTCAAGAAACAGTTTGATGTGGGGTTTTTACAGGAGGTCAAATATTCTGAATGGGTAGCCAACATCGTTCCAGTTCCTAAAAAAGATGGAAAAGTGCGAATGTGCGTGGATTACGGATATTTGAACAAAGCGAGCCCAAAAGACAATTTCCCATTACCGCATATCGATACTTTGGTTGACAATATGGCGGGATATTCATTGTTTTCCTTCATGGATGGTTTCTCAGGGTACAATCAGATAAAGATTCACCCTGAAGATATGGGAAAGACTACATTCATTACTTTGTGGGGAACATTTTGCTACAAAGTAATGCCATTCGGACTAAAGAATGCGGCAGCAACATATCAGAGAGCCATGGTAGCCTTGTTCCACGACATGATGCATAAAAAGGTTGAGGCTTATGTTGATGATATGATTGCCAAATCCAGAACAGAGGATAAACATGTGCAGGTCCTAAGAAAATTGTTCTTAAGACTAAGAAAGTTTCAGCTCAAACTCAATCCAACAAAATGTACTTTTAGAGCCAGGTCAGGAAAGCTGTTGGGCTTCGTAGTCAGTGTGAAAGGAATCGAGATTGACCCAGACAAGGTTAAGGCAATACGGGATTTACTGCCACCACATACTCAGAAAGAAGTTCGAGGTTTCTTAGGAAGACTGAATTATATTGCTCGGTTCATTTCATAGTTGACCGAGAAATGTGACCCCATATTTCGTCTTTTGAAAAAACATAATCCAGGGGTTTGGAATGAAGAATTCCAGAAAGCTTTTGAGAAGATAAAGCAATACTTATCCAATACTCCGGTGCTGTCACCACCTAGCCCAAATAGACCCTTGATTTTGTATTTAACGATGTTCGACAATTCCATGGGATGTGTGTTAGGTCAACATGATGCGACTGGAAAGAAGGAAAAGGCGATATACTATCTCAGTAAGAAGTTCACTGATTGTGAAATGAGATATTCGCCTATCGAAAAATTATGTTGCGCCTTGATTTGGACGACCAAGAGGTGGAGGCAATACTTACTCTATCATATGACTTGGCTAATTTCAAAATTAGACCCTTTAAAGTATATGATGGAGTCAACGGCATTGAATGGGGGAATGGCTAGATGGCAAATCTTGCTCTCTGAGTTCGATATAGTATATGTAAGTCAGAAGGCCATCAAGGGGAGTGCGATAGCAGATTTCTTGGCTAGCAGAGCTTTAGAAGATTATGAGCTCTGGACTTTGATTTCTCGAATGAAGATTTGATGTATGTGGCAAATGCTGAAGACAATCCCCAAGAAAATTATTCTTGGAGATTAAATTTTGACCGAGCATCGAATGCGTTAGGCAATGGGATTGGGGCAATCTTGGTATCTCCAAATGCTGAGTACGAAGCTTGCATCATGGGTATCCGGGTAGCCATAGAGTGAAAAATTAAAACACTAGAAGTATACGGAGACTCAGCATTGGTAATATACCAACTAAGAGGGGAATGGGAGACAAAAGACCCTAAGTTGATCCGTTACCGGAGATTTGTTCTGGAATTGATCGAAGAATTTGACAACATTACATTCTGTTATCTCCCACGGGAAGAAAATCAGATGGCTGATGCTCTTCCACTTTAGCCTCCATGATTAAAGTGAACAGATTAGAGGACATGAAGCCCATTCAAATTAGTATTTATGAGATCCCGGCCCACTGCTACAGTATTAAAGAAGTGGAGAATGATGATCGTCCCTGGTACCAAGATATATTGCTATATGTGAAGAATCACAAATATCCTGATCAGGCAACGGAGAATGATAAGAGGACATTGAGGAGATTAGCTATTGACTATGTCCTAGATGGAGAGATTCTATACAAAAAGGGAAAGGATCGAGTACTGTTGAGATGCGTGAATGCTGTGGAGGCTAAGGAAATTTTAGAAGAAGTCCATGAGGGTATTTGTGGAACACACGCCAATGGATTCACCATGGCTAGACAGATAATGAGATTCGGATATTACTGGTCTGCCATGGAAGGAGATTGCATCAATTATGCCAAGAAGTGCCATAAATGCCAAATTTACGGAGATAAAATGCACGCGCCTCCCTCACCTCTTCATGTTATGACTTCTCCATGGCATTTCTCCATGTGAGGAATGGATGTCATTGGGCCAATATCGCCAAAAGCTTCTAACAGACATCGTTTCATTTTTGTGGTTATTGACTACTTCACTAAATGGGTAGAAGCAACCTCATATGCTAATGTCACGAAGTCAGCAGTCAGTAAGTTTTTGAATAACTGCACAATAGCGGAAGTCTGCAGTCAGTTCAACATTAGACATCATAATTCATCACCGTATCGCCCAAAAATGAATGGTGCAGTGGAGGCGGCCAACAAAAATATCAAGAAAATTGTGGCAAAAATGGCTGAAACTTACAAAGATTGGCATGAGAAGTTACCATTCGCTCTTCTTGCTTACCGAACATCTGTCAGGACTTCTACTGGGGCAACACATTTTTCTTTGGTTTATGGAATGGAGGCAATTTTACCCATTAAAGTTGAAATTCCTTCTCTCCGGGTATTGGCTGAGCTAAAGTTGGATGAGGCTGAATGATCCAATCTTGGTATGATCAGTTAAATCTGATAGAAGAAAAAGGACTAAAAGCTATTCGTCACGGTCAAATGTACTAGAAACGAATGATGAGAGCATATAACAAAAAGGTCTGTCCTAGAGAATTTCATGAAGGAAACTTGGTGCTGAAGAAAATCCTCCCTTTACAAAAGGATTTCAGAGGGAAACGGATGCCAAACTGGGAAGGACCTTATGTTGTAAAAAAGTCTTTTTCTAGAGGTGCTTTGATTTTGAGTGAAATGGATGGTAACAACTTACTGAATCCTGTAAATTCGGATTTAGTCAAGAAATATTTCACTTGAAGAAAAAGGAGGAGTCAAAGTGAAAACCCGCAAAGGGCGCTTTGATTCCAAAAAAAAAAGATAAGGAGAGGCCAAGGTGAAAACCCGGAAAGGGCACCTTGAGACCAAAGGGGACTTGAGTTGAAAACCCGAAAAGGACAGCTCAAACACTGTCAGATTGGGGCATGTGGTGATCCTGCTACACCTAAATCAACAAGAAAAGGATATACGACGTCTTGGGGTATCGACAAAGTACTGTAGATCCCCTAAACACATGTTAAATTCAAAATGGTTCTTAGTTTGCACGGAGAAGTTCAAGATGCGATATCCAATGCACCTAGTCTTCATATAACTTGTACCGAGTTTGTTTATTCTTGTAAATACTTCATTCTTTGCTATTCTTGAATAGTTTTTCTTTTCAAGACACTTGCTATCAATAAATTCATTTTCCATTATTCGAGTTATGACCTGAATTAATTCATCTCTTACTCAGTTTTTTTTATCTTTGTGAAAACATGTCGCATTAGAATAATGATTGATGAACTAATAAACTTTCACAAAAGGAGTTTTGCATATTACTCTGGGAATTTCTAAATAATTTAGTAACCTGAAACAGGACTATTGTTTAGAACGCACCAAGTTTAAAATTTTAAGAGCCTAAGAAGGAAAAAGTCTAAATTAAGACTGCTTTTACAGATTTGGTTGTCTAAATATCAAATGAGATGGCAAGAAGTCTTGATTGAGTAGGAAGAAGTCCCCTATGGAAAGAAAACTCTTTATTTGGGCATGAGCATTTGGTAGGACACCCTGGGAATGGTGTAAAGGAGTTTCATGATCTGCATCCTTGAATTACGATAGGAGAGGATTAAGAAGATTCAAATTTTCCAACCCTTGGGTCACAGTGGAAAAAAGATGGTACAAATTCTGCGTCCTAGTGGATTGAGCTTTGAAGTTCACAATGGGGGTCAATTTGATTAAGTGTTTCTTTGGAGATGTCAGCCAAGTAGAAGGCGTCAGTGATAAAACCTTAATAAACTTTAAGAAATGATAAATTGAATGATAAATCTCAAAAAATGACATTCTGCATTCATTCAAATGTCATTCATACATGTCTAGTTAGGAGCATTGAATTCATTTTGATCATAACATCCTAATCACTAAGCATAATTAAGTTCATAGAATAGATTAAAAGGTCATGTTCCCTAGAGAACAGATCGGTAGTCGATAATCCTATCTCCCTGAAGTTGCAATGGAGCGAATTAAAACCTTGGAATCTTATCTCTCTGAAGTTGCAGAGAGTAGATCGCATCTAGTCTTATCTCCCGAAAGTTGTAGTGGAGCAAACTAAGTAAGCAAGTCTTATCCTCCTGAAGTTGCAGTAAGGCAGACTGAAGATGGCAAGTCTTATCTTCCTGAAGTTGCATTGGAGCAGATTAAATCCGATAATCCTATCTCCTTAAAGTTGCAGTGGAGCGGATTAAAACCTTGGATCTTATCTCTCTGAAGTTGCAGAGAGCAGATTGCATCTAGTCTTATCTCCCGGAAGTTGCAGTGGAGCAGACAAAGTAAGCAAGTCTTATCCTCTTGAAGTTGCAATTAGGCAGACTAAAGATGGCAAATCTTATCTCCTTGAAGTTGCAGTAGAGCAGATTAAAACCGATAATCCTATCTCCCTGAGGTTGCAGTGGAGCGGATTAAAACCTTAGATCTTATCTCTCTGAAGTTGTAGAGAGCAGATCGCATCTAGTCTTATCTCCCTGAAGTTGCAGTGGAGCAGACTAAGTAAGCAAGTCTTATCCTCTTGAAGTTGCAGTGAGGCAGACTAAAGATGGCAAATCTTATCTCCCTGAAGTGGCAGTGGAGCAGATTAAAGCCGATAATCCTATCTCTCTAAGGTTGCAGTAGAGCGGATTAAAACCTTAGATCCTATCTCTCTGAAGTTGCAGAGAGCAGATCGCATCTAGTCTTATCTCCCTGAAGTTACAGTGGAGCAGACTAAGTAAGCAAAGCCTTATACCCCTGAAGATGCAGTAGGAAGGAATGAGGCTACTTTAAAAAGAGCACCAAGGTCCAGCACGACTGGGCAAAATTGGTTATTTTTAAAGTCTTTGATTAATTCTCGTTTCACGACAACGAGCAAAGAGGGGCAGCTGTAATACCCAATTTTCGCCCAGCCCATTAAGGCCAAATAAAACCAAATAAGTGTCCAGTTCATTTACAAACTGTTAATCCATTGATAACCCAACTAAACCTAAAACCCAAAACGGCCCAAATTACATCAGCCCAGTAGTACCAAACCTAAGCTAATGACCCAAAACCCAAATAACCCTAACCCAACACCAAACTGCCGAAACCCTAGCAGCATGCAACCTCCAGTGCCGTAGCCAAGATCCACACGACCCGCGTCCCCGATCTTCACCTGCATAACAAGAAGCAGCAAAAAAGGAAAGAAATCAAAGATTTCAAATCAGAAGCGATTTGTTTCTTTATTTTTATTTTATTATGGCTGTAAAAAAGCCATTGATACACTGTAATAAAGGCCAGATTCAAAAATCAATAAAAAAACAAATACTTTTACAGCAAAAAGAGCAGAATATCAAAGAGCAAAGATCAATCAAGATTAAAAGGTTTTTTTTCGTTTTGTTATTTTCTTTCTTTTTTTGTTATTAAAATAAAATAAAACAAAATAAAAGGTAAAAAAACTTATCTTTATTTACTTCTGAAACGTCGTTGAGGCAGCCGAGGCTCGTCTCCGAGGATATACAATCGGAAGCAGAAAAGTTTCTCGAAGTTTGGGGCTTTTCCGGCCATATTTCAAAAGATTTGAACCCAAATTTGGGGCTTAAAGGGATAGAAAGGCTAATACGGAGATCGGCGGCCGGCGCGGTGGCCGGTGACCGGCCGATGACCAGGCCTTAGGCTGTTGCCCAGAGGAGAGGGGAGAGGTTGAGAGCTTCATAAATTTTAGATATTTTCTTAAATTTTATTACATGAGTTTTTGGCTAACTCATCATGAAGAGAATAAAATATTGTGCCCTAACACATTGGGTGTGATATTTTTCCTTTTTCAAAATGAGAAGGTCTTAATAAATAATTTAATTTAATTAAGGATCGCATTTTTTTTAACTCTCGACTTCAAAACATTAATTAATCAATTTGGTACCAATTTTTGGGCGTTACGAGGGTGCTAATCCTTTCTCGTACGTAACTGACTCCCGAATTCGTTTTTCTAAAACTCGTAGACCAAAGCTATTTTTCAAGTGATCCAATCACACCTTAATAAAAGATTGGTGGCGACTCCCAATTTTTGTTTTTTAAAAAAGGACAACTAATTTTTTTTTTCAAAAATAAAATTTGTTTCGACAATAGACATTTGACTGTGTCAAAATATACAACTCACGATGTTAGAACAATGATGATCTCAAGTCTGAGGATCATATACATAGTTATCACTTTGAATAATGTTGTGACTATTACATAATAATCCAAGAAACATACTTATAATGGGTCAATCCAATATGTTGTTCTCTAACACATACTCATGTATTGATTTTGACATCCCTATGTCAATGACAACACTTTATCATCAATCAACTACACATTAGTCTCAATGCATTATTATTGTCCAAACCCACAATAATACTTGACTAAGGACCTTTTAAGAATAAACATATTTTCTTAGGACTTTATTACAATTCAATTTATTTATATACACAAAAAAAAACTGAAATAATAATGGTAATGCTTTATATTAATAAACAAGGTAAAATAAGTATGTAATTACAATCATCTCATGATTGGTCTTTGGGCATACTATAACATGCTTGTCCAATGACCTTGTTATAAGTGTGTTACCCTCATAGCATATCCTTAATCTCTTTGGGATAAATTCGTTCTCCCAATATGATCATATTTATCTCATTGTAATCATTACATCTTCCTTCATGAAAAGTCAATTACTATCAAATAGTAATTAAGTCATTTATCATGTAATATTAATGAGAAGATATCATTTTCCCATTTCTTGGGCTATGAATTCCACTATTGTGAATGATACTACATATTGCAGAATTCGTATACCCATCGCACCAGCTTTCAGTTCCTTATCTATTTGAACTCAGGCTTTTACTTACATCAAATTATATTAGTCACATATATATGGTCCATCATTCACTCAGGATTAGGTATGTCACACTATAAACGTCACGAGTAAATAAATCCATAAACAGATTCAGGATCTATTATACTTTGGTCCTAGTCGATGTACTATCAGTCCAATCAATCACATCTATCTTTTGAGAGTCATCCGCTCTGATGTTCAAGACAAAGCATCTCGCCAATTGGACTTTATAGGCGACATATTAGTTTTTCAATCGGTTTGCTTATTTTTTATTAGACTAAGGGCATGTTTAGGGTCATCTACTGATACAAGCTATTTTTCTGTATTACGATTCGGTCACATAATAACACTTAATATTAGTTAAATGCTAGATAATCAATGAGCCAATATTTGCATTAATTTTGATTTGCATGCAAAAACCATTGAGGACAATAGACAAAGGGTATTAATGTAATTAATGAATATGTTTATTAAATCTATTTGTTCAAAAAATACAAGTATATATAAATTATTTTTTAAAAATATATTAATAACTATTATATAACTAAAAAATGAAACAATCTTAATTTTAACTACTATTTATTTTTTGCGGACATCAGTTGTGGAGAGTAACAATATAACTTACGAAAATATCAATGAGACAGCACATAAAAAAAATAACAGTGCAGTTTTCCTGTAATATTGAGTCTAGTGCTTGCAAAAGCATTACCATGAAAAACATCAACTTGCAAAACGAAAAAACTTCATCGCACTGCCTCAATGCTCATGGCTTAAGAAATGGAAGAGTCCATCCAAATGTACCTTGTTTGGAGAGACATTGAATACGAGTAGATTACATGTTTGATTGAATACCATTGGACAAAACTAAGAGAGATGATTGTTTTTCATTGGAACTATATATATTCACATATCATCTCCATTTTTAGCTCAGAGGAAAACTACTTGAAGGAGAAAATAATAGCGCCAAATGGGCAGAGAAAAAATTGGAGATGCGGGGTATCGATCCCCGTACCTCTCGCATGCTAAGCGAGCGCTCTACCATCTGAGCTACATCCCCATGCCTTCACTTCAAAACAGAATTGTATTTTATTGTTTGTCAAAGTATGGGACTACCCAATCTTAATTTTTATATGCAAATCCATGAGCTTGTTCACAAATTTGTCAATTTATTTGTAATTTTATTTATAGCTATAATTTAAAATATTAAAAATATATATATATTTAAACTTGATTTGTATTAAAGTTATAAAAAAATTTGATCCCCTACCTATCATATGTATTACTAGTTTATAATGTCTAATGTGGTAGACATGAATTTTTGTGTTTAATTTTTTATTAATTTTTTAAAATAAAATAATTTTATTTACTATAATTAGTTTGTCGTGTTATTTGACCCTTTGAACATAATTAAAAAAATACTAACATATTTAACAATTCAAATATTATAATAAAAAATTAAATAAATAATTATAATAACTTTTTCATATTCAATATAAAATATAGTTTTACTTCAATTAATTAAATTAAACAATATTTTTGAAATCACAACTAATAACATAATTAATATATATAAATTATTTGATTATTCAGAAATAGTGCTAATAAAAAATTATAATTGTTATTAAAGCATTTTTACAAACTATAAAAATTTGATAGATTGTAAAAACCCTTCACCATTCAAAAATTTTCTCTTATTAATATAGTTAATAAATTGGTCATCAAATAGCTCATAGATAATATAATTAATATAAATATAATAGATTAGATTAGATTAAATAAACTTACTATTATAAAAAATGATTTTAACATTATTAATTATTATCATATTTAAAATAAAATCATATTTTTGTATAAAAATAATATTTATTAATTAAAATACTTGGATTTTTATTATTTTAATTTATCCAATTATATTATGTTATTTTTTAAAGTAGGATTTTAAAAGATGTAACAAAATTAATTAATTTCAAATTAATACACTATTCTATTAATTAATATTAATGTTATCATTATTATATAATAATACTAATTAATTATTGTTCTAATGTCAATTTAGTAATATGATTAACAATAAAGGGTATTATTGTTAGTTTAAAAGTTTTTCAGATTCATGCTTTTATATATATATTATATATTATAAACAATTATAAACCATATTTTATTATGGACACTCATAACTTCTAAAGAAATAACCTCCAATGAAGTAATCTTTTTAATATAGAAATTCTATCCCATACGTATAATTATGGAAACCACGTATTTAGAATATATATATATATATGTGCATTTAAAATAACATACATTAAATAATTAAACATAATAGTTGAAACTAATAAAAAAATTAGGTTAAATGGTGAGTAAAAGAATATTTAAATAGGTAAATAAATCAAATTAGGAATATTAAATGCACTTCAATTGTTTATTATAGTATTGTTATTTTTCTCGAGTTGGTATTGAGATGGTACTGTCATTCCATATCGATTTTTGGGTTAATCGATTCAACCCCATCTTCGGACCTGTATCTTGGTTGGTTCTTGGTTTGATTGGTTAGTCCAATCCGACTTTGAAAACTCTAGTGTTGACCTATGAAAGAACTTTTTTGATTCCATTAAGGCAAACAAGTAGACAATGAAGTTTGAAAACAAAAAAATTAATCTCTAGCTTCTTTATAGAGGTGCTCATGGGCCGGGCGGCTCGGCCCGGCCTGACGGCCCGCCCGAAATATGGGAGGGTTTGGGTAAAAATATAGGCCCGAAATATGGGCTTGGGCAAAAAAACGAGGCCCGATTAAAAAACGGGCTGGGCCTAGGGCACAACTTTTTTGGCCCGAGCCCGGCCCGAATATAATAAATATTTTTATTATTTTTTATTTTTTTAATTTTAAAATACTTGTATTAATTTTTTTAAATTTTAAAATAATTTTAAAATACTTTTTAAATTTTTATTTTAATTTTTAAAATAAATTTTTGGTATTTATTTAAAAAGCGGGCGGGCGGGCCCGGGCTTATGAATTTTTTCGGCCGGCACTGGGAAAATTCTAGGCCCATATTTGCGGGCCGGGCCGGGCCCGGGCCTAGGACCCGGGCCAAAATTTTTTATGGGCCCGGCTCGAACCCGGCCCGGCCCGGCCCATGAGCACCTCTACTTCTTTACCTCAAGAGGCAAATTTCAAGTATTGCTAGTCATGGCAGACTTTATAAAAAAAGAAAAAAGGAAATATTATATAAAAATAAATAAAGAGAGAAATAGTGTAATAGAAAAAAAAAAAAAGGAGAAGAATTTAAAATTTTTTTAAAAGTTTATAATGACGTGGTGGTCTATTATTAACTAGAATTTTTTAATTGATATAATATTTTGGTGTAAAATGGATATGAGATGAATAATTTAAGTACCATTCGTGGCTCCAAAAAAATTTAGATGTCAAAATAGAAAAATATATAATTTAGGTACTAATTTGTTAGTTAAATTTTTTAAGGTTTGACTAATGGAGATGCAAATTTGATAAATTCAAGTATTTAAAAATAACTTAAAAATAGCGTATAAATAAATAAAGTAAAAACAGGTTAAAGTTTTCTCCAACCTATTTCTTTTTAGGGTAAATTGTAAAAATAGCTATCTAATTATTAACGTGTTTCTGTTTTGATTATTTAGGTTTAAAATTGTTTATTTTAGTTATTAACGTTTTGAATTTAATATTTTGGTCATTCCTACGTGAAATCATTAATGATGATCTTTTTATTGGCATAATAATAAATTTAACCCTCCAATATTTACTGATTTTATTAACTTAATCTTAATTTTAAAAATTCACAAAATTTATCCCTCAACTTTACACATTCAATTTAGTTTTACTTATTAAAAACCTCAAAATTAGAAATTAAAACAGACACACACTACAAAATTCATCCGTCAAAGGCTACCATTAATGTTTTAATGGAGGAATGACTAAAATATTAAATTTTGATAATGATAATGACTAAAACAAAAATTTTAAAATTTGAATGATCAAAACAATTGGGTGACTATTTTTATAATTTATTTTTTAATTACTGAATAGTAGGCTTGCATGATGGGCTTGAATTCATCATTTAAACTAATTTAATTTCTTGATAAATTGTGTTATTATATTTCATCGACTATGCTTCCAACTCATGATTCCTACTTTTACTACACTTCTTCGATTACATATTTATATAGCTATTATAGTTATAGTAGGAAAAGGAACACAAACTCACGTCAATATTAACACAAAAACCAACTCCTTTTCATTGTTGGATTATGAAAACAATTTACTATATATATATATGTATGCATGCAAGCATGCATGTATGTATCTTCCATTCCACATACGCATCAAATTAAGAAATCATCCGTACTATGGCAACTTTGAAAATCTTCTTCTTTGTCCTAGGAAGTCACTCTCTAGCTATTTATAGCCCTTCATGTGTGATTTCTCACCGTATATCAACCATTCATCCTTAATCTTTTTGTCCCCCACTAAGGAACCGTATTTGAAGCTCAACTATGCTCAAACTAGCCTCTATATTTCTCAAATTTTCTAGTAGAGACCGTCAGCTTACGGTCTCTTTTAATTTAACCCCTAAAGGTTTGAAATTTTCAAATTTTGAGGGAAACCGGGTGTGCCAACTCAAATCTCTCTAATGGGTTTCACCACTCAGATCTCTTAAATGGGTTGGCTGTTACAGTCATGGTGATCGGTATTTGGCCCTTAGTCGAATCATTTTCTACAGCCATGGGGTTTGAGGGTCTTGATATTATGAAGGATTGAATGGTTTGTTGATGGGGGTTAAGAGTTGATGGTCACGAGCACTAGCTTTCCTGGCTTGGGGGAGTATTTAAGTAAGCTATCCCACTAATGCAATTCGATGCTTCCTGCGTCGAAGGTCAATCAGTCGTCCCTCAAAGCCCCTTCTCGAGACACTCTTTCTTAGTCCCTTTGCCTTCTCCTTTTCGATGCCATCTCTTATTTCCCCTTAGATGTCACTTCCTCTATCAAATCAAAGAGCGGCTATTCACCATCAGGAAAGACAGTAAGCCAAGGAAAGAGATTTATTTGCAAAATATCATAAATTCTCAAAACATGATCTCCTTTAACGTGAAAAAGAAACCCTCGGTGGAAATAAAATCGATAAAAATCCAAGTTGAACACATCCAACTCAAATAGAAAACAACTAATAAAAGCTCTTGTAAGACAAATAAATGAAGCAAGAGATGAACCATAGTGCAAGCAAAGGGAAATTGAGCAAATTTATAGAGATATTCAGAAATTTGAGAAAGGATTTTTTTTTAATTTATCATTTATATATATATTTAGATTTTTAAAATTTTTAAAAAAAATTAAATTATGATATTTAAATTTTTTATTGATTTTTAATATATTTTTTAAATTATGACATCATGATGATGTCATTAATGACATGTGTTGTGTTGTCTGGAATTGCCATTTGTCCCAGACTTAACGGTGTTAAAAAAAAATATCAAACTAGGGAACAAAAAAAAATTCAAGTACCTGTCTAAAACAAAAGAAAAATTTTAAATATTAATCTAAGAAAAATAGAGGAATTCAAATACCAGTTTTATATTTAACCCAATTTTTTTTCATCTATTATGGCTGAAAAACGAAAATTAATTTTTCTAAGCACAAGCTTTAACAGAAAATATTCCAATGGGTGAGGAAAACTAAATAATAACGCAAAATGGAGATGCGGGGTATCGATCCCCGTACCTCTCGCATGCTAGCGAGCGCTCTACCATCTGAGCTACATCCCCATACCTCTATTTGCGAGACAGAACTGTAAATTATTAGTTATAATGTAATAAAATTAACATGGAAACATGCAGCGCAGTATCAAGTTTACAAAATCACATCTTATTTGTTCAGAAATTTGTCAATTTATTTGTAATTTTATTTATGGTTATAATTTAAAATTTTAAAAATATATATCTAAATTTGATTGGTATTAAAGATCTGTTATATAATTATAATAAAATATATAATAACTCGATCGAGATCCAACCCAAAATACTTATTTATCCAATCCAAAAAATTCATGGTTATAACACCAAACAATGCATTTGAGAGGTGGGGACGGTACTAAAATAGTTTGAATAGATAAATGTTGTGTTCAGTTAATTAAAAGGGCCAATGTAGGATGCATAAATATTTTTCTTCCATGCTGCATTAAGTTGAAAAGATGTTTTAGAGATACTTGTAGGCTAGGCATTTCCTTCTGCGATGAATTTAAAACACACTGTTTATAAACATAGTTTGAAATGGAACTATTCTTCCTAGAGTAGCTTTGCTGAAACACTAAGCTTATTGCATCCCATCTTAGACACTTCTTTCCCTTTTCTTTTTACTTGGTTTTTCTTGTTTGTAATGTCAAATCTATTGAAATGCTGGGATTGATATGTCATTATGCAAAGGACTGCGAGGCTTTCATTTGGAAGCCAAGTCACCCTAAATAGACTGTCAAATTTTAATCAAATGTTCTAACTGCTATGCTATTTTTTAAGGCACCATTTGGACGAAGAAATAGTAAAGTGGTACATGAGCCTGCATTAAAATGCCTGTAAATCACAAGGCAATGCTATTGGTTGATAAGTCATTCATTTGCACATACAAGAGCCAAGACCAAGAGGAATATTTTCTGCTTAGGGGCAGAAATAGAACATTAATAACACCTAATTTCACAGTTTCTTTGTTTGTCAGTGAAATGAGGCTACTGAATGGCAAAATTAATCAAGTACAAGCTCTCTCTTGGAGCCTTTATACATGATGAACTCTAAATCTGATAAGTCATTTTGGTTTTTTCCCCTAAGAGACCAAAATCACAAGACAAAAGGATTTGGTGGATTGCATCAGTACCTGATGCTGCTTCTGCCTAACTGTCGCATTTTCTAATGAAGTGGGGTAAGGTAATGCATGTAAAGAGGTACAGTGGAAACGTACTGCAGCCATAGGTATGCATCTTTCTGCCTTCTGTTCAATCATATTATCTGATAAAAAAAATGGGATATATAAGCTTGTTATCAGTATCAATCATTTTAAGCTTGTGTTATTCTCCATGATCATCTTTCCTTTTATCTAATACATAAATGTTGTAGTTGTTTAATTTGCCACTGGTCTTGAATTAAATTTCACAATCAACCATTTTCTTTTACTTCTGTCAAATTTTTTCTACAAAGAACCATTACTTTGATAGTTCATTACTTTTGATATAAGATTATTAAAATCAAATAAGACTTAAACTATCGAATATAAAATTAAACCAATTTGATTAGATGCAATTAATATTCATACACATCAATATTTAATTTAATTATTTTTTTGAATTTTTACGTATAAATTAAGAATAAACATTATTGATTATATTACCAATATATTAGTATTATCTTTATATATATATAATGTTAATCTCACATATTTAAATTTTTATTAATTATAAAAATTGATTTTAAAATTATTAATTATTATCGTATAAAATAAAAATTATATTTATTAATTAAAATAATTTGATTTTTTTATTTTTAATTTATCTAATTATGTTCAATTATATTATGTTATTTTTAAAGTGGAATTTTAAAAGATATAACCAAATGAATTAATTTAAAATTAGTACACTATCCTATTAATTAATATTACTTTTATTATTATCATATTATAATAATAAAAATTATTATTCTAATGTCAATTTAGAAGAAAAAAATATAATAAAAAATAAATGAAAAGAGAAATAGCGTGATAGAAAAAAATAAAAGAATTTAGAAAATGTTTTTAAAAGTTTATAGTGACGTGGTACTCTATTATTTGAATTTCCTTTTAGTTTAGATAATAAATTTAAATTTTTTGATAGTTTCAAGTATTAAAATAATAACTTAAAAAAGTATAAATAAAATAAAGTAAAAACAGATTTAAGTTTTGTGGAACTATTTTTTAGGGTAAATTGTAAAAAGAATTATCTAATTATTAATATATTTCAGTTTTAATTATCAGAGTTTGGAATTTTTATTTTAACCACTAAGGTCAAAATATCTAAATTTCAATTCACAAAAGAAAAACATTTGGAACATAAAATTAGGTAAACTTAAAAGAAAAAAAAATCAAACTGGAACATATAATAACAAAGATGTAAATTTTGTTTCCAGCAATAGCCAAAATGTTGAATTAAGCTGATCATAATCATGTCAATGAATTCATTTTACATACTTGTAGTAAATTTAAAGAGAAGACCACAAAATAATTAGTGAATAGTGGGCTTTAACCATCATCCACTATGCTTCCAACTCATGATTCCTACTTTTACTACACTTCTTCGATTACATATTTATATAGCTATTATAGTTATAGTAGGAAAAGGACACAAACTCACGTCAATATTAACACAAAAACCAACTCCTTTTCATTGTTGGATTATGAAAACAATTTACTATATATATATATGTATGCATGCAAGCATGCATGAATGTATCTTCCATTCCACATACGCATCAAATTAAGAAATCATCCGTACTATGGCAACTTTGAAAATCTTCTTCTTTGTCCTTTTGATCCAATGCACTGTATTCACTGGCTCTTCTCGTCAGTTGAAGAAGAGCAACATAAATATTGATAGCTATGGTGACAATACATTCAATGTCATTAGCTTTGGAGCTATTGGGGATGGAAAGAAGGATGATTCTAAGGTTTTCTTTTCTTTTTTTTCCTTTTAATTTTATCTGCTGTGTGTGGTGCTAATTTTAAGGACTGGTGTTGTATGCCTACTGATAATAAATGCTTGGCTTAATGTCGTGTATAATGTAATATGTATGTACTGTAGGGGTTTAAGCGTGCATGGGATGCTGCTTGCGATTCATCAACTCCGTCACCAACCTTTCTTGTACCTCAAGGAAGACGTTTCTGCTGCAACCTTTAACTTTCAACGGCAAACATTGCAACTCTAATAACATTACTTTCCAGGTATTTCAATCTATCTTTCTCTACTTCCATTGTAAATTCAGTTATATATATTTAGCAATAGTACCAGTAGTGTATAAAACTAAGGATATATAATATTGTATTAATCAGAAACTTTGCATATAAACTGGGGTGCAGATTGATGGGAGAATCATAGCCCCAACCAAACCTTCTACATGGGAATGCAATACAAATTGTCACCATTGGATTGGCTTTCAGAATTTCGATGGTCTCCACATTCAAGGATCTGGTATCATCAATGGCCAGGGAGATAATTGGTGGAAACTTTCTTGCAAAGATAACCAAAAGGTAATTGTTTATATTGTAGTTCAAGCACATAAGATTTTACATTATGGTAAAACTTTCTTGTTGGGTTTTACTGATATATACATGTCCATTGCTCTTTGTAACAGTCGTGCCAACTTCGAAACCAACGGTATGTGTTCAAATTTCAAGTTTTCAGTTTCTAAAGATATTTTACAAAGATATACTAAGAAGAAACATTGACATAAATTGTGTATACTGTAATTGTATGAGAATTATGTGGCTTTTGGTTTTAGGGTTTTATGATAGGACACTCCAAGAATGTAGATATGAAAGGTTTAACCTTTGAAGACAGTCCCAAAATGCACATTGCATTTGAAGACTCTACTTCGATTCATGCCACTCAACTTACAATCAAAGCTCCGGAAACAGCCCCAACACTGATGGCATTCACATCCAACGTTCCACCAATGTCTCTATCCACAATACAACCATTCAAACTGGTTTCTTTCTTTCTTTCTTTCTTTGCTGCTTTCATTTCATTATACTTTCCATATTACTTTGTATATATGTTTGTTTTAATATTTTATATATACTTATTCATTAATTCAGGTGATGATTGTATATCAGTTGGAGATGGCTCCAAATATATCAGTATCACTAACATCGAATGCGGTCCGGGTCACGGAATAAGGTATGCTCTTTTACAATCATCTTCCTTTCATTGTTTTATGATATTAACTTTCTGTATTAATATCACTTTTAATATTTGATTGCCATATGAAGCATTGGGAGCCTTGGAATTATGGGGAAAACTGAGGAAGTTGAATTTGTTCATGTAAGAAATGTTTCTTTCCATGGAACAACTAATGGAGTTAGAATCAAAACTTGGCAGGTATATATAATGCATTTCTTTAAAACATATATATTAATAACTATTATATAATCCATAATTAGCATTGTTGTGTGTTTAGGGGGGACATGGTCATGCGAGGAACATTAGATTTGAAGATATAACTTCTCATGCTTCAACTCGACCTATTGTTATCGATCAATATTATTGCCCTCATAAACAATGCAAGAATCAAGTAAGACGTTAGTTTAATTTACTGATATGGAACTCAACTAGTAGGACAACGTGACTTCTTATTCCCTTATAGGATTGTTAATGGTTTTTCGTCCATATTTAAAAATATGAAGTGGTCTTAATGTTAACTAGTACCATATATATTTTGCAGACAACAGCTGTGGAGATTAGCAACATAGCTTATGAGAACATCAATGGCACATCACATAAAGAAACAGCAGTGCAACTTTCGTGCAGTGAATCCAGTCCTTGTAGAAACATTACCATGAAAATATTAACTTGAGAAATGAGAAGCAAAAGGCAAAACTTCATCATATTGCCTCAATGCTCATGGCTTGAGAAATGGAAGGTCCATCCTAATGTACCTTGTTTGGACAAACATGATAATTTCTAGACTATTTTTTTTAATTAACACATAGCAGATGGTAAATTTTATGAATTTGATTATGTTTTAGTGTAAATGTATTTTTGAGGATTATTTTATAAAGTAAATATTTGTTTAAGATGGATGATTGATTCTCCCCTTTAATGAAAAATATGATTTACAAGTAATGAGAAATTGCATATATATGAATGAGCATTGAACAAAACTAAGAACGATGAGCTGATTGTTTTTCATTGAAACTATATATATATATATATACCTATTATGGCTGAAGAAAGAACTTAAAAAACTTGAGAGAAAAACATTAAATGGAGATGCGGGGTATCGATCCCCGTACCTCTCGCATGCTAAGCGAGCGCTCTACCATCTGAGCTACATCCCCTTGATGCTTCAATTTTTAATTTCACACTCATAATGAAAATCCAAATTGCCCAAAGTTTATAGAAATCGCTTTCCTCTTGCAATGTTCTGAACTTTCTTGGCCTGCTTGGAATACTCATATTTTTCAAATATCTACAATTAAAATTAGGTAATTTATTAATGAATTAAAAAATAATAATAACTAGTGATAAATATTTAATATTCATATGTAATTCCATAAAATGTTTAAGTTAGTCTAATTCAATTAAATTTTTTATGTCTAATCGCATTAATACACAACATGTAAATCATTTACTAAAACTTACCATTTGGTACCAGTTGTACCACTTATTCAATAGCATAAAATACATATAAACTTACTATAACATAGTACCAAATCACACCAAGTTATAAAACATACCTCATATGCATTTTCAACTACTATTTTGTCTTTCATTATTCCACACATCAACATTATAAGGCAAATTAAGCACATACTAAAATACCAAAACATAAACCAAATATATGACTAATATCAACAAAACACATATAGACCAACATTTAACCAAAATAACATATACATGTCATTATAACAAAAATCAAAACATTCAAAAGTACCGATAGAACCAATGGATAGTGTGATATAACTCTGACAAGCTTCCAACCCAATCGAGCTTCCAATAATCTGTGAAATAAAGGATAAACAACTAGGTAAGCAATGAATGCTTAGTAAGCTCGTACAAACTTTAAACATAATATTTCAATTCAATAATAAATTTTATATATTCAATATAAAGCTATACCAATGCCTCAAGATTTATCAACTACATAACCACTAGCTCATAAATGAGTAAGTCTATCAACATCATATATATATATATATATTCATTTCTAATTTAATAGGATTTTATAAACATTATACACCATCATTAACCTTTTCATAAAACTACAAATAACTTCCTCTACTTATTTTTCATTCTATTTATTAAACATAAACTTAAATAACAACATCAATTAACTAATTAATATATTTATTCATAACATAGGTAAGTTCAACCATAACATACGTAATTTCTCATATATGTAAGTACATTAATCAACTCATCAATCCCTTTTCATCATATCACATTTCAATTATGAACTTACCGTTTCATTTGTATAATACTAGACATAAGTATATACATCAATCATCATATCAAGCTTGACATAAGCCTAATCACCATCATCAATACACAAGTTAGTACATTTATGTATATAACTCATTTTCATGTTTCAAATCACTATCCCATTTTCAATTCCCTTACAATATCATCCAACATCAATCATAGTACTGTTTTATTTAATTATCCCTATTAACACGACTCTGACTCGGACGAATACACGGATCTAACCAAACACATCAGTTTGGCACCTACTGCCTCATTAGATAATTCGAAGTAGTAAACTGACATCCAGTGTCTCATTGGTTAAACCGAAGTAAGTTGGCACCCAGTGCCTCATCAAATAAATCTGAAGTAATAAATTGACACCTAGTGTCTCATTGACTCGAAGTCGAAGAAATCCCTGAACTCTTCCAATCCTATGGCATGTCATCTATATCCGACTCAGCCCGATACAGATAATAAGGTTCCAATTCATTTTTCAAATACAACCAATATTCATTTCAATTCAAATAATCAATACATTCAATATATATATCAATTTCAATCCATTCGACCAACTTGAATTCAATTTAATAACAAAGTGTCAAATACTCAATTTGCACATGCTAACATCTTTTATTTGATTAACAATGTCCCAATTCACACAATTGCTATATAAATAGTTATTCACATATCAAACCACAATTGTTTATACATTGGCATTAGCCATTCAATACTCAATTCATGAGTACATAACTCATGTATCTCATTTAGTCACAACATATCTTATTTTCACTTATGTTCGGGTCAATATTCAACAATTAACAAATCTTTCAAATTCCTTTAACAATTTACCTTATCGAGATTTTTCATACGAAGAACGACTTACGGATAAGAGTACATCATCAACAGAAGCTTATAGAGCTAGTCCACCAGAACACACCAACAGAAGCTCATAAGAGCTGAACAGAAGCTCGTGAGAGTTGATCCACCCAAATCACTCCAAACAGAAAGTAAAACACGAGAGTTCGCAACAGATGTTGAACCCCGGTTTACTTGGGTAATATTCTGATGTCTCCCTCGAATACCACCATACACCAATTTACGAATGTACTCGAATCCCGCATTCAATCCAAACTGAATATTAAATACGATAATATATTTCCAATAATAATTCAATTCCAACAATAGAACACACACATATATATATAATATCCATCACCAAATAACATTCACTTTAAGCAAAATTATACAGAATATAGTTCATACGAACTTACTAGGCTAAATTGTAGAAATACCAAGATTCAGGGGCATTTTGGTAATTTTCCATTTCTCTCGATTTTCCACCCAATCTTGATCTAAATTAATAATTTCATTAAATTTATTAATTTAAATAACAAAACAATTCATTTCATGCAGTTTGTTTTTTGACATTTGTCGAAACCATTTTTTGATAAAACAAAAATTTAGTTGTCGACTTTAAAAACAAAAACTGGAGTTGCCACCAATCCTTTATCGAGGTGTGATCGGTTCACCTAAAAAATAGTTTTGGCCTACGAAATTTGAGAAAATAGGTTCGGGAGTCAGTTACGCACGAGGAAGGGTTAGCACCCTCGTAACGCCCAAAAATCGGTACCAAATTGATTATTTAATGTCTTAGTGTCGAGGATTTAAAAAGATCTTTAAAAAAAACTCAAATGATGAAACTTGAAAAGGATAATCAATTGTTCAAGCTAGATAAAGAAATCGAGACCCAATACGTTAGGGTACAATTTCTCAAAACCCCCGAACTTTGAATATCACTTTTTAGTTTTTTAAAGAAAATCTTCATTTCGAGAAAGCAAAATGTCATGCGCAATACATTAGGACACCACAAATTAAGTTCCCGAAAATTATTTTTAAACTTATGCGTTTTGAATAACGAATATTCTCGGTTATTTGGAATTAACAAAGAAAATCGGAACCCAAGACGTTAGGGCTCAATTTTCTCAAAATCCCTAACTTTGAATATCGTTTATATTTTAAAAGCCTTTGAATAAAAATAAAAATAAAAATAAAAATAAAAAATGATTTTAATGTTTTGACAAAATCAAAATACATTTTAAAAGATATGTTAAAAATGTGAATGCAATATGAAACAAAAATTTAAATTTAAATTATATGTACACATAAGTATGATATATAAATGAATTTTGCAAATATGTATATGGATATGAGAGAAAAAAAATGCATAAGCATTATAAAATGTTAATGTATATATCTATATGAATACATAAGTCATAAGAATAAAACAATAATAAAACACATATAAAATATATTCATACATTTAAAAAAAGTATAAATATAATATATTAGTAAATATAAAAACATGGAAAATATTTATAATAGCTTTGAATAGAGTATAAAAATATATATGTACACATTATAAAAAAACATATATAAATTATAAAATATGGGAAACGATAAATATTATGAAATAAAATGTGTATATTTATATATAAAAAACTATAAAAATAATAATAATAATAATAAAATATGTATATAGAATATATATTTAAAACGTTTTAAAAATATATATGTATTAATATGCATATGCGCATATAAATAAGTATAATAATAATAATATATCATATAATAATAAACTAATAACAATACAGTAATAATAATATAAACAGTATTAAAAATAATAATAAATAAATAAAACTAAAATAACAAACTAAAGGTTAAGTAAAAAAAAGGCAGAATTTAAAGGTTAAATTCCTAAAAAAAAAAACAAGAAAGGGAGCAAATTAAAACATGCGTAAGTGGAGGAGGCCCAAAAAACAATTTACCCAAACCACCCAAAGCATTGCGCAACATTGGATTAAATCAAAACATTAATAATGTTTCATGAAAAAATTTGAAAATAATAAAAAGAAGCGATTTTGAAAATAATAAAAACATGAAGGGTCCGAATTATAAATAACCCATCAACTTAAAACATGTGGATCTAATCGGGTTTTGGGTCAGGTCATACGGGCATTCAGGTACACCAAATACAGCGCCGTTTTTTAAATCAAATAAAAACCCCTTTTCCAACCCTAAAAACCATTTTCTTTCTTTCTTTGAAGTTGCGCCGTATCTCTGCCCTCAAAACCCTTCCCTTGCTCCAATGGCAACGAAATGAAGGAGCTTCAACGACGCCACACCGGTAAGTTTCTCTCTACTCCCTTTCTTTATTCTTTTTTTTTTTTGTTTTTATAAACGAAAAAAAAACAAAAACAAAGTAAAAACAGTAAAAAACAAAAGGAAAAACAAAATCTATCACCTTCAAAAAACGTTTTTCTCCTGTAATTTCTTTTTTAATTTTCAATACAAAATTTTGCTAACCCCTATTACAGATTCGATTTCCCTTTTTATACCCTCCCCCCAAATCTTTTCCATTTGCTGCATATCTCCTCTTAATGTTGTTCGTGGTTCCTTTGTTGCCAGTATGTGGAAACTGCCCGGTGTGCTGATCGTGACTTGTTTCAAGAAGACTAGAGGAAACGTGCAAGGCTGCTGAAAGTGGGAGAGGCAACGTGGGGCGACATTCGTGGAGGCGAGCGAGGGAGTCGTGAGGCACGTCCTAGGGTTTCTGACTCCTTTGCCAAAAACATGTTGTAGGCCAATAGGGCCGATTTCTGCTGTTTGGGTTAAGCTATTGGGCCGATTGGGTTATTTGTAAAAATGGAATGTTTCTTGAATTTTTATTATCTTGAAGGTTCATTTAGTTGGGCCCGGGCTAAAATGGCCTATTACAACATTTTTACAAAATTATCCCTAAAATTTTACTTTTATTCAATTTAGTCTTTGAGCCCAAATCATGCAAATTAATCATTTTTAATGCAAGCCCATGCTAGCCGAGTATTCATGGCATTCAATACAGCCTAATTTTTCAATAATTTGACAACAAACCCTTGTATTTTCACTATTTCAACAAATTAGTCCCTAATCAAAAAATTCATCAAAATTACTTAATAAAATACTTTTAAATATCAACCAACATCTCAAATTCATCATTTAGTAACTAAAATCATATATATGCATCAATGGAAACATTCAAAATCTTTAACAAAATAAAAAACTAGAGTAAATTTTAGTTGGACCTAATTGTAACAATCTCAAAAACATAAAAATTACAAGAAACAGGTAAGAATTGAACTCACATTAAGAAAAATTGAAGAACCAGCTCAAGAGCTCTCCCATGTCTGTTTTTGAACCGAAAATTGGAAGAAGAATAAAGAATTGCCTAGAAGCTTTCTAATTTCACTTTTATTTTATTTTAATTTCAATTTAATTACAACTTTGCCATTTATGGCTTTATTTTATTATTTTTCCCATGTTATGCTGCCTCATCTTTTCATTTAGGCATAATTTCTATTTTGGTCCTTCTTTACTTATTAATCAAGCCATTTAGTCATTTTATTATTATAATTAGTAAGTTTTGCACTTTTTTCAGTTTAGTCCTTTTAATTAATTAACTGTCGAAATGTTAAATTTTTTCAACGAAACTTTACTACTACCTTAATGACACTCTGCAAATATTTATAAAAATATTTACTGCTCGTTTATAGAAATGAGGCCCCGATACCTCATTTTCTAAAATAACTTGAACTAGTGTTTTATCACTCGAATCTAATAATTCATTATAAAACATAAATTACTAATTCAAAATTTTTTTTAAAACCATATTTGACTCATAAATATTAAATAATAAAATGTACAAGCTTACTCGCTAAATTTGATGGCCTCGAACCACTGTTTCCGAAATCACTGAAAATCGGGCTGTTACAGTTGAAGTTTTTCATTCATATTTAAAAATGAAGTAACCTTAATGTTAATTACTATATATATTTTGCAGACATCAGTTATGCAACTTTTATGCAGTGAGACCAGTCCTTGCAGAAACATCACCATGAAAAACATGAACTTGAGAAATGAGAAGCAAAAAGGCAAAACTTCATCGTATTGCCTCAATGCTCATGGCTTGAGAAATGGAAGGGTCCATCCTAATGTACCTTGTTTGGACAAACATGATAATTTCTAGACTTTTCGTAAATGCACAATTACTTTATCAATTTTACCATCGAGTAGTTTAAGAGTATTTTTTTAAAAAAAAATAGTATTATATATTTCAGTACATTGAGATTTAGTATACTAGCTTTATAAATTAATTACATCTAATTGAAAACATTTTATTAAATAATAATCATAATTAGAGTTTGATAAAAGCTCTTTTAAAATTTCATATTTCAATTTACATCTTCAAGAAGAAAAAAATATATGTTGTAAACACATTTAACACTAATAAAGATAAAAATATAATTAAAAATCCATAAATTATAAATTAAATTTATATTATTTTAAATTAGATTTTTTTTTCATAATTTGTCAATAATTTCTTTCAATATTTACAAATGTAATGAAAAATTATTAGTACATTTAATTAAATTAATTTTATTCTGGCCCAGAAAATTATAATTTTAATGTTTAGGCCCAAACAATTAAGTGAAACCCGCTACAATATGGGTCAAAAGGCCCATTACACTCCCAAAAATAAAAAAGAAACAAAAACGAAAATGGCTTTCGCCTTCGGCTTTATATTATAGGGTTTTGAGAGCATTTGCTCATTTTCTTCTTTCTTTTTTCTCGCAGATTAGCGGTGTATTGGCGGTGACAGCCATAAAGGTAATTTTTTTTAAAAAAATCTGGCTTAAATTTGTTTCTTCAATTTTCTTGTTTCCAATAATTTTGTAGTATCAGTTTTAATGAATTCGTTCTTTTTATTTTTATTTTTTGGGATTTTGATGTTCTTTTGCATATTGAATTAGATTTTTTTAATTATTTTAGTGTGATTGAGATGTCTTATTTATACAAGTAACTCTCTGAATATGTTCACTTCAAAGATTGTTCTTAAAATTCATTTTATTTGCTTTCATTAAAAATATTATAAATCTGAGTTTTTCTTGTTCTAAATTAGGGATTTTGTTGATTTTTTTTATGATTGTAAAAACCAGAAGGTTAACTTTTGTGTTCTGCCCTTAGTTTCTGTTTCTTTTAGCTGTTTATGATACACACACACACACACACACACGTATAAAATCATCCTTTTGCGCCGATGGTCAGCCATGCTTGTAAATAGGTTGTCTTGTTGAATATGTTGGAACTTATATGGATTATCTCCGGTTTTACTCATTTTAACGTCGGTTGCTGTTGTTTTAATTAATGATGTTGTTAAACAGCAGCTTTTAAGCTAACCATTCATCAGGACAGACATACGATTGACTTGCTTGTTTCTAGTTATTAGCTTTATCCGCCATCGATGTATGTTGCTTTGAGCTGCTATATACTTATGATTATCTTCTTTATGGAACAGTTGCTATGGCATCAGATATGTTTGTGGTTCCTCAAACAAGAGGTACTGTCTTGTGTTGCAAATGTGGTATTTCAATGGCGCCAAATCCTGCCAACATGTGCGTAACATGTTTGAGGTCTGAAGTTGACATCACGGAAGGTTTACGAAAGCATGTGACCATTATGCATTGTCCCGATTGTGATAGCTACTTGCAGCCCCCAAGAACTTGGATAAAAGCTCAGTTGGAATCGAAGGAGCTCTTGACATTTTGTGTGAAACGGCTGGAGACTGATTTGAAGAAAGTTAGGCTGGTAAATGCTGAATTCATTTGGACTGAACCACATTCTAAGAGAATCAAGGTCAAGCTGAAGGTTCAAAAAGAGGTTCTTAATGGAGCGATTTTGGAGCAATCTTATGTTGTTGAGTATGTTCAACAAGATAACATGTGTGACTCTTGTACGAGGTTTCAGGCGAATCCTGACCAGTGGGTGGCTTCTGTGCAACTCAGACAGCGTGTATCCCACAGACGAACCTTCTTTTATTTGGAACAGCTCATCCTGAAACATGATGCTGCTGCCCATGCCATTAAAATCAAGCAAATGGATCAAGGAATTGATTTTTTCTTTGCTAACAGGAGTCATGCTGTGAAGTTTGTCGAATTTTTAGGTAAAGTTGCTCCAACAAAGAGTAGACATGACAAACAGCTTGTGTCTCATGATCCCAAGAGTAATAATTACAATTACAAGTACACGTTCTCGGTCGAAATATCCCCCATTTGCCGTGAGGATTTGATTTGTTTGCCTCCAAAGGTGGCTACTAGTTTGGGGAACCTTGGTCCGCTTGTGATCTGCACGAAAGTTACGAACAACATTACGTTGTTGGATCCGTTTACTCTGAGGCAGTGTTTCTTGGACACTGACCAGTATTGGAGGCATTCCTTCAAGTCCCTACTTGGTAGCAGGCAACTGGTGGAATATGATGTCTTTAACATTGAAGTTGTTTCTCCTGAATATAATCTTGGGGGCTCGAAATATGTAATGGCAGATGCTGAGGTGGCTCGTGTAAGTGATTACGGGAAGTTGTTTTACATAAGAACACATCTAGGCCATATTCTAAAGCCTGGAGATCGTGCACTCGGGTACGATCTTTATGGGGCCAACAGTAATGATATCGAACTCGATAAGTATAGAGGACTTGTCCTTCCTGAGGCAATTCTGATAAAGAAGAGCTATGAAGAAAAACGCCAGAAGAAGCGTGGGAAGCCTCGCCCATGGAAGCTTAAGTCCCTCGATATGGAACTAGACGAATCTAAAGGTAGAGCGAACGAACAGAAGCTGGACACAGAATATGAAGAGTTCTTGAGAGATTTGGAAGAGAACCCTGAGCTAAGGTTCAACTTATCACTGTACCGTAACAAAGATTACCAGCCATCAGAGATGGTATCGGTGTCAGATGGGGATGATCTGCCTTCGGTTCCATTGGAAGAGTTGCTGGCCGATCTCGAGCTGAGTGAACAAGAAGATGGTGAAGATAGCATGAGAGAATGAATCTTTGTTGTACTTCTCGAATGCTACTTTTTTTGAGTCTTGCCTTGAAATGATGTTTTGAGTTATTGCTTTGTGTTTTTTGTTTCCTTTTTTTTGGGGGGATATAGTAAATAAATGTTCTAATCATGAATTTTATCTTTTTTTTTTTTTTTGCATTAGGGCTTTCAAAAATATTTTATGTAACAAAATAGTATAAAGTAGCTGTTCAAAGTTGGTACTAAGACTTAGTATTACTATGAGTAGTGTTTATTTACTGTTAGTGTAAAAATAGTGGTAGTAGTGAGATTAGTTATTGTAACAATATTGTAGCGTAAGACAAAAAGTAAGTTAAAGTATCGTACTGTATTCTATTGCCCATCCAAACTCATCTTAATTGTGAAAAGTTATAAAATAATCACTTAATTATTTGTATCTTTTTTGGTCACCAAATAATAAATTGACAGAAAATAACAATTTTATCAACATTTATATATTGTATTAATTTAGTCTTGATTTTAAAAATTACTCTAGATTTACACATTGTGTAATTCGGGATTTTTCTTTTGCGTTTTATTTTTATTTGTGACATTGAAGGTTAATTTTAAAAGATGTGAAAATTATTGTCTTAAATTTTCAGGTGTTCTATTTTGATCAAATTTAATTATAGATTTGATTTCTTTCAACTTTCTTAGGTAATAGGATCACAAAGAAAAGCAAAATTGAAAAAAATAGAAGACTAAATTATGTAATGTGTCAACGTTGAGGGTTAAATTTGTTAGAATCAAGACTAAATTGACATAATTTATAAATATTAAGAGTTAAAAGTTACTATTATGCCAATTCTAAAAGCTATCACGTAATGGTTGATAACTAAAAAGAAAAAATATTAATAATTGAGTAATTGTTAATGTAGTTTACTGTAATTGTCAAACTAGATAATTCTCAATTTGATTCATGATGAGTTCCTCAATTCTATCATAAGCGGGAAAAAGATCAATTTATTAAAACCCTAAATTCTTTGAAGAAAAGTGAAAATAAAATAAAATCTGCACCTTGGAAAACTTGAATGTATTGAATATCACCATTTAAAAATTTTTGCATGAATTGTGGAGTGAGTAAATATTGAGCATCGATTTCGAATTAGAAAGTTTATACATAATTTATAAAATATATGAATTTAAATTTGTTGTTGAAGGTTATTAATTCTCTTGGCATAAATTTACTTATTGTTAATACATCGATCTGAGTATTATTTCGATACATAATGTTTTTTATAGAGTTCATTAGTATTGAACTCATTAGTTTATCCCATTTATCTGAATGATCGGTTTCAACTCGAAAGGAAGAATTGATAATAGACATAAAATCATCCATTCTAATTCTATATTTGTTTGAATAAGATGTTTAGCCAATTTCATGCATGTTTTCCCATTCATTACCCACGAGGTCTTCTTCCCCTAATTATTTTCATTCTATCACCGAATAATCAATAAGAATTCGCAAATCTAGATCGACTAATTGTTCTCGAATAACACTTGCTCCGTTGAATGTGACCGTTCTTTTTTGTTAAATTTCAACGTGAAACGACTTAACTAAATCTTGCTTTTAGCATGAAGCTTTCTCCCGTGTCAATATCTGTAATCAGGGTTTGATTTTTTATATAAAAAAAGCTAAACTATTAAAAGAGGGTTTAAATTAGTCAAATTTTGTTAAATAAATCTCAATATTTTTATTGTATTGAAATAAATCTCGAGTTTGTTATTTGTATTTTTTTTTGTTTTAGAATGAAATAGTGATTAGGTAGATTGAGTTTTGACTCCGTTGATACTATTGTTATTATAATAATTAAGAGAATATAAATTGAGTGAACTATTTACAGATAAAAAAACTTTATAAAATTTTACAGTTAAAGATTAAAGTTGATTTGGATAGAAAATTGAAGGTTTGAAATATGTGGATGGTGGTGCCAAATCAAAAGAATGGTCCAATAATAGTTGCAAGTGGCATAGATGTGATTATGTTAATGGAAGAAGTTGGATTTGATCAATTTTGGACGGTAGGAAGTATTAGGGTTGAATATTCAGTTTATATGGTGGAGTTCAGCTGGATCATCTAAATTATAAAAAGAAGAAAAAAATTAATAATAATAATAAAATGAATAGAAGTTTGGGCCCTGGTAATTACATGGCCCAACAAAGTTAGATCAAATCAAATTCGGTTTGAAAAAAACTACATTTGGAAAGGTGTTGCGTGAAAAGTTGAGATAGGATGCTGGAAATTAATTTAGATAATATTTAATATAATTATACACAAAATATGTTTTTAAATACTTTTTTAATAAATTTAATTATACATAAGATATTTTAAAATTTTAAATATAATAATACATTAAAATACAAATTAATTTAAAATTTTATACCATTAATACAAATAAAAATATTTTGATAATTTCTCTCCCCAAAAGTGAAAACCAAAAGTCAAAAGCTTATTTGAGCTGGTAGGAGTTTTATGAAATTTATTCAGCTTTCATTTCTTGATTTTGGATTGCAATTTTTTTTATAATTTTGAATTTTGTATAACTTCAAATACATTTTAATGTTATTTTTATATTTTTAATATGTTGTTTAATTTTATATTTTTAAATATTTCACAATTCCTAATAATATTTTAAAGTTTTTTTATAATTTTAATATTGTCTAATACTTTTTTATTTTCTTAAATTTTTATTTTTTTAAATTTTACAATCTTCTAATAATTTTAAATTTTATATTTTAGATATTTAAAAAATTAGTAATTTTTAATAATTTTCTAAATTATTTATAATTTTACATTTAAAAAAATTTATTGATGTTGACCGCCACATCAACAACAAAATGATTGAGTGAACAATAGTTAACCGTCGTGTCAACACATTAATCGTGAGTGATAGAAATCATTATTCCAAGAGCTTAGTTTATAGGTTCTTAACATTTGAGAGTTTAATTGGGTGTGTTTTTGATGGAGTGGTTTGATTGTTTTTTTATTAATGAAAATTATAAAGTCTTTTTAGAGTCTATTTTACCTATAAAAGCTCATTTTTAATTTTATTTATGGAAATGGGTTAATTTTTTCATTATTTACTGGAAAGAGTCAAAAATGACAAAACGCGTCAACGTAAGAGCATTTTTGGGTAAAATTTTAGTAAAATACGCCCTTGGGGGATTGATTTTGCCATGTCAGCACAAAACGCGCTAACGTGGAAGCGTTTTGCTGACGTAGCAAAATCGCTCCCCCGGGAGCGCATTCTGCTCCTTGTTTTTCTAGGTTAGGGCTTTTTGCATGTTTAGTCCCTAGGGTTTTTGGGTTTAGGGTTAGAGTTTTGTTAAACTTATTTAGGGTTGGGGTTGTAGGTTTATGGTTAAAATAATTTAGGTTTAGGGTTTAGAGATTTTAAAAAATAAAGTAGGGTTTAGTGTTTTTTTAAAAATTAATTAAATTAGGTTTTAGGGGTTTTAAATAAATAAATTAAATTAGGGTTTAGAGTTTTTAAGAAAATTAATTAAATTAGGGTTTATTTTTTAAAAAAATAACTTTGTGTTTAGGTTTAGAGTTTAAGGAAAATTGTATTAACAATAAGGATTTTTTTTCTATAGTAGTTCCTGAAAAAATAATTTTGAGAAAACGGTTCTGAACAAATAGTATAAAAAATGCTTCAAGTAGGATGCATTGTCAGCAAAATTGATGAAAAAAGCTCCCACATGGACGCTTTTTTTTCTACAGTAGTTCCTGAAAAAATAATTTTGAGAAAACAGTTTTGAACAAATAGTGTCAAAAACGCTTCAAGCAGGATGCACTGTTAACAAAATTGATGAAAAAGCTCCTAGGTGGATGCTCTTTTTCTACAGTAGTTCTTGAAAAAATGATTTTGAGAAGATGGTTCTGAATAAATAATGTCAAAAACACTTCAAGCAGGATGCACTGTCAGCAAAATTGATGAAAAAAGCTCCCATGTGGACGCTTTTTTTTCTACAGTAGTTCCTGAAAAAATAATTTTGAGAAGACGATCCTGAACAAAAAGTGTCAAAAATACTTCAAGCAGGATGCATTGTCAACAAAATTGATGAAAAAAGCTCCCACGTGGGCGCTCTTTTTCTACAGTAGTTCCTATTTGGCCTTAGGCTATAAATGAGCCAAATTTCATTATTAGGTTGCATAAGTTACAGCAAGAAAAAATATAGAGGCTAAGCAGAATAGAAATTGAAGATGAGTGAACATGTTAGTGCTGTTATTTACTATGATGGTGAGGTCCATGACACCAAGAACAGCGTTATTTTTTTATCGGAGAACACAACACAACTGGTTTTTAACCAGAACATAGATTTGACAGAACTTCGTAAAAGAATTAGGCGCAAAATCTTTGGAATGATTCCAATGAGGGTTTCTTCTATTAATATCGATTTTATGTTTTGATTGATCTCGTGACATATGACTCATTTGATATCAAAGATGGTCGTAGCTTGGAGGCGATGGTGCAGACTCATCTCGCTAGTGGATCACCCTATCGTAAGTTATATGTACAATCTTCATCGCCAAATGAAGCATTTGCAACTTCAACATCTATTGCTGTTCGAGAGGAATACACGACCCCTACTCGACACTCTGTTAGTGGGAGGCAGAATACGTAAGCGCTTGTATTTAGTAGCAGTATGGAATACACAACTCCTGCACGACACTCAATTAGTGGATGGGACATGCACATCGGTGGGTCGATGTTCGATGTTGGAAATACGTATTGGGAATGACATCAACTTCTAGTGGTTGGCAATTCACATTTGATTAGGGATGTTACGAAACGTTCACAAGAAGGGATGATGTACTCCCTACGGTGTCCATCGATGAGGGGACCTCGTACGTTACAGATGATGGTGGGTTGGATGATGAGTCCGATATAGATCTACCTTGAAAGCTCAGCCCTAATGGTACAGAAGTTGCATTATTTTCTGAACCGGAGCTTGTTCTATTCGAACCTAAAGACGTTGAAGGAGGTTTAGATAAAGAAGAAAAAGATTCGCGATTTAGGGCGTACTCGCCTCTAGCCCACATGCATACTGTCGATATATCGGTAGATGATGCGTTGGAGTTTTCAGATCTACCACACAAAAGGCGTGACCGTACAAGTTCATCATAACTACAATGTGGTTAAATATAAATCTGAGAAGTTCGAGGCCAAGTGTACAGTGTAAGACAGTACATGTTCATGAAAAATCGTGTCTTCGGTTAAGATAAAGACAGACTTGTGAGAGATAAAAAAGTACAAAGGTCCATATACCTGTGTTGTCGATATAGTATCACTAGGTGTTTAGGGTTTTTGAATAATAATATTGTTACTTAAAGTTGCATTATTTAACATACTTCGTTGACAGGTGTTTCACAATATCATCCCAAGATGGATTCAGGTATGATAGCTAACTCAATACTACTGATGGTGAAGGCGGATCCCAGGACTTTTGTGTTGGTCTTAATTGCCAATATTCGTAGCCAATTGGGGTACACGCCCTCTTACTGCAAGCCTTGGATAGCTAAGCAGAAAGCGTTGGAAAAGATGTATAGTGGGTGGGACGCTTTATATAATGAGGTATGGCAGTGGTGTCAAGTGCTGGAGATGTACGTTCCAAGTTGCATAACAGACCTTGAAATGAGCCTTGCGTACTACAACGACCGATTGCTATGTGGATGACAAGTGTTCAAGCGTCTATTTTGGAGCTTTAAGCAATACCGAGACGCATTTGTGTACTGCAAGCCATTAGTACAAATTGACGATACCTTTATGCATGGTAGATATACCAAGACGGTGCCTCATGTGATTCTTTTGACGACTATGGCCTATATATCGGGGGTTGAGTAGGAGTCATCGGGAAAAGATATGCACCGAGACATGCATTCTAACCTGGCATAGAACTGGAAAAAGGAAACATATAAGGGTTAGGATACATATAAAAGCTAGGATACGCACTTGGCATAACCTAAAGAGGTTGTGGTGTAGGTGTCATCGGTTGAGGCATTGGACCCGGTGATTGTGTGGGCGCTGTTGATGGGCTCGTGCCGTCATCCCTTCTCATTGAATTTAAAGGGCCCCATTATTCTCTTTGGACACGGATTTACCGACGCCTCTGCTCTTCCGACAGTAAATATGGCTTGCCATGATCTTAAACCATGACATATAATTCAGTACGCACGTTAACTCTGGAATAATGATCGGTTCGCGAGTAGGTATATGATCATATCAATTTTCCCAAATTTTGGTACATTCCAAGAAGAATATCGGCCAATTCGTATTCGTTTACTGTAAGTCATTTTTGTGCTCATCATCGAGCACCTCAGGTGCCTCGAGAATTAGTTGTCGGAATCTAATTTTTCGCAACATTCTATCCGTCTGGTGCATCTCAACAGTAGCATAGTTGACCAATGGGACCTTAAAATGCCCGAGTTGTTGGATCATCGTATGGTGTCCATTGAAACTATATGAACGTGATAAAAATATTAGTTATATACATAATACTAAATACTAAATAGGAAATGACTATTTTATACATATATATTTTATTTAATACTTACTTGCGTTTCCGACTATTGGATTAATAGAAGCCGTATATCTTCAAGAGCAGTAGGTATTCCAACATAACTCGCCGAATGGTTCCACCTAATTAAATAAAATTTTAGCATACAATTATATTTTAAATCTATGTAATAATTGTAAAATCAAATATAAATTTTACCTCGTTATGAGTGAAAATATATATGGGTGGTTCACTCGAGGATGTAAAAATGGAAAGCAAAACTGAGCCCATGGTTGTCGTAGTGATAGGAAACCTCCGATTTTGGCTTTATTTGGTGGCGTCGCCCCTCACATCTCCCGGTACAATGTTGCCAACACGGTAGACCCCCAACTAAATTCACCAGCTGCTCTAAAATCAACGAGTTTCAGCAGCCACCTCAGATGTACGGGGTTTCGTGACAAGCCTGACATCAAATAACCTTCAATCATCTCAAGGATGTATGCTCGAACATATCGTATTCTTTCTACTTCAGTCGAATCATTCCCCGGCTCCAGGAATGTGTCTCGTAACTAGCCCATCTCGATTCGACCTTCGTAAATATTATCCGAAATCACACCCAAAAAATCGTAGCATACGGCTCCTCAATCAGCAGATTGAACATGCCCGGTGAGTGCGACCTCATCCACCGGCAATCCCAATTGTAACTACACATCCTCCAAAGCAATGGTACACTCTTCACATGAAAGATAGAACATGTGCGTCTCGGGTCTCCACCTCTCTATTAACGCACTGATGAATTTCGAGTCCAACTTGCACCTTCGGCCTATAGTGACCACGTGCCAAAAACCCGCTTCCCTCAAGTAATTTTCTATCAACGGTGATGGAGGACCAGACATATTATGAATATAACATTGTAACACCCGATCTACAGACTGTTTTAAAAAATTATAAAATAAAAATTAATTAAAATTACATAAAAGAAAAAATATTAAATAATATTCAAAAATTAAAATTAACCCTTACCATTTTCATTTGTTCGATGAAGATATGTTTATGATCGAGACGAATTAATTCCCCAGCCATTGCTAACACGATCAAATATTTTTGAAATTAAAAAAAATAATACTAATTTAGAAAAAAATTAAAAGGAAATAATTCATTAAAGAGAGCTTTGAGAAATTTAAGGAGAAATTTGAGAGTTTTGAGAAATTTAAGGAGAAATTTGAGAGTTTTTTGCCATGTTTTGAAGAAATAAGGTGTGAAAAAAATAGGAGGGGGTTTTTATAGAATTTCTTTTTGACCGTAGGACCCTCAATGGTCAAAAAATCAAGTAGTTGTTGGAAAAAAAATATGGAGCAAAACGCGCCACTAGGGGAGCGATTTTGCCACGTTAGCAAAACGCTTTCACGTCAGCGTGTTTTGTGCTGACATGGCAAAATCGCTCCCCCAAGGTCGCATTTTGCTGAAATTTTACCCAAAAACGCTCCGACGTGGACGCGTTTTGTCATTTTCGGCCCTTTCTGGTAAATAATGAAAAAATTAGCCCATTTCCATAAATAAAGTTAGAAATGAGCCTTTATAGGTAAAATAGTCCTTTTTGGACCATTAAACGTTTTTTTATTATATATTTTGGATTTTGTTAAGTATTAGTTTTCATAAAAAAAAAGTCAGTAGTGTTGATTAATTCTTAGTTCAATTGGTATCATTGTTATAGCAACAACTAAAAGGGTGTGAATTCAAACTATTTAAGCTCGTATTTTTCTCCTATTTAAAAGTAGGCTAAGTTTAAGTGAATGTCCCTTAGAGGTCTCTCTATGATAAGAATTTGATCAAATTAGTCTCTCTATTAATAAATGGACCGATTTAATCCTTGTACTATTAACAAAAGTCAAATTAAAATAGAGTTAACATTTATTGTTTTAAAAATAATTTATTATTTAATAAATTAACAATTTTAAGGTTTTACCTATTCAAAATATTTTAACTATTTTTATTATCAGTTAGATCTTCAGCCCATTTCTAACAACATTAATTAAAAATTATTAGAAAAATCTTTCTACATATCAATTTTAGGAGAAATGCTAGATTTGATTATTTTAAGACATCTTTAAATTTAAAAAAAAGTAGAGATTAAAGGATGGATAATTAAAATTCTATGCAATAAATTGGAAAATAATTGTTTTGATGATGATTAGATAATGATTAGAAGTGATAATGGGCTGGAATGGTCTTGCAAGGTATCTAGACCAATTTTTTAAGCTCGGGTCTAGTTCAATCTGACTCGAAAAATGAATTTACTTTTTTATCCAAATCTGACCTAATTTAAGAAAAGTAAATCCGAGTTCGACCTGACCTGCCCATATTTAGTTTTTTAGATTAGTTTTATTTAAGAATAAATTTCAAAAATTATAATACACTAAATGCACTAAAAAAGTTAAAATAAAAGTTTCTAACGCATTTAAAATACATTAAAAGATATTATTATTAAAAAAATATTATCATAAATATATTAAAATTTTATTGTATTAAAAACACAAATAAATATAATAAATATTTTATTGTATTAAATATATTTTTTAAAAATTTATATTTTGAGTTGGGTTATATAGTTGGGTAAATTTTTTTTAGGTTTTGGGTAATGAGTTTAATAGTTATTGGGTTAGTGATTTAACATAAATATAATTATTATTTAACATATATAATTAATATAGTATTGCTTTATAACATAATATTCGGGTCAAATCGGACTCGAGCAAAAAAACTTTCCCAAGGCATGACCTATATAAAGAACGAGCTTTAAATTTTACCCAAGTCTATTTTTCGAATCTCATATGTTGTCCAAACTCTTCTATTTTCCAGACGTATTTTCAGATCTAGACAAATGACCCGACCCATGATCATGTCTAAAATAATCAACTTGGACACAAATTGGAAAAAGAAAATGTATAGGTATATAGTGAAAAAGAAATGTAATACAGCAAAAAAAAAGGAGAAGATAAAAAAGGGGAATAAAATTTGAAGTTATTCATTTGTAATTCCACTAAGTGGCGTATGGTGATGGAAAAGGCACTTGGTAATTTGGCTACAACCACACCAATGAAAGTGATTGTCGTCTTTGTCTCTTTGTAAAACATGTTTTTATTAGGCAAAATATAAACCTACCTACATGCAAACGTGGCTTTGTCTCAATGGAATTTTATGTATCTTAATATTCTCTACATAGAAGATCAACCCTAACCTAAATAAAAAAACATTGAACAAAACAAAATCTTTTGAGTATATCACTTCCATGTTCTTTTTCTAACATCTGATTTTCTTCGTCTAATTTTGCCTCTACTCTATCCTCTTTTAAAAATTTACTTTTGATTTCTGCTGGTTGGATTTTAAAATTAAATTCCTATTTATTAATTTAAAATTTTATAAACTTATTTTCAATTTTCAAGTTTTAATATGTTCACGTATGAACTTATATAATCTAAAAATATAAATTCAGATAAGGAAAATGGTTAATAATTTAAAATAAAAATAAATGGAGTTTATTTCGGAAAAATACAGGAATAATTTAAAAAAAATTGTTTGTTGATTTGGAATATGCTAAGATCACTGTTGGTAGTTAGCAGCACAGAGATGAAAATTTTTTTTATGCTTATTTATTTGGTTTCTCTCTCTTGCCCAAGCTGCCCTTTTTCTCTGTTTCAAACTGCCCAATCTGCCCTTTGTTGAAACACTTTCTCAAGCAGCGCTTAATCTCTCTCTCTCTCTCTCTCTCTCTGTCTATCAAAAATTGCCTTTTGACTAAATTTCATAAACTGGGTCTTAGTGATTAACAGCTAAAAATCTACTTTTTATTTGTATTTAGATGTTTTAAGATAAAAAAGTTGTCAGTTTTATTGAAAGGAGGAAAGAAAAAGTTGCTTTCTTTGAGAAGAATTTGGATGGTTTTAGAAAGATGGGGTTTGGCCATCAATCTGAAAGAGAGAAAAAATCATCAAGGAAGAACAAAGATGAAGAAGAAGAAACTGGATGTTGGGTTAAATTAAGATTTTTGGGAAGTTGCATGTCTTCAAGATCAAGAGTTGATAACTCTATGAGTGGAACAACAGGTATGATCTTATTTTTAATCTCTTAAAATACTTTTTAAAAAAATGTCTTAAGAAAAAAGGAATATATAACTCTAGAATATGAGAAATTTTTAGATTATAGCCAAGTATTTTGGTGTTAAACAACATATCTCTTAAAACTTTTTCTACTTTTATAGAAATTCATCTGAGATTGATTTCTTTATTAATCTTAATTAAAGGTTATATAAATATTAGTTATTTTGTGGTGCTTATGCTATATACTTGCATGTTAATGGAGTTTCTTTTTTTAGGCAAATAATCAGTTTTTGGTGAATGATGTGATTAGTTGAAACTTAAAAGCAACTAGTTTTTTACCATTTACTATTTTGGAAAAGCCAATAAGATGAATCCTTGAGGCATTTTGATACAGTTTCTAAATACTGTTGTGTAAAAAATGCATATATTATATATGAAATGGTATCTGATAGTTACTATTGTTGAATGATCTTTAATATCACTGTCTTGTTGTTTGTATAAATTATCAGCTGAAAGTAAATCGACGACGACGAGAGAGAAAAGCCGAGATCAACCGGTTGTTCCTGTGTCTTCCACAACCACTAGTAATGCAGAAACTGCTTCTTCGACACCGAAATATAGTGAGGAACTGAAAGTTGCTTCGCAGCTTCGAAAATTCACATTTATTGACCTTAAGTTAGCAACCCGGAATTTTAGACCCGAGAGTCTTCTCGGTGAGGGTGGGTTTGGTTGTGTCTTCAAAGGTTGGATTGAGGAGAACGGAACTGCTCCTGTGAAACCCGGTACTGGACTTACTGTTGCTGTCAAAACACTAAACATTGAGGGACTTCAGGGTCACAAAGAGTGGCTGGTATGACATCTAAATTTCATATACCATACATTTCTTTCTATTGTAAATTTCATGTTTCCCCTCATGTTTCAGGCCGAAGTGGATTTTCTTGGGAACCTCCTTCATCCCAATTTGGTTAAATTGGTTGGTTACTGCATCGAGGATGATCACAGGTTACTGGTATACGAGTTCATGCCACGAGGAAGTTTGGAGAACCACCTTTTCCGAAGTACGTAACACCGTTGTGGATCATGATGTACCTTTTGCATGGTTTACATGATTGTTTAACCAAAGTATTCTGACACTTAAATAGCTCAGCCATGCATATGCTGCTAGCTGTGTTTAATAAATGTATGGTTTCTATGGTGCTCTTTAACTTAGGTTAAACCGAGAATCAGGGTTTTGTTATCGGAAGGTAATGTCGTCAGTTGTACAAAATTTAGCTTACAGATACGGAACGGTGCCTGAAGTTTTCCTCTTTTTTATGCTAACATGCATGCTTTCTCCTAATAAGCGTGAACGCTATTGGCAACAGAACGATTTATCAAATAATTGGGTTTCGATAATTAGGCTGCCGTATTAAATGTGTGATTATAGTGAAAATTTATGCTAGAATTGACTTGTCATTTTTATTTTGTGTAAACACGTCAAATGTGAGGCCAAAGTGGTCAACTCTTTGAAACTTTTCAAAGTGACATACCGTTAGAAACTTGGAATGAAAAATCTGATGTGTGGTTATTGTTTTCAGATTCGTTATTGTTTGCATTTTTCGTGTTTGATGTTTAATTTTCTCTGGTAACAACCATTTTTTGCGCAGAAGGGTCCTTGCCACTTCCTTGGTCTATTAGAATGAAAATCGCACTTGGGGCTGCAAAGGGTCTCGCCTTTCTTCATGAAGAAGCCGAAAGACCAGTGATATATAGAGATTTTAAAACATCTAATATCCTGTTAGATGCGGTATGTAACTAAAAACAGAAACTAAGTTCCCTCCATAAATTTTCTTTCTTTTATGTCTCGTTTGGTTACTAGTGTAATAACATGAGGGAAATGCATATTTATTACATATGAATTACAATAGTTAGATATAAAAAAAAGAATAGTTAGTACAAATTTGAACTTGAAATTAGAAAGATAAGTAATGACTCTTGTAAAAAATAAGACCTTAAAAATAAGCGTCTCTTTGCTAAAAGTAAGTCATGGAGTGGTTGAATGTTATAAATTGAATTAGTTTATTGCTCGCGTACATACTAAAATATGCGTAAAAAATAGTACTTCTACCATATGTAACATTATTGTTCTAAACTTGTTCCCGATTTCAGGATTACAATGCCAAGCTCTCTGATTTTGGACTCGCCAAAGATGGTCCGGAAGGAGATAAAACTCATGTATCTACTCGAGTTATGGGAACATATGGATATGCTGCACCAGAATATGTAATGACTGGTATGTCGTATATTCACTTTTATATCTCTATAATGTTTAGAGTTGAAAAGCTTCTTTTACCTAGATCATTGGCTATATATGTAGGACATTTGACATCGAAGAGTGACGTATATAGCTTTGGGGTAGTTTTACTTGAAATGTTGACTGGCCGAAGATCCATGGACAAAAACCGACCAAATGGGGAACACAATCTCGTGGAATGGGCAAGACCTCATCTAGGAGACAAGAGAAGGTTCTTTCGAATTTTAGATCCTCGTCTTGAAGGCCACTTTTCGATAAAAGGTGCACAAAAAGCTGCCCAGCTGGCTGCCCAATGTCTTAACCGTGATCCCAAAGCCAGACCTCGGATGAGTGAAGTTGTTGAAATCCTAAAGCCTCTACCAAACCTTAAAGATATGGCTAGCTCATCTTATTATTTCCAAACTATGCAGTCCAATCGCAATAGGTCCAATGTAAATGCTAAAAACGGCACCAGAGCACAAGCAGGATTCGTAGTGAGGAAAGGACAACCTATGAGGAGCTTATCTGCTTCAAGCAATCATCAGGCTCCTCACCCATCGCCAAAGCCCAAAGCCAAAGAATCATAGGTTTGAGTTTCTCTATGTTCTTACTTTGAATTCGGTTCTTATCCGGTATCTGCTTCTTCGGACTGTGATGTCCACTGTTTAATTATTACCAGTAGAACCGAATGAACAAGCCGTACTGAACGTGCAGCATCACCGCCCCCTGTCTCACTTATTTCTCTCGTATTTAGAGGCTGAAAAGCTATGCTGGTAATGGATTATGGCATGGTGATGGGAACTAGGGAGATGGTAGATGAAATAGAATGGGAAGAATGAGGCTAATTTTATGCAAGTTCCATTATCTGTTCTTTGACCCCACAATTTACCCTACCCCTCTTCATTGTCTTTTGTCTTTGATTTGCTGTTGTACAAATGGATCTCTTCTTAGTCTTGTTAACATCTTAACATAAGAAAAAATTGTGTACAATATTTATATGCATACAGGGTGGTTTTTTTATTACATGACTTAGAATCTGATGATGAAATGATGATGGTATGATTATGAAATGGTATGGTATGATGTTCACACTAAAGCTAAAGTCCCCTCCAGTTAGCCACCCAACACCAACCCTACAATTAGTCAAAAGTTTGTTTGGTGTCACAATCATAATTATACACTCTTCAACCTAGCCTACTCTATCCCCCTTCTCTGTCTTCCACTTTCAATTTTAGTGCTCCTCTTTTTAATATTCATATGTATAAATCACAAGATGCTTTGTTTTCGTTCAAAAAGCATTTGGATTTGGAAGATGTGCAATATTTAAGTTAAATTGTATTTTGTCTTTTTATTAAAAATAAATAAATTAAATTTTGTAAGTTAAATTAAAGAATAAATTGATTATTCTGCTAAAAATTTATTCATGGTACATATAAATAAAATTTTAAGAAAAAAAGTCAATTTTCTCTTTAAATTAAAATAGATTAATTTACCTATTTCTTTTTCAGGAATATACTAATCAATTTTGAAGAAAAATTATTGAAAAGAAAAAACAACTGTACCTGTTTAATCGGCAGTGACTACTCTTAATAAGAGATGCCATGGATGTAACTTTTTTTGGCTTAAAATATTATTCTATTTATGCTGGGTCGATTTCGAGTCATATATTTTCCCTGTAAATTGGGGTTGGGAAAATTTAATGCAATGAATAATAAGAAGGAAAAACAATTCCTATCACATCTATTTTTAATAATCAGCGTTTTTCAATAATTAGGTTAAAAATAGTTGCTTGGATCAAACTCTCAAATCTTAATTTTGATAATTCTAAATGTAAATTTTTCAACAATCTTATATAATTCAGACGAACCGATAATATATTTTTATCAAATTTGACTTATAATTTGATTTTTATTCATTGATTGTAATATGATGATAAAGTTGATTTTATGATTGGATAAGGGCTAATCCACAAATGATGTCCATGGTCCATCCAAATACGTTGACAAATAACATTTAGTTAAATATTATATACAACCCAAAATCTTAAAAAAAAAATCAATGCCATATTAATATGCAAACTATTAAAATAAATTAGATATCAACAATTACAACATGAAAAACACTAATCCCATACTAATCTAATATACAAATTACCTCTGGTCAACCCCTATCCCTTCTATATAAAAATTAACACACCCACACACACATATTTTAGCAAGATAGGGAAAATTAAACATTTTCAAGTAAAGAAATACTGAATATCAGTTAAACAGGGGATGTTCAAAAAGAAGCCAACATGCCATTTCTTTTCCTTTTTGTTCTGTTTTCTTCTTATTTTAAGCCAAAAAGAAAAAAAAGGACCACTGACATAAGTGTCTATGGCAACGCCATGAAAAAGTGTCAACAGATTACATTTCAAAATTCTAAGCTTACCTTGCCTTACTCTTCCAAGATGGAGCTCTTATAAAGCTCAAGGCTTGAGTGCCAAAGCAAGTCCAACCTTGGCACTCTTGTCAATGGACTTGGTATCCACCTCCCCAGAAATGGTAAAGAGGGATCTGGGGCGCCACTCGTGCTGGATTAGTGCGCTTGCATTCCCAGCGTTGTTCACCCGTGCCTTCACCATCGTCAATGGATCCAATGCATGTTGTGTACCGATGGTGATGGTGTTTTCATTGGTAGAGAAGCTATGGGTCACCTCGGCACCAACAGCAGTGTTAGTCATGGGATTCACTATATGATAGTATGACGCGTTAAGAGAGTCACCCTTTTCGTTCCTGCATCAATAAACAAGGGACTCAATGAGGATCATATACAATGATAGCAAGCCTAGAGATGAGAACATAGAACACATCACATACAGAGTCAACGATGCAATGAGATCCACATTGGAGAAGCTCAAACCGGCATTGCATTTTGTGAAATTCCCAGTCTTTGTGTCAAACGAGAGATCAGTTCCCAGTGCAAGAACATTAGTTCCAATCACACCTGAAAGGTTAACTATAGGGTTTGCAGTTAATCCAATGCTTGAGCTTATCCCTGCGTATTCATGCAAATACTGGAGTTCAACCTGGTATATAAAGCGGGAAAATAGCATCGTTGATCAGCATAGTGAACATTCTAACTGCTAGAGGCAGTTCTAACATGTTCTCAAATTTAAAAGCCAAATTTGTGAACATGATTGCATACCTTGCCAGACCTCTGATCAGGGACTCTGAAGCTAAAGATTGCTTTCAGCCCGGGTGCAGGTTGATCAACGGTTATGGTGGTATACAGCTGATAAACATAAACTACTTTAGCACCAGAAATAATGTCCAAAATAAGAACCATATTGATTCAATATCAAAGGAATACAAGGGGGAAAAGAGCAACTATAAACTCAACCGAGGAGATTCTTCAATAGAATAGCATTCCATCCAAAAAGATTAGATGTCTAGAAGGTACATCATGCTCTAGTAATTCGATGTTCCAAACAAGTTTATAAGGCAGAGGTTTCTAATGTGAAGGGCATGGAACATAACTACTGAGCTTCTCAAAAAAATAAAATAGATGAAGACCAAAGAGTAAATAGAGAAAACAGCATCATATCTCACTTGCTAACAAATATGTAACCAAGGACTAAAGCTTATACGTCAAATAAACTCGAAATAAACAAAAGAAACAAATCAAAATACTTACATTGGAGTAGGTATCCACTTTAATATCAGTTGTGACATTCTTATTCTTCAGCTGGGTGTTAACATCAGCCAAAAAGAGTTCGCCTTTCTTTGTTCCGGCAGAGGTAATAGCCTAACAATAAAAAGGGGGGGGGGGGGGGGAACACCCATAATACCAGAGAATTAGTTGAAGTTCTTGTAGCAAATCAAGAATGGAACATCACACATGATACATAGCAATAAAAAAGAACGAGATACCCATGCTAAAACTCTAAAAACATGAATCTTTCAACATTTCAAGTGTTGGAAGCAAAATATACAGAAATGCACTAAATTAGCTACTGTAATTACTTACTTAAGAGAACCCCCCTCCAAAAAAAATCAATGTATATACAAAATATATGTTTGAAAACAAATATGACAACATCTTTAAAATAGCCTTAAATAAACATTCTTTTATCTAACATAAGCTTATAATAAGACATGCATCAGGAAGATTCTACCAAAAACAATCTAGAAAATGAATCCAATATTCACTGTTTAGGTTCATTGAAATTAATAACACATGCATTTTGCATCAAATCAAGAAACTGAAAAAATAAATCTACAAAGATCCCAACAAGACTATAAAATGTGACCAAAACAAAACTTGGGTTTCACAGAACAGAGCATCCAAAATCATTTCCTTCATAAAACTACATAAATCTTTAGCAAAAATAAAAAGCTACCCAGGAAATGAAAATCAAAGCTTGAATACTTGATCCAACAAAAAGTTTTAACTTACAACTCCAGTTGGAGAGCTGGTGGTGAGAGTGAACTTGTGGTCAGTCTGATAATCCTTGTACAGAAGGTCTAAAATCCAAAACAAAAAGAAAAAAGGTTCAGAAAGGTAGACATAAAATTACAGATTGAAAGCTTAAAATTCGTAATTTTAATACCTCTGGCTTTCTTGCCGATTTCAGTGTAGAGACCTGGACCTTTGCCCATGATATCTTAATGGATTAAAGAATCTAGCGAAAATATTTTTTCAACGGGGAAAAGAACATTGAAAGCTATAAATCTCAGAGGTGCAATAAATAGACCTCAAAAACCCTAACTCCACCTTCCATTTCGGAGGTTGGGGTTTTGGTTAAAATGTTATTTTTATTATTGAAAATTATCATGACCGTTGGATGTAAGAAGTGAGTCGGTTCCTATATGTTATCACCGTTGATTCATTGATTTATTCTTTTTCTATTCACTAATCGATAGAATCTTTCTATCTTTTTTAGCATAAAAAAAATAGATTAAAAATTCTTAATCCGCATTTCTAGAATTAGACATAACCCATTCCCAATATTTAAATAAAAGAATAATACATTTTACTATACTCGAATCTATATAAATCAAATTTTTCTTCTCTGTCAATATTTTTCTAAAATAATAAATTCCAGTACTTGACAAACAAGAAATGAATTTAAATTTTCTTTTAGGAAATAAATGCAATGTAAGAAATTATATTATATTTTAATAAAATTATTTATTACATAATGATTTAAAATAATACAAAATATTTTAATTTTTATATTTGAATTTAATAAAAGTTTTAAAATCCGTACAATAATATATTGAATTCAATAAATTTAAACAAGATTTCTAAAAAGTATAAGTAATAATCACAATAAATTACATAAAAAAGATGATTTTTGATTCATAACAAATTGTAAATTATATTAATTTATTTTCCATTCTTTTTGTAACACCCTTCATCCATCCCAACGATTGGTGTGGATGGGAGATGCCGCTGGAGTACTTTTGTCATGATTAATCCAACTATTCATGTTTTTATCATGATTAATCTATAATGTTTTAATTATAATAAATATACCTAAAAATTGTTAACACCATCGTCTTCACTCTGACTATTATCATAAGTACTATCACGGGTGCTAAAACAACTTCAATACTAATAATGAAAACGTTATAAAATAATTAGGTGGTAGGGGTCATATTATGATGAAAAGTAAAGGGATTTACGCATATTAAATACATATAATATTTATAAAATAATGAAAGTTTATAAGCAAAGGCAAAGAGTATTTATAAATATAGTATTTGTGACACCCAAGTACAATTCAATCGCCAAATCTAAATTTGTAATATCATATTATGTTGCCGAACGATATAAAAGGGCTAATTTCATTTAACAAGTATCGAAATACTCAAACAAGTAAATATCCATACATTCTCAATATACACTCTCATATCAGTTAAATGAATACCAATTAATACATTTTGTATATTCAAGGGTTGTATGGGGATAAAAATGAAATTAGGATTCGAAGAATCCATCTCTTTATATCAAATTATAATATAATGTCTCGAGGTAGGGAAATTCATATCTCAACACCGGCTTTAATTTATTTTAAGTATTTTTTTTTTGCTTCAAAGAATAATGTCTCGAGACCTTAGAGACCATGTCTTGAAACAAAGGTCCTCAAGTCTCGAGATGAATCTCCCCTATTTTCTTATTTTATCTTCGCTGTTTGTATGTCTCAAGATAATGATTTCTTATCTCGAGACCTAGAATAGGACAAAACTATTTTAGCTTTGATGTGCTCTTGTCTCAAGATAAAGATCACTTTGTGTGAGTGTTCGATCCAATCGAGTGAAAAAAAATTCAAGTTAATCAAGTTCACGAGTTCTATTTTATCATCCTAACTCAATTTAAATTTTTTTTAATTGATTCGAGTGTAAAGAAATTTGAATCGGGTGAAATGAAATTCAAATCAAGTGAAATTGTTGGAGTTAAATTAAAAAATTTAAACATGTCAAATAAAAATATTGTTACAGTATAACTAATTCCATATTAGAGCACATAAATTTGAAACTATATATATATTTAAATTTTTTCAAAGAAATATATTAAAAAATAAGATACTTGAGTATGATAAATTTGAATAATTAATTAGGACATGAAATTATTATTTTAGAAATTTTTAAAATTTTATTTTATTTATTTATTTTAGAATTTTTATTTATTTTACAATTTTTAAAAATATAAATTTTGAAATTTTATAAATATTTTGAATTTTAGAAATTATTTTGAATTATTTTAAATTTTTTTTTTGTAATTTTTGTTTTGAGAGAGACCAGTTTGCGTATTTTCAAAGTTGATAGGGACCAAAAGGGTATTTACACCAATCTGTTATTCGAATTATTTAAGTTATTCGAATTTTGAAATTCAACTTGAACTCGAAACTCGAATCAAGTTATTCGAGTTGACTCGAATAATTCAAATAACTCGATTCGATTAACTCAAAGTTAGAAATTTTTTTCGATTTTTCTGAATCGAATCGAGTCTTGCTCACCCCTACTCTAGATCTAGATTAAGTTGTCTCGAGACTAGCTTGATAAGTCTTGATACATTAAACGATTGATTAAACGAAAAGGTAAATTTTGTTCTTATGGTCTTGAGACATGTTTTTATTGTCTCGAGACTCAATGTCAAAATAACCTAAAATGCACATTTCTAAACCTTTAAACCAAACCACAATGTACCTAAAACAAACCTAAACTTTACACCAATACATAATCATCAATTTAGCACAGGCAAATGGAATAAAAAACCACCAAATCATAACATTCAATATATCCATGCCTAACCAACTAGTTTGCATAGTCAAACTCATATAAACAAGCATAAATGCTTACTAATCAGAGGATGAAATTCAACTTTGATATACATACATAAATGTGTAAACATAAATGTTTACACACACATACAGTTCAAGACTTATGATCTACTTTAGCAGTCGTTCAAGATTTGCGCAAGGAAACAAACAAAATCATACATTGAGTAATATATATCATACACTGAGTAATATATACTCAGTGGTGCTAACATAATTTGAATTCAAATAAAATGTAATAGTAATATAATAAATGAGCCAAGTACATGATTATTCATATGATTAAGAATCATTTCATTACCATTATCCATATATGTATATTTAAATAAATCATTAAACCCTCAAGGTATTCCATGATCATATATCACATAAATATTTCCGTATCAATGTAGTGCTTGCTTTTACATATCGAAATTATGATGAACCCTAGGGTATTTGCATCTTTTGAATCATACCAATGACATTTCTCATATTATATTCGTAATCATATTTCAATGATATTTATACTTAGAATGAAATTTCAGATTTTAATCACCAATACACACATAACATATTATCTCAAATTTTAATCATCAATACACACATAACATATTATTTCATTAACAAAATTAGACTAAAGTACAAATACTCGAATCAGCCCACCAACACACCAGTATACATACTAAAGTGCCCGAGCATAAATGCACTGATCCCACCAACCACACTAAAATACACTCGTACCCTCAAGAAATTTGAGTTGGTGATATGTTCTCAACCCTTAGGGAATTAGAGAACTATCAAAATATATACGCACATAGCATTGAATCCCCTACTTATCAAAATAGACCATATGACATGTCAACTATACTTGTAGCTCTATTCGTCAACGTTAATAGGATATTTTCCAATATTAATAACAAAAAAAAACATATTTCCAATATGAGAATCCAGGACCTAAGCATACAATGGACGGTAACGCAATCATCCATTGAGCAAGAGGAAACAAGATCTTACCATAAAAAAAAAATCCAAATTTGCATTGAGAAGATAAAGCGACACGAATAACATAAGCCCAATCATCGAAATTGTTGAGCTTTAATCGAATAGGAGTAATAAATTCATCAGGTTGATCTTGAGGACCCAAGAAAAATGGAGAGTTAGGTTCAATTTTAGGTGGTGGTGGTGGAGGAGGAGAAGTATCGCCGCCAACCATTTAGAATGGTGAAAGAAAAAAAATCTATCAAAAACCTTGCCTAGATGCCATGACAAGAATAAGGTAATCGCTTGAATCTTATTGATAGACCTCAAAGGTATATATATATCTATACAGTAGTTGTTACGTAGGAATCAAATTGCTAAAAGATAATATTCTGTAATAATATCCTATAATATCCTGTAATAATATCCTATAATATCCCATTAGGAATCAAATTGCTAAGAGATAATATCCTACAATATCCCATTAGGAATCAAATTGCTAAGAGATAATATCCTACAATATCGCAATTGAAATAAAATTGCTAAAGGATAATATCCTAATAGTTTTCCATATAAGCGTATAATGAAAATATTAACACAATAGTTAATGAAGATGTATTCATTTGATTGATGGAGAGAACATGAAAGTATTTAAAAACTAAATGGTAAAAATCCTGAATGTTACAACAATTGGCCGTTGGAATTTATTCAATTGAGCATCGAAACTAGGTACGAAAGCCAACCATTTTTTTGCATATAGTTATTGGTTAAACCATTTTTTATTTTAGGGGGAAAATTTTGGTTTGTATGTTATATAGACAATGGTTGGTTAGTTAATAACCTCTGCACTCTAATTTTAGAGGCACACAATTTGATGGAAAGGTTTATTTAAGGTGGCTTCAAAGCTCTTGGCTTTCATCATAATAACCAAAAGTAGGTTAAACACTAGATATATTTGGGTTTCACCATCTCCTTTGATTTCAAAACCTAGATTTCCCTAAAAAAAAAGAAACATATCATAAGAAAATAGCTATGGAGGTAACTAAGCTGAGGCTTGTTTTCTTCTTTTCTTTTGCCTTCATAATTACAAGACTATTGGCAAATATTATTGAAATTGATGACTTTTGGAAGCAACGTGAGCAAGAAGCATGGAATATTACTCTGGCAGCTTATGAGTCGAGCCCAGAAAACATCATCAATCACCTCAACTATAATGTTGATAAGTAAATCATATTATAGCTTTGCATTTTGTTTTTTATTTTTCATCTTTTATATAAAAATTCATAGTTTAGGGATAATAAATTAAGTTACAAATGTTAAAAGTTGAACTATAGAATTATTGCATACCATCAATTTAGAATATATGTATAAATTAATTAATCTAAACTCGAGTTCTTCTTATTTTCATTTTGTTGATTGCAATTAGTAATCATTCATGCATGTATTCTATTACATTATCACTCATAATCATATTAAGTTACAATAATCATATGCCTTTAGCTTAACTATTATATTGTCATAATTTAAATGCATGAGAGTCACCGTTCTTACAATTTAACTTCCTCTACCATTTGAAACTTTGGTAACTTCTATTTTAAATAGTGGTGTTATATATTATCTTGGACAATTTGTTGCAGGGTTATTAGAAAAATTAGTGCCAACCAAACCATAGAATTTGAGGATGATCTTACTAACAACACAAGAAGATACTTGAGAGGAAAACATAAGAAGTACACTGGCCCATGCATGGCAACCAATCCAATTGATAGTTGTTGGCGGTGTAAGAAAAATTGGGCCAAAAACCGTAAAATATTGGCAAAATGTGTTCTTGGTTTTGGCCACAAAACTAGTGGTGGAAGTAATGGGGATTACTACTTGGTGACGGATAATTCTGATGACGATGTTCTAAACCCAAAACCAGGAACCTTACGTCATGCTGTGATCCAAAAAAGGCCATTGTGGATTATCTTTGCTCGTACTATGCACATCAAATTGTCTCAAGAGCTAATAGTTCAAAGTAATAAGACAATTGATGGTCGTGGAGCAGATGTTCATATAGCATATGGATGTGGAATTACACTTCAATTTGTGCACAATGTCATCATTCACAACATTCATATCCATCACATTTTTCCAAGTTCTGGTGGCCTAATCAGGGACTCTGAAGATCACTTCGGTTTTCGAACGGTAGGTGATGGAGATGGGATTTCCATCTTTGGGTCATCAAATATTTGGCTTGATCATATTTCTATGTCCGAGGGCCAAGATGGACTTATTGATGCAATTCAGGGTTCCACTGCCATCACCATCTCAAACTGCCATTTCACCCATCACAATGATGTAAGTTTTAATTAAAATACTCAACAAGCTACACAAGATGTCACCTATTTTTTTATTCAATGTTATGGATTTGTCTTTTAGGTGATGTTGTTTGGTGCAAGTGACGCCTATTCTAAAGATCAATTCATGCAAGTCACAATAGCATTCAACCATTTTGGCAAGGAATTAATACAAAGAATGCCTAGATGTCGGTGGGGTTTCTTTCATGTTGTTAACAATGACTACACTCATTGGAAAATGTATGCTATTGGTGGTAGCATGCATCCCACCATCATCAGCCAAGGCAACAGATTCATTGCTCCACATGACCTCAATGCCAAAGAGGTAAATCAAAATAGACTTCAACCATGTTGATAACATTCATTACATTTGTAAGCATGTTAAATACGATATGACCAGAAACGCATTTGTGATCATATCATTTTTTTTTCATTCCACTTTTGTAGGTAACCCATAGGATCTATGCATCAGAGTCAGAATGGAAAAATTGGGTATGGAGATCAGAAGAAGATTTGCTTATGAATGGAGCCATCTTCAGAACTTCTGGGCCACTCTCACCTCCCGATCTAAAATTCAACCAGAAAGATATAATCAAAGCTAAGCCTGGAACATATGTCAGAACACTCACTCGTTTTGCAGGAACTCTTAAGTGCAAGAAAAGGATCAAGTGCTAGATATGACGTTGACTTTTACCAATTTTTAAAAAAATCATGAAATGTAAAAAATATAAGTGATACATGGAAAAAAAATCTTCTTACACTGGGTAACACAATACAATAAAATGTAACCAACCTATTGCTTATTTCTTAAATTCAATAAAAATAATGAATTAAATAAAAAAACATTTCTAAGATCATATTTTACTTATACTTGATGTTTATGAGCACCAAATAAAGCAAACTGATCTCTTATTTGTTCTTTAATTTGTTTAATGTTACAATTATAGGGGTAAGAAATTGATTATGTCATATTAATCTTTATCAATAAATAATCACTCCTCACCATTTTAAAGATATTATAGAGTAATCATTGTGCACTTACTCATCGAATCAACTTTTATTTACTCAATCAAAATACACATCACTTATAACTTTCTTTTGGATAAATATTTATAAAAATTTAGATTTAAATTTTATTACATAAAAGATTATAAAAATAATACTAAAAAATGTTATCATTATAGCAAAACGCTCTATAAACTCTAAATATGGTGTCGGTTGAGTTTTAGGGTGTGTTTGATAAATTATTAAAATTTTCAACATTTAATATTTTAAATATGTTTGATAATCATTTTAATTTTTATTTAATATAATTTTCAACAAAAAGAGTTGAATAAGATAAATAAGTAGGTAACTACTTATCATTTATTGTAGAAAATATTAAGTTGATTTTATTTCATTAAAAATTTAAATAAATTATATCTTTTAAAAAAATGAAATATTCAAATTTACATATTTATTTTTCATCCAAAATAATATAAAATATTATATTAATAAGATTAAATTTAGAGTTTAGGATTTAGGGTTTAGGGTTTAAGGTAACCTATATCAATTCCAAATATAGTTTTGAAATTTGAAGTACTTTGCATTCCCTCGTTAAATTTCTTGAAGTTTAAAAATGAAAAAATAAATTCCTTCTTCTAAAACCAAGCAAATAAAACGTACTAGAAATTCTATCACATGCGTATGTATATGAAAACTACAAATATAAAATATAAATGTGTGTTTAAAATAATAAACAATAATAATGAAACGTGTGGCTTGGAACTCATTAATAATAACACATGAAATATCTACGTTATTAAAATTAAAAATTAAATTATTCGTCGCTATATTGTCATCAATCTTCAGTCGGTATCGAGTTAACTTGTGCCACCAACTCAATCAAATACATTAGTAGTTTATACACTTGATGGAAGTAATAAAGTATGCATAATAAAATTAAATGTAGAAAAATTTTCAAAATAAAGCTTTAGCTTAGTAGTAAATTAAAAATTTTACTAATGCAATTGGCTTGGGCTTAAATCTCATTATATGAATATTTTTATCAATTTTAAATTAAAAGATAAAAGTACCCTCGAATAATATAATTTATTTTAATTATAAAAGGGTATTTTGTAATTTCCTAATCAAGTTGATGACCCAGTTGAGGGTAATATCATCTCGGTAGGAGCTTAAATAATAGTATAGTTATATAATTGATGGAAGTAATAAAGTGTGCATAATAAAATTAAAATATTAAAATAAAGATTTAGCTTAGTGATAAAGTAAGTAATAAAGTATGCATAGTATAATTAAAATGTAAAAATATTAAAATAAAGCTTTAGCTTAGTGATAAATTAAAGGTTCCACTAATGTAATTGGTTTGGATTCAAATCTCATTATATGAATATTTTTATTGGTTTTTTTTTTAAAATAAAAAGACTAAAGTGGCCACAAAAAAATAAAACTTATGTTATTTACGGAAAGGTATTTCTGTAATTTTTCTAACCGAATTGATGACCCAATTGAGGGTGGCACCTACACAGTCAGGACCTTAACTAAATGTGTATAATAAAATTAAAATGTATAAAAATATCAAAATAAATCTTTAGCTTAATGATAAATTAATGGTTTTACTAATACAATTGTTTCGGGTTGAAATTTGACCATATCAATATTTTCATTGGTTTGTTTAAATAAAAAGAATAAAGTACATTAGAATAACTCATTTTGTTCATTCTTTTCTATTTTTGCTAGTCGTCTGAATCGTGAATTGTCTTATGGCTCATCAATCAGATAGATGAATTTTTTTGAATGAACTCTTCAATTCAAGGAAGAAGCGATCCCTTCTCTCGCTATTGGTTTATCCCTAGATCTATCCCTCCCCCACCATCACTCATTTTAATTACAAAAGTGTATTTCTGTAATATCCCTAACCGAGTTGGTGACCCGGTTGAGGGTGACACCAACTAAATTAGAAGCTTAAATAATAGTATATAAATAGATTTCAAAATATATTTTAGGTCAAATTCTATTATTAGTCCCTATACTATGTGTATGTTATGGATTTAGTCCATGTACTCTAATTTAACCACTTTTAGACTTATACTTTTCAAATTTTAAAATTTCAATCCTAACCCAAATGGTATATGTTAAATTTGTTAGGTCTAATTCTGCTCTTTTCAATATCTTATGCAATAAACATATACCTCATATGTAATGTCACACCAACTTATTATTTTCACATAATGTAACACCCAGATTATTTAAATAAGTTTTTGTGAATTTTGTCAGAAATGTGTATTTGCTTCAATGGCTAAATGTTTTGATTGTATGTTTGAGGTCTTGGGTTCAAGTCCCAATGTTGGAAATTTTACTATTTTTTATCCTAGTCTATTCCCTTTTGGGTGGGCTTATGTTATATTTTCGGTAAACTTATATTAGAATGAGCCTGCTGGTTCAAGTGGTAAGGTGTTAGCTTGCCTTAGGGCATTCTTGTGTTCGAACCCTAGTGTGAGTGTCTGTCAGTTGTGTAGTAGAAGTTCAGTGGCATTGAAAGTCTGTGGTAGTTGGATGAGGTTAGTGGGTCAGATTTTATGGGATTGTGGTTGGTTAGTGGGGGAGTGGGATAGTGTTTTATTTTTATTTTTAATTTGTTTTAATTTTGTGTTTTTCCTTCTCTCTCTTTCCCAAAATTCCTCCCATATTTCTCTATTCTCTAACAAAATTTCCTTTCTTCGCCTTTTTGATTCTGTCACAAATCTTTTGTTCAATCGTGGTGTTTCAAAATTCTGATTTTTCTCGTCCGGTTTGGTAAGTAGAGTTTTTCTTAACTTTAGCTTTTGATTCCTATAAACCCGATTGGAATTATACCTTTTGATATGGCATATTGGGTGTAATTAGAGAATTGAAACTCTGTGAATGTGTTGCTTAGGAGAAGTCCAAGATGTGGTTGAGGCGTCTCTAGCGACGTAGAATTCGTATGGTGGGTGTTCGTAAGAGGTAAGCGTATGGATGTTCTTTTGGAAGTGTTGTGCAAGTTGTTTGGGTTGTTTTTGGTGATTGAATATTACAGATTGGTACTGATGTAACACCCTAAACACGGCCTAGACGTTATGGCCGAATTTGGCGATGTCACATGGAAAGGGATTTGAAGACAACATTGTCAAGTTTAAAAATCGTTACAGTAAGTTAGCTTTTATTTAATTCGAAAAAAAAAACTAGTTGATTTGCTTGAAAACTTGTCTCTTAGTGGAAGCTTTTGTAACCAATTAATTTAGGGAAAATCGTTTCTATTTACGAAAAACCTTAGTTTTTAGAAAAAAAAATGTGTTTTGTGGAGTTGCAGTTTTTAAAAAATCTATAAAAAAACAGTATAAGGCCCCAAATTTAAAGCCAACCAGTCCATAGTGCAGAAGATACATCAAAAACCCCAAATAAGTAATAAATTCTAGGAATTAATGGAAAATAGTCTAAAATTTACGTGTGGCCACCGTCGAGTCCTCTGCTGCACCGACCCGTCAAGTCTGGGGATTACCTGTACAGATTAAACAGAGAAAGGGTGAGTTTTCGCAAACTTAGTGTGTAATCCCCACAGAAAACATGCATACAGATAATCAACATAATTTAGTTAGATACAGTCTGAGGCCTATGCCCATCACAGAATCAGTTTCGGCCTTAGCCCATTTAGATATAATCTCATAAATACATTATGGTCTTGGCCCACATCAGATACATAATGCAGATATAGTAAATTAGAATCCTACCCACCAGCCTCTACACACCATCTCCGTCCAACCCTACACACCATGTGGGGATTAAATCAACCCACTCATCCCTACACACCATGTTGTACTGAAATGCGGCACATAATCAGAAGGTTGCAGCTAAGCTGCTAGATAACAGGCTTAATAACCTTTCAGACACTTCCTCCAAATATCATCAACCCACCCCGATGCAATGCAACATACAAAATATTTCATGCCATTATGCAATTAATAGTACATACATTCAGATATCATAAGTCATGCTCGGTATAGAAATCAGATAGATAGATCACACATATAGGGATCTAAGTAAAGCTTACTAACCCTACAATAGGTCCACAGTCGACTTGGGCGACCCGTGCAACCTTATAGAACTTTTCAAAAAAATGGGCTGACACGCCTATGTGGCCTACTCGGCCTAAATTGTCCTTGACCACGTGATCCATTTTTAATGTAACCCGTACTTGTTAATTACTTATATATGTTTTCACTATTTACTTATATGTTCCTTCAAAGCTGTCTACTTGAGTCACTGTTACTAAATTATTTATATCTTGAGCTACAGAATTCTGAATTCAGATCTGCTTGATGTCTTTAAAACTAGACTCAAATACCTTTCTACCATAAAATTTTTAGAATTTTTGGTTTGGCCAGTAAGTACAGTAAAATCTTCAAACTTACCCCTATTCTGCTGTCTAACAGCTTCGTCCCTTCTTTGCTAAAAATTAATTATCTCTTAGTACAAAATTTGGATGATGTTTCCATTTGTTTATATTGAAAATAGACTCATTAATAATTTAAACATGTAAATTTTAACCCCTTATTATTTTTCTCCAATTTTTTTATAATTTTCCAAAGTCAGAACAGGGGAACCCGAATTCATTCTGACCTTGTCTTACAAAGTTTATTATACCTCACGATTTATAATTCCATTACTTACATCGTTTCTTCTATGAGAAACTTATGAGAAACTAGACTTAATAAGCTTTTATTTCATCTTTTTTTCATCCTCTAATTTTATTTCCACAATTTATGGCGATTTTTCAAAATTAGCCTATTGCGGCTGTCCAAACAGCAAGCAATTTTGGCTTTTCGCAGAATCTTTTTTTTTTTTACGTTTCGGGTACACACCTGGTTTTGTTTGATGCTAAAACAGTCTCCGAGCACTCCAAATCCTATAATAAAGATAATCAAATCAATTTAACAAATTTACAAGTGAATTGACAACCAAGAATGAACAGAAACCCAACTTACCACCAACTATAACCCTCCGTTTAACTATTGTTAAGACGAGAACACTAAATTCACCAGTCCGAGCCTCCCCTTACGCCCAAATCACAGAGAAAAAACATTACCACTTCAGTCGCTAAGAGAGTCATGACAGAAACGAAGAGAAAAACTTACCGAAACTAAGCAAGCACTAACCGCGTGCGAAAATGAAGGAAAATAAATGGATTAGAGAAAAATCAAGAAGAAGAGAAAGATGGAAAAACTCAGAGAATTTGTGCAAGAGGAGAGGGAGAAGAATAGATGGCAGAATTTTTTTGGGAAAGAGAGTCAAAATTCGGTTATGGGAATAAAATAAAATAAAATCCCAATAACCCCCAAAATCCCTTAATCTTCTCCCTTAATTCCCATTACACATCCACTACTCAGAATCCCCCTATTACACAACTTTATCCCGAAATTTCAGCAAAAAAATACCTTTTCCCGCATAGGGATTCAAACACAAGACCTCCATCATAATAACATACCATTTAACCACTAGACCAACAGGCCCATTCTAATGTAATTTACCCAACAATCAAATAAAAGCCTACTGAACAAGAGTAAGACCTAATTCATTCAAAATACCAAAATTTGCCTAAGCGAATGCTCGAACTTGGGACCTCCCAAACACTCCCAAAACACATAACCACTAAAGCTGACAGATATTTGTGTCATATTTTCACAATAATGAAATTAGAAATTTTGGGGCGTTACAACTGATTTGGTGAGTATTAGCTGCTATTTTTCAGTTTCGAAGGTCTCAGGATTGCTTTCACATAAAAAATGAACCAAGTGTGTAACGATAACACGAGAAAACATCAATCGATGAAAGCAAAAAAATCTAGCCTATCGACACCGCACGGGCATGTGGTCGGCCATGTGCGACACACGGTAGTGTGACCGGTGTGTGTGGCCGTGTGGGCCATACGGGCTAGGCCAATTTGGACGTGTGGGACCACATGGGCAAACCACACTGGCGTCTGGGCTGTGAGCTAGGCCAATTTGGGCGTGTGGGCTACACGGGCATGTGGGCCCAAATTTTTGAATTTTCCCCTAGGGTCGTATACGTCGTTCCGATCAACTGTGGGCCTTAAGTGGAATCAGTATGGGCTTAGCTAAGCCTTAATGCATGAGGTTTGATAAACTGTTCGTATGGTATCTAGCATAAGAAATACCCAAGTGTATGTAACATAATATTAAGTATGTGATCTGCTATGTATATGCATGTTTATTATCTGTTATATGAGCATGTTAGATATGATAATTCAGGTATCTGGTATCTGATTATTTTGTTTTATTTGATATTGTGATGTATCTGATTGTAGGGCGAGATATGTGATATTTGGAGGAAGTTTTCTGCGAGGCGTAATATCGTTGATACTCTGGTAGCACGGCTGCAATTATTCTGATAAGTGTCGTACATACACTATGTGGTGTGTAGAGCTAGGTGGGTGTTTTATACCCCACGTGGCGTGTTCGGATAGTCGGAGTTGGTGTGTAGAGGATGAGGGTAGGACTTTGCAGATTTGTATGATTTTATTGATAATCTGATACTATTAAGGACTTATGTCAGTATTTGTTCTGTTATGCGATAAATCTGAATATATATGTTTTCATTGTGTTACACACTAAGTTTTTAAAACTCACTACCGTTTGTCTGTTCTATTTAGGTAATCCTCAGGTATAGGTGGGTCGATGCAACGAGGGCTCAGTTGTGACCATACGTCCATAAACTTTGTTTTCATAAAAAATTTTGTTTAAATTTCTAGTTTCTAAAAGTTTTGTAATTTTTGCACTCTCTAGACTGTTTGGTTTTAATTTTTTGATTTGGACTTGTTTTTACCTTTTCCTGCGACGTTCGACAAAACAATTTACGAAAATAACGGTTTTACGGTAACAAACGTTTTTTAGAACACAAACTCGGTTTTCAAAACTTAATTAACGACTTTTAAACTTCTGCTACAAATTATGATCTTATATGAAAGAATATACATTCGATGGTTTCTCTAATGAGTATAACAGCATATTTCTAAATTAAAGAGGTACGATGTTTTTTTTTAAAAAGGAAAGACAAATGTCTAACTTTTCTTTGTAACATCTCCAGATTCGGCCATAACGTCTAGGCCAGATTTGGGGTGTTACACATAATACTCATGAAAAAAAATCACATTATTATAGTTAACGGATTTAACAAATATTGATTACGTCAATACTAATTTTTTAAATTTCAAAATTATAAGGACTAAAATTATTAAATTAGGGAACAAAGAATAAGTGCACAACTTCTACATAGTATGAGATTAATAACAAAACTTAACTTAACGAACTTAACTTCTATAGTTTGAGTTAGGATTGAAATTTCAAATTTTGAAAAATATAATGACTAAGACTAGCCAAATTATAGCATAGAGACTAAATCCACAACTTAGGCATAGTATAAGAACCGATAGTAAAATTCAACTAATATTTTAATGGGATAAATATCAAAATTATATATGAACTTTGATCTAATGTGTTATCTTATACATGAACTTTAAATTGGTGCAATTATACACATGAAGTTTTTATTGTAGTTCAAATGTATACATAAGACCTTAATTTTGATCCAATCATATACATTTATAGAATAAATATATTTCAATTTATTTTTATATTTGGATAAGTATAATTATTAATGCATGCAATATATAAACATAAAATGATATTATGATAATTGTGTTAATAATTTGTGAGAAATGGATCAAATAAAAAATTCATGTATAAAATTGCACAAAATCAAAGTTCATGTATAAAACTGCACATTGTTGGAAAAATGTGGCTGCAAAACAAAACTGTTAGCACTGACTGAAAAATAAACCAAGCATGAATAAAAGAAAGAATCATTGTGTTGTGGTAGGACCATTGCCTTAGAAGTAAATTCACCCTAAACGGTGTAATCGTGTAGTGGACGTTTCAGCCCAAAGTTAACACAAAATCCAAATATTCGTACACCTGAATAAGGAAGGTGGAACAAATTGGTATTGATCTTCTCCAAGGAATCGAGAAATAAAATAAAATATAAAGCTTTAAAGTTGGTCAAAAAAACTTGGCTAGGAAAAATCACACTAAGTTCAATTCCCAAGAAAGGTTGGAGGGGTCACAAACGGTCCCGCTTAAAATCCAATCCCCTAGACAAAATTTCCTCTAATGTAATTTTAGTAAGATATCAAAGTTTTTTAGAATAGAAAGATGAGAGAATCAAGAAGAATGAGAGAAGCTCTAATTTTGTTACTTGTTAGAAATAAGGAGAAATGACCTTCTATTTGTAGGATTCTCAAAGGGGTAAAATGGTCAAAAAATTTAATGATCATATTGCAATGGTCAGATTCCAACGACCATAATCTAACAATCAGATTCTAACGGTCAAATTCCAATGATCATATTGTAAACAGTTAGATTGCAATGACCATATTGTAACGGTCAGATTTTTGCATTACCAATATTCCCCCACTAATGAAAAGGAATTGGAAATTTTGGTAAACACAAAAAAAAGATAAAATGTGAATAGAGCAAGAGTGAAATTAATTGATTAAGTACTAGTATCTTGTTGATTTGAACTAGTACATATTGAAATCAATGATTATTCTCTTTAGCAAGTGAATGAATTTTAAACTTGTTAAGATAGGAGTTAACTCATGACACACGACTAATCTTAGATCTAATTGATGTTCTGCAATAGATCAACAAGTTTTAGCCAATACACATTGAGATGCTAGTAAGTGCTCTAGAAAGACTGGTCAATGTCTTTCATAGAAGGTGGCTAGTCCTTCACACTTACGTAGGTGATTTCATCAAGTTTATCTCAATATAGACCATCCAAATCAAGACTATGAAATGATTAAGAGCATTTATTAAGCTTATCCTCTCAAATTTAAATTTGGTAAATTCATCAAGTTCGTCTCAATAAAACCACCCAAACTCTAAGATATGAACTCATTAAGAGTAATAAAGTCAACCTCACATGTCGGTGAATTCATCAAATCCATCTCAATAGGACCACCCAAACCTTGGGCTATGAATTCATTAAGAGTGAGAACTCAACTTTATGCATGTACATCGTTCACCGTAGGGATAGGTAGAATGTACACTATGAGTCTTTCCATGGTTTCGTTTGATCACATTCAACTTAGAGAACTAATTTAGGTATCAACCATGAATTCCTCAACCACTGGGCTTAAGACTCATCCCCCTCGACGAATCAAGAACCATTTTCCTAGTTAACCCTTTGGTTAGTGGATCATCTAGGTTCATGTCAGACCTTATGTACTTCAAAACAAATACTCTATTCTCCCATAAAGGAATATCTGCAAGTAAAGTCCTAAGCCACTTGGCCTCTTGCCTGACTCAATCAAGAGTCATAAACTCTGATTCTATCGTGGAACAAGCAATACATGTTTGTTTAGTAGACTTTCAAGAAATAGTTGCTCCACCCAAAGTAAAGACATACCCACTTGTAAAGCTAACTTTTTCAGTTACCCAGTCAGTATCAAAACAATCCTCTAGGACTATAGAGTAATCGAAAAATTCTAAGTTATTGTAATTTAATTTCACTCAGTATCATTTGGGTAAAGCTCAACTTTGATAACTAACATAGTAAATTACGAACCATGACACTCCCCCACATACTATGTCGATGCCCTCATCGACATGAAGCCACACTTTTAGTAACCTTGTTGTATCGAGTTGACATTTTAGCTTTTAGTTCATCTTGGGCCTTTAAAGCCTAAGGTTATCTTGTTGGATCTGGTGCCCTAAGTGTAATATTTTTGTCTAAGTACACTTGTAATTTTTCGAATAGATTGGTTAATAAAATTATTCTTAAATTACATTAATACTTTGTATATTTTCCTCGCATGGTTTTTGCACACAAAGCAAAATGGAAGCAAATGTTGCTCACTGGTTGTCTAATCTTTAACTAATATTAAGCAGTATTACATGGTCAGATCATAATACATAAAGACATCTTGTATTAGTAGATGAACCTAAACATGTTATCTATCAAGTCAAATTGGGGAGATGCCTCATCTTGGGCATCGGAGCGAATGACTCCCAGAAGATAGAGACATAGATATGATTGGTTGGTTTGATAGTACATTGGGCAGGACCCTACTAGAATAGATCATGAATCTGTTTATGGATTTATTCACTTGTGACATTCAGAGTGTGACATACTTAATCCTAAGTGGATGACGGATTATGTATGCATGACTCGTAAACTTTGATGTAAGTAAAAGCATGAGTTCGAATACATAAGGAAACGAAAGTTGGTGAGTTGGGTGTACGACTTCTAAAGTAGATAGCGTTATTCACAACAATGGAATTCATAGCTCAAGATATGGGTAAATGATATCCTTTCATTGGTATTACATGGTTGATGAAAAGTAAACATGGCCTTGGGTATTTCGTCTTTGTGATGAATGACTTACTTACTATTTGATAGTAATTGACTTTTCATGAAGAAAGATGTGGCACCCCAAAACCAGCCGAGACGATCTAGCCCAAAATTTGAATGTCATAGTAACCACTGAAGTGACTCTCCATTAACCCATAACAAAGCACACCATCCAACTAATCACACCTCACAATTTCTATATTTTTTCATATTAAAAATCCTAACACAAGCTTTATTAACGAAAACAACAAAAAGTTCACGAAAATCAAGTATATAGTACTTGTGACCCTACCTCATAATGAGCTTATAAGGAAAATTTTCAACAGCATGTAGTTTGGCAAGGCTCGCACCTTGCTAGCTCGCAGTCAACCCTGTAAACCCTTAGCTCGTAGTCAACTCTGAAAACCCCTATTTCTAAGGCACCAAAAACTATCGAGCTTTAAAACAATTCTACCATCGCGTAGTTAACAAGCTAATTTGCAAATAGTCAATCCGCGAACCCCCTGTTTTCACATGTGAACCCTATACTGGCGAACTCTACGCCTTGTATATTTCCTTTTTACTTTACAACTTATTCAATGTTTCTACATGACAACCACTTTTCATTTTACGAACCCCTTACTCTTGCGACCTCTATCATGTTTTTTGCTACTCATTCATTCATCAATTAGACCGTTCGCAGGCATCAATAATTTCACACAAAAGTAAAAATTCATCTCTCATGCATACCAAGCATCAAATTGATTTGACACACTTAAGAATTTAAGATGTGCCACACTATTCGGTGAGCTCATTAGTCTGCATATACTTGTTACTCCATCAATTTATCAAACAAATCAACATGCCATCACAAGTCAAACATTTAATCATTCAATCAAGCAGTTATAAAAGATCCAAAAATCCCAACAGTAGCTAATGTTCAATTTACTAACCATCAACATCTATTAAAAATTTCCAAGTCTGATCTAGTCCCTTGAAATAGTCCCACATTGCCTTTCTTATTGGGGTTTGGAAACACAACACATACTCAAGAAATTTTCCTTGCAATAGATAAGTAGGAAGCTCCATGTAACCTCCTAGACCCGGCCTAGACGTTATAGCCGAATTGTGAAGGCCACATTGGACACCTCAGTGTCGAACCTACTCTATTGATAGTTTAAAATCTACAAGTTCCATTTACTGTAAAATCAAGGTTTCTATTGTTAACTTTGGAGAACGTCCATTTACTTAGTCAGACAATGCTTAGGTCAAATTAGTGAATTGGGTGAATTTTTATAAAACCTTACTAACAGTGTTGCTTTTGTAAAATTATTTTATTATCTTCTTAGCTATTGAAATGTATCATTACTAGTCAAATTAATAACTTAGCCATATATCATGCATAGTACATTTCTCTATATATACTGTGTATCTATACCAAATATGAGTGTCATGCATGCATGAAAAACCCCAACAATCTCAAAAAGTCCCAAACCACAGTTTAAAGAAACTTCACAATCTAAAACCAAATAATAATTGTAAAATAACCTAAAAATATAATTAAAATTAAAATAATATGACGAAGTGAAGTCCGAAGTCTGCCGTACGTCCGCCGTACGTCTGCATGTCAATTTCGATCTTAAGTTCGATCATTACCTGAGATGTTGAGATAATGGGGTGGGCTTAACAAGCTCAGTGTAAGACTAAACAAGCAAGTATTAAGCATTCATACAAGCAATCTTATAGAGATACCAATAGCACAATCAAACATTATCAATAGTAATTTTAAATGCACATGCTCATGAAAAATACACATGTGAGATCCTACCCATATCATCAAACAGCCAAAGCAAGTATGACAATCCTGTCATGGGATTCATGCTGAGATGAAGCATTACTCAATTTACGACAACTATATTACGTTACGATATTTCCGATTCTCCCTTCTCTTACTCAAGTGAACTCTCTAAAAGCAGTAACTTCTTGCTATTAGACATTTACCCCCTTATAGACCTCGAGCCCTTTAAGTAAGACTGAATCTCCATCTCAATAGAATAAGATAAGGGTGGCAAAGTGAGAAAATTCTCTTGTTCCCATCAACGCACAATCAAAGGATCAAGCATGAGAGCCTCTTCTCTTTTCTCTTTGGTGGTCAATTGGCAGTAATGATGAATGTTCTTCAAAACTTTAAAACTTTTGTGACGCTTCTGGGGAAAAGATCAGTCTTAGCAAGCAGCATCTATAGGATAAGCTGTTCTGGATTTATTTTGCTTTCTTTTTTCACAAGACCTTGTGCCTTTGGTCTTCGGTCCGAACCTGCTCCTGTTCAAAGCCGGTCTGCCAAACCCCAACGTATATAAGCAGATCTCGATGTGGTAAAACCACCAATAACCAATAATGGAGTGAAACTGCCAAATAACAAATAATGCAATATAATCACCAATCCCCTTAATACTCTAAATATAGTACACTGACTACGAATATATGTGAACTTAATATGTCGTTGGCACTCCACGAAACTCCTCTGTCAACCATAAAATCTCATCCCAATGCATGTACAATACGTCACAAAAACTCATACATATTCATATTTTAATACTTTTCATATCTATTTGACATGTTCAACATGTCCTCAATAATCACATACTTTCGGTAAAAGGAAACAATATTCCAACTTCCAAATTACCATTAAGATGGTATCTATCAATATCATTCAATTTCACATACTTTGCAAATTTCATTGTGCATAAATAGCAACCACATGAATATACATCATTGAAAAGATTTCATGCATTTAAATCATGTATAAACCTAATATCTCAATAATTCATATCATTCAATCAAACATTCTCATATCACATAATATAATTATGCATAACAATCTCAATCACACATTCATACTGTCAAACTAGCAATTTTACCAACACATCAATCTTTTAAGGCTCGAAACATACTTGGTTTGGCCACTCACAAAAAATAATATTTTGGCTATTAATCCAATCTAATAAGCAAGCTAATTTATCAAATGTAATATGAAAATTATTAATATAAAAAAATTTACGAGTTTAGAACCCACACCTTATTTTTCGCTTTCTCGCAGCACAATACTGAAACTTCCAATTTTCCTTAATAAACATTTGTATGATCCTAAGCCAAAATTCAGTATAAATTAAATTAATTTACCTTCTAACCAGCCCCCAATTACCCACTTATGGGTTCAAACCAATCGTCAAATTTATAATTATTTTACGAATTCAAACTAATTAGATTTATTACACTATATCGATGCAAACCGTACATACGATCGTTCTTCAGCTTTACGGTTAATTTAGGACGTTTGGTTCAGAATCTAATTCAATAAAGTACTGGAAAATAAATAGCTAATAATGATTAAATTCATTCATCTAATCAATCCCTAATTTTTACCCAACAACTATGCTGAAACAACAAACTAGTTTACACTTAATTGAACTTACGCTTCCCAATTTGTGAGTTTCGAATGTCCAATCAACCAAGAACAGTTTTCCTTAATTGACATGGCTTTAGTATCTGATTAGGAGGCTTAAAGAACTAAATTAATTTTAAAATTATGTGGGAAAAGAATCAAGAAACAAAACACCCCCTTTTCCCACACGTAGGTGTATGCACCACCACCCATGGTGGCTAGAATTAGGGCTAAATTTTAAAACGATTTAAGATCTAATTAAAAGATTGAAAAATACCTTTAAAAACATTTAAAGTCCTCCAAATTCCAGGTTTGAAAATTTAGGTTTTTAAATTGTAATATTACCCTAGAAATTAAAAGAAATAGAGATTTTACACAAGCTAATGGAGATGGATGACAATGGCACTTTCTTGGAAAGGTTGGAGTTGATCTTGAATACTCAAGATTTAAATTTTGGGGCTGTTCTAATTGAAGAAAAGTGGAAACGAGATGGGGATGGAGATAATGCTCAATCTTGAAGACAACAGAAAGAAAAATCAAAGTTGAATGGTGGTGATAGGTGCGACGGCAACAATGGCAGGAGAAGGAGAAAAGAAAAGAAAATAAAGATCAAGGGAGGGAGAGGAGGTTAGGGATGGGTAAGGTAGAAGAAAATAGAGTTAGAGGCTGATTATTTTGAGAAAAAATTGTATTTATATCTAGGTTTACTAGGCTTGAGGAGCAATATATTAAAAAACAATGCAATTTTTGCAAAAAAAAAAAATTATTTTGTAAAAAATGGGACTTAAACTTAGGACCTCCAACTAACTTTCAAGCATTCACATTTAATGACTAACAATTGAGTCAATTACCTATTTTTGTTATTTTCTACATTTTTATTGAGTTAAATTTGGGATGTTACAACTCTACCCCTCAAAAGAAATTTCATCCTTGAAATTACCTGGTTCAAAAATATAAGGATATTGAAGTCGATTTGAGTCCTCCGACTCCCACTTAGCCTCTTCAATGCCATGATTTCTCCACAGTACCTTAACTAGTGGAATTTTTTTCATCTTAACACTTTGATCTCACGTTCTAATATTCGAACTAGATCCTCCTAAAATGACAAATTTGGTCTCACATCAATCTCCTTAACTAGAACAATATGTGAGGGATTATATCAATACCGTCTCAACATTGAGATGTGGAATAAATCATGAATCCAATCTAACTTAGGAGGCACTTCGAGTTGGTAAGCCATAGGACCAATCCCCTTAAGCACTCGATAAGGACTAATAAATCTAGGGCTCAACTTACCCTTACGACCAAACCTCAAGATTTTCTTCCATGGAGAGACTTTAAGAAAAACCAAATCTCCCACATTGGACTCAATTTCATTGCACTTCAAATCGGCATACGACTTCTGTCTATCTGAAGTTGCCTTCAACCTTTATTGGATTATCTTAATCTTATCTTTGGGTTCAGTGACCAATTATGGGTCAATCAACTTCCTTTCACCCACTTCAGTCCAACATAAAGGCGAGTGACACTTACAACCAAAAAGAGCTTCATAAGGTGCCATTTGGATACTTGACTAATAATTGTTATTATAGGCGAACTCCGTCATAGGCAAATTTTCTTCCTAACTACCTTGGAAGTCGATTAAACAACTCCTCAACATATCCTCCAATATCTGAATAACCCTTTCTAATTGACAATCGGATTGTGGATGAAAAGCCGTATTGAAATCCAATCGAGTACCTAAGGCCTCATGCAATTTCTTCTAGAATAGAGAATTGAATCTAGGATCCCAATCCAAAATAGTCGACACTGGCACACCATGCAATCTCACTATCTCAGAAACATAAAGCTTAGCTGACTTCTGGAGAGAGAAATGAATGTGAATAGGAATAAAATGGGTGGACTTAGTCAACCTATCCACCACAACCCAAATCGAATCCTTCTTGGTAGGTGTCAAGGGCAACCCACTAACAAAATCCATTGTCATTCTCTCCTACTACCACTGTGGTATTCAAATCGGTTGGAGCAACCCTGATGGATATTGATGCTCCGCTTTAACTTGCTGGTAAGTCAAACATTTAGATAGAATTTGGTTAGTTCACTTGCCTCAAATCTCGATACATCTTAGTACTACTAGGATCCATAGCATAAGGGCAGCTAAGTATGGATTGTCCCAAATTCTGATCATTAGGCACACAATACCTATCTCTAAAGCACAAAATTCCATCGGAGTCAATCACGAAGTCTTCAGTCGATCCATCCTCAACCTATTTAAACCAAGGTGTTAGAGTTTTATCCAAACTCTACTCATCCTTAATTTCCTAAACCCGAGCAGGCTTTACTTGTAATTCTACCAAAATACCACTATCATCAAAGAGACTTAAGCGAGCAAACATGGCCCTAAGGTTAGACATTGTCTTTCTGCTTAAGGCATCTGCCACAACATTGGACTTTCTAGGATGATACTTGTTCGTAAAGTCATAGTCTTTTAACAACTCAATCTGTCTCTTTTACCTCAAATTAAGTTCCTTCTGGGTGAGAAGATATTTGAGACTCCTGTGATTGGTGTAAATAATGCACTTCTCACCATACAGGTAGTGTCTCCAAATTTTGAGAGCAAACAAAACAGCTGCCAACTCCCAATCATGACTGGGGTAATTACCTTCATGTGGCCTAAGCTGTCTCGAAGCATAAGCTACCACTTTACCATCCTAGATCAAGACGCAACCAAGTCCAACATGTGAAGCATCCTATACACAACATATTCCTTACCAGATTCTGGTTGAATTATAATGGGAGCTTTTGTCAACACAGATTTCAACTTTTCGAAAATGGTTTGATGTTCGTCTCCTCACTTCAAATGAGCATTCTTCCTCAACAGCTTAGTCAATGGGGCTGCTATCAAGGAAAAACCCTCAACAAACCTTCGATAATACCTAGCAAGACCTAGAAAACTCCATATTTTCGAAGCATTCTTCGGTTGCCTCCAATCTAAGATAGCTTCAACCTTTTTGGGACCTATGCGAATACCCTCAGTCGATACCACGTGACCCAAAAAACATCACTTCCTTTAACAAAAATTCACACTTACTGAGTTTAGCAAAAAGTTTCTTTTCACGAAGTATCTGTAAAATCACTCTCAAATGCTCATCATGCTCGGAATCTATCTTAGAGTACACAAGGATGTCGTCAATGAAAACCATGACAAACTGATCAAGGAAAGGCTAAAAGATATTATTCATATGGTCCATGAAAGTCTCTGGGGCATTAGTCAACCCAAAAGGGATGATAAGGAACTCGTAATGTCCATAAAGAGTCCTAAAAGCGGTTTTAGGGATATCGAATTCTTTCACTTTGAGTTGGTAATACCTAGATCTTTAGTCAATTTTGGAAAAGAGAGTTGCACCTCTGAACTAATCGAATAGGTTGCCAATCCTTGGTAAACGATACATATTCTTGATAGTTAATTTATTCAGTTGTCGGTACATATCCTTGGTAAGGTTCCATATTTCTTTTTCATAAATAAAATCAGTGCACCCCATGGCAAAACACTGGGTCTAATAAAACCCCTATCCAATAGTTCTTGCAACTGTATCTTCAACTCCTTAAGCTCTTTCGGTGCCATGTGGGAGGGAACGATGGACACCAGTGTCGTTCTCGGCAACAACTGAATTCTGAATCCCACTTCCCTCTCTGTAGGTAACCCTGGCAGTTCCTCAAGAAATACATCATGAAATTCCCTGACTGTACGAATAATTTCAACTAAAGGATCAATGGCACTTGCATTTCGAACATAAGCCAAAAATGCTTCGCACGCTTTTCGCACCATATTTTCTGCTACTAAAGTAGAGACCACATTGGACAGATAATCATGATATTCCCCCACCATAATAACTTCTTTTCTAGACTCGGTCACCAAAGTCACACTCTTCAATGCACAATCTAATCAAAATTGATGCTCAACCAACCAATCTATTCCCAAAATTAAATCGAATTCATTAAAAGAAAGTTTCATAAAATTGACAAGAAACGCCTCTCCATGAACATCTATAGGGCATCTTTTATAAATTCTATTCACAAGTGTTGAGGATTCTAAGGGACTAACTATAGTTACAGTGGTTTCGGTTTCCTCTACCCCAATTCTCAATTTTACAGCCACTTTACAAGCAACATGCGAATTGGTTTCCTCACACCTTATTTTTCGCTTTCTCGTAGCACACTATTGAAACTTCCAATTTTCCTTAACAAACCTTTGTACAATCCTAAACCAAAATTCAGTATAAAATCAATCAATTTACCTTTTAACCAGCCCCAAATTACCCACTTATGGGTTCAAGCCAATCGTCTAATTTATAATTATTTTACGAATTCAAACTAGTTAGATTTCTTACATTGTATCAATGTGAACCATATGTACGATAGTTATTCAACTTTACAGTTGATTTGGGATGTTTGGGTCAACACTTAATTCAATAATATACTGGAAAATAATTAGCTAATAATTATTAAATTCCTTCATCTAATCAATCCGTAATCTTTACCTAACAATTACGTCGAGACAACAAACTAGTTTACGCTTAATTTCACTTACACTTCCCAATTTGTGAGTTTCGAATGTTCAATTGACCAAGAAAATTTTTCAATAATTGACATGGGTTTAATAGCTAACTAGGAGGCTTCAAGAACTCAAATTAAGGCTAAAATTATGTGGGAAAAATCCAAGAAACAAAACGCCCCATTTTCCCACACCTAGGTGCACGCACCACCACCCATGGTGGCTAAAATTAGGGCTAAATTTTAAAACGATTTGAGATCTAATTAAAAGTTGGAAAGAAACCTTTAAAAACATTTAAAGTATACCAAATTATAGATTTGGATATTTAGGTTTTTAAATTGCAAGATTACCCAAGAAATTAAAAGAAATAGAGATATTACACAAGCTAATGGAGATGGACTGCAATGGCACTTTCTTGGCAAGGTTGGAGTTGATCTTGGAGACTCAAGATTTAAATTTTGGGGTTGTTCTAATTGAATAAAAGTGAAAGCAAGATAGGGATGGAGATAATGCTCTATCTTGAATACAACAAAAAGAAAAATCAAAGGTGAATGGTTGTGATAGTGCGATGGCAACAATGGTGGGGGAAGGAGAAAAGAAAAAAAATAAAGATCAAAGGAGGGAGTGGAGGTTAGGGATGGCTAAAGTAGAAGAAAATAGAGTTAAAGGCTGATTATTTTGAGTAAAAAATGTATTTATACCAATTTTTACTAGGCTTACATTAAAAATAAGAGAATTTTTGCAAAAAATTATTTATTTTGTAAAAGATAGGACTTGAACTTGGGACCTCCGACTAAATTTCAAGCATTCACATTTAATGACTAACCATTGAGTCAATTCCATATTTTTTTATATTTTTCCACAATTTTTATTGAGTTAAATTTGGGATGTTACACCCCACTTCTCAACTGCCTTGCAAGCTACTTTTCTGTACAGTGAAATTAAGGAGTGTGAGCTTATTGAAGCTTAGTGGGTTCACAAAACATGCTACAAGTGAACACATCAATCAGGTTAAAAGTGAGCATAATACAATAGTTCGCATATTATTATAGTTCTCATGAATTAATATCTCGCATGACATAACAGCTCACATGAATATCAATTCGCATGAATAAAGTAGTTCACATGAATAACATACTCATAGCACATCATATTGTTATATTGAAAATTTGCTACTGTAAAACTTATTCATAAATTATATGCATTTGATAAACAAATCTCCAAACACACCAAATGACTCAAAGAGTCCTATGCTATCTCCAATAAATGTAGCATTGGTGCTAACACTCTCTAAACACACCATGCTAACTACAGTGAATGGAGCTAAGCTTTATATTCTCTTGTCTTTCCATTTCTATCTTCGGGCCGCAATGCCCTATCACAACTGTAAAGGTGAGTACTGACAATCCTATGGCATGCCAAGGATATCCAATGGTTTCAAAGGTTCACAATGCCAACATATCACATTTAAACAAATTCGCAGTACACAATACAATAGGGCTCGCATTTTAGCAGAGCTAGCACATGGTATAGCTCACAATATCACAGTTTGCAGTATATAGCTTAGCTCACAACTCATAACTCGCATTTCAATGAGTTCGCAATAAATCATGGTTCGCATATGATATAGTTTGCAGGCAACATAGCTCAAAATTATTCAACAGTTCGTATAATCAAAGCATAGCCCACATACAATATTAATTCGAATACATCATAGTTCACATATCATGGCTCGCATATAGCATAAAATTTCACAATACACAACTCGAATAAATAACGCATGGTTCGCAATACATTCAAAGATTGCAATAAATACATAATCATAAATCACGTATGAATACTTACTCCTGGAACTTAAGTTAAATGGTTACACCACCTAAGTTCACCATTAATACTTGATTTGTGACTGCAATATGTAATGCATTCACTTATCACGGCTTCTTTGCTTTACCGAGCCTAGGTAAGTTTATTTTGCTTTTTCTTGATCGAGGAAGATCATTGGTGATCTGATGCTTCGTATAACAACACACACAAACACAACAGATTATAATCGATCTAAAGTAAGACGACCTTCCTAACTACCTAACATCTCGCCATTCGCACTTCTCTGGTGAGCTTGCCTCGCACACCTTCGAAACTCTAATTTTTTCACTCTCACTCAATTTAATCCTTAATTCTAGCTTCCTAACATCATAACTAATGTTTAATTACAAATGTATACTACTAATTTCATTCAATTACGCTGATCTTTATTTCCAAAAAAATCACATTTATTTTTTAATTCAGTAGAAGAGAAATCATTCGATCCATTCAAATTCATTAAATATTTTTAAATTCATATTAAAGACCTCTTAATTACATTAAAATAAGTTTAAATTCATTTTAAAATAGTCACTTAGCTCACAATTAGACATCTACCATTTTTAGAAAAACTAAGCTTCAAATCGATAGATCTCATGAATTATTGATTAGATTGATAAAAACTCAAATTAAAACCACATATTATCTATGTTACTATAAGAAATCAAATAATTACCTTTGATTTGAAGAACCTATAAAAATGTGGATGAATTTGTGAATACCACGTGAAAGAATAGTTGAAAAATCAAAAGAAGTTTCTTTTGAAATTGGAGAAGAAAAATGTGTTTGGATGCTTAGAAAATCAGGATGGTTGAGAGAATTTTAAAAGAAAACTTCTAATTTGGATCTAATTAAAATATTCAAATGAGAAGAAATATGGAGGGAAAGGACAGTGGGCGTTCTAATATAGCCAACAAATTTTCAAAAATTGGTTTATTTCTCTTAAGGCCCCTTCCTATCCTCTCTCTTTCTCTATTAAATCCTATTTCAATTAAAACTCTTTATTTTCACATTTTACCTCTAATTTAAAATTCTTTTCAATTTAAACTCTACTAATATATTTATTAACCCAATTATTATTATTTTTAATTAATTATTATGACCCTAATTTCGATATCTAACTCAAGTCCATGACTTAATTACTCGATTCTACTAACCCAATTTTTGGGATGTCACAGAAGATGAAATGGTTATCATGTGATAAAATAAGATCATATTGGGAGAACGAATTTTATCCCAAAGAGATCAAGGATATCCTATAAGGGTAACAAACTTATGACAAGGTCATTGGATAAGCACTAAGTAGTTGCTTTCGTAATGGTATGTCGTTGAGGAGAGTTCAGCCAGTCACGATACTATAGTGGAATGACTTCATGACTAAATAAGTTTATAATTAAGAGGTGAGAAGCAGGAACTTAATTGTAAATCATTTGAGCCCTAATTACATATGTCCAATTTGTCCCTCGCTAACTCGTTGAAACCAGAAATGAATTGTGAGTTTGAATAGAAACGAACAAAATGAATAGGAAAATATAAAAGGAAAACATTCAGGAATGATTATGGTTTTTTTTCTGAAATGGAATAATGGAATCATTTGGAAATGAATCTAGGTTTCCAAAAATGGAAATGGAAATGATTCAATTGCAATTCTATATGTACTACTTAAAAATTATCGAAAGAATGAGTTTATATTTTTGAGCTATTTTGATTCCTAAAAATGAAAATAAACCATTCGGTCACAGTAAGCATGTCGAGTTATGAAATATTGAATATATTTTCTCGAAACTTTATTAGGGGTAAAATCGTCAAAATTTTACTAGGGGTAAAATAAGGATGAGAAAATTGTTTAATATAGAATATTAAAGTTTATTTTTGGAATTAGAAAAAGTGAATTAGGTTGGATCACATGACAGAGTATTAGGTCCAAAGGCCGAGGAAGAACTCGTAATTGGACCCGATGTGAAAGAGACCCAAAACCCCTCATACAACATGAAGGGGGAGGCAACCCTAATAAGAATACTAGGGTGTGTCGTCTACCCCACTCCTAATCTAGGTAGGAAGTTGTTATTCTATTTGAGATAAACCGCTACAACTCAACAAGGGTTCTACCTTCTCTTCTTATAAATAGATGGTATCGGTAAGGCATAAAACACAACTTTAAGCGATTGTTACTCTATCAAAAAATAGAGAGAATTTATTCTCAACTATCAAATATATTTTGCTACACTTGGTTTTCTTTAAGTCCAAAATTTAGGAATAATTTGGGGTTCAATTGAAAGAAGAGGTAAGTTGGTGGCTTTTACTGAAAAATTAGGAAAATTTAGTGATTAATTTGGACATAGTTGAGTTCCAATTCTAATTCGGTTGGATTAAGACCAACTGGTTCCTTACTGGAAGAAAAAATTATTACCAATGGATGGTTTTTATAGGGTTAATAACTAGGCATGAAAGGCTATAAATAGTAGGGAAATGAATTCCCGAGGTGAATTTTTCTCAACCTTGTTTTGTTCTCCCTAACATCGTCTTCAGTTACTCTGAAAAAGAAGAAGAAGATAAAAGAGCTCTACATGGAGAAATATTCATGAAGATTGGGTCAAGAAAATAGATAAGCAAGGGGACTTGTTAACTTCTAAGTCTTTTGGTGTTGGTAAATTTGTGAAATGAAGTTAAGAATTTTCAGAACCTTTAAGGGGGTTCTACATGTTCCTAGAAATAGAGTTTTTCAGCTGGAATGTTGAGTTTAACTTATGAATTTGGTTGTAATGCTTAACTTCCACGAGAATGGAAGCTCTGGCGTTCAACAAAGTTAAGCTAAGGAGGCAAAGAAGCATCAGGTGAGTTTCTAAACTCCATTACTGGGATGATGTATGGCTGGCATGAACCTGTGTTGAGTTCAAAGAGAGTTATGTGATGATGTATGATATCTATTGATTGATAATGCTATGAATGTATAAGATTGTGTAGGTATATGAGTATCCACAAATGTATTCTGGTATGCATGAAATGGTTATGATTCCATGCCTAAAAAGTAGTGTACTCTATTATAATATGTTTATGAAATACATGTATTGCATGTTTATAACAGTGGAGTACGAAGGCAAAATTATTGATGGGTTAGATGAAGTTTTTCAGTGGATGGTTTGGGAAATAGAATTTTTGTTTACCACAAATCCGAAATTGCTAAGTGCAAACTGTGATGTGCAAAGCTCCAGGCCTTGCCGAAAGGACACTACGGTGTTCGAGCATCAAGGTTAGAAGTGAGGTGGAATGGATGGCTTGTAACAAGGTATAACGTGTAAAACCATAGCTCGACTATGGAAACATAGAGAACTCATCAAGACATTAAACATAGGTGACCATAGCTTGGCTATGGCAGCATAGAGAGTCTGCTAGGACATTAAACATGAGGTATGATGTGTAAGACCATAGCTTGGCTATGACAGCATAGAGAGCCCACTAGGACATTAAACATGAGGTATGATGTGTAAGACCATAGCTCGACTATGGAGTATAGGGAGTTCGTCAGGACATTAAACATGGGGTATGACGTGTAAGACCAGATCTTGTCTATGACAACATAGAGAGTTCGCTAGGACATTAGACATGGTGTATGATGTGTAATACTATAGTTCGACTATGGCAGTATAGAGAGTTCGCCAGGACATTAAACATGTGGTATGATGTGTAAGACCATAACTCAGCTATGGCAACATGGAGAGTTCGCCAGGACATTAAACATGGGGTATGATGTGTAAGACCATAGCTCGGCTACGCCAACATTGAGAGTCTGCCAAGACATTAAACATAGGGTATGATGCTTAAGACCATAGCTCGGCTATGGCAACATAGAAAGCCCGCCAGGACATTAAACATAGGGTATGATGTGTAAGACCATAGCTCGGTTATGGCAACATAGAGAGTTTGACAGGTCATTAAACATGGGTTATGATGTGTAAGGCCATAGTTTGGCTATGGGAACATGTAGACTTAACATGGGGCATCATGTGTAAGACCATAGCTCGACAATGGCAAAATAGGGAGTCTGCCAAGACATTAAATGCAGGGTAGTCCATCGGGGCAATAAAAATGTAGTTCGCCAAGACAATAAACACGAGGTAGTCCGCTAGTATAGTAAACATGGATAGTCCACCAAGATAGTAAAAATAGAGTAGTCCTCCTAGATAGCAATCATGGAAATCACGCAATGAGGATTAAGGGTTAGAAGAAAATTGCAAGTGTTGATAAGCGATAGCTAGCCAACGGGTTTGAAGAATCCACCGAAAAAGGCAAAAGTAATAGAAATGGGAAAAGTCTGCCAAAACGGTAAGCATGGAAGCCAATAGGGCATATGGTGGTAACCTAGAAAGAATAAGATATGAGAATGATGTGCCAATAATGCTTTGTATATAGGCAAATGAAAGAGGATTTATTCGATGATCGTAAATAAGGATTCGCCATTAAGAACCGCTAGAAAGTGCTCAATGAAACTCCTTATGTTAGAGGAAGGTCTTGGAAGAGTAACAAGAGATTTACTCCTAGTATAAGGCTTCGTTGAAATGCAGTTTATACTGGGAGGTTCGATTGTATGTACTCCAGATAGTCTAATCTGTAAAGAGGGTAGAAGTTTGACGATGTAATCCAAACAACATTTCAAACCAAGTGTAGGGTAGAAGTAGAAAAGATGAAATAGTGTTAAGTTTGACGGTGTGGCCTTATGAGTGGAATGTCAGTAAATACACTAGAATTATTATAAGATCAGAGAGTCGGCTAAAGACTACCATGTAATGGGAGTTTTATTAAGGATAGAGTGTACAATCAAACTTACATTCAATAATGACGAAGTGAGCAGCAACTTGTCAAGTTTCAGAAATATGGGAGTACGAGTCAAAATAAAGGTAAATGGTTGTTCATGACTAGAAATGTGTGGGAAAAGGGAAAGAAAGTAAAATGTGCAAGGAAAGAGTAAGGATCCATAAGTATGACAAAACCTCTAGAAATTTCCAAACCAATCGACTGGTCATAAGCTCAATTAGGTAATGATCGTTAAACGATCTATTCGCCAATAAAGAAATGCAAAAGTTATATCAGAGTCTGCCACTCCAGATAAAGCACTACATCTAAGCAAAGTAGGGAGTTAGCGTGTTTGTTTCCTTTTTAGTTAATACCTCAGTAAGAAGGGGGCTTAGTTATATAAATAAATTAGAAAAGAAACTCACTAAGTTTTTTGAACTTACAGGATTTTGGCCTATGTTTGAAAGACTCGTTGGGTGAATAAGGAACTTGAGGAGAGGTCAAGCCAGACCTTGTAAAACCAAGCAACATCGTCAGTAAAATGTCATGCACATAAAAGGGGTAACTTCAGAGGCTTTGCCTTAGGGTTAGATATATTGTAGTTAAGTAGTTTTCCTTAGAACTTGAATTTTCAAGACAGTCAAATTAAGTTTTTTAAGGTTCCTGTTGTAATGCATATTCTTAATAAAATAATAAATTTTTTTAGTGAATTTTCTTATTAAAGTTTGATGTTAGACCAAATCGATTCAATTGTGACACTCTATACTCGAACTCGGTGATCGGGTTGAGTAAAGGCATTACATATTTTTTCAGAATAACAATTTTATCAATTTTTATTAAGAAAAGAGAATTTTCATTTTCACCCCAAATAAAAGAGATTCTTTTTTTAATTTTGTGTTTCGATTCAATTGTTTCGATCACACATTCAAAGCAATTCGTGGTACGAAAATAACAAAGAAGAATGTTTGGCTGAAAGTTAAGAACATCGAACATCCACTAAGCCAAAAACACAACTATGAATTAAGTTAAGATTTATTGTTATAAATAAACCTTGACATATTGATAATCCGTTTTACAAAAAATTAACATATTCGTATATCTATTCTGATGTTACCTTTTTAGATGTTACATTACAACTATAACGATATGGTTCAAATAATTGTAAGTATTACAATTATAATATAATTTATCATACAATGAACGAACAACTAAACTAATAACCATAATATATCTATTTTGATTTGTATAAACTGTGATTAAAGGTTTTCTCAAACATCATCTTGTGAACTTGTATAAAAAAAACTCACGACCTAAATAAATCGAGATAAAATTCATTCATAGAGTTCAAACCTGAGACTTCGAATAATGCCTTTCTAATACTACAACCATACAATTATATTTTACGATTTCAGGGTATATATAAATATATATATATATATATATGTTCGTTCTCCATATTCCTACAACATGTAAATATCTTTAGAATACACACACTGAAACCCAAACCCTATTCACTACAAAATAGTTTCTCTTACCCATTTTTTCCCTTCTAATCTCTCTACGCCAGTGATGAAATGGAACCTCCAACCCTAAAGCACCCCCAACTGCCTTCTAAATTTTATTCACTGTCAGATTCATTTCCTGAATCTATGTTCATCGGCTGAGGATTTTTATATGCATTCCTTTCAACATCGTATCGTCTTTTATCTACTTTAGCCTTTGCTTCATATGGTTCTTTTTCCTCCTCTGCACACAAAAAAGAACAAAAGGTTTTCATTATTACCATCCACAATCTATTATTTTTCAACCTATAATTAACATATTGATTTAACAAACATCTAAATTCTTCCCCAAAATATGCGTACCTGACAGCTTTTTCCACTTCTCTCCGAGTATTCTCGATATCTCAGCAAATGAAGCTCCAGGATTAGTTTTCTTTATGTTCTGTAAACATAATCAGAGATTAATCAGCACATTCACTAAAGCCCACTTCATTGTTGATCGGCTGCCACAAAAAAAACATACTTCACCATCAATCAATGTAAATTCAGAAAATTCATGACCCACCTCCCTCTCCACTTGTGAGAAAAACATGAAACCCGACATAGCCCTCTTTGGTGCATTTGGATCCTTCTTTCTCCTTTTTTTCTTCTTCCCATCATCTTGTCCATCTTTAGATTTTTTCTTAGTTGCCTTAGAAGAAGAAGCTTCCTTTCTGGGATCCCTTTTGGCAGGCTTCTGGTAATTGGATATTCAGTGTGAGATGCCAAAAGATGATCTGTCTGGAATTTACACTACAAGAATAAAGTATGTTGAAATAACAAACAATGACTTGCCTCTTTCTCATCTCCACTGTCACTAGCATCCGAATCATCTTCCCCAGAATCATCAGTTGGTGATCCTTCATCATCCTTGTCAAGAACGAAATCCTCATCCTGCATTGATTCATTGGGCTTACAACATCAACAAAAAGAAAACCAGTAGGGGCACGCTGAAGCAAGAAAGTCAGACCCGGACATCTATGATGGTTGTTGCTCAATGTTCACACAAGCAGTCGTAGAGGACATATAGACCAATGGACTATGATAACTGGGTATTTTCTATTCTATTACTAGTACTAGCAAAACCAATGGACTTAAGACATGCTTCATATTTGGGGATGAAGCATGTAAACCTAGTACAAACATAAGCACATGACATAAAAAACACCAAAGATTGTTCACCCACATTACAGGGCAAGAAAATAAAATTGCAAATAATACATTTAACGACAAGACAGCAACTATATGCATTTGTGCAACAGCCAAATGAATTCAAACTAAATATATATAAGTAAATAATAAAGCAGGAAAATCGATAATGATTTCACCTCCTCATCACTTTCATCCCCACCAGCTTCATTCTTAATGCGTTCAAGATGAGGATCAACAGCATCATCATCATCATTTTGGAGAATTTCAGCCACCCCATCTGTGGTCCGTACATCTCCAAGGTTCATAATCTTCAAACCCTTCGAACTACAGACAGCAGTTAATATATAGCCAAAAGGAACAAAACTGTTCATCCAATGAATATTTAAACCAGACCTGATAAAGTCAAACAAATTGTGATATTCATTTCTCTGAATATTCCGGAATAAATGTTCTTGCTCAGTTTTTAATCTTATGAGAAGATCAAAGTAATGCATATTTGAGCCACCAGCAGCATGCCTCTCAAATTCAACATAGTCAATCTGGCATTTGAAAAATGGAAATAACCACAAAAAAGTCATCCAAAAGGGATAATTAACAATTGCATTTAGACCAACAAATCAATATAGAGACAATTTAGAATCTATACCTCCTCATGAAGAATAAGTGTAGGTGGTTTGGGTAGAAAGAAGAAGCTCTTTTCAAGGGGATACAGGACACCATCTTCAGCTTTCAGGGAAGACTTGACCGCATAACCATCTTGGCAGCTACGGAATTTTCCTGGCTTTGTAACTTTTGCACCAGATAAACCACGCATTATTGTGGTAAACACTTCATGGATGAGTCCCTGTTTCATGAAGAAGGCCGTAATTATAGGGTAAATTTGATAAGCACAATGCAAAGCTTGAATGGACTTGTATATGAAAATGTTCCATTACCTTGTAAGAAGGTTCCAACCTGTCCTTGTACTTTGTATTCAAAAGATCCTCATTTATGGACAAGGTGCTTTGAACGACATAATCAGTTTCAAACTGCAAAAAAATAACAAGGAGAATATGAATGCAAAAACGCTAGTGGCACAAGCAGTGAATACAAATCTAGGGAACCAGCAATACCTGCATGACAATATGGGGGTACAAAGTTTGCCCTTTGCGGATAGGTGGGTCAAGTGTGACAACAACAAAAGTGTGAGGTTGGTTGGACTGTCAAACACACAAAAGAGTAGGGAAAAATACGTTCGGAGGTCATAAATAAATAAGACTTTTTTATAAATGAGCACTATGATCTTGATATCAAGGTAAAGAATTAAAACCTTTGGAAGCAAAAACAGGCGAACAACACTGCTATACTGAATTTTGAAATCATTTGCCTGCCCTTGGAGTCTCAAGAATGAAAGATGAAGTTCGACACTATACCGACCCCTGTGTAAAGAGCATGATTAATCAGCCATAAGAAATCATGCTAAATAATCCATATATGTATAAGAAAACAGCAATAATAAACTAATGAATGAAACAAATCAAATATAAATGTATCAGAAGTGAGCCTGATTACATACGAGCTTCATTTCATCACTATCTCAATCTTTGAGAAAGACCTACCTTGGTGTGAGGATTGCAATGCCCTCGAAAGTAACAACAGCTTCCTCAACTCCAGCACCAACATCGGCCACTGACATGATTTTTTCACGAAAAACCTAGCAGAAAGTTAATAGAACATTACATTAGTACAGTATTCAAAATCTGTATATTTACATGATCCTAACAGATAAGTGACAACAAACTTACCTGAGCAGGTGGGCGGTTTTCATCACCAACAAATTGGGTATTAGAATTAGGTATGTGGAAACTTATCTCCATCAGTGAATCTTTCTGTCATGAATGGAACAAAAACAACTTTAGAAGAATAGGGGATACCAAGTACAGCTTACATATAAATAACGTGGTCACAGGCCTTCATAATTATATATGTAGAGAGAGAGCGACTCCTTTCAACATTAACAAATAACCAGCAGAGCAGTATGAAACACACCTCATTAGCTCCAGTTGTATCATCCACATGGAACTCCAAGATGACATCATTTTTTCCTTGAAGCTGTGTTTGTGACACATCTGCTAAAGACACTTCGAAAGCTTGTTTCGTACCAGTCATAAAGGCAAGCATATTCCCTACACATGCAATATTGAGTACTTCAAAACTATAAGACAAAGCTGTTTCTGGCATACCAAAAACCAGATGACAGTCAGAATGCAAAACCTAGCCATCATAAAGGATAAAGGTCAATGATCCATGGACCGAGACAAATGATGAAAAACCTTAGAATCTCAATTAAAAGGTTGCTAGAATCTACCCAACTAAGCATAAACACCTCATTCTCTCAAGTGCACAAGATATGAAGTTATTTGCATGCAAAATAGATAATAAACCACTATCTACTAATGACAAAACAGTACACTAGCCAAAAACTGTAAAGAAGTACCACAGCAGAAGAAATCATCAAAGTTCGGTACAAGCTTACCATCTAACAAGATTAATGATGCATCCTATTTTATGGACCCCCAGGCCTGACCATAAAAAAAGCATGCAAACCTAAAAATGATGGAAATTTGTTGAAGGCCTAGGAAAAATGTTTTAAATCTCAGACATCAAGATGCAAATAATATCAAGAACACAAGATAAACCAATCTAGAACAAAAATAATGGAAAACAGTTTGAAAGTGCTTTATGTAATCTACTTCTGTGGGTACAAACAGAAATTAATATATGTTAGAAGTATCGATAAGCAGAAAGAAATCAAAAGAGATTCACCGACCACTTAAATCAACTTCTCCCCAATTACGACCACTGACAGAAAGCTGCTTTTCTTCTGGGGCTATTCCACAATTATTCTGAAAAAAACTGGTCAAACTGGCAACATCCTGCAAAGCAAACATAACAGAAGAAAACAAGGATCATTAATTAATACTACTCCCATACTGGGACTACAAATACAATGCCAATATTATTTCTCAATTAACATAGTTCATAATTGCTACTGAAAACCAATAGGCATAAATGGGAAAATACACCATTGCTAGGGAGAAAAATGAATACTAACCTGGTCACGGAATCCAGTGAATTTGTAATACAACCCATCTTTGATTCTAACACCAAGTTGATTTGTCCTAGGGACCTTCATCCATGTAACCCCTAAGATATCAGACTTATCAACTTCTACAGCTTTTCCACCTCCTTGTTTCTTCCATAAAATCCCCCCTGAAGAAATTTTAAGCTGTCCAGGATTCTGCATTTAATCGCACGAAGTGACAGATATGTAAGATTCTGGTTTTTATTTCTTCACTAGCTTAATGAAAAGCAAAGGGGAAAAATAACTTAAGTCATGAAAAACGAATGACCACACTAGCATCTTAAGGCCTAAATATTAAGTCAGTCAAAAACAGCCAGAACCAAGATTGCAGACATTCATGCTTTCCTCAGCAGTCTCAGGGTAAATAACATTCAAATTTAGAATTCACAAAACCCAATACCTAAGACTCCATTTGGTTTATGAAAATATTTTCTAATTTATTTTCTATTTTCATTTTCAAAATTAATATCCATTTTCTATATTTTGAAATTTGATTTGGTATATAGAAACAAAAGATGTTTTAAAAATGAAAACATGAATTTGGTAATTATTTTCTTATAATAGAAAAACATGAAATAAAAAAATTGTTACATTTATATAAATTCAAACTATGGTATGATATTTAAAAACTGTTGAAAAACAGAATATTTTGCTTTTAAATGGGTTTGAATCGAGGTCAATTCATTTAAAGTTAACAATTGTTGTCTTTTAACTTTTTCGCTTTACAAAGCATATTTAGTAAAAACAATAACATTTTATTCTTTTTTATTTTCACATATTTTCATTTCCATTTCCATTTCCATATTCATTTTCTAAAAATTATTTTTAAAATTTTCAACCACACGTGTAACGGAAACAAAAATGGCTTCTGTTTTCTAAAACCAAATGTAGCCTAAGGTTTTAGCGGAGCATACAAAAGAAGGCAGCAGTCATGTACTAATGTTCCACAAGTTTTCCCTATTCTAGCCATTTCTCAATTTTTACATTTCAGTAACAAACTAAAAATTTGAAATTTCCTTCTATTAAATAAATTAGGGTTTCTAAATATTAAATAAGTAACCACAAAAATTAACAACATAAAGGGTTTCCCGTTTCATCTCATCAATCAACAAAGCCTGAACTGGAAGAGCTAGGAATCTTCAAACCCGAAAAACTAGGGTCTTAAAAGAATCAGCCGCACTTATAAATGTATATGCTCCATTTCGTCCTATCAAACATAGGCATCTACAAAGCAGATAGAAAACACTATAAAGGAACTAAATATTAGAGTTTCTAAAACAATTTTAAGGAATAAACCCTAGCAAAAACGACAACCAAAAGCTGAAAGAATCGGTCGAGCTTCCTCCAAAGTTTAAACTAAATATAACGAAGCCATGTGAAATAAGCATGCTAAGAACGTAATTAGGGTTTCCAAAGGATTCAAAAAAAACTTTAAAAAAAAACAGAAAAGAGATAGAGAAGGGTAAGAAAATAAATTTAAGCTACGAAAAAATCCAGAGCAAACAAAAAAGAAAGAAACAAAGTTGGAGCGAGGGAAAGGACTAACCGTGCCACCTCGGCCGCCGAGGGAGATGTTGTTGAAGAGATGGCCGTCAGTCATGGCGGCAATGCGACTTATAGAGAGATAAAGTGGAGGAGTTCAGAGAGAAAGAGTGAATGTGTTCTTACAGGGAAAAGGAAAATGAGAAAAATGGTAAAGCTGCGGTATTTATAGGGGTTGGCCCAATTGGGTCAAGTTCGAGTTAAAAATATACAGCTTAATACGTCTCACTTGGTAAAAGCCAATAGAAAATAACATCAATAATTAGATTATGGAAATAATTGCATCATATATTATCAATCACTTTTATTTTAATTAGATTGTTAAATTATTGATATTATATTTATTAATCAAGTTTTTTCGTGTCGAAATTGTTATTTAAGTGTTAAATATAAAATTAGTACATGAATTTATCTATATCTCTCAAATTAGTACTTATAATTTTTTTTATCTCAGATTGGTACCTAAATATTTTTTTCTATCCACTAATTTGGTATTTGAGCCTAACATCGTTAACATTTTGCTGACGTGGCAGCACTGACCACTCGCGTGTCATCACATGTCGCAATCTCAGCACCCCTTTTGACCATGTTTCTTTTTTTTACCCGAACACTTGGAATTTTTTTAAAATTTCTTTTTTTGCCTTTGAAGTTATTTTTTCACCATCATCTTCATCATTTTCCAACATCTTTCTCTTCCGATTTCTCTGCATCTATTTTTACACCATCATCTTCAACATTTGTCATCTATTTCTCTTTCGTTTTTCAACATCTTTCATTTTTCCCTCTTTCATTTTCTATTAAAATTTCCCCTCTTTCATTCTCGTGGTTGCTTTTGTTTTCTTCAATTCCTATCTCCTACATTTTCCATTTCGTTCACGTCTTCACCGTGTCTTCTTCTATGAACAGAAAATTAAGTGAGTAGAGAAGTGTTGTGTATTGCCATTACGAGTTAAGGGCTCCTGTTTGCAACGTGAATACTCCAAAGAACAAAGGGAGAAAATTCTTTGAGTGTTCGAACTTCAAAGAGGTAAATTAGGGCTTATGTTTTTGATCTGCCATTTTGTTGCAATTTGGGTTTAAGATGTAATCTTAGTTTTTCGATATTTTGTTTTTTTGTTTTGTTAAATGTGATAAATAAAGGATGGGGGATGTAATTTTTTTTGGTAGGTTGAAGGTAACAATGAGGGGATGGACTCAACTGCAAAAGGAGAATGATGCACAATCAATGAAATAATGCTAGAAAATAAGAATTTATTGACAGAGAACAGAAGATTAAGACTTGAGAACGATGAGCTCAATATTGACGAAATGCGAAGAATACGATCAAGGGTAACTCGTTTGGAAGAGAAGATAAAATTGTACAAGTAAAAAATGTCAAGGAACAACAAATTAATGGTTGCTTATAAGTTGTTAATTGTATCATGGATGATGTTTTTTGGTTATCTTGCTCGTGAATGGTGAAATGGTATCCATGTATTTGCATTAGTTGTTAAGAATAAATGAATTGAATAATGGTGTTGTATAATGTTGTTGCAAAAGTATATGCATATACGAAAATCGATATCAGTAAAATTGAATTATCCATTACCGCCATCATATATAAAAGACAAATATAAATTTTCCATCAAAATACAACCATCAGAATGATTCAACAAAATTAAATCATCCATCAAAATGATCCAACAAAATAAAACCATTTGTCATATGTTAACAAATTAAAACCATCAAATTAAACATGCATTGACATCAATTATCTCCATGGCTTACGATTGTGATTAGGTGGGTATTTGGACTTAGCCTTTTTTGTGTTCCTACTTTCTTGAGTTCCACTAGCAGTGTCTTTGTTGCTTCTTTCCTTCCTTTTAATGGTGCACTTGGTTGGGGCAGTCACCATGGTTTCCCCTCTCATACTAGGCTACAATGCATAAAACACCTAATTAAAAAATATGTCACCAAAATACAATAAACAATTTAACAATTGGCTACTTCCATTCAAAATTTGCATCTCTGTCCTCTAATTTGTGTATAACTCAATCCCTTGCATAGCTTGTTTTCCCCTACTATGAAGTCTTGTAAGTATTTGTTATGTTGAAGAGGTTGGCATGGTGAAAGGAGTTGGTTGTGTTGAAGGAGCTAGTGGTGATGAAGCAAATGTTTCGGATGCAAAAGCTTGAGAATGAGCTGGTGGAGCAGGAGCTGTTAGGGCTAGTGGAGTACGAATTGGTGGAAAATGAGCCGCTAGAGCTACTTCAGCTGATGGAGGTGTACTCTGCAAATTTAAACATGTTAGTAGTTCTCAAATTAAACAAGTGTTGCATTAAAATACAATTCTTAAGATAGTGTTACACTTGCAGTAGATAAAATTTGACAGCTTCTAGAGTTGTGTTTAATCATGGAACATTTGTGGCACTTTATCTTCCTCCCTCTCTTAGTTAGTTTACTCAAACTCTTCTTTTTCTCTTCTCTGGCTATGTTCTTTTTTGGTCTCCCAGGAATTTTCCTTGGAATGGGGGGTCAATTGGTCCCATATCAGTTTTTAACCAAAATTTCTCACTTGGGATAACAAACAATACAAAGCCATACAAATTTTCAAACACATATTTTTTAAACCCTTTATATACAAAATTAGAAATATCAACTTTTTTCCACAGAATGGCTGCAATAGCGCGTGGACATGGGATGCCAGTGAAATCCCATATCTTACAACTACACGACCGCTGAAATAAGTCAACAACTACTATATCACCAAAGTTTGCCACTTCAAACCCTTTTTCTCCATTCCATTTAACATAACAGTATGAACTCATTTGGATACTCTTGTGTAACTTCTCACATATCTTAAGATAAAATTGATCATTTCAATTTTTACATTTGACCAAATTGTTTACAATCCTTCTCATAGCATACTGCCTAATTCTTTCTAACATGGAAATTATAGACATTGACCTAGCTCCTAAAATTGCTGCATTAAATGACTCGGCAAAATTGTTGTCATTTGCATCACATATTGACCTACCAGAAATAAAAAGGCATTTGACCATTGCTTAGGACCAATCCTAAGTAGACTTACCTTGGCACTATGTTTGCATAAATGCTTGTTGTAGGTTTCCTCCAGGATTCTCTCCTCTAGTTGACATATAAATGACTTGCACAGACTCTGTGCTCAACCCTTAGCAACAACTCAGAAATCTTCTCCATCAATCTTTAAATGCAAACAAAAAAAAGGTATTAGATGGTTGGTTTAATAAAGTAAGCATAAAATAATAAGAATTATTTAAGTAATGTCTCTAACATACCTTCTGTTTATCTGTCATAAAAGTGAATCTAGAACCATCACCAATTTGTAAATCTGAAATAAAATTACTAAGAAACCATCTCCATATTTCTCTGCTTTTATTCTCCACAACTACTCATGAAATAGGGTATATTTGGTCATTACCATCTCTCCCCATAGCATAAAAAAAGTTCCCCCTTGAATCTTCCCTTCAGAAAGCATCCATCCAGACAAATAAAAGGTCTACACCACTTTATAAACCCTTTTCTCAAAGCACGAAACCCTATATAAAATCTCCTAAATTTGGGAACCTCAATAAGGGTTGATCTTTCTACCATTACCTCTATATTGCCATCTGGATCTACCTTTCTAACTACATTTTCATAGTCCCATAGTCTATTAAACTCATAGCTTACCCTTCCATTTATTTCCTTTAGTGCCCATTTCCTAGCCCTATTGGCTATTTTCTGCATCTCAGTTAACTTCAGCTTTGGAATCACTCTAATTTTGCTTAAGAAATGCTCCCCAACAAACTTATAAGATGCCTTTTTGTTATTAAAAGTTATAGAACACTCGTGGGTTTCTACGAAGGTTTTTATATTGTAAAACACATCACTATTATCTAAAGCAACATATATTCTAAACGGACACCCACCTTCCCTACATCTAGCCCTAGTCCTCCCTTTTTCATTTCTAATGTAAACAATATCGAACCTTTTTTTTTTTGACTTCATACTTTGCTAATGTAGTCTTAAATTCCTCTAGTCTCCTAAACACAATACCAAGCTCCAAATGTGGGATTGGGTTATTAAGATCTAAACATACATGTCGACTTCTCTTACAGACTACCTCACCATCTGAATCACTCCCATAAGACCCCAAATCTGATGGATCAACGTAATTAGTCCCCTTCTTGATGGATCTAAAACCTCACCATTTTTATCTTCCCTTTCACTACTTTCACTTTTCTTTAGACCCTCACCTCTCTGTTTTTCTCCCTTTATATTTTCTATACCAAGCCTTGATATTTCTTACCTCTTTATCCTCAAATTCTACCCCTAAAGCCTCTTCACTGCCCAATGAGCTGTCTGTATCACTGGCCCCACTAGTTTCAGAACTTTCCCCACTCTCAGTACATGCATCACTACTCCTATTAAAGTTTGGTCCCACATTAGATTCCCCACCTAACTCGATAAATGTTTCCCCAACCGCACCATTAACTCTCTCATTATAATTTAATTCTTCATTACAATTTGGTTCCACATTACCAATATTTACATCCTTTTCCCTAGTGGTAGGCAACAACATGGTATCATCAACAACATCAGGTGTGTCTACCTCGTGTTCAACATATTCATGTATGGACCCTTTTTTTCTAATATGGTTAATCATTGTTATGAATGGTAAATTATCATAGCAAACACTAGTCCCTTACTAAAATCTACCCCACCCTTACAGTATACAAAGTTCCTCATAGCTCTATACCCAGCTTCCACTACCATATCATACAAAGTGTAATGATAAAAAAAACTGGGTTGAAATCCCATTGCAGCACTTCCCCTTCAACATAGGATGCACAAAGGTTTGTAACAAAAGTTCCACCCAAATGTATATGCATCACACATTTCTCACAAGACATTATAGCTGTAACATTCCAATCCCGACCCAGTCGTTGTGGCTGACTTAGGAAAGCTATATTGGCCACTGGAATTACCCAGAAAAACTTTCGTAACTTCAAACATACTTTTTAAACCATTTACGCAGTTCATTCAAAACTAGTAAAATTGAATGTTCAACTTAATTTTCAAATCTCATTTCCAAACCATTTGTCCACGAACATGGCTGAAATAAACTTTCGAAAATTTTGAAAAATTATTTTAAAACTATTAGCTTATCAATTCAAAACAAATGAAATAAATCATTTATTTTAATTTCTTAAAAATCGTGCAAATTTCGTGAATCGAAATAAATAATATCTCAATTGTAAGCATTCAAATAATTTATTCAAAACTATTTGATTTTCAATCATACTTCTAAAGCATTTGTTCTTTTATTCAAAATTTAGAAAACTTGGTTATTCATCATTATTTGAAATAAAACATATTAACTTCATAATTCAAATGTCTTTAGAAAACTCATTTGTAAACATTAATAATTTTGAAAACTAATTCTACTATTATTAAAACTCATTTTTTTAGAAATGCAATGGAAAATATGTTATTGATGGATTCTATTTTAAAAGCGAGTTTCAAGCGAAATCTTATCAAATACTATTTTATGCAGTTTTAAAATTTAATATCATGCAATCAATTTATGCAAATCAGAATGAAACATCCCAAAATAAAGTCTCAAGCCACAGTACCACAATTTAACATAAAAAGTCCCAAATAGCAATAAAGTCCATAAAAATCCAAATCATAAATGAAAGTCTATATTTATTTAAAAACCATTTTCGAGAGCATCACCGATGACCGCATCTGAGTCCTAACCACGAGGATTATCTAAAACACATAAGTAAAGTGGGTGAGCTTTAAAGAGCACAATGTGAGATGAACACAAACATAATCACATACATAACAAAATATCAATCTCAACATATCAATCATCATAATATTCATAAATTATAACACTGATTTTTTTGCATGAACATGCGATGCATATTTATTAACGATGTACATTTTATAAAATTTCCTACCCATCTCCGCTACACGCCAGTATCGAGTTCCCCAGAACACGTCTATCCAGCAACATACCATTTGTGGACAAGCCACCACATATATGCTGATAAATGGCCACATAACATGCTGTGGACAAACCACCATAAAATTGTCGATAATAGCCACATAATCGTAGATAAATTACCACATAACTTCCACCTTTCACAAGGCCCACACCATGCATGTGATATGGCATTTTCAAATTTAAAACATATAATCACTTTTCGCATTTCTCATGTAGTCATGCTCATAGTCGCATATTTCTCAATTTTACACATTTGCATGTAAACATGCTCACTTTTTCATATATCACATAATATTCTCTTTTTATTCACTTTAGCATACTTTAATATATTTTCATATTAAATCATGGATCTCATCACACATACACACACACATATATATATATAAAACATATTTAGATCATCACATATCAATGAAGCCATGTACCACATAACATAGAGATGAGATATGCACACATATCATCATCACATACATCAGTATGTCACAAACCATAGTTTTCATGAATTAATAATTTTAGAAACACTTACTTGGAATTTCCCTATGATGAGTTTTTCAACTCCGCTTTAAGTACCTAGTTTACTATCAAATAATTATTTACTAGCATTTTATTAAAATAAAAGTTAAATATTACACTCAAATCAAGGTTTAGATCCAACACATTATATTGAAAATCCAATTGCCACAATCCAATTAGAAAAGGTTTCGCTTAGGTTTAAACCTGATAGATGAATCTATCGTATCAAACACATATTTTAGTTATAGATCTATTAGATGTCTTATTACTTAAAGATTAATCATTGAAATAATTCTCACCAATTACTTACCTTTAAATCGAGACTTAGATTTGATGCCTTCGTTATCACACTGAGGATCTCTTGGATTGACATTGTTTGGTCCTTCAAAGAATATAGGAATAAAATGTTAACAAATGAAAAACAAATGTGTCTTAACGCCATTCGGCTATGAGGAAAAACAATAGAGAGGAAAGAATGTTCCCAACACCCCTCATGCACTTACAGTACTCAACAATACTATGAGATCGTTGATAAGTCTTAACGAATAAGCGGAGAGGTTTAACGATCTACAAAAATATATGATCGATGAGTCTTGAGCACAAAATAATTAAAATAGGATAATTGAATCCTTAGAAGATGGGAGAGATCGAAAGGGAAAGAAAGAGGGGAAAAACTAAATCCCGGTAAAAAAATAGCATCAAGGACGGTGGTTTGGCATTGGTCTAATGAGGTGAGAGAAAAAAATATAAAAAGAGTGGGAGAGTTCGATCACAATATTGAGAGAAAAGAGAAAAGAAAAGGAGTGGTGGAGGAAGGTTTTCCCGTGGTGGTTTGTGGCGGTTCACGATGATGGCGGTGGCGATGAAATGCAGTGATTGAAAGAAAAGAGAAGGAGAAGAGAACCTTGGACAGTGGTGTGGAGGTGGTGAAACTATAACTCGCAATGGAGGAATTTTAGATGGTGGTTAAAGGTGGTGGTTGTTTGTCAAAAAGGCGAGAAAATGAAAAAGGAAGAAATAAAAAAAATGAGAAAATGGGAGCAAATGAGTGGTATGGATGGCAAGGAAGTGGGGTAAGCTTGATCAACTATGACCAGGTTCATTGAATTATAGCAAATAGGCAAGAATGAAGTGAAAGGAAAGAGAGGGAACATAGGAGCATAAAAGGGGATCATGTTTCCCAACTTAAGGCAAGTTTAACTCAAAAAAAGAGGGAAATGAACCAAATTAAACATGGTAATAATGGGGTGGATAGCAAGCACATTATGCACATGAAAATTGTGTAAAAAAATTAAATAAAAAGATGAGAACAAAAAGACTTGAACTTAAGGCCTCTAAGATAACTTAAAAGCACTTAACCATTAATTGACCACTTCACTTCCTTATTTTAATTCCTATCACATTTATTTTAAAAATATGGTGTGACCTTTGCTAAAGTTTGAGGCAAAATTACACCACGTAGAAAATAATGTAAGGAAAGGGATTTGAATACAAGTCATCATGGACAGCTCCACCACTACACAACCACTACACTTGATATTTATTAACATTAAAATATCATCTAAAATAAACAAATAAAATTTGGGCGACCACTCTCTCGGTTCATTAACCCAATTTCTGCTAACCCAGTTTTTGGGATGTGACAATAGCATACTACACATGCATAGTATAAACTGTAATATACATACATGATATACATACATATTTTAAACAGTGCTAAACATAACATTCATTAAACATAACATACATAAACAATAAAATACTACATAACATACATAACAGACATATTCATAACAACAATATACCACATAACAATCACATACATAAAAGTAATATACCATATAATGATTACATACATAATAGTAATAAACATGACATACATAACATACATACATAACAAACATAATAACAATAGACATACATAACAAGCATATTTCATAACATACAAAACATACATATATAACAAACATAATAACAACATACATAATAGTAATAAACATAACAGTAATATACATAACATACTTTTATAAAGAAACATACATACCTTTCACCTTCAATCTCAATCTATTTAACCCTAAAAAATCACTCTAGTCACGAATGCCAACAAAAAGAAAAACAAATTTGAAGTCAGATATAATACGAACAAAAACAAAGATTTGTCAATATCAAACTAGAAAATTTTGTTTCCCCAAATCCTAAACCAGAAAATCGAATGTTCCAAAAAAAAAAGAAGAAACAATTGTTTCCCTAAACCCTATACTAGAAAATCGAATGTTCTTAAAAAAATTGTCAGTTTGTGGGAATGAGTCAAAACAAAGAGATTTTATTTTTAAAAAATAGACAACCAAAAGCTCAGCGAAGATGAAAAAAGCTTTATATTATGAAAATATGACAATCTTAATTCGATAATAAAATAAAAAACCCACAAAAATAGAGTGAAATACCTGTTATCGATGATGAAAATATGGCAATCTTGATTCGAATACAACAAATAGTTGAGTAATCGAAAGGGATGACTAATCGATGATGAAACAAGGTTTTTTTTTTCAGTGAGATGGTGAAGAATTTCTCAGATGGGTGGTAATCGAAAGGGTTTCACTTAAGAATGGAATCGGAACTAGTGAAAGGTTTCAAACGAAATATAGTAATCAATGGAAGAGTTTTTTTAAAATGTGATTGCTAAAATGTTTTGTTTTTCTTGGCTTTTGATCTTCAACAAAAAACTCAACAGTTTCTTAATGGAAAGGATTTTTTTCCCAATCGATTCAGTAGCCGATGGAAGATGTTTAATTGTTTTAAAATTTTCTTATTTTATTAAGTGATGTATTTAATTTTTTCCCAAAAGTTTTGGTAAAAAAAAGAAACATGGGTCAAAAGGGGTGCTGGGATTGCGACACGTGGCTAGCGCTGCCACGTCAGTAAAATGTTAATGGTGTTAGGTTCAGATACCAAACCAGTAGATGAAAAAAGTTCGGGTATCAATCTGGGACAAAAAAAATCATTGATACCAATCTAGGAGAAGTGAACAAGTTCATATACTAATTTTATATTTAACCCTTAATTTAACTATTAAATGTCATGTAGAAGTTTATGTGATATAATTTAAAATGAAAATTTTAGAACATCAAATTTTGCAATATTCATTTTTTAAAATATTCTATTTTAAGTTATGTCACATAAGATTTGACATCTTATTTAATTGTTAAATTAATGATTTTATTATGGAATGACCTTATTGATATAACATCAATAGTTGGAGAATACAATTAAAATGTTTTAAAATTTAAGGTCTAATTTAAAATGAGTGTCAATACCTTTTTGGAGCTTATGTGATATAATTTAAAATGAAACAAGAGCTGATTGTTAATACCTTTTCGAAGACAGATGCTGAAAAGATACTTCGTATCCCGCCATTGTTGAATATTCTATTGTGCGCTCTGGGCCATTTGGGGAGACAAATGCTATAATCCATAAAAGGAAAATTAGTACTGGTCAGGAAATAATGATATTTGTCAATAATTACATAATTGAGTTAAACGTGATTGAAAAGAGATATCCCCCAAAACCGCAGGAGCTGATAAAATGGAGTGGCCCACCTGGTTCTATTGTCAAGATCAATTTTGACGGTGCGTATAATGGGTGTCACTACAAATCGCCATCGAGTATTGTGTCCAAAAATGCTGAAGGGATCGCTCTTCTTTCCTACTCAAAGACCCAAAAAGGGGTACCCTCCGCTTTCGCTGCCGAAGCACTTGCATGCTGTAAAGTAGTTCAAATAGGTATTGAAATGCAGTGGCTGGAGATCATTATTGAAAAGGACTCATTAGCCATCATCAAAAAGTGTCAATCAAAAAGTCAAGATAGATCACAAGTAGGAGTGTACATTCACGATATTCATAAGATAATAGACAAATTCAACAATATTGTGTTCAAACATACTCCGAGATCAGAAAATGGTTTAGCCCATATACTAGCAACAGAATCTCTGAAGAAGACGGAGGAGTTTTACCTGTTAAAGAATGTCTCTGGGTATGCCGAGAAGCAAAAGATTGCTAACTGGATGCGAGAACCATATTGAAATTGGCCGGGGGAGGGGAAAGGTGAAAGGAAAGTATCACATAGAAGCTAAAAAGTTTTTTTGAAGAACAGGATTTCCTGATAATTGAAACCGTCAAAGAGGAATTGATGTCTTTTGTATAGGACGAGCAATACAAAGAATTTTGATTGGACAATTCTTCGGTGCTTTTACGATTCTAAATTTTTCTGTTTATTTGATTTCTGTTGAATTATTTTGGGCCTTTTAGTTTTATGCCAAATTTCGTTGTTTCTGCTCTCTTTCAATTTTTTGAATTTTAGCTTTTGTTCTGTTCTTTATTAAATATGAAATAATAAAGCTCAGTCTAAAATTTTAGTCAAAATTTATGTCATATAAGATTTGACATCTCATTTAATGGTTAAATTAATAATTTTATTGTCGGAATGACCTTATTGATATAACATCGATAGTTGGAGAATACAATTAAAATGTTTTAAAATTTGAGGACTAATTTAAAATGAGTGTCATAGTTTAAAGATATTTGGTGCAACTAACTCTTACATTATAAGACATAAACGTGGGTGAAACACAAATTTATATATAAAAAAATTGATATGAAAGCTAAATTTGGCTTCAGTTGAAATGATAAATTTGAGGGAAAATAGTCTTAAGATCTTGAGTTCAAGTTTCATATAGACGTGTATTTTTTCTAAAGTTTATAAAAAACAAAAATAATTTTAAATAAAATTATTAAGCTTTTAGTAATTTTACAAATGAATTAAGATCTAATCGAGAGTAACACTAATTCAATCAAAACTTTAAATAACATAAATATTTTTATATCTTATATATTCATAATTGAGTTTTCACTATTAAATGTGTTCTTTTGAAAAAATAAATAAAATAAAAATTAGCATAGTTCTAGATTACATTTTGAAATTTTGAAAATAAACTCGTAATGAATAAGATAATAATCTTAAGAATATGTTGTGATCATATCTACTCTTTTTGAGACAATGCATAGAAGTATCTATAGTCCCTCCCCAACTCATAAATAGGAGGATAATACGATATAGTACACTCAAACATACATCCTACTATATTGATAAAATACTTATATCACTCGAGTTAAGACTCAACCAACGTATTAATCCTAAGAATTATTGCTTGGAAACTTAGATCAAGGGTTGATAGAAGCCTCAGATTCACAATGGGCTTGTGAGGCGTTCTATGTTAACAAAAGATCAGAACATGCAATAGGAAAGTTAAGACTGGTAAGTAACTATCAGCCTCTTAACTGTTTTCTCCAAGATGATAAATTTCCTTTGCCCAACAGGAATACTTTATTCTCAAGCCTTGTAAAAGCCAAGATATTTTCCAAGTTTGACCTAAAGGCAGGGTTTTGGCAACTGGGTATAAGTCCAGAAGACAGGCCCAAGACGGGATTTTGTATCCCAAACAAACATTTCCAATGGAAAGTAATGCCTTTTGGGCTCAAAACGGCTCCATCATTATTTCAAAAGGCCATGATAAAGATTTTCCAGCCCATAATGGACAAAGCATTGATCTATATTGATGACATCCTCCTCTACAATTCAGACCAGGAAAGTTATGCAGCTCTCCTTGAAGAATTTCAACAGACCATCTTCAAATATGGGATCATGCTCTCTGAACGAAAGATGCGGATCAACAAAGAAGAAATAGAGTTTCTGGGTATGATTATAAAAGATGGAATGTACCAACCTCACCCCAGTATTGCTGAAGAATTAAAGAAATTTCCAATAAAGAACTTCTCTCAAAAGTAAGTTCAGCAGTTCCTAGGAATTGTTAATTATCTCAGAGATTTTGTCCCAAAAATCTCAAAATTAACAAGTCCTTTAAGGAAAATGTTAAAAAAGAATCCTCCTTCATAGGGAAACAGACAGACTCATGTAGTTCAAAAGCTCAAAGAAAAACTTGCTCATCTGCCACCATTACAGATCCTTGCAGAAGGAAGAAGAATCTTGCAAACTGATGCCAGTGACAAATATTGGGGTGCAATTTTATTTGAAGAAGATACAGGGAAAAGACGACTTTATGGATACAATAGTGGGAGATTCATAGATGCTGAAATCCATTATCACTCCACTTTCAAAGAAATCCTTGCTGTCAAGAGAGGCATTGAAAGTTTTGAATTTCACTTAGTGGGATACCATTTCCTTGTTGAAATGGACATGTCTTCTTTCCCTAAGATGAGAAAATTCAAACGTAAACAAGTGCCTCATCCCCAACTTCTCAGATGGGCAGAATGGTTCTCCAGGTATTGTTTTGATGTTAAACACATTCAAGGAAAAACTAATGTCTTAGCTGATATCCTCTCAAGACCAATCACTAAACTAGCTGAAAATCTTATGTTCCAACCTTCATCTTCATCCAAAGCCAAAGGAAAAAAGAAGGTTTCCCAAAATCCACCATCATCATTTTCTATACCTTATCAAGCAAATTCTCATCCTGACCATCCCCCAGAAGTGTTGAGTTTGATACTAGAAAAAATATTCCACAGAGAAGCAATGAACATGATGCTCTCCTACTAATTGAGTGTTTTTCAGGAATTTGGAGGATTATTCTTAAAGCCTCTAGGACTTCACCCTGATTATCCTTTCATTCATCCTTTAAAGTTTTAGTTTGGTGAATTTCCTGAGAAATTAAAGTGGATGCTTTGGTACTTAACTCACCTTTTCCATATTGGCATTGAGTTTTATCTTGAAGACCTCCAGTACTATGTGACAAAGGCTATACAAGGCGAGATAAGCCCAGAGATGAAAAACCTTGCAACTTTCCTTACATGGTTCTATCCACTTGAACAATGGCATGAGATGATTGGACTTGAATATCTTAAAAATACAAAAGCCTAGTGGAATGTAATAATCTTTTACAAATCACAGTATTTCATACAAAATGGCCCAGCTACCTAGTTAGGAGCATTTCCCAGTGCCTGGATTCACAAGGCTTATCCTTCAGAAGTTAGTAGGAGTTCATATCGTTATAGAAGCCTACAAAAATATCTCTTTCAAATAAATAGAATCATCCCTACTGAAATATGGCCTTCACTAGACATACTTGCACCATGAGAAGAAGATAAACCACTAACACTTTATCAAGCACAGTTGAAACAAGCTTTAGTGGAATATCAGACAAATATACCGGATCCCAAAGAATGGTCCCAAGAGTATCCAATGTTTTGCAACCAAAAAGCTGAAGGCACGGTAACTTGGAAAGACATCAGTGAAGTGACACCACCTGATGACCTTGAAAAAAGAATTGAACAGTTGGAACTCCACTGCTACAGGGCAAAAGAGGAAAAGAAAAGGAAAATTGAAGAGCTCAATCTCACATCAAACACTAGTACAGATTAAGATGCCGTCTATGACTAAAGCTATATGTATATTATTGTCTTTTACTTTGTAAAAACAGATTCCTTCTTATCTGCTTGTGTCTGTTACTTTGTAAAAGCAGATTCTTTCTTATCTGCTCGTTTAAATTTTATTCCCTATATAAGGGATTTAAGTCTTCAGTTGTAAAAACAAGTTTGGCAGAAATAAAACTTTACGAGTGTGTTCTAAAAATCATGTTTTTCTAAATATCTCTATTTCTCTTCCTTTCTGATAAAGGATATTAATGAAAGAAAATCTCCCGTAAGTTTGGAAGTATGCTCTGTGCTTTCCATACAATGGATCCTACGCATTAGAAACTAAGCTTAGAACGGGGTACTAAATTCAGATGAGTTTGAAGAAGTAGTCTGGATTAATGATGATTAACAGCTAAAAGGCAATACCTGTTTTATGGCCAAAAGAGGTTAAGGCCCAAGTTATGGCATAGCATACCTGCTGTTATGAATTATTAATCTCAGATATCCCAGCTTTGAACTCCTCCGTTAATTTGGTATCGGAGCCAGCAACTCCTAGATTTTCTTTCTATTAAGAATTTCGGCTCAGAAGGAAGAGAAGTCTTGAAACCATGATTACTCCCAGAACTTCTACTTCTAAAGCTCCCGTAACTTTACCTAGTTTTCCTTTGAAATCCCATACTGCAAAAAAAGATTTCTTCCTTGTATGAAGTAGAATATTTTACAGAAGAAGAAAAAGTTAAGGCGACAGACCTACCTCTTGTAAATCCTTACTCCACTTATCAGAAACCTACCTTTTCTCCTATAAAAAGTATAAAGTCTCTTATTTTTTCTAGCAGAAAAAATGTTCGTGAGTATGTACAATCTTCAAAGTTTGATAAGCATCTTATCTATGGAGGCCAAGAGGAACAGTTTGTTACTCTTGAGATTCCTTCAAACTTTCCACAGGAATGGAGTCAGCATGGATATTCTCATATCCATTTCGGTACTGTAAGACTGGCCCTCAATTATCATGGAACTGCTGGGAAACCAGTTGTGTCCAGAATTGCTTTACTTGATTCTAGATAGAAAAAGTACCAGGATGCTTGCATTTGTACAGTGGAAGCAACATTAAGTTCAGGAATGGCTATGGTGACATTATTTCCAAATTTCACTATGTCTCTGCAAGATCCCAATCTTCTAGACGCCTTAAAAGTCCAGATCCAGATCATTGGAGCATAAATGGTAGAATCGGCAGTGACAGCGACCTTACACTATCAGATAGTGTATAGAGTCCAAGATCATGCTTTTAAGCTGTCAAATCAAGGATCTGAAGATTCTCTTCTTATCTCAGTAAACACAAGAGAAGAACCTCATTGCATACATGTGCCAAAGCAGATCCCAAAGCAAGAATTACTCAAACTCTTACCAGAAAAATGGGTCACCAACTATGAGCAGATTCACCTGCATGATTATCCGATCCGATCCACAAAAAGTCAGATTATCACTAAATCTGATGGGATGAGTGAAATAAGATTCGACCACAGTCATTTGAAACAGCTCCCTACTCCGCCAGTATTTTCTACACAAATGATGTTGCAGCCCCTAGAGCCTGATAACATTGGCCCAGGACCAGAAGCGCCTCTTATCCAGAGTTTTAAGCCTGATGGAAAGCCCTTATATTTCTTCAAAGATCCCAGTACAGTATGGCATAGCATACCTGCTGTTATGAATTATTAATCTCAGATATCCCGGCTTTGAACTCCTCCGTTAATAGTGGACGAAACATTAAAACTTAAGTTAATGGGCCTTTGGTGGATTACCGTGGCCCAGTAAAATACATAGAAGCTGCAGAAAAAGGTTCCATATTAGCTTTTAGTGTGTAATTTATATACTGATAATGAATTAAATACAAATCTATATATAATATATACTTACTTATCTTAAACGTTTTATAATTTTAACCGTATGCATCTAAATTTAAATTAGCGTGTTCATTCTATTTCTAGCATGGGAAACTTTTGACACCTACAATAAAATTCATTGTGAATTATATACATTTTGGAAGGTTGATTGATTTATATAGTTGATGATTTCTTTGCTAATATATTTTAGGAGTTAAATATCAAACCTTTTATATGGTAATATCTTCACTTTTGAGTATTATGAATCTGAATAAAATTAAAAATGTTTTCATTTCTACTCAAACACTATATGTTTTCTTCATTGTAAAATATTGATGGATACTATATTTATAATGGTCAAGTTAGATTATTGGAGTACATTAATTTGAATCAAAATTAATATGTTTATTTATCTCTCCTTTGAAGTGAAAATATAAATTTTCTAACATATAATAACGTTCATTATGGAAAATACGTGTCTATTTTAGAAGATTAATTGCACGATCAGTACTTTTTATTATGAATTAAATAGATAAATGAGATCAATCTCTTTCACATATGGTAATATAATTGTCTTTAAAAGTCTATTAATCTATATAATTTCTTTGAAAACCGTCAGATTGATAGATAAATTTATTTTCTAAGTTAATTAGGCTTGATTCATTCTTATCTTATACACTACCCATGGTAAATGAAAATAATTTATTTAAGGTAATGATCAGAACAAATCCAACATTAAATAATGGTGAATTTTATTGCCATAACAAGCACCAAATTAAATTGTCTTACCAAACATTATTTATAATCTTTAGAGTATTCACAAATTGATTTGAATCTCCAAACTTCAAACCCCACATGAAAATTTAGGTCGTCTCTATCTCACTCGCTATTTAAAGGCCTCATTGGCCACTCTTTTGAAGCAAACCAGTCCTCTCCTTCACCCATTGTTAAAGGCGGTTTGCAAAGCAATAGCAATGACGGAAAAAAGGTTAAACTTGCCTGGATAGTCGACAACGCTGCCTGATGAGCAAGCTCAAGAAAAGGAGGTTAGGCTTGGTGAAAAAGGTGATGGAGCTGACAACCCTGTGTGGTACAGAAGCTTGTCTTGTTATGTATAGTCCCGACAAACAGCCACCAGTGGTATGGCCATCCCATAACGAGGTGCAACGACTGATCGAAAAGTTCTATCAAGCTCCTGAGTTTGAACTTGGAGACCTATATGAAAGAGAAGATTTCCAAGTTGCAAGATCTACTTGAGAAGATGAAAGGAAAAACATGGAACTTGAGGCAGGGCAGTTCATGCTCCAAATACATCAAGTTCCATGTTTTTCCTGTTCATCTTCTCAAGTTATTTTGGACGGTAGACTTTATTCATGTGTATACATATACAGCTTATGATAAAATTTAGATGCATACATATTGATAAAACATATAGAACTTGAGGCAGCGCAGTTCATGCTCCAAATACATCAAGGTAAGATGTTGGATGACTTTAATGTTAATGAACTGGATTGCTTGATCTGGTATGTGGAAACAATGTGGACTGACATCAGGAAACGTAGAGAATATTATCAACGATTCCCTTCTTCATCTGCTGCTCCCGCTCAAGGATATGTCCCTTTACCACCACCATCCCAAAGCCCTGCAACTACAGACCAAATTGGCGATGCCAAAGCTATGGTTAGAGGTGGAGCTAGTAGCAGCATATCGAGTGGTAAGTCTCATAACCCATTTCAGGTGGGGTGCTTCTAGGACCACCATATGGTGGTGCTGGCGACTCAAGCCTTGCACCTCACCTCCGGTTGCAAGGACCTTCATTTGGTGCAAGCTCAAGTGTTGTTGCAGAAGAGGGGCCGCTAAGGCCTCCATTTAGTGAGGGTAGCTCCTCAAAATGTTGTTGTTGATCACTTGAGGTTGCCAAGACCACCATCTGGCGGTAGCTCAAGTGCATCCCCTTTCATGATATTCGAATTCCCTAACACCGATATCGATCTACCTGAAGGCGACAATTTAGGGCTTTTTGGCGGTCAAGATGTGGGGCCAGGACATTACCCTTTAGGACCACTAGGAAGCAGTTGCCCTGCAAGTGAGTTTGGAAGGAACTATTTCGAGGTTTTCAGTGGTGAAAGCAGCAGCAGCAGTGGTGCCACAAGCGGTAGTGAAACAGAAGAGACCAGTTGATTACAAAAATTGACCCTCCAACTTCGTTTCTTCGCTGATAAACTTTGTTTCATGTTGGTTTATCCTCAAAAATTGTGTTTTTCTTTTGCAATTTCGGGTCCATTTGATTACATGTAAAAGGTTTTACGGAAAATATTTTCTGTATTTTTCTATGTTTGTTTCACAGAAAACAGCTTGGTCAACGGAAAATGACTTACACGTCAACGGAAAATAAGCCTTTTTTCTTGTAAAATGACTTACCTTTATGAAAAGCGTAAGTCATTTTCCGGAAAAGAGTTTCTCAATAGATAATTTTACTTTTATATAAAAATTAACTTAAATCAAGTTTAATATTATTATATTCATAATAAATTTTATATTTATTTTTAAAAATATTTAAAATATTAATATAAAATATTATATTTTTAATATTATTAAACATACGTATTTAATTATTTATATTTAGTCATATAATAAATTATTAATATAATTAATATAATTTATTATTTTAATAAATTATTTAATATTTAAATTTTATTTTAATAGTAAATTTTAAAAATAATAATTTTAAATCATATTATTCACATATTATTGAAAATATCAATATTAATATTTTAATACTAAATATTTATTACAATTATAAATATATTAATAATAAATGTTTTGTAGTATAAATGTTAAAATATGTCATAAGTCTATATACTCTTCACAAATTTGCAATTTAGTTTCAGTACTTTTATTTTCAAGAATTTAGTCCTTTACTTTCCAAATTTGAAAATTAAGTCCAACTCTTTGAAATTGTTTTTTTTGTCAATTTTGTTAAAGTCACATTTTAAATAAAAAATACTCAGTTGGTAGTCATGTAACTAAAAATACTCATTGCAATGAACCTAAATTTAAAAAATATTTTTAATATATGTAAAAACAATGTAAAATATAAAATTATAGATATAAAATAAACTCAATTAAACAATGAAAAAATAAAAAAATCTCAAATGTATGTTTGTTTAATTGAAAATGACTTTTATGAAATATTTGTAAAGAACCTGTCAAATAAAAGAAAATATTTTACACAGATTCATCCAAACACCAAAAAAATATTAACTTTTCCAGAAAAGTAAGTCATTTTCCGAAAATCATTTTCAGTGAAGCAAACGGAGCCTTCATTTCGTGGTCAGGTCATTATTTTGTTTTTAAGTTTTTCTTCTCCTTATGGGTTGTTGTCGTCATTGTTGTTGTAAGCTTTTGGTTAATTAGTATGATTTAATAAAGCATGTTCTTGCCTTCCATTCTTTGCTTACAAAGAATATAAATACAGTCAAAAAAAATTGAGCACCATAGCAAACAAGAAGGTGTCCTTATTAATTTTAACAAAATAAGATTCAATATGCCACAACTAAAAGGCTACACTTCGCCTTTCGTTTTATGTTGTTGAGAGAAAAGCTTAATATTAAGCATTAATTCATGCAGCTCCAATGTTAATTTGATTACGACAGAAAAATAAATATAGTTTCTTTTAACAAATTGAGTAATTTTTAATAAGTCTTTGAACTATGATCTGATTTTCAATGGTACTGGAAATTGCGGTTTTGGAACCTCATTTCCATAAACTGAGTCTGTAAATATTAATGGAACTTATATAAAAATATATTAAAGATTGATCTAATATATTTATTGGATTAATAGTTAATTATGGCATAGGGGCTAAATTGTCAAGTCTAATCGCTCAAAATTTTTATTAAGAAATGACTTGAGGACATAAAATATTGCAATTATCCAGAGGACCAAAATAGTTAATAAACCATTTTTAATGTGCTAATGTGTGTTGATTAATTTAAGAAAATAAAGATTAATCAGGTAAAAACATAATTAATTAAATAAATTAAGCTTAATTAACCATTAAGCCATGTATAAAAGTTAAAGTTAGTGGATGTTATTATCTTCTGCATCTATTTTCTTCCCATTGTGGTCCCAAAGAGGAGAAAAACCTAAAGAATTTTTCTTACCATTCGGTCATAATTTTGTAAGTAAATTTAAGTTTTTTTTCTTGTAATTAGTATAGATATGAAGTCATGGAAGCTTGATTTAGCTAACCTATGTGTTAATTTGTAAAATTATTAAAGTTTTAGAAAGTTTCCATTGTTGATTTATTGAAGAATTAGGTGTGAAATTGATAGAATTAAACTTAGTTTATGAAAAGGGCTAAATTGTAAAATTTAATTATTGAATTAAATACGTTAGAAACTAAACTAAATAAAATTAAAATTGTTATGAAATCATATTTTAATCTGAGGCTAGAAATCGAAAGATATGTTTGTTCGGAGTAATTTAGAGACTAAACTGAATAAAATGAAAAATATGCATGAATTGATAATTTGTTGTGAATTGGCTAGAAATTTATATTGATATATGTTTTATGATCGTATGTAGCTAACATCGATGGTTGATTGAATTGAACTACTACGCTTATGATTGAATAAAATGAGAAATGATATGAATTATCTTGAAATGTGATGTAATGACTTGAAAGTTAGTGGTGTCAAAAAATTACGGTTTCGAGATCCCATTTCTGTAAATTGAGACCATAAATATTCCTATCTAATATTTATAGAGTTAGTTTTTAATTAAATTGTAAAAATGGTAAAAGTTCAATTACCAACTAATCTTTAATTTAATTTTTCAAATTAATTAAATTTGTTTTAATTAACTTGATTTACTTTGGTAAAAGATTTGATCTCCAAAGTCTTAATTCTTGTTCTTGATCTTGCGATGTATCAAGGCATTCAACAACCATCGACAACAGCCTCCTAAAACCGAGAAATTTGGGTGTACGCTTATACAAAAATTCTAACGTCACCAAAATTTTCCCTTTTTTCCCCACCACAACCTCTAATTGCCCTTGTTGTACCCAACCATATCTCTTTTGCTCACTTGCCGTTGGTTATGACTGCAAAATTTCTATTGCCATGGCGTTCTTAGATTTAAATTAATGTCTTGAGGCTTTTAATTGGCTATCTATTGGTTTTAAATTCGTTCATAGGCCATATTGGTTTTAGCAAATAATTTATATTTGAATTTGAAGTTTTTCCACCCAAAAAGAATCTTTAGAATATATCCTCATAGGTAAGAAATATTTATTTGAATGTAGTAATAGAAAAGGTATCGTTATTCCATTTATAGCAGGAAATCAAGATTTTTAAAGTATTAAATCAAAGTTTTATCATTTTTAGGGAGATCAAAGTATAATTTTACCTTTATTAATTTAAAATTTAAAAATTTTAAAAAACTAAAATAATTTTCTTTTATTTTAGGCCAACCCCTGAATTCGCCCCTTGGTTGCATGCATGGCTTGCAGGTAATTTTTGTTAACATTAGCAATCAAAGCCCTCAATATTCTATATATGAGAACGTTACTTCTTAAAAAATTATACTTCATGGTGCCTAAGTAGTGGGCACTCCATCAAGCACCAAATGACACAGTAAGTAAACAGAACATAAGGAAGTTGTTTCTGCAGTTCAATTACGGAGTTTAGCTTAGTGAGAAATATCTACTATCTTCAACACTGATGACAAGTGATCCTAATTTATCACAGACCCCGTGACAATTTTTTTCACCTTTGTACCTTGAAGACTAGATACTCTCATCATAACACAAAGGTTTTACTATCAAAATGCACTCATACCATAAGGTTCCTCACTTAGAACAAATTAAGTGCTCAAGTCTCTTTGTAAGTAAACTTATACAAGTCTCTCAATTATATAGAGTTTATTGAGACTTGCTTACAAAAGAATTCTATCACAATCCCTATAAAACAACCACTATATAAGCTAAATACAATATAATAATAATGAACAAGATAAATAAGGATTCTTGGCAACTAAGCCGTTAGTGATTTTATCCAATCCTCCTTTCTTGATTCAATGGATTAGATTTCATATGTTTGGGGAGTGATATGGAGCGAGACATGGAAATTTTCTTTGATTTTCTTTGAGGGATGATTTGTTTTCTTTAAGGTGTTTTTAATGGCCATGGAATGTCTTACAGTGGTTAATGGGGTGGACGTTTTTTGGGTTTTGATGCTTCATTGCTTTGTTGATTTAATTCAGAATTGTTTTATGGTATGAGTTGGTTTTGATGGTTGGCCAAATGTACTTTTCTAGAAATGTTGTTTAAGAGTTTTGCTTCTTTTGGTTTTTATTGGAAGTTTAAGGCGTATCTTTTGATTTGATCTTTGTTTCAGATGTCTTTTGCTTGCTGTTTCTCTTCAGCTGGTTTTTATGGTATCTTTTGGGAGCTTTTCAAGAGTTTTTTATTTGATTTCCAGTACGGTGGAGAAGTGTCATTTGTGAATGTTCTGTTGCACACACATTTTTTTCCAACATGTTCTTGAGATGCATTCAATCAAGCGGGTGCTTTTGATTACGAGGGATTGCTTGCATTGATCTATCGTTTTATGTGTCTTGATTTTCTAGGTGTGATCCTTTATCAATCATTCTCCATGGTGTATTTTTGTTTTCTTTGAGGCATTTGTGCCTATTTTAATAAAATTTTTATTTGTTGAGCAAAATAATGGGTGATCCGATTCGATCCAATCTCCAAAATATGCTTCTTCAAATGATATAATCTTCATTGATGGGCTAGATAGTACTCATATACTCAACATAGTCCATATAAATTATTCAATAAATTGCAACACCTTAAATATGAAAACTATCTTCGTACAGATTTAGGGTTAGGGGAATGGGCATTCCCTTTAGCACCAAATTGTTAGTTTAATTTTTTCAACAATCTCCCCTCTTGACAATTTGTTGTACGAAACATACACAAAGCAGGAAGTTAAATTATCAAGTAACCTCAGCTCCCCCTAAGCATATTCTCATTAACTCAATAAACTTAGAAAATAATTAAGTAAATTAATCATCAATGCTTACTGGACTTTGCATCAATAACCAACCAACCATAATTATAACTAAATAAAATAGAGGTGTTCATGGGTCGGGCCGGGCCTAGAAATAATTTCGACCCGCATCCTAGGCCCGGGCCTAGACAAAAAAAGTGGTGCCTGAGGCCTGGCCCGTTTTCTAAACGGGCCTCTTTTTTTGCCCAAACTCATATTTTGGACCTATATTTTTACCCGAACCCTCCCATATTTCGGGCAGGCCGTCGGGCCGGGTCGGGCCGGGCCGCCCGGCCATGAACACCTCTAAAATAAGCTAACCTAGTGATGAGGTAATGCATCAAAATAAAACAAATTCATAAGCAGAATCAATTCACCAGTAGTTTAGAATCAATCACTAGCAATATCATCATCAAAATGAAGTCGCGACAGTAGAAGAAAATAAACTAAAAAATCCAAAAACTGAAAACTTCCTCTCTCAATGCAACAATAGAAATCTCCCCCTTTTGATAGTTCCCCCCTTAAGAATATCTTCCAGCATTATCAAGTATCCCTTTTTTTTTTCTCCCCTTTTTGTCCAATAAAATGCCAAACTATTCCTAGCTAGAACAGATCAGAAGATTAGCAAGTAAGGCTTGTTATATATCATTCATCTTCTTAATTATTTTGGCTTCAGCTCTCAGCCTATCACAATGTCTTTAATAAAATTCGATTAAGGCTCGGATACCAAAAATAGCTCTAGCCCTTATACCCTTAGGAATGGAATTGGTGCTTGCGGTAGTGGGCACTTCCTGGGTCAGAAATGCTTCTTCCTACTTAGCTTCTTCATATCAAAATTACTCCCCCTCGATTGTAAACCAAGTAGTTCATCTCCCTCTCAATAGTAGCTTCTCAGAATCTTTTTTCCCCTTCAACAACACCCACCATATCCTGACAGTAACAGTTCAAGACCTTACTTAACATTATAAGGCTAAAATCATACCATTCTGTACGTAAAAATACCTATTGAAGCAACTAATTGTTTTAGTCACAAACGCTTTGCAACAAATTAGCATAAAGTTTCATAACCACTATTCCCAAGAAGTACTATGCGATGATTAGCAAAAATTAATCTCTTCTACAATACTCATTTTAAGAGCAACGACATACCTCTTGGAACAAGTAGTATCAAGGAAGACTTTTTTCTAGTCTTTTTTGGTTAGAAATCTCACTTCCCACAACTGAGCAAATCCTCATCTTGCGAGCCTGGGTAAGACTTGAGGGAGAGGGCACTTCCTTAGTGATCTCAACATAAAAAATCAAATTTGGCCTCCTCAGTTTTGGGTATAAAACTTTCATCAGCCCATTTTGGCTCGATCTAAGAAGTGTAACAAGCTGATAAACCATGTCTCTGTAGTTTTGTCTAGGTCTACCCCTTGTTTTGACCTTATCATGCACGCTACTAATTATGTCAGCAATTGAGTGATTCTTTCTAACTTTTATTGAAGGTTCAAATGGCTTATCATCATTTTACTGATCATTAGTTTCACCAATAACTTGAAGCTCTTAACTTTCTAATTTTTACTGTTCTTTAGTATTAGCAGTGCCAAGGGGAGTGGGCACTCCTTCAAACACTGAATCAGGATCCTTCTCTTTACATCATCTCTACACATCTCATGGACTTCAGCATCATCAACCACCACATGGATTGACTCTATAACCCTCTAAGTATGTTTTTTGAACACCCTATACATTTATTCATCATTGATTTTTTTCTTGCTGAGTGAAAGAAACGCAGGTAAGCTTGAACACTTTAGAAGAAAACTGTTTACAATTTTAATTGTTTCTCTTTACTTAGTTCAACACCTAGTCAAATGAATATATTTATAGGAAGCAAATAACTTCCTTGCGTAACAAATTAGATAAACACCTTAACAGACCCTAACTACCTCTCTAACCAATACTATCTTTAACATGCATCCATCTTCTCCACCGAAACAACCCGAAGAAAATTCCTAAACCGAGTAAAACACGAAACAGATAGTGGTTTAGTTAAAACATCTGCAACTTGATCGTACGCAGGAACTTCCCCAACCAAAATAGAACCATCTGTAACCTTTTCACGAACAAAAAACAGATCTAACTCCACATGTTTGAATTTGGAGTGTAACACAGGATTAGCAGCAACAGCTACTGCACTGGAGCTATCAGACCAGATATTGAGCTGAGTAGGTAACCCAATATGTAACTCTTGAAGTGACGAAAGTATCCACAAAACATCACTAGTGAAAGACCAAACTTGATATTCACTTCAAGCTGAGACCTAGATACCACATCTTGTTTCTTCGAAGACCAAGATACGGGATTAGATCCAAAAAATACACAATATCCTGAAGTATACCGCCGATCATCAAAATCCAACCCCCAGTTTGCATCCGAAAATCCAACTAGAGACAAAGAATCAGACCTACGAAAAATAATTCCAAAATCAAGAGTACCAGACAAATATTGCAATATCCTTTTAAGTGCAGCCATATGAACTGTAGTAGGATTATGCATGAACTGACAAATCCTGTTAACTGCGTATGCAATATCAGGCCTAGTCATGACAACATACTGTAGCGCACCAGCCAAACTTCTGTACTCCGTTGGATCAGACAAAGGATCACCGTCACTCTTAGAAATATGCGACGAACTAATCATGGACGTATGAACACTCTTGGCATTAGACAAACCACTACGCTTCAACATATCTTGAATGTACTTCCTCTTACACAGATGAAGACACCTAGATGAGGACCGGGTAACCTCAATTCCCAAAAAATAATACAAATCACCCATGTCTTTCAACGAAAATTCATCATTCAACAGCTTCACAAACTAGTCAATGGATGATGGCACATCCCTAGTTATGATTATGTCATCAACGTACACAAAAACATAGATAGTGCAGTCAGACTGAACTCGAACAAATAAAGATGCATCTGACTTTGAACCAGAAAACCCAACCGTTAGAAGAAAAGCTTTCAACTTTTCAAACCAAGCTCGTGGAGCCTGACGCAGACCATACAAAGCCTTTTTTAACCGACAGACCAAGGGTCTCCCATTAACGTCAAGCTTAACATAACCAGGAGGTTGTTGCATGAACACCTCACAATCAACATCCCCATTCAAGAAGGCATTGTTGACATCAACCTATTGGAGCAACCATCCTTTAGTAACTGCAACTGACAATATAGCCCTTATAGTGGCGGGTTTTACAACTGGACTAAACGTCTCTTGAAAATCACAACCTGGGACTTGCGAGCAGCCTTTCGCAACCAGACGTGCTTTATATCGTTCTACCATACCATCTGGGTTTTTCTTGACTTTAAATAACCATTTACAACCAATAACTTTGTGACCAGATGGTAAAGGTACCAATTCCCAAGTACCATTATGAATCAGGGCATCATACTCAGCTTGAGCAGCAGTTTGCCATTCAGGACTGCAAAGGCCTCCTCAATCGTTGACGGCTCTACAACTTCAACAGCAAGCACTCTAGGTTTAAAAATACCCGCCTTTGACCTAGTGGTCATGGGATGAATATTCACTTCAGGTGCAAGACTCTCTGGTCCTGTAGGCTCAGATGGAATCGGAACAACTGGTGTGGGAGACTGATCACCAGACAATGATGGACTATTAGGAGAGGAAATACTGTGAGGGCTAGTATTTGTTGGATCTTCATGTACTCCACTCTGAGGAACCAACATCCCATTCGAATATGGACTACTAAGAGAGTTAATATTTGTTAGACCATCATGTACTCCACTTTGAGGAACCAACGCCCCATTCGAATTACTCGGGTACGGACACGCAGAACCAGTGCCGGAGTTCTGATGACACGACATATTAGATTTGAGCACAGACAAACAAGCATATATAGTACCCACCTTCTTAGAAGACCGTGATAAAGACGTCGGAGATAGAAATCGTGATTCATCAAACTCAACATGCCGAGAGACAATGATTTTACCATCAGGCAGAAGGCATTGGTATCCCTTGTGACATGAGCTGTATCCCAAAAACGTGCATGGTTGTGACCGAAATTCTAGCTTGTGACGCTGAAATGGACGCAAAAATGGATAGCAACAACACCCAAAAACACGTAAATGATCATAAGTAGGATCATGTCCATACAAGACTCTATACGGAGTCTTACCATCCAGTACCGGTGTGGGAAGACGATTTATTAAATGAACTGCACATGTGAACGCATATGCCCAAAACTCCATTGAAAGTCCCACTTGAGCTCAAAGTGTGAGTCCCATTTCCACAACGTGTCTATGTTTCCGTTCCGCAACACCATTTTGTTCAGAAGTGTGAGGGCACGTAACTCGATGAATAATACCGTGAGAAGCCAGAACTGGAGCGAAGGCTCGATACTCCCCACCCAAGTCACTCTGAAACTGTTTGATGGACTTGCCAAATTGATCTGAACTAGTTTCTAAAACTGAATGAAGCAATGCACAGCCTGAGACTTCTGCCGTATTAAGTACACCCAAGTGAAATGAGAATACATATCGACAAACGAGACATAATACCAATTGGTTCCAGAAGCAACTGAGGCAGGTCCCCATACATCCGAAACAACCAACGAAAATGGATCAGTGTATTCAGTAGTAGAAACAGGAAATGACAACTTATGAAATTTTCCCTTTTTACAAGGAGTACAAACATCACTTATAGCAACTTTATTCATAGCAACTTTATTTAACACGATATGACATTTATCAAGAACATCCTTAACAACATTCAACGATGGATGACCAAGACGTTTATGCCATAACAAACACAACTCACTGTCAGCAGTCCGAGTTGGAATTTCAACTTGAGCAGTAGATAGATGAAACGTAACAGGAACAGACGCATCTGATATGGAAAACTGATATAGCCCATTATGAATACGGCCCGTCAGCAAAATCTCCTGTGTCATGCTGTCCTTAATCACACAATAAGTTGAATGAAATTCAAAGAACACACCATTATCAGCTGCAAACTGTGATACTGACAATAAATTCTTCCGAATAGCCGGAACACACAAAACATTAGATAATCGAAGCACCCTAGAACGAGTAGATATATCACCCTGACCGACAGATGATATCATAGCAGGTGTACCATCACCCATTAAAAGAGAGGACTTACCTGAATATGGAACGACATCACGGATTGCTGAATCATCTTGACACACGTGATTACTGGCACCTGAGTCAGGATACCATAGCTTGTCCAGGAATCGGGGAGTCAGAACCATCCCCACTAACCCCACACTGTGCAGAGTTAATATGCGAACCTGAGATAGACGGATCAGAATAATCAGAAGCATGCAAATCTCCCAACCTAGGAAGTCCAAAACACGGATTCAACGCGGAGAAAACACAAGCTCGTGGTTTAGTCCGCCATGAAACACCAAAACCATCAACCAGTTTAGATGAATCAAGCTGCACATTATTCGAAACAGGGTTAGCATCCAATAACGAATCATTTAGCCCAATATTACCAGTCGGACGAACCCCATCACGCGGCCCAAAATTTCCAATAACAGCACTATGAGTTCCTCCACCATTCGGGCCAAGAGTATGTGGCCTATACTCGTGATTTTCAACAATAGGCCTAAGCCAACCATCATTCGGGCCAAGAGGTTGTGGCCTATACTCACGACTTTCAATATTTGGCCTGGGCCCACCACCCATCGATCCTGCATAAGGCGCACTAAAATTATTATATCCATCATCACAATAATTTTGACCAATTTCAAAACTATTTTGACCATATCCATAATAATTTTGACCAGAAGCCACATTATTCTGACTAGTGCCACCACCACGTTGACCAAAATTTGAAACTCTAGGCTGCGTATTCGGTGGTGAAGACCAGCCACGATCCCCAGACGCACAAAAATTTTGCATCGAAAACTGCATCGGAGAAGCCTCGTCACAGTGGTACCGATAGTAGCAGCACTGAGCCACGTGACCGAACCTGGAGCAGATCTGACACTGGAGACGTGGCCTGAAGTTCCTACCACGGCCACGCACAGTCAAACGACCCCCACGCACCGAACTATCCGAGGCCGGCAACGATGATTCTTCTACCATATTTGCACTGTACAAAACTTCCTGATCCGGCGGAACATGACGAGTTTCACATTCAATTAGAGCGTCCACCAGACGCTGAAATGGTAGGGGAGTCGGTGACAACGAAGCAGAGGACACCACGCCTTCAAATTCGGACGGAAGACCCGCAAGCATGACCGCCGTCCGCTCTGCCACTGATACAGATGTTCCAGACGCTTCTAGATGCGCACACAGACTCTTTAGTTTGGCAACATACTCTCGGATCGACAAACTCCCTTTCTTGAAGGAGTGAAGTTCATGACGCAGCCTTTCTTGTCGTAGATCCGTATCGGTGGCGAACATCGCCAACGCCGTAGTCCACACCTCGGATGCCGATTGCACATTCATAAAAGAGGATATAATGGTCGAGCTTATAGTAGAAAGAAGCCACGAAGTAATAAGATTGTCCTGTTGTGTAAACACAGATGCCGCCAGATTAAGTACAAGAGCACCGTCCGATGCTTGTACAAATCTCGGCGGCGCAGACACAGATCTATCCAGAAAACCAAACAAATCATATTCATTAACAATAAATCGAACCTGTTACTTCCACTGAAGAAACGTCCCTTCATCAAGCTTCACGACCTCATGCCGAGGAAACGAGTTCACCACCCGATCAGCAGTGAAGACTGAGCCATTCAATTCAACGGAGTCGGAGGCAGCAGAGTTTGTCGTGGCCATTATCAAGATCTCCTAGCGACTGATACCATGAAAGAAACGCAGGTAAGCTTGAACACTTTAGAAGAAAACTGTTTACAATTTTAATTGTTTCTCTTTACTTAGTTCAACACCTAGTCAAATGAATATATTTATAGGAAGCAAATAACTTCCTTGCGTAACAAATTAGCTAAACACCTTAACAGACCCTAACTACCTCTCTAACCAATACTATCTTTAACACTGAGCCATGTGTTCTTGAATGTTGGTAGAAGCTCTTGCATCAATAGGACTACCAGAAAATGATGGTTTAGCAAAGAAATTATTAACATTCACCAAAATGTTGTCAATGATTGAGACATGTATACTCTAACTCAAGATTTCTTGAAAAAGAACATCAATTCTTTGTTTAGGATCGTCAGTATGTTCAGACATCCATTGACTATTCAACAAGGCATCAATTTTTTCCGTTGCTTGGTGAATAGCTTGTGATCGCCCAACAATTTGTCTCATGTTAGAAAAAAATTGGTTCGAAAAAGGTTTTCTTTCACAACGGAGAATTAAAATTTTGAAAATCAAGCTGGTTTCTTGTATTTATAACAATAAACCCTTTATCGAAATTACACATGTGTTTTCGGCTAGAGAGATCCTTGTCGTTCCTGACTTTCAATCGAACAAGCTTCTTCATTATTATTGTACCACGAATTGCTTCTAGTGTCGGCTTGAGCGAATTCAAATTAAACACAAAACCAAAAATAGTTTCTTTAATTTTTCGGTAATAGAAACCGGTAGAATTTTTATTCTGAAAAATTAAAATTTATACTTAGAAAATAAATTCTCACTATTTTCGAGCGGAATATTAATATCTCAAAGTTGTTGTATTTAGCCCTACCGGTGCCATCTATTTATAGGGAGAAGAGGTGAAACATTTGTTGAATTTTAGAAGTCTATTTCAATAGAAAAACGAACTTATATTCTAACTAGGATTAGGGGGCGACAATCCTAGTTAATTATACTAGGGTTTGTCGTCCCTAGCATTAACATGAGAGGATTTTGGGCCTCTCCCATATCAGGTTCAATTACAAGTACTTCTTAGACTTTTAACCCAGTGTTTTATAATTCAATCCAACTCGATACTTGTTTTTATTTCCCAAAATAAACATATTAAATTGATTTAAATAAATAAATTTTCTAATTAAATAATTTTCTCAACCCAATTCTAATTCCATTAAAATCATGACGACTTTACCGCAAAAAAAATCTATTAGAAAATATATTTAATATTTCTACATTAAACGAATTCATTATGAAAAATTAATTAATTTCTGTGTCTATACTCCAATTATTTAATAAATTTATTAAATAATAATTTGGAAAACCATAAAATAATTTTTCAGGTCATTTTCATTTAGAGAAAACCACATTCATTTCCAAATGTTTCCCATTTCTCTAACTTTACCATTTCCATTCATTTCTGTTCATTTGATTCAACATGTAATTCATTTATGGTTTCAACAAGCTAGCAAATAGACCGATTGGACAGATGCGATTAAGGCTTAAATGATTTATAATTAAGTTTCAGCATTTCGCCTATTAATTATAAACTCATTTGTTCACGAAGTCATTCCACTATAGTATTGTGACTAAGCTCTCCCCAACGACATACCATTATAAAAGCAACTTGATCAATGCTCGTCTAATGGCCTTGTCATAAGTGTATTACCCTTATAGGATATTTTTAATCTCTTTGGGATGATACCCGTTCTCCCAATATTATCCTATTTTATCTCATGGTAACCATTAAATCTTCCTTCATGAAAAGTCAATTACTATCAAATAGTAATCAAGTCATTCATCACAAAGACGAACGACTCGTAACCATATTTACTTTTTATCAACTATGCAATGCCAATGAAAGGGTATCATTTACCCATGTCTCGGGCTATGAATTCCACTGTTGCGAATGACACTATATACTGCAGAAGTCATATACCCAACGCACAAACTTTCGATTCCTTATCTAATTTGAACTCAGTTTTTTTCTTACATCAAAATATACAGTCACACAAACATAGTCCGCTATCCACTCAGGATTTAGGTATGCCACACTATGAACACCGCAAGTGAATAAATCTATAAATGGATTCAAGATCTATTCTCCTTGAGTCCAGTCCGATGTACTGTTAGTCCAATTAGTCATATCTATGTCTCTATCTTCTGGGAGCCATCGGCTACGATACCCAAGACAAAGTATCTCCCCAATTGGACTTGATGGATAACACATTAGTCTTTCAATCGGTTTCTTCATTTCGGATTAGACTAAGGACATGTTTAGATTCGTCTACTAATATAAGTTGTCTTTCTATATTACGATCCAAACATGTAATACCACTTAGTATTAGTTAAACATTGACAACCGATGAGCAACATTTTCTTTTATTTTTCTTTGTTTGCAAAAACCATATAAAGATAATTATACAAATTATATTAATGTAATCAATGAATTTGCTTTATTAACTAATCTGTTCAAAAAATTACAAGTTTACAAAAAATATACTACACTCAGGGAACTAGGTCCAACAAAAAAGGCATCCATGAAACTCATATATTGGTGGCCTATGAAAGCATCCATCAATCGATCTATAGAAAAGAGCGAGACGTTGTCTTTTAGGCAAGCTTTGTTCAGGTTAGTGAAGTCTATGCACAGTCGCCATCGATTTTTGGACTTATGTATCATCACCATATTGGAAACCCAATCCGAGTACGTGACCTCCCGAACTAATCCCCTAACTAGTAGCTTTTTTTACTTCTCCTCTAATGGTCGTAAATTTTTCGTGGGAGAATTTTCTCTTCTTTTTCTTCGTTGGTTATGGATCTATCCCCAAGTAGTTCTGATTGACAGATAGGTGTATCATTGGCACATCTGCCACAGTCTAGGAAAAGATATCCTGACATTTTATTTGTAGGGAGCATAAACATTTATTTAATTCGAGAGGGTGGAAGCAATCCAGGTAATCTTCTTAGGGTGCTCTCGATACAAGCAGACGGGTTCTACTATTTCTATTCATTATACTTTGGGAAGTTTTGTTTCAGGCCTAGCCTCAAGGCTTTCCAAATCAATTCTGATTTTTCCAATGATGTTGACCCTCCACTTAAGGATTAGAGTGCGATGTGCAACAGACCAAAGAGGGAGGTAAGAAGGGTTGATATTTCTTCGTGATCCATAAAGAGATAATATGGCACTCTTAGGTCGTCTTCTTGTCAACCTTCATATATGCCACACTTGTGGGGGTAGGGAACTTGACTATTATGCAAAAGGTGGCCACTACCATTTTATGTTGGATCTGGTGCCCTAAGTGTAATATTTTCTTCTAAGCACACTTGCCCTAAGTTAAATATTTTATTCTAAGTGTAATAAAACTATTCATGAATTGCATTAATACTTTGTATATTGTCCTCGCATGGTTTTGCACACAAAGAAAAATGAAAGCAAATACTGTTTACTGGTTGTCTAATATTTAACTAATATTAAGCAGTATTACTGGTTGGATCGTAATATAGAAAGACAACTTATACTAGTAGACAACCCTAAACATGTCATTAGTTTAATCGAAAATGAGCAAACAAATTGAAAGACAAATATGTCATCTATCAAGTCTAATTGGGGAGATGCTTTATCTTGGGCATCGGAGTGGATGACTCCCATAAGATAGAGACATAGATGTGATTGACTAGACTGATAGTACATCAGACTAGACCTAAACAGAATAGATCCTGAATCTGTTTATGGATTAATTCACTTGTAACATCCATAGTATGGCATACATAAATCTTGAGTAGATGGTGGACTATGTATATGTGACTCGTACACTTTGATGTAGGTAAAAGCTTAAGTTCGAATAGATAAGGAGCCAAAAGCTGGTGCATTAGGTGTACGACTTCTGCAGTATGTATCATCATTCACAATAGAGGAATTCATATTCCGAGATAAGGGTAAATGATATCCTCCCATAGGCATTTCATGGTTGATGAAAAGTAAATGTGGTCACGAGTCGTTCGTCTTTGTGATGGATGACTTGATCACTATTCGATAGTGATTAACTTTTTATGAAGGAAGATGTAATGATTACCATGAGATAAAATATGATCATATTGGGAGAGTGGATATTATCCCAAAGAGATCAAGTATATCATATAAGGGTCATTAGATGAGCATTGAGTAGTTACTTTTGCAATGGTATATCGTTAGGGAGAGCTCAATCACGATACTATAGTGAAATGACTTCATGACTAAATGAGTTTATAATTAATAGGAAAAAGCTAGAACTTAATTATAAATCATTTGAGCCCTAATTACATATGTCCAATCGGTCCCTCTACTAACTCATTGAAACCTTAAATGAATTGCGAGTTTAAATAAAAATAAATATAATGAATAGGAAAAGATAAATGAAAACATTCAGGAATGATTATGATTTTTTTGAAATGGAAAAATAGAATCATTTGGAATTGAATGTAGGTTTTAAAAAATGGAAATGGAAATGATTCATTTGCAATTTTATATGGATTACTTAAAAATGATCGGAAGAATAAGTTTGGGTTTTTGAGCTATTTTGAAGCCTGAAAATGAAAATAAACCATTGGTCACGGTGAACATGTTGATTTATGAAATATTGAACATATTTTCTCGAAATTTTTCTAGAGGTAAAATCATCAAAATTTTTATCAAGGGTAAAATCATCAAAATTTTACTAGTGGTAAAATAATAATGAGAAAATTGTTTAATATAGAATATTAAAGTTTATTTTGGGAAATAAAAAAACCAAATTAGGTTGGATCACATTATAGAGTAGTGGGTCAAAAGGCCTAGGAAGTACTCGTAATTAAACCGGATATAAGAGAAGCTTGAATCCCCATCATAATACATATGAGGGGAAGTATACCCTATTAGCCCCTCTCCCTCTTCTAGTTGGACTAGAAAGTTGTTTTTATATTTGAAATAAACCTCTACAATTCAACAATGGTTCTACCTTCCCTTCTTATAAATAAATGGCACTGGTAAGACATAACACACAATTTTGAGAAATTATTACTCTACTAAAAAATAGAGAGAATTTATTCTCAACTATTAGATATTTTTATAGAATAATAATTTTATCGATTTCTATTAAAGAAAAGAGAATTTCTGTTTTCACCCCAAATAAAAGAGAGAAAACTTTTTTCTAGTTCTGTGTTCTGATTCAATTGATTTGAGCCCACACTCGAAGTAGTTCGTGGTACGAGAATAGCAGAGAAGATCATTTGGTTGAAATGCGAAAACATCAACGATTCTCTTATCCAAAAATATAGGTACGATTTTGATTTAAGGTTTATTGCTATAAATATAACAAACTAAGTCGATTTTGAAAATTTTAATTTTTTGCTATGCAAAAACCATTTTCAAGCCGGACCTTTTCCAACATTTAGTTATCCTCATGATTGGCCTTTCAAAAATGGCGTTGTAGGCTGTTGGATGGTCAACCGCTAAAAACTCTACCATTTTCGTGGTGGTGTGCTCATCATCACCAAGGATGATTGGAAGGACAATAGACCCTTTAACCGCAATGAGTTGATTTGTAGAGCCATAAACTAGGCTTGTCAGGTTAAGTTGTGTGTCCTTGAGGCCCATCTAATAGAATGCCTTAACTGTCAAGATATTAACTAAGTTGTCTGTATCTACCAGAATTCTTCTAGCTTGGAAAGAAAAGATATTGACTAAGATCTCTAGGGGATATTCACCTTCTGCATAAAATGGGTCTTTTTCATCTTGTTTTGAGAACTAGAGTTGCCATGTCGAGGTCTTAGGCTTTCTATTGTGGTAGAGACCGACATGGTACTTCCTATGTGGGCCTTTCGCTTCGAATTGGAAGCGAACCACTCTACAACTTCCTTCTTACTAGCAAATTAATGAGCCCTCTAACAAGTTACTTTCCCTTGTCTTTATGCTGAGACCCTTATGGTCCTACTTCTTTGTCTTGAGATTTGGTGGATTGACGGTAGCCTTAAGCCAAACAATGCTTAAGGTGCCCCTTATATATTTTTTGTCTCAATGGAATATTTTAAATGCACATACTACTTAATGCGGTGCCCTCAAGCGTTATTGTACTTTTTGTGGTGATTGGAGTTACTGCAATGTTAACTAGGTTGTATCTACGATTCTAGTTCTAAGATTCTTTGATATTTCTCTTAATAAAATGTATGGGATAAGGAGAACCTTGGTCTATCAAGGTGGAGATTATTGTTGGGGAGGTGGTATAGTTGTGAGACAAGCTGCAACTTGTTGCAAGTAATGAGTTGCTTGTTCTATATATCTAAAAGGGGGCGCGTTAAACAATGGTTGATGCTTTGTGGTGGCTGGGGGAGTTGAAGCTGCTAGAAGGATGGGATAAATCAGTGTACTTGAGATAGCAAGGTCGGAGCTCAAGGGTATGTTTAGAGATTTCATGAACTACTCTAGGGTAGGGAGGAGGGCATGTGCATACTATAAAGATAGTCCTATGAGAAAAGAACAAGAAAGAACTTGAGTAGATTTTAAACCAGAGGAAGATCTTGAGCCAGGTTGGATGGGGGTTCTAGCTGAAGCGGAAGAGCTGATTGGATCAATAGGGGCATTGCTTTGGGACTGTGAGGTCGTGTTGTCAATGTTCACCGCACCAATTTTTGATACTATTATACAACAAAGAGGAGGTATGTATGTGAATGTTGTGGTAATTATAGAGGTGGGTTCACCCAGTCGGGGCGAAGAGCTGGGGATTACAAAGAGTATAGAAGAGGAAAGTATGAAGCTTAAGTGCTGAAGGTAACTTGACAGAGTGTAGGCTTGATCTTTGGAAAGTATATCCTCCTTTCATCATTTGGGGGTGTTTATAAGCGAGGGTCCTGTGTTGGGTGGTTTTAATGTGCTAAACTCACCATCTAGTCATCATTATAAACGCATGGGGATGATGTCTTTGATAGGACAAATCCTATCATTCCTTATAACTTAGCGGTACAAAGCAGTTAAACCCTCGTGGGGTTTGGTGACCAATGATATCACGTTACAGACAAAAGTCTGGGAGTTTGGGATAATGGGTGATTTTTACCTACCCGGATGGTTGAGACGATGGGTGATGCATGGGGTTGACTTTCCGATAGGCTACTGATGGTTTTGCTGCTTAGGTGACCTTTCGACTTGCTACGTGTACTTATTTAGATAAGGGTATAAGAAAGCCAAAAATTTTTAGTTCGATTCAATCTATTTTTTTTGTTTTTAATATTTTGTATTTCAATGAATTTATAAAAAAATGAACATGTTTATAATAAATTCTTTCATAATAGATGAATTTATATCCATATATTAGAAAACTAAAAAATATTTTAGTTCTTGATCAAATTCTAGTCTTCCATTGAATAATTTTTTATATTTGAATTGATATTTTTATATTTAATTTTATATTTAAACTAAATTAATTTATAAATTAATAAGTTGGAAATTTTTTATTTTGGTTATTAATTTTATATTTGAGTAATTTAATTCGGTTGGGTTATTTCATTTTTTTAGGTTCATTTATATAATGGTATTGAGTATTTAAATATTGGGTTGAGAAAGGATGTTAAGTTGGGATGGGTTTACATGATCCTTAACCGGTTTATTCAGGTTGGATATGCAAAACCAAAAAATCAATCGAATAAATTGCCTAACTGGATAAGCTAACCGAATAAACTAAAATGGTTTGATTTATTCAGTTCAATTAGCTCGATTATTTGGTTTAACTTAAATCATGCTCTCCCCTATGTGTCATGGCTCCCCTTACTCTTCTAAAGGAATATTACATTTTTCTATTAAAATATTATTATTTAATTACTATTGTTCAAGTAAAACTCTTGTGACTTTTTCCTATGAACTTTGGGTTGAACCAAAATTATCCCAGTTATTCATATTTTGAACATTGTTACTCTTTCAAAAAGTAGTTTCATAGAAAGTCAAATAACGATCTAGACCACCTCGCTCAAAGCACATGTACTAATTTAATATAGAGTTTATTACTATAAATATCACAAGACTTTGGTTTTAAAAAGTTTACACTTTTTCTATACGATAAACAGTGCTTTCTAACCTCGAAGGGTGTGTGATCAAATAATTAAAATTTTGCTAAAAGCCCTAGATGGCTAATATCATATCCGTATTAACCTATCGTGCAGTACCCTAAAGGGTGTGTGCTCAGATAATTAAAATTTATTGGCTAAGTTCCTTAGAAGGTTATTGGCGATTCTATTATTAACCTAGCATGCAGTACCCTCAAAGGATGTGTGCTCAAATAATTAAAATTTGGCTAAGTGACTTAGAAGGCTAGCATCCGCTTTGCTATTAACTTATCGAGAAGTACCCTCAAAAGGGTGTGTGCTCATATTATTAAAATTTGGCTAACTGCCTTAAAAGGCTAACAACGGCTCTGCTATTAACTTAGCAAGTAGTACCCTCGAAACGGTGTCTGCTCATATATGAATTTTAACACAGTGTAGTATATATTTTAGCAATAATATGCATTTCCACTCATCATTAGCGTGGGACGAATAATTTTACACATAAAATTTCTTTAAGTGCTATACGTTAATCCATGTTTTGGGAACTGTTTTGCCACTCATTTTAACTAGCTTGTAGGCTCCAAAGCCTAATTTTTTGATGACTTTTTTTCCCCCTTTGCGTAAGTGTGTAGTTGCCTTCTGTATTTCTCATTACCAAGTCGCCTACCTGGAATTGTTTTTTCTTGACCCTCACATTATAATAGTTGGCTACCTACTAAGTTCTAGCAACCAGTTGGATTTATTTTGAAAAATTCTAGTTCGAAAATGATTTTCTTATACAGAGAAAAAATAAAAATATGAAAATTGATCCAGTTTGTAATATTTATAGTAATAAATGTTTCTCTAAAAATACATGTGCTTTGTGTGAGACGGATCCTTGACATTTCTGATTTTCAGTCGAACGATCTTCTCCGTTATTCTCGTAGCACGAGTCGTTTCGAGTGTAGGTTCGAATAATTACAAATCAAACACAAAACCAAAAATAATTTTCTTACTTTCAATAGGAAAGTAAATCTCTTTATAAAAACCGATAAAATTATTATTATGAAAAATAGAATTTATACTTAGAAATAAATTATTGCTATTTTCAAGCAGAATAACAATATCTTAAAGTTGTGTAAAACTTGTATATTTTTAACCCTACCAATGTCATCTATTTATAAGGAGAGAAAAATGAACCCTAGTTGAATTAGTAGAATACAAAAAATACTTATTGAATAGAAAAATCAATCCCCTAGTTGAGTTAGGAGAGAAGAGTGGCTAACCCTAGTTAATAATACTATGGTTGTCTCCCCTCATTCTTATTATGAGGGATTTTGGGTCTCTCCTGTATTGGATCAAATTATATGTGTTTCTTAGGCTTTTAACCCAACACTTTATAGTTTAATTCATCCCAATACATGTTTTCCTATTTCGCAAAATAAACATTATTTATTAAATCAATTTTAATTAATTAATTTTTCAATTAAATAAGTTTCTAAACTCAATTCTAATTCCGTTAAAGTCATGATAACTTTACTATAAAAATATATATGAGAAAATGTATTTAATTTCTACATTCAATGGATTCACAAGGACCAATTAATTTAATTTAACTTTTGAATTTTAATTATTTAATTAAATAATAATTGAAAAACTTAAATAAATTCTCAAGTCATTTCCATACTTAGTAAGAAACCATATTCATTTTCGAATGTTACCCTTATAGGATATCCCTAATCTCGTTGGGATAAATCTGTCCTCCTAATATGATCCTATTTTATCTCATTGTAACCATTACATCATCCTTATGAAAAGTTAATTACCATTAAAAAGTAATTAAGTCATTCATCATAAAGATAAATGACCCGCGACCACGTTTACTTTTCATCTTTCATGTAATTTCAATGAGAGGATATCATTTACCCATGTCTTGGGCTATGAATTCTACTATTGTCAATGATGCTACATACTGCAGAAGTCGTATACCCAACACACCAACTTTCAGTTCCTTATCTATTTGAACTTAGGCTTATACTTACATCAAAGTATATAAGTAATGCATACATAGTCCATCAGCCACTCAGGATTAAGGTACACCACACTATGAATGTCACAAGTAAATGAATCCATAAACAGATTTAGGATATATTCTACTTGGGTTCTATCTAATATATTGTCAATCTAGTCAATCACATCTATATCTCTATCTTCTGGGAGTCATCTGCTCTAATGCTCAAGACAAAACATAATATTGCTTAGTATTAGTTAAACATTAGATAACCAGTGAGCCAATATTTGCTTCTATTTTACTTTGCACACAAAAACCATTGAGGACAATATACACAGGGTATTAATGTAATTCATGAATAACTTTATTAAACCAATCTGTTCGAAAAAATACAAGTGTTCAAACGAATATACTACACTTAAGGCACTAGATCAAACATATTTTAGCTTATTCCCATTTTTCTTCTAGTAGGTCTAAGTTCACCCATAGCATCTCATCATTTTGGTTAGGTTGATAGTGTAAAGTTTTGAAAGAATTTATGTAACAACTTATTTTCAATGGTACCAAAAATTGTGGTTTTGGAACCCCATTTTTTACGATTGAGTCAGTAAATATTATTTATTAATATTTGATAGTCTATTATGGTATTATATTAAATTTTGATAAGGTAATTTTGGTGATTGAATGGTTAATTACGGTACAAGGACTAAATCGTAAAAATCGTAAAACTTAGTCGCTATAGATTTTATTAGTTAAAAGGTTTAAAAAGTGAAGTTACAAGGATTTAAGTGGAAATTTATCATTTATCAAGTATAGTGGATGATTTATGAATTATTTTTAAGTAAATTATATGTTGTTTAATATTAAAATTAAGTAAAATGTAATAAAACATGAAATAAATTAATGTCCACTTTCATTTTTATCATCTTCAACCCTTCAACATTGTTTCTCTATTGAAAGAAAACCAAAGCTTTCAACCAAGCTTTTCTTCAAAATTGGTATGCCATTTTTAATCTGTTTCTTGTAATTTTTATGTTTTCGAAATCCTGAGAGTTTGATTTAGCTAGCCCAGAACTATTTCGTGAAATTGTTAAAGTTTTAAAATATTACCATTGATGATTTTGAAGTTTCTAGTGATAAATGATTGCATGTTGAACTTAGATGTAAGTAGGGCTAAATTGTTAAGTGGATTTTTTTGTTAGTTTTGTGTTTAGGGACTAAATTGCTATTATGTTGAATTTGACATGTAGTTGCTGAAATTTTTAGTTTTATAAGGTTATAAGAGGATAAAATTGAAAATTTTTTGAAAATGGGGCTTGAAAATAAAAGATATGTAAGTTCGATTTTAGGGACTAAATTGAATAAAATGTAAAAGTTTAGGAAAATATTGTAAAATGCTATTAAAGCATCATATGCATATGGTTAAACATTATAAGGTATTTGGAGTTGATAATTGAATTAAATTATTATATACATCAAGAAACGGAATAACCAAATGATAAATGCGAGAAAGGAAAAATTGTAGAATAATCATTGGTGTCGTGTTTGTTGCTATTTTGGTTAGGTAAGTTCATATAATACTTATTTCGTTTAGTATTTGATAGGTTTTTATTGTGTTTATGTATATATGTATGTATGTATGTATGTATGTATGTATGTATGTATGTATGTATGTATGTATGTATGTATGTATTATTTGTGATGGAATTGCCAAAACTAATGAATTTGGTATTGAAGGATTAATTTGTTAATTGAGGTTTAATTGATAAATGAAGGTAATATGTAAATGCAAATGGTTGAATTATATGTGTATGATGATGTAAAGGATCAAATATAGAATTAAGGCCCAAGTGAACTTAGTGATCGATTAGGATACAAATGACATGTCATTAGGGTTTAAGTATAGCAGACACTATGTGTCAGTGTTTATATTGTATTAGGCCCAATGTATCAGTGTTTATATTTTATTAGGTACTATGTATTGGTTCTGGATACCTTACTGATAGCTGAGATTCAACATTTCTTATGGATTCTCTATAGTTCATGTGAGCAACATCAAGGAAAGGTTAATGTCCCTATTTATAGCTCGTGTGAGCAAATCTATCCCGAGTATCTGAGGTTAATTTACTATAGTTCTCCAGGCAAAACTAAGTTATTAAATCAAATTGAGATGAAAGAGAGTTTGTATGGAGATATTAACCGTGAATTGAGCTTGGCTATTATGGTTACTATGTTACTCATATGTATGTGATGATCATTATGTGGTAATGTACTAACCAAGTTGGTTATGGCATGAATTGTGTAAGGTGACAAGGAATACCATGTTTGTATGATATTTTCAATCATTGAGATATGAAATGTCATGTATGTTGCGTTTAATTTCATACGAACTTACTAAGCTTTGAGTAAGCTTACCTTTGTTTTGTTTTTCTTCATTGTAGATTGTTGAAAATCATGTTGATTGGATCATTTTCGAAAATCACACAAATCCCTTTGGTAGACTTTTGAACATTTTGGCCTAGTTATAAGTGGCATTTGAATAGGTGTTAATGGTTATGTATATATGTGTGTGTGTGTGTGTGTGATTGAAACTTATGTTTTAGTACAATTTGATGTGGAAATAGGTTCAATGTATGAAAGTAGTGTTGTTAGGTTTGTTTGTTACATGAAATGACATATATGCTTTGGTTAATATTGTGTCACTTACTTGATGAGTTTTGGCACTTAGAAATGATGATGATGTGATGAATGTATATGTATAGATGTTAAGGTATGCTTATAAGTGAATGGTTTGATTTAGTCTTATTGTAACGTGGTGTCAATTATGGCATATTGGTAAGATATTTAGGCTAATAATAAGTAGTATTTTTTGTATGAAATGAGAATGTTTTGGATAGGTATTGAATGATTGATATGTATAGTATAGGTTCCCGTTATGGTTGGTTGAATTCATGCATTTAAATATCTATAATTGTCCTACATGGTTTGCCACACAACCGTATGTCACACACGAACTTGTGACACGACCATGTGCTCCTTAGAATTTAGATAGCATGTACACCACATGGTTGCAGAATGTCACACAGGTTAGCCACACGCCCTTGTGGTATTGTTCATTTGGCCATCAAATTAGCACACGGTCTCAGTTAGTTACAGGACCCCGATATACGGCTGTGTGACTTTTAATGAATTTCTTTGCATCTATGTCCACATGGTTTCAGTGAGTTACATAGGCTGGCCACACAGTCGTGCAACTCCATATCACACAATCATAGTTTTTCACATGGCTGTGTGACCCCTTTTTGCTAAAATATCCATACTTTTTGTTAAGTTTGCAATTAAGTCCTTTTTTTGTTTTCGGGTTGATTTAAGAGCTTTCATAAGCTCGTTTGAGACTCGAGTATGTTTATAAATCATATTTTGCTTGGATCATGTAATATTTGATTATTTAATGGAATTTTTAAAGCCATATTTATTTGTGATATGTTTTGTTAATTGTCGTAGCATCCCATAGCTCGGGTTCAGCGATCGGACTGAGTAAGGGGTGTTATGACTTATGCCAATTTCTACTAGGATAACTGTCTTTGTTCCAATTATCAAGTTCAAGGGAGTCTCTCTTGTTCCTGTGTGTGATGTTGTTGGGAGGGCCCATAGTATTTTGAGCGGTTCCTTTAGCCATACTCCCTTCGCTTCACCAACCTTTTTCTTTACAGAGGTTAAAATCTTTTTGTTGGCAGCCTCAACGTGCTCGTCTATTTGGGGGGTTCCTGACCCTTTGGTGATTGTAATATTCAAACTCTGGTTAATTTCCTTGAACTTTCCTTAGATTGTGTGTCGTTATCAATGATGATGACATGGGGGAGGCCATAAAGGCATATAATAATTTTCTACACAAAATTTTCAATTTCAATTTTGTTTCTAATGGCTCTACCTCCATCCATTTTGTGAAGTACTCCACCATAACTACTATGAACTTTTTTTTCTCCTTATAACTTTTGGGAAAAGGCTAAGAATGTTCATGCCCCATGTAACGAACAACCAAGGACTAAAGATTGCATGTAATGACTCAGTCGACGTCCGAGAGATGGGAGCAAATTTCTAGAAATGCTCACATTTCACCACAAAGTCCAAAGTGTCATTGTGAATGATTGGCTAGTAATAGCCCCGCCTTAGAATCTTTTGGGCAAGGGATCTTTCACCTATATGATTCCATAGATGCCCTGGAAAACCTCTCGTAGAATATAATTTACCTCATTAGGACCCAAATTGTTGAAAAATTAGTTTAGAAAACGTGTTCGTTTACGCAACGAAATTTTACAAATTTTATAAAACCTGAGCTATTATGTTATTTTTAACAATAACCTTTACCAAACTAGGATATGTGTTTTTGACTTAACAATTTTGGTCATCTCCTAGTTTTCAACCAACACGATCTTCTCCGTTATTCTCAAACCATCGGTTTGCTTAGAGTGTGAGCTCTAACTACACTAATCGATATAGCAATGAAAATTTTTTAGTTTTCCAGAGGGGAAAATTAAATTTCTTTATGGGCAAGAAACCTAACTCAAGTTCTCACAAAAGTAAAATTTGTTAGGGAATAATAAATCTCATTATTTTCCATCAGAGTAACTACGCTAAATATGTGTTATATTTTGACTTGGTCCATACCACATATTTGTAGGGAAAAATCACAAAAGCTCTATTCAAACAGGAGGAGACAAAATAATAATATTTTAATAGAAAATACAGAATCCCACCGTGACTTTGCTAGGATAGGTAACACACCACTCTAGGATACCCAAGGATGCCACCCATAACTTATAGTTGGCCATATTTGATTCATTCATATATTGGGTACAATTATATGTTATGTGATATTTAAATCAACTCATATAATTTATCCAACCCAATAATTAATTCTTTATTCCCAAAATGTTATTTAATTTTTCTCAATCCAATTAAAATCACGACATCTTTATCGTAATAAAATCTATGAGTAAATAAATTCAATTGCCTCGTTCCACAATATTGCGATAACTAATTAATTTTCACTTTTGAATTTTAATTATTTAATTACATTCAATTAAATAATAATTGAAAGAAATTAAACTAATCACTAAGTTGTCTCTTGTTCTTAGTGAGAAAATTCACTATTGATAGTGATACATGAAATCTATTTCTCTATTTGCCATTTTCATTTATGTAACATATTAATTCAAATGCAATCCATATAGGGTTGTGTTGATCTAGCGGAGGGACCAATTGTACATATATAATTAGGACTCGAATAATTTATAATTAAGTTTCAACTTTTCGTCTATTAATTATAATATTATTTAGCTATGTAATCAATCCATTAAAAGTACCATGATTGAACTCTCCCTTATTACATACCATTACGAAAATAAATTTATAATTTTTCTCAACCAATGACCTTGTCATTAGTGTGTTACCGTCATAGAATATCCTTATCTCTTTGGGTTAGATGCATTAACTTGATGTTATTTTATCTCATGCACTAAAACAAAACTATCATATACCGACAGATGAAATCCGCCACTATAAGTATTAAAATCCATCAATATAGGTCCAAAAACCTATATTGATGGCCAAAAGGGATACCAATGAAATAGAGTATAGTTTAAATACCAATTTGTAGGTTAAGTCTAAATGTACATGCATTTTAATTTTTTTAAGAAATGAATGTTATAATATTTTATTAAATTTTATTACCATTTATGATGTATTTGGCCCTCCAAATTAAAAAAAAAAATCTTTTTAGTCCTCCATTTAATTTTTCTCATTTTTAGCCCTTAAATTTGCGATTTGTGTCAAATCACCTCAAAATGAATGGAAAAATTAACATTTTAAACTTTGCTAACATGGCATACATGTGAATTGGCACCTCGATAACACATCAACATTTAATTAATTTTTTTATTTTTAAAAATTCAAAAAAATATAAAAAATATTTTTTAAAAAATAAAATCATTTAAAAATATAAAAAAATATTTTTTAAAATTTGATAAATTTAATTAAACGTTTACATATCATCCACGTGACAATCTACGCGCATGTCACGTTAGCAAAATTAAAAAGACGTTAACCTTTTATCCATCTTGAGATGATTTGACAAAAAATACAAATTCAAAAACTAAAAAAAAAAACCAAAAAAATTAAATAAATAACTACAATATTTTTTTTTTTTGTAAAATTGAATCACAAAAAATTCATTATGCCTTATTTTAATTTCTGGCTGTCTGTGAAACATCATATCCTAAGACCCATATATAAATATAAACAAGTGTCGTTACAAATAGTTCCTAAAATGAACTTATATTTCTTGTGCAACCCTCCAACCTTAACTAAATAATTAGAATATTTCACTTCTTTAGTAAACTCAGTCCACTACAGCTTCCTAATGGGAACAGACACCATTTCTTTCCACCACTCTACCATCACTCACCCACTTCCAAAATAAATAAACTACAAAATGAACGATGAATCCAATGAAAGTTGACCCTCAAAACCCAACTCAACATTGTCTTATCCAACAAAAATCCTGTTATATTCCGTTGCATGTTTAATTTATTATTGAAAATTCAACTTCAATTAAGTTGTTCTCGGCTCTATTCGGTCTTTGCCTGTTTCGCATAAAACAAAAAGCTCAAAGGAATTTAATATTTACATACACACATATATACGTATACGTATATATATGTGCTGAAAAACAGAATATGGACAAGTAAAATTTTCATGGACGGACCAAATTTGTCTTTAATTGTTCATAGATATCATCGACATGTTTGTTTGGACTTAAAACAATAATTTATGCAACAAATAACGAAACATAATAGCTCCAAAATTTATAACCATAATATATATACATGAATTCTTACTATGGGATCAAGCAGCCATTGGAAGATCGACAACCAGCAAAAGAGAGAATAAAGAAGAAAAGCAATTAGAAGGGAAACAAGGGATGGAAATGATTATGGTTAAGGATGAATCTTACCAAAGAAGGCGTCGTATGAGCTCCGTATATGGTGATGTTCAAGCCGTAAAATGTGTTAAAAGACGAAGAAGAGACCGCAGTGATGTCAATCAAGGTCTGCAACAAAATGATCAAAGCAGCAATGCTCCTGCTGCTGCAATCACTGTGAAAAGAAGTTCTCGGTTTCGGGGAGTCAGCAAGCATAGATGGACAGGCAGGTATGAAGCTCACTTGTGGGATAAGCTTTCATGGAATGTTACACAAAAGAAGAAAGGCAAACAAGGTAAAAAAACTATTTGTCTTCATTGCATTTCAGTTCATTTTCACTATAACTTTCAATTTAGGATGCTTACATGTTGCATGATTTGTCTGTGTCTGGAATCGGCTCGGGGATCCTGCAGTTTACCTTGGTGAGTACATCACAAGTTGTTTCACTTTTTCTAACACATATATACAACCCGAAGTCTTGTATATATTAAGGTGAAATAACAATGGTATGTTATATGAACTTTGATCAGGTGCTTATGATGATGAAGAAGCTGCTGCAAGAGCATATGATTTAGCTGCACTTAAGTATTGGGGGACGTCAACTTCCACTAACTTTCCCGTATGTATTATATCTTATATTCTTATTTAACAACTATGATTATCTTCTATTTATGTTACTCGGATTCAGTTTTCAGTGTTGGATACGGATGTTGCAAGAAAAATAATGGGTTCGAGCAACATAGTTTTAATTAAAATTGTATATTTAAACACCAAATCTAACTCGCTCAACGGTTTATGCAGATATCAGATTATGAAAAAGAGATTGAAGTAATGCAGACTGTAACCAAAGAGGAGTTCTTGGCCTCATTAAGAAGGTAAACCCTTGATCTATCAAATCATAAACTAATATAATTATCTAAAGGCTAAATAGTTAACATCTAATGGATTTTCTTTGTTACAGAAAGAGCAGTGGGTTCTCAAGAGGAGTATCCAAGTACAGGGGAGTTGCAAGGTACTTTTGTTAATAATCTAGTGACCTATGCTCTTATATATTTGGAGGATCATATACTCGTACGTTGGAGACACGTGTTACATTACAGGCTAAAGATTCCTTGGATAAAACTTGCAGGCACCATCACAATGGAAGATGGGAAGCAAGAATAGGGAGAGTGTTCGGAAACAAATATCTATACCTTGGCACTTACAGTAAGTTCAATATGGCAACCTTTCAGCCATGGATGGAAAATATAACATTTCTATTACCCTAAACGACATGTTTATACGATTTGCAGACACACAAGAGGAGGCTGCTCGGGCTTACGACATTGCAGCAATCGAATATAGAGGGATCAATGCAGTGACCAACTTCGATTTAAGTACTTATGTAGGCTGGTTAAGGCCTGGGATGACAAATAATTATCGAATTGCAGCTAACGAAACACCAGCAACGGTCGAACCCGAATCGGTACAATCAACAAGTTGTTACAGTCCAATAGAAGAATCTAAGCCCTCAATCCACTACCCTTTTGCTACAGATTACTTCAACTCTCCTCAAAAGCAACAACATGTTGTTGAAACCAAACTCCCAGTATCATACAAGTCTTCATCACCTACTGCATTAAGTTTGCTCCTTCGATCTTCGGTATTTCGAGAACTGGTAGAAAAGAATGCAAATAATGTATCAGAAGATGAAAGCAGTAACAGTGATGCAGATAATGAACAAAAGAATCAACAATCAGGACGTTCTGATCATAGTGATGAGTTTGGTAGGCTATTTTATGATGAAATTGGTAGTGGTTTCTCATTATTTTTCTCTCCAACTAAAGATAGCATACAATTGCAAGAAAATGAGCTCCCTTTCGTTATATGATCTACCAAGAAAGGCTGCGAGATAATGACCGTTTTGATCCGAAAGTCTCTATACATATGTAGTGTGTATGGTTTAGAAACATAGGAAAGTAGCTAATGGTAGCATTGGGGATGGCTTGTAAAATCTGCAATGTTGTAAATTATAACATCTATATTTATGTTCATCTACAAAAGTCGAGTATTTGTAGATATATATTTAGATGGTAATGCATAGTTCTCGAAAAAAAATAGTTTGTATAAAAATACTGTATAGTTTGTTTGAAAATAATGAGAAAATACATGCACATTTACCAACTTGTATGGTACGAAAAAGCAATAAGAATTTTATAATGAAGGGTCAATTAGAGCTTAATAATGGGAACAAACACCATTTCTTCGCACCTGTCTAAATGATACCAAAAAAATAAACAACAAATTGGAAGATGAATCCAATGAACTTGATGAACTCGAAAACCGAAATTACCATAACGGTCTTTTCAGACTTTTTTTTTGCGAAATGACCATTTATGCTAACTGCGAACTGCGAACTCTTCACCAAAGCAGCTCATCAAGAACTATGAGCTCACCAAAATGTACAAGCTCACCAAATATGTGAGCTCACCAAGATCGCTAACTCACCAACACTGCGAGCTCTTCACTCTGCAAGTTGCCAACTTGCACTGAAACTATGATAAATTTTGATTAAACATTTTGGTAGGCAATTAGACAAAAACCAACAAATGAAAAAGGAAGTTATGTGAATCTAGTCATTGAATTAAGCCAAGCTGTAATATATTATTATTATTTTGAGCTAATTTAAGCATAATTTTTCATGTAAGCTAAGTATCAGTTTTTTAATGAAATAGTTTACCAAAAATTAACTTCTCCATTTTTCATCTTTTTTACTTCTATTTTCAACCTCTCATTCATCAAAAATCCAACAATTGGTATCAAGAGTCATTTATCTTTGAGGCCTGTTTTTTTAATAAAAAATGTCTTCAGCAAACTTTACACCACCACCCCCTATTTTTACAAGTGAAAACTACCACATCTAGGTAGTAAAGATGAAAACATATCTTCAAGCCTTCGATTTTTGAGAGGTTGTAAATGATAAATAAAACCACTAGTGCTGAGGTCAAATCCACTCTTGCTCAAATGAAACAGCGCAGTGAGGAATGTGCCATAAAACATAAGGTGATGTCTTGCCTACAAAATGGTGTTTCAGACGTGATCTTCATAACAATCATAGCTCGTGAAACTCCCAAACAAGCTTGGGATAAGCTCAAAGAGGAGTTCTAGGGATCACAGAAAACAAGGCAGCAGCAGATGATAAATCTCAGACGATATTTTGAAAACCTCAAAATGAAGGAAGTTGAGACGGTGAAGCAATATTCAGATCGAACCATGGCAGTGGTGAACCAGATAAGACTGCTAGGTGATCAGTTCCTTGATAGTCGAGTAGCTGAGAAGGTGATTACCACACAACCTGAGAGATACAAATCAATGATATCCTCACTAGAAGATTCAAAGGATCTATCAACCATCTCACTCTCAAAGCTAATCTATGTTCTATATGCTCTAGAATAAAGAAGGGCAAACAGAGAAGAAGGACATGCTGAAGGAGCTTTTCAAGCTAAAAACAGAGAGGTTGCAAGCTCCTCAAGTCAGAAAGTAAAGAAGGGTTAGTGAGACAAAAAGGAGAAGTCAAAGAAAGATAGTGGAAAGAAAAAGTGTTTGCACTACAAGAAGTTGGGTCATCCTGAGAAATTCTGTTAGTTCAGGCCTAATGCTCAATGCAAAAACTGCAAGCAGCTTGGTCATGTAGAGAAAGTATGCAAAAACAAACAGCATACTCAACAACAAAATACAGAGGCACAGACAACAGAAGCAAAAGAACTCATGTTCACAGCCTCTTGCGAAGCCCAGCTCGCAACACCATGCAAACTCACCAACGGAGTAAAAAAGAATTGGCTCATATATAACAGGTGTACAAGTTACATGACAGCAGATGCGGACATCTTCAAGAATGTTGAAAAAAGGTTTCATTCCAAGGTGAAAGTTGGAAATAGCTAATATATTGTAGCAGTTAGAAAAGGAAATTTTTTAATCAAAACTGCATCAGGTACTAAACTTGTTACAAATGTTCTTTTAGTCCCTAACATAGATCAAAACCTGCTAAGTGTAGGATAGCTGCTCGAGAAAATTTACTCGGTGGTATTCAAAGAAAACAAATGTCTAATTATTAATTCAAGTGGATGCAAGCTCATATCAACAAAGATGGCAGATAGAAGTTTTAATGTTAACTGGAACTTAGAACTTCAGCAGCATATACCAGCTTGTTGGATGAAACAAAACTATGGCACAGAAAAATGGGACATGTTGAATACAAACCCTTAAGTCTAATGTCCAAGAATAACTTGGTTGAAAATCTATCAAAAATGGTTGATCATGAAAATGTATGCAAAGTATGTCAGCTTGGGAAACAAGCGAGGTCTTCATTTCCTACGAACACAACATGGCGAGCCATTGAAAAATTACACTTAGTACATACTGACACTTGCAGACCCATGAAAATAAGTTCGCTAAATGGAAGTAGGTACTTTGTGTTGTTCATAGATGATAGTAAAAAGTTTTGTTGGGTGTACTTCATGAAAAACAAGTCCAAGGCGGCTGAAATCTTCTTCAAGTTTAAAGCTATGGTTAAAAACCAAAGTGATTACAAGCTCAAAATGGTAAGATCAGATAATGGGTCAGAATACACATCAAAGAAGTTTGAAAAGTTCTGCGAAGAGTCTGGTGTTCACCATTAATTGAGCAATGTATACACTCCACAAAAAAATTGGAGTAAGTGAAAGAAAGAATAGAACTGTGATGAATATGGCTCGCTACTTACTGTTTGAAAGTAAATTACCAAATGATTTTTGAGCAGAGGCAGTAAACACCGTTACTTACCTGGTAAACAGACTACCTACTAAAACTGTTGAAGGGAAGACACCATTTGAAGCCTGGTATGGTTTTAAACCTTCTATTTCACATTTAAAAGTATTTGGTTACACCTATTTTGTTCATGTTCCAGGAGAGAAAAGAAGCAAGCTGGACAGTAGATCACAACCAGGGATACTTGTTGGATATTCTAGTGTTAAGAAAAGATATAGAATCTATAATCCTTTCACCAAAAATGTGATCACAAGTAGAGATGTGAAGTTTAACGAAACAAAAATTTGGAATTGAACTACAATAGAGGAGGAGATGTGTGAACAAGGGAGTCCAAGACCGTATCTGCAAACCACTGTAGACCAAACTAAAAATGATGTAGTTGATGAACAACCAGTACGAGGAACCAGGTCCATCACTAAAATCTATCAACAGTGTAATTTGGCGAAGCAAGAACTAGTCACTTTTGAAGAAGCTACTCAGGAAGCTGAATGGTGAACAGTTATGAATTAGTGTCAAATAGGTGTTCAGAACCAAGAGGAATCCTAATGGATCAGTCAACAGATATAAAGTGAGGTTGGTTGTGAAAGGGTTTAGCCAATAATATGGAGTAGACTTCACTGAAACCTTTTCCCCCGTTGCAAGGTTTGATACCATAAGACTGCTACTAACTCTTGCTGCTCAAAAGGGTTAGAGAGTACATCAGATGGATGTGAAGTTAGCCTTCCTAAATGGTTATTTGAAGGAAGAGATTTATGTTAAACAACCACAAGGGTTCATAGTACCTGGGTGTGAGGCCAAGGTGTATAAACTGCATAAAGCGTTGTATGGTTTGAAGCAAGCACCAAGAGCGTGGTATGAAAGAATTGACAGCCACTTTACAGAAATGGGTTTTGAAAGAAGCATCAGCAAGGCCACTTTATATGTGAAGAAAACTAGTAATATAATACTACTCATTATTTTATTATTTTACTTGTAATTGGCAGCAACAACAAACTGGTAATTATATTCAAAGATCAAATGCAAGAAAAGTTTGAAATGTCAGACTTAGGTGAAATGACATACTTCCTCGGTCTGGAGGTGAACCAAACTCACAATGCAATCTTTATAAACCAAAAAGGGTTCACTATAAAAATCCTACGAAGATATAGCATGGAGAATTGTAAACCTGCGAACACCCCTATTACTCAATGTGAGAAGCTCACCAGCAATGAAGATGATGAAAAAGTTGATGAAACAAGCTACAGAAGCTTGGTGGGATGTCTGTTTTACTTGACACCATCTAAACCTGAAATCATGTTTGTTGTAAGTCTGTTATCAAGGTTCATACATTGTTGTAATGTGAATCACTATAAGGCAGCAAAAAGAGTTCTACGATACATAAGAGGAACTCTAGATCATGGAGTGAAGTTTATGAGGACTGAAAAGATCAAGCTACTTGGGTATCCAGACAGTGATTGGGATGGATCTTTTGAAGACATGAAGAGTACTTCAGGCTATATCTTCACTCCAGGATCGAGTGTGTTCTGTTGGAGCTCAAAGAAACAAGAAACAGTAGCACGACCAACTGCTGAAGTTGAGCATGTCACAGCATCAGCAGCTGTAAATTAAGCCATTTAGTTAAGAAAATTGCTGAATGATTTAAATTTGAAACAAGAAGAAGCAACAAAGATCAAGTGTGATAACTAATCAGCTGTTGCAATTGCAAAAAATCCAGTGTTCCATGGTAGAACAAAACAATTTAAAATCAAGTATCACTTTGTAAGAGAAATGGAGCAAGCTAAGGAAGTCACATTAGTTCACTACAGTTCGTAAGACCGGTTAGCTAATATTCTAACAAAACCTCTTAGGAAGATGAGGTTTGAAAAGATGTGTTGTAACACCCCAAACCCGGCCTAGACGTTATGGCTGAATCTGGTGATATCACATTGAAGTGTTTTTCAAAAACATAGTTTCATTGAAAACCCGTTCCATACTAATTCACGTTTATTGAAAACTCAAGTTGTCTTTAGCAGTGTGTTGATCATATTAGTTTGTTACTATATTTAAAACGTTGTTTGATGTGGAAACTTTTACATTATTTTACGAAAATTAGTGTCTTTGAAAACAATTACCTTTTGAAAACCCGTCTTTTTCTACAACTAGCAGTTTATGTCAAACTAATTAAATAAAAACCCCAATTTAAAGTTTATAACTTTAAAGAGGCATTTTTACATAAAAATACCCAAATTCAGTTACTTATAAATCAGAAGCTAAAAACGAAAGCTGATGCGGTTGTGTGGCCATCATCGAGTCCCTCGCAGCACTGACCCGCCTACAACTAGGGATTCCCTGTACAGTTAAACAGAGGGGTGAGTTTACGAAAACTCAGTGTGTAATCCTCTAACAAGCAAACAGTCAATTAAACAATAGATAAATGCAGTTTGGGCCTGAGCCCGTTACAATAACAGTCCAGTTTAGTGTGGGCCTAAGCCCTTTCCCATAATAGTAAACGATTGGGCTTGAACCCATCACAATGCCAGTAATCAGTAGGGCCTTTGCCCCATTTCAATAATAGTATCAGTGGGGCCTTGGCCCATAACAGTAACAGATATTAGTCATGCAGTGAACAATATGTAATATTATTAATCGATGCAGTAACAGTACAAAATCATTAATCAGTACAGATATGCAGTTAGAAATCCTACCAAATCCAGCCTCTACGCACCACTCTGTCTCACCAAACACACCATGTGGGGATAAAATCGACCCCCCCAGCCAGACATACCAAGATTAGCACCTGTTGCGGCACTAAACAGTATTGTAGCAAAGTTGCCAGTAAAATAAATGGCATATAGCCATCAGTAGATCCACAGTCGTCTTGGGCGGCCCATGCAACCTTATCAGTACGATACACTTCCTCCAAATATAACAACCCATCCCCATGCAATGTATCGTGACATAATATCATACGTGTATGCAAAATGTCATGCTCAATCATAGTCATACATATCATAGAGCAAATCAGTCATACATAACATAAGGCCATAACAGTCATTTCATCTCCTAAGGGTATAACAGTCATTTTATCTCCTAGGGGTATAACAGTCATTTTACCCTATGGGGGTATTTCGGTCATTTTACCCTATTAGGGTATTTCGGTCATTTTATCCTATGGGGATATTTTGGTCATTTTACCTTATGGGGGTATTTATGTCATTTTACCCTATGGGAGAATTTCGGTCATTTACCCTATGGGGGTCTCGGTGTAGATATCGACCTCTCGAACGATTTGCAGTCGCCTCAAGCGACTCAGGTAACCTAAATAGTCATAACAGTGTAAATGGGCCCAAAGCCCATTACTCGGCCCAAGTGGGCTCACACGCTCGTGCGGCCTGTTTAGCCCAGATTTTGCCACGGCTATGAGATCTATATCGCCTAGTCCAATATTTGCCACAATTCGTGGATTTCATCCGTGTGGGGCCCACAAGCCCTTTGAGCCCACATAGCCCATTTCAGCCTAACGTGGCCCATTACAGCTTAAGCCCATGCAAAAGCTCACGGAGGCCTCTACAGTCCATCGCCAATGTTTCGTGGGTTGGGCTTACCACACGAGCGATCGGACGCGTGTGTGGTCTCAAACGTCGTATTTCCAGCTTTTCGACTTTTATCGTTCTACAGTTACAGTGGGGTGTTTACACACCTGTTTACAAGAAGATGCGCAGACAATCCTCGAACACTTTCGAACCTATGTTCACCCGAAACACTCGTTTAACCACATATCAATTGAATTTAAAATGAATCATATTCATTACACATAACTTCTTGATTGACATTCACTTACCTTGATTGAACAACCGAATCCCTAAACACTTCACTCATCGAAACAATGTTGGTCACTAGATCTCAGGATTATTACCTGCAATCCAGTTGAAACCCCTTAATATCAATTATCTATTAGACCAATTTAAGTCAAAACGAACACCAACTTACTGAAAGTATAAAACCGTAAAATAAGAATGGTATACAAAATCGACAGAGAGCAATGAAAAAGTCGGCACAAAGAAGGTAGAAAAAAGGAGCAAATTGGAAAGAAGGGAGGTGAATGGTTTAGGGGTTGAAGAGGTTTCGGTAGAAGGTAAAAAAATAAAAAAAATGAAAAAGGAGAGAAAATAGATTAGCCACCAGTAGAATTACTTGGAAAGGAAAGAAAAAGAGACAATTGAGAGAGGCAATATTCGGCCAAATAGAGGTTGCCAACACAAAAAAAAAACGAGACAGACGAATATGCAAAAACCCCTTACCACATCGGCCTTCAAGCAAAAAGAGTGAAAACACCACACAAAATCGGCATGAAAAGTACAACAAAAATGAGCAGTATGCACTCTAGTTGAATTTTCCTGAGTAACAAAGTCCATTTTCGGCACACCTCTCCTCTCCCCTCACTTCCCTTGATTTTCTCCTAAAATCTCTCCCCTTATCCCTCCTTAAATCACTCCACCGATTTCTCCTCAACTCCCCCAACAACTCCATTCAAATTTCATTCAAACTCCCCTTAGCTGTGTTTCAATCCAACTCCACTACCTACACAACTCAAGCAGCAAAATAAATACTCCATTGCATAACCCAAAACTTGAACCTCAGACCTCACAGTTACACAACACACCACCTTGCCACTAGACCACAAGTTATTTTTGTGTCATAAAACAAGCACTATTATTTATAAAGCCTATATGTTAGTGTCCAGATTCATTTAAAAGCAAAACTAAAAATTCTGCAAAAGCCAAGACTTGAACCCAAGCTTCTCAAACACTCTCATACACACCCAAATCGCTTAGCCATTAAAGCAAACAAGCAATTTATGTCACTTCCTTGCACAACTAAATATTTATGTACAGTCTCCTAACTGCTCCATTGTTCAAAACCTATTTCTTCTAAGCCCAAAATTCGAGTTGTTACAATTCACCCCTCCTTAAAAGAAATTTTGCCCTCGAAATTTCCAATTATCAAATCAGTCGCATAGCACAGACTCCACCACTACGCTTCTGCTACGCACTCTAGTTCCAAATTAGGTATATGGCCAAACGACAAAGACCTAACTCAAACACCTCTATGGCCTCTACCATGGCCTATTATACCTCGTTCGTGTGTACCTCTTATGCTCATATCAAATAACGTATTATCTGTTTAAGAAGTTTTATGTATCAGTTTGTAATTCCAGTAATTATTAACAGATGTCTTATGAAAAGCAGTAATCAGAGTTTTGTTTTCGCAAATCAAGGTCTCCCTACAGTTTCCAGTTTCCTACTGTCTCAATTTACTCTAACTAATGAGTTTCAGCACAGTCCTACTATCTATAGTAGTCTCTCAATATATTTCAGTTCAAGCAGTCTGCAATATAGAGAAAACTTACGGATTTAGCGCTAGAGGCTCGGTGTGTCACACTTGTAAACCTTCCAAAACACTTCAAGAACAGTTTTCCAGAAATTCCAAATATTTTCAAAACCCATTCCACAGTCGAGTTTTTCAACTTGGCTCTGATACCACGAAATGTAACACCGCCAGATTCGGCCATAACTCCTAAGTCAGGTTTGGGGTGTTACATGTGTTATGATATTAGAGTTCAAAGCATGGAGGTTAAGGAGGAGTGTTGTGAAATGACCATCCATTGCTAACTACGAACTGCAAGCTTACCAAGATTGCGAGCTCACCTATGAACTGTGAACTGCGAACTCACCAGAACAGCTCACCAAGAACTATGAGCTCACCAAAATGTACGAGCTCACCAAATGTGCGAGCTCACCAAGATCGCGAGCTCACAAACACTACGAACTCACCAAGCATAAGAGCTCACTAGACTTGTCCATGGGCCGGGCGGCCCGGCCCGACGGCCCGCCCGAAATATGGGAGGATTCGGGTAAAAATATAGACACGAAATATGGGCTTGGGCAAAAAAATGAGGCCCGTTTAAAAAACGGACAGAGCCTCAGGCACCATTTTTTTTGCCCGGGCCCAGCTCGGCCCGGCCCGAATATAATAAATATATTTTTTTTTAATTTTAAAATAATTTTATTTTATTTTTTTATTTTTAAAATAATTTTTTAATGTTTATTTTAAAAATGGGCTGGGCCCGGGCCTAGGAGGCGAGCTGAAAATTTTTTTCGGGCCCGGTGGACAGGTCTAGAGCTCACCTGTGAGCTCTTCACTCTGCAAGTTGCCAACTTGCCAACTTGCACTGAAACTGTGGTAAATTTTGATTAAACATTTTGGTAGGCGATTAGACAGAAACCAGCAAATGAAAAAGGAAGTTACGTGAATCTAGTCACTGAATTAAGCCAAGTTTTAATTTTTTTTTTTAGCTTATTTAAGCATAAACTTTTTTATGTAAACTAAGTATAAGTTTTTTAATGAAACAGTTCACCAAAAATTAACTTCTCCATTTTTCATCTTTTTTGCTTTTGTTTACAACCTCTCCTTCATAAAAAAATCCAACAAGTTTGTTGTGAAGTATTAATCAGTCATGTCTGAATTCTTCATAGTAAACGAAAACCAGTACTTCTTTCTTTGTTTGTTAGTTGAATTTTGTTTAAATTTTCCAATCTCGTATTGGAACTATGATTTTAATTTTAACAGTATTCGAGTTTGACAGCTTAACTTCTTTAGGGTGCTACTATTCATGAGGTTTAAAGGTGATTACTTCAAGGGTATAAATTTAGCAATAGACTTTATTTGGTTAAATTGCTTGGGGGTTTCCTATTTTATAAGGTTTGGATCAAATGAGTCCTTATATTATTAAATGAATCAATTTAGTCCTTATACTATTAAAAGAATCAAATAAGTTCAAATTGTAACAAAGTTAATATTTCTTGTATAAAAATGTCTTGAAAAATATTTTCTTAATTGCAGTTCAATTCCAAATAAAAGATTTCATTTACGAGACCATAATTTTTTAAAGTATTAACTTTGTTAAATAATAATTGATATTTTTAAAACATTCCAATTTAGCATTATTTGATTCTTTTTAATAGTATAATTAAGGACTAAATTGATTCAATTAATAGTAGAAAGACTAATTCCATCGGTTCTCTATAATAGTCAAGTACATGCACCGATTTTTTTTTTAATTTTCTCAATCTAGAAATTTGATCAGTTTATAACAATGAAAGGACTTTACGGAATTCGTGACTTGCGAAAATTTTTTTTTTTGAATTTTCATATATTTGTTTTATGAAAAACAACTTGGTCAATGGAAAATAAACCCATTTTCCTGTGAATTGATTTACTCTTTTAAAAAGCGTAAGTCATTTTTTTCCAAAAAAGAGCTACGGCATGTAAGGGCAAAATCAAGAATTTTGTTTAGAGGGAACCGAGATAAACTTATAAATTTTGGGGACAAAACTAAAAATTTTGTATTAAAAATATTTGAATTAAATTATTAATTTTTCAAAAAAACTAAAATTACAAATTTTTATTTATTCAAATGTGAAAAAACTAATTTTTTTTTAGGAGGTGCTATAAAAACATTTTCCAGGGCAAGGACTACACCTATGCCTGCATAGTAACTTTATTTTCATATAAATATTAACTTGCATCAAACCTAATATCAATATATTAAAATAAAAATGTTATTTTATTTTTAGAAATATTAAAATATTAAAATAAAATATTATAATGTTCAATATTCATACATATTTAATTATTTATATTTAATAATATAATAATTTATTATTACAATTTATTATTACAATTTTATTTTAATAATAAAATTTGAAAAAATAATTTTAATTTTAAATAATATTCTTAATATATTATTAAAAAATATTTATACTAATATTTTAATAATAAATATATATATATTAAAATTTATAAATATTTAATAACAAATGTTTTATAGTATAAATTATTAATATATTAATTATATAAATATGAGTATTTGTTTAAAACATATTTAATTTCACTTATCTTTTCCAACTCAAAATGTTACTATACATCCTCATATATGTAATACATGTATTCTAAATTAAATTTTAATTAGTTATTGTTTACTATCAAGTTTATATATGATATTAATTATTATAAAATAAATTATTCTTGCCGAAAAGAAAATGCTACTATAATATTTTTGTAATAAATATATTTATGTTGTGCTTGTTTCATTAAGAATAACTTTTAAAAAATGATTTCAGGAAAATTTGTCAAATGACAGAAAATATTTTACGCATAATCATCCAGAAAATCAATTCATTTCCTGAAAATCATTTTCCAAAAGTTGTTTTCAGTGAACCGAAGGTGACTAGTGAAGTTGGAAAGGAATAAATTCCATGGGCTGGATTTAACCACAAGAAATATATTGATCTTTGATTTTTTTTTATTTTTTTTTGTAGGGATTAACCAGAAATTCACAACTTGATGTTAGGAATAGGAAAATCTAGCAAAACACTAACTTCTCTTTAAATGGCAGCATATATTTAACCTTTCCTTCATTCACTTCCAAAGAACAAACCGACTTTGCCAGCCAAATTTAAAATGAATAAACAATCTATATATATATATATATATATATATATATTAGAGCTGGAAAACAGAATATGGACATGTGAACTTTGCATGGACAATGTATATTTGTCTTTAATTGTTTATTGAATTCATCGACATACTTGTTGTGATTTCAACAATATTTTATGCAACAATAGCTCCAAAATTGATAACATATTATATATGTGTGTACATGAATTTATACTGTCTATGGGATCAAGCATCCATAGGAACATCAAAAGCCAGCAAAAGAGAGAAGGAAGAAAACAATTGAGATAAACAAGGAATGGAAATGATAAATGATGACAATCAAGGTATGCAACAAAATTATCAAAGCAGCAATGTTGCAACCACTGTGAAACGAAGCTCCCGGTTCCGTGGAGTCAGCAGGTTTCCAATACCACCCTTTAATTTGAGTATTTCCGATATCGTTTCATCCATGCCTAACTCTCTATCGATATGAAAAATAAAAAATCAACAGGCATAGATGGACTGGCAAATATGAAGCCCACTTGTGGGATAAGCTCTCATGGAATGCTACACAAAAGAAGAAAGGCAAACAAGGTAAACTATGTATCTTCATTGCATTTTAGTTCTTTTTTAATATAATTTCCAATTTCGGATGCTTATAAACATGATTTGTCTATGTTCTTCCCTTCTTTCGTTCTTTGGAATCGGCTCCGGGATCCTGCAGTTTACCTTGGTGAGTACATCACAAGTTCTTCACTTTTCTAACACATATATACAACCCTAAAGCTTTACTTGATAGGGTGAAAAGAAGATCAGGAAGATGAAAAATTGAAAGGGTAGAAAAATAGATGCTTGGTTGGTAGGATGGAAAATTTAAAAGGAAAAAGTAATTTTCTTTCATTCCGTTGCTTGGTAGAGTTAAAAATAAAATAAAATAAAATAAAACATTTGAAAAATGCATCATTCTGATCTAACATATATTTCCCTCTCATTTTCTCTTTTATTCATCATTATTTGAAAAGATTAACTTTTATGTATTAAAATAGAAAATGATCATCCCATTTATTTTCTTTTCTCTAACTTTTTTCCCTATCAAACAAACTCAATTTATTTTCTTTTCACTTTATACTCCCTCCTTCCATCCCTCTACTTTTCCACTCAACCAAACAGACTCAAATTCTTATATATATTAATGTGAAAAGACAATGATATCTTAGATGAACTTTGATCAGGTGCTTTTGATGATGAAGAAGTTGCTGCAAGAGCATATGATTTAGCTGCACTTAAGTATTGGGGGACATCAACTTCCACCAATTTTCCAGTATGTATATCTTATATTCTCATTTAACAAAGTTGATTATCTTCTAGATTCAGTTTAAAGTGTTGGATACAGACATATATTCAACACCATTATATTCATTTTTCTAATTACTTTAATGTATTTGGAGGGTCATATCTCGTATTCATGTCCAAAAATCTGTTGGATACGAATTTTGTAAGAAAAATAAAGAGTTGGAGCAACATAGTCTTAATTAAAGTAGTATACTTAAACAACAGATCTAACTCACTCAATGGTTTCTGCAGATATCATATTATGAACAGGAGATTGAAATAATGCAAACTGTAACCAAAGAGGAGTTCTTGGCCTCATTAAGAAGGTTAACACTTGATCTATCAAATCATAAACTAACAGACTTATCTAAAGGCTAAATAGTTAACATCCATTGGGTTTTTCTTTATTACAGAAAGAGCAGTGGGTTCTCAAGAGGAGTATCCAAGTACAGGGGAGTTGCAAAGTACTTTTCTTGATAATCTGGTGACCTATGCTCCTATATATTTGGAGGATCATGTCCTCGTACGTTTGAGACACATGTATTGCAAGCTAAAGATTCCTTTGGATAAAACTTGCAGGCACTACTATCACAATGGAAGATGGGAAGCTAGAATAGGGAGAGAGTTCGGAAACAAATATCTAAACCTTGGCAGTTACAGTAAGTTCCTGTACTTTCCTGTGTTAAAAATATGTCAACCTTTCAGCCATGGTTCATGGTTGAAAACTATAACGGTTATATGATCTGCAGACACACAAGAGGAGGCTGCTCGTGCGTACGACATTGCGGCAATCAAATGTAGAGGGATTAATGCCGTGACCAAGTTCGATTTAAGTACTTATGCTGGCTGGTTAAGGCCCGAATTGACAAATAATACGGAAACAGAATCAGTACAATCAACAAGTTGTTACAGTCTAATAGAACAATCTAAGCCCTCAATCCACTACCCTTTTTCTGTAGGTCACTTCAACTCACTAAAGCAAGAACATGCTGAAACCAAACTCCCAGTAATCAATGTCAAATCATACAAGTCTTCATCGCCTACTGCATTAAGTTTGCTCCTTCGATCTTCGGTATTTCAAGAACTGGTAGAAAAGAATGCAAATAATCGAAAATAATTTTATTGCACACGAATATTACACAATACAAATACAATTTTTTTTCTCTCTATACTAGCTGCTGCTAGTTTTTATCTCACACTTTTAATTTTTCTTCACTACCTATATTACACTAACCTTACAGTTTTTTATAAACCGACTCAAAAGCTGGTGTAATAAGCTTGTGAAGCTTCCAGCAAATCCATGCCTATCCAATATGCTTCACCGACAACTCTTTGTTTATCCTTGTCATTAAGGAAACTTTAAACAAGCTTCCTTGTTGCTGTTTTCCCACCTTTGTAAACCAATTTAATGCCATGTTTTAAGTCTATTGAGCCACTCTTGGCTTCAAGCTTTGCCGACATTGGGAAGTCGGTTTTACTTCTAACGCTCCCTCAAACCGAGCTTTTTATTCCAAGCTTTTCTTTGAGTTTGTGGAATACATTTACTTTCAATGGCTTCTTAAAAATGTCTACTAATTGATCTTCCGTTCTACAGTAAAGTAATTCCATATTTTTATTCTTCACTTGCTCTCAAATAAAATGATACTTTGTATCGATATGCTTGCTTCTACTATGAGACACTAGATTCTTTTTAAGAGATATTGTGGACTTGTCAACATAAATTGTAATTGGACCTTCTTGTATAATAGATAATTCACCCAAAATATTCTTCGACCAAATAGCTTGGCACATGCACGTTGCAACAACCATGTATTCTGCTTCACATATTGAAAGAGCTACTATTCTTTGTTTTTTTGATGACAACGAAAATGTTATAGAGCCAACATGGAAGAAATATATGGATGTGTTTTTGCGATCATCAAAGTCACCACCATAATCACTATTTGAATAACCAACCAATTTTAAACTTTTTGAGTGCGTATAAAATAAACCATGATCCATCGTACTTTTGACATATTTCAAAATTCTCTTTGTTGCAATCAAGTGATTTTGTTTTAGCTTCTCCATGTATCTGCGAACTAATCTCATTGCGTACATGATGTCTGGCAGTGTAATAGTCAAGGACATTAAACTTCCAACGATGCTTTTAAACAACGTTTGATTTACCGGCTCTCTAGTTGAATCAACACTTAATTTCATGCCCTGTTTTGCTGATGTGGCTACAAGCTTGTAATCTTTCATTCTGAATTTATTTAAAATTGGCTATAGGCTTGCAATCTTTCATTCTGAATTTATTTAAAATTTGTTTTGCTTATTTTTTTTGATACACAAATATTTCATCTTCTATTTGTTACACTTAGACTCCTAGAAAGTATGACATTTCATCAATATCTATCATTTCAAATTCTTTAGTTATAGCTTCTTAATGTCATTGAACATATCTGAATTGTTTCCCGTGAAAACGATATCATCAACGTATAAGCACACGTTCATTATGTCACCAACTCTATTTTTCTTCATATATAAGGCTTGCTCGTATGGACTTTTCATGAACCTGTTCTTCTGAAAGTATTCATCTATTCTTGTGCTCTATGCTATTGGGGCTTGCTTTAGTCCATATAAAGCTTTCTTTAAGCGATAGACTTTGTCTTCCTATGCTTGTTTGCTGTTATTTAGGTGGTTGCTTGATGTAGACTTCTTCTTCTAGGTAGCCATTAAGAAATGCTTACTTCATGTCAATTTGATAAATCTTCCATCTATTTTGTGCTACAATTATTGTGAGAAGTCTTATAGTGTCAATTCTAATGACCGAAGCAAAGGCTTCATCATAGTCCACTGCATGTCTTTACTTGTACCCTTTGGCAACTAGTCTTGCTTTGTATTTCTCCACTTTTCCTTCTTTATTGGTCTTCATTTTGTACACCCATTTGGCTATGTCATTTTGGCAAATTTGTTACCTCCTATATGTCATTTTGTCTTATTGATGCAATTTCTTCATCTATTGCCTTCTTCCATTTGACATATTCAATTGTTTCTTCATATTTTATTGGATCATATTTTGTCATTAAACAAAATAAAGAATAATCAAGTGTTGTTTCTATGGCTTCTGTGATATCCTAAATATCACGTAAACTACGCATTGTTACAGCTGCTTCCTCTGAGCTACTACTGTTGCTGGTTAGTGATGTTATTGTTGTAGGAGTTGTTACAATAGGACTTGGTGGAGGACTTCGATCATCACCTTGTTCATCTTGATTGATGAAGTCACGCCTTTATCATCACTGGAAAAATAATCCTTCAATATTTTTTTCTTCTTTGCTCCATCTCCAGTAATCAGCTTTATCGAATTCAACATCTCTTGAAATAATAACTTTCTTGGTGAGAGGGTTGTATAGTCTAATATGTCTTGCTTCTTTTTCATAACCAATGAAAATGCATTTCACTCCTTTGTCATCAAGGTAATCAGACATTTTCATTAAACTTAGGCAGTCCAAGCAATTAACCACTTTAGATCCCAACAATGTATACTTTTTTTTTTTTTGGAAAAGCGCCAATTCTATTAAAAGGATAACAAAGACAAAAAACACCAAAAAAAATTAAGCAAAGGGCAACAAATTAATCCCAAGCCAATAAGCTTCCCCATTAGACTATGTCCTAAGACCCTTAACTTCATTGGTGTTAGAAAGTTGATGCATATATGCATATAAGCAAGGGGGCAATTATGTTGTTAGGTGTACAAAGTTGATGGATATATGTAACATTGACATTAGAGGACAAGTAAGAACCTTAACCCCTCTCAAAAATGATAAATTAGTATTTTAAATTTTATGTGAAAATTTATAAAATTATAATATAATATTATGATAAAATTAATTTTTAATCTCTTAAAATATTATAATTCAATTTCAATCTTTAATATAAAACTTTAAGTTCACCTGCTGGATTGTGAATCAAGTTTCACCAATAAACATAAAAGTAAACAAATAAGTGAACAACAAAGACTATATATAAAAATCAGGTTCGGGTATGCCAAATTGAAATGAAAGTACAAAGAAATATGTAGTTTCAACTTTAGACACCCAAAATGATGTTGATAGTACAAACAAAAATAATAAAATTGACTGAATAAATAATGTATATGCTAATAACATTGACCAAACAAGTATACAAATAAATATAGAGAGATAATCGAATAAAACAAGTATGCTACCTGGTAGTGGGTGGAGCAGATGTGGGAGAAGTAGCTATAGCAGCAAAACATAATCCAATATATAAGTAATTAGTTTCTGATCAAAATTATGAAAAATTCAACCATATCTTACAAATAAAAATCCAAAAAGTACAAACAATATGAATGAAGAATTAAATAAGAATAAAAGATATGCTTTGTTACCTGATGGGGAAGGAGATGGTGTGGTATGAACACATAATGATATGGTTCAGCCATATCGTACTATTCAAGCAGCTGTTATATTCCTATTTAAAAATTTAAGGTTTCTAAGTAGTAGTAGGATGGATTTAAAATTTTAAATTAAGATTTTTAAATAAAAAGTTTTAAAATATCAGTTCAACCTCTTTGTCTAAATTGATATAGCGGCTGGTTTTTTATTGTTTCTATGAAATAAAGAGGATGGCTAGAAACACTGACCGGGGATGCAGCCGTTGATCTCATCAGTGACACCGCACTGACGAGTGATCCTAAGAGCTCCATCGATGGGGATGTTGAAAGAAGTAAGCAAAGTAGGGTTGTTAAAGAGGCTGCCTTTGAGTAGCAACTGGCGCTTGTTTGAGAGGGTCACAGCAATTGTCTTGCAGTTGGAGAGTGGCGTTGTTGAAGTAAGGAGCACAGGGCAAACAGGTCGGATTCGCAACCGTAACCGTCGCCATCTTCGTCCCCAATATCACAAGGACCGCCACCATCAACATCTTTTGAGCCATTGCGTTTTTCCCAATTACTCTAATTCCACTCTGCGTGTAGATGTCGCTGCCCTCTCCTGGCTGCTCAGCCATTGCTTGTATACTAATATTTTTGGAGCGTTTTGGTAACAAGCATTTGGTTCAATACGGACATATTAATTTTTTGTTAGAATGTTAGAATAGAATATTATTTTGTGTCAATAATTAAATGGAACTATATTACATGATTTTTAAAATGAAAGTGTTGCATGGTTTTATTCTCAACAATAAAAACTATTTAGTCAAAAGCATGTTTAAAATGCAAATACAGTGCAATATTGTATGTAATTCTAATATTTATTTTTAATAAAATATTTTTATTTCATAGTCATTGTTAAAAATAATTTATATAAATTATATTTAAAAATAGAAATTTTCAATTTTACAATATTAAAATAAGTATATATATATATATATATATATATATATATTTATACACATTGTTATGCCCAGAAACTAGATTTGGAAAAACAGTGCAAATTAAGAACAAATATAAGCTGAAAATAGATTTAAAAATGATGAATAGATTTAATGGAAGCTTCTTAAATCATCAGAAAATGGTGGATGATTATAATTAGTTTATTTTTGTTAAGTATGACTCTATTTGTAGTCAAATTAGAAAATAATCTTTTAGTTAAACTCTGTTTATTTATTTCAGTCAAACACTGATTAGTTTAGATTATTTTATTATTATTTGACATATGAATTTAGCCTATAAATAGGCTCTTTTACAACCTTAAGAAATACACCCATTAGATTAGAACTCATAACACATTCAGAGAATTTTGTGTTTACGTTTTGAGGGTTCTTTGTTTTTCGGGTTTTCGGGGTTTAGTCTTTATCTCCATCTTTTGTACTCTTCATTCTTTTGCCATTATAATAAAATTATCTTTGCCCGTGGTTTATTATCCTCTTAGGAGAAGTTTTTCCACGTTAAATTTGTGTGTTCAATTTCTCAATTTATTCCGCTATTTTTTGTTACTTGTTGTTTAATCGGGACGATCCCTAACAATTTTTATAAGTGAAACCATTAGTGTTCTTGTTAAATTATTTAATAGTGTTATAAAAGAATATGAAATAAATTAAAGATAAATTTAAAAAAACTTCAACTACTTCAAAATAATTAAAATAAAAGTATTTGAATTTTGTAATTGATATGCCACGTTAACGTTATTGCGTTTTAAATTTAATAATATATTTTTTTCCTCATAAAAGTAAACTAAAAAAATCTAACTTTCTAGAAATTAATATATATTAAAATAAATACTAATAATGATACAAAGGTTATCGACAGGTTAAGCTTGAATCTGATAACGCTCTGTTAGTAGAATTAATGTTAGCCGGTAATTCTATTGTTAGTCATAATGTAAAATTACGGGCTATTCATAAGCTGTTACATAGGAATTGGAAGGTTCGTATCCATCACATTTCCATAACTCATAATGAAGTTGCAAATTTTATGGCCAAACATGTTATAAGATTCACAAGTGTCTAGGTGTTCTCCATACCTCCTCAAGTTGTGCGGGGTTTAATTCAAAAAGATATTTGGGGCTTTTGATTTTATATTTTTCATTGTAATCGCCTAGCGTTGTTCTTGTTTACCAAATAATAATGATACAAAATAATTTTTTTTTATTTTAATCTTTTGTTTCACATATCATTCTCGTCTTCTTCTTATTGTCTAATCTATCATCCTCGTGACCATCTTCAATTAACACTAGACTTTTGATGGAACTAATTTCTTCGTAGTTATAAATTTCCTAAACAAATATAAAATTATAGCATTAAATAATAAGAATCTTCTAAACAAATCTTCGTCGTGATAACGAGGATTGAGTTCCAGGCCACGTCGTGACTAGGAACCCCGTCGTCATGATGAGGGTGGGACAATTTGCCACGTCGTGACGAGGAACCCCGTCGCCAAGATGAGGTCGGGACAGTTTGTCACGTTGTGACAAGGAACCCCATCATCACGACGAGGTCAGGACAATATGTCACGTCGTGACGAGAAACCCTGTAACAACTCATTTTTCAATAGTGTCGGATATAGTGATTTCGAGATCACAATTCTGGCGCGTGAGTCTGTATATATTAGTAATTAATATTTAAGAGTGAAATATAGTATTATGGTGAATTTTGATTGGATAAATTTTATTAATTGGTTAGTTAGTCAAGGTACAAATGGTGCATACCGAAAGTCAGTGGTTTTGAAAACGGAGGTGTCGGAACCACTTTTTCATAAGCCGAACCATAAATATTTAAATTAAATATTTACGCAGTTGTTGTATTAATGAATTGAAGCCTGGTCCAGAATTTTCAATGGTTTGATAGTTAATTAATGAAAAAAGACTAAGGGTGAGTTTAGATGGGCGGTGCGTTTATCTGCAGTTAGTGTAAAAATAGGGGTGGTAGTGAGATTAGATACTGTAGCGATACTGTAGCGTGAGACAAAAAGTAAGCTAAACGCATCACACCGCACCCAATCACCCATCCAAACCCACCCTAAATCATAAAAGTGGTAAAAGTTCAATTGCTATGAATTTTTAATTAACCGAAGGACCAATTTAACAATTAGACCTTCTTTTGCATGTCAAACGGTGGTGGAATCGATTTGTTATCCACCAACTTTGTTAATTGAGTTTAATATTAGTTAAACATGTTTAATTAAATAAACTATGATTAATTAATTTTTAATTAAAGATATATTAAATTAAAGAAAGAGATAAGATAACACCTAATTTTTTCCTTCTTTTACTCATCTTCTTGGCGAAGCAAAAAAAAAAAAAAAAGGTCTTGGAGCTTTGGACGTTTGGTCATTTTAAATTTGTTTCCTATAATTTTTATATTTTTGATATTGTTGCAATTTGGTTTATCTAGCTCATATCTCTTTTCAAAACTGTTAAAGATTTATATAGTTTTCATTCATGTTAATTGAAGTTTTTGAATGTTTATGGTAGAATGGTAGATTTTGAAGCTTAGAAATGAAATAAGATTAAATTGTTAAGTAAATTTTGTTAATTTGAGTTGGTGGATTAAATTGTGAATATCTTGAAACGATATGAAATTTTGTAAATTGTGATAATAGGAGGCTGTATATGAATATAATTGAAGTGGGTTTAAGATTTGGAGTTCAAATTCGGAAGATATGATAAGTTCGATTTTAGGGACTAAATTGAATAAAATGCAAAAATTTAGGAGCATCCAAAAATTAAATTGAGCTGATATATGTTTATAATTGGATGAAATAAGATGGTTGAAATTGATGAATTGAATAATTGTATAGATCGGAATTGGATCAAATCATAATTAATCAAGGAAAAGACAAATTTGTTGATTAGTCCTTAGAGAATTGACCATCTTCGATCAACACTGAACTTTTGATGGAATTAATTTATTCGTAGTTACAAATTTCCTAAACAAATATATAAAATTGTAGCAATAAATTATAAGAATTTAATGTTCTAAATTGAGGTTTTTATAAAATTATAATTATAACAGTAATAGTAATTAGAAAAAAGAAACGTAAAGTATAACTAAAATTAATAAGAACGTACAATTATAAGGTGAAGCTTTCACACTAAACAATAAAATGATGGGGAAAGTGAATATAGGTAAGTTTAAAATATATTTTAGTATAATAAACTAAATAAGGATGATGAAAAAAATACCATAATTTAACTCCACCATTGATTAAAATGATCTTTCATCTCGTTGGAGATAATATCATTTGAATATGACTTGAAATTTCCTCTTCGGAAAACAACTACTTTAATCCTCCATAATGAAAGTGTTGCATGCATTTTGTTCTCGGCAATAAAAATTATTTATTCAAAAGCATGTTTAAAATACAAACACAATGCAAACCAAGAACCTGATATAGGAAGTCCCTCGAACAAACAAACACAAATAAAAAAGAAAAATGGGTAAAAACTCAACACCAAAAAATCAATTATGATGATTGAGTGTCAGCTAGATTGACATCGCTGTTGTTGCAATAACAAGGAAGACGTGGGTTTAAGTATGATTAAATGAGTTTTACCTCTGATTTAAGGGTAATGGGAATTTATGGGTAGTTTAGGTATTTTATCACAAAACATCAAATATTTTAGAATATCTTTTGATTTTATTGTATATATTAAAAAAGAGCACGAATAAAATCTAAAATCAAACTCTAAAATTTTTTTCTCTTTTCCATCTCTAGAGCCATTTGCCTTTTATGCCCATTTGCCTAGCGGTAGTTACTACCTTCGGGCTTGCTACCATCGCCTTTTCCTCCTCTCACCAACCCTCTTTTCCTATTTTCTTTTCTTTCACTCCAAGTGTCTTCCCTTTTGTCAATTTGCAGATATGTTTTGATACATGCACGGATTGGGTGAAATTTATTAAATTTCATTCACTGAAGCTGTCAATTTTCAAGTTTGGGAAATCAGCCGACTTGCGATGACTTTTTGGATGGAATCCATGCATTTCTTGATTTAGATGTCTTCATAGAGTTCAAAAATCTATCTATTAGCTTTGAAATGTACAGTGAATCACTTAATTTTGATTTTGGGAGCTCAAGTTATGATTGTTTTAGTGAAGACTGCGCGAGTAGAATTTCTTGACGGGATTATGATGGAAATTACGAGTTTCTGGCTTTTAATTTGAGTTTCCTATTTGGTTCGATTTTTAGGCTTAATTTTTATTATATATGAGCCAATATTTTATTTCTTATATTTTATTATTTTATTATTCTAAATTCTGGATATTGTTTAAGTATTTTAAGTTGTTTAGGAGTTTTTGTTTCTTAGTCAAAGAAAAAGTTTAGTTTAAAACTACTTATTATTTAGGTTAATTAGAATTTCAATATACTTTAGAGTTTTATTTGGATGTACTTAGCTAGCTTATATAAAGGCTTCTTCATTGTTCATGTCACACCCCAAAAACGACAAATCCAAAAAGGTAAGGTATGTATGTAGACTATTTTGGCATTGTGGTAGTATAAACTTATAAACTACCACCCTGCTGACTTGCTGGTGAGTTAGAGTATTGGCGCATACTAACGTTATAGTATCTGCCCGTTAGCGGTACCTAAAGATTTAGTTACAGTATATCTTCAAGTGAAGAAAGATTACGCCTAAGGAAGAGTACGCCTTAGAGTATTGGCTAAGCATGAATAGCCTATCAAGTGTATGAGAAAGTTGTAGGAGACTTAATTATCTTTAAGACCATGCCATACGCAAGTCACCACAAAGGTATAGTATGTTCGGGTTGCATAAGCATTGTTCAAGTTAGTTTTTGTAATGGGATTAGTCGAGATTCAATTGGATTGATTTGACCTTCCTCATAACTAGTCAACAGTAAAGTAGATCTTCACCGGATTTTCTTTTAACTGCCTCTAAATTTGGCAGGGAAATCAAGGGGATATATTTATTGAAAGAATGGGGACATTCTAGATGGTTTTTCTTTCTGCTCAACATTCAAGTTCTTTCTAACCTACATGTTCTCTTCTTCTTCGTTAAAATAGAGCTAAGACCTCGTTTAACTAATGGATGATTCAACCTTCTATTAAGTCTCATAGCCTTGTATGTTACGATTGTTGAGGAGTAAGGATGTTAAAATGTGTGAGAACAGTAAGGTGTGAGTGAAAGGCCCTACATGGGGGTCGCACATAGTTCAAACGTCAGTAAACTATCTATAAATGGGGATTATAATGGAAATTACATGATCTTGTAAGCAGTTGTTACTGTTGGATTGGGAAGGACAATCGAAATAGAAGCTCTAGGTCGAGATAAAAGTAGGTCTCTGGTGAGTCTCTAAAACCGACTTCTGCATCATAAAGGTAGGTTTCTAGTGAGTCTCTAGAACCAACTTCTGCATCATATTTTATGGTGATTCTTTGTACGGTCGATGTTCATATAGATGCGCATATCTTCTTGAAGAGTTGTTGTTGTTGTTGTTGTTATTGTTGTGTGTATGTGAAGTCTATGCAAATGTGCCCAACATGTTATTTTTGTTGTACCCACGAGTCTGCATTAGCTCATTCTGATCAACAACTTCTTTCGACATCCCAACGGTGCCTTCGAACCAATCACTCGAATATCACTTGGTTCGAACCAACAGCTTGGATACCACTTGTCAGGGGGCTAGACCTTTCGTCTCGCAATCTATGTGGCCTTAGGAGATAGGAGATCCGTTTGCTCCAAACTCGTCTAAGTCAGCCTTTACGCCCAAAAGTGAAGATTCTTTTAGAACTCCTCTAAGGCGCCAATTTGCATAGCGGAAGCGATTGTGCCAAAAAAAGCTATAAATGAACAACAGGAAGCCAAAGAAAGAACGCACACAAAGTGTTTGAGTAAATGCTCAAAGAATTCTATTACTTTTAAGTATTCAACTTACAATAGATGAGTACAAAAGAGGGGGAGGCTCTCTATTTATAGTTGAGCTCCCCCAAAACTGATGGTCAAGATACATTTACATCGACGGACGAGATTAACCATACCCCTTGATTTTAGGGATTTACAAGATATGCCATATCAAATCTAATCTAATCTTTACAAGATATAATTGCCTTAATCTTCTAAGATTAGTTACCAAATTATCTTAAGTTGCCATATCTTCATTATCGGGCCAACCGGGCTTTAATCTGATAGGCTTCTCCAACAGTTCTTTAAATCGAGCCAGTTCTCGTGGCTAAATGTTCCCCATCTAATCAATAGACCTCCATGGGGCGCATCTTGTGCCATGATCACGGGATTTGCACTTTGGCCCGTGACACTAATACATATCTAAAAATAGTTTATTAACCATTTTGGCCCTTTGGATCATTGCAATTTAAGTCCCCCAAGTTTTTAGTCAATTAAAATCTATAGCGACTGAGCTTTACAATTTTGTCTCTAACCCTTAATTAATCATAATTTCGGCTAAATTGTCTAACAAAATTTCGATTCATCTATATATTAACTCTATAAATATCTCTATTTAATATTTACGGACTCAATTTACGGAAACAAGATCTTGAAACCGTAATTTTTTATACCACTAGAAATTAAGTTGTTACAACAATTATAGTATAAGATAAATTATAAATCATAATATACATAATATAATATTACATAATATAATAATTATATATATATACTATAGCAATTTGAGGTTATAATAAAAGGAAACAATTCTTATGTGGCATATCTAAAATTGTCATTTAGCACGCTAATTATTTGCCACGTGTTTTTATTGATTAAAATTTAAAATGAATATTATTTCAATTTAATTTCCTTATAAAAATATATCAACAATGAACACTCATTCATATAACAAGGATCATATATGTCAATAATCTTTGTTATAATTAATTAAATTGTAGGTTATAAATATATATATATATATATATATTTATACACATAATCTAATTTAATATTTTCTTAATTTTAAGTCATTACATATGATTGTTAATATCCAATCTAAGAAAATATAAATATTTGTTTGAAGTCTCTAAAATTTAAATTTTGCTCATTCATTCATGCAATTATTTTTAAAATTATTGAAAATATATATTTCTTTCTTTAATAGAAAAGTGAAAAATTGAAATAGTATAGATTAATTTATTAATTTAGTTACCAATTGTGTTTTCTTTTTCTTTTCTATACATCTTTCCGTCATGTAATTTTGTTTAGTAACTTAATTTACATCGTTTTCCTCCTCTTTAAATTTCTAAATTATATTCTAATATTTTTAAGAGTAAAGTTGAAATCATAATTAGGAGTAGTATCAAATCATTCGAGTTTTTTTAAATATTATTATTATTATTTAATTTATATATATTATAATTTAAATTACCATCATCATAAAATTAAATATTTATATTATTTTTACTTTTTCAATAATAGTATTTATAAAATGTTATAAATTTTGTACCATTTTTAATAATTTAATATAATATATTTTAATTAATACACATAATTAACCCATGCATGTACGAAAAAAGTTAGTTATAACAATAAATTTGTATAAAAGTAAAATTGATTACTATATTGGAAATACAAAATTATAGCTTATGAAACAACAAGATTATTTAAATCTATCTAATTTGTCCCATCTGAATCCAAAAACATCGAAATTATTTGAATCTATACCTTGTTCGATCTTGATCTAATCCAAGAAAATAAATTAGAAAAGGTTTAGGTCGAAAAAATCTAAACTTAAAAATTTAAATAAAAATTATAAATAATCTAAATCTAAGAACCCGCTGGAAGCCATTCTCTAACACAAGTCGGACAAAATATTTTTATTTTATTAATTAGTTATATTTTTAAAATTCATTTTTAAATATTGATTAATTAATTATGTAAAAAGAATCCCATCAGAAATCTAAACTGTAATTTCTCCAAGCTCCCTTCTATTCCCATCACCACAACCATCCTTTGGACCCATAAATCTAAAATCTCCCAATTCTTTATCTGTAGGGTTCCGTTCTTAGCTTCAAATTCGCAAATTTAGATCTCAACCACTCAAATCACTGAAAAAACAACCCAGCAAAATGTACGGATTCGAAGCTATGACGTTCAACATCCACGGCGGTTACCTGGAAGCGATCGTGAGAGGTCACCGGGCCGGTCTCTTAACCGCCGCCGATTACAACAATCTCTGCCAATGCGAGACCCTTGACGATATCAAGATGCACCTCTCCGCCACCGAATACGGTCCTTACCTCCAAAATGGTACATTTCTCAATTCCTTCCAATCTTCATGGCCTTTTCAACTTCGAATCTACTAAGTAATGCATTGATTTTTTATTGGATTGAATCTAAACTGATTCAATTATAATTTTATAGATTTAATTTGAAGCATATATTGTTGATTTTTTAATTGATAGAGGATCTGCTCTCTCTCTCTCTTTTTTAATAATTTGATTATGCCACTTGTTGATGCTTTGCAGAACCTTCACCATTGCATACGACTACTATTGTGGAGAAATGCACTCTTAAGCTCGTTGATGAGTATAAGCATATGCTATGCCAGGCTACCGAGCCATTGTCCACCTTCTTAGAGTATATCACGTATGTAAAGATTTGTCCTTTTTGTTTCTTTGTTTGAATTTATTGAGACATATTTAATATGGCCATGCATTTGATTTATTTCGGTATTATGATCTACCTTTGATTTAATTGCTTATTGGCAATGGCAGCTTTCTGTGTGAATTAGGTTGTTTTATAAAATGTTAGGTGTTAATTCAGTAGCATCAAAGTGCTGGTGGTTCTGAAGTGGAAGTATTAATTGTGCCCATCCGTACACTGCCATGAGGTTTTGTTATTTGCTTTGAAGTTAGAGGGGGGTTGTTTGTTTCCCTCATCTCTTGATCTGGTTAATCCGTATTAGGCTCAGGTGGAACATAGCTGCCCAAATGGTTGGGCTGCTTCAATATGTCTCCTGGGATGTATCTAGAACTCTGTTTAGATGTTGTGGAGATGCAGTTTTATTAACGGGTCCTTTTGGTAGTGACAACCAGCGAAAAATTAACATTTTGACCGCTTCATTCAGATATGGTCACATGATAGACAATGTTGTCTTGATTGTTACTGGAACCTTGCATGAGAGAGATGTTCAAGAGCTTTTGGAGAAATGCCATCCTTTGGGCATGTTTGATAGGTAATGTAACCCCTACAGAGAGACTGGATTATTATTATTATTATTATTATTATTGTTATTATGCTCACTTTTCTTTTTCACTGCTTCAGCATTGCAACCCTGGCAGTTGCTCAGAACATGCGTGAACTCTATAGATTGGTTCTCGTTGACACTCCACTGGCTCCATACTTTTCTGAATGTATTACATCTGAGGTACATGGTTCTAACAACTTCTCTAATAATGTTTCACCAAATTTGATTGTCTGCCCGTCTGGCTCTCTCTCTGTATAAGCATCCATGTCAGACTGTTGCCAACCCTGCTGAAGGAGTATTCTGTTTGTTGAATGTTATCATTTCTATGACTTCGATTTTTGGAGTCATTTGCCTTTTTTCTCTCCTAGGACCTTGATGACATGAACATTGAAATTATGAGGAACACTCTCTACAAAGCATACCTTGAAGATTTTTACAAGTTTTGTCAGGTACGGTCATTTTTCTTTTTTGAATATATCAGGTAAGGTTCTAAGTACAGAAGAAAGATGGCATTTTATATTTGGCAATGCAGATTATTCTTATTTTGGACCTCCTTCTAACTTCAATGTGCTTTTTCCTATAGAAACTAGGCGGTGCAACTGCAGAGATAATGTCTGACCTCTTAGCCTTTGAAGCTGATAGGAGAGCTGTCAATATTACAATTAACAGGTATTGTTACTTATAGAAATCATTTACTTCCTAAAGTTTTTTAGTTTTACCCTCAATATTTTCTTACCAAGGATTTTCTAATAAACATGTTTGGTCTTGTTTACTTTTTGCAGCATTGGAACTGAACTTACTCGTGATGATCGTAGGAAATTATACTCTAATTTCGGTCTGCTGTATGTTCTTTCTCCCAGGCCTGATCGTACCATTTTTACTTTTTGGTATAAGATAATTGTGGAGTGTCTTCTCTGACAATGCTGCTTCATGTTAAACAGTTATCCTTATGGTCACGAGGAACTTGCTGTCTGCGAAGATATTGACCAGGTGTGTTTTACACGTTATGCTTGCTTAAATGAAGTTACTCGTAGTTCTTAGTCTTTTGCTTGGATTGCTTCTAGGTTCGTGGTGCAATGGAAAAATATCCTCCCTATCAATCGATTTTCTCTAAATTATCATATGGAGAAAGTCAAATGCTTGACAAAGCATTTTACGAGGAGGAAGTGAAAAGGCTTTGCTTAGCTTTCGAGCAACAGGTTTGTACTGGCTACCGTGGTCATCAATTCTTTTTATAACAGTTATCTAGTTTTCGTGAAGTGAAAATATCCCCCCCACTTCTTTTCATGCATGAAATAAGGTCATTTAGTTTTCTCTGACTTGTTTTCTTGGACAATGACCTCCCCCCCCCCTGCAGTTCCATTACGGTGTTTTCTTTGCATACATGAGATTAAGGGAGCAGGAGATAAGGAACCTGATGTGGATCTCTGAATGTGTGGCTCAAAACCAAAAGTCTAGGGTTCATGACAGTGTGGTCTTTATATTTTAAATGATCCATCTGACCACCGAGCCGAATTCGGTTAGGAATAATGAATGGTAATGTCTTTTACTTGATCAGCTGTACATTGTCTGTCCTCCCTCAAATTCTCCACCCATATTTTCATTTAAGTGGTGTGTTTAGCCGCTCTTTATCCCAACAATTTGTGTGCTGAGGAATAAATCCCTTCATATATTATTATATGTTTTCTTTGTTAATTGAGGATATATATGTTGTGTTCTTGAGCTTATTTTCAATCTTTTATTGGAGGAATTTCCAGGAAATTTCCCCCTCTACTATTGAGTTTCTAATTTTCAATTTTGTTATTTTGCTCTCTTTTTTCTTTCCTTAAAATGTAATAGTATGCTATTGTTTCATGAGCATTTTTACATTTTGAATGTCAAGGAAGAACACATATGACATGCATATTGTGTGTAGGTGCATTTTGTTTATTTTGTATATAAATAAATTATTAAATAGGTTAAAATTTTAAGCATGAATATGAGAGAAGGTCATGGATATTAAATGCTTCATGTTGGTGTCGATTTCGTATCATATTTAAATTATCAGATCTTTTGTATCATGTTTAAAAGTATAAAATTTTGTTCTAAAACACTATAAAAGTTGTTCTGATTTTCTTTTCCTTTTGAATTTGAATTGTTCGTATATACTATCAAATTGAGTTTTTATTTGGAAATTTTGGTAACTTATTTGTTTGCAAAAAATAATAGTTCGATTATTGTAATTATTTTTAATCAAATTGAGTTGCCATGAATTTAGTTGATTTTTCTTAACAGGTTTAATTCTCTCACGATGTATGAATTAAATGCTATACATTGAATGGGTATATATATATTTTTTGAACAATTTCATTACATATTTTAATCATATTTGTTTTTTTAATACAATGTTTAGAATTACTTATAGTCTTTTTCAATCCATAAATAGGAAGACAATATATTTAAGCACACTCAATTTACATCCTCTTATATAATCATCCTAAATTCAAATTTCAACAATTTCGGGTGTAGGAATTGAAAGGAGAGATCATAATGAGTAAAAAATTACGGAAAAGAATTCTTTTATAAATTACTTTAGCACCAATAATGAACTCCACAGTATAAATTTAATGCAATAAGAGAAACATTCCTTTTATCAAAACCATGCTACCCTTAATAAAAATTACAAAATACATTAATTTAATATAATAGCAGATTTATAACTTCGTCTCATGTTTTAGATAATATTAGCAACTACAACTAAGAGAGTTATATTAAAAAGAAGTAAACATGACAGGCGAAAGAATACAATACTTTTTATCAATAAAGTTACAACAATATATAATAAAATATTAGCAAAGGTGGAGTTTCATTGTCAATATATGATATACATATTTTATATTTTCATATAAACATTTTTATCATAATTTATTATTCATACTTGAAATTTTCAGTTCAACAAAGAAATTTCTGAAACACTCACTATGTGGATGGACAAATATATTTATGAAAAACTGATATACAAACAAATCCTATCATGTATGTATTTTTTTTAGATTTTTATGAAAATGTAAAAGATAAAAACACTATCATGGTAATATTTATTATTATTTTAAAAAATAATAAATTTTTTATAATTTTTCTACTAAATTGTGATTCGATGGACGACAATAATTCAATTAAACACTTAATAAATTAAATTATTAAACATCTATGCTGCATATAAAAAATTATGTAAAAATATATTTATTAAAATTTATATAAAAATTTAGATTTGGATAAAATTGAAGACTTAAAATCATAATATTTAATGTTCAAATTTTATTATGAATTATTTTATTTATTTTATATAAAATATTTTTTAAAAACCTCCTCCATGGTAATATAACATAGGTTTATGGTAAAAATATCATAGAGGTCCTTGTATTATGAATTGGATTGTAATTTGCCTCTTATATTCAAAAATTGGGAAAATTAGCCCATGTACATTAGGAAAAAGTAAAACTAATCATTCTATTAAAAATTACCATTAAATGATAACATGGAAGGTAATATTGAAGGCAAAATTAATTTTTATTTGAAAATAAAACATAAAATCCAATGTAGTAGAAGTACTATGAAGGTCTCTATACTAGGAGTCGGATTGCATTTTGGACCATCTACTAAAAAGTGAGCAAATCGGTCCATATATATTAGATCAAATAGAAAATTAGTCATTCTATTAAAAATTTCATCCATTTCTACTGTTAAATGTTAATGTGATTAGCAGAGCAATCAGAAAATGATATGTGGAGTGTCATGTACATCTCATGCTAACGTGACAATTCTTAGACAAATTTTAAAAGTCCTAAAATTAAATAAAATTATTTTGAAATTATTAAGAATTATAAGAAATTATTAAATTTTAATAAAAATATTTTAAAATTATTAAAAGTTACATTCAGAATTAATCTAGGCAAAACGAACTTAGACAAGTAATTATCTTAAGTTTATTTAGGAATAATTTCTTAAATAATTATTAAATGATTATAAAAATTAGAAAATTTATTTTAAAAGTTATTAAGAATTAGATTCTTAAGAATTTTTAAATAATTTTCTATGTTTTCTATAAAACCACATTAAAGTACAATAAATTAAACGTACTATTAGTATTTTAAAATTGTTCAGTTTGTTTCACTAAAAATAACTTTCAAAAAATAGATTCTGCATTTTCCTGTATTTGTTTTATGAATAACAACTTAGTCAACGGAAAATAATTTACGAGTTAACGGACAATAAATCATTTTTCCTATAGAATGACTTACTTTTTGAAAAGTGTAAATCATTTTTCTAGAAAAGAACTCATTTATGTGTGTTTTATTTTAATATAAAATTAATTTAAGTCAAATTTAATATTATAATAATAATTTTATTTTTAAAAATATTTAAATTTAATAAAATATTAATATAAAATATTATAAGTTTTAAAATATGCGTGTATGTACTATTCATAAATTTTCAAGAATTTACACCCTTTACTTATCAGCTTTGAAAATCAAATCCAATGGTTAACTCAGCCCTCTATTCGCCTCTCCTCTTGCTCGCCTTCGCCTGCTTCAGATCGGTGGTTCCTGGCTTGCTGGTGCCATCATCCACTGTTATTTGGTTTTAAACCTTTGAGCTTTGAACCAAAGGCTAAACGATAAAACAGAAACAAAATATGAAGAAGAATTGAAGAAGACAGGAAAAGAAATCTGAAAATGAAAAGTATAATGACTTTTTATTAAATAATAATATAAAACTTGGAAACTGAGAAGAGTTGGTAGTCCTGGTGCAATTGCAATTGTTGAGGGCGAACCGGTTGAACCGGTCGGACCTCTAACCGGTTCGATCACCGGTCGGTTCTGAAAACATTTCTTATAAGAGCTTTCTAATGTTGCTTTTGGGTTCTTGAAAATTAACATTTTGCCATTAAAGAACAACCTTACTGTGAAGTTGAAAGGGCCATAAATTCTACTTATTTTCTGGCCAAAAATAAAAAATTCTACTTATTTTCTCCAAAATTCGAAAAAATGGCGGAGCCACCAGCTTCACAGCCGCAAACGGCAACGACAGAGGCGGCGACAACAAAAATCACCGATTTGGACGAAGATTCATTGGCTCATTGCGCCACCTACCTCAGCCTACAGGACCTTTCAAGCCTCGCCATGACCTCCAAATTTCTCAAGAAAATCGCTTACTCCGACTCCATCTGGCTCCACCGCTTCAGGTTTTTTTTTTCCCTCTGAAAAATGTTTATATGATTCGCTTTCAGAAAAGACAAATTTCGATTGTAATTTAAAAAAAAAACATAAAATTTAATATGAATCAATTATTTGCAGGCTCGAATTTCATTTTCTCTTATTTTTAAATAATTTTCGATTGAATATTCATAATTTATGTTTTTTATTGAATTAGCCTGCGTTGGCCGCTAGAAATGCTATCCAGCTCTTCATCAGGAGTGAGGCAGGCGTATTTGGATTGGCGTACGGCGTTGCATCAGTTTAAATTTGCTGATCCTTTCGTCCTCGATTTATATACTGAAGCAAGGCATTTTGATCATATACTTCTTGATAAGAATGATATTATCTTTTCTCAAGTATGGCCATTTAGTTTTTGTTGTCGTGGTTTTTGATTATATAATGCTTTACATTTGAGCACCGTTGCAAAGCTTACTTAAGTTTGTTTGCCTAGGGTTCTATCATAAGAATGATGAAAACCGACAGCTTCTTGGGCGGTGGCTCACTTGTTAGGATGAGTGATCATAATGCAAGAATCACATGCATGAGGTGAGCAATATTTGATGGATATCCTTGTAGAATAAGCGGCATTGTCTTTATGATAGAGAGCATGGTGTTCTTGGTTGTAATCTGTCGATGTACTTGGTGATGTTTTTATTTTCAAGTTAGGCATACTTATTTACACTAGGCATCGGAAATGGTTATGCTCGTATGCAAAAGCTTGATTTCCCTTTAATATGCCTTGTGTAATTGCTCTGCAGATTGTTTCCACTTAATGAAACTTCTTTAGTTCGGAGTGAGATACAAAGAGAAGAAAACGTTCTGGTAACCTCAAGTTGTGATCACTCAATTCGTCTATGGTGGAAGGTATTATCCTGAGCATTCACTTGCTTTTCTCCGTTTTGACAGAGCTGTATTATTAACCTCAATTTATTCCTTGCATTACTTTGAGTAGAAGGGCATTCTCTTGGTTGTTCATTATCATCAATTTATCATTTCTTTTGTGCTTGTATTATGAATAGGATGTAAGCTATCTTTCTTAGCCTCTGTTCTCGTTGAACGTCCTGGTTGCATGCTTTGTTTGTAGGGCGCTTGTCATCGGTGCTTTAGAGGTCATAATGGTGCTGTTTCCACCTTGTCAGATAAATTATTAGGTGCTGGTGGCGTCAAAGTGTTGGCAAGTGGTGGGGAAGATGGCACTGTTCGCCTCTGGTCCCTTAGCTCTAGTGGAAAACGTGGCCAACAAGCTTTAAAGGCTACACTTTATGGGCATCAGAAACCTATTTCATTGATGTCAGTTGCAGGGTATGAATCTGTTTCTTCAAGAATACTTGGTCTTTTTATCCCTTGTTCAATTAAGAAAGAACGTTATCGAAGTCTGAGCTTTATATTCTTTACATTTGATTATATTTTCTTTAGTTATAATCAATAGTTGATTTTGCCTATCATTTTCCAGGCACAAACCTTCCCTTTTGGTGACTATGTCAAGGGATTCTAAGGTATCTTGTTTGGCTTTCTTCTTGAGCATTCACTTCTTAACACCACCCGAGTTTTACTTTCATGTTTGTACTCGTATATTTCTCAACAGTTGGGGTTCACAGGTGAGAGTTTGGGATACGAATACATCATCAGCTGTTCGTTCTTCTTGTTGCGTGGGAATGACTTCCTTGCCGGGTGCACCTGTGGACATGAAATGCGATGAGGCATTGCTCTACATTGCAGCTGGTTCCTCTGTTGTGGTAGTTGATTTGAGGACAATGCGAAAGGTTAACACTGTAGCAATATGCCAACCAAAACTGTACTCCTTTGCAATTATGCCCTCCAAATCTTTAATTTGTACCGGTGGATTTGGCAAGTAAGACCTTTTTCCTTGTTATGAATCCTTCCCTTTAATTTTCCGTTTGTCATGGTATGATTGTTTGGTAGGTAAAGAAAGTATGAATGAGATTGTTTTTACACTTTATCGAGATAATGCCTAGCCGACATTTTAGGTAAAAGATTTTGCATGTTGGCATTGTGAGATCCATTTTGAAAAGGAAAATGGGTAAATTAGTTCCTGTAAGTTAAATCAAAGAGCAAACTAGTCATTTTGTTAAAAATTTCATCTAGTTTACTATTAAAAACTGGTCATTGTACGTTAGCATGATGTACACGTGGCACGTCACATGTCACTGTTTGGTTATTCCAACAGCCACATTAGTTTTAAACAGTTCAAATGGATGAATTTTTTTAATAGAAAGAACTGATTTGCTCTTTAGTTTAACGTACAGGGTTTAATGAACTAATTTGCTCTTTAGTTTAACGTACAGGGTTTAATTTGTTCATTTTTTAAGTAACTACTGGGGCCTCAATAGTACTTTTACCGCAAAATGGATGGTTATGTTGACTTCTATTCATGCTAAATAGGTTTTTTTTTTCCTGATTTTTGTTTTCCATTTGTTGCAAGCCGATTTTAATTTGAACTTAAGGTTGTTTTATCTCCGGTTTTGAAACTAATACTCGAAATTCTACACTGGATTCACAGAGCATTGCTTTGGGATATCAGGAGAAGCCAAGAGGCATCAAAACCAAAAGCGGTTACAGAGTTGGATGGTCATATGGGTTCAGTGTCACTATTACATATGGATCCATATAAAATAGTTACTGGAGGGCTGGGAGATAACTTTGTTAATGCTTGGGAGATTGACACTGGCAAACAAACAAACTCTTTGCTTTGTAATCGTCCAGAGCTTGGAAATACCAATATCGGATGTTCGGCCATGGCTGTGAATGCATGCAGAATCGCTACTGCTAGTTATGGTGAAAGTCAGGGACTTGTCAGTTTCCGGGATTTCTCCGGTGCAGTTCGTCCGACTTCTTCAAAATGCAATGATGACGAAGAAGAAGCGGATGTTTGGAAATTTTGGGGTACACAAACATATAGTGATTCAGACGGCTCTAATGAATGATTGCCTTGCATCTCTCTTCTTTAAACATAACATTGGTTTATGCAGATGATTATAAGGTTAACAGTGAGATGCTTTACTGGGGCATATGTCTATGTAGTTTTATGAAATTAAAAAGAAACTCGAGGCATTTCTTTGTTGATTTGCTCTAATGGACACTTTTTATTAATATTCTAACGGCAAAAGGTTCTAAATCAAATAGAAATTTGAGCTTTAAAATTAAATAAGTCAACCAGTTTTAAAATTTGTGATCAATATTTACCTTTTAATGCTTAATGAAAGCGCTCAAAAAATTAAATAAATGAACAAGTTAAATGAAATGAAAATTGAATTACTCAAATTAGTTAGTTTAAATTTAATTAAGTTCATGTAATTATTAAAATTGTACTTCAATAATATAATATTTGGGTTCTTTTAGGAGTGTAATAAGGTAAATATTTGATATTTAAGTAAAAACTTAATTTCCAAAATGTCAAATGACAGTTTTAAAAATAAATAATATTTATTGTAAAAAAGCTTTACTTGAGTGTCTCGGTTAAATCTTAAAAAGCCCTTTTAATTGGGTAAATACATTTTATTTATTTAACTTCAAAAACTATAAAATTGTTACTAAGCTATTTAAAAGTTTACACTTTGATTATGTTGGCAGTAACTTTTATAACTTTAGAGTTTTAGTTAGTTTAATATCATTTTATAAATTTTTGAAGTTGAGTAACCAAAATGTAAACCTACTAATAGTTCAGTGACCTTGAGTGTAGTTTACCTTTTTTAATAAAAGATTGAATATTAATATAATGGCATTTTCATCTTTTACTATATAAAATATCTATACTATTAATTAAGCACCTAACTGAGTTGGTCTCCCGAGTCAACCGAGCACCAACTCGATTTGAAAAATTATAGAAATATCCTTTCGTAATTATAATAAATTATATTATTCAATGACATTTTAGTTTTTTAATTAAAAAACAATAAAAATACACATAGTGGGATTTGAAGGCATGCCAATTGCATTAGTAAAATCTCAAATTTACAAATCATACCTTTTATTACTTATTGCATGTTATTTTCAAATACACTTCTATGTTCTAAATACGTAATTTCCACACGTATTCGTGTGTAATAAAATAATTTAAATAAAACAAGCGTAAATGCAATGTTTAAGGACCTTAAATAAAATATAAGCAGAAATTATTTACTATTTTACTTATTAACTAATTTTATATAAATATAATGTTAATATTATATGATGTATGAGTTTTTATGGGGTACCTAAGGAGAAATTTCAAGAGGAATCGTGGAATTTATTGAGACAGTTGAATGATTTACCGAATGTTCCTTGGATAATAATAGGAGATTCAATGAGATTGTATACTCGGCTGAAAAAAAGGGTGGCTCGGGAAAGATAGATGAGGAGTTTCCGGGCGGTGTTGGAGGGCTGCTCTATGTCGAATTTGGGTTATCTGGGTCAGTGGTGTACGTGGGAGAGGGGGCATTTCAAAGGAAGTAATATTTGAGAGCGGATTGATAGAGTTGTAGCAAATGATGAATCTTTTTCTGATCACTGTCCTTTGCTGTTAGCTACGGATACAAGGGGGAGTAACAACCCAGTCTCGCATTTTAAGTTTGAAGCTGCTTGGATTATGGAGGAGTCCTGTGAGAATGAGGTGCGGTAGCTTTGGGATTCTACTATTGGTGGGGTTCCGAAACAGTTAAGAGAGGTAGGAGCTGGGCTTGATAAATGGTTTAACACGCTACGAAAAACTCGATCTATAACAAGATATGAATTGCAAAATAAACTCCAAAAGTTAAACAAGTCCTATCCTATAGATGAGGTATTGGGGGAGACTGTCGATGTGAAATTAACATTAAATTTGGAGGCTGATAAGAAGGTTTATTGGGAACAACGGGCGAAAGCCAACAGGCTGCAAAATGGAGACAGAAATACTACGTATTTCCATAATTTTGCTTCACATCGGAGAAGGAGAAATCATGTGACAAATCTAAGAGATGATCGTGGCATCTTGTATGAGGGTAATTTGGATTTGTTAAACATTGCCAACAGCTATTTTACTTCTATTTTATCTTCGAATGGCTTGACGGACGTTGAAGAAGTTTTGCAAGGGGTTGAGACATACATTTCGTCAAATATGAATGAGAATTTATTGCGAGACTTCTCGACTATGGATGTTAGGGGTGAGCAAAACTCGATTCGACTCGAAAAAATAAAAAAAAAATTCGAATTTCGAGTTAAACGAATCAAGTTATTCGAGTTATTCGAATCAACTCGAATTTTTTTTCGAATTTCGAGTTCGAATCGAGTTGAGTTTTCGAATTCGAATAACTCGAATAATTCGAATAATTCGAATATCAAACTATAATATTTTACATTTTTACCCCAAACTCCCAAACCTTTTTACTTTTTCCTCAAAACTTTTACTCCTTCCCACTTTCTCCCCAAAACTTTTACTCCCCTCCCCTCCCAACCCCCCAATCTACCCAAAATCCATTTCCCACCAAAATTTTACTCTCCCATTTATTTTTTCTCAAAATTTTACTCCCAAAAACCCTTAAAATCTTTTATTTTCCCCCAAAATTTTTATTCCCTCCCACTTTTCCCCTAAAACTTTTATTCTCTTCCAATCTCACCTCCCATCTATCTCAAACCCTCTCCCCTCCAATTTTTTTTTAATATTTTCCCTCCAAAATTTTACTTCCCCTATTTACTTTCCCTCAAACTTTTATTCCCAAAAACTTTTTATTTTTCCCCTAAACTTTTACTTCTCACCCTTTACTCCCAAATAAAAAAATCAAAATATCCAAATAAAAAATCACTAAACATAAATAGTAATAATTTTATTTATATCTACTATTTATATTATTAAATTAAATTTCACATTTTATATTATTTATATTATTGAATTGTTTAGTCATATTGAATATTTATATTAAAATTGAATTATTAATTATGCCATAAAATATTCGTGTTAAAATTTTATATTGGTATCAATTTCACATTTTATTTTTAAAATAACTTTTATTAAAAATCATATTTTTACATTTAATATATTTTTAATTCTAAAATACATGGTGACAAGAATCAAGATAATTGAAACAACTAAGCAAGCAAAGAAGCTAACCAAGTATATAAAAATTAATAAATAAATTATGAAGTGATGAAAGTTAATAAAAAATTTGATTAAGGTGGACAAATTTTATTACGATGGGTGACAATGGTTACAAGGACCTAAAATTATATTTTAAAATTTAACTCGAACAAATATATTCGATTCGATTCGATTCGAATTCCATCTCACTTGACTCGATTCGAGAAAACTTCAAATAAAGTTAGGATGATAAAATGAGATTCGAAAACTCGATTAACTCAAAAATTTTCGATTCGATTCGATCGAATGCTCACCCCTAGATGTTAGTGACCCAATAAAGTCTATGAGTCCGTTAAAGGCGTTGAGGGAGGATTGACTCGATGTAGTGTTTTATCAAATATTTTGGCAGATTGAAAGATCGAAGGTGGCTAATATTGTATAAAAGTTTTGGCTGGTGAACATGACATGGTAGAGATAAATGGTACCCAAATTGTTTTGATTCCCAAGGTTAGTAACCCACAAAACATGACTTAATTCAAACCGATAAGCTTGTGTACTATTTTCTATAAAATTATCTCTAAAATGCTTATGAATAGATTACAGTCTGTGATTCTTTATTGTGTTGACGAGGCTTAAAGTGCCTTTGTGCCCGAAAAGATTATATCAGACAATGTTCTAGTGACATATGAGATATTACACTACTTAAAGCATAAGAGGAAGGGAAGATTGGAGTCTTTTGCTTTAAAGTTAGATATGAGCAAAGCTTATGATAGAGTTGAACGGGTTTTTTAAGGCGGATGCTCAGGAAGATAGGTTTAACGAATTTGTGGGTCAAAAAGGTGATGCGTTGTGTGGAGTCAGTCTCGTACTCGGTTGTGCTTAATGGTAAAGTGAGGGAGTCTTTCCACCCGAGTTGTAGGCTGCAACAAGGGGATCCCCTTAGCCCATATTTATTTCTTATCTACAGCGAGGGTTTATCAACGTTATTACGAATGGCAGCCATGCATGGTCACTTTAAGGGACTTTACATTAATCGGTATGCTCCTACAGTCACTCACTTACTATTTGCTAATGACAGTATGATCTTTGGTAAGGCGTCGTTAGAAGAGGCGAATACTTTGAAAAGGGTGTTAGAGAAGTATGCAAATAGTTTGGGACAATTTGTCAACTTTGATAAATCAGGGTCTTTCTTTAGTGCGAATGTGTCCCAAACTTAAAGAGTGGAGGTGTGTCAAATGTTAGGGGTGCATTCTATTAACAAACTTGAGAAGTATCTTGGTTTCTTGTCGATTGTTGGTAGGAGTAAAATAAAGGCTTTTAGGGGGTTAAAGGAGAAATGTATGGGTCGACTAAATAGATGGGGTTCAAAAAATTTATCAATAGGAGGTCGGGAAGTTCTCATTAAGATAGTATTATAGGAAATCCCAATGTTTTCCATGCCATATTTTTTGCTACCTAATTCTTTTTGCAGGGAGTTAGAAGCGATGATGGCCCATTTTTGGTGGCAAAAATCCGAAGGAAGGAAAGGAATGCGTTGGTGTTCCTGGGAGACACTGTTATTTGAAAGAGGATGGGGGATGGGTTTTCGAGATTTGGCAAAATTCAACATCGTACTATTGGCGAAACAGGGATGGAGGTTACTTGAGAACCCAGGCTCTCTCTCGGCTAGATTGATTTGTGCGAAGTATTACCCAAACATGGGCTTTCTTGAGTCAAATTTAGGTTCAAACCCTTCTATGACTTGGAGGAGTATTTGGAGTGCAAAAGGTCTGTTGAAGTCGGGGATAAAATAGAGGATTGGTTCAGACCACTTGGTGTCAATTTGGGAAGATTACTGGTTACCGGGTAAGGAAATGGCGAAGATCACAACGAAGCAGGCAGCAAGGGCGGATCGAGTTAGTGACTTAATTTTACAAGAATTGAATTGTTGGAATACTAGCTTAATTAGATCTATTTTCATAAAAGATGAAGCAAATGTTATTATGAGCATCCCATTATGAAAGAATAACAGAATGATAAGCATATTTAGTTTGGCGAGCATACAGGTGTATTAAGTATGACTCATATTTTTAGTCAAATTTGAGAAATAATCTATTAGTTAAACTCTTTTTATTTGTTTCAGTCAAACACTAATTAGTTTAGATTATTTTATTATTATTTGACATATGAATTTAGCCTATAAATAGGCTCTTTTACAACCTTAGTAAACACACCCATTAGATTAGAACTCATAACACATTCAGAGAATTTTGTGTTTACGTTTTGAGGGTTCTTTGTTTTTCGGGTTTTCGGGGTTTAGTTTTATCTCCATCTTTTGTACTCTTCATTCTTTTGCCATTATAGTAAAATTATCTTTGCCCGTGGTTTTTTATCCTCTTTGGAGGGGTTTTTCCACGTTAAATTTGTGTGTTCATCTTCTCAATTTCTTCTACTATTTTTACTTGTTCGTTGCTTAATCGGGACGATCCCTAACAAGGTGAATATTCAGTACACAGTAGTTATAGAGCTTTATTACAACTGCGCTTTGTGAGTATGATTGAGCGTTTTCTTTATAAGAAATTATTGTGTTTAAATTGTGTGTCAAAGATAAAAATTTTGCTTTGGAGGTTTGTTTAAAGATTATGTTCCAACTATGCAAATTTTATACTGTAAAAGAATTATAGCAAGCCAATTACGTCCACGTTGTCAGCAGGAAGCTGAATCTACCACTCATGCTAGTCGTGACTACTTTTTCGCAAAGCAAGTTTGGGGAAAATTAGGTTTTTAGTGGCCTGAAGTGGTGGTCGAGGCAGGTTTCCTAGACTGGTTGTGTTGAAGTTTTTAGCATTCAACCACATATAATAAAGAAATTGTTGTTATTACACTTTGGGGGTTGTGGTATGCGAGAAATAAATACCTCCATGAAAGGATTTCACAAAGTATAAATGAAATTGTTACCTTTATTTGTGGTTATGGACGAGAATATTAGGGGCTAAGTTCTGTTTTGAGGCACACTCCTCCAACTGTGGTAACCCATTGGTCCCCTCTACCGCCGTTGCAGGTTAAGGTAAATGTGGATACGAGTTACTCCGAACCAAGAGATCAATTCAGTTTAGAGTTTATTATTTGGAATGATATGGGGAAAATAATGGGATCAGGGTTATTGTGTCCATACCTGGGCTCATACAATTTGTATGGCGGAGGTGATGGCGGTCCTGCATGGACTACAACTTGCCCAAGAAATGAGTTTCTAGAGAATCATCTTGGAGAGTGATTCGAAGACTGTAATTTTGAAATTACAATCAAATGTTGAAGATTACTCAGCTCTAAGACCTATTATTTGGGATGTGAAATCTCTATTGAAAGGATTTAAGTTCTGTCGTTTCAAATTCGTACCTCGAGGATGTAATACTGCTGCGCATGCAATGGTAGCTTTGGGTTGGAAGGGGTCGACTGATCGGTTTTGGGTAGAGGATGTTCCTTTAGGGGTTTGGGAAGTGGTAACAAAAGATTGGCGCTAGCTCGACACACCATGAGGATTGAATGCTCTGATTGGTACTGGAATTGAGGTTTTTATGACTTGGGAAAAAGGTTCCCTCAATCTCCTTTCCTGTCACAATAACTTCGGTGAGTTAAGCGAGGAGGTTCATCGTTTTGGTCGAAATGGAAGATTATGGCCAATTATTTTTTGCTGTTTGATTTAGGGTTTCAACTTGTGTTAGCTTGTTTGATTTGGATTTTTCTGAGTTGTTTTGCTGACTTTTTAGTTTTAGCTTTACTTTTAGTAGGATTAGGAGTTGTTACCGTGTGTTTTTCTATCGTTCTGTTTCTGTTTTTTTTATCATTATCCCAAAAATAAAACCAAAATGAAAATTATCAAAAAAGATAGAAAGAAAGAAAGAACTATAATAATTACAAATAGGATTAAACTAATAATTTAAAAAACATTTAGACTTAATAATGTAACACCCCCTAACCTCAAACCGTCGCCGAAATAGGGTTAAGAGGCATTACCGGACATTTCAGACAATTTACAAATAATTCTTAAATAAATAACAAACATATTAAAATAAATCATAAATTCATATAAATTTTACTAATTGACTTCATTCATTTTTTTTTATAAATTTCGGCAGCATTTCTGCTTATTTTTACATAAAACCCCCTGCGAATTTTAAATCGCAACCAAACCAATCCCAGTAATTCAACCAATACATTTATATACTTAAATTATACTTGACATATTGACATAACAACTTAATTAATGAAAATCCTATTATCATTTCTAATTAATTCATAAAACTAATCAAGCCATTTCAATTCGATACCAATGCTATAAATAACTTCTACCATTTTACTAATATAATCATCAAAACATCAAATACCTTTCTTTACAACAAAATTATATAACATACCAAAATAGACATTATAATTCTTATGTACATGCCACTTTCACTTAAAGGAAGAAAACATCACCAAAATCTTTATGCCGGAGTCGGGATTGTCCTGGATGCTAAACCGAGACTCTGACCCCTTTTCAACCTGCGCACGGAAACAACCGTACGCTAAGTATTTTATACTCAGTGGTATTACCATAATTCAAATTATAATAGCAATAAAGAAATAGAATTACCAAGCATGTAACTATCCGATTTCTTAAATATCAATTAATTCATAAACTTTCATTAATTAACAATAGCAATACAATATATATATATATATATATATATATATATATATATAGCTATTCTTCAATCTCAATTACATATCACGTGTAGCAATTTCAATCACCACATAAACATTAAATTCATGCCTATTATTTTCAATCTCAATTTCAATCAACAATTTTAAATTTTCTCATATTTAATACTACAACCGATCAAATTCATTTGATTTACTCATTTAATTATTCACCCTATTAACAATCTGGACTTGACGGATACACGGATTCCAACCTAAACACACCAATACGGCACATTATGCCTAAAACGGCACATTGTGCCTAAAACGGCACATAGTACCTAATCAATATACGACACATAAGTGCCTGAAACGACACACGAGGTGCCTGATACGACACACGAGGTGCCTGATACAACACATAAAATGCCTGAGATACGACACATAAAGTGCCTGATGCACGACACATAAAGTGCCTGATCGGTCAAGCCGATAAATCCCGTACTCTTCCAAATCCTATGGCATGCCAATTATATGCGACTCAGTCCGACTAGTTAATAGGGTATTTCAATTTCACAATCCAATTTTCACCTTTATTTCAAGAATTCATTTTCAATATCAATTATACTTTTCCATTCACTAATCAAAACACAATTCAATACCAACATATACTTTTCAAATTCACATTTCAATTCAATTTCACCTTTTCACTTCCAATCACAATTCAATTCAAAATTTACTTTTCCATTTTCAAGTCAATATTCATTTCAATTCCACACATATATCCATTATTCAATTGAATTTATTTCAACTTAATAATAATACTTACCTTATATTTCACTTACCTTATTATTTGCTTACCATACACATAATTTAAATTTAACTTTAAAATAAAAAATAATTTGAATTATAGTAATACAAACCGTGATTTTCCTCAAGTTTACTCCTCGATAATCTTCTCTTTTCCTTTCCGAGCTGATGCTTCTAGTTCTTTGCTAGCTACGAACATAAAAATAATTTACACTATTAATTTCAGCACCAATTATGATAAATAATTGAATTTCTATTCAATTTCTTCCTTATTCTCAATTTAATCCTAACTAAGTTCACTTACTTTCCTAATTCAATTCACACTCTATTTCTATTCAAATTTCATCCAAACTCAAACGTATCTATTAAAATTTCAGCATATTTTCCAAATTTTGAATTTCCCTCAATTTAGTCCCTAAAACATAAAACTTATAGCTTACTTCACAATTTAATCCTTTTATCAATTCTAACTAGAAATTCTATCAAATAAACCCACATTTCCGTCATTTATTCAACATAAACCTTACTAAAAAATCTATTAACTTTCAAATTTTCAACTTAAATCCAAGAGTATTTCACTCTAGGATTCCAAAAACATCAAATTTATGAGAAAAGGACTTGATTTAACTTACCTATTAAACTTCAAGCTTCAAATCCCTAGTTTTCCCTTTTATTTTTCTTACCGTTTCCTTTCTCCCCTGTTTTGATTGAATGACTGAAAAATGATTCACGGATTCAATTATAATCTTTCTTACTTTCGAGATAAGCAAAGCATGCAAAGTCGTACTTACTTTACTCTTTCTACCGATCAGGAGAATACAATTTCTCCTCTGTTTTAGTCATTTTTTTTTCAGTTTTCAGTAAAAGTAAATAGCAGAATCGTGGCTAGGGAACTATACTAGTGACCTACCTTATTTTATTGTAGAAATTTTCGGGATCAATGATTGGACCTATTTCTTTTCTTCTTTTGTTTGTTTCTTTTGTTTTATTTTCCTTTTATTTCCTTTTGTTTTCGTTTATTTGTTCACTAATTTAATTGCTTTAATATAATAATAATAATTAAAACAAATATCTATTTAATAATTAAATATAAGTATTACAAATGTATTTTTTATTAATACACTTGTATTAGATTATCACCATACATTTGTCTTTATTTAATTTATTTCTTAATATAATATTTATAATATAATTAATTTAATAATATACTTTATAATTAATTTATATATTTATATAAATAAATAATATAAAAATCTAAGATTTTTACAATCTGCTGCCTCAACCTCCAAATGTGGCTTAATTTCCCATTTGGTCCCTATTATTTTCCTTTAATCTATAATTAAACTTTTACCCTTTATTCAATTTAATCTTTTTTGCTAATTACTCTTAATTAGGCTAAATTCACCTATCTAAAACCTAATTAAACACACAACTAGTCTAGTAATTATTTTTAATAATTATTTTTGAACTCAATTTACTAAGACGGAGGCCCGATATTATACTTTTTCGATGCCCATAAATTTTGGGTCATTACAAATAAAATCTAAACTCACATAGTATATTGTAAAAATAGAATATCGGTAATGACAATATATCGTAAAGAAAATAGAAATAGAAATAAAAATAAAAAACACACAGATTTTACGTGAAAAGCCTTTCGGGAAAAAACCTCGGGCAGAGGAGAAGAAAATTCACTATGTCGAATTCGAATTGTTACAGGAGGAGTAGACTATGTCTATTTATAGGCTTGTAAAACCATATTCTAATAGGAGTGAAACACCTTATTCTAATCAATATCAAATAGATGGAGTTTAATAAGGTTTAAAAAACATTATTCTAAAATAAAATAAAAGAAGTATAATTCTATAGGGATTTTACTTTTATTTTATTTTACCACAATATTTTATTTAAATAAGGATTCGGGTCACTTAATTCTAACAATCTCCACCTTGACACAAATTCTTAATGAACAAGTTCTTTATTGCGAACTCTCAACGAACAAGTTCTCCACCTCTTCTATAAAACCCCTTAAGGGTTTATCTTCAACAATGAATACCAACCAAGTCTAAGCAATGCTCAAACTTGGTTATAGGAAGTGACTTAGTCATCATATCTGCAGGATTTTCATGAGTACTAATTTTGCTCACAACAATATCACCACGAGCAATAATATTACGAACAAAATGATACTGAACATCAATGTGTTTTGTTCTCTCATGAAACATTTGATCTTTTGTAAGAAAGATGGCACTCTGACTGTCACAAAATATTGTATTGATTTGAAGGTCTTCATTGAGTTCACTAAAGAGTCCCTTCAACCAAATAGCTTCTTTACAAGCCTCAGTAATCGCCATGCACCCAGCTTTAGTGGTAGACAAAGCGACTGTAGTTTGCAAAGTGGCTTTCTAACTGATTGCACAACCTCCGATTATAAAGACATAACCTGTGAGAGATCTTCTTCTATCGAGGTCTCCAGCAAAATCAGCATCAACATACCCAATGACTCCGTCTCTAGTTCTTCCAAACTGTAATCAAACATTGGTAGTACCTCGTAAGTATCTTAAAACCCACTGAACTGATTTCCAATATTCTTTACCGGGATTCGCCATGTATCTGCTAACTACACCAACTACATATGATAAATCTGGACATGAACAAACCATGTCATACATGAGAGATCGCACTGCACTAAAGTATGGAACATGTGACATGTACTCAATCTCATTATCTGATTGTGGAGACAAAGCCGATGAAAGTCTGAATTGAGCTGTTAAAGGAGTACTAACAAGCTTAGCATTCTGCATATTGAATCTGCAAAGAACTTTCTCAATGTACCCCTTCTGACTTTGGTACAATTTACTTGATTTTCTATCTCTGAGAACAAGTATCTTCGTTGCTGGTCCCAAATATTTCATCTCAAATTCTTCACTTAGTTGGGCTTTGACCTTTCTTATCTCTCATTTATCTTTCGCTGCTATCAATATGTCATCAACATAAAGGAGTAGATACACAAAATAACCATTACTGTTTTTCTTAAAGTAAACACAACTGTCAAAACTACTTCTTTTAAAATCATGAGAAGTCATAAAGGAATCAAACCTCTTATACCACTGTCTTGGTGACTGCTTCAAACCGTAAAGGGACTTTTTCAGGAAGCAAACATAGTCCTCTTTTTCTGAGACTGTAAAATCCTCTGGCTGTTACATGTAAATATCCTCCTCAAGTTCTCCATGCAAAAATACAGTTTTTGCATCTAACTGCTCAAGCTCCAAATCATGCATGGCCACAATACCAAGCAAAGCTTGAATCGAACTATGCTTCACAACTGGAGAAAAAACAACTGTGAAGTCCACTCCTGGAATTTGACTGTAACCCTTTGTAACAAGCCTTGCTTTATATCTGGGTTCTTCAACTCTTGGAGTCCCCTCTTTCTTCTTAAACACTCATTTACAATGAACAACCTTTTTACCTTTAGGAAGTTTCACAAGATCCCATATTTTATTTTTGTGTAGTGATTCCATCTCCTCTTGCATAACAAACATCCACTTTTCTGAGTCTTCACAACTAACCGCCTCAAAATAATTAGATGGTTATTGGTTTGCATCTATATCTTCAGCCACATTTAAAGCGTAAGCAACTAAATCAGCCTCAGTATACTTCTTTGGAGATTTAATTTCTCTTCTAGTTCTGTTTTGATTTTTGTGGTGAAGAAGTAACTCTATTTTGACTTTTTGTACTGGCTTCAGTAGTCGACTCTGTTGTAGATTCTGTATTAATCTAATGCTCCACCTGCCTTTGATTTTCTTTATTGGAAGAGTCTTTAAGAGATAAGTTAGGTAGCATAGCAGTTTCATCAAAAACAACATCTCTGCTAATCATAACTTTTCTATTTTCAGGACACCATAACTTATACCCTTTTACACCAGTTCTATATCCAAGAAAAACACATTTAATGGATCTTGGTTCCAATTTTCCATTATCAAGATGAACATATGCAGGACACCCAAAGATCTTTAAATCAGAATAGTCAGCAGGATTACCAGACCATACCTCTTGTGGAGTCTTTTTCTCAATGGCAACGAATGGAGATCGGTTGATCAAAAAACATGCAGTAGAGGTTGCTTCAGCCCAAAATGACTTTTGTAAGTTGGCACTTGACAACATACATCGAACCTTCTCCATGATCATTTTGTTCATTTATTCTGCAACGCCGTTTTGCTGTAGAGTATGACGAACTGTCAAGTGTCTCACGATCCTTTCTGACTTGCACAGTTTATTAAACTCATCAGAACAGAACTCTAAGCTATTGTCTGTGCGAAGATATTTTATTTGCTTTCCTGTCTGTTTTTCAATCATGGTTTTCCAAGACTTAAATGCGGAAAACACATCACTTTTCTGCTTTAGGAAGAACTCCCACACTTTTCTGGAAAAATCATCAATAAAAGTTAGCATATAATTAGCTCCACCTCTCGAAGGCACTCTAGATGACCCCCATAGATCAGAATGAATATACTCTAACGTTTCTTTCGTGTTATGGATTCCTCTGGTGAATCGAACTCTCTTTTGCTTCCCAAAAACGCGGTGCTTATAGAACTTCAGTTTACAAATTCCTTTCCCATCAAGAAGTCATCTTTTGCTCAATTCTGCCATGCCATTCTCACTCATATGCCCTAGGCACATATGCTAAAGTTTAGTAATATCATCATCTGACAAGGAAGATGATGCGACAGCTACATCACCAGTAACAGTAGAACCTTGCAAAACATATAACTTAGCAGTCTTTCTCTGCCCTTTCATCACAATGAGAGAACCTTTGGAAATCTTTAAAACCTCACTTTTAGCTGTGTATTTGTACCATTTTGAATCAAGAGTACTCAATGAAATTAAATTTCTCTTCAATTCTGGAACATGTCGTACGTCACTAAGTGTTCTGACAACTCCATCAAACATCTTAACTTTAATTGTTCCAACACATGCAATTCTACATGAATCATTATTTCTCATCAAAACAAAACCTTCAGACACTGTTTCGTAAGTTGTAAACCAATCCCAATTGGAACTCATGTGGAATGTGCAGGCCGAATCAAGGATCCACTCATCGCTCACTTTAAAATTGTTGACAGAAGCGACTAGAAGTTCACCATCGCTGTAGTCTTCTACAACATCAGCCTTACTAGAATTTTCTGGTTGTTTTCTATTTTGATTCGTAGCCTCCCTTTTGATCTTGTTCTGTAGCTTATAGCACTCAGATTTAATGTGCCCTTTCTTCTTGCAAAAGTTATAAGTTTTACCTCTGTTTGAAGACTTCGATCTACCTTTAGATTTATCGCGAGGATTTCGTTCCTGTGTCCTTCCACGATTATATCAGCATTCCGATCTTGTCTTCCACGAACAATGAGACCCTCTCGTTGAGAGTTGGTTTTAACCACAAGATGCTTCATCTTATCATACGAGGTTAAAGAATCATAAACCTCATTAACTGTGAGAGACTCGCGGCTATATAAAATTGTATCTCTAAAGGTTAAATAAGACGGGGGCAACAAATAAAGTAGAATCAACCCTAGATCTTCCTTATCATACTGAACTTCCATGGCCTTCAAATTTGAGAGAATTTCTTTAAACACTGTCAAGTGTTCGTGCACAGACGCACCTCCCTCCAAACGATGAGCATAAAGACGTTCTTCCTATGCAGCTTACTAGTTAGAGTTTTCGACATACATATTTTTTCCAACCTCTTCCATAATCCAACGACGGTCTTCTCCTTCATCACATCCTGTAAAATTTCGTTAGACAAATGCAAATGTAACTGTGTTAATGCCTTTCGATCCTTGCGCTTCTTCTCTTCCTCCGTCAATGTTGAAGGCATCTTATCTACCCCTAGCAGGGCTTCTTTTAAGTCCATCGGTTCAAGAATTGCTTGTATTTTTATCTGTCACAACGCGAATCTGGTGTTGCGATCCAACATCAGAATTTTATACTTTAAAGACGTCATTACCGTAATTGGGATGAACAACCCAGAAGCTCTGGTACCAATTTGTAAAAATAGAATATCGGTAATGACAATATATCGCAAAGAAAATAGAAATAGAAATAAAAATAAAGAACACACAGATTTTAGGTGGGAACCCTTTCGGGAAAAAACCACGGGCAGAGGAGAAGAAAATTCACTATGTCAAATTCGAATTATTACAAGATGAGTAGATTATGTCTATTTATATGCTTGTAAAATCATATTCTAATAGGAGTGAAACACCTTATTCTAATCAATATCAAATAGATGGATTTTAATAAGGTTTAAAAAACCTTATTCTAAAATAAATAAAAGAATTATAATTCTATAGGGATTTTACTTTTATTTTATTTTACCACAGTATTTTATTTAAATAAGGATTCGGGTCACTTAATTCTAACATATATATTTTTTGAACATTAGTTATTATCATATCGCTCTTTTTTGATACACGATCTAGAATTATCCATAGTACCTTCTCAACCCTTAAATAAAAACTTAACACGCATTTAACCGATTTGAATCAAGCAAATAATAACATAAAATTTCCAAAATATCTCTAGGCTATAGCGGCATAACTCAAAACTAGAGGTGCTCATGGGCCGGGCCAGGCCGGGCCCGGCTCAACTAAAAATTCAAGTCCATTTACTAGGCCTCGGCCTGACCAGCCCGAATAATAGGCCTAAAATTTTGCCCAAGCTCGACTTGGATAAAAATGATAAAACTCAGGCCCGACCTGACCCGACCCACCCGTATTAATTTTTTATATTATTTTTATATAATTTTTAAATATATATAATACATCAAAAATATTAAAAAATCAAAATAAATATTTCTCAACAAATTGAAAATAAATTTTAAAAAATATGTAGACTTAAATAACACTAAAATAAATACAACTTAACAAGAAAATGCCTCTAAAATAATAACAAAATTAACAAGTGCCTTTAAAATAATAACAAAATTAACAATAAAATAAGTTTTATATAATATTCAAACAATAACAACAAAATAGTAGCAATATAATAGTAAAATGGTAGCAAAATAGAGAGAAAACAACAAGAAAATAACATTCAAAAACAAAAAAAAAGCACATTTTTTTGTCTTTTAGTGAATTTGGGCCAAGCCGGGCCTGACTTAAACAAAAAATGCCTTACCTGAGGCTTAACCTATTTTTTAAACGGGCCCTATTTTTTTGTTCAATCCCATTTTTCGGGTTTATATTTTTGCTCAAATCCTCTCACATTTTAGGCGAGTCTTTAGGCCAGGCCGAGTGGTCCGACTCATGATCAGGTCTACTCAAAACTGCATAAATAGTGTTGTATTTTGATATGAAAGAATAATTAAATTAAATTAAATTGAGATTCTTTTAATTAAACCTAAAATAAGATTGAAAACACAAAAATCTTATTTACACGTATCAGTGGATAGATCAAAGCAGTAGCAGGCGAAAGTCCGTAATCGGAACATACTTTCCCCTATCTTTGAAAGATCTAATATGATTTTTCAACATATAACCATTTAAGCAGTCAACAAACTTTTGAAGCCCCAAATGAAGATGCCGACCGCTGTCTTTCTCCTCCTCCTCCTCCTCTCCACCACTACAAACCTCTGCAGCTCCGCCGCACCGATTCCCGGACTGGACTCCTTTCTAACCCAACAGTCCCGCATCGACCCGAAATCGACAAACGACCCCTTTCAGTCCCTCCCTTCTTCCCTCAAGAAATCCCTCTCTTCCTCCTCCGCTGCCCCTCTCCATATCGCTTCGCTGATCTCCTCCCTTCTTTCACTTTCCGTCCCAATCCCTCTCCATATCCGCCTCGTTGGCCTCAATTTCTCTTCTTCCTCCCTTTCTCTGCTCACTTCTTTCCTCCAATCCTCCGTCACTTCCTCTCACTTTCACCTCATCTCTTCTTCTTCTTCCCATCATTCTCTTTCCATCGGCCACTCCCTCCATCTCGACGTTTCTCTTTCTCCCTCCTCTCTTTCCTCTACCCTTTCCACCGCTCTTTCCTCCGCCCTCTCCTCTACCCCTTCCTCCCTCCGTTCACCTCTCCTTTCCATCCCCTATTCCACCGTCGACTCCATCATTTCCCGCCATTTTGACTCCGAGAAAACCGATAATTCCGTTTACATTTATATTCTCAATCTGGGTGTTACCCCCAAGCAACCTTATGCCTACTCTTACTCTCATTCCGAGTCTTCCGCAGGCTACACCAATTGTTTAGGGACCCTTTGGACTGGCAACAAAAGGTATCTTTGGATTGATCTCGGGGCTGGTCCCGTTGACTATGGGCCGGCTTTATCTGGTGATGGGGTACTCCCGAGAGGCGAGTTTCACCCTTTGGCAGCTGCACATGGAAGACCCAAATCCGAAAAAACCTTGCTTGCCGACTTGGCTTCTTTGATATACAGTGCTTATCAGGTACTTGTTGTTCCTCCTTTGAGAATTCCTGTTCATTTCGAGAATACTTTAACTGTTGAGCTTATCCATATTCACGCATCTGAAAATGTGGATTCAAGTGGTTTGGATTGGAATGAGATTGAAAAATCCTTCCGTAATGAGGCAAATGATGGTGAGTTGTTGTTTGGCAATCAGAGTTTAGAGTTCAAAAGGTATAGTGTTAACTACGAGGAGTGTTCGATTTGTTCTTTTGCGGTTTCTAGGTCGATCAATTCCTTTACTTCGAGGTTTCTGTTTGATAACTACACTTTGATTGTGAGCGAGTATTTGGATTCGAAACGTTTGCATCAGATATTGTCTGATTCGGCAGAGGAGTTTAGGAGGGTCGCAGGCTTGCCCGAGGAGGAATTTGGTAGTAGGGTACTTCCTGTTTATGTGTTTGATTTGGATTATCATACCATTTTGTTGCTGGATCGGTATCATCAGTCTATTGCATTTAGAGATATGGTTATCGCTGTTAGGACAAGGACTGCTCAAACTGTGAGTGATTACAGTTGTAATGGTCGTCATGTTTTCACTCGTACAAGGGAGCTGCAGAGGCCGCTTGTTGGTTCAATTTTACAGAGTATGTGGGGAGTGTCGCCAACTCATTTGTTATGGAGCCCTACACATAACAGTACACTTGTGGATTATACATGGAGTGTTGGTCAGACACCTTTTGGACCATTTTCAGAGGTTATGTCATTGTCTTTTGTGCAGAAGGATGCAGCTCGGAGAAATTTTCTCTTGACATCATTGAATTACAGTCTAACAAGTGCTATTGATGTTCTCGAATCTATTGATGCACATGGTGGGGATAGAAATCTCCTTAAACAGAAGCAGCATGTTGAGTTCATACAGAGGTGGCACTTGTTCCGGTACAAGCTGGATAAAGCAGTTTCTGCTTTGTCGCATTTTGAGTTCGAGATGGCATTCTATTACATAAAGTCTTCAGATCATGATCTTTATGCAATTCATGATCTCGTATACACTGCATCACAAGAAATCGAAGCATCACTTGTTTGTTTCAAGGACCCACCATTCCCGTGGGCTGCATTATCATTTTCTGCAGTTGGTTTCCTTGCACTCTCTTATGTGTATGCAAAAAGGGACAAAATTTTTAGAAACAAGAGGAAGCAGTTTTGATAGTTAATGAAGCAAAGTCTGTATCATTTGAACTCAGTAGAACACATTTATTCCTGTGCGAGTGGTAAGTCCCAAGGTTGAAACTTAGTTTTACTCGAGACTTTCTGAAATTTTAGGACAGATTCTGTTTTGTTGATTTTCCTAACTGCATAATCTCTCAACTCATGCTATATTTTCCTTACATGCTGGATGGATGTCAATCTTTCGATCATAAAGGATTTTGTGGTATCTCTGATATCCATCATTGCCTTCTCATCCACCTGTTTCCCTTCTTTTGTGGAATGAAACTATAAATTTGAAGACCTTGCACGTGCTCTTGAAGTTGTTTGTTTGTAGTTAATGTTAACATTCGGTCTGCAACTAGCTTCCTTAAAATCGCCTGATGAACTGCAGTGCACTTCTGTGACTAGATTATTACTATTTATCCTGTCATCTTTTTCTACCACAAGTTTATAACTTGTACTAATATGAAGTCTTACGGTATAGGACATCCTTATGAATCCTATAGTTAAATAGAATTTCACATTTCTGCACGGAATAAGAACTAGGTGTTTAGTCTGCTGTTTTCTAGTTCGAGGCACATTTGCACTTGGTCGATAAGTTAGCCCCTTGCTTGATTTGAGATAAGCTTGTCACCGAGCAGTACTTTAGACCGGGGGTGGATATACACAAGTTTTCAATTTGTTGTTTGCCTTTTTTATCTTTTTCTATTTTTATTTTTTGCCCTAGGTTGTTTTCTCTTGCTGGAAAACCCCAAAATCTTGTCTGTCACTCACCATCTAAATTTCCATTTATTTATTCATGCATGATATATGTTTGAGTCTCAATGATATGATTTACCGATGTTGATCAGGTTTTAGGGTGATGATGAAAATGGGATTTTGGTGCGTTTAAGTTTACACCTAGTTATCCTTGCACACACAGTCATACCCGATAAACATAGCCCTCTTTGAGGAGCCAGATATGTGGCTAACAAGAGTAATTTTTGAAAATTGAAAGGTCATGAGCAACATAGAAAATCCCAGCACCGAACACCGATTCGAAGTAGCAATTGTAGCATAAGTTGTATTGCTTTTCAGTTAATTTTAAGCAAATGCTTTGCCCCCACACTTGTGACTGTTTGTTGGAGAGAATGTGGCAAAAACTACCGTTGGCATTTGCAATCTGCAATGTACCTCCAAAAGATATTAACAAGGAAATGGATTTTAACAACTGGAATTAATCTTTTGTGGTCTGTGCTTCAATGTCTTGATGTCAGCTATAATTTAGGTTAGTAGCTTATGAATATGCTTATTTAAGATCATTTAAAATGAACAAGTTGAAAATACAACTAGAATATTTGGTAATTAAACAAAAATATTGTTGTTAATGAAATAAAATCTGAAAATTTAGGAGAATCGTCTAACTAATATTCCCATAGCAGATTATGAAAAAACCATAGATGATTGGGCGGAGTTTATGACTATAGTTGTTAACAACAACACTTGGTCAAAAGAAAAAAATTTAATTTATTTTGTTGGAACATTTCAAGGAGATATTGTACAATTCTTAAGAAGATGGGAAGAATTAGAAAAAGGAAAAGAACAAAAAGGGCAGTGAATTAACCAGATTCACACTCCCAAAGATGTAATTAAAGTGTTAACCATTCTAAAAACAGAATTTTGCGGCTATACTAATAAAAAAGATCAAGATAGCCTATCTAGTTATGTATTGTCAAAATTAAATTATGTGATATTAGATATCTAGAAGAATTTTTAAAAAATTCTTCATGAATATCAAAAACTAAAAAATGAAAATGTAGATTTTGGAAAAAATAATTCCATAAATTCCCACCACCTACGATTTTAGAAAACACATTAAAATTTCCGTGTGGATTCGAAACTATAGATTCTATAAGAAATAGAATTAATTTTACATAAGAATAACTAGTTATTGTTTATGAAGTAAAGCTTTGAAACAAGTTAAGTATAAATTAAGTAATAAACATTGTACAAAAATTCTAAAAGCTGCATGGGAATTTGGATTTAAATCAGTACATCCAAATACTTATAGAAAACATAAAAAGAAAAATAGAAGATATAAGCTAGTTAGATGGAAACTAGGAAATAAGAAAAATTTTGGTTATAATAAAAGAAAAATTTCATTAGAAGAAAAACTTTTAAAAATATTAAAAACAAAATGTAATGTTTCATATGTAATGAAGGTCATATAGCACCAAATTGTCCTAACAAGGAAAAAGTGTAAGAAAAATGATTAAAACACTTGAAGAATAAGATTTAGAAATATGTTCTGAAGAGGAAATATGTAATAGCCCGATTTTAGGCCTAGTCGGAACAGTAGTTTCGGGACCACAAATCCGACGAAAAAAAAAATGTAATGGCTTGAATTTTCAGAGGTGTCGGAACGGTGATTCGAGATCACTAAATTCGACAAATGGGTAAAAATATTATTAATTTAGTAAGTATAAGTTAAATGTGAAGTTAGGAAAATTTTGAAATAGTGAATAGTGCACTAGAAATAAATATTAAAATAATTAGAATCAAAATGAGGTATCAAGACCTCGGGATTTTAAACCGAGCCATAAATATTTTTATAAATATTTATGGAGTGTTAAAAAGTTAGTCTTAAAGTTTCGTTAAGAAATTTTAAAGTTCCGATAATTAATTGAACAAAAGGACTAAATTGTAACAAATGCAAAATTATAGGAAATAATTAAATAGCTTAAATGATAAAAGGAAGAGGGCTTAAAAGGTAAATAGACCCAAGGCCTATTTGGGCTGGACGGCAGGGCATGAAATCAGCAGAAAGTAAAGAGAATTAAGGGTAAAATTGAAATATTGCAAAATTTGCTTAATAAAGTTAGGACCAAAGTGGAATTATCTAGATTTCTCTTCATTTTTCTGAATTCTCATCAGCTAAAACACCATGGAAGGGCTTCTTCAAGCTGGTTCTTCATATTTTTATTACAAGTAAGTTCAATTCTTGACTATTTCTTGAAATTTTGTATTTTTATGACTTTTACAACTAGGCCCACTTGTTAAATTCATTAGTTTTTGATTTTATGAAAGAAGTTGAAAGTTGATATGAATATGTGCTGGAAGTATATGATGATTTATCATGAAATTAGAGCTTTAAATTGTTCATATGCTGATTTTATTGAAAGAATTGAATAGAAAGTGAATGTTTGGGACCTAATAGTAAAAGAGTTTGAAGATAGAGTTATATGTGGAAATTCTGAATTTCAATAGTTGTGTAACAACTTATAATGCCTAGTAAAGTAATAATAGAGAAAATTAGATTAATTGAGGGGTTAATTGAGAAAGGACCGAATTGTATAAACTGTGAAATTTGGGGCAAAATGGAAATCAACATTTTGCACTAAAGCAGTTTTGGACAGCAGCAGTAGTGTAACTTTGAAAATCACCAAAAATTGTAGAGATTGAATTAGAGGATGAATAAAATATGAAACTAAAGCTTATTGAGTCTAGTTTTTATAAAAGAAATGATGTGAGCAATGGAATTGTAAATCATGAGATATAATAGATTTTGTGAGACAAGGTCAGAATGAATTCGGGTTCCCCTGTTCTGACTTTGGAAAATCATTAAAAATTGTAAAAAAATGATTATGAGTTATAATTTATATGGTTATAATCCTTAATGAGTCTATTTTTAGAAGAAACAAACGAAAACATCATCTGAATTCTGTACAATGAGATAATTAATTTTAGTGAAGAGTGGTCGAAACTGTCAGACAGCGAAACAGGGAAACTTTAAAGAATAAACTGTATTATTTGGCTCAACCAAAAATTTCTGAAAATTTTATGCTATGAATATATGTGAGTCTAGTTTCAGGGAAAATTAACGGATCTTAATTTGGAGCTCTGTAGCTCTGGGTAAAAATAATTTAGTGACTCTGACTCGGATAAACAGCTTTGAATATACATGTTAGTGAATATTGAAATTATGGTTAATGTTGTTTAAGTGTGTTATACACATTAAGGATGTGGAATGGAGAGGAGGAGGAGGAAAATTGAGAAATATATGAATGATTTGTGTATAATTGGTCATATGTTTGATTATAATTGATAGATGATGAAATAGAAATGATGCTTAAATTTGTGCATTATTGGACATGGTTTAAGCTCATGTGTGAAAATAAAATTTCATAGCATGTGTGTATGGTATATTCGGTATATGATTTGGCATGAAATAATGTCATGAATGGTTTATCATGTGATTAGTTCCAAAAAGAGTTATGTTTCAATACACTAGCTTGCAACTATGGTTGAATGATATGTTTATATCTTGTGTAATGTGCATAGGAAACAAGTGTGGAAGATAATGAAATAGTAAGTTCATATGGCTGAAATTTAATGATTAAATGTTAATTTCATGAATTATACAATGTATGATGAAATGTATTTATTGTTGAAATGAGAATAAAATAAAAATGTGAAAATCGAATAAATGATCAAATTAAGTGGAACGCCGGATTTGAGTACTTCTAATCAAGTGACAAAGTGATAAGTGGTAGTTTTAGCTACACTTATCTGATCAAGTGACAAAGTGATAAGTGGTTACACTTATCTAATCAAGTGACAAAGTGATAAGTGCTAAACTTATCTGATCAAGAGACAAAGTGATAAGTGGTAGCTTTAGCTACACTTATCTGATCAAGAGACAAAGTGATAAGTGGCTACACTTATCTGATCAAGAAACAAAGTGATAAGTGGTTACACTTATCGATCAAGAGACAAAGTGATAAGTGGCTACACTTATCCGATCAAGTGATAAAGTGATAAGTGGTAGCTTCACTACACTTATCGATCAAATGGCAAAGTGATAAGTGGTAGCCTAGCTACACTTATCGATCAAGGACAAGTGATAAGAGGTCATATGTCAAAGTGAAAGTGAAGTACTCAATTTTCCGTAACTGTTCCCTAATTTGATTAAGGATGGTAAGTGACAAATGGGCCCAAATGAATTAAAGTAAATGAATAAGTGGTAGTGTATTTATACCGGGATGATGTTGTTATTTAAGCTAAAGTGATATTTTCATTGCAAAATTAAGAATTTCATAAATGTGTTATTGAATGATATAATCGATAAACGTTGAGTTAAATGGTAAATACGTATTAGTGTTAAACTTAGTGACATTGAATTGTACGTGAATTAAATGGAAATTGCTAGTGATATGATCTAAATTGTGAGCATGAGAAATTGCGAATTAAATGAAATGGAAATGAAGCATTGAATTGTATGAGTATGTACTAGGTCTCGTAGGCCCTAATTATTATGATTATAATATTTTGAGGATATATTGTGAAAAGTTATAGAAACATGTTAATTATTTTGAAAGTTTTTATTTAGATGAAATTTTATAACTCGGTTAAATACGTTTACAAGTGTATGTGTTTTGGTAATGCCTCGTACCTTATTCCGGTGTTGGATACGGGTAAGGGGTGTTACAAAATAAATCCTGAGGAAATATTATACGAATTAATATCAAAAATAGATTCTGATACAGATGATGAAGAATATATATTTATGTTCAATATAGGAAGTAGTTCTAATAATCGATAGAAGAAATTCCTAAGAATGAACAATGATATAAAATTAGGAAATATAATCGGAGAAGAAAAACTTTTTGAAGAAATGATAGAAAAATTAATAAAATCATATTTCTAAAGAAGAAATTTATAAAATATCTAAATATAAAAATGGTGTGAAAGACATATAGAAAAAAATAAGTGGTAATACAATTGTCAAAGACACTAGAGGCGGATTAATGAAATCCTCTATTTACTAAAGACAAAATTAAGAGGATTAAAAGAAATATCCCCAATTTAGATATATACATTTAGCAATTATAATGATAACTATAAGAGCATTATTTAGAAGAGGACATGATATACCAATAATAGCAGATTATTAGAAAAAATTTGAAAATCCAATAAAAACACTTATTGGAGAAATTCAATCAAATTTGTATTGAAGTAATAGAATTTAAAGTTAAACCAAATTACTTTATATCTATTACAAATCTTTTGATAGAAGACTGTTTATGTCTTAGAATTGAGACAAAAATTCTGAAATAAATGATTTAGCTAAAGATCTAGCAATCAGTTGGACTTCTATTAATGGATATACTAAAATAATGAAGTAGAAATTAAAGAAATTAATAATAAAATTATTGAACTCTTTGAATATAATAAAATCACAACTGAAGTACAACCAAAATTATTACATTTAAGAGATCTATCAATTCCAAGAGATTGGATGATAGAAAGAATTAATAGTGCAAGTACTTTTAAACCAGTTAGTATAATAGAATATGTGTCGTCGGTGATAAATTATATTTTAAAAATACGACAATAAAAATACAAATGATAATTTGGTTTTACCTCAAATACTCAAATAGAGGAAGATGAGGAAAATCCAAGTAGAAGTTTTATATCTTCAACACCAATAGGAATGAAAACAGTTCATATTCCTATTTTTCTCACAGAACCAAGTAGAAATTCTGTATCTTCTAGAAATACTAGAATGAAAGAAATACAAACTTCAATAATCTCCAACAAATGAAACTTGGTACAAGTGATGTGATTATATTTTCAAATTTCTAATCTAGGAAATATTACACATATATTGAAATTACATTTCAATTTAAAGAATATTAAATATATTCTTTACATGCTTTACTAGATACTGGAGCTACAACTAGTAGTTGCAGAAAAAAAGCCATTCCTTTAGAAAAATGGGAACCTATGAAGTACCCAATAAGAGCCATAGGAAAGATGGTAACGAAACTATAATTCAATATAAAACTAGAAACGTACCAGTTTACATAAATAATATAAGATTTGTAATACCTAAAATATTATGTTTTCCGAAATGCATGGAGATATATTATTAGGTAATAATTTCATATATCAACATTTGTCATTTTCTATTGATAGAAATTTAATTTATGTTATTGGTAGAAAAACTTCTATAGAAATACCATTAGTAGAAAATCATAAATTTTGTGTGATAAAAATTTTCACCACTAAGAAAGGAACAAATTAAACAACTTGAAATAAGTCATTGGTTGTTTAAAATATTAGATAATAATTTTAGTGAAGAACCATTAAAATTATGGAAAATAGCCATAGATATTGTGATATTAAATTAGAAAATCCCAATAAAATTATTAGAGTAATACCTATGATCTAACTAAACAAGATATAGAAGAATTTGACATAGAAATTAAGGAATTATTAGAAAAGGATTAATAGAAAAACTAATAGTCCACATTCTAATCCAACCTTTATAGTTAGAAATCATGCGGAAATAAAAAAAATAAAAAGATAGAATGATCATTAATTATAAAAGATTAAATTAAAATATTATTATTGATGGTTATTTCATTCCAAGAAATGATGTTTTAATTAATCAGGCTAAACAAGCGAAATATTTTAGTAAATTTGACTGTAAATCGGGATTCTGACAAATCATGCTAACAAAAGAGTCCAAACCTTTGACAACCTTTAGTGCATTTAATAGACATTACCAATGGAAAGTAATGTCATTTGGATTATGTAACGCACCACAAATCTTCCAAAGATGGATGAATTCTATATTTAATAAATATAAAAAATTTTGTGTAGTTTATATAGATGATATTTTGATTTTTCAGATGCATTAGAATTACATAGAAAACATTTAGATATCATTTCTTAAGAATTTATAAAACATGGAACCATGCTAAGCCCTAAGAAAATAAAGCTAGAAAAATAGAAATAAAATTTTAGGATTAAAATTATTTGCAGATGGTCTTAAACTACAAGATGATATTATAGTAAAAATAAAATAATTTCCTGAAAAATTGAAAATAAAAAGCAGTTTCAACAATTTTAGGAATTATAAATTATGGAAGAAATTTCTTTCCTAACTTATCCGAAAAAATAGGTATATTATATGAAATTTTTTTTAAAAAGGATAAACCCTTTATCCGGTCTAAAGCAAATTCGAAATTATAAAAATTTAAGACATGAAATCAATTAGATTCTGAAATTTTATTTACCTAAACAATGTGATAAATTAATCTTAGAAACAGATGTCTCACAAAATCATTGGGGTTGTATTTTAAAAGCTAGAACAATAAATAATAAAAATTAATATGTAGATATAGTTTGGAAAAATTTAAACCAAATGAAATTAATTATGTCATATATGAAAAGAATTTTAGCTATAAAGAAAGGAATAAAAATTTTCTTATATATTTAGCACCTGAAAAATTATCATAAAACCGATAATCAGCAGTTAAACATTTCCTTACTAATAAAAGTTTGGAAACTGTACCTAGAAGAATTAGATGGTATAATGAATTATGTACTTTTAATTTCAAGTTTTATATGTCAAAGGTAATGATAATATTATTGTTGATTATCTTAACAGGCCTTATGGATAGAGGTAAACAACCTCTAGAAAAAGTCGATGAATAGACTACTGTTCATAAAAAAAGGTATACCTTCAAATAAAAAATTCCTCATAAAGGATTTATAAAAATGCCTTCTCAAGTATCACTTTATCCTAACCAAAGATATTATGTTCCATATCCAATAGTAAAACAACCAGTTGGAATATCAACTCAATTATCATTTACACCACAACTGGTAAGTCAACTACCTTAGTTGCAAAATCCAAATTCAGCATACCAAGCTAGTTATGCTGAAATTATAAAAGGAGCAGAAAAAGAAAATTTTTATCAGCCATATCAAATATGGGCCATTAAAAAAATGCTTGGAGGACCCAACCTATCAGTAGCTACAGAGGAATAGATTTATGACCAAAGCCCAATATCTACTTCAACAAAAATATTATTGCTTTTGGATTGATGGACGAAGAATATTGGTATATGATGCTGGAGCTGGATATCGCTAGGATGATAAAAGTAAAGAATCCGTTCAACTATTAAAAAAGATAGCTGACATGGAGATTGACGATTTTTCATCTCATATAATTGAAGAAATAAAAAAATAAATGGGAAAGTTTGAACTCATCAAGATTGTCAATTGACTCATTAAATCTAGATGAAATTAAATAAATTAATCTAGATAATATTCAAGAAGGATAGAAGAAAAGACAGAGGAAACTACTTGGGAAAAACCAACAAAGAAAAAGACCAAAAAAAGAAGCTACGTGGAAGAAACCACAATTGCATCCAGACAAAAAAGTAAGCAATGTGGAAGGAACCGCATCTATGTCCAGACAAAAAAAGAAGCAACGTGGCAGCAACCACATCAGGACAAAAAATATCATCAAATCAAAGATGAGACATCATCCTTATCAGGAAACTGTGCGGAATTCAAATGAAATTAAACAAAGTTTAGAACTTCTCCTATAAAAGGAGATGGAGGAAGCCTAAGAAGGACATTCAAGTTTGGAGTGCAATTTTTTCATAGACTTTTGAATCAAGCTCTCCTTCAAGTTACTTCTCAAATTTTTTCTTTTCTCTCTTTTGTAAACCCTTTCCTTTTCTATAAATGTGTTTATCTTCATTTTGGCCGTAAGACACTTTTTTTTCATGGTTTTTACTTCTTTATACATTTCTGGTTGTGGACATAGAAATCATGAATTATCTATCTCTTAGTGTAAATTAACAATAAAAAAAACATTGCAAGCTTGTAGGCTGACTATCCTTGTAAAAGAGGTGCAAAAAATGGCTCTAATTCTTGCCCTCTTTATGAGGGGAGAGGGGTGAATTCAATTAGACCCTTTTGAATTGAAAGATAATATGCATGATATACAAGGTCAGTAGATGCAGGCAATGGCTTACACTGGGTAGGGTTGTTTCAGATTTCCAGTGAGCAAAAACAGAGCTCAAGAATAGAGATGGTAATGAAGTGGGGGTGGGGGTGGGGGTGGGGGTGGATTGCCTCATCTACCTCTACTCCACGTTGCATCGTTGGTTAGCACACTGTATCATATATCACATTAATTTTTTTTTTGTAATTTTCATATTTGTTTTATGGTCTATATTGGGGATTCATGATGATTTCTAATAACCTTATCTTTAATGTTTGAACCTGCATTCTCATATGATTTTTATTTTTTACTATACCTTATAGGACATGTCACACCTTTAACCCACTTGTGGAGTCAAAATCTCCACACATTGTTTATGGAATAATTTCCTTAAAATATGGGAAATACATACAAGATAATAAATTTTAAAATAAATATATAAAAGAAAGTAAATTATTTGATAATTGGGACAATGTAAGTAGAGTTTTAGACTTCACAAGGTGGTCAAAGGATTGACAAGTGTTTTATAGCTTATAGGGTAGTAAAATATTAAAAAAATAAATGTTAAGAAAACATAGATGCTTGTGGAATAAAAAATATATTGTTGGTGTACCAAATACTCACTATAAAAGAAATAGGACATGTGGCATGTGGTAGTTTTTAAGTTTGCTTGTGAAATTAAAAAAAAGTATGCAATTAATGTACCAAATATTAACCCATTAAAATATATTTAGTGTATATATAAGGTTAATTGCACTAGATAGCCCTAAAGTATGATCTTCATTTTAAATTAGCCACCAAACTTTAGAATATTTTAATTACATTTTTAAGGATTGATGTTATATCAATCAAGTCCTTCAATTACTAAAACTATTAGTTTATCCATTAAATGACATGTAAATCTTACGTTGCATAATTTAAAAGAAAATTAAAATGTTATTGCATAACTTTTAAAAAAATTAAAATAAAGTAAAACTGAAAAAGTGAGCAAATGATAAAAGCTTTTGTAAAGTTTCAAAATCTCAAAATCAATATATTTATAATATTCATTTTTGATTCTTTTCACTTTAAATTATGTAACATAAAATATGATATTTTTATTTAATAGTTAAATTAATGATTTTAGTAATGGAATGATATTATTGATATAATCTCTGTAGTTTAATTGGAATGTTTTAAAGTTTGAGAATGATATAAATATATGATTTAAAATATGTTTAGTATTATATTATAAATATTAGATTAAATTACCAAAACTGCCGATTTTTTTTTCAAAATTATTGGAATAGGCCAATTTTGGAAATATTTATGGGTATAGGCCGATTTAGGGAAAACGCTCAGTTGAGGGTTCGTCATGTTGGCGACATTGTAGCGAAAGATGTGTCGGTCGACGCAACTGGGAAAAATCAAAATTGATGGTTGCATTTTACTACTGCAATCATAGGCACGGTATCGATTTCTATTTTTACATCCTCGGGCGACCTACCAATATACATTCCCACTTGTAACAATTTAAAATTCAATAGATATTTTAATAATAAAATTGATTTAAATAAATATTATTATGCTGACAAGTTATTTAAATATGTGGAACCATGGGCCGAGTCACGTGGGATTACCTACTGAGCTTCAAGATATACGACTTTTATTAGACCAACGATCGGAAGCGGAGGTATCTATTTATTTAAATTTGAACTATATAATATTAATGTAATCGATTTTGTATTTAGTAGTATATATATAACTAATGTTTTTATCACGTTAATATAATTTGAATGGACACCATATGAGGATCTGGCAATTCCAGAAGTCATCCACGAGAAATTCTTTGTGAATCCCAACATCTGGCACGTGAAGGTCTCATTAGTAGTGTACACTACTGTCGAGATGCATAAGACTGATAGAGTGTTGCGACAGTTCAGATTCCAATAATTGATTCCCGTAGCACCTCAAGACCTTGATGATCTACATCCTATTTACTTGCAGCTACTGAATGAGATTTGGCCGGTATTTTACTCCCAACATATCAACATGTGGAATAATCGGTATGATTTCTTACCTACTCGCGGACCTATTATCGTTTCGGAGTTAACATGCTATTCGAAGTATATGCCATGGTTTAAGATCCATGGCAAGCCATATTTTTATGGAGAAGAGGCGAGGTGTCGGTATCCCCATATGAGTAGGCCACAACGGCCTCTTTAAAATCTAAGGGTTTGTGAGACGGGTCCATCATCAGCACCTACGGTACCAACGACCACATAATTGATGCCTACACCACCCACCGATCAGTATGTACTGTCTTATTCTGGTACGTATTCTAACCCTATCATCTTCACACAAGCACCATATATTGCACCACATTTTTCTGCTTGTAGTCCGATGTCAAGTTAGAGTGTAATACATCCATCCTCGATGTATTACACACCTATGCCATCAGCAACTCTGATGACAACAATACCGATGATGATGTATAGGTTGTCTATGTTTTAGGTACCGACGAAGAGTCCACTGTTATCCCATCGGTGTATGAGACTCAATATAGTTATGCTTATTCACCATTTGTGACTCAAACAACTCCGATATCTTTATTCTACCAAGCTGGATCATCTTCCTAATCACCTATTCCTAGACTAAAGGATGCACGATTGCAACCGAGAATGCAAGGATCGCAATCGACCGAAGGCGAAGAAGGGCAACTATCGAGACCACAACTTTAACGACCACAACTCTGCCCAGAGGCTAAACCAAGAAGAAATTCAGCGCATAACCTTCGACCACCTCGATGTGACACAAATTTTGACCAGCATCTAGATTGATTAATTTTATCATTGGATCGAACGTTTATATTGTATTGATGATTTTTAGTGTTATGTTTTTAGAGGAATATTGTTATCATTTAACAAAAATTAAAGTTGATATTTGTTATCATTTCACAAAATTGAACTTGTAATTTGTTACCATTTCACAAAATGAAAGCTGATATTTATTCTCATTTCACAGAACCACACATTTACATATTACAATGGAATTGATACTTGTTTTCTAGTTTGCATCTTCCTCGATTGGTTTGACCTATCTCGAATATTCATGTTATCGCGTATTCGAGTCGACGACGGACGGCCTTTTGGTTTGCGACGCAATGACTTATTGGGTAACAACTTAAACGAAGCGCTCGATATAGGCGGCCACATACAATTAGTGTAAATACAAATATTTTAAATATCGAATTCAATAATCAAAATTATTATGTTAAAAAATTAATCAATTTAAAACCCTAAACCCTAAACTCTAACACATTAAAAACCCTAACAACCTTAATATAACATCTATTCCCGTAAATATTCTAAAAATCGGCCTATTCTAGTAATTTAAAAAATGGCATTTTGGGTAATTTAATCGAAATATTAAAAAGGTATCTTAAAAGAAATATTAAAAAGGATATGTAAATGGTAAAATCTATATAACAATATATGGAAGGGTCGTTGACACGGGTCATCAATCTTCCTTCTTTTTTTTTTTGAATTTTATAGGAAAATAGTAATATTTCAATTTTGGTCCATATGTTTACCTATATAGTTACTTTTTTCTTTTATTTTGCATTAAAATGGTAATGTTTTAATTTTGGTCTTGGGGTTACACCCAAATTTAAGATTTAATCTTTGTATTTTAACTTTTACAAAATTAAATTACCTCAAACTTATACAATGTCATTTATTAGTCCAAATACTTTATTTTGATTAAAACGCTTATGTAACTTTTAAAATTTGTAAATACTAGTAAAATTATTTGTTAAATTCAAGTTCATTGTAATGTCATTTTTATTACATGTCTACTAAGTGAGCTTTTTATTTCAAAACATTAAACCAACAAATTTAGCAAAAGAATTTAATGGTATTAACACTTGTATATGAATTTTAAATTTGAAAAATAAATAGACTAATTAAAGTATAAAAACTAAATTTAAATATAGGAATAGTACAAAGACTTCAAACATATTTTAATCTTCAAATATTTACTCTATAATTGAACTTAAAAAATAATTGCTAGAATTGTGTGACTCAAATTCTTGTTAAGAGATTACTTGCAAGTCAAGTTAAACAAAATTCGTGTGTTCAATTTCTTAATTTCTTCCACTATTTTTACTTGTTTGTTGCTTAATCGGGTCGATCCCCATCAAGTGGTGACCTAAATTCATGTTAAATAAAATAAGAGATTGCTTGCAAGTCAAGTTAAAAAAAATTTGTGTGTTCAATCTCTCAATTTTTCTGCTATTTTTACTTGTTCGTTGCTTAATCAGGTTGATCTTCATCAAGTGGTATCAGAGTTTGTTCAATTTTCGTAGATCAACCTGTTCAGATGGCAACGACAAGATATGAAATTGAGAAGTTCAATGATGTCACAGATTTTAATCTGTGGTAAGTTCGGATGATGGCAATTCTAGTTCAGATCGGCCTAAAAAAGGTCATTACCAAGAAAAAACCTGAGAATCTAGATCAGACAAAATGTGAAGAACTTGATGAAAAGGCCATGTCTACAATCTAGATGTGCCTCATGAATAGGGTATTGCAGGAGGTATTGATGGAGGAAACATCATTTGCCTTGTGGAAAAGGTTAGAAACTCTTTATGCGACTAAGTCTCTAGCTAACCGTTTAGTGTTGAAACAACGTCTATTTACGTTTTGCATGAACGAAGGTGAGATTCTTAGAAATCACATTAGTCAATTTATTAATCTTTTTAATAATTTAAAGAATGTTGAGGTTAAGACTGATGATGAAGATCAGACTTTCTATTTTTGTGCTCTTTACCCTCTCCATACAAGTCTTTCAAGGTGACATTGATTTATGGCAGTGACAAACTCTCGTTCGAGGATGTAAAGAGTCATTTGTTGAGTAAAGACAAACTTGACAATAAGTTTGGTTCAGATAACAAGGCAAATATGCAAGATTCCATTTGGTAGCATCAAAGAAGTGAGACGAAATATGTCGCTATTGTAAGAAGTTAGGTCACGTCAAAGAAAATTGTTATAAACTACGAAATAAAAGGGCTACTGAGAGTAACGAGGAAGATGTAGCTGGTGCTAATTTGGCCGATGAAAGCGTTGATGATTACTTGTTAGTGTCAATGAGTGATAGCTCCGAGCTTACGTCTGAGTGGATCTTAGATTCGGGATGTACTTTCCACATGTGTCCCAACAAAGAATGGTTCTCCACATACAGTTCGGTTGAAGGTGAAGTTGTGCGCATGGGAAACAATTCATCCAGTAAGGTAATCGGTATTGATACTGTTAAAATTAGGATGTATGATGGAACGATTAGGACACTCTCAGATGTTAGGTATGTACCTGATTTACGAAAGAATCTCATCTCCTTGAGTATTTTAGATTCGAAAGGTTGCAGAATCAACATCGAGTCAAGCGACATTAAGGTGTCTCGTGGGGCTTTCATTTTTTTAGAAGGTAAAAGGACCGAAAATTTTTATATTCTAGAAGGTTCTACAGTGACCGGTGCAATCGGACATCCCTCGTCCATTACAGAGTCGAAGTCAACTCGTTTGGAGCATAGGCAACTTGGTCATAGGAGGGAAAAAGGTATGACCGTTTCGTTGAAGGGAGGTTCTCTTTTGGATGCAAGTTTTGAAAAGTTAGGGCACTGTGTTTATGAAAATCAGACCCGGGTTAGTTTTGATTTGGCAGTGCACAAGTCGTAGGCTAGAAGTCTTCTACCTTCTAAGCACAAATTCGACTTATTTAATTTCCTGCATAGTTCAAGATAGGCCTGTGACGGGCTTTGACAAAGATGGCGTTGTGAGAATTCGTGTTAACGTGGAGATTGTTAGAATTGTGTGACCCAAATTCCTGTTAAATAAAATAAGAGATTGCTTACAAGTCAAGTTCAACAAAATTTATGTGTCCAATTTCTCAATTTCTTCTGCAATTTTTACTTGTTTGTTGCTTAATAGGGTTGATCCCCATCAATAATTAACCATCGCAAAGCATGGTAAAAAACTATGTAACGACCCGAAAGTCAATGGTGTCGAAAAATACTGTTTTGGGACCTTGTTTCTGTAAACCAAGAATATTTACAAGTTATTGTATAAGTTAATTGGATTTTGGATAGGTAATTTTGCTGAATTAGTGTTTAATTAAGGCCTAGAGACTATTGTAAAAGGTTATTACTATAGGTTTTCAATTGACTAAAGGCTTAGAGACTTAAATAGTAATTAAACTAAAATCTAAAATGGAAAAAAGAACATTTAGCAATATAGTGGACGGTTAGGTGTAAAATTGTTAACAAATAATGTTAAAAGTATATTATAAACTTAATAAAATAAATAAAACGTGAAAAGGCCTAAAAATAAGCAAAAACATTTCTTATCTCCCACTCGTCTTCTTCAATAAACCAAGAGCAAGAGAATAGGTCTTGAGCTTCAAATTTTTTTGGCATTGTATGGTATGTTTAATTTAGTCTTTTTTCTTGTAATTTTATATTTTTTAGGTCATGAGAACTTGATTTAGCTAGCCATGTATCAATTTGTAAAATGATTAAAATTTTAGAAAGTTACCATAGTTGATTTATTGAAGTTTTTGTATTAAATTGATAGATTTAAAACTTAAAGGTGAATAATGGCTAAATTGTGAAGTTAATTTATAGTTTTGTACATTAAGGACTAAATTACATAAAATGTAAAATTGACTGTAGAAATAAGAAATATGAGGCCCCTAATGGATAGTAGTGAAATTGAATTGTAATTTGGAGTTTTAAATTAAAAGTTATGTTAGTCCCGATTTTAGGGACTAAATTGAATAAAATAAAAAATTTGTATAAAATGACAATTGGTTGTGAATTTGGTTGATTATTGATGATATTGTATGTTTATGTTAATCTGTAGCTAATGTCGATCCGGATTCCTCAAAAGGGGAAGGAAAAGCTTAAGTTGTTGACGAATAGCTTGGAGTTTTTGGTTTGTATTTTTATAATTCAAACCACTTCAATTGTTGCATGTTTATTCTGTTATGCATGGTAAGATGAGGAGGTGAGCCATAATTGATTAATTGAGATGAATTTATATGATTTGACTAAGTATTGAGTGGAGAACTAAATTGAAAATATTGTAACTTGATGTAAATGTAAAATTGACCTTGAATTGGATTGAATCATGTTATGATACAAGTAATTTGATGATTTGATGATGAAATGAAATTTATGAATTGTGAAATTAAGTTATATTCGAAATTGAGTAATTGGTACTCTATTAACTACTCAGACAGAGTTAGATATAGTTGGCATGCCATAGGATAGATTGAGTACGGGTTACTTCAACTATGAGTCGTTGAGTGCTGGGTACAACTTTTACTTAGGTTATATTGATGAGCGTTGGGCGCAAATTATTTACTTCAGAATTACCCGATGAGGCACTGGGTGTCAAATTGGTGTGTTAGTTGGATTTGTGTATCAGCTCGAGTCTGAGCTAGGTTAATAGGGAATTAAAATGTGAAATGAATATGATATAAAAATGATTGCTATTGCGAAATATTATGTACAATGGATTTATAAATCCAGAAGATTGGGATGGAATTATGTTAAATTAACCGAATTGATTCAAAATATGTGGTGTTAATGCATTATACTTATATACTAGTAGTTAAATATGAATGGGATGATTCAAATGGTATAATGATATATTATGACATGTTATTTAATGTTTTTTTAAATAACATACCATTTATATGTTGTATTTGATTTTAATGTGCATTTTATTGATTGAATTATAGAAATACTACTGAGTTTATTACTCAACATACGATTTTATTTTCCGTGCGCATATTAGGTTAAATACAAGTTCGTGAGCATTGGTTCCAGCATCTAGACAGAATCCTGAACTCAACTAAGTTGGTGAAACTCTTTTGTTAGTTAAATAGCATGTACCTGGTAGAGTCCTTTTGTATTTTGCTATGTTTGGAATGGTTGATTTGGGAAGTTGAGTAATGTAAATGCTTATGTGTATGCAAAGTGGTAATGAAATATGATATGCTATGTTGATTTATATTTTAAGATGGTATATTTTCGACATTGGTTAGGTTGCATGTAAGGCATGTGAATTGGTATGAAAATGAAACACCCCAAACCCGGTTTAAATATTAGGGCCGAATCTGGTGATGTCACATTGTAACACTCCTTACCCGTATTCAACGCTGGAATAGGGTACGAGGCATTACCAGAATAAATACACTTATAAACATATTAAACCGAGTTATAAAATTTCATTCAAATTAAGGTTTTCCAAATTATTAACATGTTTTTATAAATCTTTACATTATAACTTCAAAATACTGTAATTATAACAAATAGGGCCTATGAGACCTGATACTTATGTAATTCAATGCTTCATTTTTATTTCATTCAATTCACAATTTCTCATGTTCACAATTCAAATCAATTTCTCAATCCAATATACATTTCAAGTACCACCATAATTCTTTTAATTCAAAACATATCACTAGAAACTTCCATTTAATTCACGTACAATTCAATATCATTAAGTTCAATACTAATACGTATTCACCATTTAACTCAACGTTTATCAATTTTACCCTTCATTAACACATTTATAAAATTCTTAGTATTGCAATGCAAACATCACTTAAGCTTAAATAACAACATCGAATCAACTCATCATCCTCTTTTTCGTCATTTTATTCTTCAAGTATGAACTTAGTATTTCATTTCCTTTCCACACCCATTTCCTACGAATATCACACAAAACAATAACATATCATTCAACCATAATCGCAAGCTAGTGCATTTAATCCATATACCACTCATGGCCTTACTTCATACCAAATCATATACCAAATATACCATACATACATACTATGAAACTTTATTTTCCATTATGAGCTTAAACCATGATCAATAATATACAAATGTAAGCATCATTTCTATTTCCACGTTTATCGATTATAATCGATCATATAACCAATTATACATAAATCATTCATATATATATATATATATAATTTTCCTCCTCCTCCTCTCCATTCCACATCCTTAATGTACTTAACACTCTTAGAAATAACATTTTCTATAGTTTCTTTATTCACCCTTATGTATATTCAAAGCTTTCTATCCGAGTCAAGATCACTAAATTATTTTTATCTTGAGCTACAGAACTTCAAATTAAGAACTGTTAATTTTCCCTGAAAATAGACTCACATATATTCTTACCATAAAATGTTCAGATGTTTTGGTTTGGCCAAATAGTATATTTTATTCTTTAAAGTTTACCCTATTACGCAGTCTGACAGTTTTGACCACTCTTCACTAAAAATGAATTATCTCATTGTACAGGATTCAAATGGTGTTCTCGTTTGTTTCTCTTGAAAATAGACTCATTAATGATTCTAAGAATATAAATTTTAACTCATAATTATTTTTTTAAAATTTTTAATGATTTTCCAAAATCAGAACAGGGGATTCCAAAATCAATCCATCCGTGTCTCACTAAAATTCAAATATCTCAAAATATATAACTCTTTTTCTTGCTCTGTTTCTTTTATGTAAAAATAGGCTCATTAAGATTTCATTTAATATGTTATTCACTCTCTAATTCTATTTTCACTATTTTTGGTGATTTTTCAAAGTCACATGATTGTTACTGTCCAAAACTGTTTTGTTGCTAATTCTACTTTTTCATAATTTCACTTTTTCACTTTGAATCACTATTCAATTCTAAATTCACTTTGCCATTTTCAAGTCAATATTCAATTCAATTCCACACATATATTCATTATTCAATTACACTTAATCGTTACATGATCTCATGTATTTTCACTTAGTCAATTTCCCAATGAACACTTCGGAATAATAACAGATACACGGTGGATTCAACACACAGCAACCACCCTTTGTAATCAATGATATCCGGTGGGATCAGCATATAGCAACCACCTTATAATTAATGATACCAGTTCACATAGTAGCCTACACATAGTACTACACATGTGACCATCACTATCCGATACACGTAGTAGCCTATCATTCTGGTACACGTGATCGAAGCTATCCGGTATGCATATTAGCCTGCACATAGTACTACACATGTGACCTATCATTCTGGTACACGTAGTAGCCTGCACATAGTACTACACACGTGACCATCACTTTCACTTTCACATAGTGGCCTACACACAGTCTGTGCCACACATGTGATCATTTCTGTCACTTCATTTGTATCCCTGTTTATTCCGAAGGTTCAACTGAGAATTTCTCACCTTTTCTCACTTTTCTTTTTCACTAATCAAAGTCAATTCTTTGTCTTTCTTGACTTATAATGACACATTTAACTTATTTAACACTCACATTCATCAAAACAGTCATTGACTCGAACTTTGGCAAAATTATGATTTTGCCCTTAAACTTTTGCATATTTACACTTTTTCCCCAAAGCTCGGAAATTAAAATTCATCTCTTATTCTTATGTTTTATGACATGCTGAACATTTTTCCCTTCTATGGCAACATAAATTCCCACTCTAACACTTACTTATGAACATTAGGTATTTTTACCGATTATGTTGTTTTACTCGTTTTCACTTAAAATTGCTTAGTAAAAGTTGTTTAACATAATTTCTAGCTTCATATTCTACCATAAAACATCAAAATAAACACATTTCACCTATGTGTATTTTTCCAAATATAAACCCTAGGTTAAATTATTGCTAGAATACGCTAAATCAAGTTACCGAGACTCCAAAAACGTAAAGAACATTAAAAACAGGGTTAAAACAGACTTACAATCGAGCTTGGAAGCTTGAAAACCCTAACCATGGCTTCCCCCTTGCTAATTTCGGCCATGAGGTTGAAGATGGATAAATTTTTGGCTATTTTGGCCCTTTTAATTCTTTTAATTACTAAATGACCAAAATGCCCTCAACTTAAAAATTTCCTATTTCACTTATCTCTTGTCCATTTTTGTCCAAAAAGTCAACCAATGGTCTAATTACCATTTAAGGACCTCAAATTTAAAATTTCATAACAATTGGACACTTCTAACATGTAGAACTCAACTTTTGCACTTTTTACAATTTAGTCCTTTTGGCTAAATTGAGTGCCCAAACGTCGAAATTTTTGAACGAAATTTTCACAAAATCATTTAGTGAAATTTTAGACCATAAAAATATAATAAAAATAAATTTTTACTCGTTGAATTTGTGGTCTCGAAACCACTGTTCTAACTAGGCCTAAAATCGGGTTGTTACAGAAAATGTGGTAATAATGGTTAATGCTTTGTTGATGTTGGCATGTTTTGGAGATGTTTGGATGGTATACAGGTATGTGAAATGGTACTTAGGGATATGGATTGGTATGAACATGCAATATGTAGTTAATGTTTGATTGATGATTTTGATAAGTGAAAATGATAAGTTAATGGATGATTGAATTGTTAAGATTGGTTGTAAATATGTGAATTGTTGTTTAAGTATGACTTGAACATGTCTTTGTGTTTGTTTTGGTATGGTTTGGTGAAAGGATTGACATGAAATAGGTACCAAGTGCAGATTTTTGAACCTTATTTATGAAGTATCGATACCTTGGGAAGGGTACCGATACTTTAGTGATTTTTCTTAAATTCTTGAGACATCAAACCTTAAAATGGTATCGTTACTAGAGTTAAAGTATCGATACTTTGAAAGAGGTATTGAAGCTTTATGGGATGTATCGAGTCTATTGATGTTTACTCAAATTTCCAATATCGAAGCTCAAATTGGTATCGGTACTTGTCAAGGGTATCGATACTTGATTAAAATTTTTGAAAACTTTATAATTTCGTCTTTTTTCACACTCAGGCCAACAAAAGAGCTTTCGTAAGCTCGATTAAAGCTCGAATTTAATTGCATGACATATTGTGAATGTGTTTATGACCCATTTGAATGTTTAAATGATTTATTTACGGTGTAATTTTCAGTCATTGCTCCAGCAACAAATGTGACACCTTGTTGCACAAACCTGGCGATCGGGTCAGCAATAGGGTGTTACAAACTATACTAGTAATAATGTTAAAAGTTGAGCGGGAGGAGCGAAGGAAGAGACTTTTAGTGCAATTGCCTTATTTCGCCACACATTCACTTCAAAAAATTGGTTAAATTTAGTTATTAATTTTATATTATGGGTAACTTACGGATTTATACGGATTTAGTTCTTATATTTTAATTTGGTTATTTTTAGTCCTCATATATTTTGAATTTTAAAATTGTAGGCCTAATTAAATGGTAGTTGTTAAAATTCATTAAATTTTTCTACTTTCAAAATTTGATGCAGCAAACATATTGCTATGTAAAATGTCATGTCGGTTTGTTATTTTCACATATTACTCATAAAAAGTCAATTAATGCATTTAATCGTTGTCGTTTGCATCAAGATTGAAATTTTGAGATTGAAAAATATAGAGATTAAAAATGATTTTATTAGAAAATATATACTAAATCTATAATTTCATGCATAGTACAAAATTAATAGCAAAATTTAACCAATCGTATTTAATTATTACTATTCAAATTAAGACTGAAATTTAAAATTAGAAAAATAAAAGAATTAAAATTAATGAATCGGAAAGTATAAAAATTAAAATTGATGAAATAAAAAAACCCAAAATATATATAGATATATATATATATATATATATATATATATATTAAAGTATTTAAGCAAATTAGGCAACATATAATTGCTAATGAGTTTGGAGTGAGAAAAGTGGCAGTGTTAGCAAAGTCACACATAAGCAATTTGCATTATTAAAGTAATGTGGGTCCGTTTTTTAATTTGATGATTTAATTTTATTAATTCACACATATAATGTTTGTGTAATATTTTAATTAAAACTATTAATTTATTTATCATTTTAAAAAGTCCTGTATTAAATTTTTATTAATAGCATTATTGATCCCTTTTAAATTATGATAATTTAATAATTATTTTAAATAAATCATTTATATATTAATTTTAGTCAAAACACAATCTTTTAAATTACTGTTATTATAAAAGATGATGCAATTTCCTTAATCATTATTATTTAGTAATTTGATAATAGTTATGTTTGAACTAAAATATATTTACTTAGTGAAATAAAGCAACATGTCTCTTTTTTCTTATTTAAATACTTACCAAAAAATTATAAATGTAATTTTTAACTTATTACCTACTTATTGTGTTTTTATTCTAGTTATTTTATTTTATGCTTTTTTTAATTTATGTTAATTGATTTACCGTCATAATAAAATGTCATTCACTAATATATAAAATATAAAAGTAGACAGGGATTGCAAAGAGTTAGACTTTTTCTCTGGCTAGCATTTAAGCAAAGGCTTCTTACTAACGTAGAGCGAGCTAAATGAGGAATTGGTTATAATAGCTCTTGTCCGGTCTGTGGTCATGAAGTTGAGGATATTATTCATGTACTTCGGGATTGTTTCGCAGCTAAGGAAGTTTGGACGCAGGTTGTCCCAAGTGATCAACAGTGTAGGTTCTTCTCTGGAAATCTCTATGGTTGGTTCATGTATAATCTTTCTTTCCATGAGAGGTTGACTCGTAGGGGAGTAATTTGGTCTTGCCTCTTTGGAATCATTGCTTGGCGACTCTGAAAAAATAGGAATATGTTTATTTTCCAAAGGGTATCTTGGATGACTCTTGAGGTTGTAAAAGTCTCTTTTAGTTGGGCGAGGCGGTATGAGTCAAGTTATAAGATGTTTCAGCATATCAATTTACCTTATGGTCCTTGAGGGACATTGACAGGATATTGGACACATTTATTCACTAAAGGTGCAGTGGCAAGGGAGAATGGGAGTGCTTCTGCTGGTGGTGTGGTGCGGGATCAGTAAGGGAATTGGGTCTTGGAGTTTAATCATTATTTGGGGAAATGTACAGTTTTTTAGGCTGAACTATGGGGCATCTTAGATGGTCTTCTTGTGTTGCTTAGCAAAGGCTTCGAAAGGGCTACGATTCAGACTGATAATATAGATGTGGTCAAAGCCTTAGAAGATAACATGATGGTGAATTTGTGAATCACACTGCTTAGAAGGATTCAATGAGTTTTGAAAATTGAAGGTCAGTGGTGCATCCGGTATGTCCCCAGGGAAAATAATCTTGTTGTTGATTGCCTAGCTAAACTGAGTTTAGCGTGGAAGGCAAATTTACAGATTTTTGAAAACGCACCCAATGAAGTTTTGGGGGTACTATAGCAAGACAAAATAAGTGGTGCTTTTGCTCAATTTAATATGATGTAACTTTAGGTTTTTTATTTTTATCACCAAAAAGAAAATATAAAAGTAAAATTTATTTTTTAATATATTTATGTAGATTTTCTATTAAAAAATTAGATTAATTCTATTTTTTATTACCTAATCTATTTTTATTCACTTCAAAAACTCAAATTAAAATAAATAAGGAAATAAAAGTCTCATCATTATCTAATTCAATTGTGAAAATATTTAAAGTTTCTTTGTTTTGATACAAAAAAAATTAAAACTACTTATAGTCCCTCCCAACCCTTTAACAAAAGGATAATTGTGTTTCAGCGCACTTAAACCGATGTCCTCCTACATAAGCAATAATATCAATGCCAACCGAATTATAACTCAATCAACAATATCAAATCATTGCAAACAGATGGTGCAAAATATGTACTACATTGTATTTGAACTTAAAAAGAAATGGCAGGGCTTGCTATAACTTAAAAAAATAAAAGCCCATGACCAAAATAATGAGGATCCCGAGCCCAGATAATAGAGCAGCGTAAAAGGCAAACCATTGTTTTGCAGTTAATGAAAACCCAAAACTCTGAACCTGGATCTGTTTCATTTGGTGAAAAAGCTTGTGAATTTTATTTTATTTTTCCAGTAAATTGGGAATCCGTCGTTTTGTATATGAAAGGGAGGGAATTTTTGATCAATTTATGCAAAGCATGTAACGATGGAAAATCAACAGCAAAATTACATTCACAAATTCTCAAAACTGGGTTTTCCCATGACAGTTTCCTCGCCACAAAGCTCACCTCTTTGTACTCGAACTTTAGTTCCATTGAACAAGTTCAAAAACTGTTCGATGAAATGCCTCAAAGAACCGTCTATCTATGGAATTCAATTCTTAGAGCTTATTCTAAACATAAGCAATGGAAAAAGACTTGGGTTTTATTCAAAAACATGATATCCGATGAAAAGGGGGAGGAAAATGTGCCTGATAATTATACTCTGTCTACAGTTTTAAAGGCTTGTGCAGAGCTGCAGTTGCTTAAACATGGTGAAATTTTGCATGGTTTTTTGTGGAAACATGAAAAGATAAGATTGGATTTGTTCGTGGGTTCTGCTTTAATTGAGTTTTACTCGAAATGTGGTGAAATGAGTGATGCTTCCAAAGTTTTTAATGAGTTTGAGAAACCTGATGTTGTTTTGTGGACTTCAATGGTGAGTGGATATGAGCAGAATGGATATTTTGAGAAGGCTATAGCTTTTTTCTCAAGAATGGTAGTGGAGAAGGGTGTTGATCCAGATCGCGTAACACTTGTTAGTTTAGTTTCTGCCTGCGCAAAGTTGATGAATCTCAAGCTTGGCAGGAGTGTACATGGTTTTGTTGTTAGGAGAGGGTTTGAAAGTGAATTATCTTTGGTTAACGCATTGTTGAATATGTATGCAAAGACAGGTATTGTAAAAGTAGCAGAAAATTTGTTCAGGATGATAGAAGTGAAAGATGTTGTAACATGGAGCTCAATGATTGGTTGCTATTCTCGTAATGGGGCCGCAGTTGAATCATTGAATCTTTTCAATGAAATGATCAACAAGGGATGTCGACCTAATGCAGTTACTGTTGTTAGTGCACTACAAGCCTGTGCGGTTGCTTGCAATTTAGATGAGGGTCGGAGGATCCATGAACTTGCAACTAAGAGAGGTTTTGAGCTAGAAGTCTCGGTTTCAACTGCTCTGATCGATATGTACATGAAATGTTTGTCACCTGATGAAGCAGTTAATGTCTTTAGGAAAATGCCTGGGAAAGACGTAGTCGCTTGGGTTGCTTTGTTAAGCGGGTATGCTCTAAACGGGATGGCTAATAAATCTATTGGGATCTTCAAAGATATGCTTTGTAGTGGAATCCAACCTGATGCTGTTTCTATGGTAAAGATTCTTGCTTCTTCTTCAGAGTTAGGTATTCTTCACCAAGCCGAATGCCTTCATGGTTATGTCACTAGCAGCGGCTTCGATAATAATGCTTTCATCGGGGCTTCTCTCATAGAGTTGTACTCGAAATGTGGTAGCTTGGATTATGCAATTAAAGTGTTTGAAGGAATCATAGACAAGGATGTTGTTCTATGGAGTGCAATGATTGCTGGCTTCGGAATCCACGGAAGAGGCGAAGAAGCATTAAAGTTATTTCACAGGATGGTCAAGAGTTCAGCAGCTAGGCCGAACGATGTAACATTCGTCTCTATTTTATCTGCCTGTAGCCACGCAGGTTTACTTTTGCAGGGGATTGAAATATTCCATATGATGGTAAACGATTATGGACTGCATCCTGGTTCAGAGCATTATGGCATAGTTGTGGATCTCCTTGGCCGTACTGGAGAGTTAGAAAAAGCCATGGACATTATCAACCGAATGCCAGTTCCAGTTGAGCCTCATGTTTGGGGTGCCTTACTTGCTGCATGTCGGATTCATCACAACGTTGAGATAGGTGAAGTAGCAGCAAAGAATCTCCTCTGTTTAGATTCTAATCATGCAGGTTATTATATTTTGTTATCCAATATGTACGGTGTTGATGGAAAATGGGGTAATTTGGCAAAAATTAGAAGTTTAATAAAGGAGAAGGGGTTAAAGAAGATGATTGGTCTAAGCATGATTGAGATAAGAAACGAAGTTCATAGCTTTGTTGCTGATGATAAACTTCATCCTGAATGTGAGAAGATCTATGAACTTGTAGGACAGTTGGAGGTAATTTTGAAACTGCAACTACAACATATTTAAGGAGTTTCTTGAGCTCTATCAAATTTTAAGATAACCCGAATCATAGTTCGTTCTGATATCGGCTTGATCAGTAGCTCGATCAGCAACGACATTGTAAGAACATGAAGTAACATAAATTGATCTTCAGGCATATTGTTGTTGCAAGTGAATTCTAGATTTCACTGAAACTCATCCACCATCCGGATTTCAGCTTGATCGGTAGCTCACAAACAACATTGTAAGAACAGGAAGATAAAGAGATCTTCCAGCCATGGTAGCTTTTGTCCAAAGAACAGGATGTAAAAATTAGTAGCTTGTGGAGATATAAGTTACTATCTTAAACATTTGTTAACTTTACTGACGTGGTATTGACAAGGATTGCCACGTAGATAACACCTAAGCATTTAATTAATTTTTATTTTTTTTAATTTTTAATAATTTTAATTTTTAAAATAATTTTATAATTTTTCTGAATTTTTAAATTTTAAAAATTAATTAAATGTTATATGTCATTTACGTGGAAATCACATGATATGCAACCTCAGCAAAATAAAAAATGTAAGTGTAAAAGTTAAAAAGACAAAAGTAAATTAAGAGCTAAAATTACCTTCTTTTTTAAGTCGAAGGGCAATTATGTCATTATACTTTTTTTTTTAAAGTTAATGGATTTTAGTGTGTGAAGTAAAGGATATGAAAGAATAATTAAAGAAAAACTAATAGGAAAAATGTTAGACATGATGTGTTGAGGTATTGAAGAAAATTAGAAGACCATTTCATTAGCTTTAAAACACATGAAGATGGAACCTATAAGCAAATAAATTACTATCATAGCATTAGAATGCATTATACCTAAAAAATATATATTTAATTATAAGCATGATTCACAAGTATTAATTTATTTTCCTAAATATATATATTTTATACTATTTTATCATATCTCGATTCTCGACTTGATTTTGAATTTTAGGTTAGAAGTGATTATTGGACATGTCATATTGGCTTTGGGTTAAGTATGGTATTAGCACAATTTATACTTGTTTAAATTCTATCCAATTCGAAAACACAAGTTCATTCATATTATTTTTTAATAAAATAAAAAATATATTATATTGTTTTAATATTTAGTATTTATATGCATAGATTTATTTTAATGCCATTATACATATTTTAAAATTTTAAATATAAACAATTTAACATTTTAATATTTTCATTATAGTGTAACATGTCTAATTCTCATATAACAAAAATTACATAATACGTTGAGTTCGAGCTTAACCCATTACATGGATCTAATTTAAATTTTGTCCACACCTCTTAAATATCACATAAATATCCTAGCAAATATACATAGAACTAGGAATGGGAAAATGTAAATTTTGTTTAATCCCTTTAGGTTATTTGATCCATCATAATTAAATTGAACTTAGTGTCTGTGGGTTCAACCTCTTCATAAAATAATTTTCAAAGTCTAATCAAGATAAGCATTGGTTATTTTAATAATTAAACATAAAGTCAGAGGTTGATTAAATGATCAACAAAATTGACTAAAACAAAATAATTTTGGTGTATTTAGGGCAACTAATTTAGTAATGCACTTTAAATAAGACCCCAAATAAATATGATTTACCAACTCTAAATAAAGCCTTGAGAAGAGATGTAGATATTATAACAATTTCAAGAATTTTTAATAACCATAGTCATATGTTGAATTTTATTAAATTAATTTAGGTTAATGTCAAATGGGTTGAGTATATTAAATGACTAAGTTGTAGAAATTTATATCCCAACATAATTTAATAATTTACATGTCGCCGCAAGACTTGAAACTCCTATTCACTCCCAATAACGGCTTGACGCCTTGGTAATTTACTTTTTTGGGATTAATCAGTTGAATTGGATTGTTAATCTCTCTTTCCACCTCATATTTAATTATGAAAATTGGTATATGTATTGTTGTCAATGCATGAGGACGTGGGTTCAAATGCGCTGAAACGCATTATCCTCCTAATTATGAGTTGAGGAGGGATTATGGGTAATTCTAGACATTGTGAAAAGCAAATATAATCAGAATTTATGATGAGATTGTGGTGAGAAATGTCACTCTAGATATATTTAAAATCATTTAGTCATGAACAATCAACATATATAAGTGATTATTTTATTGTTGACTATAGTGAAGTAAAAAAATATACTTGATCATGGATCGAATCGGATTAATGTAAAATTCTAGGTCCGTTTTTAAACTTGAGTCCAACGCGAAAAATGAGCCTAAAATTTAGTCCAAGCCCGATTCAGATTAAAAAAATGCTAAATCAGAGCCCAACTCGATCAACATTAATTTTTTAAGATTATTTTTTATATAAAAATAAAATTTTAAAATATAATACATCAAATACACTAAAAACATTAAAATAAAAGTTTACCAACAAATCGAAAATACATTAAAAAAAGTCTTTATACTTAAATAACACTAAGATAATTACAACTTAGCAAACAAATGCCTTTAAAATAGTACCAAATTAACAATAAAACAAGAGTTATACAATATCCAAACAATAACAACAAAATAGTAACAATATAACAGTGAAATGCTAACAAAACAGCAGCGGAACGACAATGAAACAACAACAAAGCAACTGATTCGGGCAGGCCAAAAAAACCTACCTGAGGTCCAATCCATTTTATAAAACGAACCTTATTTTTTATCCAAACTCATTTTTCAAGCTTATATTTTTGCCCAAACCCTCCCACTTTTTAAGTACCTCTTCGATCCTAAACGAATAGTCCAACTTATGATCAGGTCTACCATCTAATATGGTTTTTTTTTATTTTACTATTTGTGTCATCTCAATCTATTTGTGAATTCTTTTATTAATTAATAATGAATAAAATAATAATATCTTGAAAATAATATTTTTGAGAACAACAGCCTAAATATTGAATTTTAAGGGAGAAAAATACAAACAATCAATCAGGAAATGGACTTAGTAATTTATTGACAAAAATTCCTTGTCGTTTAACAAGTGTAAAAGAATTCAAACAAGTTTTGGGAAATTGTAATCGTTGTTCTATGTTATGCCGGCAATGCCTTACCATGTTCATGCCGACAATACCTAAGACTTTTCAACAATAATATGTTTCGGTTCACTCGAACTCAAGTCCTTTTATATTGACAATAATATTCATGCTAATCGATCTAAAACTTAATGAGCTAGTGAATTTTAGACATTTTTAAAATGTTAATATCTTGGAATTCATAAATTCAGAAGGTCAGTAAATTGCTTAATTTGAATAAATAGTTATTTTAAAAACTAGGGTTTTGAAATTTTACAAATTAAAAATATAATTATAAAAGAAAATTAATAATATTAAAGATAAATAATATAGAACATATTCAATATGCATATCATTAAATTTGTAAAATATTCAAATATTTTAATAAAATAATTTTTAAAATATATATTAAAATTAGGTAAAAATATTTTTTAAATTGTTTTTTTACTTAAATCGCCTCTTAAATTTTTTTTCATTATTTTTCCTAAATAAATAAATAAATTTATTTTAGAATTTTGTTGTTTGCGGAAATTGTTCAAGGGATACATCAACCTGAGGCATAAGGAAAAGTAATTTTATATATGAAACAATTAAGCTAACCTCAATCTTTTTCTTTTACAATGGTATATACAATTAAGAATATTTTGTAATCCAAAGGATAAACCATGTTTCATGGGATGACAATTTCACAAGTGAAATGCAGGATTTGGATTGGTTTATTTTGGATCTTTAAAAATTCCTTCAGTTTTGAGTTTAATATTTTAATTATTTCAATTTAAATAATTTCAACTTTTAATTAAATAAAGTTAATAAGTTTCGATAAATTTAAAATTTGTCAATATTTCGCGAGTTTCAATTATTTGAGTAGTCAATCAAAATGGTTATAATTTAAATTCAAGCTATGTTTACTTTAATTTATATTAATACAAAATGCTATAGATCTTTACTCATCTTAACATAGAGCTGTTCATGGGTCGGGTCGGGTTCAGATCGAGTCTAAGCATGATATTAACACATTTTATTTTTGCCCAAGCCTGACTCAAATTGAAATATGGGTCCAAAATTTGAACCAAGCCCACTCATATTTTTAAATAGCTAACTCGACCTCATTTTAGGCCCACATATATTATTTTTTAAAATTGTAAATATTTGTATTTTTTTAATTTAATATTAGTAATTTTATATGTCACACATGGAAAAGTCAAAACTTATGTTGTAATAGTGACTTTAGGTATTAAATTGAAAACTTTTCTATTTGGGCAGGCTCCAACGTAGATAAGAGTAATTGGTGGACTGGATAATAAAAGGTTGGATTTCAACTTTTAGTTCCATTATGTTTGAACTAGAAATTTCTTAGTGAGAGACATGATGATTAGGGATATGTACGCTTGGCTATTGAATTGATATTAGTGAAGGAAGTGCGGGATTATATAAGAGAGAGACATTATTCTCCGGTGTTATTCTTTCATTTTTCTGTTCTTTCTTTATCTTATTCACTAGTCCGGTTGTAAGAGAGAAAGATTAAAAAACGGTTTGCATGGAGGAAAGAAGCTAAATTTTATGCATAAGTAACTGAGAATTTATCAAGCTGGTAAGCTTCTTAATCTGTAACATCCCAAACTCAGCCTATACGTTATGACCAAATCGTGAAGGTCACATTAGACACCCAAAACAACGAGACTACTCTATCACTGGTTAAAAACCTTACAAACACCCGCTTTTAATAAAACTGCCTTTGTTAATTTGGAAAAGCATTCATTAATTAGTCCAACCTTTATTAAGTCAAGTTAGTAGTATTGGTGTGGTTTTAGAAAATCTCTTTGCCCGTCCTTGTTTTTGAAAAATAACTTCATTTATCTTGATTGCAGTGGAAATAGAAAATCGATTAAAAACTAAATTATTAATTAAGCCAAGTAACATGCTTAATCTAATTTAAGTATATAATAATAAATCAATCTCATGTACAAAACTATGCATGCATGAAAAATCTCCAAAACAGAAAACAAGTCCCGAACCATCGTTCAAATAACTTTACAGTCCGAAAACCAAATAAATTTAGGGAACTTTAAATAAAAATTAATAAATGATAAAAAAATAAGTCCGAAGTCCGAAGTCCATCGTACGTCCACATGAAGTCCGATCCTAATTTTGTTCATTACCTAAGAAGTTTGAGGCAATACGGTGAGCTAACTTGCTCAGTGTGTGTTTATACGACATGGCATTTAGTACACATTTAATAATAACATTTACACCAAGAATGTTATTAAATAATAACATTTAATAATAACAATAATAACATTTTAATGAGTCGTGATCCAGTCATAATGCAAAAATGAATTTCCTACCCAAACCATCCGCTACACACCACGAGTTCCCAGAACCCGTCTACCAAACTCCAACGAATGCGAGCAAAGCTCGATGTGGTAAAATCACTGAATGAATATAATTACAGAAAATCTGTCATTTAACCAATAAATGTGATAAAATCACCAAATCTCCTCAAATCTTCGATACAGTGCACTGACTACGAATAAATGCAGACTTAATATGCTGCCAAATCTCCACAGAAATCCTCCGTCAACCTCAATAAAAATCTCACCCCAATGCACATGGAAGATGTCATACGATCTCATTTATAGTCATGAATTCAATACTTTCACATTTCTTTGGCATGATCAACATGCCCTCATATTATCTTATACTTTCAGTAAATAGGGTCATTTATCCAACTTTCAATTCACCATTAAGATGGTGTCGTTCAATGTGTCACAATCTCATATAACTTACCATTATTTTTCGAGTGCATGTATAGCGGTATTTCAAGTATTTCATAGCAAATCATTCATACAAATATATCATGCGTAAGCCACATTCTCATTCAGAATCATGCTACACATACAATCAGCATACATCATATCAACTAATCATTCACAACAATATCAATCACACAATTATTTTGTCATTCTCACATTTTTACTAACATGTCAAACAATTAGAGCTTGAAATGTACATGGTTCGACCACTTACAAATTAATTACTTAGCCACTTATCCAAGCCTGACCAACAAGATTATTCATCCCTTATATCATTCGAAAATAATATTAAAACATTCAAGTCAACGATTTAGAACCCACACCTTAATTACGCTCTACTGTAGCACACTTGCGAATCTCGCAATTTATCTAATAAACTTTAAAACAAACATAAATTAAAAATCATTATTAACTCAATTAATATACCTCTTGAAAGGACCCCAAACACCCACTTATGGGTTCAATCCAATCATCACAATTATAACAATTTTTTAAATCCAAACTAGTTAGGTTTCTTACACTGATTTGATGCAAATCGTACGCGCGAACGTTTAATGGCTTCACTGTTGATTTGGGGCATTTAAGTTGTCAACTAAAACATTTAAATACTAAAAAATTAGTAGCTAATCCATGAATAAAATCTTTAATTTGATCAATCAACAATTTCCCTAACATCTAAACCGAAACTACATACTAGTCCATAATCAACCACACTTACGCTTCTCGAGTTGTCATATTTAAGTCACCGATTGATCAAGATTGATTTTTTTCCTAATTACACATGGTTAAAGACTGATTAGGAAGGGTTTAAGAACCCAAGATGTTGCTAGAAATAAAAAAAAAGAAGAAGAAAGAAACAACAACCCCTTTTCTGGAGCCCTTAGGTGCGCGCACCACCACCAACGGTGGCCAATTTGGGGATGATTTAAAAGCACATTTAAAAAATCTTGGAAGGTTGGAAAAATACCCTTTAAATCTTTAAAAATCGTCCAAATTCCAGATATGGGAGTTTGAGCATTTTACTTACAAGATTCATCAAGAAATTGAAAAAAAAAAGAACTTACACAAGTTAAGTGAAAGGGGCGGCAATGGATCTTTTTGGCAACAATGAGAATCGTTCTTAGAGGTCCAAAGTTTTAGATTTGAGGCTGGAAATTTAAGGAGAGTATGGTGCAAGATCTTGTGGAAAAATAAAAGAAAAAGAGATGGTGGTGTAAAGGTTTAGGCAACGACAACAAGGAAGAAAGAAGAAAATTAAAAAGAGAGAAGGAGAGGAGAAGGGATGGACGACTAGAGTGGAGAAAATATGATTAAAGGCTGATAATTTTTTAAAAAAAATAATATTTATACCTAGGTTTAATTAGGCATGGACAACACACACTTAAAAAAAATAGAAGTGATTTTGTAAAATTTAATTATTTTACAAAGGAAGGGATTTGAACTTGGGACCTCAATCTAATTTCCATGCTTTTCCATTTATCAATTAACCACTAGTCTATTTCATTATTATTGAAATAGTTTTTCATTCTTATTAATCTAAAATTTGGGTTGTTATGTAACCTTTCTGTATTCATGGATTTAAGAAAAAGGGAGAAAGTTAAGGATTTCAGTTAATCCGTCGATTTTGTTCTGTATTGGGTAAGGTTGCGGATAATCATTTAAATGGCCTCTACATGCAAAGGAATTATGGTTCTTATGGTGATGAATTGTCTTTCTTGGAATTTTAAAATGGTTGTTATGTTTTATTGACTATGGAGGCTTGAGTAGCAAGGGAAAAGCTAAGTATATGGATTTGGCATCAACTTCTAGGTGAGTTTCAAAACTCAGGTATTAAATGGTTGTTCATTTATTTTTAGTATCGTGTGTGTTTAACAATGTTGACTAGATGAAATGCTTGGCGTAATGTGTGTCATGCATGAACAGTAGTATTGGTTGATTGCTTGTGTATGAAATGAATGTGTATAAATGATAGGTGGAGTTGTAGAGGTTTGTTGAAGTGTAGGCATGATGAAAGAAATAGCGGAGAAAGAGAATATAACATGTTATAAGTTTTGCCTCTGGTATGGCATGTGAATGCAAACCGAGAATGGTGAATGACGCCGACCTTTTTAGGGAACACTTATGTGTTCAAATTAACAAGGAGGATTTGTGGAGGTTCGGGAGGACTGTATAGAGAATGATGTGCACCATTGTATGAAAGTCTTTTAAAATTAGTATATGAAAACCCTTTAAGGGTAGTATGAGACTCTGGGGAGTCTAAGGCTTTAAGTCGTATATATGAAATGCAAGACCATGGCCATGGCATGATCTAGGGAGGTTCGCCAGACTCGCCTAAATGGCATAATCCAGTGGAGGTTCGTGATATAGGTCGCATATGTGAATCTATATATATGTTTGTATCTATGTTTCTGCAAATATTAGATCCGCTTTTATAAGTCCACCAAGAACAAGTTCGTTTACTTGTAATCTGTTACTATGCGCGAATCCAAGGTACGAGTTATCTGTAAATGTGAGTCATATAAAAGATATGACAATCCATTAGGACCATATTAAAAATGTACAATTTTTCAAGTGGGAGTCCGTTAGGTCTATCTTACAAGTATGAATCTACAAATAAATGATCCTTTCTTATGAATCCGCCTACATGTAATATGTTTCTATGAGTAAGGCACTATGTATGGGTTATCTGTTTTTACAATACAGATGCAAGTTATTACAGTCTGCCAAATTTGTTCTCTAAACTTAGTGTCGAAGCTAGACATAGAATTTCATCTTATGAATGTTCCCAGAACTACTCGCATATTGGAATCCATTTCTATATGAAGATATTTTCCAATAAATCTATATCTACCTGTATGAATCCGTAAGTCAGTATCCGTATGCATATATATTACATTCTAAGAAGAATGGTTTATCTTTCAAGTGGAAGCCGCAGAAGCTGTTCGTCAAAAGAGTGTCCGGAAGATTTAATTGTCATGTGGTAATCCACCATATAGTGGTTAGTGAAGGTATTTCACGGTTGTGCCAATGACGAGTTGGTTATATGATTTTAGTTATACAATCACTTAAAATAATCTACAAGGGGTTCCATAAAGAGAAGTGAGGAAGAGGAAGTCCGTGTCATAGAAGATAATATGTTAACTTGATGGATGCTCCGATATGTACGGTGAGAAGTTTGCACTAGTGACATTGACAAACTGTCCTAGTACTGATAAAGTTAACATAAATTCAAAACTATGAAGTCCATGCAAATACAAGTTTTATGAGGATACGAGGTATGGATAACTCACTAAGTTCAATTTGAGCTTACATATGTGTTATTATCTATTGTAAGTAAAAAGAAATTTCGAGGACTCAATGAGGGACTAGTCTAGAATCTGTCATGCTTAGGCAAACTTGCTCCTCAGTTATAATATGCATATAGCGGGGCTACTTAGAGGAGGAGCCTCAGGGTCATAGTCGAATATGTACTTGAACATGGTTAGAAGATAAATGTCAATACTAAATGAATATTCAATATGTTAAAGTCACTTTGTGGAATTTTTGTATCTTAAATTAAAGTTATATAATTGGAAAAAATTCATGGATATTGTGATGTCAATTAGCTAATTGTATTAGATAATATTTGTATTAAGTGGTTATAAATTGCAGAGCGTAATAAAAAATGTGTTGGTTAAAATTCGGATATGAAGCATAGCACCCTGTAGTTCAAATTCGGCGATCAGGTCGAGTATGGGGTGTTATATTATACATTTTTATTTATTGTAGTTTTATATATACTTATCTTAATTTTTTTAATGTTTACATTATAATAATATTAAATATTACTATAGATTTAATTTTTATGTTATAAATTACATAATATAGACATTACAAACTTGAAAATGGACTGGGTGGGACTTAAATGCTCAAGCTTGAGCCTGACCCATATTTTAAATGAGCCTATTCTTTTGCCCAAGCCTATTTTTCAAGCCTAATATGTTTGCCCAAACCCTCCCAAATCTCAGGCGGACCTTCGGGCTTAGACGGGTAGTTCGGCCCATGAACAAGTCTAGCCTTAACATGAATATTGTTGACAGTGTAGGAGGACATGAGTTTGAGTCGCTAAAATACATTTACCTTCCTATTTAAAGATTAGAAAGGAGTTATGGATAGATATAAATATTGTAATAAAAAATAATTATTACATGATTAAATTGCATTAATTAATTGGCATATCAAGATTGTTATATCTTCACATCAAAGACCAGAAACCAAGTTTAATAATTCATCCCTTCTTTTCTTTTTCAAAATTTAAATTATAAAAAGGTTAAACTATATGATAAATTACTAAATTCCTATTAAATTTATGTCTTGACTACCCAATTTTCAAATGTTGCGTATAGTCAATAACAATATCAAATTGTTATATCTTTGTCACTCGTCCGTTAACTTCCGTCATCCCTTAATGGAATGATAATGTGACATGTTAACTCAAAGGATTAATAACTAATTTTGCCCTGAACTAAAGCTAAAATATCATTTTGATATTATTTGAGTTTTTCTTAACAATTCTAACAAAATTTTAAAAATATAAAAAAAATTAAAATTCATAATAAATTTTCTAAAATTCTAATTTTTTTAAATTATAATTATATGATCTATTTTTTAAAAAACCATAAATTTGTAATGAGGGGAATTGGCGGTGTTGTATGAACGAGCCTAAGCTGTCTCTCAACACTCACCATTAATCCTCTTCAGAAAGTGCTTGTAACCTTCCCAACCCGGTTCAAACGTTATGGTCGAATCATGGAAGTCACACTAGCCACCAAAATGGCCTAGTAAGACTTTGAATTTTCAGAAAAGATAGAAAAGCCCATTTCGTCAAGGAGTCAAGTTTTACAATTCTTAATTTTAGTTCAATTTAGTCTACAACAATCATTCAGAGAATAATAGTTCGAGTAAAAAATAGTTTTAAAAATACGAAGTTTCAAATCTCCCCGAAGGGTATCAATTCTAAATAGAAAAGTATCGATACTTATTTAAGTATCGATACGATTTGAGCATTCTGCCAATTTTGAAATCTATAAAACGTCAATCGGTATTGATACTTTTGTAAGTATCGGTACTAGGTAAATCCAAAAAAAATAATATTCAAAACAATATGTCGATAACAAAACTCGACATTTGTTATTTATTGATGAAACATAAACCATAATATTGAAAAGTGGTTTGTTTGCATAAATAACCTTAGTTTTTTTATTTATCACATGTCTATATTTACATTAACAAAATTAAAATAAAAAATACAATCAATGGTGTCGTCGGGGAGAATGTGTGTCACAAGTGGTGGATGGCGGTCGCATGGAGGATTTCTGCATGCAACCAGCCATACCACTGGAGGTGTATTCGGAGGTACCGACCTGTAGACTTCCTCATCGTCATCGCCTGAGTACATAGCTAGCACGGACACGTTGGCGATTGTATCTTCGTGATCGACATTGTCTTCATTTTCTTCCGTGGTCGATTATTGCATCGTCCCCACCTGCCATCATGTATCTGCCACTCCCTCGTCCACCTGTTGCGACAATGAGCCACCATCGTAAAATAGTGATACACATGGTGTTTGGGTTACTATAGGCATGAAACCATAAGGTGCCCCAAATCTCGGGTACGTTGGAAAGGTACTGGGCATCAACATCGCCATCTACTGCTGCATAGGTACTTGCATCGGTGGCGGTGGGCACGTCGGTAACTTTCCTGAAATGGGGTTTGGCATTGACATCTATGTAGGGGTGTAGTATGCAGAAGACGTCGGTGAAACGAAATATGTACCTACGAGAACAGAGGAATCGGCCATGTGCAGCGGTGGTCCTTAGTACGGTGGTGCTTATGAATAAAAACACATGGTTAGGTAATTGAATAGGAATACCTAGAGGCAAGTGACCTGAATATTACGTAGTCATAGGCGACACATCTTCTGTTGGAGTGGATGACGAACCCGTTGTATGAGTCCATCCCCTCCTAGTTTGCTGTGGCGGTCGATGTGACCTCTTCGCTCGAATTTGGCGATTCCTCTCCTTTGGTGATAGCAGATACAGTTTACCACGGCTCTGAACCATGCCAAGTAATCATCAACTGTCGTCATGTCCACTAAGAACAATTGTTCGCGAACGGGTATAGATTGCATCCTACGATCTCACGCCTTAATGTGCTTTTTGTGCTGCACAGACCAGTCGATGTTATTCTTCCCCCGCATGTCCCTATTGTGCAGATCCTTCAGGTCTTACGGTGGTGAAATTTGTTGCCTCGATCCGAACTACTGCAACACCCAGTCTGTTTCGTGCATTTCCACCGTCGCATATACTATCAACGGCACCTTAGCATTTCACATCTCCCGGTTGGGCAACACTTCCGGTGAGATGCACATATGACATCGGTGTCAGCGTACGATATCCATTCAAACTGATAAGAAAAATTGTAAATATCGTTATTTATGAATTTCTTTTTTACGAATAATTACATAATTAATATAGGTTTGAAAGAATAAGTAACTAATCTCGACTTCCTACCGTTAATCTAACAACAACTTAATATATTCTAAAACCTCGGGTAGTCCCACGTAGCTCAGCCCATGGTTCTACCTGTCCAAGCGATATGTTAGTTAAAACGTATAATAATAAAAATTATTGTACAAACTACGTATTTGTTAATCAATGATGTTTACCTCATCACCAACAAGAACACATATAGGTCGGTCACCTTGGGAAGTAAAAATGGTAGTTGCCATCAGACTCACGACTATAGTAGAATCAGACAACTATCGATTGATGCTAACCTCGGGTTCGTGGCCCGGCACATCTCTCGGTATAACGTGGACAATACGGCAGATCCCCAACTTAGTTTCATGCAATCATTGAAGTTTACTAAATGTAGTAGCCACCTTACATGCACCAAATTTCGAGATTTGTCGGGCATTAAAATGCCCCCGACTAACCTCATGATGTATGCTAGGGCGTATTGTTGTATCACCTCCTCCGTTCTGTCTTCAGGGAGCTCGTCGAAATTATCCTTCAACTAGTTCATTGATATTCGACCACTTTCAAACTTGTTCGGGACCTTCTTCAACAGTGATTGACAAAGGGTCACTTTGTCTAAAACAATCATAGATCCCGTGGCGACTGGTCCATCCATTGGCAGATCGAGTTGTAGCACTACATCTTCGAGTGTGATTGTACACTTGCCGTATGAAAGGTGGAAAGTATGTGTTTCGGGCCTCCATCTTTCCACCAATGCGCTGCTTAGTTGCAAATCGAGTTTACAGCCCTCGAACATGCTAGACGCATATAAGAATCCAGCCGCTTGCAAGTATCCACAAATTCTAAGAATCGCATGCTTTCTCAAATTATGATTGAAGCCCTCTAGAACAGGATCATCCACCTATTTACACAAAAAAAATTATAATTATAATAAAAACAATTAAATTTAACATTATTGAAATTAACGATATTTAAATTTCGATCTTACCATTACTAATTGGGCGGCAAAAATACGCTTGTCGTCAAAGCGGATTAGGGAGGCGGCCATTCGTGAGAAATCAATTTAAAAGAATAAAAACGAGATAATTAAAAAATAATATTTTTAAATAAAAATATCGAAAATTATTAAAAACGAGAGAGTTGAGAGAAGGATGTGAATGAAAAAAATGAAAATTGAGGGGTATTTATAGGGAAAAAAGTTATCGTTAGAGTTTGAATTTTCTTTATTGTTGGCGGCAACGTTTAAAAAGTCATTGGGATTTGACCGTTAGCTGGAAAGCGTGTCCAAATGGACACGCTTTCCAGCAAAATCGACCCATATCATTAATTAAAATTAAAACCGGTCCAAAACCCTAATTTTTTTAAAAAAAATCGACCTATAGGACTTATTTCGCCAATAGTAAAATATGGTATATCATATGTATGAGAAAAATTTTGAAAATGTTTTACACAATAATTCCTCTCTATGAAATTTTATGATTTTTAAAACCTGTTTTGTGTATAATTATAATTTCAAAAAATTATAATTTTAAAAATGAATTGTGATTTTTAAGTTTTACTTAATATTTTTAGATTGTTGTTGATTTTTTTTTAGAATTATTGTTAAGAAAAATTCTACATGCAGCAAAAAGATATTTTAGCTATAGCTAAGGAGTCAAATTAGTTATTAATACTTTGAATTAACATGGCATATCATTGTTTTGTTGAGGGTAACATAAGTTAACAGACGAGTGACCAAAATGTAACAAATTGATAACATTAATGACTATTATGTAATTTTAAAAGTTTAGTGATCAAAACATAATTTTAATTAAAATTTAGTGATTTTTCACAATTTTTTACCCTAAAAATCAGATAACTCGATATCTATACTTATTTTAAGGCTGAGTTAGTTTCATTGAAAACAACTTTCAGAAAATGATTTTTGAAAAATGGATTGATTGTTTGGAAAAACTGATATTTTCTAGTGTTTGGATGATTCTACGTAAAATATTTTTTGTCGTTCACATAATTTTAAAAGTTGGGTGACCAAAATGTAACAACTTGATAACATTAGCGACTATGATGTAATTTTTAAAAGTTGGATGATTAAAACATAATTTTAATCAAAATTTAGTGATTGTTCACATAGTTTATCCTAAAAAAAATCATATAACCCGATATTTATACTTATTTTAAGGTTGTGTTTGTTTCACTGAAACAACTTCCAAAAATTTATTTTGGAAAATAGATTGTTTTTTGTTGTTGAAAAACTGATACTTTCTAGTGTTTAAATGATTTTGAGTTAAATATTTTTGTTGTTTGTCAAATTTTCCTGAAATCATTTTCTAAATTTGTTACAAAATATTAAATTACAATTTCCTTTTGACTATTGAAATTTATTTTATAATAAGATAATATTTTATAAAAATTAATATCAAACATAAACTTAATAATAAATAATGCCTAATTAAAACTTAATTTAAATTACATACATTTCATATATGAGAGTGAATATTGACACATAAAGTTGAAAAAATAAATGAAGCTAAGCATGATTTAAAAAATTCTCATATTTATATAATTAAAATATTCATATTTTATACTAGGTTAAAATATGTCATAAGTCTCTATACTCTTCATAAATTTCAAATTTAATCCTTATATTTTTATTTTTGGGAATTTAGTCCTTTTACTTTTTAGGTTTCAAAATTCAGTCTAACTTTTAACACTATTAAAATTATTTTGTTAAATTGATTCATTATAACGTCATTTTTAGTTACATGGTTACCATGTGAGTATTTTTTTAAATGTCACATAAACAAAATTAACAAAAAAATTAGCAGTGTAAACAATTGAACCTGAATTTTGAAATCTAAAAGTAGAGGGACTAAATTCCTAAAAATAAAAATACAAAGACTAAATTCCAAATATATGAAGAGTAAATAGACTTATGACATATTTTAATCTTTATACTATAAAACATTTATTAACAATATATTTATAATTATAATATATATTTATTATTAAAATCTTAATATAAATATTTTTCAATAATATATCAATATTATTTAAAATTTAAAAGATATTATTTTTAAAGTTATTTATTAAAATAAAATTTTAATATAAAATAATTTATTAAAATAATAATTTATATTAGTTATATTAATTATTTATTATATTATTAAATATAAATAATTAAATATGTATTTTAATAATATTGAAGTTTATAATATGTGATATTAATATTTTAAATAATTCTAAAATTAAAAATTAAAATTATTATTATAATATTAGACTTGATTGTTAATATTTATATAAAAATCAAATTACTTATAAATGAACTCTTTTCAGAAAAATGATTTACCTTTTTTAGAATGGCAAGTCATTTTGTAGAAAAAAAAGGGTTTATTTTCCGTTGTCTTATAAGTTATTTTCAGTGAACCAAGTTGTTTTTCATGAACCAAACACAAAAGTCATGAGTCAATCGAACACCATCTCATATGTAAAATTATTAAAATACCCTCTCATATGCAAATTAAATTATATTTTTATAAGGTTGTTTTTAATTTTTTTTATATAAAAATTATAAAAAAATATTAATGATAATGAAAATTGGTTTTTATGTAATGGCAATCCAATTCCTAAGTTGAAGTGGGTTTATCAGCATGGAAAATGAGGCAAAGTGCAAATCCGTGTTAAGCAAGCGTATTGACCAACAAAGGCCAATGGCCAGGCTTAGACTCCAAGCAGATGACTCTTCCATGAAAACTCGTCCATCACCCAACATCCATGGCTACCTAAAATGCATACTTTGACTATCAAACCCCCCCATGTGACGTCGTCTCATTAATTATCATATACACATTTACATTTAATATTAGGGTATTGGCCGCAAATTTAGCTCTCTTTCTACACCTTTCAGATTCATTTCTATATCTCTAAACTCTGAAAACGTTGAAGTTGAATTCTTCCATAACAGTTTACTCACTTTTTTTTTAAAGATAAATAAATTGATCTTCCAACTGTAGATGGGATGTTGACATTTTATGCTTGTATTATATAGACAGGGGTTATAAAGGTTTTCATCATTTTCACTAAAACAATAACAGTGGAGGTTTTGTTGATGAATATGGCAGATGATCATGCTGTCAAACAAGAAGAAAATATTACTCAAGAAGGTTGCAGTCCAGAACCTAGCAAGGTACATACGTACAAACCATACATGCATGCATACATACATACATACTTGTACATACATGTACATATATATTAATTGACCATTTTGAATTTTAGACTGATATTGGAAGAAAAGTTCATAAAACTGTTGATCTGAAATCGTCGTCGTCGTCATCAAGCCATGATGAACTTGAAACTGCAAAGGAAGAAAACGAAAGATTGAAGATGATGTTAGAGCAGATCCAGAAGAATTACAAGTCTCTTCAGTCACGCTTCCTTGAAATTATTAAACAAGGATCCGCCATTGAAGAAGGTTCAGAAGAACCTGAACTTGTTTCACTTTCACTTGGAAGATCAAGTCCAACTGGTTCCAAGAAAGATGATAAAAAAACAACAATCTGCAGCAAAACTGAAGAAGATGATCATAATAAAAGTGGTCTAACTCTGGGATTGGACTCTAAATTTCAATTGTCTACTGAGATTGTCTCAAATCCAAGCCATGAAAATAGTTCAGAAGAAGCAAGCAAAGTTCAAAAGAGACCAAGTTCTGGTGTGGACCACGAAGAGGGAGTTGAACAGAAAAGCCAAGTGAAGAGAGCTAGGGTTTCTGTAAGAACCAGATGTGATGCACCAACGGTTAGTGTGTCTATATATACATATATATATATATATATATATAATATTGCTGACTTTAAAAGCTGTCAAGCTTTTGATTTTCAAGCTTTTGATTATGGTGGATGTCAATGGACAGATGTATGATGGATGTCAATGGAGGAAATATGGCCAGAAAATTTCAAAAGGAAATCCATGTCCTAGGGCTTACTATCGTTGCACTGTTGCACCAGACTGTCCTGTCAGAAAACAGGTAGATTTCTCGTTATTTTACTGTTTAAGCTCTCATGAATATTTATGGTAAAATAATAATAAAGGCTGCTTTTGGTTTTGCTTATTCTATAAATTAATTTTTTACATTAAATCAAATAATAAATTAGTCATTATGTTAAAATTCTATCTATTTTCACTATTAAAAATTGATTCTTGTATATCAAAAGAAGGTATACTTTACACACCACGTCTAGTTATCTATTTATTCTATCAACTACGTCAATTTTAATATCGAAATAAATGAGATTTTAATAAAATAATTAATTTATTATTTAATTTAATGTAAATGAACTAATTCACTATTTTTTTAAATATAGAAGACAAAATATAATCTAATGTTTGTCAGAATTTCATGTAATTTTACCGATCTGATCATGATAATTTTGCCGACTGATAGTAGTGATAGTAATTGGTGATATATATATAGGTGCAAAGAAGTTTTGAGGATATGTCCATCCTGGTCACAACTTATGAAGGGAGCCATAACCACCCGATTCCGGTGTCAGCCACCACTATGGCGTCCACGACGGCGGCGGCAGCTTCCATGTTGTTATCCGGCTCTTCAACATCTCAACCAGCTCTTTCAACTGAAATCAATGGACTCAATTTCAGTAGCAGCCTTCATGATAATTCAAGATTACCTTCGTACCCAACGATTACTCTAGACCTCACCGGCTCACCGTCCTCCTCCTCGTCGTTTAATTATTTCAACAGGTTCCCCACCAACTGCCCGGCAACACCCAGATTTCCTTCGACAAATCTCAACTTTTCTTCACCACTAGTATCCAATGAATCATTCACCCAAGAAAACTACTTTTACCAACAATCATTGACAGACACGTTAACCAAGGCAATCACATCAGACCCTAGTTTCAGATCATTGATATCTGCTGCCATTTCATCATTGGTTGGCCATAGCAGTGCAAAGCATGGAGATGGAACCGATCAAAAAGGTGATAGTTTTAGTCAGAATTTGATGCAGGCGGCCATTAATTCTCAAAGTTTAAATGATTCATCATTACGTGGGTCAAGCTACTTCAAAGGATTTGAATCTTCAAGTTCTAGGATCGGAAGTTCAAATCAGTCGTCTTCATTGTCGTTTTCTAGTTTCAATGCTGCTTCTACACTTGCTTTTGATAATAAACAAGGAAAGAATTAATGGATAGTATTGATAAAAGATAGGTTAAAAAATGCTATTAGTCCCTATACTTTTACAAAATTGAGATTTAGTCATTCTACTTTAAAACTTAAAAATTAAGTCTTTTTATTTTTTGATTTAAATATCTCTGTCCAATTATTAAAATTGTAAGTATTTTCTGTTAAAATTTGTCAACTTGAAATTTTGATTAGGTTATGATTGACAGAAAATAGATATAAGAAGTTGATAAATTTTGATAGAAACTACCAAAAACAATAATGGTTGGACTAGAATTTTAAATTGAAAAATAAGAAGATTAAATTTTAATTTTTAAATATAGAAACTAAATCTCAAATTCTATATAAGGACTAACAACATAATTTAACCTAAAAGATATGGTCCTTTGAGATAGTTATACATATTGTTTTACCAATATTAGGTGTTTATATATTGTTGATACCTTATTGTTATATATGGTGTTTTAATGTAGTTGTATGAAATTAAATATGGGATTAAAATTTAGCATTTAGTCTATTTGTTGAGGATGTTTATATTTACATTGTGAGATTTGAATGGAAAAAATTATATATAGATGATTTACAATTAGTATTTGTTTTTCCTTATTAAATGATGAAGATTTGGGAAAGAGATTGTAAAAAATTTTGAGGTAAACGTAATCTAAAATGGTTGGAAGGCACCAATGGCTTAGTATACACATCACATCTCAGTGGGCATGCTTGCCTTCAATCAGGGAGGTCATGCCGCTGCAAGGGCCTCAAGCAGCAACCTCCAACAGCCTCCTTGTAAGTCGAGCAGTTGTTACTGGGGCAGAAGTCAAGCCGAGAATGTGGGTTAGACCACCAAAAATAAATCTGGTGAGTTTAATTTTAGTGAGATTAAAGATAATGATGGAGATAATATTAGTTATTAGTAGTGAAATTAAGAATAGTGATATAATATGTATTTAAATTCAAACATCGTAATAATGGTGATGTGAGAATATAAAATGATTATTAAGAATATTAAAATAAAATGTATGTGTAATAAAATATTAAAATTGTAATAATTAAATAAAATTTAAATTTATCTTGGGTCAATTATAATTACAAAATGCTAAAATTATATTAATTTTAAATAATATATATTATAATTATTTTTATTAAATAATAATTAAGGTTATATTTATATTAGAAACAAATTATTAAAGAAATATTTATATTAGATTTATATTTAATAATACATATTATCCTAACTCGATTTGAATTTTTTTAATCGAGTCGACTAAAATGAGCTTCAAATCAAGTTGAATTGAATGGAATTGTCCAATTTAAATTAAAAAATTAAACATGTTAAATTAATTTTTTTACAATATAACTAATTTCATATTGGAGCACATAAATTTGAAACTATATATTCTTTAAAACTCTTTCAAAGCAAAATAAGAGAGAAAAAATATAATAAACTTGGATCATTAATTTACTGATTTAGGTTCTAAAATTATTATTTTAGATCTTTTAAAATTTTTATATATTCTTTAGATTTTTAATATTTTTATAATTTTTTAAAAATATAATTTTGTAATTTTATAAATATTTTAATTTTAAAAATTATTTGGAATTTATTTTGTAATTTTGTTGAGAGAGAAACCAATTTGCTCATTTTCAAAATTGATAGGGACCAAATGTGCAATTACACCAATCTGTTATTTGAGTTATTCAAGTTATTTGGAATTATTCAAGTTATTCGAATTGTAAAATTTAACTCAACTCGAAAGTCAAAACTCGAATTACTTATTCGATTTTTAATTCGAGTTTACTAAAAAAACCAAATAACTCGATTAAATTAACTAGAAATTTAATTTCTCTTCTTTTTTTTTTTAGCCAAATCAAGTTTTGCTCACCCCTAATTATCATTAACTGGTTGGAAAGAGTCAAAGTGGACTTCTTCACCTGGGTATTTGGACTAATTTTAAATATTGAAGTCATCACTGTTGGGAGAGCTTTACCTGAATACCTGATCTGTCATATTTATCTATGTCAAATTAAGCTTTTTAAACACTTAAAGAGCTTATTCTCGAGAATTTTATGTCGCCTTTTATTACTTTTCCGCAATTATTAGATTTCATGCTCAATCTTAGATTTTATTGTGTTTTTTATGTTTTTTTTAATAAATTAATAAGTTTATGCCTTTAGGAACTTAATCTTTGAGTTAAGCTTGTTTCAGACACTTGGTTGATGCGAAAATGAAGAGAGGAGCCTAAATTGGAGCCAAGGTTGCGACACCGATGTCTTTGCCATCAACTAAGGATTTTGAACTTCAAAAAACTGCAATCGAGAGTGGATTGCCCTCGAGGTTGCGACACCAACACTAGAGGTCATAACATTGAGCTATTGAAGTCGCAACATTGACCAGAGTCTCCAAAGTTGAAGTTGAGTTGCCTGAGGATAATGTCGCGACACCAAAAGGCTGCCCTGCTGCTATATGCTAATGGGGGTTGCGTTCTCATCTTTTTCCCCTTTTTAATCCAATTAGAAAACACTAAACCCAAGTTAAAGTCAAAACACATTTAAATGTGTGGTCCACAATTCATCACACCAAAGTATTAGCATCCAATAGTCCAAAATAATTTCAAATACAAAATATCTCATCAAACAATACTTTCAAATTTTAATTCTTAATAATGACCAAAATACCTTTATGGGGCAAAATGGTAATTTTATCTCTTTTTCTCACTTTTCATAGTTTCTTCACAACAATAGGCACTTATCCAATCCAAATATCATAATTGATATTTAAATCTTAATAATAATCTTTGGATGGTAAAATTACACTTTTACCCTCTTCTCTGCAAAAATAAAAAATTACAATTCAATCCTCTGTACTTTAAAATCTTTTCAATTTAATCCCAAAAGTGTTACTCACTCCTATACATATTTCCACTTATTCTTGGGACAAAACAATCAATGATAATTCATTCTCTTTTAATCAAATTTTCACTTTAGTCCTCAAACTTTTAGAATTTGCAATTTAGTCTTTTGTCGTAATCTCACTTTTAAAATTCTTTTCATTAATTCCAATATCCAAAATCAACTTTATTTTCATAAGAATTTTTATCTCTTCCAATTTTCTTAAAATTTCATAGTTCCTAATCTCAAAATAGTATTATATGCCTTATAAAAATTTTGGGGTGTTACATAGCTTTTATGGTTTCCATTACATAGCCCCTAATTTTCATTTATGCACCATGTAAAAATTGTTAAGTTTTCATTCCATTATTTTTCAATTAACCAAGTTTTTAATCACTTTGGTCATACCACATTTCTCTTCTTATTAGTTCCACCCCTAACACATATCACTTATTTCACGTATGATAATTTTCACCCTTAGTAAACATTAGTAAAATGAAATTGGATCCGTGGGATCCCAACCAATCACACTAGGAATAACGCGCCAAAAGCACTAACATCTGAAGACTGTAGAAATGGATCCATAACGCACAAAAGTGGTATGCGCTAAGGCTTTAAACACAGTTTGAAACCACGTTTTCTAACATATGTGTGCTAATAACCCCTATAGCATGTCAATTGTATCCTCACTAATCACTAAATTTACTAAAGCATACAATATTTAGTCACTTAGGTCATTTCCAGATTTCACAAAATGATCAATTAATACTTACAACATGGTTTACATGTCCACATATAAGTAAAGATATATCTTATTTATGACATAAAGCACATTTGAAAATCACATAATTTGGGAGCTCTTGGAGCATCCATCCATTATCTCATAATTCCAATTTCACATATTAAGATTTTCAAGTACTCAATGTTGTTAGTGACATTTTTCACATGCACACGTAAACCCATTGCACTTTTCACGATATATTCATTCTCTCTTTTTAAGATATTTCATTGTATTAAATTTCAACCTGACTTATTTTAACAATACTTCACTTTTCACCGTTTCAGTGCCATTAGGCCAAGTTTATGAATTTCACCATTTTCTTCCAATTATCTCAACTCACTAAGCTATTGTTTTTCTCATATAAGTACTCTTAATCACATTTTAAGTATAATATTCATTACGTGCTTTATAACATCATTTTAACAATTTTCATAATTATTTATATAGGGTACTTACCTTTTTAATAGAAAAAGTTCCAAACAAAGCTTCCCTTTACATTCCCTTCCACCAATCTCTTTCTCAACACACACACACATATAAACACACAATGTTGGAAAAATTAAGTTTAGAAAACAGATTTGTTGCATAGAAAAATTATTTTTTTTCTAACATCAAGCCTTTATGTTAATTATAGCAGTAAACCTTTACCGAATTAGTACATGTGTTTTGTGATAGGCGAACTTAGTCGTTTCTTGGCTTTCTACCAACAAGATCTTTTCGGCTTTTCTCGAACCCTCGGCTTGTTTAGAGTGTGGACTCTAAATTCACAAACTAATAACACAATGACAAATTCTTAATGTTCTAGTGGGGAAAATCAATTTCTCTAAAGCTAGAAACCAGTCAGAAGTTCTCTCGAAAAATAAAATTTACTCTAAAAGAAAATCTCACTAAATTTTGACAGAGTAATCGCGCTCAAGAATGTATATTTTGGCTTAGCCCATAATCTCTATTTATAGATAAAAGCACAAAAGTCTTAGTTAAACAAAAGAACACAAAATACTTTGAGGCTGCATAAGGTGGGCAACATACCCTTCTGGGAATCCGAGGGTTGTCACCCATCCCATATTAAATGGGCCTATTGGGCTCAATTTTGTATTGGATTCAATTATATGTGTTATCTAGATTTTAACCAACTCCTATAATTTATCAAACTCAATAAAAAAATTTCAATTCCCAAAATATTAATTAATTAATTAAAATAAATTGAATTAGTTTACTAAATTAAATTATTTTCTCAACATAATTCTAATTCTGCTAAAGTCATAGAAACTTTACTGTACCAGAATCTGTGAGTAAATAAATTTAATTGTCTTGATTAATAAACTGTGATGACTAATTAATTTAATTTTTACTTAGAACTTAAATTATTTAATTACAACCAATTAAATAATAATTTGAAATTTTTAATTTAATCTCTAAGTCATCTCTTGCTAATAGCAAAAAAACGCATTCATTGCAGACATGCGATCTATTTCTCTAAATTGTTGTTTTCATTTATTCATCATATCAGTTCAAATGCAATCTGTAAAAGGTTATGCTGAGCTAATATAGGGATCGATTTGACATATATAATTAGGGCTCAAATAATTTGTCATTGAGTTCCAACTATTCGCCTATTAATTATAATATTATTTAGTCATAGAGTCAATCTAGTAAAAGTATTATGACTAAACTCCCCCCATTATATATCATTATGAAAGCAACTTAATTTATACTCGTCCAATAACCTTGTCATATGTATGTTGTCCTCATAGGATATCCTTAATCCCATTGGGTTAAATTCGTTCACCTAATATGATCATATTTTATCTCGTGAAAAATCCAATTACTAACTAATAGTAATTAAATAATTCGTCCTAGACAAATGACTTGTAGTCACATTTCCTTTCATCAACCATGTAATGTCTATGAGAGGATATCATTTACCCTTTACTGGGCTATGAATTTCACTATTATAAATGAAGTCATGTCATGTAGAAGTCATATACCCAACGTACCAACCTTGTTATCTCTTACCAATTGAACTCAAACTTTCAATACATCAAAGTACACGAGTCATGCAGACATAGTCTGTCACTTACTTAATATTGAGGTAAGCCACACCATGAACAAGTCTAGGATAAATTCAACTTGGTTCATGTTCGATGTATTATCATTCTAGACAATCACCCATATGTCTCTATCTTCTAGGAGTCAACCACGCGGATACCTAAGACAAGGTATCTTCACATTTTGACTTGATAGATGACATAATAGTTCTTAAATCAATTTACTCAATTTTAAAGACTATGGGCCATTTAGATTGCCTACTAATATCAATTGTCTTCTCACATTATGATCCGACTACATAATGCAATTTTATATTAGTTAAACATTAGATAATCAGTGAGTCAATATTTGCTTATATATTTTGTCTTGTCTGCAAAAACAATGCAAATACAAACGATATTAATGGGAATAATGGATTTTTATTAAATCAATCTATTCAAAAAATTACATAAACCACACTAAATGCACTAAATCCCAACATACAAATCATTACTATATGCTTCAACAACTATCTCATGCTAAAAATCTCAAATATCAAAGATGGAGATGGTGAAAACTCATCTTCTTACTTTGTTGGGAGCTTTCTCTCATTAATCTACTTGAAACCTTAGACTCAAATGAAAAAGATAATAGAGGAAATCAAGTAAAATGTTGTTTTCTAACAAGATTGAATGGAAGAAAACTTGGGTTCTTAAGTGAGGTTTTCTTGGAAGAGAAAGGAAAAAGAAAAAGTCATGGGAGGAGAGATCTTCCGCTCTTCTCACCTTTTAATCACCACGTAAAATGGGTCAAAGTTAAAATTACGGTCCATATTTCATCCCATGTTAAAAATTCAATCCAATGGTTTAAAATTATTCTCAATAAATTAATATTTCAAAATATAATATTTTCAATATGGATTTCATGTAAAATGACTAAAAATGCATTTTATGAGGAAAAAATTACACTTTATTCCCCTTTTCTCTCATCACTTGTTTTTATTCCATTTAAGGCACTTAATACCTTAAAATTTCCATAATTCATACCTATCATCCACAACCATTACTAATCCATGGCATTTAGTACCTTTCTCAATAAAAGTGAGAACTTTATAATTTAATCCTTAAAATTTTTATTTTCACTCAATCCAGTCCCAAAAGTCCTCTGTCCTTGGCACTTACTTTTTTGGTCGCATGGCACATTATAACACTTCTTTTATCTCGCTTCTTTATCATTGGAAAAAATTGTACTTTAGATCCTTATACTTCTCAAATTTATGACCCCAACACCAAAGTCTCATATTTACAATAATTCCTTCAAATTTTCTTTTCTACAGTTGAAGTTAACTTTTTAGAACTTCCTTTAATTAAACTTGTCTTGGAATTTCTTCAGCATTTCATTGTACCGTACTAGAAATTGGGGGCTCAGTCATTCTCCTCCATCACCACCTCAGTTCCCACTTGTAAGCCGCTTTCCATCACCACCAGTATCGATTCTCCTCATTATTCGTTTCCCTCTTCAAGGTCCAATCAACAAATCGATAAGCTAATTCAGAAGAGAAATAGAGAAGCAAATCAAGTCCCATGCATTGAAGTAGTAGACGACAGAAGATGAGAAGCAGTTGGGGGGCTTTGTTATTTTTAAGGTGCACTGGAGGACTTTTCTTTTTTTTTAATTTCTCTATTTACTTTAAGCTGAGATAATGTTTGGGCCCCTCAAACCTTTAAAAGAAATTAGGCCCACATAAAGGGCTCTTTTAGCCCAAATAAACAAAAACTGGTTCAATCTATTTTTTATTCATCCATCCAATCGGTAACTGCGGTTTTTAACGATTCACCGTCTATCTAATTTTTACCGTATCAACCGCTTATTGGTCCGACTAGTCCATCCACCCCGCTTCCACATCCCTGATTAATTTTTTAAAAACAAAACTTAGAAGCAAAAATATAACAGTATCGTCTGTTTTTCTTTTTCTTATAAAACTTTTAGTCACTAAAATCCATGGTTCTTGAAGGGTAGAGTTTTATAAAAAGGTTAATACGTAGCTTAAACTTGTTCTAAACTTTTTTTTAACCTAGTTGGTATTTAAAATTATGTACCTCTACACTAACATCATTAATTTGTGCTGATGTAGTAGCACTGACAACTACTCACACGTTGTTGACACATGATAGCCTCTCATTATAACCCATGACAAACATAAATAAAAAAATTTAAAATTATTTAAATTAATAAAAAAGTATAATGTTTTCATATTAAAATAAACTTGGACAATCATTCGAATCTACACAATTAATTGTCTAAATTCATTACATCTTTACTTTTTTATATAAAATATCATGTTTTTATATTATTATTTTAAATTTTAAATTTTAAAAAATTAAAAATATACAAATTAATTAAAATTTATAAAACATTGTTCACATCAAGCTTTTGTCCAACTTCATTCTCATTCTTGATATGTTTTTACTAATTTTATGTGATTTTATTTTTTATAAAGCATCAGTTATGTTATTATATTTTGAAATATATATAATATAAAAATTAAAAAATTTATAATCTATATAATCAAAAACAGATAAAAAGCATAAAATATTTTGAAATATATATAAAATATATAATTTACTAACTTATAGAAAATTCTAAAAATTATACTTTTATAAATTTATAATTTTATATAAAATTATTAAAAGACTGCATCTAAAATGAAATCTGAACAACTAATTGTTTGTATTTATTTGAATATAACAAAGATTTGTCCAAATTCATTCTTGATGTAAAAACTATTTTATACTTATTTTTATTAAGTTATATCTTTTATTTTATATATTTTTAAATTTCAAAAATAATAATATAAATAACAAGATATTTTACAAAAATTTTAAAATATAAAATTACTAAAACACATCTAGAATAAATCGAAACATTTGTTATCTAAATTCAAATGAACATGGACAACCATTTGTTATCTAAATTCAAATGAACATGGACAACCATGTGTCCCAGTTCATTCTAGTGAAGGACTACCGTGTGCCATAATGTAATTAGTTATCAATGTCACATCAATAGAAACTAATGATATTAATGCTAAAATACTTAAGAATGTGACGGAATACAAATTCAGATTAACATTTAGGTTAAAAAAATTTAGCACCAACTAAATACTTGAGTTCAAGGACAAACTACATATTAACACTTTATAAAAATATCAACCTTCGTCCCTGAGAAGGATCATCCATCGTCTGTATTTACGGTATGCACTTCACATTATCTATCATATGGAAATGGCGAAAGAGTATTTTATTGTCAATAAATTTGTTAATTTGGAATAATTTAAAGTATAACACCAAAACAAATAAGCAACGCGTTTAAGATTCACAACAATTGATCAGTGAATGAAAGAATTCTATATCAATTAATATGAAGACTTCTGCAGGCACCATTGTAGCAATTACCATTAATCTTACATTGCTACGAAAATAAGCAAATCATCATTAAGCATGAAAAGGTTAATCGATGTAATTATGATCCCTATCCAACAAACAACGGCAGTTTATTGCAAGGCATCTTTACTGCTTCCGATTTTCCAACAGCTTTTGCAACCAGGTTTCCTCACAGTATTATTGTATGATGTGAACCTTTCTACCTTTCTTCATATGCCTAAAATCCTGAAGAAGATCAGTTTTGAAACTTACTTTAAGTTATATACATGCATGGCTGCAACAATTTCCTACTCTGGAGTTATAAAGTGCTTGAGTGTCAACCATGAACTGCTTCTAGAGTTTGATTAGTAATAGCTTTACATCATCCTCAACCTGTGAGACACCTTTTAAGACCCAATGGCCCGAAGGGATCAAATACCTTACAGGTTGGTGTGAAGTGTGAAACTAAGCCTATGAGGCATAACTTAAGGTATAGCTACAACTATCCCAAAACAGTTTCAAATGTCCTCTTCACTAAATCATCAAAAATTGAGGTTGCAAGGAAAATTCCCTTTCATTAGCATGCATGACAAAGAAAACTGCAGACATGAAGACCTTTGCTGCCACTGGCACAAGAGAATACATGCACTGCAAAGTTCAGGTTGGATTTAACCAATTGGAACTTACCAGCATCATTGCTGACATAGTCTACACTATGACACCTTCAGCAGTTGATGAAAAGCTTCTTGAGGTATGTCAACAGAACCAACTCGCTTCATTCGCTTCTTTCCTTCCTTTTGTTTCTCCAGAAGCTTCCTCTTTCGAGTAACATCCCCACCATAACACTTTGCAAGGACATTCTTTCTCATTGCTGAGATTCTGAATCCAGTAAATAAAGGCTTAACCAATGAACATTATACAGTAGTTAAAACTTTTAAGGAACTTAAGGAACGAAAGACACGTCACTTACGTCTCCCTTGCAATAACCTTTGATCCAATTGCAGCTTGTATGATTATCTCAAACATTTGCCTAATCAGAATTGGACCATCAGTATCTATAATTTAATTCATGTGAAACTCATACTAGACTTTAAAACAACAGACCTGTCGATGAATTTCTTAAGCTTGTCCACCAGTTCACGACCAACTCGTTGTGCCTTCAGAGAGTGAACAATTGTTGCCATGGCATCAACTGGCTTCCCATTTAAAAGGATATCAAGTTTCACCAAATCAGATTGTTGGTATCTGTAAAGAACATCGATGACATGTCAATAATAGGAAGTAAGAGGCTCCTATTGTTGGAGGCATAGGAAAAAAAAAACGTCAGCAAAGGTTTCATGACATTGAATGTCCAATCAGAAGTGTGTAAAATGCCAGAGGACCAGCTCTTTGGACAAGGATTTCACTAAAAATTTAGGCCAGATCAATAGGCAAATACTCATTGCTAGCAGTCCGAGGTAATCAGGAAATCTATCTAGCAGAAACCAGTTCTATGTTTCACCACTTGCTCCCCAAAGTGCTATTATAGGACATTAAACAGCATATTTGCGAGAAAAAAAGGCAGAAAGAAGCTTACTCTGAATCTTCATAATCAAAGGAGGCATATCCAGATGTGATACTCTTCAACTCATTGTAAAAGTCGACAACAATTTCCCTCAGAGGTAGCCGATACTTCATAAAAGCCCGTTGACTGCATAAAAGGAATGGCTGTGCATGAGTACTGGAAAGCTTATGACATGGCATTTTCTCAGCTGTAAAATTTTAAAACTTCTAATCTAATGAACAAAAATGCCCAAGTGGATTTCAGCGTAAAATTATATGGAAAACCTAACTTGCTAAATTGATGGAAGATGGAGAAATAAAAGGAGAATGTTTCAGAATCTTGGTTGAAAGCACAGCTACAACTAAGAATAAAGAACCTGAATTTCCACATCATATAATTTAATATTTCATTGATTAATTCAAATATGAGAATGAACCAGTAGATTTTTCTGTATTAATGCAAAGATAAATAAAACCATTTCATCGAAGATTACCACTGATGAGTTAGAAAAGCAAAGGTTAAAGAAATCGCAATGGCATAAATCACCTGTCAATGAATGAGTACTCCAGCTGTTGGCCTCTCCGCTCCGAGCAAAGGGTAATAACAGGCCCCACATACCTACAAGAAAGCAAAAACACCTAAAAGAATAAAACCTTTGCATGCTGCAGAAAATAGATAGCAAAGGGGTACGGGAGCTTACTCACTAGGAATAATAATAGTTGCGATCACAGTAGGTTCCCAACAAGCTGTAACTCGTTTCTTGGGATCTGAGGACAATGCAGCAGGATTCTGAACTTCTACCTTACTACATAAGATCAAGATATATAAAACATGTCAAAACTCAAAACCAACTTCACTAAGCCTATTTCTCTCCAAATAAAGATTGAAAAAGGCCACCATAGTATGTACCTTCCATCAGAATACTCAAAAATATAAGGAACAGTTGGAACAGTGGAAATGACATGAGCTTCATGCTCCTACGTCCATAATACAAACTGTTATGACTTGCAAATAGAGAGAATATTTTTCTAATGGAAAAAATGGGGAAAATTACCTGTTCAAGTCTTTGATGAAAAACATCCATGTGAAGTAAGCCTAAAAACCCACACCTGCAGGAGGAATACAGGAGATGCACTACAAATTATTCCATTATAACAATGCAAGTCTCCATAATTAAATAGTAGAAGAAAACTGTTTGACTATTGGTACTTAGAGATAAGTCACAAAATATAAGACAGCACACCTAAAACCCAGTCCAAGTGCTGTGCTACTCTCCTTAGTAATAGAGACACTGGCATCATTGCATGTTAGTCTCTCTATAGCATGGTTAAGCGCATCAAAATCGGATCCATCTGCAGGATAGAGACCAGAAAACACCATATGTTTTGCAGGCTTGAAACCTGCGATTTAGAAGCATAGCAAATATAAAAAAAGGGTGTCTATTTTGAATAAAAAAGGAAACAGGAAGTACAGTGTATCAAAAAATAACAAAAAAATGAAGCCTGATGATATACCAGGAAGGGGCTCTACAGTAGTCCGAGTGTGATATAGCGTGTCCCCAATACGTGCCTCTTTTGTGGAACGCATGCCAGTCACCACATATCCAACTTGACCACTTAGAAGGGCTCCAGTGGGAGTAAGTTCAGGATGCATGATCCCAATATCCAACACTTCATAAGCTTGACCAGTTGCAGCAGACGAAATCTTATCACCTTTACGTAATGCACCATCAACAACGGCAACATGGCAAATTACACCTTTGTATTCATCATAATAGGAATCCAACAGAAGCATGCGTAAAGGTGAACTGCTGCTTCCAGGAGGGGGAGGAATCCTCTCTATGACTGCTGGAAGGACATGCTCAAGCCCCTGCCCTGTTTTAGCAGATGTTAAAAGGGCATCACTAGGGTCAAGATCAAACATTGATTTTAACTGAGCTTTGACACGATCAGGGTCAGCAGTAGGCTGGTCAATCTTGTTTATGACAGGGATTATAGTCAGGTTAGATTCAAAAGCGAGGTAAAAATTTGCAACGGTTTGCGCTTGAACACCTTGGGCTGCATCAACAACCAAAAGAGCACCTTGGCAGGCTGCCAGAGATCTAGACACCTCATAACTGAAGTCCACATGTCCTGGTGTGTCGATCAGATTTAGCAGAAACGTTGATGGTTCATCAATATTACCATCATTGCATCCATGGAGCTTGTATTTGTGGAACATAGTGGCCGTTTGAGCTTTAACTGTTATTCCCCTTTCTCTCTCTACCTAATAACATCAGAAAAATTATCATCAAGTTTACACCTTTAAACCAAAGCTAAACTCAATCCTTTCGTTTTATTTTTTACAATTTAAACCAACTTTAACGTTCATATGAAAAAATAACAAACACCCGATTCTAGTTTCTCTTTAAACAATAATTGCAATGTCAATAGCTTGCCTTTTCATCAACTTCTCAAACTAAGAACCATTTCAAAAGCAATAAAAAATCTTTAAAAAACCACACACACATTTTTCAGGTCTCAATCCAAATAAAGAAGTCTTAATCTAAACAATAAAATTTACCTGTAACTTGTCAAGATACTGAGGCTGACCATGGCCTCTCTTAATTGTCCCAGTAAGCTCTAACAATCTATCAGCTAAAGTAGACTTTCCATGATCAACATGGGCTATAATTGAAAAGTTCCTAATTTTTTCAATTGGGTATCGACTCAAATCTATTGGAGCAGATTCTTTGCTGTTTTGACGAGAATGAGAGCAAAATCTTTGACTTAATCCAAAAGAATCAAATGGGTTTTTGATTGAATAAAAGGGAGATAAGTATTTTCGAGGTTTAAGGGTTTTTGAAGCTCTGAATAAGGAACCCATTTGAGGGTTTTAGAGAGCTTTGCGAGAGAGAGAGAGAACGATGGTATAGCCTGTACCACTATTTGAAATAAATTTTGGTTACACTACGCAGAAGAGGACGTCGTTTCTCGTTTTAGTCCAAAATCTTGTACATTACTTTGAAAATTTGAGGGTAAATTACCTAGTTGGTCACCCAATTTTTAGGAAAATTTCATATCGGTTGCTTAAAATGAAACCCTTGCAATTTGGTCACTTAACTTTTAGGTCGTTTTCATTTTAGTCACTCAAGCGTTAAATCTCTAACTCGGTTAGTTGTACACGCCACATCATGTTTATACTTTTATTTTGGTCACCCAAAAAAAAAATTTTTAAGTATTGATTGGAGTAAAAAATCAAAAATTAAAGTGAAAAAAAGATAAAACTAAAATAATATACAAAAATTGTCAAATTGTACTTGTTTATCCTATTTTCAATTCTAAATTTCTTTTTTAATATTAAAATATTAAATTTCAAAACATCAAAATAAATTGAATACATTTTGAAAATTTTTATTCATTGAATCAATTTGTTACTATAATATTAAAATTAATTAGTTTATTTTCCTTTAAAATTTTAAAATTATATTTTATGTTTGAGATTATCCTTAATGAAATCAACTCAATTAACTCATATTTAATAATTATATATGAAACTTAAATTTTTGTTGATTATATAATCTTGAATCTTTCATGCTAAGCTAAAAGTAAAGGAAAATATACTTGTAATTAATTAAATTAATTGCGTGTTCTTTGTTTGGGTAAAGAAGTGATGAAAAAATTATGAGTTTTGTTTGGGTAAAAATCATGAGATGTGGTGTGGTAGTTGCTCTCCTCATCCCTTAACCATGATGTTTGAGGTTCGATCTTCATCCATAGAAATGAAGCACATTTCATACCTCTTCAGAGAGCACCTGCAACAAAGTAGTCATTGCTACTGGCGACGAACACCTTAGTTTCGACCAAAAAGAAAAGGAAATTATGACTTTTTCACTTTATTTCTTTGTTATTTAGTTTCTACCATTTTTTTCACTTTAATCCTTGATGTTTTTTTACTCCACTCAATACTTTAAAAAAAAATTTAGTGACCAAAATGAAAGTGTAAACATGATGTGGTATGTACAGTTAATCGTCGTTAGAGATTTAACGTTTGAGTGATTAAAATGAAAATACCCTAAAAGTTAGGTGATCAAATTACAAGAATCTCATTTTGGGTGACCAAAATAAAAGCACTAGTGACCAGCTATACAATTTACTTTAAATTGAATTATGAAAATATAAAATATTTTTCATAATAAAACACCTACTAAATTAGCCTAAAATATGATTTTCAAAACATTGGTGTGCATTTGGAAAATTCTAGAAAAATCTATCTAACATGGGCTTTTCATGAGTTAAAGAAAATTTTTACATTGAGTTGAGAATTTGGATTTATATTTCATTTTATAAATAAATTGTAAAAATGAAATGTATACAACAATACAACATATATTCACATTGGATAATAGTTGTGGCATGAAGACCCGTCGGTATTGAGCTTGAAACAACCAAGAGTAGGAGGAACCCAATGGATAGGAATGAAAGGTGGGAGATCTTTAAATTTAATAGAAGCTGCCAAAGCAAAAAAAACTCACCACCACCTTTAGTTGCTCTTTTAATCAAACCCTCAATTTGTCTATAGCCACCCAAAATAAAAGCATTGCATTGTAGCTAGATTTTCCAGAGAATGACTCAAAAATTATTTCTAATTCTGTGTTTTGATTTGTGATTATTCGAATGCATATTTGAATCGATTCATGGTATGAGAATAACAGAGAAGATCGTTCGGTTAAAAGCTAGAAACATTTAGGATCCGTCTAGCACAAAGCATAGATATTTTTCAAGGAAAATTTTATTGCTATAAATATCACAAATTAACTTGATTTTCAAAATTTTAATTTTCATAGAAAATTGTTTTAAATTAGACTTTTTCCAATAGAGAGAGTGGTGGTTGTTGTGAGAGTCGATTCACCTAGTCGAGGCGGAAAGCCAAAGGTTACAAAGAGTGAGGATGAGAGAAATATAAAGGCTAGAGGTTGAGAGTGAGTTAACAAAGTGTAGGCCTGATATCTTAAGAAATTGATCATTTCTTCCTCGTTCTTGGAGGTATTTATAACGTGTTTAACTTGTCATTAAGTCATCATTATGAAACATGTGGGATTGGATGATGATATCTGTGATGGGACAAATTCTGTCATTTATTCTAATTTAATGGTATGACCCAAGTGATAGTTGGTGACAAACAACTTAATGTATTTGATGAAGCTCAGGACCCGAATGGCATAAGGCATGCACTTTTCGAATGGCCATCCCAGAAAGGAAAACTAACAGACCTATCGGTTCATTGGTGATAAGCTTACTGTTTGAAGCCTTTCTGCTTGCCATGTGTCTTGACGTGAATGAAGTATAACATTATTGAAAAATAAACATTTAAAATATCATTCACATTTTTTTATCTAATATATAATTACTTATATAATGTATCGTAAATATATTATTGTCGAAACCATTTTTTTGAAAAACAAAAAATTTTAGGTTGTCGACTTTAAAAAATGAAAATTTGGGAGTCGCCACCAATCTTTTATTAAGGTGTGATTGGATCACCTAAAAAAACGGCTTTGGTCTACAAGTTTTAAAAAAATGGATCCGGGAGTTAGTTACGTATGAGGAAGGATTAGCACCCTCGTAACGCCCAAAATTGGTACCTAGTTAATTAATTAGTGTCTTAATGTCGAAAATTTGAAAAATATAATCCTTAGCAAAAACTTAAAAACGTTACTTATTAAGACCCTTATCATTTTGGAGAAAGAAAATGTCACACCCAATGCGTTAAGGCACAACATTCTAATTTCCTCAAAAATGAATAAGTCTAAAACTCGTGTAATAAAAATTTAAAAGAATATTCATTTGTTTAAGATTTAAGAAATCGCGGCCCAATACGTTAGGGCACAATTCCTCAAAATCCCAAACTTGAAATATTTCCTTTATTATTATTTTTTCAAAAAATCTTTGTCTCGAGAAATCAATACGTCACATCCAATACGTTAGGATACAATATATTTAACTCCCCAACAACAAGCTTTTTATTTTATATATTTTTTATTAATGAGCAACCTCGATCGTTGATTTAACGAAGAAAATCGGAACCCAATACGTTAGGGCTCAATTTCCTTGAAAATCCTAAATACGAGTATTATCTCAATTTTGAAAATTTTAAAATCGAAAAAAATGATGTGATGCTACATTAAATATAAAATGTAATAATAAATACAACAATGGCATAGAAATAAACGAAATTAATGTACATAAACAATGACATGTAAAATATCAAATGAATATAAATGAAAACATAAATCAATAAGCAAATGAAGGAAATAAACAAAAAATATAAAGAGAAAAAGGTACAAAATATATATACATTTGAAATTATGAAGAATAAAAGACATAAAGATAATTTACTCATAAAATTTTGGGTTATAAAACTTATATATATATAAAATACATAATGCATTTATGAAAACAAGGAAAATATAAATATACACATATAAAATATATTCATGCATTTACTAAAAATGAAATATATAAGTATAATATAAAAATGTGGAAAATATTTATAATAAGCTTTGAATGGAGTATAAATATATGTGTATATATTACAAAAATGTATAAACATATAAAAATCATAGAATATGGGCAAACGATAAATATTATGAAATATAAATGTGTATATATATATATGTATAAAAACTATGAAAATAAAATAATAATAAAGTATGTATATAATATGTATATATATTAAAACGTTTAAAATATATATGTATATATATTAACATGCATATATACATATATGTAGGTATAATAATAATATATAATATAATAATAAAAATAATAATAATAAATTAATAAAATAGACTAAAAACCTAAAATGAAAGATTAAGGATTAAATTGAAAATCAACATAATTTAAAAAAAATGAAGGGCCCAATTAAAAGGCGTGAATAACTCATAGGGCTCGAATGGGAAAATATCTCCATCCTTTGAAACGCGTCACTTTATTAGGGCTAAATAAAATAAATAAATAAAATTCGCAGTGGTATCACCTTCTCCCTTTTTTAAAATCGTAAATAAGTAAAAAATAATCGAAAAAGAAAAAAACAGTAAGCCACCTTTAAAAAACTGTCAATCGTTCTCATTTTTTCATTGATTTTTTTTAAAAAAAAACTGTCAATCGTTCTCCCTTTTTTATTGATTCTTTTTTTTCTACAATGAAGGGAGAGGCCTCTATTTATAGTTGAGCCTCCCCAAATCTAACGGTACAGATCAATTACACAATGACGAAGATTAAAGGGTATCTACAAATTAAATCTCTAAGATTACAAAATCATATCTTCTAAGATTACATATCATATCTAAGATTGCATATCCTCGAAGGTTATGTTTCCATATGTGAGTCTGGGCTAAAATTGGGTATTACAGCTGCCCCTCTTTGCTCGTTGTTGTGTAACAGGAACGGAGCAAAGACTTTAGAAATGGCCAATTTTTGCCCGGTCACGCTGGATCTTGGTGCTCTTCTTCTTCAAGCAGCCACATCCATCCTACTGCATCTTCAGAGGTATAGGAATTGGTGTCTCGATCTACTCCACCGCAACGTCAGAGAGATAGGATTGGTAGCTTCGGCTTGATCTGCTGCAACTTAAAGATGAATTTGATGCGATCTGCTCTACTGTAATTTCAGAGAGATAAGATCCATCATTCTAATCCACTCCGCTACAACTTTAGGGAGATAGGATTTGTTTATTTGGTCTGCTCCACTACAACTTTAGGGAGATAAGACTAGATGCGTTATGCTCTCTGCAACTTCAGAGAGATAAGATCCAAGGTTTTAATCCGCTTTACTGCAACTTCAGGGAGATAGGATTATCGGCTTTAATCTGCTCCACTGCAACTTCAAGGAGATAAAATTTGCCATCTTCAATGTTAGAGAAACAAGATTCGCCGTCGTAGTTTCAATCTGTTCCATTACACCGCCAGGGAAGTAAGATTCGCCGTTGCGGCTTCAATCTGCTCCACTATAATGCCAAAGAGATAAGATTCGCTGCCCACAGCTTCAATCCGTTCAACTTCAGCTAATCCAAGCCTTAACGCCAAGGAGATAAGATTCGCCGTCGTGGCTTCAATCTGCTCCGCTACAATGCCAGAGAAATAATATTCGCCGTTGTGGCTTCAATCTTTTCCATTGTAACGTGAAGACGATAAGACTGATATCTTCGATCTGCTTCACTGCCAGTACAGGAAGGCAATATATGCTATTTTCAACCTACTCCACTGTTGCTCAAGGAGATAGGATTCACAATCTTCAACCTATTCCACTGCTGTCCAGAGAGATAGGGTTGGGGTCATCGATCTGCTTCACTATCGGTGTAGGAAGGCAAGATCTGTTATTTTTAACCTGCTCCGCTGCAATCCAGGGAGGCAAGGCTGGTGTCTTCGATCTACTTCGCTGTCGGTGCAGGAAGGCAAGATCTGTTATTTTTAACCTGCTCCGCTGTAACCCAAGGAGGCAAGGCTGGTGTCTTCGATCTGCTTCGCTGTCGGTGTAGGAAGGCAAGATCTGCTATTTTTAACCTGCTCCGCTGCAACCCAGGGAGGCAAGGCTGGTGTCTTTGATCTGCTTCGCTGTCGGTACAGGAAAGCAAGATCTGTTATTTTTAACTTGCTCCGCTGCAACCCAGGGAGGCAAGGTTGGGTCTTCGATCTGCTTCGCTGTCGGTACAGGAAGGCAAGATCTGCTATTTTTAACCTGTTCCGCTACAACCCAGAGAGACAAGGTTGGTGTCTTCGATCTGCTTTGCTGTCGGTGCAAGAAGGCAAGATCTGTTATCTTCACTGATCTGCTCTCTAGGGAACTTGACCTGTATAATGAACCTAATTATGCCTAATGATTAGGATGACATAAAATGAATCAAATGCTCCTAACTAGACATGTGTGAATGGTGTTTCCACGAATGCATAATTTTTAATAATTTTTTTTCCGAGAATGATCTCACTTAGGTTGTCATTGTTCGAAGTTTATTAAGGCTTTAACACTGATGTGCTACAACGCCTTCTTGCTTGGTTGGCTTTTTTGAAGAAACATTTAGTCAGGTTGCCCCCCACTGTAAACCTCAAAGTTCAATCCATTGGGGCGCAAAATTTGTAACATCATTCTCCCACTGTAACCCAAAGGTAGGAATATATGGCTTTTTCTCGATCCTCTCCTATCACAATTCAAGGATACAGGATCTAAATCTCTCTGGTCCCTTACATCACTCCCAAGGTATCGTACCAAAGGCTCATACATAAATGAAGGCTTTCTTCTCCGAGGAAACCTCTTCCTACTGTCTGGTGATCATTGCTTACTTGTTTATTTAAGATTTGTCATTTTGTTCAATCAATGTTTTTAACAACAAAATCCAAAGAGAAAGTCCTAATTTAGACTCTTCCTTTTCAGATTTCCAACCTTTAAACATGGTGCGTTCTAAACAATAATCCTGTTTCAGGTTTCTGTATTATTTAGAAACTTCTAGAGTAATATGCCAAACTTCCCTTTTGAAAGTTTTATTAGTCCATTAATCATTATTCCAATGCAACATGCTTGCAAAAAGGGTATAACAATGGATGAGAATACAATTGGTTCTGAGCATAACTCGAAATGAATAGATTATCAAAAAATAGTAAATAAGGATAACAAAGAAATTGATTGAGAATGTGTATCTTGGGAAAGAATGAAGTATTCCAAGAACAACAAATTCAATATAAATAGTATGAAAATTGGGTGCCCCAGATATCGCAGCTTGAGCTTCTCTGTACAAACTTTCTAAAGACCATTCTGAGTTTGACATGTGTTTAGGAGATCTACAGTACTTCGTCGATGTCCCAAGATGTCGCCTACCCTTTCCTGTTGATTTAGGTATAGAAAGATCACAACATGCCTCAATCTGATCAAAATTTGAGCTACTCTGATCACCTCATGTCCCATTCTGATCAAAATTTGAACTGCCCTTTTCGGGTTTTTAACTTAAATCCCCTTTGGTCTCAAGGCGTCCTTTGCAGATTTTTACCTTGACCTCTCATTTTTCTTTTCTTTTTTTTTTTGAAATTTTTTTTTGATTGAATCTGAACTCATAGGATTAGGCATGTCCTTGTTATCCCTTCTGATAAAAATTGACGCTTTTCCAGATAAGGCCTTCTACATAAGGTCCTTCCCAGCTTGGGATAAAGTTCTTTTTGTATAGGAAGGATCTTCTTCAATACCAGGTCCCTCTCAAGGAATTCTCTAGGGCGGACCTTTTTTGTGAGCTCGCATCATTTGCTTTTGGCACATTTGACCATGATGGATAACTTTGAACATTCCTCTTCAATCGGAATTGGATCCAAAAACTCAAAAAGAAAGAATCTTGTCTTCAATAGGCAAAACCGCGATGGGCCCAAGAGAAAGGCATTGCCCCGGTAGATTTTTTTTTGCGCCATCTTTTTTTTGGGCAATATGGCATTAATCGTGAACAGACTGTAAACTTTTGCTGTTGTTCAAATTTAGTACATTGTCAGATATGATCCTTTTGGGGTTCCATGCTGACATATGATTCTTCACGAATTTGCTAACTATCGACTTTGTGACATTGGCATATGAAGCAGCTTCCACCCATTTAGTAAAGTAATTGACGACCACAAAGATGAATCGATGACTGTCAGATTCTTTTGGTGAGATCGACCAAATGACCTTCATGCCCCATATAAGGAGAAGTCATGTATCCCAATGATTTTTTTAGGGTAAGATCCGTTTCTCAAATTGTTCTACCATCCTTAACAAGTCTGGAAATAGGCTACAATCTATGTCATCTTCAAAGTCCTGAGATCCCTCTAAACACATGTTTCGCTCAAAAGGAGATTATGAGTCTGTAGCAGCGTCACTCATGTCGTTGATATCTAGGGACCTATTGTAGGTACAAAAGATTATACAAAGAATGTATAAATTTAAGAATCTGTACAGTATAATTATGAATGAAAGATTTATTTGGAAGATAATCCATTTTTCGAGAAATCGCGTCCACGTCAGCGCGATGTCAGGGTACGTGTCAGGACATCGCGTCCAAGTCAGCTTGAGGGCGCGATTTCCTTCCACGTCAGTAGGTCACGTTGACGTGGACACGATGTCCTACCATGTAGCGCGTTCCCGGGGACGCGATTTTGACGTTGATTTCACGTTTGGGTTTTCTGGCTTTTAGGGTTTAGGGTGCAGGCTTTTTAGGGTTTCGCTACAGTTGGTCATGTAAAAAATAATTTTTTTTGACGTTTCTGAGCAAATAGTATTAAATCACTTCTACCAAGATGATATTTGAGAAGAAATTGTGAAATCGAGCCCTCGTGGACGCGATTTCGCTACAGTTGGTCATGTAAGAAATATTTTTTTTGACGTTTCTGAGCAAATAGTATAAAATTGTGCCCTCGTGGACGCAATTTTGCTACAGTAGCAAGTTTGAGCTGAGGCTATAAATTAGGCAGAAAATGTTCTTAGAGTGCATAAGTCATAGCAGAAACATTTTAGAGAGGCTAAGAAAGTTAGAGCTTTAAAATGAGTGAACGTATTAGTGCTGTTATTTACTACGATGGTGAGGTTTGCCACACCGAGGATGGTGGTTTTTTTGTCGGAGAATACGGTGCGACTGTCATTTAACCAGAACATCGATTTGACAGAACTTCGTAAAAGAATTAGGCGTAAAATCTTCGGAACGACGCCAATGAAAGTTCTGTCAATCACGTATCGATTTTGTTCTTGTGTTGATCCGGTGACATATGACTCATTCGACATAAAAGGTGCTCGTAGCTTGGAGGCAATGGTGCAGACTCATATTGCTAGCGGAGCAACTTATATTGAGTTATATGTACAATTTACGTCGCCAACTGATGCACTTCCGTCCGATGTTCGAGATGTATACACGACCCCTGGCCGACACTCAGTTAGCGGGTTACAAAATACGGAAAGCCCATGTTCGGTAGCGGTGTCGAATGCACATCCCCCGCAAGACACTCTGTCGGTGGATGGGACATGTACGTCGGTGGCTCGACGTTTGACGCTGGGAATACGTACTAGGGAACTACATTAAGTTCTAGTGGATGGCAATCTACATCCAGTTGGGGACGTTATCAAATGCCCAGAAGAAGGGATGACGTACTACCTAGGATATCAACCGGTGAGGGGATGTCGTATGCTGCAGATGATTGTGGGTTTGAAGATGACTCCGATGTGGAGCCACCTTGAGAGCCCGGGCCGGATGGTGCAGAGGTGGGATTATTTTCTGAACCGGAGCCTATTCCAACAGAAGGTGAAGATGGTGAAAGGAGTTCAGATGATGAAGAAAATCCATAATTCAAAGCATACTCACCTCCAGCCCACATGCATAATGTTGATCTGTCAGCAGATGATGCGTTAGAGTTTCCAGATCTACCACACCGGTTGCGCAATCGTACAAGTTCGGGGGTAGATTTCGGTGAACTTAAAGTTGATAATCAGTTTACCAATAAGGATAGTTTTATTGGTGCTTTGAAACAGCATAGCATCAAAAACAGTGTTAATTACCACGTCGTTAAATCAAAATCTGATAAGTTTGAGGCGAAGTGTGCGGTGCAAGACGGCACATGTTTATGGAAAATCGTCGCCTCGTTAAGAAAAAGAACAGGGTTGTGGGAGATAAAAAAGTACAAAGGTCCACATACATGTGCTGCAGGTACAATGTTGAATGTGTCTGAATAATAATTTTATTTTCCAATGTTGCATTATTTAATGTACTCCCTCTGTAGGTGTTTCACAAGATCATCCCAAAATGGATTCAGCTATGTTGGCTAGCTTGATAATGCCCACGATAAAAGCAGATCTTAGGACTTCAGTGCCGGTGATAATTGCCAATATTCGTAGCCAAATGGGGTACACGCCCTCTTACCGCAAGGCTTGGATAGCTAAGCAAAAGGTATTGGAGAAGATGCATAGTGGGTGGGACGCCTCATATAATGAAATATGGCAGTGGTGTTAGGTGCTAGAGAGATATGTCCCAGGTGCCATCACAGACCTTGAAACGGAACATGCGTACTACAACGACCGATTGCTACGTGGATGCCAAGTCTTCAAACGCCTATTTTGGACCTTTAAGCAATGCTAAGACGCATTTCCATACTGCAAGCCGTTGGTACAAATTGACGGTACCTTCATGTTCGGTGGGTATACTCATCGGCTATTGGTTGTAGTGGCACAGGACGGCGGTGGGAGAATTCTTCCAATTGCATTTGCAATAACACCGGGGGAGTCATCTAATGACTGGGATTTCTTTCTCTCTAGGTTAAGGAGGCATGTGTTCCCCCAACCTGATATCTGTGTTATTTCAAATTGGGGCGCCGGTACACTAGCTGCATTTGATCGAGAGGAAAGCTTGTGGCAGCGCACACACCATAGATATTGCCTAAGACACGTTGCTTCGAACTACTACAGACAATATCCATCTAAGAGCGAACGACGACAAGTGACCAACATGGGTATTTACTCTATAACTGTGTTATTTCGTTTGTCAATTTGAATTAGTTTTATTGGTAGAAGTGGTATAAAATATTCGCTATGTTCTTATATTGGTAGGGTATGAAATGAATAAAGATCGTTTTCACGAGATGTTGGCAATTTTACGATTCCAAAACGGAGAAGGGGCGGACTACCTTTACAACATACGTTTCGAACAATGGGCACAAGCATATGACGGAGGCCTACCATATGGTCATAAGACGTTGAACTTGGCAGAATGCATAAATTCTGTTCTTAAAGGAACGCGCCATCTACAGATAACATCGGTTGTGCGAGAGACATATTTCCGTTTGGCGGCGCTATTTCCAAAGCGAGCAGCAACTTATGCAGGCCAGATGCAGGGTGGTCATGTATGGTGCAGTAAGGTAGTTCAAGAAACTAACAAGGTGAAGGCGAGGGCAAACATCATGAACGCAGTGTGTCACGATCGAGACAATTTATGGTTTCGCGTGACGGAGTTTGACAGACCGCACCAAGGTGTTATTGGCGGGCAATATCGTGTACACTTGCGAAATAGGACTTGTGACTGTGGGAAGTTTGATGCACTTCGTTATCCATGCGCTCATGTTATTGCAGCTTGTCAAAAACTCCGTCTGGATCCGCTGAGTTATGTGGACGAAGTGTACAAATTAGAAAACATGTACAACGTATGGAGACACATTTTCCCACCGGTCCTAGATGAACGTAAGTGGCCGCCTGTATCTCTTGCTCCTTTTAAGCTGTTACCGGATATAGAGTTGCGTCGCAAGTCGAAGGGTCGACCTTGCTCCACTAGAATACGGAACAATATGGATATCCGAGAAACAGCCAGTCAACAGAAGTTGTGCGGATGGTGTAGGAACCCAGGCCATATAAGTCGATCATGCCCTAATCGCAATAGTTGAATGTAATTTTACAAAAAAATATATTTTATTCAATTATTAATTGATAATTGTATTAATTGTTAGTAAAATTATCAAATTACTTTAATTTCTTAATTGTTAGTACCAGTCAAAACATTTTACCAAATCTAACATTATTTAAAACTATGTAAAATTATTAAGCCCAAAAATTTTGTTAATGGTTAGTAAAATTATCAAATTATGTAAAATTATTAAGCCCCAAAAATGTGTTAATGGTTAGTAGGATTATCAAATTAGGTAAAATTATGTTAGGGTTTTACATAAATTAGGTTAGGGTTTTAATTAAAATAGGTTAGGGTTTAGGGTTTTAATTAAATTAGGTTAGAGTTAGGGCTTTTAATTAAATTAAATTAGGTTATGGTTAGGGTTTTAATTAAAATAGGTTAGGGTTAAGGTTTTAATTAAATTAAATTAGGTTAGGTTAGGGTTTTAATTAAATTAAATTAGGTTAGGTTAGGGTTTTTAATTAAAATAGGTTAGGTTTAGGGTTTTAATTAAATTAAATTAGGTTAGGTTAGGGTTTTAATTAAATTAGGTTAGGGTTAGGGTTTTAATTTAGGTTAGGGTTAGGGTTTTAATTAAAATAGGTTAGGGTTAGGGTTTTTAATTAAATTAAATTAGGTTAGGTTAGGGTTTTAATTAAATTAAATTAGGTTAGGTTAGGGTTTTAATTAAATTAGGTTAGGTTAGGGTTTTAATTAAATTAAATTAGGCTAGGTTAGGGTTTTTAATTAAATTAGGTTAGGGTTTTAAATAAATTAAATTAGGTTAGGGTTTTTAGGGTTAGGGTTTTAATTAAATTAAATTAGGTTAGGTTAGGGTTTTTAATTAAATTAGGTTAGGATTAGGGTTTTAATTAAATTAGGTTAGGTTAGGTTTTTAATTAAATTAGGCTAGGGTTAGGGTTTTTAATTAAATTAGGTTAGGGTTTTAAATAAATTAAATTAGGTTAGGTTTTTAATTAAAATAGGTTAGGTTAGGGTTTTAATTAAATTAAATTAGGTTAGGTTAGGGTTTTAATTAAATTAAATTAGGTTAGAGTTAGGGTTTTAATTAAATTAGGTTAGGGTTAGGGTTTTTAATTAAATTAGGCTAGGGTTAGGGTTTTTAATTAAATTAGGTTAGGGTTTTTAAATAAATTAGGTTAGGGTATCAAATAATCAAAATAACTCGAAAAAATTTCTATGTGTATTACATCGAATAAACTTCTATTTCATTACATCAAATAATTAATTTTAATACGGTAATCAATGTCTATGATCGGGGGATTCGGTTCCACATGGCGGCCGTCGACGGTTACGCGCTGGATTCCTCCTTCCTCTAGCTTCCGGTGGCGGTTGTTCTTCCTCCGGTATTGATTGTTGTTCTTTCGGTTCGGCATCTGGTTGTCGGACTTGGGACGATGATCCACCTTCAAAGAATAGTGTATGTGGAGGTGTTTGCATCATGAACGGCGACGGAGTTTGAAAGTCATGCGTTGCTGGCGATTGGTAAAAATGAGAGCTCCCCGACGGCCTCCTTGCGACCCCTCCTGCGCCGCTGGCCTAGTTATCGGTGGTCCGCTCGGTATTACAGGAAATAGAGCTGATCCAGGCATTTGGCTCCAACCTGTCATAGGATTCGTAAAAGGATACATGTATGGGTTAGGGTACATATAAGGGCCAGGAAACACACCTGGCATCATAGGGAAAGGTGATTGCGTGGGTATCATCTGTTGAATTGCTGCTTTAGGAGACTGCGTCGGTGCTCTCGTTGGAGACAGTGATTGCATGGCCGCTGATGATGAGCCAGGTGAATGTCTGGGCCTCGTTGAGGGGCTGCCTTCGTAGTCTTGTCGCCTTGGATTTAGAGGCCCGCGCCTTTCCCTTCCGACACGTATTTGCCACTGCCTCTCCTTTAGCGTAAGTAAATACGGCTTCCCATGGATCCTAAACCATGGCATGTATTCTGGAATGCATGCTAACTCTGGAACGATGATTTGTTCCCGAGTAGGTAGATATTCATGCCGATTTTCCCACATTTTCGTACTCGACCGAGATTCAGGCCAATCCATACCTAATAGCCAGAAGGTCGATTTTGTGGTGATCGTCAAACACCTCGTGGTCCGCAGAATCGGTTGTCTACATCCAAACCGTCAGGGACTCATCGTCGGTGGGGCTCCACGGTTGCATAGTTGATCAACACCACTTTCGCGTGCCAGCGTTCGGATTTTGTAAAAACTCTTCCGGACACGCCCAGATTGCGGATCCTCGTATGGTGTCCATTGAAACTACATGAACATGATAGAAATATAACTTATATACATAATACTAAATACTAAATACTAAATATCAATCCACTAGCGAATGTATGGAAATATCTATTTGCAATAATACTTACTGCTTCACCGTTGCTCCAATAGAAGCCAGTATATCTTCAAGTTCGACGGTAATCCACAATAACTTGCGGATGGTTCCACCTAATTAAATAAATTTTTAGCATACTTTTATTCTTACAAAATCTACATAACAATTTCAAAATGTAATATAAAATTTACCTCGTTACGAGTAGGAATGTATATGGGTGGTTCACTCGAGGACGTAGAAATGGAAAGCGAAACTGTGCCCATGATTGCAGTAGTGACAGGCAACCTCCGATGTTTGCTATCCTCGGTCGCGTCGCCCCGCACATCTCCCGATATAATGTTGCCAAGACGGCAGACCCCCAACTAAATTCACCGGCTCCTCTAAAATCAACGAGTTTTAGCAGCCACCTTAGATGTACACGGCTCCGTGACGTGTCAGGCATCAGATAAATTCCAATTATTTGAAGAATGTATGATCGAGCATATCGGATTCTTTCAATTTCGGTTGAATTTGTATTCGGATCGGGGAAGGTGGTACGTAACCAGCCCATCTCCACCTTACCTCCATCCATTTTATCCGGAACAACGCCCAAAAGCTCGTAGCACACCGCCTCCCAATTGCTAGATTGGGCAGACCCGGTGACTGGGTGCCCGTCCACCGGCAATCCCAATTGCAGATGGACATCTTCTAGAGTGATAGTGCACTCTCCACATGGAAGATGAAATGTGTGCATCTCGGGTCTCCACCTCTCGATCAACGCACTGATCAGTTTCAGCTCCAACTTGCATCCCCGGCCTACCGTCGCCACGTGCCAAAAACCCGCTTCCCGCAGGTAGTCCTCTACTAACGGTGATGGAGGAGCATGCATATTCCGGATATTGCATTCCAATACCCGATCTTCAAACTTTATAACAAATAATAAATTAATAATTATCTAAAAATACATAAATAAAAATATCTTAAATAATATTTAAAATTTAAATTTAATACTTACCATTTTCATTTGCTCCACCGATATGTGATTCCTATCAAGACGAATCAATGATCCGGCCATTGTTGAAAATATTAAAAAATTAAAATTATTTTAAAAAAATATAAAAATATTTAAAATTATCTTAAAAAATGAAATTGAATAGAAAAAGAAATTTAATATGGATTTTAAAGATTTTTGGAAGGAAATTGAGAGGATTTTGGAAGGAATTTGAGAGTTTGAGAGTTTGAGAGAATTTTGGAAGGAAATTGAGAGAATTTTGGAAGGAAATTTAGATAGGATTTGTTTGTGAAAAAAAATGGGGGTAGGGGGTTTTATAGTTTTTTATTTTTTGACCGTTGGGGGGGCAACAGTCAAATTTTTGACCGTTGGGCCACTGTTCACGCACGCGGGACATCGCGTCCACGTTAGCGCGACCTGCTGACGTGGACGCGATTTCCCAGAAAATGGCCTATTCCGGTAAATAATCAAGAAATCAGCCCATTTCGGTAAATTTTGAAAAAGAACGGCTTTTTTTAGTAAATTAGCCAAAAAGTTTAAACATTTCAAAAAAGAAAGTTCTTTTTATTGACTTCTTGACTGGTGGTTAGGTGACCAGTTGGTTGAATAAATTAAATTTTTAATATAATTTTTAAAATAAATTTTTAATTTTCAAATTTAATATTATTGAGTTTTTTAATGTTTTTGGACTTTTATGAGTTTATGAATTTTATAAATGATTTTTTAAATTTTAAAGAGTTTTATTTTTAAATAAAAGTTCTATTTTTAAAATTATAATTTTTAAAATTTTAAGATTTTTATTGAAATTATAATTTTTTTTATTTTTATAATTTTTATGTTCTTTTAAAGAGTAAGGACCAAATCGACAAAAACTATAAAACATTGAGGGCCAAAAGTTATTCTATCTCTTTATAATTGAAAAATTGGACGAAGAGATCAATATTTTTAAATAAAAAGTACAATGACTGAATGTCTCAAAATTAAAATATAAGGACCAAATTTTAAATTACAAAATAGTACAAGAACCTCTAACATATTTAAAACTAAAAAATAAAATTTGCAATTAAATACTTAAAACTTATATTCATAAAGAAAACTAATAATAATAATGTTTATTTAATATTTAATATAAAAAATGCAAAAATAAATGTGAATTTTCTTCTTCTAGTACAATTATAGTTTTGCATTGATTCTGCTTTAAATGTCAAGTAAAGTCATCAATATCTGTTTTGGAATTTTGTAATGAAGAACCCAGGAAATAATCAGAATTCTTAGCTTTGACCACTTCAAATTTCCCACTTTTTCAAGTCTTTCCAAATTCCACACTCTCTTCAGAGTCTATCAATGTATTTAATGGAAGACCTACCTCTATCATCTTTTCTTTATAGGTCTCAAAATTAACATGATTTTATGAAACAACTCATTGATTTATGTTTGGGGGAAATTTTGCATTTATATCAAAATTATGGTTTAAAAATTAAAATTTTAATATTTACAATTGAGTCCTAGATTAATTGGTACGAGTATTATTGTCAATACAGGAGGATGTAGTTCGAGTACGCTGAAGCGTATTATCCTCCTATTTATGGGTTGAGGAGGGGCTATGGATAGTTCTAGGCACTGTGTCAAAAAGAAGATATAATCAGAACCTATATTGAGATTGTTCAAAAAAAATATTTACAATAATATTCTCTCTTTTTGAATTTCAATTTTTATATATGCATAAATTGTTAGGGACCTAAAACAAATCGCACCCATGAGTTATATGATTTAGTTTTTTGTATGCGATAAAAATATCATGGAAGTTATTGCATTAAGTGTTAGATTACATTTTGTTCCCTCTACTTAAAAATGGGTATATTAATTCTTGTATATTAGATTAAAGAGCACACTGGTCATTTTTATTAAAAACTAGCATGGCTGACAGAATAATCAAATAGTGGCATGTGTACCTCATGCTAATATACAGAGACCGTTTTCTAATAGTAAAAATGGATAAAATTTTTAACAAAATGATCAACTTACTCTTTGATCTAACTTATAAGAACTATTTTACCTATTTTTGAGTAGAAAGAGGAAAACGTAACCCTACTCTTAGTAAAAGATCTTCCATGATACTTTTACCAAACTTTACTAGTTTAATATTTATATTGTTGAATTTGAAATTTCCATTTTATTATTTAAAATGACCCAATTATATTTTAATTTAGTCCAAATTGAAAGTAAGATTTAAAATGTTTTATATCAAATTGAATCCAACAAGTAACCCCTAGTTATGGTCCACCATGTTGTTTTCATACATTTGATGAGGACTTAAAATTATTAAAAGGAAAAATAGGTACTTAATCTCATTTTAATATATTTGTACATGTTTAAGTACAAATCACATTAGATAACCCAATTAACCAAAATCATCTAATTAAAATGGAAATTTATTTATTGAAGTAAAATATATTCTTATATATATATATATATATATATATATATATATGAGGGTTGTAACTAATTCAAGTATGGAAAGTATGTTTCCAATATTAAGCTAAATGTTAGGATGCATTTTATATTATATATTTAATTATTTTTTTATTAAAATAATATTGAAGGTCGGTATAAGGGTTATAAGGTCTGAACTTATGTCATTTACGTACTTGATGAAAGAAAGGATTGTTGTGGAGTAATATGTTGTTCTATTTCATCACTCGCTTGCTCTATTATGGATGTGTAATACTAGTTTTTTATGTCTTTGTTTCTATTGCATTCTATCTCGTCATATCGCATTCTGTTTTGCGAATCACCGCTAATACCTCGGTGTAGGTGTCAGGGATAATCCTTTGTTTCATAGTCCCGAGGTTATTTACAACAAGCCAATTAAGAATTCTCAGATGTATTAGTACTAGTAAATGCCTCAAAGATGTAATCATCGGTTCTCTCGAGACGCCACAATTACCGCGAGCAAACACATTAATTTAATGACAAGGAGCGCATTTTTTCTATGTTAATAATACTTGTACTTGCTCTGCTGTTTTGCCCAAGCCTGGTTGAGAAAGAGTCGCTTGCTCTACTATGGATGTATAATCATGAAAATTACTATTATCTACACAGATGTTGGATATATATTCTCCACAACTCTTAATTAAGAGTATAGTGCGTTTCAGCGCATTTGAATCCACGGTCTTCTGCACTAACAATAATATTGATGCCAATCGAATTAAGATTGAATCGGTATTATTAGTTAAATATTAAAATTATGCGGAATTGATATGCATATTTTTCCATTTATTTTTAGTTTTGATCAAAATTAAATTAACCCTTTAATTAATTAATCTGTCTTAAATTCTCCCTATTTTCACGGCGAAATACTTTGCTCCCCGTATCTAACACGTACCAAAGAGAAAAGAAAAACTTCTCTTAAATTTCACTCCAAAGCACCAAAATCTGAAGAATCTCAGATCAGAGCTCTCAGTTTTCTCTTATTCTTTTTCTTTAATCCAAACAAACAAAAAGAAAAAAAGGAAATGAAGAGATTAAGAAGCTATTACATGCAGTTTCGACACAACAACAATCAAGCAATGGAGCGTAAATGGATCTTCCCATTAGCTGTTGGCTCCATTGTTTCTTTATTTTTACTCTTCTTAACAACCTTAACCTCTTTCGATGGCTCCCCTTTTCTTTTCTTCTACCGTTCCTCCGCCGTAACCGGCGGTTCCTCTCCTTTCGTGGAAAACCAACTAAAACCCATCCCTATTTCCACCCTCCCTCCGCCTCCCCGCTTCGCCTACCTCATCTCCGGCTCTGCCGGCGACTGTCGGATGCTTAAGAGGACTCTTTTAGCCCTTTACCATCCTTTGAATCAATACGTGGTTCATCTTGACCGGGAAGCTAGCTCTGAAGAGAGGCTCGATCTGGAGAAGTTCGTGAAGGATCATCCAGTGTTTAACAAAGTAGGGAATGTTAGGATGATTGTGAAAGCTAATTTGGTCACTTACAGAGGCCCTACTATGGTTGCTAATACGCTTCATGCTGCTGCAATTTTGTTGAAAGAAGGTGGAGATTGGGATTGGTTCATTAATCTTAGTGCTTCTGATTATCCCCTTGTTACCCAAGATGGTGAGTTGGATCTTCCAAATAATTAATTCCCCCCCTCCCATTTCTTTGTAAAGAAAATTCCATTTTCGTCTTTGATTTTGGCTTTGAGATTTTGGGTATCTTTCAGATTTGTTGCACACATTTTCATACTTGCCAAGGGATCTAAATTTCATCGATCATACAAGCAATATTGGGTGGAAAGAGTGAGTACATTTGTATTCTTTTATAGCCTTTAAATCCTAGTTTTCCTCAAACTTTCCTTTTTTGGGTATCTTTTATATCAAGAAACTGATTGATTGTTGGGGTTTTGTTGTTGTAATGGCAGGTTCCAGAGGGCTAAACCAATCATTATTGATCCAGGATTGTATAGCATGAGAAAAGCTGATGTGTTTTGGGTTACACAGAAGAGAAGTGTGCCTACTGCATTCAAACTCTTTACAGGTAAAAGGCGCTGAAAGCTTTGAATTATATAGTGTTGTGTTTGGTTAATATATGCAATTGTGGGAATCTTGGTGATGTCGTTTATTTGCCATTTTTAGGTAAGTTCTGTCTAGATAGACACTCTGTTTAGTCTTTTCTATTCTTGTGAGGATAATTGTCAGATGCAATGATCTCTTGGCAGATTTAAATAATCGGTTTAGATAATATTTCACTGAGTACATTTGTTTATATTGTTAGATTAGTATAATTGAGGTTGAAACTGGAATCTAGTTTTGACTTGATTTGATTCTTTTGTGACAAAGTTAGAGGTCAAAGTTAAAGACTGTAAGTACGGTTGTTTTTCTTTTCTTGTCTGGGTTTCCAAAGAACAATAGATTTGACTGAGCTTTGATTTTAATCGAAATCGATTGGTTGGACTGTGGAGAACAAGCAACTTTCTGGTTCATGTTCTGTCAGCTTTCTGATTGCTTAAAAGCAGCTTATTGAAGTGATTATGTAAAGGAAGGCCAATTGTTTTGCTTTCAAAGCTTCTCATGGTATGATAAGATATTTCAGAATTTCTGATTCGAAGGAAGTGGACAAATATCTATAGTAGAATGACAAATATCTAGTTGCAGAATGTGGAACAGATGCACGTTAAGAAAGCTTTCCTGCTCAGCACAAGGGATTGTTGGTGAGAAATATTTGGGAAGATTGGTGCAATAGGCAGAAATCTCTGTCAGGATACTAAATTATTTTTTACTTACTATTATCTTTCCTTTGTTCCTGAAATAGCCATGAAACATGTTTGATCTGGGGGGTTTTGATGGTGCCCCTGCCAATTAGACGGTGAAACCCTTGCTTATCTGCCAACTCTCTAGCTTCCCCTTAAAACATAGAAATTGAAAGATTTTTAGGAGACACATGCATCTTGCACATTTGCCTATCCATTTAACATTGGTTTTGCTGATATTGCCAAAGCCTTTATAGAAACCTGGATGTGCTAAAAAGATAATTTATATGTACTCTTCTTTGCTCATTTTCTCCCGTGTGCACTTTTTCTAGAAAACAAAGTTTAAGCAGTGAGTTCGTTCAAGTTTTCTTTGAACACTGCCTAGTTCTTCTCTGGTTTTACCTGTAGGCTATTACTTTTTCCTGTGGTTTATTTTTGTTTTAATTTTAAATGTCATATTGGATGGTTAATGGTTAACACTGAGCACTAGATCCTTGATGTTTGTCATCGACTTGATTAGAAAATAGAAATAAAAAATGTGTCTTAGCCTAAAATAAATTTCCCATAATTCTCAAAATATGGAATGCTTAATTATAAGCAAGAACAATGTGACTTTGTTAACCAAATATTGCCTTACTCATTTCGTTTTTGTCTTCCAAGTTTAGCTGACAAGACTTCTTTATTTCTTTTATTTTTAACGTCTCCAAATTCATTTTCTAATTCAAGCCATGTAATTCATTTGATTTCCTTTTCATGTAGGATATTAATGTAATTCTGTTCCTTGAAACTATCTAAACAAAAATTTAAGGCAAAACGGTATGGTTTTGATGTTGCAATTAGCTTAGATCTCTAGACAACTAAACCATGCTTACACGTTATTTTATGTTTGACTCGTAATTTCATTGAATTGTATGATGTTTATAATTGTTGACTACCGATGCTTTTGCATAACATTCATCTTCATATTTTTGATAACTTTGATCAATCATATGGTTATACTGAAAGTTTATGCAGTAGCGAAAATATATTCTAATTTAGTACCATTTAGTGGTAAGGAACATATATACTATGCAGTCTAAATGTCAGAACAGTCTCATGAAGTAGTGAATTTCATCTGGAATTGGCTGCTGTATGACCATATGCATGCTATTGTGATTGGAAAACGTGTTCATTCATATTCTGGCAAAATGTTTTTCAATCTAACTTGTTGCTAGAATCTATTAGGCATCCATAAATATCCGCTATTGTCTGCAGACGCTTGTAACACTGGTACCATTTCTTTAATAGGTTCTGCATGGATGGCACTTTCTCGCCCTTTTGTTGACTATTGCATTTGGGGATGGGACAACCTACCTCGAACTGTCCTCATGTATTACGCAAACTTTTTATCATCTCCAGAAGGTTACTTCCACACTGTCATTTGTAATGCTCAAGAGTTCCGTAACAGTACAGTAAACAGCGATCTCCATTTTATATCATGGGATAACCCTCCTAAGCAGCATCCTCACCTCCTCAGGCTTGCTGACATGCAACGGATGATCGATAGCAATGCCCCTTTTGCTAGAAAGTTCCCTAGGGATGATCCTGTACTTGATAAAATCGACTCTGAGATCTTGTCTCGTGGCCCAGATATGTTTACTCCTGGTGGTTGGTGTGTAGGAAGTGGGAAGAATGGGACCGATCCTTGCACTGTTATTGGTAACAAAACAGTCATCAGGCCTGGCCCCGGAGCAAAAAGGTTGGAAAAGTTGATCAGCTCTCTTCTATCCAATGACAATTTTAGACCGCGACAATGCAAATAACTCGAACTAACACGAACTGAAACTCGCAAAGGGTGGCACTCAAGCTGAATGAGGTAGGTTTATACATGTATCAAAAGATGAAGATGATGCAATCAAGGTATTCAATGCTCCTTCTGGTAGGGTTTGAAAAAGAATGATAAGAAAAAGGTATAGGCGATCTTTTTTGATTTAGATAATTACCAGCATGATTACTGATGAACTTGTCAATTTACACGATTAGAGATGGATTTACAGTGTTGGAGATGGTGTTGGTCCCACTGGAATCTTTCTCACTTTTTTCTTTTGCTAGTGTTATTGTGTAACGATTACATATTGAAGAGAAGTTCAAGTTTCACACTTTTTCCTCTCATCCAAATTTCATGATCCGCACATTAATGGTATTGTATATATATATATATGTATGGTTCAAAACTATAGAGTAAAAATAGGGTTCCATAATATCAACCCATACTAAATAATACTCGTAAAATAATTAAGAAAATTAGCATTCAATTAACTCAATTGAAATTAACTTTTCTCTATAGAAAACTTTGACGACTGATTAGAGGTTTAATTGTTTTTTAAATTATTATGTGAGGTTTTTCTTTTAAACATTTAAGTCAAAAAAATTATATAAAAAATTCCTTGAAATGCTAAAAAGTTAAAACTTTTAGAAATATTTTAAAAATTAGGTAAATTATACTAGTAGTCACTGAACTATTAGTAAATTTTATTTGGTCATGCAGTTATGAAAAGTTACAAAGTGGTCACTTAACTATTTGACTTTTTCTTTTTTGTCACCTAACTATTCAATTTTGTTTTTTTGGTCCTCAGCTGGCTAAATGTGACAACTTTAAAATTGACATAATGGTAACTTTGACTCTCAACATTTATATATTATGTCAATTTAGTTTTGATTCTAAAAAATGTGTAATTCTTTTTTGTATTTCTTTGACTCTTTCACTTAAAAAGCTAAAAAAAAAAATTATCACCAAATTTGATTGAAAATATATACAAAAATGAAAGCACTAAAATCCAAGATAATAATTTGATAATTTTCATATTTTCTTATTATTTTAAAATTGACCCTCAATGTAAAAAAAAACAAACTAAAAAAAAAAAGAGACCAAATTACACAGTGTCAAAATGGTGAAGGTTAAATTTTTTTAGAATCAATTTAGTCATGTTGAGGATTAAAGTTGCTATTATTCCATTTCTAAAAGCTGCCACAGTTAGCCAATTGATGACGAAAAAGGAGAATTGAATAGTTGGGTCACTATTTTGTTACTTTCTTAGCTAGGTGACCAAAAATAAAATTTACTAATAATTGAGTGATTACTAATATATTTACTCAAACAATAAAAATAAAAACTTCTAAAAATTAAGAAAATCTAAAAAATTCATACAAATTTTAGTCCAAGTAAATTATTTGTCTACTTGATTGGTACATCTGTAAATGATGATAAGCCTTTTCAAAAGTTTTAGTTCTATAAATGGTTGCTTGTGCATTAAACTTAACTTGAGGTATTGCCTTAACCCACAACCAAATAAATCAATACATAAATTTCGAGTAAAAATGAGGCTTAAAAATTGAAAAAAAATCAACTAATTTTCTTTATGAAATTATGAGTTACAATCCAAATTTGATGAATGCAGATCACTTTAAAATCATTAAAATTTGATTTTGAAATTAAATTTGGAGATATGTGTTAGAGGACAAATTTAAAATTAGAGAAATAAAGTAAAGAGTAGTAAAATAGGGATACTAAAAGTTTGGGTTCTTAAGCACATCATTGTACCAGGAAGCTGTTAGCAATTTGGTTAACCAAAAATCATTATTTTCTTCTTCCTCTCTTTTCTATTAAAATTTCTCTCTCATATTTTCCTAACAATATGCTTTGTTGAGTATTTTATTTGATTTAGATTCAAGGTTTTCTTGGACTTTATCTTGAATCAATGACGTTTGCACCAAAGGTCGTTAAAACTTGATCTTAAAACAAGTTTGAAGAAAGTTTGGATCTAAGAGTCATTTAGATTTGATTTTTGGGGGATTTAATCTGCTTGATCTTGAAAAACGAACTTTATCTTTTTTTTTTTTATATTGATCCAACCAAATCGAGAAGAGGTTTGATTTAAAGTCAAAATTATAAAAGTGATAAAGGCGCTGAGAGTGATGGTTAAAAACCCAAGATTGATTTATTTGGTGTGGGTAATGGATTATAATGAATTGTGTTCATCAGTTCCAATTTCTCAAGCAGTTAACAGAAGCAACTAAATAACTACCATTAGTTAGCCTCAACCAATTCTAGCTATGAATTAGTTATGATCTTCATGTATAAATAAACCATTCATTTCATCTTCATCTTCTTCCTTCATTGGAACTCTTGAGCCACTCCCACAAAAACTATGCCTACAATTTGGTCATAATCATGTAATTTATCCAAAATTTAATATAATTTTAAAAGTTAATTTACATAAGCCACTAAAGTAAATATAAAAAGTTTACCATTTTAATAATATAATCATATTTTGTATACTAAATGTCTAATTTTAAATTATGATTACTTAGTTCGGTAATTCATAATTAAGCTTGCATGTCATGTTTTGAAAATCCTTACTCAAAAAATTATTAGTAAAAATGTTATAATTTTATAATTAAGGTTAATATGCAGTTTGGTATCTGAACTATACTTCATTCATCTTAATGATTTTTTTTCTTAATTTGGTACTTGGATAATCTCACCATTAATTAGTTCGCCTCAAATCGTCACGAAAATTTGATATGATAGAATGGTTCAATATAATGTTGCCACATATCTTGTCGAGAGTCCATGTCACTTTTATAGGGTAAATTACACTCATGGTCACTTTAAAATAAGGTTTATCCTATTTTGATCACTTTAATTTTTTTCTAATTTAGTCACTCTAAATAAAAAAATTGTACGAATTAGTCACTGCAGCTAAAATTTCCTTTTTCCTCTACCGGAATGCTAACATGACATATTAACCCATTAAATGTCTAACACGTGACATTTTTTTTTTATTTTCAACTAAAGTTTGGTACCTTACTATAATTATTCCAAAATTTTTTCCCTCCTTATCTTCATTGCTGCAATCACCATCATCCCAATACCAAAACCCCAAAACAACCAGCTCATAAATGAAGTCTTGTAGAATTATATTGGTTTTGAATTTTTAATTTTTTTCATCTCCTTTTATAGTTTTGATCATTTGGATGATCTCTCCGTCCTCCCTTTGTTTATACTTACTCTGTTTTTTGGGATCTATTTTTTAACAGTTCAAACAAATGGTTGAGCGTGTGATCACTTGCGTCTACAGTCTCCGTGAGCGTTTGGATGAGACCCTTCTTGCTCACAGGAGTAACTTGCCATCAAAGATTGTATTTAAATTTCCCCTGCATGGTGTTTTTCTTTTCAGATGTTTACATTTTTTTATAAAATTGTTGTTATTACTGTAGGATTGAGGGTAAAGGAAAAGGAATTCTGCAACACCATCAAATTATTCTATAGTTTGAAGCTATCCTTAAAGAGAACATAAAGAAGCTTGCTGATGGTGCATTTTTTGGAGTATTGAAGGCTAGTGAGGTATAAGAAAACCCATTTTCTCCATTAATTTTTTCATTTTTTTTGGGGGGTTATAGGGTCTTGATTTTAGGGTCATTTTTGTGGTTATAGAAAGCGATTGTGTTGCTTCAATGGGTTGCACTTGCTGTTCGTCCAAGGCCTGGTGTTTGGGAGTAGATTAGAGTGAATGTTCACGTCCTTTTTGTTGAGGAACTCACTGTTGCTGAGTATCTCCATTTCGAGGTGGTTGCTTTGGATAATCACCATAGCAGCTAGGTTGAAGATGCTGCATTTTTAAAGACCATTTATAGTGGATGAGATAAGCCAACAGATTTTAGATCCTTCAACGCGAAAGGTTCCACTTTGACAACCATGACCTGGATTTACAAAGGAATTTACACAAGCAAAACCAGGAAAAACGAATGGAACTTCAACTGGATCACAATTTAGATTACAAGCTGCAAACTTTCATTAGGTATTACAAAATGATAGCCTCAGAGGTAGTGACGACAAGCTTTTATATACCCTCAGAGGTAGTGACGACAAGCTTTTATATACCTCTTAGAGCAAAACTATCGTTATCTTAACAACTTGTTTAATCCTTTGGCATGCCAACAACCTCTCAACAAGAGTTAAACTACCTAAACTGCTACATTAAAGAGCAAGATGAAGAGTTTAATTCTACAACAGTCTATGAGAAGATCACCAGAGGACTACAAATCCTTTTGTAAGAGAAACCTACCATCAACAGCCACAAGGTATTCAAACAAAATAACCGACTTGGACAGTCACTTTCCCTCCTCAACTTTGCCACCACCACCATGCCCACCGGTTGTCCATCCTGTCAAAACCAACATAATTCTACAAGACTTCATTGATGAGCTGGTTGTTTGGGGTTTTAGTATTGGGATGAACGTGTGATGGATGATGGTGATAGCAGTAATGAAGTGATGAGAAAGAGAAAGGGAAAAAGGTTTTGGAATAATTATAAATAGCTCCTTACACTTTAGTCAAAAGTTAAAAAAATGTTAGGTGTCAAATATTCAATGGTCTAATATGCCATGTCAACCATATTTAAGAGGAAAATATATTTAACGACTTTTTTTCTCCTTTGGGTTACCCTCTCATAGTCTCTTTGCGGCTTTTTTATAAAAATAACTCAAAAATTTTGATTAATTATAAAAATGACTTACTTTTTTTTTATTTTGTACTTAAATTACCAGAAATGAATAGTGAAAGTTGATGAAACCAAAAAGATTGGCGTCAACCACTTGTCATGCCAGCCAATCTTTGCCTGTTAGGATTAAAAACTAATTTTTTGGATGGAGCCAATCTATTTGACACCACCTGTATAAATACTACTCTAATACCAGTATTTTTGAATATTTTGAGGGCTAAAAAATAAATAATAGTGGTGGAGCCATAGAGAATGGCACCACCACTTTAATATGTCATACTTTTTTTTATAGTAATTGATTTTTTTAGTTTAAAACTAAAACTAGTATTTTATTTGGTGGAGAATGGTGCCACCACCTTCAGACTTTTTATTTTTAATTTAAAAATAAAATTATTATTTTATTTAATGGAGTCATAGAGAATGTCGCCACTACCTTTAATATGCTAGACTTTTTTTGTACAAATTTTTACATTTTTTTAAATAATAAAAATCAATTTTTTATTTTGGTGGAGCCATTTTCTTTGGAGCGACCACTTTGGTGGTGCCATTGAGAATGGCGTGACCACTATAAAAATGATTTTTTATTTTATTTTAATGGGGCCATTCTCTTTGGCATGACCACCTTGGTGATGCTACATGTATAGATTTTTCTTGACATTCTTGTAACAGTTAAACTAGGAAAGAATAAAAGAGAGAAATTGTTGTGTTTAGTATGAGAGCTCAGAAATTGTGGTGAAGATGAATAACTCGATGTTTTTCTTGTACGTTCTTTTTTTATGGTGAAATTGTAGAAGGTGATGTTGGTTGTGTATTTCAAGGCTGGCAGAGAGTAGGGTTGTGATTCAATAAAACTGTGAAGCTAGAAGAAATGAAAAGAAAGATCAATGCGAAAGTAGCTATCCGTTGTGGAAGGGCGATGTCCAGATTATTTTACAAGTTTCCAATCTCTACAGATTCGTTGGAAATTTACGAAGATGTAACAATTAGATGATGACTTGGGCACTATGATGGAAAATGGTGGTCAACTGGGAATGAGAATCCCTAAGCAGTTGAGTTATTCACTAAGTTAGCCGATTTAGAGCCCGTTGAGAATGTCAGTCGAATAAGTTAACATACGGGTTTGACTTTGATCTTAATGTGAGATGGATAAATTAGTCAGACTGTGGAGGGACATTGCAAATGCCTAAAAATTCAAATTATGGTGGGAGTTCGTATAACAAAACTGTCCCGAGTCATCGTCTACAAATAAATCTAGAGGTGATAGGCACCGATGCAGACATCGAAGAAAGGTTTGATAACGATGAAGATTATAATCACGACATTGAATACTTTAGTGACCCTGATCTTGATGAGGTTTCGGGAGATATCGACGATGAAGGCCCGAAGGAGGTTAAAGATGTTCACGCCCTTTCTTTCGAGAACCCGAGTCTTGACATTGTTTTACGGAATGACCCTGGGGCTTACATGTTGAGCATAGATCCAGATGTGATGCATGCACCTGAGTTCCCCCAGTACTCCAATATAGTCCCTGCTCACAAATTGGTGGCAAATTTGTAGTTGGAAAAGTAGTTCATTGGGCAATAGTTCGAGAACAAGGCGAATTGCATGTTTTCTATCAAACAATACAACATGAAGGTGTCAATTGATTATAAGGTCGTAAAGTCTACACCGAGATTATATGTTGGGAATATTGGAGGGCTGACGAAGAGTGTGGCTGGTAGGTTCGATCTATATTTATATAGAGGACTCAATACTGGCAAATACAAAAATTATAAGGGCACTATACATGCACCGTCGGGCATATGATGTAAGACCACCGAAAATTGGATGCCAAAAGTATCTGCAACTGCATCAAGCCTCTGGTGAAAGATAGCCCAACCATTCCTGTATCGATCTTAATTGAGGACATGCAATCCCAATTCCAATACAGAATGTCGTACAGAAAAGTATAGTGGGCGAAACAAATGGCAATGGAGTAGTTGTACAGCGACTGAGATGAAACATACAATGAACTTCAGGGATGGATTTCAACGATGTTGGAGTACATGCCAGGAACTATCTTGAACCTGCAGATGTTGCCTTACAGAGGCCTGAATGGAGAACTTGAATCAGGAAGAAGAGTTTTTCACTGATTATTCTGGATGTTTGATCCATGTGTTAGGGTCTTCTTCCACTGCAAACTGTTGGTGCAAGTTGATGGAATGTGACTTTATGGAAAATACACCTAGTTACTACTGATTGCGGTTGCACAAGACGATAACTGAAATGTACTACCGATCGCCTTCGCCATCGTGGGAATTTTTTCTTAGGAACTTGCATAGGCATGTTGTCAGTCAAGACAACATTTGCATTGTCTCTGATAGATCCAATGGTCTTCTTACTATGATTCGGCGTTCTGGGGTTTCGTGGAGGTCTGTCTACTGCATTCGCCATATTGCTGTCAATTTTCACAAGGAGTACAAGAATAAAGATTGGCGCAAACAAATTGTGAACATGAGTAAAAATATCGTATTTAAAATTGTATTTGTAGATATATTGAGTCTATTTACTATAAGGAATGGTAACGTTTTTTATCGGAATACATATGTAGGGTATGAGTTGGAACCACACCAATTCAGGCATAAGTTGGCAAGGTTGGAGACTGATATGGTGGGGTCTGATTCTTCTCTTAGGTAGTGGTTGGGTAGTATGGAGCCGTGGTAATGGGCTTAATGTTTTTATGATGGATGCTGATATGGTCATATGACGACCAACCTCGTTGAGGCTGTTAATTCCGTCTTGAAGTGTACGCGTCACTTGCCAATTTCATCAATTTTTTTAGCTATGTTTTACAGTCTTACTTGACACTTCTTCACACTATGGACCTATTGCCTGGGACAAAGATAGACAATGTCAATTTCCTCGAATCCCGACATGTTTGGAAGTTAGAATCTATATAATCAATAGGAGTAAAATCTCATCCGAAATACATAAGCATATAATCACTTGTTCTCCGTGAATATTTGAGCACATGCTTAACTACTTGCTAATGTCTTGGACTAGATTTGCCTGATATCAACTCACCAATCTTATTGTGAAATGGATATTTGGACGTGCGTACTGTTGGAAAAAATTTAGTTTAAAAATAGTTTTCTATTACAGCAGAAAATTAAAATTTTGAAAAACGAGTTGGTTTGTGATATTTATAGCATTAAAAATTTCTCGAAAAGTACCTATGCTTTGTGTGAGATAGATCTTAGACGTTCTAAACTTTCAACTGAATGACCTTAAATTTTTATTGCTATAAATTTCACAAAACATTTCTCTAACTTTATCATTTCCATCATTTTTGTTCATTTGAGTCTACATGCAATTCTTTTTTGGTTTCAACGAACAAGTGGAGGGACCAGCTGGACATATATAATTAGGGCTTAAATGATTTATAATTAAGCTCCAACTTTCCGCCTATTAATTATAAACTCATTTAGTCACAAAGTCATTCCATAATATTATCGTGATCGAGCTCTCCCTAATTACATACCATTACGAAAACTACTTGATCAGTGCTCATCCAATGACATTGTCATAAGTATGTTACCCTCATAGGATATCCTTAATATCTTTGGAATAAATTCATTATCTCAATATGATCTTATTTTATCTCATAGTAACCATTACATCTTTCATGAAAAACAATTACTATCAAGTAGTAATTAGTCATTTATCACAAAGATAAATTACTTATGACCATGTTTATTTTTCATCTATCCTATAATGCCAGTGAAAGGCTATCATTTACCCATTTCTTGGGCTATGAATTCCACTATTGTGAATGATGCTACATACTGCAGGATTCGTATACCCAACACACCAGCTTTTAGTTTCTTATCTATTTGAACTCAGGCTTTTACTTACATTAAAGTATATGAGTCACACATACATATTCCACCATACACTCAGGGTTAATGTATGTCACACTATGAATGTTACAAGTGAATAACTCCATAAATGAATTCAGGATCTATTCTATGTGGGTATTGTCTGATATACTGTCTGATGTACTATCAGTTTAGTCAATCACATCTATGCCTCTATCTTCTAGGAGCCATTTGCTCCGATGCTCAAGACAAATCATCTCCCCAATTGGACTTGATAGATGACATATTAATCTTTCAATCAGTTTACCCATTTTCGATTTGACTAAGGACATGTTTAAGTTCATAAACTAATATAAGTTGTCTTTCCATTACAACCCAACCACGTAAAATTGCTTAGTATTAGTTACACATTAGATAACTAGTAAGCCAATATTTTCTTCCATTTTGTTTTGTGTGCAAAAACCATTGAAGACAATATACAAGGTTATTAATGTAATTTATGGATATTTTATTAAATTATTTTGTTAGAAAAATAAAAGTGTACATAGATGAAAATACTACACTTAGGGCACCAGATCCAAAAGTCTCCCACTTGCCCTAGTAAAGTAGATGAGTAATGTTTCGTATTCCTATACCCTTTATATGTTTCTGAAAACAACTAGCTAGTAGAGTCTTGGTAAACAAATCTATAGGATTCATCCTCAGATACGATCTTTGAATACATCCACTATTCTGTCAATCACTACCGTTTCCATTATGATACTTTTTACCAATGTGTTTTTCCCTCATGTGGTTTCTTTGGTATTTAGCTATATCTACACCGTTGTAGTGCCATAACTTTTCCATACCTCATACTCCGCCTCCATAGTGAATTTAGCAGTATAACCCTGCTTGACACTTATTCATACTATGGACTCGTCGTCTAAGACAAAGACATAGCCCAAAAGAGTTTGGAAAAAAAATTAAATAGGATTTTAAACATAATTATTGTTAATATATGATAAATTTAGTGTTAAAAATGGTTATTTTAATTTTTTTACCAAAAATAATTTTTAATAGATTTTAAATAGAATTTTTTTGTAAAAATTAATAGTATGTTAATAATTAAAGAACACGGTAATTTAAAGTAGTTTGGCAAAGAACCCCATGTGATAGCTTGATGGTCAAGGGTGTTCACCGCCCTAGGTGTGACTTGAGTTCGAGTCGCGCTAGTCACGTTTGTTGTTCGGGCTTTACCCTGTTACTGTAGTTCACCAAAGAAAAATTAAAATATAAAGAAAGAAGAGGAAGAAATGAGATAGAACTTGATTGTGATGATGTTCTCATTCGTGTAATGAAACTTGATGATTATGAAAAAAAATAAAAAGCAAAGAATGAACTCATTGCGAGAGATTTTGAAAAAAAAAACCAATAGAGATAAATCGTTGAATAATATTAGCCTCACATTTATAATAAGAACTTACATGTTATTATTTACTATCATAAAATTTTAGTCTAAATTAAAATGGTCTAATTTGGTTAAGGTTTATTGGACTTGGTTATTAAATAAAGCATGGTTAAATATGTGTAGATACTCTAGTAACTAATTTCTAATTGATGATGAGTGATTAGAAATGCAAGTTAATGTGCAAAAGTTATATATTAGAGTTATGATCTCCAAATTACACATAGATAACTTTTCTTACATAAAAGAGGAACCCTTTTCTCTAAAATACTTGTTTGTTAATTTGGAAGATCAAAACCACTAGATTCAATAATTTCAAGATATCGATAGATTCGGATACGCTTTCGCATCCAATTTTATTCTTAATTTGTTCTTAATAATTTAACATGAAAAATCTTGAATTATGGTTCTAAATTTATATCAAAGTTTTATAAGTTCATTGATGTATGGATATGATGTTTCAATCTTACACATATTAAATCTTTTGGTTTTATATTAAAGATTTTAGAGTTTGTAATAGAAATTGCATAGATGTTAAGTTTATATGTGGAAGGTTTATTTGAATCAATTGTCTCAAGACTCATTAGTAAAGTGACGCTCAAATGACAAAAAGAAAAGAGAAGAAAAAAAATATAGAAATTAGGTGGTTGCAACATGCAAGGGGACTTGATGATAGGTTCGGGTTGAGTTGATGTCGAAATTTAGGCTTATTTTCTAGGTATAGGTCTAGCTTGACTCGAAAAATGGGTCAAAAATTTTGACCAAGCTTGACCCAGATAAAAAAAATACTAAATCCAAGCCCGACCTGACCGGTCCGTATTAAAATATTTTATACTTTTTTCCTTATTTCTTCCTTCATCGACCCTAGCTGCAACCGCCAGTCTCCTTTCTGACCCGAAAATAGTACCATAGTATTGCTTTCCATTTTATCTTTCAATTGCTCCAATTAGATTTCTCAAAAAGTTTCTCAAAATCCATGAAAAGGTCTTTAAACTTTTGAACTTATCAAATTCCAATCTAAAGATTTGATTGTCGGATGATTGTGGAACTTCGACCACGACTTCTTCTTGGCATGACGAACCTTTTCACCGCTCAGATCTTTCAAATGATTCCCAGAAATTCGAGTTTGAAATTGAGGTTTTATATTAGAGAGAAGTTTTGACTTTCTCTTCTTTGAATATGAAATTAACTTTCTCTTCTTAAGATGTCAAGAATTGTGATTTAATTGATTTTTTTGTTTTTGTTTTTTTGGATTTTCAATAGAATAATGAGATATAATTGTGAAGTTGTGAACAGATTGAACTATTTTTTCTTCTTTTATTTGTTGTCATACAGATTGTCTAGCAAAAGTAGTGGTGGACAGAGCTTTAGTGCTTGGAGTTTCTTGGTTTTCTTGCTTGTGGATTTTCTTTGATGTTTTGGGTGTTGTTTTTATGTGTCTAGTTTCCTTCAATGATTCGTTTTGTGTAGTATTGGTGGGGTATGTAAAAAATATGGGTGATTTTAGATTTTCAGTTGATTGTTCTATTTTTGCTATGTAAAAAATATGGGTTTTCAATCAACTCTATCCACAAAATCTCACATTCTCAAATCCTTCTTTCCTTCATTTACTTTTTAGTTTTTTCTTACAAGTATTCTATTTGATATTAGAGAAAGATGGAAGTAGAAGCACTTTAGCATGGAAGAAGAAAATTGAAAAAAAACAAACAAAACAAATAAGAGCGAGCGAATAATAGAAATAGATCAAATTTCTAACTGTAAAAATAATTTTTTGGGAAGAAAAAGTGAAAAAAATTAAAATATATATATATTAAAATATTTATATATTTTTAATTTTGAGAAAATATATAATATAATTTTTAATGAATTTATAAAAATATTTTTTAATTTTTAAAAATTCAATTTGGTAAAAAAATTATGAAAATAAAACAAAAAAAGAAAAAATTACTAATAAGGGCTTGAGTTAGGCAGTCAAAGGTGACATGTGGCACCCCTTGATTGGATAAAGCACCAAGCAACAAAAATTTAAAGCCGCTAGGGTCAGGGGACACTTTAGTAAGCAGAAATAAAGTACAAAAGCCTAATTGGATATTTTGAAAGTAAAAGAGTTGCATTAGAAAAAAAAAAGCCCAAAATTTATAAAATAATAAACAAAACCAGTTCAATCGAAAATTAATGGTATGATCAATTCGACCATTGATCCAGTTCTGAAAACAGTGATATAATATTGATTAATAAATATAAATAGTGATTAAAAAAAGCTTTTCACTAACATTACGATATTATTTATGAAATACAGTAACAATTTGTAACACCTCCTACTTGACTCAATCATCGGGTTCAAGTTAAAGGATGCCACATCCGTTGCCAGAGAAACTTTCGTCAAAATACAATAAATATATCAAACAAACAAACAATTATGACTTAAACACATTCATAATATGATTAACAACTAAATCTAAGCCTTAATCGAGCTTAAAAAAGCTCTTTTGTTGACTCGAGCATAAATTAGGACCAAATTGTAAAGTTTTGAAAATCTAAGATCTCCTCCACGTTGTGACGTCGTCAAATAGTTTGTCACGCCGCGATGTCTGGGCACTTGACGTTGGGACGTCACAAACTGTTGGTCGTCGTTGCAACGTGGAGAGTTTCTCGTCTTGACGTGGACTCTGTTTTGTAACATTTTAAGCCATTTGATGCCTATTTCATGCTAAGCCAAACCATATGCTCATTTGGTGCATATAAGCATACTTAAATCAGTACAAAACCAATCCAAAACATATACAAGGCACCCATTTAACCATTCACAAAATCATCCAAGCTATTACACCTCAATTAGACACTTTGCTAAAGTATAACAACCTTTGAAATCATCAACTATTCAAACATTTAATACCCTTCAATTGCATCATCTAACTCAACCATTTCATTCTCTATTCGGTTATTCATATATTTCAAATATAGCAAAACATGTTATCAATATGCACATTTATATACATAACCTGTAACCATTCGCTTTCAAACGTTGTTTAAGGTCCAAATCAAGCATATTCAAGGTTCAAACTCAAGAGCATTCAAAATAAGCCACATACACAACACAACTCTTATATACATGTCATATAACTGAGTCCTGATCGTTTAAAAGTCTACTAAATCAAAAGTTGGATAATATGAGTTTCAAGGTGATCTGATTGATGCGTTCTGCAAAAATGACCACCACAGAAACAAAAAACAAAACAAAATAAGCATATCGTATGCTTAGTAATTTCATAATTAACTTAACTTACCTTGTCATTATGACAATTTAAGTAATTGAAATACAAAGGCACAACATGACATATCCTTGGCATCCTTATTTATATATATATTCATAAACCATTCCACAAGACAACTTGTAAGTTAGTACTTCACATAACAAGATCATGGGATTTAAATTCATATGCATGTACAACCAAATTACTTTACGTCATACTATTCAACCTTGTTCAATACTACAACAAATCAATGGAATTCACATTCAATCATTTCATTACCATTTAATTTTCATTTTCTATTTGGAAAACTATAGCAATTTAAATTCGGATACACAAGACTAATTTACTTCCACAAATTGTAGAGTTGTTTTACTTAATACAAACTTTATTTGATGTTGCTCACTTAAGCTGTCGAGAATTCACAACATGTGTTGGATCTCAACCATTGATAAAGAATAATTCGATTTGCTCATACAAGCTGTGATATTTGGGCTGCTCACACAAGCTCTAGGTCAGATTTACTTTTGCAAACTTTATTCGATGTTGCTCACTCAAGTTATTGAGAATCCACAACACATGCTGAATCTCAGCCATCGATAAAGAAATCTCTGACCAACACCTGGTTTCTTTTTGAAGATTAATGCCATGCCATTCATAACTCAATTGTTTACGAAGTTCAACTAGCATCGTTACCAGTTCTATATCATTACAAACTCTGAAACTATATACTCATTTTTTCACATTTCGAATAATAGCCCATATACATTTTAACCCTGTAATACCATCATATACATACTATTCAATCATATATCAATTTCACATATAATCATTATCATGTATCTATTCATATTAGTAATTTATTTCATGTTTTTGGTTTAGTCCCTTCGGTGCCAAAATACATTATTTACCTAACAATTCGAACTAAAAAGTAAAACAATATAATAAAAACATAACATAAATTAATAAAGTAAGTCTCGTATGAACTTACTTGAAAAAAACAAAGTCTCGTATGAACTTACTTGAAAAAACAACAACTAGCAAGATGACTAATCTGCAATTTTGCCTTTATTCAATTATCTTCCGATTGATTCAAATTTCGATCTATAATAAGTCATTACAATTTATATATTCTAAACATATTTTAATAGTTTATTATAACCATAAGTTATTTTAATTTCACTTTTCAAAAGTTCCTAAATTTTTCCATTTTATTCAATTTAGTCCTAAAACCAAAATAGCTATAACTTTCAAATTTGAGCCTTGAATTCTAAATCGATCTCAATTTAATCCTTACACATCCCTCTAATAACTATATTTACAAAAAATTCACACCAAATTCAAATTTATTGCATTTTAGTTCCTAAGTTCAAAACTAACAATTTTCACTTCACAAACTAGTCCTTTTTCAAATCTAAGCATAAAATCTAACAATTTAGTACCAAAAGCTTCAATACTCAACAATGAAAACTTTTGTAAACTTTAATAGCTTTACAAACTGATGCTTAAGCTAGCTAAATCAAGCTCCCAGGATCTCAAAAACATAAAAATTATAAGAAATGAACTTTAATTTTCTTACCAATTGAAGAACCAAAGTTGAAAACTTCAAACACTAATATTTTCTATGGTTTTCGGTGAAGAGACGAGAAGGGGGAAGAAAGACGATTTTATTTTATTTTTAATTTTCTTTTATACCAAGGTTAAATTAATATATCTTAATTAACTAAATTAAACTTTAATTAACTTAATATAATGATGATTAATAAATTTGGTGGATGAAAACTTTCATCCACCATCGTTTGGTGGTTTAACAAAGGTTAAATTGCTCAATTGATCTTCCAAATAATTAAAAATTTATAGTTATAAATTTTTACCATTTAGTTCTTCTACTTTAATTAGTCACTAATTCGGCAAAATTACTTATTCAAAATTCAATTCACCTATATAATAACTTCGTAAATATTTAATAAAAATATTACGAGCTCAGTTTACGGAAATGAAATCCTGATACCTCATTTCTGACACCACTAACTTTAGGGTCATTACACTTGTACCTTGCTTAACTATCCATTTAACAAAATTAAAAGACCAAACTCTAATTAAACTTCATACTAACCTATTTACAAACTCGAAGATCAGAAATGAAATTTTGAAACCACCGTTTTCGATACCATTGAAAATCGAGTTGTTATACAATTAATTAATAATTATTTAAAGCAAACCAATAAAGAAAATTTATATTTACCTACTATTATATTTTTAATTTAAATTTTGAAAAGAAGTGATCACAATTTCATACTTTGAGATTGATAAAAAATTACAAAATTCTGCAAAAATATAAATAATATTAATAAAAATTACGAAAACATATATTAAATCAATAAAATACAAAATATTAGTAAAAAATTTAAAAAATCAAATAATTATATATAATTTACTTTAGAATTTAATTTTTTAATATAAAAATCTGAAAAAAAAGAGAGAAAGTAAATATAACATATTAGAGATATAAACAAATTAAAACCAATAAATCAACAATAACTTTCTTTAAAAAATAACAAAAAATTGAAAGTAAGAATAGAAAATATGTTAAAAAATGGAAAACAGTTGAGATAATATAATTGAAAATGATTTTCATACAATAATTTTCTTTTGAACAATAATTTCATTATGGTTGTTAATTATATCTGTTCTCTTTGATACAATGCCTAAAACTATTCATAGTCTCTCCCCAACTCTTAAATATGAGGATAATGCACTTCAGTGCACTTGAACTTACGTCCTCCTACACTGACAATAATACCGATAAGAATCGAGCTAAGACTCAATCGGCTTTCATACAATAATTTTGATAATTTATATAGATTCTTTTAGAGTTGTTCAAAAATTAAAAAAATTAACTCCATTTAGTGTTATTTTGATATATTTTTAAGTTTTTATTTTATTTTATTTCATTAGTTTGATTAATATTTACTTATTAGTTAATGTTTATTTTATCTATTATTATTTTTACTATATACCAATTCTAGTATCAAGTATCAAGATTCTAAATGATATCATAATTTTAATGAATTTGAGTCTATATATTTTATACCATGATATTACTTACTAAATACTTTAAAAAAATATTTTTATCATAATTTAAATTTACATATTTTCTATATCATAATATTAACGGATCTAAATATCATTTAAATATATATTTTCTACTTTATAATATCATATTTAAATTAAACATTTTATTGTTTTCAAAATATTTTTAATAACAATGCTAAACATTTCAAACTTTTTAAATCATTTTTCCACCACACTTTGCAATTTTAATGATAAACTGACCCATGAGCTTATTCGATCTCTCTCAAACTCATTCGTATTTTAATATTGTGATGCTAAAACATTGATAAAAAAAAATATTTTGATGTTTAATAATTTATAAATTGATCTCTCACTATTTAGATTTCTAACATATATATTTTTTTAAATTTAAAATCCACTTTTGACCAAAAAATTAACAAGACGATTAAGGGTGGGTTTGGATGGGCGGTGGGGTGTGGTACAATGCATTTAGCTTACTTTTTGTCTCACGCTATAGTATCATTACAATAACTTATCTCACCGCCACCACTATTTTTACACTAATCGCGAGTAAACGCATCATCCATCCAAATTCACTCTAAAAGACGTTTGTATTAGGGAATGTTTTGATAGCCTCTAGTAATAAAATTATTCTTTATTTAGATTATTATTAATATGTTATATTATGTTATTTGATTTGTTTGAAGAGTTTATTTTTTGATGGATATAATATAAGATTATATAAAAGTACATTTTATTAATTTATTTTTATAAAAAACATTATTATTATTATTTATTACAAAATGAAATATTTTCTACTTAGGCCTATCCATGGATCGGGTTGAGTGTTCGTTCGAAAAGTGGGAGGGTCTGGAAAAAAAATACATCCAAGAAATGTGCTTGGAAAAAAAAAGGGTTGGGTCAGGACTCGGGTAAGTTTTTTTGGCCCAGGATTGGCCCGAATTTGCAAAAAGAAAAACTATTATTTTGCTGTTGTTTTCCCACTGTTTTGCTACCATTTCACTGTTATGTTGCTACTATTTTGTTGTTATTTTTTGGATATTATATAACTTTTTTTATTGTTAATTTTACTACAATTTTGAAGACATTTGCTTGTTAAGTTGCAACTATGTTAGTGTTATTTAAGTATAAAGACCTTTTTTTTATATGTATTTTCAATTTGTTGGAAAAATATTTATTATAATGTTTTTAGTTTATTTGATGTATTACGTTTTTTAAATTCATTTTTATATAAACAATAATTAAAAAAATTAATGCGGACCAGGCTGAGCTCAGGTTTAGTATTTTTATCCGAACCAAAATTTAGAAAAAAAATTTAGGTCTATTTTTTGGGCAAAGTTTAAACCTATCAAATAGGCTTAAAATTTTGTTGGGCTCAGTTCGAACCCAATCTAACCCATAAACACCTTTATTTCTACTACGAAGAGTAACATATTACATGGATTTATGATTTGAACATAAGTTTATTTTATTTATGAAGAAATTCAAAGTTCTATTAGCCTAGAATAGAAATGTGCATATTTCCCCAGAAATTGTATATTTAAGTGAAATTAGCTTTGACAACACCTTGTTTGTAAAGAATAATTCTCAAACCCTAAACTAGTCTCCCACGTCTTGCGTAGGATGTTTCATTTACTCAAGTCATGGGCCCAAAAAAAGAGCAAAATAAAGAAATAAATGATGAAAGAAATGAAAATCAAAAGCAGAGGAATCACAAAAGTGAAAAGATTACAAGGACCCATGTGGGGTTAGTAGCAAAAAAAAGGTGAAACTACATGTAATTTAGTTTAACCAAAGGCGACTTAAATTAAAATTTTAATTTTAGAAAGTATTAAAAATGCAATTTATCCGTTTATCAAGAACACCAAAAGGGAAAATTTGTTCAATCCTTTAATTTATACTCACCCTAAAAATAAAAATATAGGTTAAATTTAGTCGATGATAATAAAATTATATTTAAACTTCTTAAAAATTATAATTCAATTCTTCTTAATTATAAAATGTAAAATTTTGGCCAACATTACCTACCTTAATCCAAACGTAGATGGAATCAGATAATAATCAACATTGTAATCGACATCTCCTATTTCTATTATCATATCATATAAGAAAAAATAAAATGAAATACACTTGCTCAAATGGATGGATTGGATGGAGTTCTGGCGCGGTGAGATGGCTGATGCATACATAATTGGCATAGCATAGGCATGAATGGACCAGCCATCTCCCCTGCGACAGAACCCCACCTGAACCCATGATTTCTTTTTACTCCTCAGCATTGTCTAAGCTCAGTTGCGTATTTATAGGCACATCACTTTTCACTATTTCAATCTTTTAAACTTTTTAAATATCTTTTTACTATACAATGAACACATTTCTCTTTGCAATTGGAAATTTTTTTCTTTATTCTATACCTGATAGTATAAAACTTTTAAACTCCCACAAAAACAGAATTAAACTATTGTCAAGTTAATCGGGTATAAACTCGGTTAAAAATGTTATAAAAATATTTTTCTATATTTAAAATAAATTATATTATTCGAGGTCATTTTAGTTTTTTTATTTAAAAAATAAAAGATATATGGAAGGATTTGAACCCAAAGTAATTGCATTAGTAAAATCTTAAATTTACCACTCAGTTAAAATTTTATTTTAATTTTATTATGTACACTTTATTTAATGGTATATATTAATAATTTTGTATTCATTTAACTCGAGACCAACTTAAGATTGATGATAACACCGTGATAAATAATTGTATTCATTTAGTATTCTTAATTTGATGTAATCATGTGTATAAATTTCATTTTATACTTTAATCTTTTTTATTCTAATATCGTACATATTTCATGTATTTATTATTAATTATTTTCAAACTATAATTTCATTATTTATTGTATATTATTTTTAAACACAATCTACATTCTAAATATATGATTTATTAATACATACACATGTGATATATTTTTAAATTTGTAGAGGAATAAAGAATATTTAATTTTCATGAACTAAGACCTTATTTCATAAAGTGATGAAAAATTCAATCAACTGAAAATTAATATTTTCAGAAATTTAATTTTTAAACATGTTTAGTAATCCTCGGTGAAAACTATTAGATAATTTTTAAACATGTTTAGTAAATAAGGACTTACTTATCACTTAATAGAGAATAAATTCAATTGTTTTCTATTTTATTTTATTCAATAATTATTTTTAACATTTTTTAGTTGGTACTAAGATTTGGGTTAATAGTAATTTTGTTTTTAATGTAGTTTGTGGCTGAAAATAAATATTCGATATTCGTTGTAAAGAGATAATACATCATTTTCGTTTACTTTATAATGGAGGGCTATGTGGGTCTAAAATTATTTGGATGTTTGGCCAACAGAGAGAATATATACACACACTTCTTTAACCAACCCACTATGCTTCACATCTTAATAAATAATTAATGCAATTACATGAAGTGATCAATTTAGCTTTGGTAATTATGGGAAACAAAATAGTTTTGTAACACTGAATTTGGATTCACTTCACCAAAACAGGTTTTTAGCGACGTTTTTAGGCATTTAACAGCGCTTTTTAACGCCACTAAAGATGTTTGCAGCGCTTCCACAAGCGCCGCAAAAAAGACCGCTAACGAAAACGTCGCTAACGTTTGCAGCGTTTACAAAAATAAACGCCGCTAAAGATCATGTTCTTTAGCGGCGCTTTATTCACAAACGCCGCTGAAAGAAATATTCTTTAGCGGCGCTTTTATAAAAAACGCTACTATTTTTGGATTATTTTTTATATAGAATTTTTTATTTTTTCAGCCCTCCCGTAGCAACAAATCAAAAGCAACCAGATCTAAACCAGCCAAAAGCAATAAATTTATATAATATTTCCAATTAAAAGAATAAAACAATATTAATATCAATAAATAAAAGTGAATTCATATTATTTTTGCAAAAATGTTAAAAAGTTAAAATGATAAAAATATTTATGCAATACATTATGACGGCGGAAGTTGCAACTGAAACATCTTCATCATAGTCTGAAGCTGCTGCTGGAGTTCGTCGTACTTTTTGCTCTGCTCTGCTTCTCTCATGCTGACCTCTGCTTCCTCATTGCGATCATTGCTTCCTTCATTGCATGCCATTGCTTCCTTCGCTGTCGCCTCTACTTTAAGTTGTAGCTGGAGTTCTTCATATTTCCTTTGAACCTCAACTATGGTCGCTTGCATCTGAGCCATCTGGTCTTTTAACCTCTGAACTTCAGCTTGAGCCTAACTCCCAAGCCATGTATTCTTTCATGAAATGGATCCAAAATATTGGGTTGGGCTAACAAAAGATCCTTGAAATCGAACCCGACCATACCTTTCGGGACCCAAAACTTGATAATAATCCGGTTATCAATGTCTTCAAGATGAACAGAACTATCACTAGAAGCAATCGCTTCATACTCGCCTTTTATCCTTTAGTTTTCCTAATAAATAAATCACATAGTTAGGAATGCAATATATATTAAAAAAACAAATGCAACATAACAATAGTTACATTACAAGCAATGAATTAAACCATTAGAAAATAAACACTATAAATAACTAAAACAAGTCAAATCGTATTAAGTAAACGTACCATAATTTCACCAGCTTCAGGGTTCATAGCAGATCCATCTTTCTTCCTATGTGTAATTTCAAAAAGTTGAAGGCGTCCAACTTTTTGACTGGACGACAGTTCCTACAATATAGTAGTAAAAATATTATTTAATGGAAAGTTATACATATTTGACAATATTAAAAAATTAAAAATACCTCCGCCTCAGCTACACATGCAAAACTTCTCGACCCGGCTGTGTGAGTGAATTTTTGTTTCTGCCTGCTACCTTTTCCAACTCGTTCACGATCCTACGTTATGAAATTTTTAGTATGTAAATAGTAAATACTATAAACCAAAATAATTACAATAGTTTGGAATTACATCATACCTCGCCTTTCTTCGATTGCCAAAATCTAACTGCATCTTCCCATTGGTACCTCAGCATACCCGGCGGGACATTTTGCAATTTCTCTTCGAGGATTGTTTTTGTCTTATAATAATATTTCTTTAAAGTACTTTTATGGTCTCTCCATCTTTTTCCCAATGCCTTCTTTACATAAGCATCCGAGACCTCTAAAGCAAACCTCGCCTACAAAAAACACAAGTTAATAAAGTAAATATAAATGAAACTATTTCCCAAGCATTATAGATGACATTAACCTTAAGTTACCTTAATATTATCGAGGGCTTGGTTTTTGTTGCTATCGGGCATTTGATTCCATGACACGTAGTTGATAGGCAACATATTCGCATTTCGTGCTAAAATGCCCATGTATCCTGCTAAAAGTCGAGCTTCTGATCCAACAGTCTGACAAAAACTGTTTCGTCCAACTTTGACACACTCGATTGGATCTAACTCGTATAATCCAAATAATAAACATTAACCACTAACCCAAAATACTAAACATTAAACCCTAAACTCTAATATGATATACCCTATAACGCCCTAAACTTAATTTAAACCATAAATATATATTATAAGTTACAATTAAAAGTAATTAAAAAGAATCGTATTGCTTGTTTAAACCCTAAAATAACTTTTTTTATATTTTTTTATCAAAATCCCTAACCCTTAAACCTTAATACCAGCCTAACCTTAAAACCATAATTAAACACTAAGACTCTGACTATAAAAACTAAACTCCAAACAATAAACTTTAAAACACTAAATATTCCAAACCCAATATAACAAACCCTAAACCATAAACTTAAAATTATAGTACTAAACATTAAACCTTAAACTATAAAACCCCTTAAACTATAGCCCTTAAACCTCTTAAACCCTAAACCCCAAAAATTTTTAATCAATATTAAGTACTGCTTCCACAATTTTTTATAAACATATATAAGCTTTTACATTAATATATATCTATATGTGTATATACATGTACATCAATATCCACATGAAATTTTTAGGGGTTTAGGGTTTTAGGGATTATGTTTTTAGGGTTTAAGGGTTTTGAAAAAGCCATATGGCCGACATCGATTTTAACAGCTTAATGGTAACTTAAATGAAAACTTCTAATTATAATTAATATAAATAAATCAATTAAATAACAAATAGAAAAATAATTATTTTACGGCGCTTGTTAAAAAACGCCGCTAAATCCCCCAATGCTCAGTCAAACGACATCGTTGGGCTTAGGTTTTCTGCGGCGCTTTCCCAAAAATGCTGCTAAAGCCCTGAGCATTAGCAGCGCTTCTCCATAAACGCCGCTAAATCCCCGAATACTCAGAGAATGGCGTTGTTGGGCTTAGGTTTCTTTGTGGCGCTTCCTCAGAAACGCCGCTAAAGCACTGAACATTGGCGGCACTACCTAAAAAACGCCGCTAAGTCACCGAATGCTCAGAAAACAACGTCGTTGGGCTTAGGTTTCTTTGCAGCGAATTCTCAAAAACGCCGCTAAATCCCTGAGCTTTAGCGGCGCTTCATAAAAAACGCTGCTAAATCCCCGAATGCGCGAAAAACGACGTCGTTGGGCCGAAGTTTTTACGGCGCTTTATAGAAATCGCCGCTAATGCTTATTTTTCAGCAGCGTTTTCCATAAAGTGCCGCTAATGATTGATCTGGAGCGGCATTTGTTATCAAAACGCCGCAAGAAACGCCGCTAAAAGCCTGTTTTGGTGTAGTGATTCTCGTTTTGAACCATGTGAAATTCTTAGGGAGAGTTACAAAAGATAAAAATTTGTTATACATCAATAGTTACCAACCTGAAATTCAGATAAGATTTGGGTCGACTACCCGTGACCTGATCAAGCCCCACTAGATGGAGGCGCACGAGACATACAATGAGAGGACAATCAGGGAAGTTCACAGTACCAGCTCGCATATACCCAAGGAGTTCGCATGTAAGGGATTGCAAGATCTAGCACGCGAGTTGGAATGATACACGTGCTCAGAATGCTTAAGATATGCTTAGGATGTTAGTCCTATGAATAGTGGGGTCAAGTTATAAAGAATAGAGTCAAATCATGAACAATGATAATATATATAAATACTCGAATGTTTCCTTCAATAAAATACTGAGAGAAAAATTACTCAACAAAATTAATTAATTGATATAATGAGAAAAAATATTAGTCCATACAAAAGTAAATTATATTCTTTTAAATAAGAACGCATGAGGAGAATATTACTGTAGAAATATTGAAATCACAACTAAAAGAGCTTTTAAAATCAGGGATGGGATTGAAATAAAATTTTTAAAATTGAGAGATTAAAGTTAAAAAAATTGAATTAAAATGGCTTTAATTGAAATTTTGATTTTTAAGAGGGATTAAAAGTAAAATTTTCTATTTGACAAAGATGTTGAAGGGGATTGAATTGAATTATTAACAATCGGGAGAGATAGAAATATCAAAGGTAGCCTTTAAAATCAAGAATCAAACTACGAATTTTGCGATGGGGTGAGATTAAGAAAGTCCAATATAGGTATGTATGTGTGCAAATTGTTTATAAATTAAGAAAAGTCCAATATAGTGGATCCACGCAAATTTGAATCTGTTATGACAATCAAGTTGTTGGTTTCACATTTGCTTATGGTTTTGGTTTTTCTATTATATTATAATTTAGGTTTTAAGCTTCCTATTTTTTTTTATCTCGAAAAGAAGGGAGAAGGAGTTATCTAAGTTTTAACCATACATGGACCTAATGTAAACAATGCAAGTCATTACTTTTGTTTGCGTAAAACCGTCGTTTTTGTAAATCATTTCAATAACAATGCAGGATGTCAAAATAGAATGTTGATAATGGTAAGAAAAGAGAGAAAAATAGAACACATAGATTTTACGTGGAAATCCATTTGTGAAAAAACCACAAGCAGACGAGAAGAAAATTCACCATGTCGAATTCGAATGATTATAAGGACTATAGACTGCGTCTATTTATAGGTTTAGAAAACCTTATTCTAATCAACATCTAATAGAAGTAATGCAGTAATGTTGATACACCTTATTCAAATCAATATCAAACAGAGGAAGTAAACTTATATACGGACTCTTCTTGTGCAGCCTGTATCGTGGATCCCCTTATCTTACCACTTGTATTTATTTTAATAAGAATTTGGGTCACAATTCTAACAAAGGAAATAGAACATTGATGCAACAAGTCTCTATGTAGGTCAGTGTGGCGATCATAGTGAAAAACATCTCTAATCTAAAACAATAAATGCAATCAAAATCTAATCAAATATGAACTCCCATGGGAATTAAATTGAATTGAATTGAGATTGAAATATCAACCCCCTTAAAATCAGGTGCAAAGTCACAAATTGCGTGATTGGATGAGAGTTTTTTTTAAAAAAATTGAACCTGAAGTTAAAAGTTTTGTATTAAAATACTAAAATTGAAATTAATTTTCTTGTGAAGTCAAAAATGAAAATTTTCATTTAACAAACTAAAAGGGATTAAATTGAATTATTAACACTTGGGGGAAATTGAAATATCAACCAAAAGGGTTCCTTGAACTTAAGGGCGAAGCCTTGAATTGTGTAATGAGATTTGAGATAAAGCTAAAAAGACTTGAGGGGCCAAAGCTAAAAATTTCGTATTAAAATGGCTAAAATTGAAATTTTAGCTTTCGAGAGGGACAAAACATGAAAATTCTGCTTTCGATGGAAAGGCTAAAAGGGATTAAATTAAATCATTAACATTTGAGAGACACTAAAAATGAAGTTATACAATTTAACTAGAGGTCAAGATATATAAAATTCATGTCCCAACTCAAACAACCAAAAAAAAAAAAAAAAAAAACAAAGAAAAAAGAAAAAAGGCAGAAGCTTTATTGAAGATCAAGATATAAAAAGTGAAGGAAGCAAACCTTGAATTCCGTACAGATTGAGTAAGAAAATGCCTGGAATCTTGTCGCAAGGGGGATGATGTCTATCTCAAACATCGCCTCAACCACATTTAACGTATTTTTGAATATAAAGATGTAATCTTTACAAAAAACTTTAAATATATAAATATATATACTTATATCTGATTCTGGGTGAGTTTGGGTAGACGGTATGTTTACCTGTTGTTAGTGTAAAAATAACGGTGATGATAAAATTAGATACTGTAACGTGAAACAAAAAGTAAGCTAAATGCACTGTACCTTACTGCCCATCCAAATCCATCCTCTAAATAATTTAGATTTAGACGCCATCTCCCTTGCGACAAAATTACGTGCAAACTCTTTCAGACAAACAAAAAGATATTATTTTTAGTGAAAGTTTTGTCGAGATTTCAAATACTTATAAAAATATAAAAGAATGAAAGGATTAGCTCAACCATCAACACATATATATAGTTAGATTTCTGAATATATGTGTGATTAAGAAAGTCCAATATAGGTTTGTATGTGTGCAAATTGTTTATAAATTAAAGAAAGGTTTGGAGAGTTCTTTTAGTCAAAATAATAGGATCAGAGAAGATCTGCCGGTAGGGACCTTGAAATTATTAATGTTTTTTCGCTTTAAAAGAACTCACCAATTAAACGTTTTTCAGACCTGTTTTCAGAGATTAAGACAGGAATAAGGTTTTAGTTGATGGACGCAAATTTGAATCAATTATGAAAATCAAGTTGTTGGGTTCACATTGTCTTATTTCGGTGAAATTATGGTTTTGGTTTTTCCATTATGTTAAAATTTAAGTTTTAAGCTTTGAATTTTATCTCGAAAGGAAGGGAGGAGGAGTTATCTAAGTTTACCTAATGTAAACAATGCAAGTCATTTACTACTATACTAATGGCTAATTAATTAAGTTTTTATTTTAATTTAACATAATTTAATTGTCTTATTTTTATAATGTATTTGATATAATTAATTTTTAAAAATAAGGTATGAGATTTTTAATATCCCTAGCATTCGCTCTATATGTAAGTTTTTTATTGGATTAAATTATTTGCTTGATTTTAAAAACACACACATTGAAGCACTAAGTCGATGTAAGCTTTTGGTTAAAGCTTACTACAAGTCCAACACCATATTATAAAATATATTTTTGTAATACCCTATATCCAGTCTGGTCACCGTTCCGAGCTACAAAGGGTTACAACTGCAAAACTTTAATATAATTCATATTTTAAATCAAACATAACCAAAATAATTCATTATCAATCATTTCAATGCTTTTTAATCAAATTGGGACTTAAATTGAGCTTACGAAACATTTAAAACAAACCGGGATCAATTTCGGGTTAAATTGAAACTTCTAGGAAATTTTGAGTGAAAAGTGTAAACAAAGGTCACACGGCCGTGTGACAGAGGCCAGCTTGTGTGGCTACTCCACACGCCCATGTCCCTAGGCCATGTAACTCACTATGACTGCGTGGACAAATCCCGTACAAAAATTTAAAGGAACACACGGCCGTGTCATTTGACCATGTGGGACACATGACCGTGACAGCCCGTGTGTACCTAAAACTACCTTAAAAAACAAGCCATTCCACATCCAAATGCTTGGGGATCTATACTAAGCAATAACCAACAATAAAACTCATCCAAAATGTGCCTAAACAAGCCAAAACATACCAATTCATAATCTACTTATGTGCCTAACCAATATGCCCTCATTGGCACCACAATTCAAACATCAAAGTAATCCATAAAAAACTAACATAATCTCATATTTCATATTAGCTTAAACATACCAACTCACTAACATCCATTTTACCAAGCACAACATTCTTACTCAATCACAGATAATGACCATTTTAATTTCACCAAAATACTAAATGCTAGCTACCAGTAATTAACATATTATACCAACCACATCAACAAGTATCAAAATGGTAATCACAAGCTACCGTTCCACCATAAGTTACTTAACAACCAAGGGTTTAAAATATATACATATGGATACCTTAATTACATGCTGATAACTCTTAAAAAGAGTTATATTTCATGCCTTTAGATCTAGCTAATTGCCTTTACTTAGGAACATTTAGTTGCATTTTAGGACATTTCATTAGTATTTTTCTTGTTTTAGCATTACATTAGGAGCTTGGATTGTAAATAAATGTTAGTTATTTTTAATTGCTTGTGGAAGGGTTGTATGTAGTGGTGGAATGGAAGATGTAGGATGAGGAACGATAAATAAATTAGTGAAGGTTTGCTAGGGCAAAAGGTTGGACAGTTTGTCAACACGAATGTCGTGGCAATGCTGGAAAGATGTCTAGTCAGCACTCAAAGCATACCAGTCTTAGGCCCAATTGAACTTGTACCAGATATATCTACCTAAAAAAGAGGGAAAAAAATTATGGGCTATTGGGTTTACCCTCAAGAAACGATTATAAAAGCCAAAGGAAGAAACCCTAAAGGGGGTAAAAAACAAAAAGAGAAAAAAGAGAGATCCTTAGGCAAAAAATAGAGGGTAGTGGCTGAGTAAGGATGAGAAGAGGAAGACAAAGGCAATCCTTCTTAGCCACCATAGAACACTATATTGCTAGAGTGTGGACTAGATAAGTGGAAGCTATCTTCCCGAAGTTCTTCTGTTATTTATTGATTACTCTTCATGAATTGATTTGATGGAAACAATGTTGAATGATACTTTGAATTTTTAATTTTAATTGCCAACCCATGAGCTAAATCTCATAGAGTTGGGATTACTTGATGAAACTCTCATTTTCTTTAATGACTGAAGCGTAGATCTGCTTTAGTACACTGTTTCATTCAATGGTTTTTTTTTTACAAAATTGCATGTTTGCAAACTCTAGACATAGATGGATGTACAACATTTTCATTAAATTAATCTAATTTTGACAAGGTTAGGTTAATGAGATTGAAATTGAATGATATGAGCAAGTGTTCGACCGAATACTTGTAGCAGCTTCTAGATATAGAGCATCATTCATACGGAAAGAAAACAAAATAGTGTAGGGTACCATGCTAAAGGCCTATAGACATATATCGCTTAAGGTAAGGTAACTTGAGGTCTTGTTCTTAAAAGAAGCAGATCATTTTAGAACTCTTTTGAGCAGTAGATTGAGTATGATTTTGTCGAGGCGTTACTGTCAATAAGGGCAGATTCTTACTAATCCCGACCTTCCAAATCAACATCATACGCCCTCTATCTTTTGCCATAGTAGCTTCGCCATAACAATTTTAGTTGTTTACTTTGCATATTATTCATGTAATTATTCTCAAATTTGCCATTACATTTTTACTCTTGTCTTATCATAGCATTATTTATCAGTTAAACATATTGCACACATCATTATTTCTTCAAAGTACCATTGTATTCATATCATTATTTTTGTCATAACATCAATCATACTCATTATAATAACTCGACCATTTTATACCTAGCCAATCCATGTGGAGATGATCTTACTTATCACTTTATTACTTGATTTGACGTGCATACTTGCACAATTCGTATATCATTTCACACGTGACAAGTTTTTGAGGCCGTTGCCGGGGATCGACAAATTGGTGAAATTTGGTTTTGTTATTTTCTTTTGTTTTCTTAGTTTTAGCTAACTTAGTTGTATTTAATTTCTACAGGTTTGCCATCAGTGTATGAGAAGAGTCATTCTTGTAAACGAAGAGTACCCTTTTGACCTAGAGATTGAAAGAACTTTGCGAAGGAGAAGAGAATTACGTAATATGGCTAGGGAAGGGAATGATCCTAGTCTAAATGATCCATTTAATCCAAATGGTTTTGATGTTAATCCTCCTATTTATTATGTGATAGATGACTGAAACAGAGTAATTCAGGAACATGTTCCAATTTTGGATGATTTGAATCCAGGAATAGTCAAACCACACATACAAGCTTAGTAATTCAAGATGAAACTTATAATGTTTCATATGTTGCAAACAGTATGACAATTTGGTGGATTACCTACTAAAGATCCAAGACTGCATTTAAGACTTTTTCTAGAAGTCTGTGATTCATTTAGATAACAGGGTGTTCCCGAATATGTCCTTGAATTATCAAATACTTTTAGTGAATAGGACCATTGATCCAACTTTCAATTTACCATCAACGTGGTATCATTTAACAAATCACAATTTCATGTAGCAATCTTTCAAACATTACATAACAAATTACTCATGCCAATCTATCATGCATAAGCCTTATTTTCATTGAAAATAAAGATATACAAACAACCAATCATACATCACATTAACTAACCATTCATAACAATATCAACCATGCAATCATTTAATCAATTTAGCAACTTTGCTAACATGCCAAATAATTAGGCTTGAAACATACCTGGTTCGACCACTTACAAGTTTAATTACTTAGATACTTAGCCAAGACCAATTACCAAAATAAATCATCAATTATATCAATAACTTCATCATTATCAATCAAGTAATTGAGTTGGGACCCACACCTTATTTTACGCTCTTTCACAACACACTTGTAAATATTGTGGTTTCTCTAATAAGCTTTAAAATTAACCTAAATTAAGAATCAGTATTAAACTCAATTAATATGCCTATTAAACATCCCCCAAACACTCACTTATGGATTCAATCCAATCAGTACAATTATAACTATTTTTTGAATCCAAACTAGTTAGATTTCTTACACTGAATTGATACGAACCGTACACGCGAACGTCTTTTGGCTTCACTATTGATTTGGGGCATTTAAGTCGACACCTAACACATTTAAAAATTGTAAATTGTTATTTAATCAATTAACAATATTTATCGAACATCTAAACTGAAACTATAAACTAGTTTACAATCAACCACACATACGCTTCCCGAATTGTCATATCTGAATTGCCGATTGATCAAGATTAAATTTCCCTAATTAAAACATAATTAAATGCTAATTGGGGGGGGTTCAAGATCCCAAAGTAATGCTGGAAAAAAAATGGGAAGAAATTAAAGGAGAACAACCCCTTTTCTTGATGGCCAAATTAGGGCTGAGTTGAAATCAATTTTAAGATCACTTAGGAGGCTGGAAAAATACCCACTAAATATTTAAAAACAACTGAAATTCCAGATCTGAAAATTTGGTTTTGAACCCTCAAGATTTATCAAGAAATTGAGAAATAAGGAGAACTTACACAAACTAGTTGATAGGGGCGGCAATGACACTTCTTAGAAACAAGGAGAATCATTCTTGGAGATCCAAAATTTCAGATTTGGAGCTAGAAAATTAAGGGGAAAATGGCATTAAGATGGAGGGGGAGATGGTGCAAGATCTTGTGAAAAAAGAAAAAAAAAGAAAAGAAAAAGGAAAAGATGGTAGATCAAGAACTGTGGGTGGCAGCCATAAATAAGAAATGAAAAAAATTAAAAGAGAAGAGGAGAGGAGAGGAGAAGGAGAGGGACGACTAGGGTGGGGGAAATTGGACTAAAGACTGATTATTTTGTCTAAAAATAATATTTGTACTTAGGTCTAAAAGGTATGGACGACACACACATTAAAAATACGAGGGATTTTTGCAAGGGAAAAGATTCAAACTTCAAACCTTAGTTTAATTCCATGCTTTTCCATTTATCAATTAACCACTAGGCTATTTCTTTATTCTTGAAATAATTTTTCAATATTTATTTTAAAAGAAATCATGCCACATACTATTTGATGCAAATTTTGCAAAATAATAAAAATGATGCGAGAGAAGGGATTTGAACTTAGGTTTCAAGGAACGTTTCACTAACACTAAACCAACAAACCAATACCTCATTCATTTCTTAAAAAATGCGCAAATAATCTAAAAAATTAGGCATGACCACTCTCTCTCGATTCACAAATCCGATTCTACTAACCCTTGATTTTTGGGATGTGACAAATGAGGCATTTTTCATTCAATGCCTAGACCAGTGCCAAGTGCCTCTAAGACTAATGAACTAGAAAACTGCCATGTTTGGATTGACAAAGTTTGGCAGCAAATATGGTTGGGCTGTGATCTTCTTGGTTGATTATGATTCTTGCCAACTTATCCTTGATATACAATCTACCCATGCATGGTATCTCGAAGATTTGTTGGAATTGGATCAAACTCAATTAACATCCATGAAATTGAGGAACGAATCAAGTTGATCAATGGGATGATATCTTTAGCTGATTGGAAGACATATAATTCTTTATTTATATAATATTTATCTTACTTATGTAAAGAGATAATTGATTGTATAGATGAGATTATGTTAGCATGTCCATACTTATATAAAGTATGTGAACTTGTACAGGTTTTTGTACATGAGTTGAGGGCACTTATTTTGTTCAATTAGGAACCTAAATTGAGAGTGGATTATTCTGTAATAATCAACTATGTTACTTGGTTAAGTGCCATAAGTTTTCATAAAATTGTTTATATCTTAGGTATAAAAGTGAGAAGTCAACTGGCTGTTAGGGTTTGAATTCACTTATTGTACATGGTGATAAGATATTGAATATTTTCTCTAAGAAAGGCCTCACAAACATAGAGAAACCGAACTGCGAAAACATCTTTTATATTATTTTATTTTCATTGTTTTGTACTTCAAGTAATTAGAACTGGTTTTGGAACCACTTGAGTTGTTTGTCAAAATATTAATTAAGATTAGAGGTACATGCAAGAAATAAAACTTGATTCACCGTCAGAAATGGAAAATGCAAAGAACTGAGGTAAAGCAAATGTGAAACCAAGAAATTCGGTTTTCATCATCATGGATTGAAATTTGATTTGGTCAACTGAAACTTTAAGAACAGCTGTGGGCAAACCCTTTCATTGGCGAGTTGACTTGACTACAAAAACAGTCCTAGAGCTTGGTATTCAACCAAAACATATGGAATTTCAAGGTCCCTACAAGGCTGATATTCTCTGATCGTGTTATTACCGGACTAAACTTTCTTTCACATGAATCAACAATTTGCTCAACGCAAAGCTGTCAAGTCTTTCTTTCACATGCACGTGTGTAACAATATTATATATATATATACACACACACACATATAAAATTAACATGAAAGAAGCACAAATAAGATAATACAAAATATTTTATAAATTTTAGACATAATAAAATGCATAAATTATTCTCTAAAAGAGTAGCTATGACCTATGAAAACCTATGCAAAATACAATATGGCACAAAAACAACAAAGATGACAAGCATTCAAAAAAAAATCAAAATCTATATAAACAAATTATTGACATGTAAAAATACATTTATATTATTCTAAATTCATGAAATTAATTCGAGTATAAATGTAGTATGAAAATAACACGAATGTGACATGAATATATTAACATGACAAATATTATTACAATAACTCTCATTTTCCCTTGTCATGTATCTTCAAATCAGTTTTTCTTTTAGTGTTAGTTTTTGTCAATAATCATAGTTATCTTCAGTATATATTCTATTTGGTAAAAATATTGGCATATTAAAAATTTGACATAGATTTTAACAATTTTTTATAGTATTTAGTGAGTTAATTCATATTTTGATTATTTCAATATTAAAATTATTTTATATAATTACCATGAATTTGAAATTGTGATTTTCAAATTTAGTGACATATATTATATAAATAAAATGATTAAACATCTAAATTATTTTACTATTTTTATATGTTTTAATATTTTTAGATATGTGTATTTGTATTATGTTTGTGTTATTTTTATGTATTAATTATATTTAAGATTTTATATACTTGAATTGAAACCCGATTGATATGTAACACCAACTCATTTATGGACTTTATTATAATAGAGATATCTATATATATTATATTTATGTCGTATAGTCATGTCAATCCAGAATTGTCAATCTAATTAACATTAATACAATAATTTTAATTTTATGTCATGTATCATCATATTTTTCCATCATAAATGTATTCATGGTATTATATATTTACATAAAATTTGACACATTAATAATTATTTGGCATATTGACTTATTTAGCCTTCCAATTTTATATAAAAAAAAGTCATTTTAGCTCTCTATGTAATTTTCTGTAACACCCTATGCCTGACCCGATCATCGGATATGGGTATGGAGCATCACAAGTTGACCAATATCCATTTTGGCAGATACCCCCTTTTCAAAAGCGGTATTCCTTTATTTTAAAACTATAGTTATTTGGAAGCACTATTCTAGAATAAAAACCCACTACACTTTAAGGTTTAAGATTTCACAGATTTAACCCTTGGTGGGCTACTTATTTAACATCAATGAGTTGTAATATCATTTTTCCATTAAGGCTGCCATTCAACATTCAGCGTGTTCAAAATAACGTTCATTAAAGATTAATAATTTCAAATTGGTGGCTTCTAACAATTGGCCTAACACCCCCAGCAAATATATGTTATCCTTGAAAATTAAAAGGCTCACAAGTGACCACAGTTCTGTTTATATTCCTTCGATCACCACGCTTAACCTAAGAACTTGAAAGGAAGAAGAAACTAGGTAAGTTCATAAGAACTTAGTGAGTTTCTGTGAAGGAAAATTCCACCATGATATCGTCAGTCAATAAGGAAAAGAATTTCGACTAGCTCGCTATAGTTGGCGAATACTTTACTCTAGTCTATGGATTAACTAGTAGATGATACTGCAATCATACTCAGACTATTGGCGAACAACACTGGTTTCTAAACCCATATATGAGAATCATGGGCACGTTTGCTCTGTGAACACCCCACTTGTATGGACTACTAGTTATGATAGACAGGCTTACTATTCATGCCTTCATGCAATGTGCAATACCACATGCATTTTTTTCCTACATACCCCCTTCCTTGTGCTAGCTTCTGATCCCAGTTCCCGGAGAACCAATTTTTCTTGTATCTTCATATCTACTCATTTGAGGTGTGTAACAACATCACCTCCGTATCCTCCTAACTCCCCTCATTGTATAAACACTTGAGTATTCTTCCGCAAGGTCGGGTTTTCACCAATCACGGTTTGCATCTAAGTGCCATACCAGAGGCAAAACGTATTATCTTGTGTCTTTTTTAACATAATATACAACATCCCTCCTGTATCTCCTTACACCGATCTGGATACGGAGCTTGTGCACCAAGGAAAGAATACTCATACTGTGTATAAACCAGGTTTCCGTGTCTGTTTAACTATATTTAATCATACATGCACTGAATCTTTGAATGTGACTCCTAATACATGAACATCAGAGACAAATGACCGAGTCACTTACCTGGCTATACCGAGTTTAGAGGTAAATGAATTAACACATCTACCATACATAAGGTACAGAGTAACTCACTAGAATACTTTACTTAGAGCTTTGTCTACTCTATTGGTTCTTTTCCTTTAACACTGGGACCTTCTTCCATTTCTTTAGCTAAAATAATAAAACAACTTCTTTAATCATAAAAAATTACTAAAACTTTACATTTAGCAAGAATCTATAGACATGCAAATGATTTATAAATAGAAGTTTCTTTCCTATCTAGTATTCAAAGAAATCTCACCAATCCTTTCTTAAGTCAGCTTCTACCTATCTGGTAAAGCCTAAAGGAAGGTTTAAGAATTTACTAGTTGCCAGCTAGCACATAAGTTCTCCTAAACTTTTTTAGTTAACACCCTTGTTAGCAAGGAAGAACTCTCCTGGTCTATTTGATGATAACAAAGTCTGGTGGAGAAGAGGAATAAAAAATCTTCCCTCCACTATCACACTATATATTTATAGATAATCCACGTCCAAATCTCAATTAGGATAATCTCTAATCATTACTCGATCTCATACACTTTCACTAATTAATCACATCCTACGAGGCTCTATAAGTGTCCTAATTATTGACACGTTGCCTCCACTAGGATTCTTGGTGACTTACACGTATCCTCAGGCCATTGTACTTACTTAAGTAACGACACTAAAACATAGGTGGTGATCTTATTAGTAGGGAAGTCCACCTAATAAGGTATTCGCCCTAACTATAATCTCACTATCACTCAGATTGGTACTCTGTGGCATTGGCAAAGTTCTTTGTAGTGCTCCGCCACGAAGTTACCATCCTTATCCGGTCTAAGTCTCGCAACTTAGGCGGTCTTCGTTGGCATAGTCTCCCAAACCAAACTAGTTCGCCAAACCATGGTGTGACATTTTTCGTCTCTTTTAGCCCTTGAACTTGCATTGTTTGTCAAATCACCCCAAACTTGATGGAAAAGTTAACGTGTATTAGCTTTGCTGATGTGAAATCCACAAGGAAGTCCACTTGTATGCCATGTTAGCAATTAATTAATTTTGAAAAATTTTAAATATGAAAAAAAATAAATTTTTATAAATTTTATATTAAAAAAATTAATTAATTTCTAACGTGGCATCCACGTGTAAGTCACATTAGCAAAGTTAACATATGTGAACTTTTCCATCCATTTTTGGGTGATTTGACAAACAACACAAGTTTAAGAACTAAAAGAGATGAAAACTTTAATGAAGGGCTAAAATGACATTTTTGATTAAGTTGAAGGGCCAAATAAATCATTATACCTAATTATTTTTATGTGATTTTAACATGTTTAGCTGTATTATTTTATGTTATTTTGTGTCATGATATGTTTTAATTATTTTATCATGTTATATTCGTAGCATATAGTATATATGCTCCAAATTAGTGGAAGTTGTCGCAATCTTTGTTTTTTAAAAGCCTTTTGAAAATAATAATTTTCAATTTTAAATATAAAATAATTTTAAGTAAATAAAAAATCAATAAATCGTATTTTTAAAAATTATTTTTATATAGAATTGTGAAGTTATTTTCATTATTTTAAAAATACATATATTATAGAAATTAAAATTAATTATGAATTAAATAAAAATACAACTTGGTTCGATTTAGATAATCGTATTTTTAACTTGAATTCTTTAAACCTTCAAAATACCTTAATTTGGAACCTTCTATGTTCATGTAATGGCATTAATTATTTATTAAGTTGTGAGGTATGGTTGGTTAGTTAAAGCATTATATATTCACATTTTCATACATATATTATAATAAATAAAGATATAATGATTTCTTTGATTGTCTAATTTTATAAAAATGATCATTTTATTTTGTTTTTTATTGCTTAAACTTGAGTTGTGCATCAAACCACCTCAAAATGGATATCATGTTAGCAATTAATTAATTTTTAAAATTTTAAAATTCAAATGAAATTATTAAAATTATTTAAAAAGTATAAAAGTTATAAAAATATAATTTTTTATTTTAAAAAATAATTAAATACTAATGTGACATATATGTGAGCTGCAACATGAATGTCACGTCATCAAAGTTCATAAATGCTAACTTTTACATCTATTTTGGGATAATTTGACAAACAATACAAGTTCAAGGGTTCAAAGAGACAAAAGTTATATAAAAGACTAAAATGATTATTTTATAAAATTAAAAGCAAAATAAATCATTATGTGATAAATAAACCTAACCAAAATGAATTAATATCTCTTTTCAACGAATATAAAAGATTTATTCTCTTAATTAAAAAAAGATTTATTCTCTCTTTGCATCTACATATGTAGAGTAATCTATTCACTTTATATACCAATCTTTTATTTTCAACCACAAACTATATTAAACTGAAAATTATTATTAACCTAAGACTTATTTAGTTCGTGGATTTATTATTTATTCCTCATGGTTCAAGATTTAAATAAATGCATAAAAACTAAATAATTTATGAATTTATTTTAAAAGAAAAGATTAATTAAAAGTTTCAGTAAAATTAAGTAGTGTTACACCATTTCGTATTTTTATACTATTAATATTTTAACGATTCAATGGTTGAATTTATTAATTGCAAATGAAGTCTATTGATTGTATAGTTAAAAGAAAGGTAGTAGTAATAATAGAAAGAATAGTGAGGCATAGAAAGAAATAACTTAAGAATTGAAAATAGTAATAAACCCTTTGACTATAAATATGTAATCGTATTCGAGCAATGTTGAGGGCAGGAGGAGTTAATGGAGGTTAAGTTGGGCGCCTGTCGCAGGGGAGATGGCTCGTCCATGTATGTCTAAGCATCCACCCGTAGGTCACTGTGGCTAGCCTAGCCTAGCCTAGCCATGCCATGCATGTATAAGCCATCTTGCCGCGGCAGGACTCCATCCAACCTCTAAAGATGAGCAACCATATCCCACTTTCACCTTTTTTCATACTGCATATGTATTCTCTTTGTTTTTGTCTTCTTAGATTGACTTTGGACAGCTCCTGTACTGAAGGTTGAACCCTGAACTTTGGGTCCAGTTGAAATTTTTTTTTGTCCAAGTTGGCAATTCCATTGCTTTATGATGAGAGGTTGAGGTTTATAGGTTGACCTCTGGTTGGTTGCCATATATCCTTCACTTTCAAAACAATTGAACACAGTAAAGTGGGATAATGAATTTTTTACCCTTTTCAATTTTTATTATTTATTATTTATATAAATATAATTTTAGTGTTTTTTAATGTAGCATAATTTTATAATATCTTATTATTTAGTATAACTATAATATAAATAATTTTAGTAATTTAATTTTAATATAAATATAGTTTTAGTATTTTTTAGTTACAATTTAGCACAAATAGAGTTATAATTATAATCTATTTTATTTATTTTAAATATAATTTGAAAATAAAATTTGACAATCTAATATATATACACATTTTATTTTAATGTTTTTAATAATCATTTCTATCTCATAACTAGGGGTGAGAAAAATCGATTCGATTAGAAAAACTTAATAAAAAATCAAAATTAAATTAAATAGTTGGAGTTATTCAAATCAACTCGAATAAAAAAATCAAATTTTTGTTTAACTCGAATATGAATTACACAAATCGAGTTATCTAAAAATCCAAATAAGAAAAAGGCAAAACTACGTTGTTTTGATAAATGTTTACATTTTCCGAAGTAAAAAGTCAAAACCATTATATTAAAAGGCAAAACTATGTTATTTTGATAAATGTTTACCCATAAACCTTACTTATGTAGTTAAACGCAACATTGAGTATAAATTATAAGATTCATTAACTAGACTAAATTGATATTTTATGACTCGATTCGATTCAACTCAGTTGAACACCCAGGCCATGTGGCTCCTAAAAACAACTCTATTTGTCCGATTTTCGCTCGTTTGTCGCCCCTTTCGCTCCCAAATGCTCTCCTAAGTATAGAAACATGAATTCAAAGGATTAGGAGCATAAAATTCACCAATTTGCATAAATAATCATCCATAAACGCATTATGAACGGGGTTAAAATATGTTACTTTTATCACTTATAAATTGCCATTAACATTACTTTTGTTTATTTATTGCCATTAACATTACTTTTGTTTATTTGAATTTGTATTGATTTATGCTTTGAATTTGCCAAATATGACTGTTAATCTTCACCCGCATAAAAATTAATATTGTATGAGATTGGGCTATATATATATATATATGTCATACTATCTACATTAACTACCACATTCAACTTTGTAGATATGGTAATCAGATTAGTTTGCTGAATGACACTTTTTTGTTGTTGTATAATTAGCTTTCTGTGGCATGGTTTTTTGTTTTTGTTTTTTTCAAAAAAGTATTCACTTGTTTTTTTTTCTATTTTTTTGATTGCTTGCTTTTTTACCTGTGGAAAATGAAATGGCGAATCTAAGTCTTGACAAAGGCTAAGAGGAGGCCTGGTTATTCAAGGAAGAAATCGGTCTGCAGAAGTCAACATTTGAGTATTGTACTGTCGAGTGCTTTTTAACGACGAGCGTAGTCCAGTTTTCGGCAATGAGAAATACCATGGATAATCTATAGCATTCTTTAGGTGGTGTTTCGATTTCAGATTTGGGAGAGAAAAGATATTTATTCTATGTTTTTTAACGTGGAGAAATTCCTCGTCACAACGTTGAATGAATTTTCAGCCTTTGTCGCTTCATTATTCTGTGTTACAACCCGGGCTCTCTTATGACACAACACGACCATCGTCCCTTGTATTCTTGGGCCTCAATTGGCACCTTACACACTCAAATAGCCCATTAGTCACTCTCGAGGCCCAAGTTGGCCTTACGGGTCGTCAATATACTAAAAAGTGCATAAAAACACTTATTTTGCAAATAACTAAGTCTAAACTAAGAAAATCAAAAATGCATTTAAATATGATAAAATCACTTGAAAATAAGCTCCTTAAGTGTCGAAATGTATCTAAACCACTACTACATTTGGTGGCAGGTCATTAGTATTGGTGATAAACTTGAGTTTGTAACAAATATTATGAAGCCTAAGGCTCATGTGGCTGGAAATGCGCCCAATACTGTATTTTTAGAGGAAAATCTTGATAATGTAGTGGTCACAAAAGTGATAAAAATCATTAGCCACACCTTCTTCTGCCTTAAGGAGAAGAATGAGATTTGTGGCAAATTAAGAGTTGAAAGACCTGATGGAATCAAAGAAATAGGACTAAGGGAAGACTATTATTGCCTCCAAGTCATCCCAAAATCACAAAAAATGAAGAAGGGAGTTCAACTGATGAGGATTTTGACTCGTCTGATGAGTCATTCTCGAATTCTTATTCAAGCTTTGAGAAAAAAATTTCCTCTAAATGAGATCGTAACATACAAGGTCAAGTCCAAGAAGCCTTTGATAGCAGATTTTGCTATTCAAATAAACAAAATAGTGTTCCATCAATGCTTGTTGATGTAGTGAAAAAGGCTAAAGCAATGAAAGACATCCTTTTTGACAAGTAAGGTCTAACATTTCTGACATCAGATTGCTTCAACAAATATTTGGACTTGAGGACCAAGGGCTTTATTGAAGAGGATCAAGGATGCAAGTTTTTCTGAACATGGAATCGACACTTTTCTGAATAACAATGGTCTACTTTGCACTGTGGATTTTGTGAACTCGTATGTAAGGGAGCTTGTGTTGGAGTTCTATGCTAATTTATTGCTATCTATCATTGATTCTAGAAGCAAATTATTCCAGAAGGTGTACGTTCAAGGGTATTGGTAAGAGTTCAACCCAGTGCTGATCCAAAATGTGCTTAACTGCTACAATAGAAACACGATTGAATTGGAAGAATCCCTGGATGAAACTTTTGTTGTCAATACCAATAACATTTACCAATCATGGCCTAAGAAAGGAAGCATTAGGGCTTCTTCATTATCCATTGTATATGTTGTCTTTTTTGGAATTGCAACAAGGAATTGAGTCCCAAGTAGTTATAGGGGTTATGTGACTCTAAGGGTTGTTGTACTAATCAAAAAAGCTGTGGAAATGATTGAGTTTGATGTGGCTCAACTGATATTTGATTAGGTAGTTAGTCATGCTGAGAAGGTACATGCTAGACATCTCTTGCCATTTCCATATTTGGTTTTCCAAGTGCTAACATTGCAAAAACCAAATATTGTGAAAATTAATTGTTCTTGAGCTTAAGTTTTCTCTAAAGTTATTGCAGAGACAACTAAGCAAGCAGTTGAAGAGGGAGCTAAACAAACAGACCAAGCAACAACTACCACAGAAGAAGCTAAAGTTCCCACTCTCAGTAGCACATCGAACAATGTTAAAGGATTCCACAAAAGAATGGTTAATCATCTAACATCCTCTATTGAATCTCATAATCGAGTGATTTTGAAGATGCATTCTGAGGTTAGGGTTATATACCATATTTGTGATAGAGAGATAACACTAAGAAATGATCTACAACACAAGTGATCCTTACACAAGTGTTCACTCAATCCAGTAATCTTTACTCCTGATTCGGTAGACTGGCTTACTTCTGATTGGATGGATAATTTTAATCCTCATATTTTTTGACATTCATTTTTTCTTGGTCCAGTTAAGAGAGTAAGGGTTTTTAGCATTCTAATTAGCATGTTTCTTGAACAACAAACGAGGAGTAGAAGAGATTATGGAAGGTGAAGCTATGTTGAGTGAGTGATGCTGGTTATTAAATTGTTGAAGCTTTGATTGTTGTTGGTCAAAAGAGTAAGGGGTTTTTGGCACTCTGATTGACAAGTTTTTTGAACAAAAAGAGGGAGTAGAAGAGAGTATAGAAGTTGAAGTTGTGTTGAGTAAGTGATCTTGGTTGTTGAATTGTTGAAGCTCTTGTTGTTGTTATTTTCCAAGGAGTTACCTTGTATTCACTTAGAATCTATGTGAGTAAGCCAAAATTGATATATTCTTTGAAGCTTGTCTAGGTTTTGTATGAAAGCTTATGGAGAGCACTTTAATTTATTCATTGAGGAACTATTTTATGAGATAGTGCAAACTATTGTAAACATTATTGAGTGTTTGTTGCCCAAATTCTCACAAGGAGGATTTAGAGGTGAGTATTCTAGTCTTTAGGTGCAAATGTGTGATTTCTATACTTAGGGAGTGTTAGAGCATGGATCACTTATTGTATTGTGGGTTAAAGATAGGAGAATTACTCACTTAGCTAGGCTTCGCAAACATAAGGAAATCGAATTGTGTAAAAAAAACCTTGGGTGTTTTTTGTGTTTTTGTTTGCACAATTTTTGTAATGTCAAGTCGTAGTAGCCACTGCAGTCTAGCTCTTCCATTAGCTATTTTCATATTAAGCAAACAACAACCGTAGTTAGCAACAATATTTTTTATATTATTTTTCGCTTACTCATGTTTTATAATCATATTCATGTATAGGTAATTATTTGATACATCGTCTATGGAGTTTTTTAGACTTCATAAATAGATTGAGGGTGTTACAAGTCTCACATTTATTTATATGTTTAATTTTTTATTTTTTTATTACACCCTATAAAACATTTGTCATAGCTTAAATTCAGTTGAGTTTTTGTATCCATGGTTATGTGCTCTACTTATGTAATTGAGGTTAGGAGTTCAAGTTGCATATTTAGAATTTTTGCTATTTTATTCTAAAATAACCTTTAGCCTTGAATGACATATCTAAGAATAATTTGGGGTAAACTTATGTCAAGAGTGAACTTGTTGGTTCATTGGTTAAACTTTTGTATTTTGTTTGGTCCCGTGTTCGAGTCTTGAGGTATGCGAGGGACTAATTGATTCTTTTATTTTGATTGGTTGAACTTGTTGATTCTTTTATTTTTCTTCATTTTGATTACTATCGTAAGTAAATACGGGACTAATTGAAGTTATACTCTATTAGTTGCGTCGACCAAAAGGTTATTAAGTAACTTTCACTGTCAATTCGTTAAATTCTGCAATTTTTCTTTTATTTTTCATAGAATGTTTTAATTGGGCGTTTCGAGCGTATTGTGTAAATTTTTGAAAATTAGTCGTTGGTTTCACTCTTAGGTGAGGAAATCGGGAGTAGCGAACCTCAACACAACTGTTCGAGTAATCATTGTTGACCTTTCAGTAAGTGTTGTTTCCGTTGAAGGTTTCGTGTCGAAACTTTCAACATAAAGTATTTTGTGTATAAATGTGCAGTATTACCCATAAAGTTGGTTGATTGAGTTCTTGGACGGTCATTTTAGGCTTCAGAGATCCTCTATTTCATTACTGTTTCGAAATCACTTCAGGTGCGTACCGAAAAGCTGAGTTTTTACGAATTTCAGACGCCAAAAAACATTGCTGTCGATGCCACACAGCCGTGTGCCAGGCTGTGTAACACACTGATTACCAAATTCGAGCTATATGGGCAAGGGACACGGGCGCGTGTCCAGGCGGTGTGTGGTCATGTTAGTGCAGGGTTCACGTGGGCTAAAGACATGGGTGTGTGTCCAAGCCGTGTAGCTCATTGGTTATAGGATAAGGATCACACGAGCTAGGGACAGGGGCGTGTGTCCAGGTCGTGTGGCTCACTATTTTTGATTTAGAGATCACACGAGCCAGAGACACGAGTGTGTGCTAGGCCGTGTGAAACCAATTTGGCATGTGGGTCAGATGAAAAATTTATCTCTAAGGCTGTAAGCATTGCTTAACGTGAATGTAGGCTTTCCGTAGTGTATTTATGATCTTAATTAGACCGTATAAGTGCTATATGATGATCTGAGATTGAGGTGTTCATTATATAAATGTGTACTGTATGTGATGACTGCCGATGACATTGATCTGTATAACCTAGTTATGAATTACATCTGAATTGAAGAATGAAATACTTCAAAAGGCGTATAATAGTCCTTATGCTATGCATCCAGGAAGTACCAAAATGTATCGGGATTTGTGAGAATTGTATTGCTGGGCCAGGTATGAAGAGAGCAATTATAGAATATGCTACAAAGTGTTTAGCTTGTCAAAGGGTTAAAGCTAAAAATCATTTTTCGATGGGATTACTCCAGCTTACATCGATTCCTGAGTGGAAATGAGATAGAATAACTATGGATTCGGTCAGTGGTTTACCTCACACTCAAAAAAAGTATAACGCAATATGGGTTATAATGGATCGATTGATGAAGTCAACTCATTTTCTACCAGTAAGGAAGAATTGGTCATTAGATAAGGCTGCAGAATTATGCATAGCTGAGATAGCTAGATTGCATGGTGTGCCAAATTCTATTATTTCTGATCGTTGTCCTCGATTTACATCAAGATTTTGGAGGAAGTTATATGAATCACTTGGTAGCAGGTTGAACTTTAGCAAAGTTTTTCATCCTCAGACAGATGGACAATCAGAACGCGTGATTCAATTGTTAGAAGATATGTTACAAGCTTGTATTATTTACTTTGATAGTGATTAGGAACAATATCTACCACTTGCGGAATTTTCATATAACAATAGTTTCCAATCAAGTATTCAGATGGCACCGTATGAAGCTCTATATGGACGTAAATGTCATACTCCTTTGTGCTTGACTGAACTTGGTGAAAAGAAGATGGTTGGCCCAAAATTAATATAAGAAACAGAAGAAAAGGTTCGACTAATTAAAGAAAAATTACAAGCAACTTCAGATCTCCAGAAGTCATAAGCTGATTTAAAAAGAACAGAAATTGAATATAAAATGGGAGATAAAGTATTTCTAAAAGTCTCTCCATGGAAAAATATTGTGAGATTTGGTCAAAAAGGAAAATTAAGTTCGAGAATCATTGGGCCATAGGAGATTATAGAAAGAGTTGGACTTGTTGCTTATCGGCTAGCTTTGCCACCAGAATTAGACCGAATCCATAATAGTTTCATGTATCAATGCTCCAAAGATACAGGTGAAATCCATCTCATATTGTGTCAATGAAAAACATTGAGCTACAACCCGGTTTATCGTATGAAGAACCGGTGTAGATTTTAGCAAGAGACATAAAATAGTTGAGAAACAAGAAAATTCTTTTGGTAAAAAGTATTGTGGAGAAATCATAACATAAAAAAGAGGCTACTTGGAAACCTAAGGATATAATGTGATCACAATATCCGCAACTCTTCAGGTAAGTTTCGAGGATGAAATTTCTTTAAAGGGGGCAGAATTGTAACATCCCCACTTTAAAGAAAAAGAAGAATAATATTTACGGTAGAAGTCATTGAATAAGTGATTTATAATTAAATATTAGTTTAAGAAATTGTGATCGTTTTTAGAGGAAACTGTCAGACATGAAAACATAGAGAATTATTAGTACCAGCATGTGGTTAAGTAAAAAATTCGATATCAAGTTTAGGGACTAAATTGAATAAGTTGGAAAAATATAGAGACTAAAGTGCAATTATCCTATTTTTATTTTGATGGAAAGGATTTAATGGCAATTTTACCATTACTTAAAAAAATCAATGGTTTCATGATGGCTTTTAAATGATATTTTATTAAATAATTAGTATTTAGTATTTTATTAAGTATTATTATAATATAAATAAAAGATAAAAAAAGATGAACATCTTTCTTTACTTTACTTTCTTATTCACAAAAGTTGAAGAAGAAGAAAAAATTCATCATTTTCCTTCAAAATCAAGCATACTTCAAAATTTTCATAGATTTTGAATCTTTGAAGCTTGTTTTACATATATATACCAATAGTTTTTATTTTTATTTTTATTTTTCAAGTATATTGAAAGTTTCCATTGAAGGACAAGGATGGAATCTTAGAAAACTTAAGTGAAGTAGGTATATTTTAGGATAGGAAATGATTAGAAGATGAGTTCTAGCTTGTTAGAAGTGTGAAAAAAAGTAAAAATGGATGGAAAGTTTACTTGATACATTTGGCCATGGTTAAGGGGAAGTACAGAACATTGGCCACTTTGTGTAATATTGGTGCTAAATGATAACTTGTGAAGTAGTGAGTATTCTGGTGAAGACGAAATTGAAAACGGATAATAGAGTCGAAAGATATGTGAATTTTGGACTAGGAAACTTAAGTTGTCAACTTGATTAACCTTACATATTTAAGTTTGTTTTTCTTAATTTTAGTATTAGAATGGATAAATGATATTGTTTCGTATTGAATTGCTCCTATTGTAGCTAAATACTAAGTGAGCACCTTCAAGGAGAAAGGTGAAGATGAGTAAAGCGATTGAAACTTTAGTTTGTGCTAATATCTTATTTTCATTACATAAAATTTTAAAATATTTAGTTTTCTATGACTAGTTATATTTATTTTATTTTATTTTTATGAGTTCGGATGAATTTGAATGATTTAGTTAATATTTATAAAATTATGTATTAAGATGAAGAATATGTTTTCAAATGATTTAATTAGCAAATTCATGGTTGTGATTTGAATTTGGTTATTATGATTTTAGATGTTTAAGAAAATGTTTAATATGTTTTGAATTGGAAGCCTAATTTTACATTAGGCGATATGTGATTTGAACATGAAACAAAATTGAAATGAGAATTATATGAAAATGAAATTAAATGGATCATGAAATTTGGTTTTTACGCTATTTCACTAAGTTAGACAAGATCAGATATAGTTGGCATACCACAGAGTCTTTACATAAGAGGATTTAGAACTCCCCAATTCCCAGAGGGCGAGGGAGGAAAGGCCAAATTGGTCAGGTCTTATTATTATCCCCAATTCCCAGAGGTCGTGGGCAGTCCCAATCCCAAAAGGCCGTGGACTACACTGATAGCCACCGTTTGTTGAATAACTCGGGGTGGCAGATTCGTGTATCTTGTTATGAGTCTAAACCTTAGTGCAGGGTTTAAATTTAAAGAAAAGCAAAAGAAAAAAGTTGAATTTAATATAATTTAATTTTCATATTGTGCGAATTAAATTTAATTATGTGATTTTGAATTTGATTAAAAAGTTTATTTTCTTTATTCGATTTGTTAATATCAAAATATTAAAGTTTATTAATATTAGAATTTTCTTTTATTGTGATGTTATTAATGATATGTATAATCATGTTTTAATTTATTTCTATCAAATAATTTATGTTTACTACTTATGTAATGATTTATATGATATTAGTACCACAGAGCATAAAAATTGTTTAGCATATGGTTTGTCTATTTTTCCGTGCGCAGGTAGTTAGATTCGATAGATCGTTCCAACTGCATCCGAAGAACTGAAGATCAACTCAAACAATGTTGGTGAAAATTTTACTTTATAGTTGATATAAATGACATGTACCTAGGCATGTATATATAATACTATGTCGTAAACTAAATTAAAATATTTTCATTATGTTTTCTTTACTAGTACTTTATAATTAATATTTTTGATGAAATAGTAAAGCGTAGAAATCTAGTTTATTGATATGTTTTGAGAAATCGAAGTGTGGGGAATTGATTTGGGAGATGATTTGAATGTGAATATATTGTGAAATCTAAATTTTTGCAGGGTTTTTACATAAAATAGGCAGAAATATTGCTGAAATTTTTATAAAATAATTTTACCACTACGTTTCCTTTAAAAAAAAGTTAAAAAAGTAAGTTGCTTCGGCAGCAGAATGTGACATTTTTAATTGAAATCAACAACTGGGTCGGGTATAAGGTGTCACAGTCAAATCAATTTTTTTAAAAAAAATATTGACTAAAACATTAATTTCTTAACGATGTTGACTTGGCAACTAGCGTGAGAGTCCATATGTACTTCATATTAACATGAATTATTTGTTGACATTATTTATTTAATATGTCATGTCAAAAATAATTTTAAAATTATAAAATTATTAAAAATTCAAAGAATTTAAAAGTTCATAAAATTTAAAAAATCATGAAGTACACTTGGATTACTATGCCGATTGTCATATTTAAAACTTAGCATTTTAATCTATACATCAATAAATAAACAACAATTGAACTCTTTTTAAAAAGTTGAAACAAAATTCTAACTATAAAAGAGAAGGCTTAAAGACCAAAATATATGTAATAAAAAGAGAAAGAAAATCAATTGAGTCATTAATGACTAGAAAACAATCAACTAGGCCCTTCTGTTAATGGAGATCATTAGTCGATTGGTTTAACCATTAACAATGTTGATGATAGTCACCAGGAGATGACATATGGCATGTCACATGGAAGGATATTGATCATAGCAAAAAGTTCAAATTTTTAAATATTAAAAAATAAAAAAATAAATGAAAGGATATTGATCACAACAAAAAGTTTAAATTTTTTAAATATTTTAAAAAATAAATGCAGCTTATAGGTACAAGAAAAAAAAAATCAATTGAGCCACTGCACAAAATACGCACTCAATTGAGCCCTACCGTTAACCAAAACAATCAATTAAGCCCTTCGTTAACAGTTTCTGTCTTTGACCAAGTTGACCGTTAAAGTCAATTGACGGACCAAGTAGATGGTGACATGTGGCAACTTCAAGTTTAATATTATATTTTCTCATAAAAATAACTTTAAAAATTATTAAAAATCATATTTTTTAAATTTAAATATTTTTAATAATTTTTAAATTTAAATCATTTTAATAATTGTTTAATTATAGTTTTGCATTCATCCAAAATAAATCTGAACACATAGCTATCAAGATTTAAATAAACTTGGGCAATCATTTATCCATATTTATTTTAAAGGTGGGTTTTATCTTTTGGTGGGAGCATTGTTATTACTTTTAGAATCCTTACAAATTATTAATAATTATTTCTATTTTCTTATTTTTCTTAATATTTTAAATCTTTTAGAACTTTGATTTTGATTTTAATTTTTTATAGTTTTACACTTATCTATATTAAAACTGTATAGATAGCTGCTCAAATTCAAATGATGCTAGACAATCATTGGTCCAAATTCATTCTACATGTATATTTTTATTAATTTTTATTTTTTAAGTATTAATTTTTTTGTGATATGACATACCACATGTCTTCTTCTTGTAGCTATCGTCAATTGTTGCTAATGGTTAAAGCAGTTAATTAACTGTTTCCATTGACGAAAGGGTCTAACTGAAATATTTTTGTCATTAAAGGCTTAATAAGATGCCTATTGATTTTTTTCCTATCTTTTACTAAGAGTTTTTTATTTTAAGCCAAAACGAGAAAATTAATAAAAGAAAATGTACTATACTTGAAATTATTACATTCTGAATTATCATTTTTAAATTTTGATAATTTTAGGATATGGTATGACTATATAATAAAAATAAAACGCCAGTTTATTCAGTTTTTAAAAGTATCCTTATCCAGTATCTGATGTGTGTCTATATATTGCAGCATTAACAAGCAACCACAATTCTGATCCCTTATTCCCTTGTGAGCACCTGTTCCACTTCCGCCCAACACCACAAGAAAAAAAAAGCATATAAAATAATATAGCTTTGTTTCAAAGTTAAATATGGATATTAGACGCGGATTGAGTTTTAGTTTAGTCAGTTTAAGAGAATGTGAGTGTATTTGTATTGAAGTATATTATCTTTTTATTTAATGTTTGGAAGAGACTATAAATAATTTTAGATATTATAAATCGTGATGTTATATTCATATGATGAATAGTGGTTGAAGATCTAAATTTTAATTTTATCATCTCTCATAATCCGTTTTTAACATTTTATTGCTAAAAAAATTTAAAAAATAAATGTATTTAGTGTTGAACAATTACTCAAATCTTGATAAGGCTGTTTAATTGAATATGATTCGGTCACTGCTAATAAATAGTGTAACAATGCTTGTGAATTTATTCAAATACTGTTTTACCATATAGCAATTTCAGCCACATCTTTTTATATTCTATTATCCAAATAAATAAAGATGATGGATATATGGGCTTTGACATCTACCATTTATTAGTCTAAATCACTATACCATATTTAATATGAGGATAAACTTTTTACTTTAGATTATCATAATTTTTTTACTTTCTTCTAAAAGTTCAAAATCTATCTTCTATTAATTTATCTTTTAAACAAATTTTAATTTAGAGTGAATAACATAAAAATGTCAAATTTTTTTAAAAAAATTACCAGGTTAAGTTATTTTTTCGAAAAATTACGAGTCTAGGCCGATTTTATCAAATTGAGTTATTTTTTCAACTGGTTTGTAGAAAAGCGCTTCCAACTGGAGGCGTTTCCAGCTTATTTGCAGGAAAACACTTCCCCTTGGAAGCACTTTCGCCGCATAAGCTGAAAACACTTCTAGCTGGAAGCGTTTTCCCCCAACAGTCACTCACTCCAATGGTTATTTTCCCTAATGGCTACTTAATTAGTCGTGCGAGTGACACACACAATTCGCTCATGATGTAGCCTCCCTAATTCCTTTCAGTACATCATTGCTCCAAACGTGGCTACTCATATTTCTCCGCTTACTGTGGAAAACGTTTAGCCAAACAAAAATATGTTTCTTTGGCAATCGAGGTTATCAGTAAATGACGCGTACCCTTCAATACGGAATTGATGCAATTCACCAGGTTTTTCGTCATATGCCCACATCGTATACCCCCGTTATATGATTGTGTCCACTGATCGTATGGTATGTTGGAGAGGTACCTCGCCCAGACACTGTTAATTGCATGTAAGTTATCCAACATTTCATGGAAACGGTATTTGACTAGCTCATACCTTGTCGAGAAAAGTGAATAGTTAATACATACCCATGTTGATCACTTGCACGCACCGAGCTACAGAATTGTGTTGTCCGTGGTAGTTTTCCGTAACATGTCTTAGACAATACTTATGGTGTATGCGGTCCTAAAGGCTTCTTTGTTGTTCAATTGTGGCCAATATTCTTGGTCTCTTGTCAAAGATGGCGCATATATCGGGTTGAGAAAACATGCCTCCTTAACCTAGATAGGAAGAAATCTTAATCGTCTGTTGACTCTTCCAGTGTTATTGCTGTAATACCCAATTTTAGCCCGGGCTCACATATGGAAACATAATTTTCGAGGATAGGCAATCTTAGATATGATATATGCAATCTTAGATATGATATATACAATCTTAGAAGATATGATTTCGTAATCTTAGAGATTTAATTTGTAGATACCCTTTAATCTTAGCCGTTGATGTAATTGATCTGTATCGTTGGATTTGGGGAGGCTCAGCTATAAATAGAGGCCTCTCCCTTCATTGTAAAGGGAAAAGAATCAATAAAAAAGGGAGAACGATTGACAGTTTTTTTAAGGTGGCTTACTGTTTTCTTTTTTTTTCTTTTTCGATTATTTTTACTTATTTACGATTTTTTTAAAAAAAAGAGAAGGTGATACCACTGCGAATTTTATTTATTTATTTTATTTAGCCCTAATAAAGTGACGCGTTTCAAAGGATGGAGATATTTTCCCATTCGAGCCCTGTGAGTTATTCGCGCCTTTTAATTGGGCCCTTCATATTTTTTTAAATTATGTTGATTTTCAATTTAATCCTTAATATTTCATTTTAGGTTTTTAGTCTATTTTAGTAATTTTGTTATTATTATTATAATTATATTATATATTATTATAATTATACCTACATATATGTGCGCATATGCATGTTAATATATATACATATATATTTTAAACGTTTTAATATATGTACATATTATATACATACTTTATTATTATTTTATTTTCATAGTTTTTATACATATATATATACACATTTATATTTCATAATATTTATACGTTTGCCCATATTCTATGATTTTTATATGTTTATACATTTTTGTAATATATACACATATATTTATACTCCATTCAAAGCATTATAAATATTTTCCACGTTTTATATTATACTTATATATTTCATTTTTTGTAAATGCATGAATATATTTTATATGTATATATTTATATTTTCCTTGTTTTCATAAATGCATTATGTATTTTATATATATATAAGTTTTATAACCCAAAATTTTATGAGTAAATTATCTTTATGTCTTTTATTCTTCATAATTTCAAATCTATATATATTTTGTACCTTTTCTCTTTATATTTTTTGTTTATTTCCTTCATTTGCTTATTGATTTATGTTTTCATTTATATTCATTTGATATTTTACATGTCGTTGTTTATGTACATTAATTTCGTTTATTTCTATGCCATTGTTGTATTTATTATTACATTTTATATTTAATGTAGCATCACATCATTTTTTTTTCGATTTTAAAATTTTCAAAATTGAGATAACACTTGTATTTAGGATTTTCAAGGAAATTGAGCCCTAACGTATTGTGTTCCGATTTTCTTCGTTAAATTCAACGATCGAGGGTTGCTCATTAATAAAAAATATATAAAATAAAAAGCTTGTTGTTAGGGAGTTAAATATGTTGTATCCTAACGTATTGGATGTGACGTATTGATTTCTCGAGACAAAGGTTTTTTGAAAAAATAATAATGAAGGAAATATTTCAAGTTTGGGATTTTGAGGAATTGTGCCCTAACGTATTGGGCCGCGATTTCTTAAATCTTAAACAAATGAATATTCTTTTACATTTTTATTACACGAGTTTTAGACTAATTCATTTTTGAGGAAATTAGAATGTTGTGCCCTAACGCATTGGGTGTGACATTTTCTTTCTCCGAAATGATAAGGGTCTTAATAAGTAATATTTTTAAGTTTTTGCTAAGGATTATATTTTTCAAATTTTTGACATTAAGACACTAATTAATTAACTAGGTACCAATTTTGGGCGTTACGAGGGTGCTAATCCTTCATCGTACGTAACTGACTCCCGGATCCGTTTTTCTAAAACTCGTAGACCAAAGTCGTTTTTTTAGGTGATCCAATCACACCTTAATAAAAGATTGGTGGCGACTCCCAATTTTCATTTTTTAAAGTCGGCAACCTAAAATTTTTGTTTTTCAAAAAAATGGTTTCGACAGCTTGGCGACTCCGCTGGGGACACATACGAGAGTCGAGCCACAAAGTTGATTGATTTCTATCTTATTGTCGAGAAAATAAATTTTTAAAAAAAATCATGAGATCATTGTGCATTCATTCATTTTCTTGCTTAATTGATCTTTGCATTATACATTACATGAGTTGAATGATTTTACCCTTCTAAGTGGGAGTGAGAAACTATTCCTTTGTGAGGTTTTCACCTCCGTATAGGATAGTGGATCGCTTTCGAAATACATCGGTACCTATGCCTTCGTGAAATTCTCGTCTCCGTATAGTCATAGGGAAAATGTGTTCCCCTGAACCGAACTTGATCTATATGAGCCTATAATGGGTGAAGATCGAGGAATCTGCTAGTTCAGGTACCCTTACCTTAGAGCCAAACTACATATAGTGAACCCTAGTTGCCCACCTTAGGAATAATTACACCAAACCCTAGTGGTTTCCCGAGTAGGTACTTTATTCATTTGCTTTTACTTTGTACTAACTTGTTTTTTATGTTGTTTTTATTATGATTGCATTGCATTTGCATATTAAAAAGAGGTGTTGATTCACGTTCAGTTGCCAAATAGAGAGCTTGTCATAAGAAAATGGGTTTCTTGATAAAGTGGATGACAATATGGTTGTCCGAATATGGTCCAAGAACACATGATAAGAGAAGGATGATAATTTAATGGAGGACTACACGACTATGGCTCCGTTGCCCAAGGATTTAAGATGGCAAAGATTATTCGAGAGCTGCTGAACCTTCTTAAAGAGAAGCCAACAAGCATCACGAGGATGAGTGAGCAACAAGTTACAGCCTGGATTAAGCAAAAAGGAGATAGAAGAGACATTTTTTGAAGAGTTCGTGAGATTTATCTTAACGCTCGAATGAAGAAAGGGATCGAATATCTCCGCCTATGAAGGCAAGGCCGTATAAATATTTATTTTATGTAAAGAGATTTGTTTTCTAGTAAAGTTTTCTAAATGGAATTGAATCAGAATCAACATCTCTTTATGCATTCATTGCATGCATTCGCATCACATGACATCATACGCATTAATGTCCACTAAAAGAGCCTAATTGATTAAAATTATTCCTCAGTTAACCTGGAAACAAACCAATCTACCAAACACTGCTACGGTACTCGATCAAAAACTAAAGAAATGGATCAAAGGATGGAAAAGCTAGATCAGTTCCAAAATGAGATGCAGGATCAGCTTCAACAACAAATAAATGAATAGAAAAAAATGATGGACAAGATGATAGAATCTCAAGGGGGTATGATGGCTCAATTAACTCAGTTGTTGACTGGAAGAACTGATAAAGGAAAGGGCTCTGTACTCAATGTGGAAGAAGGAGACAGTGAGAGACTTCTTCATCCCCCAGGCTTTACCCTTCAGCATGGGCAGACCCAAGTAGAGATATATCTACGCAAATCCTCTGTCACCATCAAGCCTCAGCAGTTTCAGGATGGTGCTGTAACACCAATGAATTTTCAAGCTAGGTCAGGCTATAACCCCGGAGACAACCTTGCTAATCCTGCTATTCTTGACTTCGACGAAACAGTTGAGAAAATGAAGGATGAATTGCCAAAACAGCTCGAAAAAAGTATAAATGGCTGGAGGAAAAACTTAGAGCGATGGAAAGTACTGAAAGCTACCATGGAATTGATGCTAAAGAATTGAGTTTGGTTCCGGATTTAGTACTCCCTTACAAATTCAAAATGCCTGAGTTTGAGAAGTATAATGGAACTAGTAGTCCCGAAGCCCATATTACTATGTTTTGTAGGCGGATGACTGGGTATGTTAATAATGACCAGCTGCTGATACATTGTTTCCAGGATAGCCTCACAGGCAGCGTCCAAGTGGTACAATCAATTGAGTCGTGCTAAGATTAATTCATGGAGAGATTTAGCACAGGCATTCATAAAGCAGTACAACCATGTAACTGACATGGTACCTGATAGAATCACTCTACAAAACATGGAAAAGAAGCCCGGTGAAAGATTTAGGTGATACGCACAGAGGTGGAGGGAGGTAGCCGTCCAAGTTCAGCCATCGCTTCTGCAAAGGGAAATGACAATGCTATTCATAAATACATTGAAAGCTCCGCTCATCACACATATGTTAGGGAGTGCCACAAAAAGCTTTTCTGACATAATCATGAATGGTGAAATGATTGAAAGCGCCATAAGGAGCGGAAAGATTGATGCTGGAGGAACTAACAGAAGGCAAGCCTCAAAAGAAAAAGAAAATGAGGTGAACAGCGTGAATACGTACAGAAAACCGATTGCTAATCAGCAGGGTTCATCAAGACAATAATCATGTGTGAAGCAAGGTACTGAAAAACTCCAGTTCACGCCAATTCCAATGTCGTACAATGAGCTGTATCAACACTTATTCGATGTGCATGTTGTTTCTCCTTTACATGTGAAGCCTCCATAGCCTCCGTATCCCAAATGGTACGACGCAAGTGCACAATGCGTTTATCATGCGGGAATTACGGGACACTCAATAGTGAATTGCATTACCTTCAAAAAGCTAGTTGAAAAATTCATCAACATGGGTATTGTCAAGTTGGATGGCTCATTTAATGCAGAAAATTCGCTACCCAATCATGATTGACAATGGGGTGAATGCAATATATGAAGAGACGTTGGGAAGTGTTCATATCAATGACATATAGGAAGACACAAATGAAAGGGGGACCCTGTTAGATATCCGCCCTTTTAAATCTGGGAGTGTTCAAAATAATTGGATTGCGGAAGAAATCTCTGTAGTCTTTAGAGCTTATTTAGAGTAATGTTCAGAACATTCTTGTTGTTTTTAGCCTAAAAATGATAGGAATTCCTTTGTGAAATAGGCTCATGTCTGAACATCATTATTCTAATAAAATACATCTTTGCATTTATTAGCCAATATTCTTTCATTCTTTGCGAGTAATTATTCTTTCATTCTTTTGGATTTTCTTCCACATCATTCTTTCATTCATAATCATATTGTACAAATAATTATTCATACATTTCTTTTGTATATTCTTTGGCACCTACTATGGGTCCCCAGATATCAATGACATGAGTGACGCTGCTACGGACTCAGAAGTTCCTTTTGAGTGAGATCTGTGTTTAGAGGGATTTCAGGACTTTGAGAATGACATAGATTGTAGCCTATCTCCAGACTTATTGAGGATGGTAGGACAGGAAGAGAAACAAACTTTACCTTATGATGAGACAATGGAGATTGTGAACGTGCATAACCGGAGAAACAAAGCAGGACATTGTTTAGTTACCTCAAAAGTTCAACGACGTCTTCACATGGTCATACTAGGATATGCCCGGGTTAATCTCTGACATTGTAATTTGAAAAATGACATGATATCAGAAATTTGCAATATGCTCAAACGATACAGTGAATTTTTTTGCCAGGGCAACGCTTTTCTCTTTGATTTATCATAGTTTTGCGCATTGAGATCGAGTTTCTATCTCTTTGAATTTTGGTTGGATTTCATCCTAATTGAAGAGGAAGATCCAAAGTTTTTCGTCATAGTTAAATTTTTCCCCAGAAGGCTCTATGAAAGAAATTTGATCACAAAGAAGATCTTACGCATACAAGACGAAAGTGGAAGATCTTATGTGGAACACTTTATCTAGAAAAACATTGGTTCTGATCGAAAGGGATAACAAGGACTTGCTTAATCCTATGAGATCAGATTCAAAAAAAAAGAGGGTCAAAATCAAAATAAAAAAATGAAAGTGATAAAAAGAAAAAGAAAAAGAAAAAGAAAAATGGAGAGGCCAAGGTGAAAACTCGTAAAGGGCGCCTTGAGACCAAAAGGGATTTGAGTTGAAAACCCGAAAAGGGCGGCTCAAATATTGATCAGCATGGGGCCCGAGGTGATTAAAGCAACTTGAATTTTAACCAGATTGGGGCATGTGGTGATCTTGTTATACCTGAATCAGCAGGAAAGGGTAGTCAACATCTTGGGGGCATTGGCAGAGTATTGAAGATCTCCTAAACACATGTCAAACTCAGAAGGATCTTCAGAAAGTTTGTACAGAGAAGTTCAAGCTGCGATATTTGGGGCACCCAATATTCATACTATTTATACTAAATTTGTTATTTTTGGAACACTTCATTCATTTCCAAGATACGCATTCCCAATTAATTTATTTGTTATCCTTCTTTACTATCTTTGATAATTTATTCATTTCGAGTTATGCTCGGAACTAGCTCTATGTTATCTATCATTTTGTTCTTTTTGCAAGCATGTTGCATTAGAATAATGTTTAATGGACTAATAAAACTTTCACAAGGGAAGTTTTGCATATTACTCTAGAAGTTTCTAAAGAATATAGGAACCTGAAACAGGGCTATTGTTTAGAACGCACCAAGTTTAAAGGTTGGAAATTTGAGAAGGAAGAGTCTAAATAAGGACTTTCTCTTCGGATTTTGTTGTCAAAAAGCATCGATTGAGCAAAATAACGAGATGTCGTGTCGATGATAAGGCTTAAATAAACAATGATCACCAGACAATAGGAAGAGGTTCCCTCGGAGAAGAAAGCCTTCATTTGAGCATAAGCCTTTGGTACAACACCATAGGCATAGTGTAAAGGACCAAAGAACTTCACATTTTGTAGCCTTAAATTGTGATAGGAGTGAATTGAGAAAAAGATGTATATGTCTACCCTCGGGTTGCAGTGGGAGAATAATGGTACAAATTTTGCGTCCTAGTGGATTGAACTTTGAAGTTTACAGTAGGGGTAATCTGACTAAATGGAAATGCCAGCCGAGCGAAGGCGTTACGGTGCATCAGTGATAAAACCTTAATAAATGTCGAGCAATGATAAAGAAGGATAGCTGTCAAAAAAAATGACATTACGCATTCATGCAAACATCATTCATACATACCTAGTTAGGAGCATTTGACTCATTCTGATCATGACATTCTAATCACTAAGCATGATTAGGTTCATAAAATGAATTATACAGGTCATGTTCCCCAGAGAACAAACCGGTGAAACACCAAGCCTTGTCTCCCTGAGCAGCAGTGGAGAAGGTTGAAGATTGTAGATCTTATCTCCCTAAGCAGTAGTGGAGCAGATCGAAGACGGAAAATCTTATCTTTCCAAGATAGTGGGAAGCAGATTTAAGCCACCAAGCCTTGTCTCCCTGAGCAGCAGCGGAGAAGGTTGAAGATTGTAGATCTTATCTCCCTAAGCAGTAGTGGAGCAGATCGAAGACGGTAAATCTTATCTTTCCAAGATAGTGGGAAGCAGATTTAAGCCACCAAGCCTTATCTCCCCCAGCAGCAGCAGAGTAGGTTGAAGATGACAAATCTTATCTCCCTGAAGTTGCAGTGGAGAGATTAAAGCCGATAATCCTATCTCCTTAAAGTTGCAGTGGAGCAGATTAAAACCTTGGATCTTATCTCTCTGAAGTTACAGAGAGCAGATCGCATCTAGTCTTATCTCCCTGAAGTTGCAGTGGAGCAGACTCAGCAAGCAAGTCTTATCCTCCTGAAGTTGCAGTGAGGTAGACTGAAGATGGCAAATCTTATCTCCCTGAAGTTGCAGTGGAGTAGATTAGAGCCGACAATCCTATCTCGCTGAAGTTACAGTGGAGCAGATCAAAACATTGGATCTTATCTCTCTGAAGTTGTAGAGAGCAGATTGCGTCTAGTCTTATCTCTCTGAAGTTGCAGTGGAGCAGACTAAGTAAACAAGTCTTATCCTCCTGAAGTTGCAGTGAGGCAGACTAAATAAACAAATCCTGTCTCCTTAAGTTGTAGTGGAGTGGATTAGAGTGATGGATTTTATCTCTCTGAAATTATAGTTAAGCAGATTAAAAGTTATGAGTCGCCAATCCTATCTCTCCGATGTTGTGGTGGAGTGGATCGAGACATCAATTCTTATACCTCTGAAGATGCAGTAGGATGGATGTGGCTGCTTGAAGAAGAAGAGCACCAAGATCCAGCATGACCAGGCAAAAATTGGCCATTTCTAAAGTCTTTGCTCCGTTCTTGTTACACGACAACGAGCAAAGAGGGGTAGTGTAATACCCAATTTTAGCCCGGGCTCACATATGGAAACATAATTTTCGAGGATATACAATCTTAGATATGATATGCAATCTTAGATATGATATATGCAATCTTAGATATGATATATGCAATTTTAGATATGATATATACAATCTTAGAAGATATGATTTTGTAATCTTAGAGATTTAATTTGTAGATACCCTTTAATCTTAGCCGTTGATGTAATTGATCTGTATCGTTGGATTTGGGGAGGCTCAGCTATAAATAGAGGCCTCTCCCTTCATTGTAAAGGAAAAATAATCAATAAAAAAGGGAGAACGATTGGCAGTTTTTTTAAGGTGGCTTACTATTTTCTTTTTTTTCTTTTTCGATTATTTTTACTTATTTACGATTTTTTTTAAAAAAAGGAGAAGGTGATACCACTGCAAATTTTATTTATTTATTTTATTTAGCCCTAATAAAGTGACGCGTTTCAAAGGATGGAGATATTTTCCCATTCGAGCCCTATGAGTTATTCGCGCCTTTTAATTGGGCCCTTCATATTTTTTTAAATTATGTTGATTTTCAATTTAATCCTTAATCTTTCATTTTAGGTTTTTAGTCTATTTTATTAATTTTGTTGTTATTATTATTATTATTATTATTATTATATTATATTATATTATATTATATATTATTATTATTATACCTACATATATGTGTGCATATGCATGTTAATATATATACATATTATATACATACTTTATTATTGTTTTATTTTCATAGTTTTTATATATATATATATACACATTTATATTTCATAATATTTATACGTTTGCCCATATTCTATGATTTTTATATGTTTATACATTTTGTAATATATACACATATATTTATACTCCATTCAAAGCATTATAAATATTTTTCACGTTTTATATTATACTTATATATTTCATTTTTTGTAAATGCATGAATATATTTTATATGTATATATTTATATTTTCCTTGTTTTCATAAATGCATTATGTATTTTATATATATATAAGTTTTATAACCCAAAATTTTATGAGTAAATTATCTTTATGTCTTTTATTCTTCATAATTTCAAATGTATATATATTTTGTGCCTTTTTCTCTTTATATTTTTTGTTTATTTCCTTCATTTGCTTATTGATTTGTGTTGTCATTTAATTCATTTGATATTTTACATGTTGTTGTTTATGTACATTAATTTCGTTTATTTCTATGCCATTGTTGTATTTATTATTACATTTTATATTTAATGTAGCATCACATCATTTTTTTCGATATTAAAATTTTCAAAATTGAGATAACACTCGTATTTAGGATTTTCCAGGAAATTGAGCCCTAACGTATTGGGTTTCGATTTTCTTCGTTAAATCCAACGATCGAGGGTTGCTCATTAATAAAAAATATATAAAATAAAAAGCTTGTAGTTGGGGAGTTAAATATGTTGTATCCTAACGTATTGGATGTGACGTATTAATTTCTCGAGACAAAGATTTTTTGAAAAAATAATAATGAAGGAAATATTTCAAGTTTGGGATTTTGAGGAATTGTACCCTAACGTATTGGGCCGCGATTTCTTAAATCTTAAACAAATGAATATTCTTTTAAATTTTTACTACACGAGTTTTAGACAAATTCATTTTTGAGGAAATTAGAATGTTGTGCCCTAACGCATTGGGTGTGACATTTTCTTTCTCCGAAATGATAAGGGTCTTAATAAGTAACGTTTTTAAGTTTTTGCTGAGGATTATATTTTTCAAATTTTCAAAATTAAGACACTAATTAATTAACTAGGTACCAATTTTGGGCGTTACGAGGGTGCTAATCCTTCATCGTACGTAACTGACTCCCGGATCTGTTTTTCTAAAACTCGTAGACCAAAGTCGTTTTTTTAGGTGATCCAATCACACCTTAATAAAAGATTGGTGGCGACTTCCAATTTTCATTTTTTAAAGTCGAAAATCTAAAATTTTTGTTTTTCAAAAAAAATGGTTTCGACAATTGTAAAGGCAATCGGCAACATTTTTTGATTGTCCTCTTCTGAGACAACCAACAACAACCAATGGGTATATATCTCGTACATAAAGGGACTGTCAATTTGTACTAGTGGCTTACTGTACTAGAATGCTTGTCGACATTACTTGGAAGTTTAGAAGAATTAATGGAACACTTGACATTCATGGAGCAACCGATCGTTGTAGTAAGCAGGCATCGTTTCCAGATCAGTTATACAACCTAGAACGTACCTCTCCAGTACCCGATACCATTGCAATAAATCATTGTATAATGCATCCCACCGATTATGCATATTCTCCAATGCCTTCTTTTTTGCAATCCATGCCTTGCAGTACGACGATGTTTAATCAAACTGGTTATGAATATTTACAATTAAAATTGGCACAACAACCTTAGGACTCGCTTAGACCATAGAGAGTATTATGACCGCAATCATCTATGAATCTAATTTTGGATGATCTCGTGAAATACCTGTAACAACACGAGTAAAATTAGCAATTCAATTCACCAAATACAAAACAATTTTGATGCAGTACCCATGACAACACACGTATACGGAGCGATATATTTCTTTATGGTCTACAACCTCGTCTTTTTCTTAATAGAAGCCATTATTTTCCATGCATATTTGTTGTCTCGCATTGAACACTTTGCCTCAAACTTGTCAGATCGAGATTTAACAACATGGAAGTTTACCCTGTTCTTTATGCTGTATCACTTCACTGCAATAAAAAAACCATCTTTAGAGGAAAACTCCTTCCCCACCTTTAAATCACTGGAATCCAACAAAGAACTAGAATGGCCTAATCTTTTGTGTGGTAGTTTTGCAAACTCCACCGTATCTTTTGCTGATAGGTCCACATTATGCATGTAGACTAGAGGTGAGTACACCCAGAACCGTGAGTCTTTTTTGGCATCTTTGTCCAGACCTTCACTATCTGAAACCATCTTCTAGTTCAGTTGAAACTGATTCTGGTTCAGAAAATAATGCAATTTCTAAATCATCAACTCCGAGCTCCTGGATTGGGCCGACATCTGATTCATTGCCCTCTTCATTCTCAGCCCCACCAACATCCCCAGGGTTGGATGTCCCTTTGCTGGTGGACATTATAGGGAGTACATTATCTATTCTTGTATAGTTGTCGAAACAACCAAAATCACCAGTTGATTGTCAACCATTGGAACTTGATGTCATTCCCCTGAAAGTGTTCCCAACGTTGAACATCAATTGACCAAAGTTCAAATCAAAACCACTAATTGAGTGTTGTACAAGGGTCCAATATTCCATGTTACCACCAAACTCTGATTGTTCGGTGTTCTACCTGTTATGGTTGAAATCTAGGGCTGAAATTGATGAGTGTCTTCCCATTGATGATTCCTGGATATCATAATGGGAACTTTCTGACAAAGTGGTGAACCCACCACACAATTGTGTCGTTGGACTCTCAGCATGTTCTTTCGTTTTGGCCTCTCAAACTGGAACATATGTTGACCTCCAAGGGCCTTCATCTGTCCTTTGCAAACTTTGCATATAACTCGAGAAATGGTGATCCACTGTCAATATGCATTTGCACCATAACCTCCAATCGCCTCGCACCTCTTATATGAAAAGTGTCATATCTAGTAGGGTCGACCGAAACACAAAATCGATATTTAAGTGACAATACTCTCATCTGGTTGGATCTGATAATTTCTTTCCTAATTCTTCTATGTAGTATGGCAATTATATGTTCTAATTAAAAGTAATCACGTTGTGTTCTTTGATAGAAAACAATCCTGTTTTTGGTGTCACACACTTCACCATCATAATAAACAATAATATTAATTATCTACTCATTTTCAATGAAATAACCTGTTCCACATGTTCGACACAAAAACATTATGCTTAAAAATAGTGTTGTAATTAAATATGAACAATAAAAATCAATCCTTACTTTATGAAAATTGCGTAGCAACTCCAAATTATGCCTTATGTGCAAACTTCTCTTCTTCTGATCTTCTTACAACGTTCTTTGCTCATAAATGCCTTATGCCACTCAATGCTAAAATAGATTGCTTTTATAAACCCGAGGGTGAGTGCCAATTGATTCATAAGTGACCAAAATCACATATTTGCATGTACATTTACAAGGAAAAAAACAAAGCATATAAACAAGTAAGCTCAAACCACATCACATTGGCAAAATATCATAAAATTTTTTATTACATGCCATTTATAACTATTAACAAAATAACCCAAAAACTACCAAATTGATCGATGGATAGTGTGTATGTGTTCCGGCAAGGTTCCAACTGGTCGAGCTTTCTGATGATCTACAAGATAAAGAAAACAACTACATAAGCAACTAGTGCTTAATAAGATTGTATAATTTTAAAAGTAAACTTACTGTAATAACCCGTTTTCTAGTGGTGTTAGAAATAGTGGTTTCAGGGCCACAATTTCGATGTGAGAGTCCATAGATATATTTAATTAATAATTATGATTTAAATATAATATAATAGTGAATAATGATTTTATAGATTTTATTAAATGGACTGTTAGTCAAGGGTACAAGTGGTTTCTATCAGAAGTCAGTGGTTTTGGAGAATGAGATATCGAGACCTCGTTTCCATAAACCAAACCCACAGATATTTTTATTAAATATTTATGGATTTTTTATATAGGTGTAATAAGTTTTATTTTGGAAATTTTAGTGATTAAATGACTAATTAAAGAAAAATTATTAAATTGTACAAGCTACAAAAGTTAATCGCCATTAGTTTATTTGTGCTAAATAATTTTGAAATCATAATTAGATGGTTTTAAAAGGCAATTAGACCATAATATAGTTGGGTGGATGGTTAATGCATGATTATGGTTTTAATTTTTGTTGAAAATGATAAATAAAATAATGAAAATAATAGTAATTAAAAAGGAATTAAGGTGGAAAGAAGGAGAAATGGTTACCATCTTTATCTTTCCACAGTTCGAAAGCCATAGGAGGGTTTAAGAAAGCTTCAAACTTCTCAAGCAATCGGTCTATTCATGTGAGTGAATCTAAAGCCCTTTTTTCATAATTTTTATGTTTTTGAGATGGTTATAGCTTAATCTAGCTAACCTATGGATTAATTTGTAAATCTATTAAAGATTTTAGAACTTGCCATTGATGAATTCAAGGCGTTCTTGTGATTAAATGATAAAATTGAAATTTTGGTTGTTGATTAAGACTATCTTGTAAAGTGATTTAGTTAGTTTTAGTTAAATGACCTGAATTGATAAAATATTAAATTTGGCATGAAATTCTTATGAATTTTGAATAATTATGGGCTGTATAGGGATTATGGGAAATTCAGTCAACATGATTTGAGTTTAATTATGTTAAATTTGAAGTTTCGGGTTTAGGGACTAAATTGAATAAAAGGTGAAAGTTTAGGGTAAAAGTATAAAATTTTGACAAAGGGTAAATTACATGAATTTTAAGTATTTGAATTGGATAATTGAATTAAATTATTATATATAGATCAAGAAATGGATCAATCGATAGACAAACGCGAAAAAGAAAAAATTATTGATTTGCCCTTGACATTACAGTCTTTGTTGTTTATCCCTGGTAAGTTCATACTATTTAAATTAGAATAATACATAATATTATATTGATTTATGAGTTGTGGCATGTTAATAAATATATAGATGTAATTTAATTGTTATAAATTGGTACAAGGTGAGAAAAATGAAATGAAATGAAAAATGTTATACGATTACCTATATTGAGCTCGGATGAACATAAGATATGATACAATTGGCATGCCAATAGGTTATATTGCATGTGCTACGAGATTGACTTGTGATGAGATGATGATTATTGACTTGTTACTATTCATCAAAAATAGTGAGTCCAACATTTATTTATGAATATTGTGTTATATTTACAGTGATTTTGGTGTGCTATCGGGGGCGGATGTAGAGCCTTCAGGCTTGGCACTTAGTGCCAAGGTGTGTTTTGGAGGGATGTTAGCCTACGGGCTTTGCACTTGCTCCCCAAGTGTGTTCTCGAATGGATAGCTTGTTTGAGTGTTCTGGTTTGTTCTAGATGGATAACTATGTATCTGTATCTATTATACCGTTCATCAAGCCAAATTTTTAATGGTTAGAAGATTAAATGAAGATAGGTAACTGATATTTGGTTATGATTTATTGTGAAAGGCTCATACATGTGTTTATGGTTTCTAATATTTTATCGCGACTTGTTAATGGTTGATCCTGTATAAATGAGGTGATTAAATGACTTGCATTTATGAAACTCACATGTTGAATGGCTGTGGTTGATAGGGTTAATGTTAGTTGTTGGTTTTGTTAATTATAAAATTGTGGTTATACGGTAAGTTATAATGTTTCAACCTGTGAACTTACTAAAAGCTTACTCGTGTTATTTTCCTAAGTTCTTGTAGATCTTGTTTTGTGGAATCGGGAAATCGGATCAAGTGGAAGATCACACTATCCAGCTATCTTCGGTAGTCTTCAAAAATGTTTACTTTGGGATATGTGGCATGTAATAGGGGTATCTTGTAATTTGTGTATAAGTGTTCATTATAAGTGGCATATTTTATACTTGTTTATAAGTTGATTATTTCTGTCCAATTATGTGGTTGATCATAGTTTGATTTAGAGATTTGAATGTGATATTGAAATTGATATATGGTGGATTTAACTTGATGTCATGAAATGTGATAGGTATGTTTTGTATATGTTTTAGATACCTACTTCATGTGTTACATCTTAGGTTAGTGTAAAGTTGTTTAACCTTGGTTTTAGTTTGCTTGTGTATGTGTCTTTTGTTTTGGCATGTATATGTTCATGTAAATATGTTTTTGGCCATTTGGTATAAACATCATGAAAGTGTTTGAAAGATGGTAAGATGGAATGTGAATGAGTTGCATGAGATGGTAAGTTTGGCATGCGTTTAATGTAAGAACTTATGAAATTTGAATGCAAATTAATTTGGTATGAAATTTGAATTTGGTTGATAATTGAATTGTGGTGTCAATGAGAAAACATTGGTTAGACACTTAGTTTGAATGTTTTGGCATGTTTAAGACTTGTTTAAATATGTTTTTGAAGTATGGAAATGATTGATTTTGATTTGGCTTGGTACCTAAGTTTTGGATGAAAGTTTTCCTTGTTTTAGAAGCTTTTTAAGGTGCACACGGCTTGGGAAACGGGCTACCACACAGCCGTGTGCCTTATTAATTTTAGGTGGAGAATTTTTCACACGATCATAGTTAGCTACACAGTCTGAGCACATGAGCGTGTAGAGTAGCCACATGGGTATGCGGAGTAGCCACATGGTCATGTACCTGAGCCACACGGTTTGGGCTTTATCATACGACCATGTGACCCCTGTTTCCAAATGAAACAACATCGGATACACGGGAACCAATTTGCTTACTCTTTTATGTCTTTATTACCCGTTGAACCAAATGAAACAACGACGGATACACGGGAACCATGCTCACACAAATTGTGTCTGTATTTGTAGCTGTATCCATATTTGTAAAGCTCACATGAGCTGTGAAGTGGGTTTGCTCACACGAGCTGTGGGTCGAGATGTTAAGCCACACAATGCTACTCACATGAGCTGTGGAGTATCCGCAACAAATGCAGGAACTCAGCCATCGGTAGGACATCCAAGACCAGCACCCAAAACCATATAACCCCTAATGATATGTCATTTGTATCCTAGGTATTCACCAGGTTCCAACGGGACACATTACATATCCTGTAATTCCTTTTCCGATATAACATTTCATATACATATTCATGAAATTTACATTTTCCACAATTCGTCAATTGATCACCATAGCCATTTAATCTCATTAAGCATATAACACATAGTAATCATTTAAGATATAACTAACATAATTATTCATTAAAATTTAAAAAAATCTACAAGTAATGAATTAACCATTATATGAACTTACATCGACTAAAACGGTTGCATAAACAGAGCTAACGACTAGTCCGATACTTTAGCTTTTCCTCGATTTAAATCTGATTGATTCATTTATTGATCTAGAGAATAATTTTCATTCAATTAATACAATTCCAGCCCTTAAATAAACAGTTTTATACAATTAAGTCCTTCCATAATCATTTTACAATATTACTCCAACATTTTAACCTTTAAGCAATTTAGTTCCTAAACCTAAAACTTACAAATTAACAACAATTAAACAAATTTCATGCTAACCGAGTTTCATGAGGTTCCTAAAAAGCCTATATTCATAAAAATTTCACATTAAGTCCAATGAATTTACCCTTTTAACAAATTAATCCTTTAACATTAAAATTACTAAAAATACTATACAAAATAAGCTTATTTATCAACCAAGATTAAATATTCTATCAATTAAGTTCACAAACACACTTAAACCATTCATGGTAAATCCTTAAATTTTTAACAGTTTTACGAATTGAGCCCCGAGTTAGCTAGATTAAACTAAAGCATTCACAAAAATATAAAACTCATTAAAACTGGGTCAAAATCACTTACCATGCATGAACAAGTGTTGACCAAAGCTCTCTATTTTCTCTAATGGAGGAGTCAACTATGGTAAATTAAAGGAAGAAGATGATGAAAATAGATTTTTTCATCTTTTGCTTTAAATTTCCAAATTACCTAATTACAAAATTAACCTTTTAAATTAAACAAAATTTCACCAAATGCCAAGCCATAACTGTCCATTATCTAATGGTATGGGATATTTACCATTTAAGTCCACTTGTTTATCTTTCTCTAGCCATTTGAAAACTATAACTAAAAAACTTGCTTTTGCAACTTTTATGATTTAGTCCTTTTCACTTAATTAACTATTTAAATGCTAATTTTTTTTAACCAAATCTTAATATGAATCTAATAAATGTTCATACACATTAAATAAATAATAAAATACTGTCTTTCTTACTGAAAATGAGTTGTTACAATTTATTTGCATCAACCACATGTATGTAGATATGTATATGTATATATATTTATGTATTGAACTCAAATCATAAAAGTGCAAACAAATTTTGTTTCTCGTCTACGGCTCTCGTCTTTGCCTTCTCTTGCTACCGCCCAACATCAATTTTAGCTATGTTTGATAATTAAATAATAGAAACAATTTCAGTTTACATCTAATTCACATTCAAATACATAGCCAAACATATTTTTCATTTTATTCAATTTATTCCTCATATCCGAGATACTCATATTTTCCACATCTAACATCGGATCAAAATCTGATTTCACATTCTTTCATTAGGAACCTTATACTTTCTATCCATATCATAATTTCATGATAGTTTTCAATTTATTCTATTTAGTCCCTAATGTTACCAAGTTATTTAACAAGTTTAACTTACTTTCTAATTTAGCCCTTATCAAAATCTAAGCCTACTAACTACCAATTTCTTCAACTCAAGCTAAAAATCATCAATTTCATTTTTGTGGCAACTTGCTAAACATCAAATAATTGAAGAAATTAACTTATCAATTAGCTAGATCCAGCTCCCATGATTCAAAATCCATAAATTCTTGAATAATACCTGGGCAAGTTGGACCAAATTGGAAAAGAGAATAACCTTCTCCTTTCTTCAACCATGGACGACAATGCTTGAGGAGAAATATGGTTCCCTATCTTTTTCTGCTAAAAATTGTTTATATATAATCAATTAAGGATTTATTAATTTTAACTAACATAGTTTATTATTTATTAATCTTATTTACTTAATCAATTAACATATTAATCATATGTAAGTCGATTACCATCAACATTTACTAACTCATATTTAAAAATTAGTTAAATAATCATTTTAGTCATTTGGATAATTGCTATCTAAGTCTCCAAGCATTTTCTCAATTAAACTCAATTGCAAGGTAGACTCAAGTTTATCATTACTTTCAACCAAATGACCTTCTCTGCTATCCCCAAACCATGAATTTTGTCCAGTATGGGCTCGAGCAACATGAACTAAGTCATAGAATAAAAATGATATATTTACCTTCAGTGGGGACATAAATTTTCTCCATAAACAGGTAATTTTTCATAATTCCCAGATAATAGAATTTATTTTTTGTAAGTAAATTACCACTACTTTCTACCAGAATAATGATGTATGAAATGTGTGTAAATAACTCTACCAATGCTCTCTATATATAGAGAAAACTACAAGAGTTCTGGTTGAATAAATCTTGAATAAATAATATTATTTTAATAAAAAACACACTCCTACTCTAATAGTAAGAGAAAGGGGCGGCAACACACCCCTAAATTTACTCGGGTTTTTCGCCTATTGTTATACACAAGGTCATATTGGGCCTTTCATGTATTTGGTCCAATTGTATGTGCTTCCTAGACTTTTATCCCAACACTTTATAATTTGTTCAACTCAATATTTATTTCTATTACCCAAAACATTATTTAATAAATTAATTAAAATAACTAAATTAATTTATCAATTAAATATTTTTCTCAACTCAATTCTAATTTCATTAAACTCATAGAAACTTTATCGTAATAGAATCTATGAGGAAATATATTTAATTTTCTTATTCAATCAAATTCATAATGACTAATTAATTTAATTCCATCTTGAGCTTAAATTATTTAATTATAATTAATTAAATAATAATCTAAAGAATTTTAAATTAATTTTAAGTGATTTTATATTTAGCAAAAAAAAAATCATTGCAGATAGTGATATATGCAATCTATTTTTCTTACTTCATCGATTCCATTCATTTCTATTCATTGGTTTAACATGAAATTTGTTTATGGTTATTTCAAGCTAACAGAGGGGCCAATTGGACATATATAATTAAGTCTCAAAGAATTTATAATTAAGTTTGGCCTTTTGCCTATTAGTTATAACACTATTTAATCACGAAGTCATTCTACTAAAGTATCATGACCGAGCTCTCCCTTATTATACACAATTATGAAAGCTACTTAATAAAATCACATCCAATAACCTTGTCATAAGTATGCTACCCTCATAGGATATCCTCATAGGGTATATCTTCCTTCATGAAAAGTCAATTACTATGAAATAGTAATTAAATTATTTATCACAAAGACAAATGAAATAGTAATTAAATATTCTTTCATGTAATGCCAATGACTGAATATCATTTACCCTTCATTGGGCTATGAATTCCATTGTTGTGGAATAATGCTACACATTGCAGAAGTAATATACCCAACATGGCAACTTTTGATTCCTTATTTATTTTGACAAAAGCTTTTATTTACATCAAATTATATGAGTTATGCATACATAGTTAATCATCCACTCAAGATTAAAGTATGTCACACTATGAACATCACAAGTTATGAAATCCACAAATGAATCAAGGATTGATTCTACTTGGGTCTTGTCTGATGTACTATCAGTCTAGTTAATCTCATCTATGTCTTTATCTTCTAGGAGTCATCTGCTCCGATACCCAATACACGGTATCTTCTCAATTAGACTTGATAGACGACATATTATTCTTACAATCGGTTTGCTTGTTTTCGATTAGACTAAGGATATGTTCAGATTATCTACTAATATAAGTTATCTTTTCATATTATGATCTGACCACGTAATATGGCTTAGTATTAGTTAAACTTTAGTTATTGAGTGAGTTAATATTTGCTTTAATTTTGTTTTGCATGGAAAAATTGTTGAGGATAATATACAAAGAATATTAATATAACTAATGAACATTTTATTGCACCAATTTGTTCAAAAAATACAAGTTTACATGGAAGAAAATAATATAATAAGGGAACTAGATCCAATAGTCAAATGAGTTAAATTCTAAAAGCTTTTTTCTAAGATTGTTCAATTGGCAACAGTTTGTTGTCGAGCTATTCTCATCGTGAATTTATGTCAGGTGAAATTTATGGTTTGAAGTTGTTCTTGGACTATTTTAGTTACCTTATCAAGGATTAAAATATATATATACTCTGTGTTCTATTTAAACACTAAAGCCAAAATTAGTTTAGAGTTAGAATTATCATCAAATAGATTTTATTTAATTTATTTCATGTTTTTGTTATTTTCAATGTTCTATTGGTTATTTCTATTATGTTACCATTTCCTTGCTATTGTTTAAACCTTAATTTTATTTTTCACGCAACATTAAGAAAGTTTCGGGCACGACTTTACCCTCGCACCACTTTTCACAAAGTATAGAATATTTTTCTAATGAGTTCTCATGACACCTCATTCAGAATGGGATTTTATTCAAATTATCTACACCTAAATCTCAACAAAAGAATGGTGTAGTAGAGGGAAGGAATGAAACCTTGTTCGGCATGTTTCATTCAATATTATGTTTTTTATAACTACTAATTTCATTTTTGGGATATGCATTATAAATGACTTGTTACATTCTGAATGATGTACTAAACTATACCAACACCTTAGACTCCATACAATAGGTGGCATGGCAAGAAGCCCAGCCTAAACCTTTTTAAGATATGGGGATGCTTTGGATAAATGTAAGACATTTGAAGTGAATAAAAGGCGAGTTATTTTATAACCCAATGGACCAAATGGTCAACATGTCAGCTTTTGTGATGTTCTTACATGAATGAATTTAAACATTAAAGTAAAATAATACTCAAGGAGCTTTATGGAAATAGAGTAAAATCTCAAGTTTCGATCTTGGATCCCACTCCTAGTGAAAGACCTGCAAATAATAAATAGTATAAGGAGCCTCAATGTAGTTGAGAGTCTCTAAGAGATCGAATTTCTTCATACGATGATCAGGTTTATTAAATAAAAATCATTGAATATAAGAAGATGATCTACTCACTTACGAAAATACTATGTAGGATGTTGATTCCAAGCTCTAAAAAAAAGCTATGAATGCTGAAATAGATTCAGTGAAATCCAATATGGTATTGGAACTTGTAGACTTATTGAAAGGGATAAAACTCATAAGGTGTAAGTTGATTTACAAGAGGAAAATAAATGTGGAAGGAAAGATTGAAAACATATAAGGGTGGACTTATAGCTAAGGGATACATGCAAAAAGAAGGAATCAATTACAAGGAAACCTTTTTGCATATAAAGATGCTCAAGTCTATTCACATTCTCTTATCCTTCGTAAAAAATTTTAATTACGAGAACTGATAAATGGATGTTAAGATAGAATTCTTGAATTGATATCTTGATGAAAGAATTTCTATGGGGAAACCGAGTGGATATATAGCTAATGACTATGAGTATAAAAGTTTCAAGTTGCTAAGGTCCATATATGGACTTAAGAAATCATACCATTGATGGAATCTAATGTTTGATCAAGTGATTAAAATGTATGGATTTGAGAAAAACATTTATGAACATTGTGTTTTTAGACATATAACTAAGGATGCAAAACTGATCTTCCTGGTATTTATATGTCGATGATATTTTACTCATTAGGAATGATGTAGGGATATTATCATTAGTTAAACTATGGTTAACAAGATATTTTAGCATAAATGTAACAACTCGTTTTTAGTGATATCGAAATAGTGGTTTTGGGATGGCAAATCTGACGTGAAATATTTATTTTATTATTATTTTAATGTTTACAGTATGTTAGTAGTGTTGTATAAAAATTTTGTCGTTTGCATGCTTAATTTGGCGAAAAGGACTAAATCGTAAAAGGTGCAAAAGTTGAGTTCTAGCAGCTAAAGGTATCAAATGGCTATAGAACTTTAATGTAAGAGAGGTGGTAATTAGACCATTTTTTGGTAGTGGACATTTATGGGTTTGGTTTTATTGAAATTATGAATAATTTTAAAGGACAAAATGGTAAATAAATAAATAATGATAAAATAACTTAAGTAAAATGTATCTATCTTCTTCATTTTAACATCTTCAACCGATCTTAACAAGGGAAGCCATAGCTAGGGTTTGTTCAATCTACCTTTACTTGAATGTAAGTGGTTTTTTTCCCGTTTTTAATGATTTTTATGTTTTTGAAGTCGTTCTAACTTAATCTAGCTAACGAAGGGACCAATTTGCAAAACTATTAAAGGTTTAGGGTTTTTCCATGACTATTCTTGTATGATTTATAATGTTTGATGAAAGATTATGAGTCCTTGTTGTTAAATAAACAACTTTTGTAAAGTGATTTTTTTATGAAATTATATTTAGGAACTTATTTGTATAAGTAGTAAAATACCATGATAAAATTGTGAAATGTTTAGTTGTATGAGGTTGTATATTCCTTAGGTAATTTGGTTAGCTTGTAATATGGATGGATTTGCATAAATGTTAATTTCTGAGCTTAAGAACTAAATTGTAAAGAAGTTACAATAATAGGGAAAAGTGTAATTTTTCAAAATATGAATATTGGACCTGAATTGAATAGAATGGATATTAAATGGATTGAATTTTCTTCTTTAGATCAAGTTAAACCTCGTACGGATTTATATTGAAGGAAAGATAAAGTATCAGATTAGTTGATTCTATTTCGACATCTTTAAAATTGAAGTAAGTTCATATACTTAAATAATGTTTTAATGTTATTTGATTTATGTGCTGTTATGTTATTTATCATATCATATGACGACGAAAATCCAACGACGTTATGATGACTATCGAGCCCCGTTTGAACCTTAAGAATATATAGGATACAAATGACATGTCATTAGGGTTACCATGTTTCGGGTGTTGGTCTTGAATGTCTTACCGATGGCTGAGTTTTGACATTTGTTGCTGATACTTGTCAGCTTGTGTGAGCGACATCGTGTAGCTACATTTAGACCATCAACTTGTTTGAGTAGACCCATTTATGGATCGAGTGAGCATTGATGTAAAGGAAAAGGAAAAGGAAAAGGAATGATTTTGACCATATGTTAGCACACTTTCTATGAGCTTCCCGTGTATCCGATATTATTTTAAGTGGTTTAACGGGCATATAAAAGGAAGGAATGGCAAGTGTTCTAGTCGACTATATTTGTTCAAAGTATGTATAACCATGTTTACAGAAAGTATGAATTCATATGTGATATATTCATGAAATCCATCTTACCATGTGATGATTTTGGTTAAGTTATGTGTTTAAGCACTAACTTGTGTTGTTGATGATACTTAGGCTTGTGGCAAGCTATGTTAGATTGTTTCATGTCTATTTTATAGGATTTTTTATTGAAATGGTAAGCTATGTTCATGATTTACGAACTTACTAAGTATTATATGCTTATATTGTTTTCTTTCCTATGTTTTATAGATTATTGGAAGCTTATCGGAGATCTATCACACTATCTAGAGATTATATCGGTAGATTTTTATGTTTTAGTCATGGTAATAATAGCATGAATAGGTGGACTTGTCTTTAATGATCTAGTTGTTATGTTTGGCATGTATACATGGTATTATGGTTGGTGTGCTTTTAGCACTTTGATGCCTTGATGGTTGGTGTTGATATGGCTAGGTGGATGTATGTTTTGAATGACCAATTTGGTATGTTAGGATGTGATTTGGTATATGGTCAATTGTGTTATATTTTGGTATGGAAATAAGTAGTTGTGTATGGTTTATTTATGGAAAAATGTGCATGTGCTTAGACATTTTTTATGGTTGTATTGAGGCGCCTATATGGCATATTGGTTGGATGAATAAATAGTCTTTTGAATTTGTTTTATTATGCATGATTTGGGTATGTTTTAAGGTCTTGGTTATATGTGCAAGTTGCTTGTAGGTTCATGTTTGAATGGGTGAAAGAAATGGCTTGATTTTTTCCATTTTCTTGTCCACGTGGCCTAAGACACAAGCGTGTGTCTTAGCCGTGTGTGACACACAGCCATGCGACACTCCCGTGTGTCTCCTGTAGGTTTTAAAGTTTTCTTTTCAAAAGTTACATGGCCTAGCACATGGCTTGGCACACGGGCGTGTGGCTTGGACGTGTGACCCAAGTCAGAGAGTTACTCGAGCATGGACACAGGCTGGGGCACGACCGTGTGTCCCTATTTCAAATGTTTCACAGTGTGAGACATTGGCGTGTGTCTTAGCCATGTGATTCACATGGCCTGGCCACACGACCGTGTGACCCCTGTAGTATGAATTTTTCTAACTTTTTCCTTAATGTTTTTAATGTTCCCGAGTTGTGTCTAAAGTGTTTCTAAGGCCTCGAGGGCTCGAATAAGGGACGATATGCATGTGTTTGAATGAATTATGGTATGATTTATGAAATGTTTGTAATTAAATGATTTTAAGTTATGTTTTTATGGTAATGCTTTGAAACTCTATTTTGGAGATGGATACAGGTTAAGGGTGTTACATTTTATGGTAGCAGAGCCATGATTTAGTTGATTCTCTGACTGAACGTAATGTTTATGGGTCTAGAAATACATGCCATTATATAACATGTGATAGTGTGATAACTCCTGACTTGTTTTGAACTATGCTTTCATATAGAAAATGTCATCCAACTGAGCCAATTCCAATGACGCTGAAAGTAACGCTTAAGCCTCCATTCACGGAGCAACGTCGAGTGGTAATAGGCCCTTATCTGAGGGTCGAAGAGGAGAGGCTAAATAAGTCTTCTTCCAAATGATAAAAAAGTGGTTTATTGAGTTCGTACAAACGAACCCGATGGCTCACGATCTCCACCCCCACCTGTCCCCGTAGTTCCTCAGGGTTTTAAACTAGTACGCTTGAGCAAGCCTCCAGTTGATAAAATTTGTAAATGTGAGGCTGAAGAATTTAGAGCTACGTTTGAAGATGATCCAGAGAGAGCCGAGTTCTGGTTAGAAAATACGATTAGGGTTTTTGATGAACTATCTTGTTCACCGGCTGAATGCATGAAATGTGTTATTTCCTTACTGAAAGACTCAACCTATCAGTGGTGGAATTCTTTCAAGCTAAGTTCCCTAAGAAATATGTGAGTTTCTCGAGCTTGAACAGGTTCAGATGATAGTATCAGAGTACGAGAGAGAATTTGTTCGATTGAGCAAGTATGTCTGAGAATGTATACCGACTGAGATTGCCATGTGCAAACTGCTTGAAGATGGACTGAATGATGACATAAAGCTGTTAGTCGGGATACTCGAATTTAAAGAATTTGTTGTTCTAGTTGACCTCGCACATAAAGCTGAAGAATTGAGCAAAGCTAAAAGAAAAGTTGATTTTGAGGCTTGTGATTCATATAAGAGATTAGGGAAAATCTTATCATTCGCCATCAAAGAATTCAAAAGAATATCATAACCATTTGTCAGCTTCAGTGGTTTATTCTAGTAGAAACCAAGGTAAACAACACGCAAGTTCAAAACTTTAGGCTACGTCCGTAACGAGTGTGGGCAGTGTTAAGAGTAACAAGCCTGAATGTCAACAATGTGGACGTCAACACTTTGATGAGTGAAAGATGAAAGACGGAGCATGCTTTCAATATGGTAGACCGCCAGTGAAAAGGTTCAACAAAGAAAAGGTTTAGACTGTTCGACCGAGCAATACATCTACGAGAGGTAGACCACCACGGAACCCTAGAAATATGGGTAATAGCTGCAGTGAGACAAAGGACTCTACTGTGAGGTTCGAAGCACGAGCACCGGCTAGAGCTTATGCGATCCGCGCACGAGAGGAAGCGTCACCGCCAGATGTTATTATTGGTACATTTTCTATCTTTGATACTAATGTTTCTGCTTTCAGTGATCTAGGATCAACATATTCATTTGTATGTAGGAATCTAGTGACAAGTAAGAAATTGTCTTTCAAGTCTATTGAGTTTGTGATTAAAGTAACGAACCCCCTAGGTCAATATGTGCTAGTTGATAAAGTTTGTAAAATCCGTCCTTTGATGATTCGAGGTTGCTTTCCGGCCGATTTAATGCTACTACCCTTTGATAAGTTTGACATGATTTTGGGTATGGATTGGTTGACTCTGCATGATGCTGTTCTGAACTATAAATGAAATCTTATTGTGTTCAATTGTCAGAACAGTGAAAAGCTTCAGATTGAATCATAGAGACTGGATAGTATGTCTAATGTTATTTAGGCTATGTCAGCACTGAAATATATTAGAAAAGGTTGTGACGTGTATCTTGCCTACATATTTGATTCTAAAGTTTATAAGTTAAAGCTAGAATCATTTCTAGTGGTATAAGAGTATCCAAATGTGTTTCCAGATGAGTTACCCAGATTACCACCGATCCGAAAGGTTGAGTTTGCTATTGATTTAGTGTAGGGAACATCTCTCATATCGGTAGCTCCTTACAGAATGACACCTACAGAGTTGAAAGAGCTGAAAGCACAATTGCAAGAGTTGACAGATAGGGGTTTTGCTCGAACCATTTTTTCTCTTTAGGGCGCACTTGTTCTATTCGTTAAGAAAAAGGATAGATCCGTGCGATTATGTATCGATTATTGGCAGCTCAATCAAGTCATGATCAAGAACAAATATTCATTGTCATGTATTGACGATCTGTTTGATTAGTTGAAAGGTGCAACAATGTTCTCAAAGATTGATCTTTATTCTGGTTATTATAAGTTACGAGTTAAAGACTCAGATGTGCTGAAAACCGCGTTTAGGACCAGGTACGGACATTATGAATTTTTTGTAATGCTGTTTCGTTTAACTAATGCACCTGCAGTATTTATGGATTTGGTGAACAAAATTTTCAGACCGTATTTAGACAAATTTGTGGTGGTATTCATTGATAATATTTTGATTTATTCACAAGATGAGATAGAACATATCGAGCATTTCAATATTGTTTTGCAAACTTTGCACGAAAAGCAATTATTCACTAAGTTTAGCAAAACTGTGAATTTTGCCTTTGGAAAGTCAGATTTCTGGGACATGTTGTATCAGCCGAGGGCGTTAGAGTTGATTCTAGCAAAATTTCAGATTTCTTAGATTGGAAGCCTCCAAGAAATGTATCTGAGATTAGAAGTTTTCTGGGTTTAGCTAGATATTACAGAAGATTCATCAAGGGATTCTCGATGATTGCTATACCGTTGACAAGACTATTGCAAAAAGATGTTAAGTTTGAGTGGTCTAAGAAATATCAACAAAGCTTTAATCAATTAAAAGCATTGTTAACGAGCCACCGGTGTTATCTCAACTAGAGTCGAGTAAAGAATTTGTGATTTATAGTGATGCATCATTAAATGGTTTGGGATGTGTTTTGATGCAAGAGGGCAAAGTGATAGTGTATGCTTCTGGACAATTGAAACCGCATGAAAAGAATTATCCGACGCATGATTTAGAGCTTGTAGCGATTGTGTTTGCTTTAAAGATTTGGCGACACCATTTGTACAGAGAAAAATGTCATATCTTCATGGATTATAAAATTTTGAAATACTTAATGTCACAATAATATTTTAATTTAAGACAACGCAGATGGCTCAAATTATGAAAAGACTATGATTTAATCATTGATTACCATCCGAGAAAGGCTAATGTTGTTGTTGATGCTTTGAGTAGAAAATCTCTATTTGCTTTGTAAGTGTTGAATACACGAATGTTGTTGATTGATAATTTGTGAAGCTCATACATGTGATAATGTGTTGATAGCTAAATGGAAATAGATTTAGTCAACTCCTGATTTAGATTTTCAGATTGGATCCTATGATAGTTTGTATTTTAAAGGAAAAATTTGCGTTCCAAGAAATTCAGATCTCGTTCAGAAGATTTTGCAGGAAGCTCATAATAGTAGCTTATCTATTCATTCTGGTAGCAATAAAATGTATGGTGAGCTGAAACAAATGTACTGGTGGTCAGGTATGAAATGAGAGATTTCTAAGTTCGTATCAAGATGTTTAGTGTGTCAGCAAGTTAAAGTCGAGCATCAGGTACCTTCTAGTTTGTTTCAACCAGTGATGATTCTAGAGTGGAAATGGGAGCGTGTCAAGATGGATTTTGTATCAAGACTGCTTTTATCTCCTAGAAAGAAAGATGCAGTTTGAGTCATTGTTGATCGTTTGACGAAATCTACGTATTTCATTCCAGTGCGTACAGATTATTCACTCGAGAGATTAGCAAAGTTATATGTGTAGCTGATATTGTCAAATTGCACGAGGTGTCAGTTTCTATTATTTCTGATAGAGATCCACGGTTTACATCTCGATTCTGAAACAAGTTACATGAGGCTCTAGGTACTCGTTTACATTTTAGCACCGCGTTTCATCCTTAGACCGATGGTCAGTCTGAGCGAGTGATTTAGATACTCGAAGATATGCTTCGATGTTGTGTTTTAGAGTTTGAAGGTAATTGAGAAACATTTCTATTGTTAGTTGAATTCACATGCAAAAAAGTTATCAATCAAGTATAAAGATGGCATCGTACGAAACTTTGTATGGTCAGAAATGTCGAACTCCATTATTATTGCCTAAGCTTAGAGAGAAAAAGCTTCACGGGGTTTATTTGATACGAGAAACCAAAGAAAAAGTTATAGTAATTCGAGATAGTTTGAAAGCATATTTAGATCGACAGAAATCCTATGCGGATTCAAAACGAAAAGAAATTGAATTTCAATATGGCAACAAAGTGTTCTTAAAAGTCTCGCCCTGGAAGGAAGTTATTCGATTCGATCGTAAAAGAAAGCTAAGTCCACGATTTATCGAGTTGTATGAGATCATTGAAAGAATCGGGCTAGTAGCTTACAAATTAGCTTTGTCGTTAGAGTTAGAAAAGATTCACAACGTATTCCACATATCTATGTTATGACTGTATCGATCAGACCCTTCACACGTTATATCACCTATCAATGTTGAGATTCAGTCTGATATGACATATGGTGAGGAACCGATCAAAATTTTAACTCGAGAGATTAAAGAATTAAGAAATAAAAGTATAGCTTTAGTGAAAGTCCTCTGGCAATGACACGGTATAGAAGAGGCTACCTGGGAACTGGAATAAGCTATGAAAGTGCAATAACCAAACCTCTTTTCTGGTAAGATTTTTGGGGACGAAAATTCCTTTAGGGGGAGAGTTGTAATAGTCATTTTTAGTGATATCAAAATAGTGGTTTTGGGACCACAAATTAGATGTAAAAAATTATTTTATTATTATTTTAATGTCTACAGTATATTAGTAGTGTCTTATAAAAATTTCGTTAAGAAATTTTGTCGTTTGCATGCTTCATTTGGTAAAAAGGATTAAATCGTAAAAGGTGAAAAAGTTGAGTTCTAGTAGCAAAAGGAATCAAATGGCTATAGAACTTTAATGTAAGAGTACTTAGGTGGTAATTAGACCATTTTTGTAGGAGTGGACATTTATGGGTTTGATTTTATTGAAATTATGAATAATTTTAAATGATAAAATGGTAAATAAGTAAATAATGATAAAAATAACTTAAGTAAAATGTATCCATCTTCTTCATTTTGTAAAATGATTTTTATGAAATTATCATTTAGGGACTTATTTGTAAAAGTAGTAAAATACCATGATAAACTTGTGAAATTTTGAGTTTTATGAGGTTGTATAAGTCCTTAGGTAATTTAGTTAGCTTGTTATGTAGATGAATTTGCATAAATGTTAATTTACGAGCTTAAGAACTAAATTGTAAAGAAGTTAAAATAATAGGGGAAAAAGTGCAGTTTTGTAAAAATATGAATTTTGGACTGAATTGAATAGAATGAATATTAAATGGATTGAATTTTCTTATTTAGATGAAGTTAAGCCTCGTACAGATTTAGATCAAGGGAAAGATAAAGTCTCAGATTAGTTGGTTCTATTTCGACATCTTTAAAATCGAGGTAAGTTAGTAAGTTTAAATAACTTTTTATGTTATTTGATTTATGTGCTATTATGCTATTTATAATATCATGTTACGACGACTATCAAACCCCGTTTGAATGTTAGGAATATATAGGATACAAAGGACATGTCACTAAGGTTACCATCTTTCGGGTGTTGGTCCTGAATGTCCTACCAATGGCTGAGTTTCAGTATTTGTTGTGGATACTCGTCAACTTGTGTGAGCGGCATCGTGTAGCTACATTCCGACTGTCAGATTGTATGAACATACCCATTTATGGCTCGAATGAGCATTGATGTAAAAGAAAAGGAATAGGAATGGTTTCGACCATATATTAGCACACTTTGTGTGAGATTCTCGTGTATCTGATATTATTCTAAGTGGTTCAATGGGCATGTAAAGGGAAGGAACGTTAAATGTTCTTATCGATTTTATTATGAACTTATGGAAAGGTAAAAATTAATGTTAATTAAAGTATGTATAACCATGTTTATAGAATGTATAAATTCAAATGTAATATATTCATGAAATTTATTTTACCATATGATGATTTTGGTTAAGTTATGTGTTTAAGCACTAACTTGTGTTGTTGATGATGCTTAGGCTTGTGGCAAGCTATGTTGGATTGATTCATGTCTATTTATAAGATTTTGCATTGATTCATGAAATTTATTTACGAACTTACTAAGTATTATATGCTTACATTATTTTCTTTCCTATGTTTTATAGATTATCGGAAGCTCGACCAGTTTGGAAGCTCGTTGGAGATCTATCACACTATCTAGAGATTATATCGGTAGATTTTGATGTTTTAGTCATGGTTATAATGGCATGTATAGGTGGACTTGTGCTTAATGATCTAGTTGTTATATTTGGCATGTATATATGGTATTATGGTTGGTGTGCTTTTGGCACTTTGATGCTTTGATGGTTGGTGTTGATATGGCTAAGTGGATGTATGTTTTGAATGACAAATTTGGTATGTTAGGATGTGATTTAGTATAAGGTCAATTGTGTTATGTTTTGGTATGGAAATAAGTAGTTGTGTATGGTTTATTTATGAACAAATATGCATATGCTTAAACATTTTTTATGGTTGTGTTTGAGGTTCCTATATGGCATATTGGTTGGATGAATAAATAAACTTTTGAATTGGTCTTATTATGCATGATTTGGGTATGTTTTAAGGTCTTGGTTATATGTTCAAGTTGCTTGTAGGTTCATGTTTGAATAGGTGAAAGAAATGGCTTGATTTTGGCCATTTTCTTTTCCACACGGCCTAAGACACGGGCGTATGTCTCAACCATGTGTGACACACGGCCATGCGACACGGCCGTGTGTCCCCTATAGGTTTTAAAGGTTGCTTTTCAAAAGTTACATGGCCTAGCACACAGCCTGGCACTTGGGCGTGTGAAGCCATTTAGATGGTTACACGACCTCGCACACAGGCATGTGGCTTGGTCATATGAACCAAGTCAGAGAGTTACACGAGCACGGACATGGGCTGGGACACAGCCGTGTGTCCCTATTTCGAATGTTACACGGCCTGAGACACGGGTGTGTGTCTCAGCCATGTGAGTCACACGGCTTGGTCACACAGTGTTGGAACATTTTCAAATATTTATAGTATCCCAATAACTATAAATGAATGGGTGTAATTAATCAAAAGATAAATCTTTTGGTCATTGGTCAAAAGTTATACAATTTGATTTAAAAAAAAAAGAATTATAACTATTCAAAAAATATTATTTGAATAGTTACAAAATTAAATGAATAATTATTATTATTTATTTATTCATAAAGACACCTATTGAAAGATGTCTCTATGAAGAGACATGAAAATTCCTATAAATAGGAATGAGATTTCATTTGGAAATCATATCAACAAATTCTAATACTCTTTCTTTCCTTCCTTCATTTTCTAATATTATTAGATTATTCTATAAAGTATTACTGCAGAAATCCTTTGTAGAAATTGAGTTTTTTGTTATACATTGCTCAATGCATAGTGGACTATTCTCATCAGTGCAAAACGCAAATAGTCATTGGCTTCATTGTATCCTCGAGTTTAATTTGCTTGGAACTCATTTGCACATCGAAGGTAGGTGGGGGCGAATATAACCTTAAAGATAGTGGCTTGATACACGCCTTGGAGCCTGTCCTATTTTTTTCTTTTCGAGTTTCGGTTCTGTGTTCGAGTTTTTCCTTACCGGAGTTTTGAACTAACACACAACTATGTGACCCCTGCAGTATGAATTTTTGTAACTTTTCCTTTAATGTTTTAAATGTTCCCGATTTAGTCCCGATTCATCTCTAAAGTGTTTCTAAGGCCTCGAGGCCTCAAATAAGGGACGATATGTATGTGTTTGATTGGATTATGCTATAATTTATGAAATATTTGGAAATTAATGATTTTAAGTTATATTTTTATGGTAATGCTCTATAACCCTATTTCGGCAACGGATACGAGTAAGGGGTGTTACAATAAAAGACTTAGGTCAAGCTAATTATGTTCTAGGAATTAGAATCTTAAGGGGTCGAAAGAATAAGATGATAGTTTTACCAAGTTTCATACATAGATAAAGTTAGAGAACGCTTCACAATTACTGATGTAAAGAAATGTGTCATTTTTTAGAATATTTTCCAAAGATGGTGGAAGAAAGAGAGTATATGAGTAAGTTTCATTACCAATCTATAGTGAGAAGTCTTATGTATGCAACGCTTATACACATCTAGGCATTTGTCTTACAGTTGAGATGGTAAGTTGATATTTGGAAAATTATAAACCTAGACATTAGCAAACAGTATAGGATATACTCAAGTCTCTAGGGAGAATAATGGATTATATGCTTGTATATTTTACAAGGGACCTAACACCCATTAGATATATAGGTTCTGAATTTTAGACCTATAGAGAATTGAGGAAATTGATGTTGGTCTGTTTGTCATTGGTAATGGGGTCATAGTTTGAAGGAGAATCAAGTAGACATGTACTGCGAACTCCACTATTGAAGCCGAATATATGATTTCTTCAAAAGAAACATTGGAAGCTACCTGGCTACTCAAGTTCTTCATAGACCTTAATGTAATTCCTAGTATGGACATAGCTATCATATATTAGAGAGTTGATAACTGATGTAATGATAGATGTAGTCAAAGTAGCATAAGAGGACAACCTTGTAGATCTATTTATGAAGTCTTTGGTGAATAGGAGCTTCGAGAAACATGTTGAGAGAATGGGAATGTGAAATATGCACTCCACCTAGTTGGGCAAGTGGGAGATTTTTGTATGCCTTTAGTGTAGTAATTTTTCCATAAATTACTATAGTGTTTTGAAATGTTTGAATTGATAAAACTTTGACATGCTTATTTTATATTCTTTATATGGATTTCCTCAATGGTTTTGCATGAAAAAGAAATGGTTATGCAAATATTAGTTCATTGATTACCTAAGGTTAGGTAAGGCCATAACGTCGAGTTCTTTTGACTAAGCTGTGGCGAAGTTGTGTGTCACGTAATGGTCAATTATTCTGGCAAGGGGGTGTTTAAGGCACGATATACACATCATTCATAACTATTTTCAAACTTAGTCAATGCTTATTAGTGGCGAATTTGAAATATATAATAGTTTGTTTGAACTTGAAGTGTAATTGAATTAAGTCAAATTTAACAAGGAAAAAGCTCGAGCTCATGCTAACTTTGTTAGATTGAATTTTATTTTTAAAGTTAGATTACTATTGAAAATAAAAATCAAAATTTCAAAACTATAATATGTTTGACTTTGAACACATTATGCTCAAGTTCGAGTATTTAATCCCAACTAAAAATAACAAGATTAAACTCACTAGGAATTCGAGTGAAGGACAATTTAGTCCTTTGGTTCTCTTTTATCTTTCTTTAGCCAGGAACCTATAAAAAGTGGACAGATAATTTGTCGTTTATATATTAATTTGTAGAGGAGAACTTCAAAGCGAAATGTTGATTGGTGATGCTATTTCCACCTCATAAATTGATGTCATCATTGGTTACTCGAAAATGGGAAAAAAAAAAACCATGAAAATTATAACTTTTTTTTCCTTCTAGATCTAAGGTATTATTGGAAACTCCTCCGAATTTGACAGTTTTAAACCTTTCAGCTCATAAAAACATACATTAGGATGCTTGTCAAACATAGAACAACTTCTGTAAGACAATTTACTGCAACTTTTGTAAGAAATTGCAGGGTGGGTTATTCAACATTTTATATATAATTTATGTACAAAACATTTTCATATCTAAGAAATAATCATTCAAATATATAAAAATATATATTTTTAAAAAGTGATTTAAATTATGATCTTTTGAGAGTTTAGATATTCATGGAGGAGTCCATTGAGTAAATTTCTAGCAATTTCAGACAAGGTATATATAGGTGTATGATCATCGAATATATATATAAAAGATTTTAGAAAATTTAAAGATACCCATATTTATCACTTAAATATATAACAAGAAGGAAAAAAAAAAAAAAAAAAAAAGGGAGATGAATAATGATTCATTAAGCAATTTATGTAAGAAAACTTAACAGCAAAGAAATGGAAGGTAGCTTTTGCATACCTGTGAAGAACTACGCACAAACGATGAACAGAGAAATTGAAGGGTATCTTGTCACAAGGCGACGGCACTAAGCTAAGCTAGGGTGGGGGAAGCAAATCATATATAAAACCCTCAGTGCCATCTCTCCTGCGACAAGATTCCCCCAATCTCCTCTTTATTTCCTTTGGATTTCTAGCTTTCGGTTTAGCTTTTTCTGTGCATATTCATCTCTGCATTTATAGGGCTGGAAACATGGTTAATTGTCCGGCAGGAAGCAATTGAGAAAAGTCTTGAAAATAACATTTTTTGTTTGTTTGTTTGTTTGTCAGTTTTACTCGTGCATGCATGTGTTCCTTTTTCTTTTCCTTTCCGTATGTTTGGAAAGAACCAAGCAAGAATTGTAATAATTTATATTTTTTAAAAATATTAGCACCATAAAAAAAATATCTAAATAAGTAACAAAAATTAATTTCAAATCATCGAATATATTATATTAGCTCAAAAAAAGTTGATGATACGATTAATAATAAAAATAGTAACAAAAATAAGCACCATATGCAATATTATTTAATTGTTCTAGCTTTCTATATTGTTGGGTTATTCCCTCTTTAATATTTAATATAAGCTCATTTCCATCAAATGTTGTCATTTACTAAGTTCTTTATCATCATCATCTGAATATATATCCTTAAGATTATCGAAATCTCTTTCTTCCATGTACTCTATTAAAAGTTGTGTGACCCAAATTCCTGTTAAAATAAATAAAAATACAGGGCGAAGACCGCAGCTCATCGTAGATCCCCAATAAGCAAAAATTTTCATGTACGGTACAGGTTGCACAAGTGAAATCCATATAGAAGTTACTTTCTCTATTCGATGTTGATTAGAATAAGATGTTTTAATCTTACTGTATTACTTCAATTTGACTTTGATTAGAATAAGGTTTTTAAACTATAAATTGACGTAATCGTCTCTCCTCTTATATCATTAGAAATTTGACATAGTGAATTTTCTTCTCCTCTGCCCGTGGTTTTTCCCGAAAGGGTTTCCACGTAAAATTCTATGTGTTCTTTTCTCTTTCTTTGCGATTCATTGTCATTATCGACATTTTAATTTTTACATACTCTTCGAGGTATGGATCATCTCAAATCCACCTATGAATATGAAGTATGCAACATATTAGTATGATCCAACCTTTTTTTATGTTATACTAAGGTGATGTTAATATGATAAATATTTTTTTTAGAACAACAAATGTTCTTTCAACCACATTTTAAAATCTTGAATCTCTCAAATTAAAGAGTTTTCAGGTTGTCTTAGTGCTTGTGTGTTTGGCTCTATTCTTTCAAAGGTTATCATACCTCACAATATGGTGGAATAAAACATTTTGTATTTACATAATTAATATCTACCATATAATATTTGAGTTCACGATACAAATAGTCTATAGCTTTAATTATAAAACTTATATAAACATGATTTGGAGAAATAATTATTCTAGGTTATAACTCTTTTATAATATGTAAATTAAGTAAAAATAATATAAATTTTATAAAAAAATTATAAAGTGTTCAATAACTTTTATAGCACTTCTTATAAATAAAGTAATTATTCATATAATTATAGAAAATTATTATTTTTACTATGATAAAAAACTATTACATTTGTTTTTATAAATAAGCATATTATTTTATAATATATAGAATGGACACATAAATAAGTTATATCCATATTTTTGTCATGACTTTTTATAAATAAATATATTATAACACTTTTATAATATGTAAAAAATTATAATAAGCTTTTGGTCACAATTAAAAAAGGATTTAAAAATATTTTTTTACTATAACTTTATAAAATATACATAAATTAGTTTTATAATATAATTTTTAGAATTTATAATATAATAAATCTTTGGCAATAATTATCCCGTATACTCACACGTGTTCATGCTTGTAATATAAAAATTTATAAGTTAAACTTCTACAAAAAAAATTAAAAAATAAATTTGGGTGTAATTACCTGCGTAATCACTTCAATTCTCACTCCCAAGAATTGAAAAGTGTAATTAGGGTGCTCCAACTACATCCAAATTAGTGAGACCCACCAGTTACAATCGCTACCAAACATGTCATCTTGTGTAATTACAAACAATTACACGAAATCCAATTATTAGTTAACTTTTCAAACACTACCTTAAAGAAATAAAATTTTCCAATGAACACTTTAATTAATTGGAAAATTAGCATTTTAAAGAATAATAAGATTAATATACTTTTCTTTCTATGTCAATATTTGAATCCTAAAGATAACATTATTAATAGAAGCATCCAACAATTTTAAATTTAAATCGAAACGAATATGAAAAATACCACTAATTAATTAGCGATTTGTAAATGCGAGACCAAAATACCTAGAAATTAGAACCTATTAAAATTTATTGATCTTTTGTATTTCTAAATTTTATTATATATTCTAAAATGTCATGCACTCGTTGGAATATAATTATTAAGTAATGAATGATAAATTGTTGCTCAAATTAAAAATTGTATCTCTTGGTTTAATATTGCATTTTTCATACAGTTGTATGTTTTGAGCAATTGTATCTCTTGGTTTAATATTGTATTTTTTTCATTCATTGTCTCTATTCACTTATATCTATTAATTCTTTAACAAAACTCTTCATGAATCGGTCTAAATATCTTCATTCATTTCCTCTCCTCTATATAAAGCCAAGTTAGGAGATATCCAAAACATCATCAACAACCATCAATATAAAAAATTCATTCTAAATTCATTTCTCCTGGTGATAGAGAAAGGCAAGATTGTGTTCGATTGATCACTGTTGTTGTGCTACTACTGTGATCGTTTGTTGTTCTATCTTGGGAGATAGACGTCTAACGTTACTCAAAGAATCGAGGAGAGGTCGAATCTGTATTAAGGAAACTGTTTATACAGACCTCAACAAAATTTTTCTTCTAATTTTCAACTCTGTCTGATTACAGGTATTCTATTGTATTACTGTTGTTGCATTGTATTACATTATCATTGTTACTGACATATTAATACTACATACTATATTATATTTTCTTACAGCACTATCCTGGGCGAATTCAGGGGCTGGCGGGACTTGTCCCTATATTTTGTAAAATTACTATTTAAAATTTGTGTTTTGAAAATGTTAATTTAATATTATAATTAGTAAAATGGGACAAATTTGTGTTTTGCCTCTCAAAAAATTTCAATTTTTTTTGAAATTTGATTTCTTTTATTAATATTTATAATTTTAATGATAAATTTAGTAATATTTTTAGTTTAATTTAGTAAACTAATATAAGGTAATATTCTGAATATTAATTTGTAAAATAAAATTTAATAATTGTAATATCTAAGTATAAATAATATCTAAATATTAATTAGGTAAAAAAATATAGTTACATAAATATAATATCTAATACAAATTGAGCATTTAACTTATTTTTTATTACAGATTGAGCATTGTTGCCAATGTAAGAGGACGTGGTTTGAGTGCGCTGAAGTGCATTATCCTCCTATTTATGGGTTGGGGAGAGGCTATGAGTAGTTCTAGGCATTGTGTCAAAAATAAGATATGTAATCCAAACCTATAATGAGATCGATAAAAAAAAACTTTTTTTTCTTACATTTTATTGATTAAGATAATTTCAAATTTAAAAATACTTTATTGGAAGTAGGCCTGACTCATATGAATTAGATTTGTTTTGAACATGCAGACCTCTTATCAACAATTCTAACTTCATTTCTATTCACTATTAATCTTTAAAAGTATATATGTTTATATATAAAACCCTAACAGTATAACCTTTTGAAAATATCTAATAACTTATTATTTAGGTAATTAACCTCATATTCATATATTTAAATAAATTTGGTATGCTAATAACTTATATATTTATAATATGCTTGTATATTTTGTTATTGCATATTCTAAATTGTTTTCTGTTTAACATTAATTTCCTTATCAATAAAACGATGAACTTCAAAAATAAAGAATACTAATAATAGTAATATATCGTCACCGTAATTAATTTTGATGTACAAATTTGGACATAATAATTGTAGTGTCAATTTTGTATTCCCTAACAAAAGGTACATGACATTTAAGGCATTAAATGGAACTTTATTATATTTTACATTTTGTTTTTTGGGTTCAAAATTACTAAATATCTACCCAGCAACGACCGCAGTAATGGACTTTTAAAGGTCATTCATTTCTATGTGCGTTAAAGATCAATTTTGTAAAACTATTGAAAATTGTTTTCACATTTTAAAAATAATTTTAAATGAAATGTTATTTATTATTAATAAGAATTCGATTTGAATCAGCCTGCCCTTAATATGATCATTAGTGATGCAAAAATTACGACCCAATTTAATAGAAATTGTTTTGACGAGAATCTCAATAAAAGAATTGAGAATATTAAATCCAAAAAAAAACCAATTTTAATATTCATAAATGTTTTTAATTGATATTATTCATTAATAAAAAGAATTTAGAGGTCTACGCCACATTCATAGAACAATTGTGCTTTTTTAATCCATATGGGAAAAGATCCGAATTCAACGCAGAACAATGCATAACATATTGAAGCATCACTTGATAGGCAAACAACACAACAAATTGCAAACAATCATCTACGTCTCAAAACTAGTATAGATGTTGTTCAATGGTTATGTAACACCCCTCCCCCGACCCGATCATCGCGTCCGAGCTATGGAATGTTACATTCGTTGCCAGAGCAACAACAATCAATCAAATAACATATAATCACTTATACTTGTAATCAAGGGTTAATTACATTCAAAATTATGACAAACAATCAATTCTAAGCCTTAATCGAGCTTATGAAAGCTCTTTTGTCAACCCGAGTATGAAACAAGACCAAATTGCAATGTTTTAAAAGTTTAGGGTCGACATCATGATGTCATCTATTCCAAGTCAGGATATCACCAAAATAGTATGTCACGTCACAACGTCAGGCAACTCAACGTCGCGATGTCACTTATTGTTGGCCAATGTTGCGACGAGATAAGTTGATCGTCGAGACGAGGACTCTGATTTTTGGTAAAAATAAACCATTTGGTACCTATTTCATACTCTCCAACCAAACCTATCAATTTATGCACCAATTACCAAATTCATTTGAACCATAACATACTAAGAACATACCAAAGAAGCTCAACATCCATATTCAACTTCAAAACAAAACATTAATCACTTATGCAATAATTAAACCTAAACTTTTCAATGTCATTAGAGCATACAAACCAAATCATTCACTTACCAACAATCCTGTTAGCTCGGAAGAATCAACTCGAGATCGTCAATAGGGAGGTTGAATTGGCCTTTGAGAAATTTTGGTGGAATTAATGAAAAATACGCAACAAAGAACACAATGATTTATAGTGGTTCGGCCCCTACCTTAGCTTACCACAACTAAGGATTTCCCCAAATTCACTAACTTGACAACATTTGAGGACAAGGTTTAACCTTACAATCTCTCTTAAGATTTATGCCCCAAAATCTTAAGATACAACTCCCTTAAGGTTCTACCCAAACCTTAAGGATTAATCTTCTCTCTCAAAGAGAAACAAATAAGCAAGTAAAGAAATAATCCTTACCAGATTAGGATGTTTGCCAATGAAGCATAGATACAAAGAAGAACACTTGACCTAAATGAATACAATGAAAGCTCACATGTGTTTACAAGAAAAGGTATGAAAGAATTAAGCTCAAGGTTGTTTTGATTGATCTTTAAGCTTTGCACATGTTTCTTGTTGTTGCTAAACCTTTGGAAGATGGCATTTATACCCTTTAATTGATTTCAAACTGTTTTGGTTGTTGTAGAAGTGAATGTAGCCGTTAGGGGTGAAATACCATGTCATTAACTTCACCTGCAGCAACGAGTATCGATACCTACTAAAAGGGTATCGATATTTTTTTGTAATTAATGCAGATTTCAGTGATCTTTGGAGTAGGAATATCGATACCTTAGAAAATATATTGATACATTAAGAAATGTATCGGTATCGGATCGATACCTACCAGGGTTTGAAAGAAACAGAATGTCAATTTGGTATTGATTATCAAAAGGGGTATCGATATCTTGTATAACACCGATACTTAAACAAAAAGTACCGATACTTTTTGTCCTAGAGCAATTCTAACTTGTTTGAAAATGGTTAAAACATATTTGAAAATGTTTGACTCAATTGAAACCATTTCAACTTAATTTTATCAAATTGCTCAACTTTACTTTTATTAAAAAACACTTTAATTTGTTATATCAAAACATATTATCAAGTAAGGCTTAGTTTAACAATCTTCCCTTTCGATATAACAAAACATGTTGTAAATTTGTTTTAATATATTGTTCCCCTTAATAAAAGTCATTTTCAATTTAAGCTCCCTTATATAAAAATCATTTTCTATTTAAGGCATAAATATTTGAAATAATCACAAATTTGACATTCATTTTGATTTGAAAATTTGGTCACTAATCTTGGTATATAAGCAATCAATTAACCATTAAAATTTACCTTTCTCTTCTCCTCCTTTTGTTATATAAAAATAAATAAACAATAAAGCTCTCAAGAGGAAAAGAAAGTGGTTAGTTCAAAGATATATATTAACACAAAGAACTAATGAACTACCATACCAATCGACATTAAGCTGCAATCACATAGAATTTGCCTTTGATCACTTTGAAGTAATGCATCTTACCTCTAAATATAGAATTAAGTTTTTGGTACCCAATATCTTTTGGGTCCATGATCAATAGTCTTCAAAATCCTAGTCACTTTAGGTATCCATTTCGAAAAAGTTTCCTTGTCTTGAATATCACTAAGTCTTTTAGGGGCCCATACACTCTTAACAAGTCCCCCTTTGTTTATAGAAATTAAAGCTATTTTTAACAAAGTTTTGTTTTAATTTTTCTCCTATTTCAAAAAACTTGTTAGAGTGAGCTTTTCACTCTTAAGCAACTCAAGTTGCTTTTGATGATCCTCGTGAACTTTTGATAGAAAATTATGCAAGTCTAAAATTTTCTTTTCACAGTCAAATAATTTCTTGCATTTTTTTTACTTTCTTTTCAATTTCATGATTGGTTTCGAAAAGTAAGTGATTTTCATTTCTCAATTTTGAAACATTTTTCTTGTACTTTGACATCATAACTTCAAATTCCAAACCCAATTCATCAGAGGCATCGTGCAACTCATCAAAAGAATAATAATTTAAAGTAGATGAGTTAGAAATTACCTTAGGATAATTGATGGCCATAAGACATAAGTTGGTTATTTCATCATCGGATGATTCTTCATCACTCCAAGTAGCAACATAGGCCTTTTGTTTGCTAGACCCTTTCTTTTTCAGTTGAGGACAATCATACTTGATGTGTCTCGATTTCTAGCAGTCGTAGAAAATAATTAGATCATTCTCCTTGGTAGATTCAAGCTTGAGTCCTTCCTTCTTTTTAAATTCTCTTTCTTTGTTGGACCTCATGAATCTCTAGAATCTTCTAGCAAACATCTCCATCTCTTTGTCTTTGTCCACCTCTTCACTTGATTCACTATCTTCATTAGTAGTGGATTTTAGAGCTTTACCAACATTTCTTTTAATAATTCTTTCTTCTTGACTCTCTTTGGTAAGCCTTATCTCATATGTAATCAAAGAACCAATGGGCTCATCAAGGGAGAGTGAGTTGAGATCCTTTGATTTTTCTATTGCCGTCACTTTAGCTTCCCAAGATGTTGGGAGACTATTCAACATCTTCTTCACCATCTCCTTATTGGGATAGATCTTTCGAAAGGTTTTGATACCATTGATGATGTGGGTGAAGCGGTCGAACATCTCCTTGATTCCTTCTTTCGATTTTGCTTTAAACAACTCATAATCAAGGGTGAGACTTATCTTGGACTCCTTAACTCTACTTGTCCCTTCATGGGTGACTTCAAGCTTGTCCCATATTTCTTTGGCATTGTTGCACAAGGAGACTCTATTGTACTCATTTGCACCAAGAGCACAAAATAAATTGTGCATAGCTTTTGCATTTAATTATATCTTCTTGATATCATTGTTATCCCATTCACTCTCTTCCTTTTGGACAATAACACTTGTGACCCTCTTCATTAGAATGAATAACTCATTTGTAATTATCCTTGAAACTTCATAGACGTTGGCTTGGATGAATAGTGTTGACACCACTTTTTGGATGGAAAACGGGGTCGACTTGGGTTTTGATGAAAACGAAAAAACGGGAGTCGCCACCAATCCTTTTTGATGAGGTGTGATTGGGTCACCTCGTAAAAGTGGTTGTTTTTAATAAACGGTTTAATTTTATTAAAACAACAAGTTTGGTCCACGAAATTCAAAAAAACGGGTTCGGGAGTCGGTTACGCACGAGGAAGGATTAGCACCCTCGATACGCCCAAAATTGGTACCTAGTTGATTACTTAATGTCTTAATGTCGCAAATTGAAAACTTTGAAGAATTTTAAAAATACGATCCTTGTATTAAAATATTGAAAATTTTTGGGAAAAGGGGGCATATTTTACGTTAATCGAGAAAAAGGCATCATATCCAGTAAGTTAGGACACCATGTCTCGAATTCTCAATGCGCGAAGGAATGCCGAAAATTTAAAAGATATTTACCTATCTCGAATTTTAAAAAAGGATCACGACCAGTAAGTTAGGACACGATCTTTTTATTTTCGAGATCGTTTAAAATTTGAGTTTGAAAAGATTCGTGTATTTAAATTTATTGTGAAAATCGAAACCCAGTAAGTTAGGGTACGACTTTCTCAAATCTAAACACGAAATTTTGTTTATTCAAAAGTCATAATTCATACATTGAATGAAATAATTTGACACGAAATAGTAGAAATATGATACGATGTTAATATGCGTAATTAAGCAAATATGAATATGATAATGTAAATATGAATAATATGAACAATCATCAAAAATGAAATAAATAAATATAAGAGACAAATCAATCATATAATTGCAAATAAATAAACGAAAATGTAAGTGAAGAAATAAACAAAGAAAATGTATAAAAGCTGTAAAAATATAAAAGATATATATATGTGTTATAAAATATGAAAATATAAGTATTTACATATATATGAGTAGATTATAAAATATAAAAATATATAAAATATAAGTATGTACATTACAAGAACGTGTATATATACATAAATATAAAATTCTAAGATAAAACAATGTGCATATATATATATATATATACTTATACAAATTAAAAAATATGTACGTACATATATTATAAAAACTTATTCACATATACATACATACTTGAAATTGTAAAATAATAACAAGAATATGTATATATAAGCATATATGAAACATGAGATGTATGCATGTACATATACGTATAGCAAAATTGGAAATTGCAAATATATGTATATATATAAATGAGGAAATAAAATAATAATAATAATCATAATCATAATAGATTTATTAATAAAATAACCAAAATAACGAAAAAAAGGGCCGAATTGAAATTTAAAACAAAATTTGGGGTTAAATCGCAAATAAAATCAAAGGGAGGGGACCACATTGAACATGCGAATAACATAGAGGGGCTGGAAGGGAAATTTTCCCTTCTCCTCCAAAACGCATAGCTTCAAAGGGGATTAAATTGAAATAAAAAATAAACTAAAGGGATAAATTTAAAGTAATAAAAAACCTAATTGCGGAGGCATTAAAAAGCGGAGGGGCTAAAAGCCCAAATATCCCCTCCATGCATAACACGCGGATCCTGACCGCATTCGGGTCGGGTCTCGGATCGGTTCCTGGGTTATATGCCAAACGGTGCCGTTTTGGCCATGGATGCTAAGGTCCAAAACGACGCCGTTTTTAGACCTTATAAATGCTCAAAAAACAACAGAAAAAAACATTTCATCCCTTATTTTGAAAAAACTGAGTCTCCCCAACTCTCTCTCTATTTTCTCTCCCCCATCCGGTCACTGAGCTCCGACCGAGGGCCACCATATCGGCCATCGTTCGCTGGCGTCAGCACCGCCACACACGGTGGCCGGTGGAGCTAAAAAAAAGGGCCTCCTTTTAGATCCTGACCTCCTGAGTCCGAATCTGGCCTCAAAGCAACCAAAACGAAGGAAAAGGGCCCTTAACGCTCCCCTATAGCCGACTTTGTCATCGGAGAAAAAAAACTCCGACGATGTGAATACAGATCGGCCCGGTGAGTTCCCTTTTTTTCTTTTCTTCCTTTTTTTTACTGTGTATCAGAAAAATAAATAAAAATAAAAACCAAGACAAAAATCAAAGCCAAAGTCAAAATCAACCTTTTGATAATCTGTTTTTTTCGATTGAATCTGTTTTTGTTTGTTACAAAAGTCGCAGGGAAGAAGAAGAGAGGAGAGTTCCCCCCCGTTTTGATTCGGCTTTTTTTTTTATAGCCAATGTTACAAAAAATTTTTCTCTACTGCTTGCACTGTTTTTGTCTCTACTTTGCGTGTTCTTTCATCTTGCAGAGAGTCAGAGGGCAGGTGAAGGAGTTGGTGGCGTGGCAGAGGAAGTGCAGGCGTGACGAACGGCGAGACCAGCAAGCTGCGGCACTAGGCTAGGCTAGGGTTTCAATTTTCTGAAACCCTAGTTTAAAATTTGGGTCTGATTTGGGTATTGGGCCTGGTTGGGCTTGGATTGTGTTGTTTGGGTTAGGCTAGTAAATTAGGGCTGTAAAAATTTGGGTTTTGGGCCAGGCAAAAATGGGCTTGTACAAATAGCTTCACTCTTGTTCTCTAATATGAGTAATTGGAGCCATTGAATAGAAGAGGCCTCATGGTGGAATGCCTTTCTCCCAATATGGTGGAATTTGGCTCGGAAGTGTACGCTATTTTGTAGAATGAGTTGATGGTCGTTTAAGTTTCTTTAAGGATCTTCTCTTGGTTAGTAAACCGTCTTTAGAGACTTGCTCTGATACTAATTGTTAGCTCGTAAGGATCAACTCGAGATTGTCAATAGGGAGGTTGAATTAGCCTTTGAGAAATTATGGTGGAAGCAATGAAAAATATGCAACAAAGAACACAAGGATTTATAGTGGTTCAGCCCCAATTGCCTACTCCACTACCTTAGCTTACCATAACTAAGAATTTCCCCATATTCACTAACTTGGAAACCTTTAAGGATAAGGTTTAACCTTACAATCTCTCTTAAGATTTATGCCCCAAAATCTTAAGATACAACTCCCTTAAGGTTTTTACCTAAACCTTAAGGATTAACCCTTTCACTCAAAGAGAAACAAATAAGCAAGTAAAGAAATAATCCTTACAAGATTAAGATGTTTGCCAATAAAGCACAAATACAAAGAATGGCACTTAAGCTAAATGAATACAATGAAAGCTCACAAGTGTTTACAAGAAAAGGTCTGAAAGAATTAAGCTCAAAGTTGTTTTGATTGATCTTTAAGCTTTGCACATGTTTCTTGTTGTTGCTAAACCTTTGGAAGATGGTATTTATATCCTCTAATTGATTTCCAACCGTTGTGGTTGTTCTAAAAGTGAATGTAGCTGTTGGGAATGAAATATCATGTCATTAACTTCACCTACAGCAACGAGTATCAATACCTACTAAAAAGGTATTGATATCTTTTGTAATTAATGTAGATTTCAATGACCTTGGAGTAGGAATATCGATACCTTAGGAAATATTTTGATACCTTAAGAAAAGTATTGATATTGGATCGATACTACCAGGGTTTAAAAGAAACATAATGTCAATTTCGTATCGATTATCAAAGGGGTATCGATATCTTGTAAAATATCTATACTTCTGAAAATGGTTAAAACATATTTGAAAATGTTTGATTCAATTGAAACCATTTCAACTTGATTTTATGAAATTGCTCAACTTTACTTTTATTCAAAAACACTTTAATTTGTTATATCAAAACATATTATCCAATAAGGCTTAACTTAACAAATACCTACACCAAGCCATCTTGAGAACATGCCATTTTACTTTCAATATAAGCACTCATGAACATATATACAAAGCTATGACTTATAAGTCTTATACATGGATATCAACTATCCAAATTAGGCTACATTTCACAAGCATACTTCAAATTATAAGTGTTCAAACTCAATTCCATCTCAATCACTTATTAACCAAGCTATCATTTCAATTTTTCTACCTCAATTATGCCATTTCACATACCATACATATTTTAAACATGTCAATCAAAATATACCATTTCAACTAGGCATCAACTATTTCCAAATGATGCATTTCAAAGCCATGCATCAAAATAACATTTCAAACTCATCATAAGTTCCTAAATCATCAATACTTTTACACATTAAAGCATACACTAAGACACTTTTATACATGCCACAATCCTTGACTCAAAATGACCAAAATACTATTGATTCGATGATAGGATAGTGTGATCTTCAAGTCAATCTGGTTTGACGTGTTTGACAAGGTGACGATCTATAAAGAAAAGGGATAAACAAACTAGGTAAACATATTGAATGCTTAGTAAGTTCATAAGCATTAAACAAAAAACTTATTTTATCTTTCAATTAAACATAATAAGTTAGTTAGCTTGGCATAGTTTGGATAGACGTGGAAAATCAAAGCATAATTAAGGTGAGCATTAAAATGCAATCAAACCATATAACAATTAAATCATGAAATGATACAATTGCATACATGCCAAAGTCATTATTTCAATACCTTGTTCAAGCTTAATTTTAACATTTCACCAAGTGGATATCAAGATAATTATATCTCATTTCAATTCTCAATTCTTGTAAAATGTTTCACCCAATGAGCTTTAGTAAATGGACTTAGATACACAAGTATTTACATCACACTAATTGCTCGTCTGAGTTGAATAAATTTGTGACAGGTTATCTGTCTGGGCTAAACCTTTATAACGACACATCTGATTGCTTATCCAAGCTGAAAATATATACATATCAGGTTACCCATCTGGGCTAAACCTTTAACGTAACACCCCTAAAATCGATAAATTATAAAAGAAGTATTAAATTAAATAGTGTATAATAGATTTTTCTGGTAAAGTTAGAATATGATATAAAGATGATAAAAGAAAAGGTTGAGTGATGCCAAGGAAAAATTTTAATTAAGAAGTATGTTGTAATATGTTAATTTAAGGTAGGGACTAGATTGTAAAGATGTGAAAAATTTTTAGACACAAATAAAATTATTCAAAATTTGAGGGGTTGAAATGTAGATATGAAAAAAATTAAAGGGCCAAAACTGAAATTAAACTAATTTCTTGTGATAGGAAATTGGTAAGCAAGGACCAAATTGAATCAAAGAAAAAATCTGAGAGGCTACATTTCAATTTTTTCAAAAAAAAAGGAATGGCTTGAAAGTACAAATTTAACAGGTTCAAGGGTAAAATAGTCATTTTCCAAAATAGATAAATATTTTGTGTAATGATGATGGGTGAAAAATGTTGGAAAATGATTGGTTTAATATTTAATTATTAATTTATTATAAGACATTTTAGCATTTTAAATTAATTAATATAATGAGATATTTTTGTATAAGAACGGAGAAAACTCTCCATCTCTCCATGTTTTCATTCTCATGTTACTATATATATAGGCATAATTTTCGAAAATACCCTTAATGTTTATGGGTTTTTGGGTTTGAGCCCTTAACCTTTTTTTTTGGACTAGCACCCTTAATATTACGATTTTTCCAAAAATCATCCTAATTTTAACGGGAAATGTGAGTTGACCGTCAGTCAAACGGCAGGTCAACGAAGTAGCCTATGTGGCATGCCACATAAGCACGATGTCATAGATGACATCATCTATAAAAAAATATTTAACAAAATTCTTTTTTTTTCATTTTGTTTCCATCTTCTTCCTTTTCCTCTCTTTCTCTTCCCCTCTAGCTACTGTTACAGTAAAAAAAATACACCCACCACCATTTTCATCAGAGCCCACACCTGCATTTCACTCTTTCAAATACCCATTTCAATTATAGTAAAAATCAAAGCAAACCCATTTCCAAACCGTCTTTTTGATCTTGACCACATCATGTCGGTCATGAGGTCTCTTCTCTTTTTTCTTTTTGAATTGCTTATGTCTGTGATTTGATTCGATTGACTTGGTCTTTAGCTATTTATGTTGCTAATTGTGAGATTGTAATTGCAAATTTTCAACTAATAGAGCTTAATGTGATTTTAATTGAATAAATTTACTGTTAACAGAGAGTAATTGGATGTTTCAAATTGATTTTTGATTGAGAAGTGTTGATTTTGTCTTTTTGTGCTAGTTATGGAAATTAAACGATTTAATTGTGTTTTTAATTGGTATTTTGTTGTAGGATTAATTATAATTTATTGGAGTTCTTGAAAATGAGAGGATGGTTTTTTCCTTTCATATTCTTTTTGGAAAGTTTTGGGGATATAAGTAAACTGATGTTTGATAGGGACTTCTACATTTCTGGTAATGATTGCCTTTTCTTTTAGAGGCTTCGTATGTATTTGGGGGTTTTTTTTAGCTTAAAAAGCCGTGGAAGGCATGTTAAAGCTCATAAATGAAGTAGGATAAATTTAAGGTTTAGAATTACAGGCTTCCATTTAAAGCCACCTTTCGCTTACGACACTCGATGGAAATGGGTTTCCTTTGATTTTACTATAATTGAAATGGGTGGAGAGAGTGATATGCAGGTGTGGGCTCTAATGAAAATGGTGGTGAGTGTTTTTTTTACTATAACAACAACTAAAGGGGAAAAGAGAAAGAGAGAAAAAGAAATAAGATGTAAACAAAATGAAAAGAAAAAGAATTTTGTTAAACAATTTGTTTTATAGATGACATCATCTATGACATCATGCTTATGTGGCATGCCACATAGGTTACTTCGTTGACATGTCATTTGATTAACAGTCAACTCACATTTCACGTTAAAATTAGGATGATTTCTGGAAAAATCATAACATTGAAGGTGTCAATCCAAAAAAAAAATTTAAGGGCTCAAACCCCAAAACCCATGCACGTTGAGGGTATTTTAAACAATTATGCCATATATATAGGTGAGTGGAGCTTTTCATTTTGTTACAATTTGGTCTTTTACCATAAAATCCCACTTTTTCTCCTAAATTCCTTGAAAATTTTCATAGCCACCCAAAAGAAGTGAAGTAGAGACACTAGAGATTTAGAATATCATCTTGGAAGAAAGAAATTGGAAGAGAAAGTGGAGAAAGTTGTGGAGAAAGTGAGGAGATTAAAGAGATAAGGTAAGTATTTCAAGAATTTTACTTTATTTAATTTTAATCAAGTATAGAGTATGCTAAATTAGTTGATTTAATTGTGAATGTGAGATATTATGTATGAAAATTAAATTAGTACATTGAAGTAGTAGAAAAATGACTAAATTGTAAAGTGTACAAAAGTTTATGTGTGAAATAAAATATTGTATTAGGAAGTTTAAATGGATGTTGAGTGTTATTGAATTTAGTTACAAGTGATGATAAGGTGAAATTATAGTAAGTAATGAATTTTCATGATTTTAAGGATTAAATTGTAAACTTGTGAAATTTATAATTGAAATGAGAGAAGTTATGATGAAACTATATGTTGATGATAAGTGAGTTTTAAGGATTTAATTGAATAATAATTATAATTATAATTATAATTATTATGTATGTCTAAATGAAATTTGATACAAAGAACCATGAAAATGTAAAATTAGCATTAAAACAAAGTTTAGACAACAACAATAGTATAACTTTGAAAATTCACCAAAATTTGTAGAAATATATTTATAGGGTGAATTAAACATGGAATTAAATATTATTGAGTATAGTTTTTCATAATGAAATGGTGTAAGTAATGAAATTGACGATTATGAGATATAATAATTTTGTGAGACAATGTCAAGATGATTTGATTCCCTTGTTTTAACTTTAAAAATCATTATAAATTGTACCAAATGTTTAGGATATGGAATTTATAAGAATAAAATCTTAGTGAGTCTATTTTCTAGGAAAACAAATGAAAACATAATATGAGACTTGTCTTGAAAGATAATTAATTTTTAGTGAAGAAAGGTCAAAGCGCCAAGTAGCGAGAACACGAGAAAATTAAAACAATTTACTATATTAATTGGCTTAAGAGAAAATTCTAAATTTTTATAGTATAAACCTCATTGAATCTAGTTTCAAACACAACAAGCTAATCTTAATTTAGAATATTGTAGATCAAGATAAAAATAATTTAGTGATTGCTACTCAACTAGACAACTTTGCTAAAATTATGTAATTAGTAAAATTGAAATTAATGTTACATATAGGCATACAATACTAAAAGCCATAAATTTTCGTATAAATATACGTACATAAAAGATGTGAAATGAAGATGAGGAGGAGGAAAAATTGTAGAAGAGTAAGATGCTAAGAAATTATTATACATGATAAAATTGCTAATACAAAAGAATAGTTTTAGTGAATTGTTAAAACATTAAGTGAATAAATGTAGAATGATGTATTAATGGAATTATTTGTAAAACTTTGATAGTTGTGCTAATATTATAAATTTTATTGAGAAACATTTGGTGTTTAAATTGGAAATATATACAAGTGAATGATATGCTGAGTTCAATTGATTGAATTTTATAATTTAAACAGGGACTTAGGTGATAAAAATATAAAAATGCAGAATATTTACTATGAGGTATTGGTACCTTGGAAGAGGTATCAATAGTGTGGAAATTTTTCCTTAATTTTCAAAACATCAAACCTTAAAACGGTATCGATACTAGGGGTAAGGTATCAATACAATGAGAAATGTACTGATACCTTGAGTAGGGTATCGATACTTTGATCCACAGGTACTATTCTACACTTAATAAAATGTTTGAAATGTTTGCAAATAGGTCCTAAATGGCTTATAAACTTTTAAAAGACATAACGAAAACTCGATTAAAGCTAAGAATGAAATCAAAATTTTATATTAACTGCAAATTGTTCTGTTAAATTGATTAGGAATAGTATTTGAACTGAATTTCTTTGAAGTTGCTTCGACAGAAAATGTAAAATTTTGATGCCCAGACTCGGTTAGCGGGTTGGGTATCGAGATGTTACATTTAAAACGACATCAGATTTCTTATCTGAGCTAAACCTATGTCACATGTATTTGCAAGTCTGCAACAAATGTTTGATCTCGGTAACATCTGTAATCAATCCCATACAAGCACCCACATAAACCCTCTAGGCATGTCAATCATATACTAACCTTTATTAAGTTTACACGAGCATCTATTACACACATAATAATTGTAAAACCCTGCTTAGCCATGCCTCCTTATTTGGTTACTATTTGGCATATAGATGGTAAATTAAGTATAGATTTGAGTAAGTAAAGTATTTGTTCTAGCTAAGTATAGAATTCTATGTAATACACCATTTGGCGAAATCATAGTTTGGCGAGCTTTAAGGTTTGCTGGACTCTTTTGTTAAGCATTTGCCTAACCTAGATGTTTTAGGCAAACTCGTTAATTTCGTAGTTGTTTAGATTTTTTTATTATTTTTGTATGGTGATTTAGTTAGTCAAGTTGAGGTCTAGTTAGAACAGAACTAGACTACTGTAGACGATAAGACCAAAATTTTGTTAAGTGCACTTAATCACATGAATTAAGAGAGTTAGTGGAATTATTTAATTTTTCCACTAATCATTGTCTTCGTGCTTAAGTATATAATGATAAAAGTGGTCTTTCCGAACACCTTTTATGTCTTTTTCTTTCTTGATTTCCTCTGAAAGTCCCTGAAAAACTTAAGTTTAAAGAACTTCTTCAAAGTGAAAGTTCACAGTATCTGCAAGGATCATTGGGAACCAAGTTGCAGTTTAGTACTGCATTTCACCCTCAGACAGATGATTAGTCTAAAAGAGTTATTCAAGTCATAAAAGACATGTTAAGAAGTTGTGTGATTGACTTTGGGCTAAAATAGGAAAGGTATCTTCCTCTGGTTGAATTTGCATATAATAACAGTCATCATGTCAATCTAGGTATGTCTCCATTTGAAGCTCTATATGGAAGAAGGTGTAGAACGCCCACATGTTGGATGAAGCTTAGTGAAAGAAAATCGGTAGGTCCTGAGTTAGTACGAGAAATAAAAGAAAAAAGTTTCTATCATCTATAGTAATCTAAAAGTTGCCCAAGATTGTTAGAAAGCTTGTGCTGATCTAAAGATTAAAGACATTTCATTTGAAGTTGGTAATAAAGTATTCTTAAAAGTATCTGATTGGAAGAAAATTATAAGATTTGGTTAGAAAGGAAAGTTAAGTCCACGATTTGTAGGGCTATATGAAGTTTTAGAGCAAGCTGGACCAGTGGCATATAAATTGGCTTTACCTCTAGAGTTATCAAAGATTCACAATGTGTTTCATGTGTCTATGCTGAGAAGATATCGATCAAATCTAGATCATGTTGTGTAGATTAAAGATTTAAAGGTGGAAACCAATTTGTTATATGAAGAAAATTTGTATCTTGGCAAGAGAGGTGAAAGAGCTAAGAAATAAGATGCTTCCATTGGTGAAAGTATTATGGAAAAATCATAATATATAAGAAGCTACTTGGGAAAGAGAAATTTTAATGAAAGAGTAGTATCTTCAGTTATTCACAGATATGAATTTCGAGGATGAAATTTTTTAAGTGGAGGAGAATTGTAACATCCCACCTAATGAAGTCTTCGTATTTTTTACTATTTAGTGTATAGATGATAAATTAATGATAAAGTTGTAAAGAAGTTGGCATTTTGAGTCTGTCTATGTTTTGTATACGCCATTGGGTGTACTATGTTTATCGTGTGTAAGTTCCTCTGAAAGGTTTAGTTGTATTGTAGGTAAAGATATATATAATGTCCCTTTGGAACTCACTAAGTTAATATAAACTTACTTTGCTACCTTTTTCTTCTCAAGCTTGCTAACTAAAGCAAGACTTTGTTAGAAGGACTACACCAGAGCACTACTGCTATTGTGAGTTGACTGTTTTATTTTATATCATGCATGACTCTTGGGGTGGTGTATAAATGTATTTTGGAAATGAACTGTATAAAGAACTTCTATTTTGACAAAACTCTATTTTTACAAGATTTGTATTAAGCATCAATGTCTGAATTTGAATTATTACATTCTGTTTAATGAAGTTATTATATTTGAACTTATAAGCCAAATGACTTGAACATTATTTCAAACTGTTAATAATTTCACTCAATCTTCAGAAAAACCACAACTATCATATGTTTATATGTATAAATTTGTAATAATTTTATAAAGCTTCTGCCAAATTATTTTACTATAAGTTAGTCCGATTTTGGGTAGTGACACATCAAACTCGGATCCTATCATAGGAATGGGTTTGGCGTGTTACAAGTTTGGTATTAGAGCCAAGATTAAGTTGATTCTAAAAAAAACCGAAGGTTGTGTCATGCCCTAACATGCATGATACACCTCTGGCATAGTCCGTGTGATTTAAACTAATCTAAATTTTCTTTTAGTGTGATAACAATGTCTGAAGGATCCTGAGAAGTGACTGGTGAATGAATTGAATTCCATGTGCCCCATGTTCCAAAGAAAACACCTAGAGCTAGTTTGGGAGCAGCTAGAAATGCTTTCAGAAATGTCTTCTTTACAATGCTGACACAAATGATTGATAAGTTTATGGGGAATACTCAAGCACGCCAACCATAACCAGAAGTGGTTCGCCCAACACCACCTGCATCACCAGTACCAACTGTAACTCCACTTAAATGAGACTCTATGAGAAAAATACGTAATAGGGTGCTAATGAATTTCTTTGTACCAAAGGTGATGATCCCACTATGGCTAAGTAGTTGTTGTCTCGAGTTTGAACAGTGATAAGGAATTGAAATACATGCCAGAAGATAGTCTCTTGTGTGTCACATCGTTGTCTAAAGGAGACGCCTACTATTGGTGGGAAACATTGACCAGTGTGACTCCTAAAGAGATGATTATTGAAAGTTCTTTCTAGAGAAGTTCAAAGGAAGGCATGTTAACCAAATGTATGTAGAGTAGATGAAAAAAGAATTTATGTATCCTAGACAATGAAGGATGTTAGGGATGGAATATGAACGAGGTTTTATTAGACTTAGTCGTTATGCTAAGAACATGTTCCAATTAGAGAAAGAAATGTGTGGTAAGTTTGAATGAAGCTTGACAGATAAAATTCATGCTCTGGTAACAGCTTCAGAATGTAAAATTTTAGTAGCTATGATAGCCAAAGCTCATAAAATAGAAGCTGTAATTGGCCCAATTTGCCCGGCCTACATGAAACAATAAAAACAAAATGAAACACAGGCCAGTTTTAATTTTCAGTTAGCCCAAAATACATGACCCGATTCTAAACAGTGGCCCAATCACAGACATGGCCCAAAACAGTTCCAAAGCAAAAAAAAAACCCTAGGTTTTCTAGGGTAAGCCTCGCGCCGCACGGCTGCCTCGCACTCCTCACGCAGCCAAGAGCCGAATCTTCACCTGCAAGGAATAAACGCAAGAAAGGAAATAAAATCAAATATTTGCAAGATCAAATCAAAACAGACAGATTTATTTCCTTATATTTTTTTTCATTATGGCTATAAAATAGCCCTGAATATACTGTAAAAGGGATTCGATAATGAATAAAAAAAAAGCACTTTACAAAAGAGAAAACTGAAAACACCATCAGAGGATTAATCAAGAAATACAAAGGTGGATAGTTTTATTTTCGTTTTTATGTTGATTTTTTATTTTTTTCTTACTTATTGAAATAAAATGAAATAAAGGGTAAAAAAACTTATCTTTGTTCGCTTCTAAAACGCCATTGAGGCAGCCGAGGCTCGTCTCCGAGGATAGACGATCGGAAGCCGAAGAGTTTCTTAGGTATTTGGGGTATTTTGTTTACATTTTTGAAGATTTTAAGCCTGGATTCGGACTTAGAGGGGTTTAAAATAGCAAATAGGGGTTTTTCCCTTTTCGCCACCAATATATGGCGGTCTTGGCACTGTAAATCGGTGGTCAACACGGTGGCCAACAATGACCGATGTGGGACCTAAGTAGAACTATTGGAGAAGGAGAGCTTTTTTTTTTTGAAAGGTTCTTTGTTTTTTTTAAATAGGCTTAAAAATGATTTTTTTTAAAGTGGGGGGCTTTTATAGGGTACCAAAACGGTGCCGTTTTGGAGAGCCCCCAAGACGCCCAAAACAGAGTCGTTTTGGGGAGGCCGACCCGGCCTAGGATCCGCGTGTTTTTGAGTGGAGGGGTAAATTACGCTTTTAGCCTTCCCCCTTTTTAATATTTTACAATTAAGTTTTTTATATTTTTTAATTCGCCCTTTTAATTTATTTTCAATTTCAATTTGGTCCCTATGGAACGACGCCGTTTAGAGGGAAAGGGAAAATTGCCCTTCCAGTCCCTCCAGGATTATTCGCGTGTTCAATAGGGTCCTCCAGTTTTTATTTATTTGCGGATTTACCCCAGATTTTTTATTTACAGTTCAATTTAGTTTTTTTATTTTTCTTAAAATTATTTAATTTTAAATAATGTAATTTTTTTTAAAATTATTAATTTACATATATATATGTATATTCATTGTTTTCTTATATACATATTTATTTTTTTCAACTAATATTTTCTCATATTTATATATATATACATTTATTTTTTTATTTAATTAATTTTGATAATGTAGATATTATTTAATTATTTTTAATATATTTTACATGTATATATATTTTTCAAATATTCTATTATATTTATATATATACGTACATATTTTTTATATATATTTTAAAATGCTTAAATACATACTTATATTTTTAATACATATATTTTAAAATTTATATACGATATATTTATATATATATATTTATTTTATAAATGCATTATATTTTATTTATATAAATTTTATAATTCAAAATTTTATATGTAAATCATGTGTTTTTTTATTCCTCATAATTTCAATGAATGTATTATGTACATTTTATTCTTTATGTGCTTTGTTCATTTCCTTCTTTTGTTTATTGATTTAAATTTTCATTTATATTTTAAAAGTATGTTTTTATTTTGCTCATTTATTTGATGCTTGGCATGTTATTGATTTATTTATTTGTTTATATTATTTCTATGCCATTGTTGTATTTATTATTATTGTATTTGTTATCGCGATATTTATACATACAATATAACATTACATCATCTTTTACTTGATTTTAAAAATAGAAAATTTTCAAAATAAAGATGATACTCGTATTTAGGATTTTTAAGAAAATTGAGCCTTAACGTATTGGGTTCCGATTTTCTTCGTAAAATCTAACAATCGAGGATTGCTCTTTAATCAAACAAAATAAACTTGTCATCAGGAATTCAATATGTTGTGTCCTAACGTATTCGATGTGACATGTTGATTTCTCGAGACAATGATTTTTTTAAAATAAAGGAAGTATTGAATGTTTGGGATTTTAAGAAACCGTGCCCTAACGTATTGGGCTGCGATTTCTTCATAAATTTTAAACAATTAAATATTTTCTTAAATTTTATCACACGAGTTTTTGGGATCAACTCATCTTGAAGAGAATAAAATGTTGTGCCCTAACGCATTGGGTGTGATATTTTTCTTTTTTTCAAAATGAGAAAGTCTTAATAAATAATTTAATTTAACTAAGGATAGTAATTATTAACTCTCGACATTAAGACACTAATTAATCAACTTGGTACCAAATTTTGGGCGTTACGAGGGTGTTAATCCTTCCTCGTACGTAACTAACTCTCGAACCTATTTTTCTAAAACTCGTAGACCAAAGTCATTTTAGGTGATCCAATTACACCTCAATAAAAGATTGGTGGCGACTCCAATTTTCATCGACAACTAATTTTTGTTTTTTTTTCCAAAATAAAAATAGTTTCGACAGCTTGGCGACTCCGCTGGGGACTTTTTTAAAAAAAACAAAAGAGAGTCGAGCCGCAAAGTTGATTAATTTTTGTCTTATGGTCGAGAAAATAAATTTTTTTTAAATTCATGATATCCTTTTGCATTCATTATCTTTTTCCTTAATGTATTTAAGTATTGTTTGCATTACACATTACATGAGTTGAATGATTTTACCCTTTTAAGTGGGAGTGAGAAACTATTCCTTCGTGAGGTTTTCACCTCCGTATAGGATAGTGGATTGCTTTTGGAGTACATTGGTACCTATGCCTTCGAGAGATTTTTATCTCCGTATAGTCATAGGGAAAATGTATTCCCCTGAATCGAACTTGATCTATATGAGCCTATAATGGGTGAAGATCGAGGAATCTGCTGGTTCGGGTACCTTTGCCCTAGAAGCCGAACTTCATATAGTGAACCTTAGGAACCCACCTTAGGTAGAACTATACTGAACCCTAGTAGATATTCAATTAGGTGTTATACTATTTCTTGATTATATTTTAAGTTTTTATATGATACTGACTTTTTGTTTTTTTTTGATTGCATGACATGACATTTCATTTCATCATAAAAGGCATCGGTTCATATTCAGTTGCTAGATAGAAAGCTTATCATGGAAAAAGGGTTTCTTGATAAAGTGGAGGATAATGCGGCTGTCGGAACTTGGTCTGAAACAACACAGCAAGAGAAAGGTGATAGTTTGGCTGACGGATATGTATCGGAATTATGGATTTTACTCGCATCAGTGTAACTCAAAACAACCTGCAAGAGTTGAAGGAAATCTGGGATCAGTGGAATGACAAGGTTAGACAGTTATTTTATAATAATTATGGGGATCTGCTTTATTTGCTTGATGTGAAGGTAGACAAGCATTTGTTTCACGCTCTCGCCCAGTTTTGGAATCCTGCTTACAGCTGCTTCACATTTGGAAGGGTCAATTTGGTGCCTACGATAGAAGAATATGTGGCTTTACTCTGATGTTCAAAGTTTCAAGTGGACAGGGTCTACTCGAGAGCGATAAATGTGCCAACCGTTTCAAAGAAGCTGATGAGTATAACAGGGATGAGTGAGCAGTAGGTTGCTGCACGGATTAAGCAAAAGGGGGATAGTAAATGCGTTCCTTGGAGAGGTTTGAAAGATGCAATTCTAACACGCCCAGACGTGAGAAAGAGGTTAGATGTCTTTGCTTTAAGTGTATACGGCTTGCTCGTCTTCCCCAAAGCCTTGGGGCATGTCGATGAAGCAGTCACCGATTTATTCTACCGGCTTGATAAGAAGGTTACATCGGTTCCAGCGATTTTGGCAGAAACCTTCAGGTCATTGAGTGCATGCAGAAAAACGGGTGAGGGTAGATTTATTAGATGTGCACAGCTTCTACTCGCATGGTTTCACAGTCACTTTTGGAAGGTGGATAAGGTTTTGTATCGGATTTTCTCTGAAAATTATTTACCACTAAAGGAGATAGTAGCTACGCCCAGGAGAGATGACATTTCGGAAGAGAAATGGATGGCAATTCTTCAGAATCTTCAAGAGGATGACGTCAAGGGGAGAGCTCCTTGGTTGCTTCCAGATGAGATCCTATATAGGTGTGGTAATTTCGATTGGGTTCCATTGCTTGGAATTTGGGGAGCTGTTGGATATGCCCCATTGTTAGTGCTAAGGCAGTATAGGTCAAGGTAATTCATACCTGCAACCCAAGGAATAGCTGATTGTGAATTTTCATACCGAGATGATGGTTATAGAAAGAAGATTCAAGAGATGTCTAGCGCATGGAAACAGACTTGCCGAATGAAGAGGTTAGCAGTGGGTCCAATGACAACTCCTGGGTATAATGAATGGTAGGTTAGGAGAATCAACGACAATATACCCAAGGTAAGTCAGGAAAGCGGCCAGTCAATAGAGGAGCATTTGAAAGTCATCCCTTCTGAGTTGGAAATCATAAGACAAGATTTTGAAAGAAGAAATACGGATTTAGAAAAGAAGATAGAGCAAATGGAGGAAGAAAAGACAAACTTGAGATTAAACATAGACGTCTAGAAGCTCGAAACTGAGAAATTAAGGAAAGAGAAAAACAAAGCTAATGAGGAGTTGGATAGTCTGAAGACGGATTATAAAAAGTTGCGTCTGTGAATAAGAACTGCCGGGCTGGGAAAAACTTCAGAATAGTGGCGTAAAGAAATCCAAGAGGAAAGGGACAAAGCCAATAGATGGGAACAAAAAATCCAAGAAATGCAGATGCGAAATGAGGCTATAGAAAAGAGTTTGTCAGATAGCCAAGGAGAAAAAGGTGAATTAAAGGATAGGGTGACCGAGTTGGAAAAATCTCTTCGTTAGTATCGAAATTAAAATTCCGCAATAGAGTTGAAAGCAAGCTTGAGCAAGATTGAGGAAATAAAGAAAAGAATTGAAGAGCTAGAAACGGCACTGCAAAATTGTGAGATCCAGATCAAGTACTTGAAAGCAAATGAAAGTCGTAATAATGAACAGCTCCACTACTTTCAGAGTCAAGTTAGGAGCAGCGATCATCTTATGGAGGAAGCTATGGTCCAGATTCAAGAAGTAGCTAATCACATACAGACTTTAGCACTACAGGTTGACATGCTGAGTGTAAAGTATGAATTAGAATCAGATCGGGGGCAAGAATTAACTTTGTTACTTAGAAAGATTAGAGTTCTGGGTACTAAGGCAAAATCTTATTTGTAATTCACTTTATCTAAAGAAATTTAATTTCTAGTAAAGTTTTCTTAAATGGAATTGAATCAAAATTGACGCCTTTTTGCATTCATTTCATGCATTACATTGCTTCATATGCATTAAAAAATATATCAAAAGATTCTAATTAATTTAAATCGCTCCTCAGTTAATCTGGAAACCAACCAACCTACCAAACACCACTATGGTACTCGATCAAAAACTAAGGACATGGACCAAAAGATGGAAAGGCTGAAACAATTCCAAAAGGAGATGCAGGATCAGCTTCAACAACAAATGAATGAACAACTTGAGAAAATTCAGCAAAAAATGATGGACAAAATGATGGAATCTCAAGGGAGTATGATGGCTAAATTAACTCAGTTGTTGACCGGAAGAATTGATAAAGGAAAAGGCTTTGTGCTCAATGTTGAGGAAGGAGACAGTGAGGGACCTGTTTATCCCCCAGGCTTTACCCCTCAGCACGTTGAGGTATATCCACGCAAATCCTCTATCACCATCAAGCCTCAGCAGTTTCAGGCTGGTGCTGTAACACCAATGAATTTTTAGGCTGGGTCAGGCTCTAACCTCAGAGACAACCTTGTTAATCCTACTATCCCTGAGTTCGATGAAGCAGCTGGAAAGGACAAAATGAATAATGAATTGCCAAAACAACTAGAGGAAAAGTACAAATGGCTGGAGGAGAAATTTAGAGCAATAAAATGTCCTGAAAGCTACTATGGGATCGACGCTAAAGAATTGAGCTGAGTTCCAGATTTAGTACTCCCTTACAAATTCAAAATGCCCGAGTTTGAGAAATACAATGGAACTAGTAGCCTCGAAGCTCATATTACCATGTTTTGTAGGCGGATGACTGGGTATGTTAATAACGACCCACTGCTGATACATTGTTTCCAAGATAGCCTCACGAGGGCAGCATCCAAGTGGTACAATCAACTCAGTCGTACCAAGATTAATTCATGGAGAGATTTGGCATAGGCATTCATAAAGCAGTACAATCACGTAACTGACATGGTACCTGATAGAATCACTCTACAAAACATGGAAAAGAAGCCCAGTGAAAGTTTTAGGCAATACGCACAGAGGTGGAGGGAGGTTGCCATCCAAGTTCAGCCATCTCTTTTAGAAAGAGAAATGACCATGCTTTTCGTTAACACATTGAAGGCCCCATTTATCACACATATGTTAGGAAGTGCTACAAAAAGCTTTTCTGACATAGTTATGAATGGTGAAATGATAGAAAATGCTATCAAAAGCGGGAAAATAGATGCCGGAGAAAGTAGCAGAAGGTCGACCTCGAAGAAGAAAGAGAACGAGGTCAACAACACAAGTTCATATTCAAAGATGATCACGGTGAATCAACCGGGAAAAGTGGCTGTTAACTAACAAGGATCATCGAAACGGGAATCTGACACAAAACAAAATACGGAGAAGCTTCAATTTACGCCAATTCCAATATCGTATAAGGAGCTGTATCAGAATCTATTCAATGCACATGTGGTTTCCCCTTACTATTTGAAACCTCTACAGCCTTCGTACCCCAAGTGGTACGATGCAAATGCACGATGCGATTATCACGCAGGAATCATAGGGCATTCCATAGAACATTGTACAACGTTCAAAAAGCTGGTTGAAAGACTCATAAGCATGGGTGTTGTTAAATTGGATGATTCACCTAAGACAGAGAATCTGTTACCTGATTATAATGGAGTGAACATGATAGGTGAGAGCATGGGTAGAAGAATCAAGGAAGATACTGCAGAAGTGAAAATTCCTTTGAGATGGGTCTGGAGGAAGATGGTAGGAAGGGGGTTATTTGTTTTGGATTCAGAGAGAAGCTTTGAAGGGGTGGAAAACTACTGTGAGTTCCATCATGAGGGGGACATGAGATTCAAGAATGTACAGAATTCAGAGCCTTGGTTCAAGGCATGATGGATGACAAGGAAATGGAGTTTTACGAAGAAGTTAAGGAGGAAGGGAGTATCTGCACCTCCGAATCCACGAAGGTTCCAAGAGTAGCACAGCCTGTGGTCATCATCTCGCGACCAAAGAATGATGAAGTAAGAATGCCAGTAATGCCAAGGATCATAATAAAGAAACCTGCAACCTTTTCTTACCAAGATAGTAGGAAGGTTCCATGGAACTACAAGTGCAATACAACTGTCCCTGGAAAGGAGACTACAAAGGACCAAGATGTGAGTGCTTATCTAGAACCTGTGCAAGGAAGGGCCATAACAGTGGAACAAAAAGGGAAAGTAGCTGAGCCTGTGATATCTATCAATGAGCTAGTAAAATAGGAAGAAACTGTGGAATTCCTCAAAATTTTGAAGCATGGTGAGTATAATGTTGTCGAACAGTTGCATAAACAACCTGCTCGCATATCCGTACTGGCCTTGCTCTTGAATTTAGAAGTACATCGTAGTGATTTGATGAAGGTGTTGAACAAAACCTATGTAGCCAACGATATTTCTGTCAACAAACTGGATCGGTTGGTCAATAATATCAGCGCTGATAACTTCATATTCTTCAACAATGATGAGATACCACCTGGGGGTATGGGGTCTACTAAGGCTTTGCATATTACCACACGATGCAAGGGGTATACTTTGCCAGGAGCCTTGATTGACAATGGATCAACTTTGAACGTGTTACCATTATCCACACTTAACAAGCTTCCTATAGACAGCTCGCACATGAAAACATGCCAAAATATAGTGAGGGCATTTGATGGTACAGAAAGGAAAGTCATGAGAAGAATTGAGATACCCTTATTGATTGGCCCAACAGTTTTTGAGGTGGATTTTCTTGTGATGGACATCAAACCCTCCTACAATTGCTTATTAGGGAAACTATGGATACATTCAGCAGGGGCCGTATCGTCATCATTACATCAGAAATTAAAGTTAGTGGTAGAAGGTCGGCTGGTGACAATAAACGCCGAAGAGGATATTATAGTGGCTGTATCCAATGAGGCGCCGTATGTGGAGACCAATGACGAGTCGGTGGAATGCTCATTCCGATCTCTAGAGTTTGTAAATGCAACATTTGTTCTTGAAGGGAGCAAAATCCCGGTACCTAAAATATCCAAAACTACAGAGATGGGTTTGCAATTGTTGGTAGGAAAATGAGCTTTACCCAGAAGAGGATTAGGGAAATACCTTCAAGGGAAAATTGAGGTTCCACTGTTGAAAGAAAAACAAGACAATTTTGGCTTAGGGTACAAGCCAGACAGAGGACAGAGAAAGAAGGAGTTGGAAAGAAGACAAGAAAGACGAAGGGCGCGTCTAAGTGGGGAGGAAATCAAATGGGAGCCAATGATAAGTCCCCACAAATCCAAAACCTTCATATCTGGAGGGATGCACATCAATGCCATAAATGAGGATGCAAATGAAGGGGGAGTTTGTTAGACATTTGTCCTTATGAACCTGGGAGTGTTCTGGATAATTGGACTGCGGAAGAAATACCTAAAGTCTAATATTCAGAACAAATTTGTTGTTTTAGCCTAGAAATAATAAGAACTCTTTTGTGAAAAAGGCTTATGTTCAAATATCATTATTTTAAGAAAATACATCTTCGCAATTCTTTTGAGCAAATATTCTTTTATTCTTTCCATACGAGTAAATACATTTAATTATTCTTTCATAATCATATTGCACAAATAATTGTACATAAATTCATATATTCTTTTGGAACCATATTAGGTCCTTGTATATCAATGACGTGAAAGACGCTGCCACAAACTCAGAGTTTCATCTTGAACGAAACATGTGTTTAGGGGGATCATAGGACTTTAAAGGTCACGTAGATGGTGCTTTATCTTTGGACTTGTTGAGAATGGTAGAACAGGAAGAAAAACAAATTCTACCTCACAAGGAAGCAATAGAAGTTGTGAGCTTGGAAGAAGGGAAAGAGGTGAAAATTGGAACCGACACCTTTGCAAAGACAAGACGAGATCTCATTGAATTACTCCAAAAGACGTCTTCGCATGGTCATACCAGGATATGCCCGGATTGAGCACTGACATTGTGGTACATCGCCTACCTATAAGGGAGGATTGTAAGCCAGTTCAACAGAAGTTAAGAAGAATAAGGCCCGATATTATGCATAAAATAAAAGAGGAAGTCAAGAAACAGTTTGATGCTGGGTTTTTACAGGAGGTTAAATATTCTGAATGGGTAGCCAACATCGTTCCAGTCCCTAAAAAATATAGAAAAGTGTGAATGTGTGTGGATTACAGAGATTTGAACAAAGCAAGCCCAAAAGATAATTTCCCATTGCCACATATCGATACTTTGGTGGACAATACGACGGGATATTCATTGTTTTCCATCATGAATGGTTTCTCAGGATACAATCAAATAAAGATGCACCCTGAAGATATGGGAAAGACTACATTTATTACATTGTGGGGAACATTTTGCTACAAAGTAATGCCATTCAGATTAAAGAATGCGGGGGCAACATATTAGAGAGTCATGGTAGCCTTGTTCCACGACATGATGCACAAAGAGATTGAGGTTTATGTTGATGATATGACTGCCAAATCCAGAACAGAGGAGAAGCATGTGCAGGTCTTGATATTCTTAAGACTAAGAAAGTTTCAGTTCAAACTCAATCCAACAAAATGCACTGGCCAGGTCAGGAAAGTTGTTGGGTTTCGTAGTCAGTGAAAAAGGAATCGAGATTGACCTAAACAAAGTCAAGGCAATACGAGATTTACCGCCACCACATACTTAGAAAGATGTTCGAGGTTTTTTAGGACGTCTGAATTATATTGCTCGGTTCATTTCACAGTTGACCGAGAAATGTGACCCCATATTTCGTCTTCTGAAGAAACATAACCCAGGTGTTTGGAATGAAGAATGCTAGGAAGCTTTTGAAAAGATAAAGCAATATCTATGCAATACTCCAGTGCTGTCACCACCTAGCCCAGTTAGACCCTTGATTTTGTATTTAACGGTGTTCGACAACTCCATGGGATATGTGTTGGGTCAACATGATGCGACTGGAGAGAAATAAAAGGCGATATACTATCTCAGTAAGAAATTTGCTGTTCGTGAAATGAGATATTCGTCTATCAAAAAATTATGTTGTGCCTTGGTTTGGACGACAAAGAGATTGAGGCAATACTTACTTTATCATACAACTTGGCTAATTTTAAAATTAGACCCTTTAAAGTATATGATGGAATCGACAGCGTTGAATGGCAGAATGGCTAGATGGCAAATCTTGCTCTCTGAGTTTGATATAGTATATGTAAGTCAGAAGGCCATCAAAGGAAGTGCGATAGCAGATTTCTTGGCTAGCAGAGCTTTAGAAGATTATGAACCTCTGGATTTTGATTTCCCGAATGAAGACTTGATGGATGTGGCAAATACTAAAGAGGATCCCCAAAACAATCATTCTTGGAAATTAAGCTTTGACGGAGCTTCGAATGCGTTAGGCAATGGGATTGGGGCAGTCCTGGTATCTCCAAATGGAGATTATCATCCTTTCACCAGTAAATTGGACTTTGATTGCTCTAATAACATGGCTGAGTATGAAGCATGCATCATGGGTATTCGGGCAGCCATAGAGCGGAAAATTAAGACATTAGAAGTATACGGAGACTCAGCATTGGTAATATACCAATTAAGAGGGGAATGGAAGACAAGGGACCCCAAGTTGATCCGTTATCGGAGATTGGTTCTAGAATTGATTGAAGAATTTGACAATATTACCTTTTGTTATCTCCCATGGGAAGAAAATTAGATGGTTGATGCTCTGGCCAGTTTAGCCTCTATGATTAAAATGAACAGATTAGAGGACATGAAGCCCATTCAAATCAGTATTTATGAGATCCCGGCCCACTACTACAGTATTGAAGAAGTGGAGAATGATGATCGTCCCTGGTACCAAGATATATTGCTATATGTAAATAATCGCGAATATCCTGATCAGGCAACAGAGAATGATAAGAGGACATTGAGGAGATTAGCTATTGACTATGTCCTGAATGGAGAGATTCTATATAAAAAGGGAAAGGATCAAGTACTGTTGAGATGCGTGGATGCTGTGGAGGCTAAGAAAATTTTAGAAGAAGTCCATGAGGGTATTTGTGGAACACATGCCAATGGATTCACCATGGCTAGATAGATCATGAGATGCGGATATTATTGGTCCTCTATGGAAGGAGACTGTATCAACTATGCCAAGAAGTGCCATAAATGCCAAATTTATGGGGATAAAATACGCGCACCTCCTTCACCTCTTCATGTTATGACTTCTTCGTGGCCATTTTCCTTGTGGGGAATGGATGTCATTGGAACAATATCGCCGAAGGCTTCTAATGGACATCGTTTCATTTTTGTGGTTATTGACTACTTCACTAAGTGGGTAAAAGCAGCCTCATATACTAATGTCACGAAGTCAGCAGTCAGTAAGTTTTTGAAGAAAGAGATCATATGTCGATATGGAATGCCTGAAAGGATCATATCTGACAATGCGCTGAATTTGAACAATAGCACAATAGCAGAAGTCTGCAACCAGTTCCATATCAGACACCATAATTCATCACCGTATCGTCCAAAAATGAATGGTGCAGTGGAGGCGGCCAACAGAAATATCAAGAAAATTGTGGCGAAAATGGCCGAAACTTACAAGGATTGGCTTGAAAAGTTACCATTCGCTCTTCTTGCTTACCGAACGTCTATCAGGACCTCTACTAGGGCAACACCTTTTTCTTTCATTTATGGGATGGAAGCAGTCCTACGCATCGAAATTGAAATTCCTTCTCTCTGGGTATTGGCTGAATTAAAATTGGATGAGGCCGAATGGATCCAATCTCGGTATGATCAGTTGAACCTGATAGAAGAGAAAAGACTAAAAGCTATTCGTCATGGTCAAATGTATCAGAAGCGAATGATGCGAGCTTATAATAAGAAGGTTCGTCCCAGAGAATTTCATGAGGGGGATTTGGTGTTGAAGAAGATCCTCCCTTTACAAAAGGATTTTAGAAGGAAATGGATGTCAAACTGGGAAGGACCTTATGTTGTAAAAAAGGCTTTTTCTGTAGGTGCTTTGATTTTGAGTGAAATAGATGGTAAAAACTTACCAAATCCTGTAAATTCAGATTCAGTGAAGAAATATTTCACTTGAAAGAAAGGAGGAATCAAAGTGAAAACCCGCAAAGGGCGCTCTGATTTTCAAAAAAAAAAATGGAGAGACCAAGGTGAAAACCCGCAAAGGGCGCCTTGAGACTAAAGGGAATTTGAGTTGAAAACCTGAAAAGGGCGGCTCAAACATTGTCAGATTGGGGCATGTGGCGATCCTGCTACACCTAAATCAGCAGAAAAGTATAAGCATCATCTTGGGGCATCGACAGAGCACTGTAGATCTCCTAAACACATGTTAAATTCAAAATGGTCCTTAGTTTGTACGAAGAAGTTCAAGCTGTGATATCCAAGGCACTTAGTCTTCATATTACTTGTACTGAATTTGTTTGCTATTGTAATACTTCATTCTTTGCTATTCTTGAAAATTTTTCTTTTCAAGACACTTGATATCAATAAATTCCTTTCCTATTATTCGAGTTAGGCTTTAAATTAATTCATCTCTTAGTCAGTATTTTTTGAAAGCGTGTCGCATTAGAATAATGATTGATGGACTAATAAACTTTCACAAAAGAAGTTTTGCATATTACTCTGGGAATTTCTAAATAATTTAGTAACCTGAAACAGGACTATTGTTTAGAACGCACCAAGCTTGAAATAGAAATATCTCAGAAGAGAAAGTCTAAATTAGGACTGTTCTTTCGAATTTTGTTGTCTAAGTATTGATTGAGATGACAAGAAGTCTGGCTTGGTGATAAAGCTTCAATCACCAAGGAGTGAGAAGAAGTTCCCTCGGAGTAGAAAGCCTTCATTTGTGCATAAGCCTTTGGTATGATACTCTAGGAATAGTGTAAAGGGCCAAAAAGATTTAGATCATTGAATTGTGCTAGGAGAGGATTGAGGAAAAGCCATATATTTCTACCCTTGAGTTACGGTGGGAGAAAGATGATAAAAATTTTGGCGTCCCAGTTCACAGTGGGGCAATCTGATCAAGTGTTTCTTGGGAGATGCCAGCCGAGCAAAAAGGCGCCAGTGATAAAGCCTTAATAAAATTTGAGCAATGATAACCTAAGTGATAAAGGAGGATCTTTCTTGAAAAATGACATTCTGCATTCATTTAAATGTCATTCATACACGTTTAGTTAGGAGCATTTGATTCATTCTGATCATAACATCCTAATCACTAGGCATAATTAGGTTCATGAATTGAATTATACAGGTCATGTTCCCCAGAGAACAAACTAGTGACACTCTAGCCTTATCTCCCTGAGCAGCAGTGGAATAGGTTGAAAATAGTAGATCTTGCTTTCCTGTACTGGAAGTGAAGCAGATCGAAGACACCAGTCTTGTCACCTGAACGTTGCAATAGAAAAGATTGAAGCCGCAATGGCGAATCTTATTTACCCTGACGTTGTAGCGGAGCAGATTGAAGCCACGACGGCGAATCTTATCTCATTGGCGTTAAGGCTTGGATTAGCTGAAGTAGAGCGGATTAAAGCTGTGGGCAGCGAATCCTATCTCTTTGGCATTATAGTGGAGCAGATTAAAGCCCCAATGGTGAATCTTACTCCCCTAGCGGTGTAGTGGAACAGATTGAAGCTACGATGGCGAATCTCGTTTCCCCAACATTGCAATTTAAAAGATTGAACCCGTAATGGCGAATCTTATTTCCTTGGCGTTGTAGCGGAGCAGATTGAAGCCACGACGGTGAATCTTATCTCCCTGGTGTTAAGGCTTGGATTAGCTGAAGTAAAGCAGATTAAAGCTGTGGGCAGCGAATCCTATCTCTTTGGCATTACAGTGGAGCAGATTAAAGCCGCAACGGCAAATCTTACTCCCCTGGCGGTGTAGTAGAACAAATTGAGGCTACGACGGAAAATCTCGTTTCCCCCAACATTGCAATTTAAAAGATTGAAGCCACAATGGTGAATCTTATTTCCTTGGCATTGTAGCGGAGCAGATTGAAGCCACAACGGCAAATCTTATCTCTCTGGCGTTAAGGCTTGGATTAGCTGAAGTGGAGCGGATTAAAGCTGTGGGTAGAAAATCCTATCTCTTTGGCATTACAGTGGAGAAGATTGAAACCACGACGGTGAATCTTACTCCCCTGGCGGTGTAGTGGAACAGGTTGAAGCTACGACGGCAAATCTTGTTTCCCCAGCATTGCAATTTAAAAGACTGAAGATGGCGAATCTTATCTCCCTGAAGTTGCAGTGGAGTAGATTAAAGCCAATAATCCTATCTCCCTGAAGTTGCAGTGGAGTGGATTAAAATCACAGATCTTATCTCTCTGAAGTTGCAGAGAGCAGATCTCATCTAGTCTTATCTCCCTGAAGTTGCAGTGGAGCAGACTAAGTAAGCAAAGTCTTATCCCCCTAAAGTTGCAGTGGGGTAGACTGAAGATGGCGAATCTTATCTCCCTGAAGTTACAGTGGAGCAGATTAAAGCCAATAATCCTATCTCCCTGAAGTTATAGTGGAGCGGATTAAAATCACAGATCTTATCTCTCTGGAGTTGCAGAGAGCAGATCGCATCAAATTCATCTTTAAGTTGTAATAGATCAAGTTGAAGCTATAAGTCTTATCTTCCTGAAGTTGCAGTGGAGCACATTAAAGATAGCAAATTTTGAGAAAACTGCAACGTACGAACCCTGTCTCCATGGCATTGCAGTGGAGTAGATTGAAGCATTAGTTCCTATACCTCAGAAGACGCAGTAGGAAGGAATGAAGTTACTTGAAGAAGAAGAGTACCAAGGTCCAGCACGACCAGGCAAAATTGGGCATTTTTAAAGTCTTTGCTCCGTTCCCGTTACACGATAACAAGCAAAGAGGGGCAGCTGTAACTGGCCCAATTTGCTCTGCCTACATGAAACAATAAAAACAAACCAAAACACAGGCTAGTTTCAATTTTCAGTCGGCCCAAAATACATGACCCAATTTAAAACAGTGGCCCAATCACAGACATGGCCCAAAACAGTTTCAAAGCAAAAAAAAACCCTAGGTTTTCTAGGGTAAGCCTCGCACCGTACGGCCGCCTTGCACTCCTCATGCAGCCAAGAGCCGAATCTTCACCTGCAAGGAATAAACGCAAGAAAGGAAATAAAATCAAATATTTGCAAGATCAAATCAATACGGAAAGATTTATTTCCTTATATTTTTTTTTCATTATGCCTATAAAATAGCCCTGAATATACTGTAAAAGGGATTCGAGAATGAATAAAAAAATAGCACTTTACAAAAGAGAAAACTGAAAACACCATCAGAGGATTAATCGGGAAATACAAAAGTGGATAGTTTTATTTTCGTTTTTATGTTGATTTTTTATTTTTTTTCTTACTTATTGAAATAAAATGAAATAAAGGGTAAAAAACTTATCTTCGTTCGCTTCTGAAACGCCGTTGAGGCAACCGAGGCTCGTCTCCGAGGATAGACGATCGGAAGCCAAAGAGTTTGTTGGGTATTTGGGGTATGTTGTTTATTTTTTTGAAGATTTTAAGCCCGGATTCGGACTTAGAGGGGTTTAAAAGAGCAAATAGGGGTTTTTCCCCTTTTTCGACCACCGCATATGGCGGTGCCGGTGCCAAAAATCAGCGGCCGGCACGGTGGCCGATGACCGGCTGGTGACCGGACCTAGGCCGAACGATTGGAGAAGGAGAGCTTTTTTTTTTTTGAAAGGTTCTTTGTTTTTTTTTAAATAGGCTTAAAAATGATATTTTTGGAGAATGGGGGCCTTTTATAGGGTACCAAAACGGTGTCGTTTTGGAGAGCCCCCTAGACTCCCAAAACGGCGTTGTTTTGGAGAGGTTGACCCGACTCCAACCCGACCCGGCCTAGGATCCGCGTGTTTTTGAGCGGAGGGGTAAATTGTGCTTTTAGCCCCTCTGCCTTTTTAATATTTCACAATTAAGTTTTTTATATTTTTTAATTCGCCCTTTTAATTTATTTTTAATTTCAATTTGGTCCCTATGGAAAGACGCCGTTTAGAGGGAAAGGGAAAATTGCCCTTCCAGGATTATTCGCATGTTCAATAGGGTCCTCCAGTTTTTATTTATTTGCGAATTTACCTCAAATTTTTTATTTACAGTTCAATTTAGTTTTTTTTATTTTTCTTAAAATTAGTTAATTTTAAATAATGTGTTTTTTTAAAATTATTAATTTACATATAAATATGTATATTCATTGTTTTCTTATATACATATTTATTTTTTTCAACTAATATTTTTCTCATATTTATATATATACATTTATTTTTTATTTAATTAATTTTGATAATGTCGATATTATTTAATTATTTTTAATATATTTTACATGTATATTTTTTTGAATATTCTATTATATTTATATATATACGTATATATTTTTATATATATTTTTTGAAAATGCTTAAATACATACTTATATTTTTAATACATATATTTTAAAATTTATATATGTATATTTATATTTTTTTATTTTTATAAATGCATTATATTGTATTTATATAAATTTTATAATTCAAAATTTTATATTTAAATCATGTGTTTGTTTTTTTATTCCTCATAATTTAAATGAATGTATTATGTACCTTTTATTCTTTATGTGTTTTGTTCATTTCCTTCTTTTGTTTATCGATTTATATTTTCATTTATATTTTAAACGCATGTCTTTTATTTTGCTCATTTATTTGATGCTTGGCATGTTATTGATTTATTTATTTATTTGTTTGTTTATATTATTTCTATGCCATTGTTGTATTTATCATTATTGTATTTATTATCGCGATATTTATACATACAATATAACATTACATCATCTTTTACTCGATTTTAAAAATAGAAAATTTTCAAAATAAAGATGATACTCGTATTTAGGAGTTTTAAGAAAATTGAGCCCTAACGTATTGGGTTCTGATTTTCTTCGTAAAATCCAACAATCAAGGATTGCTCTTTAATCAAACAAAATAAAACTTGTCATCAGGAATTCAATATGTTGTGTCCTAACGTATTGGATGTCACATGTTGATTTCTCGAGACAAAGATTTTTTAAAATAAAGGAAGTATTGAATGTTTGGGATTTTAAGAAACCGTGTCCTAACGTATTGGGCTGCGATTTCTTCATAAATTTTAAACAATTAAATATTTTCTTAAATTTTATCACACGAGTTTTTTGGACCAACTCATCTTGAAGAGAATAAAATGTTGTGCCCTAACGCATTGGGTGTGATATTTTTCTTTTTTTCAAAATGAGAAAGTCTTAATAAATAATTTAATTTAACTAAGGATAGTATTTATTAACTCTCGACATTAAGACACTAATTAATCAACTTGGTACCAAATTTTGGGCATTACGAGGGTGTTAATCCTTCCTCGTACGTAACTGACCCGCGCACATATTTTTCTAAAACTCGTAGACCAAAGTCATTTTAGGTGATCCAATCACACCTCAATAAAAGATTGGTGGCGACTCCCATTTTCATCGACAACTAATTTTTGTTTTTTTTCCAAAATAAAAATGGTTTCGGTAGAAACAATTATTCTAGACAAGAGCATGAATTTTAAAAGAGAAAGAATGAAGCACGGATTTTCTAGACCTCTACCTCCAACAAGTTTTAAGAAGCCCAAAATGAAGCATGGATTTTCTAGACCTCTACCTCCAACAAGTTTTAAGAAGCCCAGAGATTAGAATTTTTCAACATCAAGAAGAGATTCACAACTTATGAGTTTCAGCCGTGAATGATTTAGTAGGCCAGTTGTTTCAATGGCAAACTCTAGTGAATTTAGAGTAATGAGAAATGTTAATTGTGAGCACTATGGATGTGGATCCATAGAGGAGAATGTTGGAGGTGTCCTGGAGCATGTTTTGGATGTGGATCCAAGGATAATCTGGTTAAAGATTGTCCCTCTAGAATAGACGTAAGTACAGAAAAGTCAATTCGTGGCCTCATGTAACACACCAGGTTTGGCAGGTCCATAGTTCTTACGTATAGTAGTAAATAGTCCGTCTGGCGTAGTGTTATCTGCCCAAGTGATTGTTTTGGCATATACGTGTACGCGTATAGTAACCACCACATGAGTAAGTAAGAATTTGATTTCATGATATTCTTCTATATTAAGGAGAAGTCTGTGTTAAAAGATAAAGGGTAAGTATGGAATGAACATTCATCAAAGGTATGGAACGATTAGTTTGTCGAGAATACTGTGCTAATTTGATTATAAGTAATTTGGTTAGAATGAGTATGTGAATGCAGGGTACTTAATTATATTCATCTCGAAAATTGTAGACCATTAAGAAGGGAGCTCTAAAACATATGACACTTTTTAAATTTCACTAAGTAAGTTGTGTCATATTTATATGCGTGAGACGAGTTCTAAAAAAATTCTTATTTTTTTCTTCTTCTTCCTTAAGTGGTATTCACTGATCCCTTAAGTCTAAATGTTTCTCTTCATTGATAACCTAGAAGTTGTAGTTCTTTTATAATTAGTGGTTATTTCGCATCGGAGTAAGTATTTTAGCTTTGCATGTTAAGTTCTGAATGAGTAAATCTATATGTGGTATTTGAACAATAAGGCTGTAAGTATAAGGTTTTTGCATGAGATTGTTAGCGATTTGAATGATAAGTAAATTGTATATATAAGAGATGTAATAGTGAAATTATGTTTCAAAGCAGTGGTTGTTGTTGGTTCGAGAGGGATGTCTGGGTCTAAAGCTTAGAATTGCAGCAAGTGAGAATCAGTTGAGTCTCTACCCTGACTCTCTTATGTAAATCTTTCAAATAAAAGTAATTATATACAAAAGGTGTCGATAACTATAGTAATCAATAAATGTATGATCATAGTAAGGATAAAATATGTATTACTTCGATATGTGTGAGGTTCTATTGAGAATAATACTAATTGGTAAGAATGCAAGCATAGTTGTGGTATGAAAAGAATGTTAGTTAGAAATAAATTCATCTAGGTAAGTAAGAAATGAGAAATATCTTATTATGAAGCATCTGGTAGGGCAGTTATAATGCTAACGAGATTGACATATCACAGACTAAAAATGAGTGTAAGACCATGAGGTAGAGGCCCATGGTAGCTTCGTATGAATTGAAACCATTCATGGTCTAGCACGCATTTGGCGACTACTTACGTAGAACTTAATGCAATCAAACACACACTCAAAACATACATTGGTTCAATACCACACAAACCCATACCGATAATGTACTACATAGATTATTTAAATGAATTCTACATCACTTTTTTCAGAACCCCATAAACTCAAGATAACACTGACTCAGATTCCGAATAATTTTAGAATAAGACATAATACAACCCAGATTCAACCATACATGTTATAGACAGGCTTAGACTAATTGATATTTATCTCATTCATATCTACGAACATGCCTAAATCCCAAACTTATCAATTTATCATGGCAGATACCATTTCTAAACAACCAGATACACATATCTTTTCAAGAACTTTCTTAAATACTTCAATTACATCATAGAACTAATTCAGCCAAACTATTTTAGACGTATCATAACCTGATCATAGACTTACCTATCAAAGAATATCCAGAGTTTATCTAGAATTTACCACTAGGGCGAATAGACACATTCTACCATACAATCATAGTAGAGTATGCCACAAGGGTAAAACAGAATACACCACAAAGGGGTCATACAAAATATGCCACGAAGGCATCATACAGAATCGTGTGTTTATTGTCTCAACAAACTCTTACAGAAGGTGCCATGTGTTTCTCCCTTATAGACTTGTACAAAATTTCATGTATCATGATCTGCCAATTTGATTTACACAACATCGAAGGCTACACCATGAACATTCATACAAACATATCATGACATGGGTCATAACCACATGGTCTTACACATGTATCGTGATAGGCCATTCCAACCTTCATCTTACTGGAGGCTTTACCATGAGTGGTTTCAAATCATATTAAGATGTCATAAGTCTTTACCTCATGGTCTTACACTTGTTTTCATATTGTGATATTCCAATCTGATTTGCAATATAACCGCCTTACTAGAGGCTTCATGATTAGACATTTCCCATTACTTACTTACCTAAAAGTGATCAAATTCCTGACTAACTCACTTTTCATGTCATAAACTTTACGTACATACTTACCAATCAACATTTTGAACATTGGATCACCATTAAAACTCGTTTACACACAAATTACTTAATCACTGATAACCCCCATGCAAAACCTTATACTTACAACTTACTATTCAAATACCACATTCAGACTTACTCATTTAGAACTTAACATGCAGAGCTGTAATACTTACTCGGGGTTGGAGTAACCACTCATTATCTAAGAACCACAGCATCTAGATTAACAAAGAAGAGTTGAAATTAGACTTAAGGGAAAGAATTAGAGAGTAACACTTAAGGAATAAGAAGAATAACCCTTATTAGAACCTTCCTCACACATATAAATATGACTCATCTTACTTAGTGGAACTTAACAAGGGTCACACATTTTCAGAACTTGTCCTTCTTAATGGCGTAGAAATTCTGAGTGAACCATAAATGAGTACCCCGTGTTTGCAAATATCAAACTAGTTTATCTAGTTAGTTCCTAACCAAGTTACCTTACAATCTAACTAGCACAATACTTCTAACAAACAATGTGCGCTATACCTTTGGCGTTAGCTCATATCATAAGTACCCTTTTTTGCTTAACACAATCTTTTATCTTAAATAGTAAAATATCCTTAAATAGAATCCTCACTTACTTATATGGAAGTTACTATATGCCCACACGTATACACCAAAATAATTAATTGGACGAATCACAATTGACCAGATAGACTATTTTACTACTATACGCCTGAATCTTAGACCTGCCAAACTTTGGGTGTTACAAAAACTATTAAATTAAATTATTTCAATCATTCATCACAATTTAGAACCTTTTCTAAGTCATATTCGAGCTTGTGTAAACTCTAAAATTGACTCAGGATCGAACAAGGATAAAACTACAAGGATTTCAGAAGTTTAGAATGATGTCATGATGTAACACCCCAAAAGGTCAACAAGTCAACCAGTCAAACGGGAGCGCTACAATTCCCACTAATTTTATTCTAAAAACATTAATACACAATTCAATGGTGATTAGTAAAAATATTTTCATTAATTTGTGACCTTCGACCCACGTTGAATTAATTACATTGTTCTTAAATTTTTGTTACAATGATTCCTGATCTTGAGGCTTAGCCTAAAGATTTCCCCACTATATGCATGAAACAACATAGAAGAACAACTCACACTGGCTCGTAAGTTTCTGGCTTAGTCCCTCTCCAGCATCTTGTATAGCACGTCCTACCTGAAAAGCATAACAAGAAGCTAGGTGAGTTCAAATGGACCTCGTGAGTTATTAAAATAATATGCCTGATCTTGATATTATCATAATATGGTATGAATTCAATGGCTTGGTCTCATTTTTGACATAACCTACACGAAGGCAGATCGTGCGTCATCACAGTCCACTCTTAACATCATTCGTCTTAGCACAACTTGCAAAATTGGCACATTTTATACATTGACATGGTTCTGCACGATAAAGTAACACTTCGTCGTAAGCATAACACACAACCCAAACATCACAATACAAATCATATAAGACAAACACTATGAGTTCGGGAACTCACCGGTAAAATACCTCAAGGATGCATCACCTACTAGCTTGAATTTCCCATTTTCGTTTGGTCCCTCTCCATCTTCGTCTGCTAAATAGTAACAACCATATAGGACTAACCGTGAGACATATATGAGTAAGGTAATTGAGTTCTAACAACATGTAAAGTAAATTCTCTACTTAACATGCTTCTTTTCTTACAATCCACAACCAACATTTAGTCGGTTGTCCACAATTTATTTCTTTCTTTCAAAATCAAAAGATACAGAAGAGTATATAAATGTTACCAGTTCACCAATTTCACATTTGGTTACACTAATTTACTATTTTTCACCAGCATGCAGCTCGATCCCTTCGTTCCCTTGTCTCTTGTTCCAAAATAACCAGAGAGAAAACGATAGTTGGGAATAAGTTGGAAGAAGGAAAAATATATGTTCACCATTTTCCTTCTCCCCTTAAATAGCCACTCTCTTATTGATCGTTCACCACTTTCCATACAAGCACCAACCCAAATTAAGATAATATATTAGAAATAACCTTTTAGAAAAATTGAAAATCATCATTAATGCCCAATTCATCCCCCAAATTTTACAATTCGGTACAAATAGGATGTCGTAGGATCTAATTAAAACATATAAAATAACTAAGGGTTGTCAATTCAATATGGCCAAGTTTTGATCAAAATTTCGAGTGTGACAAAATTGGTGTGAAATTGTTAGAAATTAAGCTTAGATTAAGAAAAAAAAACTAGATTCTAAAGCTTAGTTGTTAGTTTCGTACATTAGGGGCCAAATTGAATCAAATGGAAAAAATTGTAAAAAATTTGGTAAGAATAGCAAGTAAGATGTCCTTAATGAATATTTGTGAAATCAGATTTTAATCCGAAGTTTTAAATTGAAAGTTATTATTGTCCCGGGTTTAGAGACTAATTTGAATAAATTGTAAAATATGCTTGATCTTGTAGATTTCGATTTGAATAGAATTTGATAGCATTATATATTTGTGATTTTGTTTCGCTAACGTTGACATGGAACTGTTACGAGGGAAAGAAAAATTGAAAGTTTGTATTTCTATGATTCGGAACCAATTTAATTATTGTATATTCATTTTATTTTGCATTATATAATATTGAGGTGAACTGTTATTGGATTTTTTTTAATTAAGTTGCTTCAATTGAGATTGATTATCAGACAAGGACTAAATAGAATAGAATAGAATAGAATAAAAATTGTATGATTTGATTGATATATGATAATTGGTATGAAATTGAGTTGAAACAAGCTGCATTAAATGATGAATTGATGGTTAATTGGATATGATAAAATATTATTTGAACTATATATATAATGAATTGGATAGTTGGTGGACTAGATTAGATACGGTTGGCAAGCCATATGGCCAGAATATTGATTGAAAACCATAATTTCTAGGCAACCCGGGGTGGTAAATTGCACATATAAGGTCATTATTGCCAGGAAACCCGGGGTGACAGAATAAACAGAATGTGAAAACCATTGTTACCAAGCAACCTGGGGTGATAGTATGTACAAGTTAGCGCCATCATTACTGGACAACCCCGGGTGAAGGATCCATGTATTCATTCTGAGTATGTGTATAGTTAATAGGGTTATAAAATGATGAATGAAATGAAATAAAATTGATATGTGATTTGTGATATGTGATCGTATGTGAAAGTATTGAAAATGAGCCTTGGTGGCCGAATGTGTATGAAAGAGTCGTTAGGCTCAAAAATGGTTGAAAAGTATATTGAATATGAGTATGGAAACATTGATATTGGCAAATTAATAATATTAAGCTCATAAAGATGACAATATGTATTAATTTGGCAGTTTGTGAAATGAATGGTAAATGGCAAGTTGGTTTGCATAAATAGTGATTTAGTGTGTTAAAAATAATTATATGTATACTTACATTGTATTGTAGATTGTTGGCATAGAATTGCATAAGGATTGCTTATAAATTGAATGTATACATGTGTTTTAGAATTGTGTTATATTTACTTGAATCATAGAAATACCACTAAGCATATTTGCTAAGTGTACGGTTTGTTTTCTCCGTGCGTAAGTATAATAGATTCCCGATAGTTAGAGTAGTTGATCCAGCATCTAAGAAGTGATTCATCGACTCAAATAAGTTTGTATAAATCCCGTTTTTTATGGAATTACCTAGGTTGAGTTAGTTTTGGTATAATATTATGTTTTTATGAACATTTGAATTGGAAGTTCGGTATATGGAATTGATCACATGGATGCAAAATGTACATGAGTTTGTCATATGGTTTGGAAATGTATAAAAAGATGCAATTTTGCATATGGCATTTGTGGATAAGTATGTTTGTTTATGATCTTAAATGAATTTTATTAATTAGTGAACTTAAAAGTAAATTGGCATTGGTATATAACTGATTAAGGTATTATGTTTCATGTGAATTGCATATTTTGGCTGAAATTGTCTTGTGAACGAGCAGATTGGTGATTTGGTAATTCAGGTTAATGTAAATTTTGGTACCTTGTAGAAACAGCATGTCACATTGTGACATCAAAGCAAATTTTATAGTGACGAGATCAGGCCACCATGCCACGACTTGACATCAATCATGGGTCATTGTGATTAGACTTAGTCAATATGTTGCGCTGCAACGAGGAAACCCCTAACGTTGCGATGTCAACCTGAAATTTTGTAAACATTATAGTTTAGTCCTAATTCAAATTTGGGTTAACATTATAGCTTTAGTAAGCACGTATAAGACCTGAAGATGAATATGAATTGTTTAATACACCTATTTTACTTATAATTAAAAGTTTAATGATATAATTGAACTAGATTTGATCGCAGTTGCTCTGTCAACAAATGTGGAACCTTATAAATCAGACCCAGCAAATAGGGTCAAGTATAGGGTGTCACACTCGTTGACCCATCCACAAACAAATTCAATTGAGGCTCTATTCGAGCACTTTCCTAGTCATTCACATCCAGATCTACTACTCTAAATAGTTTGCTACCTCAACCATGTCTTGGTCCTTTTCCTCTGACCACTATGGAAAGGAGCATTATATTATGAAGTTTGAGAGTAATTAGGCTTTAAAACCTATTTTAAGATAGAGTTCTTTCCCGAACCCACTTCTTTCAAGGGTTGATCTAAGAGTACCATGATCGGATAGGCTTGGAAATATTGTATTAGTTTCCTTGTTGCAACAACTAAAGCAAATATAATCTTTTTAAATTTTGTGTAATTTATCTCGCCATTTTGCAAGACCCTACTAACATAGTATACCGAAAATTGCACATTGTTTTCCTCTCAAATTAGTGTTACCACTACCATTTCATCAGACTCTACCAAATACACTTACAACTTGTCTCTTGTTTTTGGCAAGGTGAGCAAGGGTGGGGAACTTAAATAAGATTTTATCTCCTCAAATGATTTTTAGCAACCTGGGGTCCACTAGAACGAGGTTGTTCAAAAAGTTTTGAGGAATGGTAGGCATTTTTCTACTATTTTAGAGACAAAACAATTAAGCGCAACAACTCTTCCTGTCAACTTTTGGACTTCTTTCACTATTTGAGGTGGATTCATATCCAAGATGGTCGTTGTCTTTTTTTTGGGTTTGCTTCAATCCCTTTGTTAGAAATAAAATAAAAACTAAGAACCTTTTGCCCCAACCTCAAAGGCACACTTTTCTGGGTTTAGGAGCATGCTTTACTGCTTGAGGACCTGGAACACTTCCTACAAATATTTGAGGTGCTACTTCATTGTTGCACTTTTAACAGTCATATCATTGACGTACACTTCCATGATTTTACTGATATTTTCTTTATAGATATATAAAGGAAGTGGCGCCTACATTCTTCAAATTGAAAGGCAAATCCTCTGTAATAAAAGAAGTCTTTTCTTGATCTCAAGGGCTCATTTGTATCTGTACACCGCAAAAGTGTTCATAAAACTCATATATTTGTGGCCAGCAATTTAATCAACTAATCTATCAATGGATGGGAGTGGGAAGTTATCCTCGGGGCATGCTTGTTCAAATTAGTGAAATCCACACACACCTACTAACTTTCATCAATTTCTTCATCATCAACATGTTAGAGACCCAGTTAGGGTAGGTTACTTCTTTAATAAAACCTGTCGAGAGGAGTTTTTCAACCTCTGCTATAACTCATTGGATTTTCTTGATTGATAGCTTTGTTTTCTTCTACTTAACAAGTTTGCTAAAGAGTCTACACATAGTGAGTGAGAAATGCCTGATGGATCAATTCCTGGCTTTTCGATCACTGTCCAGGCAAATATATCAACATTGTTTCTAAGTAGTCTCATTAGGTATCTTTTTTTTTGTCTTTGGTAAGGTGGTAGCTATTTTGGTGAACTTGTTTGCTTCATTTTCGATAATGAGGAAATTCTTAGTCTGTTTAGAAGGTCTGCATTATATAGGCTTAGCTTCTTTCTCATGTTTAACTTCTCAAGATTAAGAGTGGTTTTCTCTAAGAGATTGACCCATCTATCAACATTCAAACTAGAATGCTTTAATCTAACTTTACCAGTTTCTTTCCCTTGGTGCAATCGGTTTGCCTACAACAACTGTAATGATAGGAGATGGTAATTCCTAGTTGTTTGCTAATTCACTTTCATGTAACCAATTTTGCGATGAGTCAAAAATTTGATAGTCAAGTTGAATGTTGCTAAAATCAACTTTTCTTTCCCATCAAAAGTCTTCCAAATATGGCATTAAATGTAGATGGTCGGTTGACAACAATGAACTCAACTTCAACAATTAATGTGCAATACCCATCCTCTAAAGTGGTTGGGAGGATGATGGACCCCTTCACTTGGTGGGTTGATTTGTGAAACCATAGATACGACCTACGCTTCCCAACTGCAACTCTGAAAGGCGTATCTACTAAAAGGCTTTCTAGTGCAATAGTACTACCACGCTACCACAGTCGATTAATATTTGTTCGACATTATAATCCCCAATTCGAGTTGTTACCACTAGTACGTCATTAGTTGCTTTGTCCAAAATTTTGGCTGAATCCATATCTTCAAAATTTATCCTGTAATCTTCGGTTGGATAAGCCATCTTCATTGCTATTCTCATAGAATAAACGCTTCTTGGATTAGCCTTTTTTTGAGGGAAGAAGATTGCCTTATCTTCGCCTCTATTATCACATGGATTACCCCTTTATCAAGTTGTTTCCCTTCTGCCTTGGGCTACCTTTGCCTAGCATCTTCCTGATGTAGCTATCCTATCTGTATTGCACTTTCCACTGCATCTTTGAGGGAGACACACCTTTCAATGGAGTGACCAGTTTGGTGGTAAAAATCATATATCTGAGAATATTTCTTTCTTGGGTCTAGCCTCATTGGGGAGTGGGATCTAGTATTCTCAAGGTTACCACATGTCATAGGATTTCGTCCAAGGGTGATATTAGCAAGGTGTATTCATCGAACTGCCTATAAAGTCCTCTGGATCTCTACTCCTTTCCTCTTGTAAAATTGAGTTGTTTACGGTGCGTGCCATGAGGATAATCATCAAGTTGCCATCTTTTAGGTTTAGGGAACTTCAGGGAGGATTGCTCCTTTTTGTTGACTTTGAAGGACTTGTGCATCCTCTCCTTGTTCCTGTTTTACTCTTTCCCCCAGTTGTACCCGTCTTCTTTAGATGGTAGATTGGAACTAAACGATGAACTGGTTGTGTAACACCCCTTTCCCGTATTCGATGCCGAAATAGGGTACGAGGTATTACCAGAACACATACACTTTTAACCATATTAAAATCGAGTTGTAAAATTTCATCTAAACTAAAACTTTCAAATTGTTATTCTTAATTCGCTAATTAGGGTTTACGTAGCCTAATATACTCACAATCTTTCATTTCCTCGTCGTATGAATTTAAAAATTTCCACTTACTTATTGAATTCATCAGGAGTACCTGAATTGATCCGTATCATTACATATTCTCATGTCGTCACATTTTCCTATTTAACTATTGTAATATATCAATTACTCAATATCTTATAAGCTAAGTGTCACATATACATTATCCATTCATCTCCCATACAACTATCAATATTAGCCACAAAGATAGTACATATTTTCTCTATTCGATGTTAAATCAAAACATGTTACTTCATTACCAACTACCCTTACTAAATATATACCTTAAACTAGCCCAAGTGTTTAACCATTCACCCATGACATAAATATATTTTATCTATTATTGCGGAATATAGATGTGCTACCCAAATCATAATTCACCTCACATGCTAACTGAGTTAATTTTTATCATTTGTCAAATAAATTACAAAACAAGTTATATAACAAAATATAGATACATTCCAATAAACAAATTCTCATGGCATTAAATAATTATCACGCATCAAAGACAAACGCACTTGACATTTCCATCACATAAACCGGATTAATCAGTGCAACCTCAATGATGTAATCATCCTTTTAACTTACTTAACCAAGCCAAATTATACCATCATCTCACACATAGAATGACCCACCTATCATACTTCTCAATTATGTCACTTAATAGACCAAATATACCTAACCTTTATCATCATGATCAATCCACAACCAAAATACATCCATATATCAAAATTACCACACACATATATATATACCATACACATATACTATAAAACTTTATTTTCCCCATGAGCTTAAACCACGACCAATAATGCACAAATATAAATATTATTTCTATTTCATCGTTTATCAATTATAATCGAACACATGACCAATTATAGACAAATCATTCATATATTTTCTAATTTTCTTCCTCCTCCTCTCCATTCCACATCCTTAATGTGTATAATACATTTAAGCAACATTTTCCATACTATCACTATTTTCCTGTATGTAAATTCAAGCTATCTATTTGAGTCGAGTCACTAATTTATTTATATCTCGAGATATAGAGCTCAAAATTAAGATACGTTAATTTTTCTTGAAACTAGACTCATATATATTCTTACCATAAAATTTTAAGAATTTGTGGTCTAGCCAATAAGTACAGTTTATTCTTTAAAATTTCTCTTATTGCACTGCTCGACAGTTCTGACCTATCTTCACTAAAAATTGATTATCTCATTGTACAGAATTCGGATGGTATTCTAGTTTATTTATCATGAAAATAGACTCATTTAGGATTCTAAAAATATAAGGTTTAACCCATAATTTATTTTTTACAATTTTTAATGATTTTCCAAAGTCAGAACAGGGGATTCCGAAATTATTCTGACTCTGTCTCAGAAAATTTATTATATCTCATGATTTACAATTCCATTGCTTACACCGTTTCTTCTACGAGAAACTAGACTCGATAATATTTAATTTCATATTTTAATAATCTTCTAATTCGATTCCCATGATTTTTGGTGATTTTTCAAAGTTGGCACACTGCTGCTGCCCAAAACTGTTTTAGTGCAACATATTGATTACCATTTTGACCCTAAACTTTTAACACATGACAGTTTAATCCCTAGGCTCGGAAAATGAAATTCTTGCAATTTAATCATTGATCCAAGCCTAATAATTCTCATACATATCAATAACAGCCCATGTATTCCATTAAATTTTAGAATTTTTCCACAATTTCAATACTTTTCAACTTAATCCCTAAAATATATTTTCATCCAAAATTCTTTAATAAAACACCTTTAAACATCCACTAACATATCAATTTCATCATAAAATAACAAAAATCATATGAACTTATCAATGGTATCTTTCTAAACTTTCAACAAAATGAGAAACTAGTAGAATACTAGGTTGGACCTAATTGTAAAAGTCTAAATATATAAAAAATTTTAAGGAAAAAGTAAGAATTTCACTTACTTGAAGCTAAAATATGGAAGACCAGCTCTAAACCCTCTCCCATGGCTGTTTCCCACCGAAAATTTCAAGAAGAAATGGTCTTGAAATCCTTAAAATAAATATTGGCCACATAAACTTTATTATAATTCCAATTTTGTCCTTAAATACATAAAAATCTTTGATTTTTTAACGGTGGGCCGCCTCTGCCACTGAAGTTGGTCTATTTACTCCTTTAGTCCTTTCTTATTTAATTGTTAAGCTATTTAACCACTTTAGCAAGTTTTGATTCTTTTCAATTTAGTCCTTTTTATTTAATTGACTGTCGAAACGTTAAAATTTTCTGACGAAACTTTAACACTAACATATTGACACTCTGAAAATATTTATAAAAATATTTATGGCTCGATTTATAACATCGAGGTCTCGATACCTCTTTTCCTCAATTTCTTAACTTAATAAATTTTTATAAAACACAAATTACTAATTCAAAAATCTCTTAAAAATCATATTTGACCCGTTCTTATTAGATAATAAAATTTACGAGCTTATTTTTCTGAATTTGGTGGTCTCGTACCACTGTTTTCAACATTTCTAAAAATTGGGCTATTACAGGTTGCACTATTGATCTCTTCGGTCTTAGCACGCTTCGCGACCATGTCGTATAACTGAAATAATTTTCTAGTCTATTTATGGTAAGGTTGAATTTCAAAAATTGATGGTCGAGACTTGTAATGTAGGATAAACTATAAAAATAGTTACTTTTGTTTGCCTTAGATTATATTTAGTCATTTATGTTTGGAATGTTATGTTTTAGTCACTTACATTATCGTTTTGTTACGAAGTGGTCACTTTACTGTTAAACTCCGTACCTCCTTAACGCCAATCCTACGTGGCAGTTCAAATGAGTTTTAAATTCCAACTTGGATGTCAAGTTCTTGGGATGAAAATAGGTTTTTAATTAAATAAATTTAATTTGGACTGCCACGTAGGACCGCCGTTAGGGAGGTAACGGAGCTTAACGGTAGAGTAAACACTTCGTAACAAAACAATAATGCAAGTGACTAAACTTAACATTTCAAACATAAATGACTAAAATGTAATCTGAAACAAACAAAAGTGACTATTTTTATAGTTTATCCTTAAAAAAAACATACTTAAATTATTTTTTAAAATGAAATCTAACTTTATCTTATAAAATTTTCTAAAATAATTGGTTAGAAAATGATCCTAAATAGGAAAGAAAGCTAATTGCATAAAAAAACTCTCGTTCTCCACACCCCCACCACATTGGGGTTTATATAGAGAGAATGCTTTCTCTTCTATCTTACAGACGTTTCTTTAATTTTTGTCTATTCTATTTATTTATTCATTTTATTATTTAATAAATTCTAATTCGAAATTCAGAAGCAATCTTTTAATTTTAAATAATTAATATATCCTTGAAAATATTTCATTATTATTATTTTTCTATTCCTTAGTGTGGAGGAGCTCTACATTTTTCTTTTTCTTTTATTTTAATCAATTAATTGACAAACCAATTAAAGTATACCAAATTTCACCCATTTTACTCATGTATATCCAAATATATTTATTAAATATAAAATATAATCATTATGTCTCATAAAATTAATTAACTATGGGAAAATTATCAATTAGTCCTTTCTCTATTAAATAATTAAATTACACTTTAGCTCTTGAACTTTTCTAATTTATTCAATCTAGCCCATACCATTAATTTTCAATTTCGCCTATCAATTATTTTCATGATGTTTATAAAAAAATATTTATTTGTGACTCTACCTTTTCTTCCTATGGTTTGTTTTCACTTTTAATTCTCTTTCACCAAATTCTAAATTATTTATTTATTTTTGGCTAAACCAAATTTCATTACTCTCAATTCATTTTCTTGATAAATCTCTCATATACATTTCTGGAACAATATCGTTTATTGTACTAAAAATTTTGGGGTGTTACAATTCGGGCTCTTGTGACTAGCGGAATTGCTCTTGGAGTACTCTAAATTGCTTTTGAAGCGCTAGAAATTGCGAGTTTGGATCTGGATTTTGGGTCACATAAGCTTGGTTTTCATAGTACTGGTGAAACTTGAAAACTTTAAAGGTGAAAGTAGTCTACATTCACTGCACTAATTGTTGATGTGAGGACCAGACAAGGTGGTGGTGATGGTTGTGATCGGTGGTGAGTGTAACACCCCTTACCCGTATCTAACACCGGAATAGGGTACGAGGCATTACCAAAACACATACACTTGTAAACGTATTTAACCGAATTATAAAATTTCATCTAAATTAAAACTTTCAAAATAATTAACATGCTTCTATAACTTTTCACAATATATCCTCAAAATATTATAATCATAATAATTAGGGCCTACGAGACCCGATACATACTCATGCAATTCAATGTTTCATTTCCATTTCATTCAATTAGCAACTTCTCATGCTCACAATTTAAATCAATTCACTAGCAATTTCCATTTAATTCACGTACAATTCAATGACATTAAGTTCAACACTAATACGTATTTACCATTTAACTTAACGTTTATCGATTATACCGTTCAATAACACATTTATGAAATTCTCAATTTTGCAATGAAAATATCACTTTAGCTTAAATAACAACATCATCCTGGTATAAATATACTACCACTTATCCATTTACTTTAATTCGTTTGGGCCCTTTTGTCACTTACCATCCTTAATCAAATTAGGGAACGGTTACGGAAAATTGAGTACTTCACTTTGACTTTGCCATAGTATAACTATGGTCTTACGTATGATCACTTATCACTTGTCCCTGATCAGATAAGTGTAGCTAAGGCTACCACTTATCACTTGGTCACTTGATCAGATAAGTGTAGCTAAGGCTACCACTTATCACTTGGTCACTTGATCAGATAAGTGTAGCTAAGGCTACCACTTATCACTTTGTCACTTGATCAGATAAGTGCAGCTAAAGCTAACATTTATCACTTTGTCACTTGATCAGATAAGTGTAGCTAAAGCTAACACTTATCACTTTGTCACTGATTAGAAGTACTCAAATCCGGCGTTCCATTCAATTTGATCATTTATTCGGTTTTTCACATTTTTGTTTTATTCTCATTTCAACAATAAATACATTTCATCACACATTATATTATTCGTGAAATTAACATTTAATTATTAAATTTCAGCCATATGAATTTATTATTTCATTATCTTTCCACATTTGTTTCTATGCACATCACACAAGATATAAGCATATCATTCAACCATAGTTGCAAGCTAGTGTATTTAAACATAACTCTTTTTGGAACTAACCACACGATAAACAATTTCAATGCATAACTTATAAATTTAACGTGGCATAATCTAGCCACTACTTGACCAAAGCCTAAGCATATACACCAAATATGTTAGCCAAATACACATATAGCATAAGCATTATAAGCATGGATGAGCACAACATTTATTCATGTATCAGGCTTACCAACATGTGTTAATTCATAAACCATTCATGTCATTATTTCATGCCAAATCATATACCGAATATACCATACACACATACTATGAAACTTTATTTTCACACATGAGCTTAAACCATGACCAATAATGCACAAATATAAGCATCATTTCTATTTCATCGTTTATCAATTAAAATCAAGCATATGACCAATTATACACAAATCACTCATATATTTAACAATTTTCCTCCTTCTCCTCTCCATTCCACATCCTTAATGTGTATAACACACTTAAACAACATTAGCTATAATTTCACTATTCACTCACATGTATATTCAAAACTGTTTATCCAAGTCAGAGTCACTAAATTATTTTTATCTGGAGATACAGAGCTCCAAATTAAGATCCGTTAATTTTCCCTGAAACTATACTCATATACCTTCTTACCATAAAATTTTCATAATTTTTGGTTCATCCAAATAGTACAGTTTATTCTTTAAAGTTTCCCTTGTTTCGCTGTCTGACAGTTCCAAACACTCTTCACTAAAAATGAATTATCTAATTTTACAGAATTTGGATGATGTTTCCGTTTATTTCCTTAGAAAATAGACTCATTAAAGATTCTAAGAATATAAATTATAACTCATATTTATTTTTCTTCAATTTTTATGATTTTCCAAATTCAGAACAGGGAACCCAAAATCATTCTGACATTATCTCACAAAATTTATTATATCTCATGATTTACAATTCCATTGCTTACACCGTTTCTTCTATGAGAAACTAGACTCAATAATATTTAATTTAATATTTTATTCACCCTATAATTCAATTCCCACAATTTTTGGTGATTTTTCAAAGTTAGACTACTGCTGCTGTCCAAAACTGCTTTAGTGCAAAATGTTGATTTCCATTTTGCCCCAAATTTCACAGTTTATACAATTCGGTTCTTTCTCAATTAACCCCTCAATTAATCTAATTTTCTCAATTAATACTTTACCAAGACATTATAAGTTGTTACACAACTATTGAAATTCAGAATTTCCACATATAACTCTATCTTCAAACTCTTTTACTATTAGGTCCCAACATTCACTTTCTATTCAATTCTTTCAATAAAATCAGCATATGAACAATTTAAAGCTCTAATTCCATGCTAAATCATCATATATTTCCAACATGTATTCATAGCAACTTTCAACTTCTTTCATAGAATCAAAAACTAATGAATACAACAAGTGGGCCTAGTTGTAAAAGTCACAAAAACACCAAAATTTGAAGAAATAATCAAGAATTTAACTTACCTGCAGTAAAAATAGGAAGAATCAGCTTAAGGAAACCCTTCTATGGTGTTTTTGCTGATGAGAATGCAGAAAAATAAAGAGAAATTTAGATAATTCCACTTTGGTCCTAACTTTATTAAGTAAATTTTGCAATATTCCAATTTTGCCCTTATTTCTCCTTACTTTGTTGCTGATTTCATGCCTTTGCCGTCCAGCCCAAATAGACCTTGGGTCTATTTCCTTTGAAGCCCTCTCCCTTTTATCATTTAAGTTATTTCTCATAATTTTGCATTTGTTACAATTTAGTCCATTTTGTTCAATTAATTATCGGAACTTTAAAATTTCTTAACGAAACTTTAATACTAACTTTTCAACACTCCATAAATATTTATAAAAATATTTATGGCTCGATTTAAAATCTCTGAGGTCTCGATACCCTATTTTTTTATTCTAATTATTTTAATATTTATTTCTAGTGCACTATTCACTATTTCAAAAATTTTCTTAACTTCACATTTAACTTATACTCACTAAATTAATAATATTTTCTACTCATTTGTCGAATTTAGTGATCTCGAATCACCGTTCCGACACCTCTGAAAATTCAGGCCATTACATTTTTTTTCCTCGTCGGATTTGTGGTCCAAAAACCACTGTTCCGTCTAGAGCCAAAATCGGGCTGTTATAGTGAGCCACTGTGGGTGGTTAGGTATGAGAAACTATCTAGAGAGAGAGAGAGAGAGATAAGAAGGAAAAGGGGGCAGATCCTCCTACTATGTGGAGACAAAGGGTTTATATACCTTGAGCTAAGATCCCGAGATGCCACTTGTCACTACCTTATAGGTGGCTCTGGGTATGTTAGTCAACTACTCTATTGTGGAAGGCCTAAGTGGGGTAGTTAGGGTGGTGATTGGCAGTTGGTGTTATAAATGACGATTACAGAGTGAGCCGTTGTTAAGTTAATTCTTAAAGAGTTCTCTTGAGGGGCTTCTCTGAGGAATTGTGCTGAGTAGATGGTTGGGATGAGTGGTTCTTAGGAGCAATGACAAGGAGTGAGGATCTGAGAAATCTTCTTGAGGTGTAAGGGTATAACAATGTTTAATATATTGTTAAAATATATATAATACGTTGATTAATTGACTTAGCCAATTAAACTGAGCGACAAGCTTTGCAATTTTAGCTTGCTTCTTTTCTTTTTTTTTTTCTTTTTTTTTTTTGACTTGTTTAATTGTAGAGAGGGATAGAAATAGCTTAAAAAATGGGTGAAGGATAATATTTAATCTATGTTTTTCCTTTTTCTTAACAATATAGCTTTTAATTTTAGTCAGTATTATGTTGTTGTGTTAGTGTACACGAGTATTATGTTGTTGAAAGGAGAGGTGAAAGATTAGAAACTCAAAATCCAAAAATATATGAGTGATATACAAATCTTAGTTGGCCGAATAAGTGTTTAACGCTTTACTTCATCAAACTTTGCTGTGCAGATGAGATTGGGGGGATGAGGTTGGTAGGTTTTGGGCTTGGGCTTGGACATTGGGGTGGTTATGGCAGCTTGGGAGGAAATGTAGTGGTATTAAGAGAGAAATAGGAAAAATTAGGTTAGGGTTTATTAATCTATACTTGTTGTTTGATTAAGTTAATATCATTCATTAATCTGATTTTAATTTAATCGTAAAGTTATGGAAAACTTCTTATTTTTAATTAGCAATAAATATTGATTTGAGAATAAAATCTAAAAAAAAATACTTACCGATGTTGGAATTTGAAGTCAAAACATTATTGAATTGGGTATTCACTTGATAATTCAAGCTTAATTTGATAATTACTAATTTAAATTTGATTTTTTTTTGTCAAACTTGAGTAATTGACTAGTACCAATATATTGCTTACATCCTTAATTAGCTTAATTCCGGAAAAGCAACAAATGTTTTATCAAGTGTTAATTATTTTAAACTTTGCAATGATGTATGAATGAAATGTATTAAATGTTAATTTAGCTAGTGTTAATATTTGGCTTGTCTGTCTGGGGTCTTGCGTGGGACGAGGATCAGCAGGGGGACCTAGCCTTACTCATTTGTTAGTTTGTTATTCGTCCATGATAGTATTGTGTTTGGGGAAGCTACTATCGAGGGGGCGAATATTATCAAGTCCATTATTGAGGAGTACGAGGGTTGCTCAAGTCAACAGTTGAACTTGGATAAGTCATTAATTTACTATGGTTCACATGTACCACCTCATTCTCGAGACCAAATTACCTCGTTGCTAGGTGTTCGAAATACCTCTAGCTTGAGAAATATGTATGCTTGCCGATGATGGTGGGGAGAAATCTGAAAGAAGCTTTTCAAGGGCTTATTGACCGATGCGAGCTCGGGTGGATAGTTGGAGTACGAAATTCTTATCGCAAGGTGGAAAGTTGCCTTTATTAAGTCTATTTTACAAGCTTTACCTACGTGTTTTATGTCTTGTTTCTTGTTGCCAAGCACTTTATGTAAACAAATGGAAATGGTCATGACTAAATATTGGTGGCAGAAGAGACCAAATAAGCATGGAATCCATTGGTTCTCTTGGGCTCAATTGTGCGGTTCTATGTTGTTGGGAGGTATGGTGTTTCACAATCTTGCCAAGTTTAATATGGCATTTCTAGCTAAACAAGGATGGCAGTTACTGCTACATCATAGTTTGCTAGTTGCAAGGCTGTTAAAAGCAAAATATTTTCCTACTAGGAATTTTTTGAGCTCATGACTAGGAACATACCCTTCTCAAACATGGAGGAGCATATGGGCTGCTAGGGGTCTGCTGGAGGCAGGTGATAGATGACGAATTGGCTCAGGCAAGCGTGTTGTAGCGTGGAATGATGCATGGCTGTCGAGAGAGTGGCCTAGGAAAATACATGCAGCATCGGTTAATCCAAAGGTTTGTTGGGTATCGGATTTAATAGATTATGAAATTGTGGAAGACTAACCTGATTCAGAGGAAATTTGCTCCTATGGATTGTGCCAAAATGCTGCAAGTTCTATTGTCGAGTTTTGATCATGAGGATGTGCTAGCCTGGTCATTGGAAAAAACAAGCATTTATTTTATTAGGAGTAGTTATCGGTTGCTCCAGTAGGGTATGTTAGTGGCTAACCATGACCACATTATGGAGACTAAACCTAGCACTAAAGGTTTTTACAGGAAGCTTTGGTTTTCTACAATGCCTGATAAAATTAAAATTAAAATTTGGCGCGTGTTTAATTATTTTCTTCCAAATCCTTTCTAACTTGTTCAATAAATGGGTGGCCTCATCAGATGTTTGTCCAGAGTGTCAGACTGTGGTGGAGACAACTTTGCATGTTGTACGCGATTGTGATCTTGCCAAAGAAGTGCGGATGTCCCTCAGTTTTGTTGGCCAACAATGCAAAATAGTCAAAATCCACAGGAATGGTTAGAAGAGCTGTTTGTGAGATGTGATCAAGCACAATGCAATATGATTTGTGCAGCAATTTGGACACTCATCGCACGCTGGGAATTTATTATATAATGAGGGGGACAAGAGAAATAAGGTAGAGGTAGTTACCTTTATCAGACGCCATCTGTTAGAACTGAAAGCTATCTATGATATTTTGTCGACTACTTTTCCAAATCGGAGTGATCGATTGAACCCTCCGGTTTCCGCTGTTATAAAAGTGAACTTTGACGCATGATATCGTGCTGCTCATCGGTTGTGAAGCTCAAGGGTGATTATTCGGAACACTTAGGGGTTGGTTATGGGGGACGACATTGTGTGGGGTGAAAGGGTACCGGATGCTTTTGTTGTAAAAGCCATTGCTAGCATTCAAGCTCTCCGGTTTGTCGTGGAGCTGGGTTTTTAGAATATCATTCTGGAGAGGGATGCTAGATCAATCTTAAAGAGGATAGAGGCTGGTGGTGAGGATCGCTTTTTGCTTGAGTTGTATATCGTGGATAGCCGATAGTTAGCTACCCAGTTTTGTCAATGCATGTTCATGTGGTATGATGAGAGGCAAATGTTGCGGCTCATGAGAAGGCAAAAAGAAGTTTTATGGGGCCTGAGGAACAGTTCTAGGCAGAGTAGGTACTTGCTACTGTTCTGCATGTGGTTGAAATGATTGACCGGAGGTAAGCTACCTGTTGAAAGATACTAGAGCAGCAGTTGACGGGTTAATGTCGTGGAGCTTACAAAGAAAGTTTAGGTTGATCAGATGGAAGCGAAAAATTTTGAGTTAATCAAGTTTACAAATATTATTTTATTATTTAAATTTAATTTAAATTTTTTTTCGAATCGAGAAAAGTGAAATAAAATTCAAGTCGAGTCGAGTCGAATCGAATGAAATTATTTAAATTAAATTAAAAAATTAATATTACAATATAACTAATTTCATGTTAGAGCATATTAATTTGAAATCATATATATTTAAAAAATTTCAAGGCAAAATTTAAAAATAAGATACTTTGAGTATGATAAATTTGAATCATTAATTTGGTCCCAAAATTATTATTTTAGAAAATTTTAAAATCTTAATTTTTATATATTTTTAGATTTTTATAATTTTTTAAAATATAAAATTTGAAATTTTAATAAAATTTTGAAAATTGAAAATTATTTTGAAATTATTTTGTAATTTTTGTTAAGAGAGGCCAATTTGTTTATTTTTAAAGTTGACAGAAACCAAAAGAATATTTACACAAATCTGTTATTCAAATTATTCGAGTTATTCGAATTTTGAAATTCAACTCGACTCGAACTCGAAACTCAAAACTCGACTCGAGTTGACTTGAATAATTCGAATAACTCAATTCGATTAACTTGAAATTCAAATTTTTTTTCAATTTTCTTTATCGAATCAAATTTTGCACAGCCCTATTGAAAAGGGTAGGATATTGGGGTACATCTTTAATTTTAACACTAGTCCCTAGGACAATTGTACTCCATGTTCTATTATTGTGAATTTTTTTGGCTTCCTATCCTTTAGTAAGTTGACTGGTTTTTTTTCTAAAAAAAAACACATTAATATTCGGTATCATTTTGTTAGTGATATTATTGGTCGTGGTGATATTGTTGTGAGCAAAATTAGTACTCATAAAAATCCTGTAGATATGATGACTAAGTCACTTCCTATAACCAAGTTTGAGCATTGCTTAGACTTAGTTGGTATTCATTGTTGAAGTTAAACCCTTAAGGGGTTTTATGGAAGAGGTGGAGAACTTGTTCGTTGAGAGTTTGCAATGAAGAACTTGTTCATTAAGAATTCGTGTCAAGGTGGAGATTGTTAGAATTAAGTGACCTGAATCCTTATTTAAATCAAATACAGTGGTAAAATAAAATAAAAGTAAAATCCCTATAGAATTATACTTCTTTTATTTTATTTTTAGAATAAGGTTTTTTAAACCTTATTAAACTCAATCTATTTGATATTGATTAGAATAAGGTGTTCCAATCTTACTACACTCCTATTAGAATATGGTTTTACAAGCTTATAAATAGACATAGTCTACTCCTCTTGTAATAATTCGAATTCGACATAGTGAATTTTCTTCTCCTCTGCCCGTGGTTTTTTTTCCAAAAGGGTTTCCACGTAAAAATCTGTGTGTTCTTTATTTTTATTTCTTTTTTCTTTGTGATATATTGTCATTATCGACATTCTATTTTTACAGACATTGTCAATCACACACGTGTGTGTCTTTTAGCCATACGGTTGTGTGTTTCAGTCACATGGGATTGTCGTTCAGCCACACGGCTGTGTCTCCCTTGCTTTTAAAATTTTTTAATTTTTTCACACGGGCGTGTCCCTCAGTCACACGGTCATGTACTCCTGTCACACAGCCTGGACCCTCCCGTACGGTCGTGTGGTCATGTTTTTACAGTTTTCCTATAGTGTTTGCTAATTGATTCATTTTGATCCCTGAATGTTCCTTTGTATGTTCAAGCCTCTGTAAGATTGTTTGGACTTGAATACTGGTTGTGGTAGGTCTTCATAAGGTGAGTTTTTGTTATAATAATTATATATATGTAATTCTCAAATTTGGTTTGGTTATGTACTTAAGTTGATGGAATGACATTGTGTATAATATTTTGATATATGGAAATGTCTGGATGTGTGGATCAAAAGATTTCATTTCGTGGATTATGTTATTTCGTAATCAAATGTAAGAATATTTAATTCAATATACGTATATGCTCTATGATATTTGCATACGCATTTGCATCTGTGTTTGGGAATTTGTTCTGAAGAAAAGGAAGTTTGATTTAGCAGCTAAACTGCATTATAAATTCTTCAGTAGTGTGATTGCATAACAATAACAAGGGAAATGACCTCTTCGTGGCGTGAATTGGTTGGATGGGTCCACCAACCCGATAGTGGTGTGTACAGGTTGGAAAGGGTTTAGTGTACCCTTATTGGTGTGTGGGGGGATTTATGGAGATGGTGTGTAGAGGTTGGATAGGTTGACATTTTGGTATGGGCAACATTGAGCATAATTGCATTATGTACTCTGACTTGGTTGTGATAAAACAATATGATGTTCTATTTCGATATGGTTTGAAAATGACTGTATGATTGCTTGCTAGTATATGATTCTATTTGTTAATAACAGTTAAACGCTTATGTTTTGTGGTGCTTTACTTTGAAGCGATTTCCGAATATGGTTCAGATTGAGTTGTTGTATGTCTGTTTGATTATTTATGACCGTGTTGCCCGTTCACATTTGTATGGAATCACACTGAGCTTTCGTAGCTCACTCCCTTAGTTTCCTCTTTTCAGGTAACTCTCACAATTAGGCATTGGACTCGGCAAGTCAGAAATCTCGGAATGACACAATTTGGTTTGAATAAATAAATTTTTCATAAGTTTTGACTATCTAATTTCATTTGAACTGTAAGAAAATTTTATGGACTATGGCTGAATTTTGGCTTGGACTTATTGAAAAGCTATGGGTTTTTAGTTTTGAACAAAATTGGAGTTTCCATGCATGGACATTGATTTTAAGTTTGTTTTGTTTCAACAAACTCGCAAGTTTTTAGAGTATTATTAACACAAATTTCTATTCATAGCAAAATAACTATTTTTGATGTTTTGAACAAAATTGGAGTTTCCATGCATGGACACTTGATTTTTTTTCTAAAGTCCTCATAAAAAAAGTTATTATTAAAATGTTGTTTAATGTTTCCGTGGTTATGAGTGCAGCTTAAAAACGTGATTGACTGAGTAACCGGGGTAGGGTGCTTGGGTTGTCATCCTATTTTGCGTCAAAAGGTTGTGTAACATGTTAGGTAAAACTCCGCTAACCGGAATTACTTTTTAAGAACATGTTGGGCTAAGTAACCGGGGTAGGGTGCTTGGGTTGTCATCCTGTTTCGCGTCAAAAGGTTCGATGTGTTCTTAAGAAAAAAATATAATAAATTAGGAGTCTGCTGGGCTGAGTAACCGGGGTAGGTTGCTTGGCTGTTATCTCTCTTCGCGTCAAAAGGTTCAATATATTCCTAAAGCATAAAAAAATATAAATAATAAATAAAAATAAAAAAAAAAGAAAATATATATATAATTTGGGGACTAAAGGATGAAACAAATAGGGTGTCTTGGTAGGTTTGATAATTTACCTAATTTTCATTAAATAATTCAAGTCGATTCTAATTTTTGTGTGTATTAATTGGAAAGTTTTTTCTGTTTTACTTAAAGCAAGCTTAGGGTTCTCTTTATTTTTCATATGCATTTTTGACTGATTTTTATAAAACTTTGGAGTGGTATTTCTTTTATGGCAGAATCTAACTTTCACAGTAGATAGGAACCATACTTGAGGGCAAGTATGGGCTAAGGGGGAATTTGATAACACTCTAGAATAACGTATTTTTATGTATTAATTATGTATTTATTCTGAGTATGATCTTGCTAATTTGAGCTATTTATGATCTTTTATATCATAAGGACTAAATTTGAGGCAAAAGCAAAATTAAGGGCCAAAAGCATGAATTTAGAGATAAAATGGGCCAATGTGCGACACAAGGAAAAGTTGGTGCTAGAAGTGCAAGCATGGAGGACACAAGGGTTAAAATGCAAAAAGAAGAGATTTTATTCTATCAGGCTCTATTTTAATTATATTTGGATAATTAATATTAAGATAATTATTAAGGATTATTTAATTTTAGGATTTTATTTTATTTATCTTTATTTATCTTCAATTAAATGTATTTATCTTTTAGGAATTTAAGTAGGATTGGTGTAACACCCCTTACCCGAGACCGTTGCCGGAGTCGAGCACGAGGCTTTACTTAACTTATCTTACTAATTCGGAGTATAAAAACTTGTTTGAAATTTAATTTCACTATTTACTGCAAATCTGTCCAATCGTGCAGCAGTTACTAAATTAATTATAACTTGAGTTACGGAACTCGAAATTTAATTCCGCAAATTTTCCCTGAAACTAGACTCATATATCTTCCTACTAAAAAATTTTTAGAATTTTTGATTTAGCCAATTAGTACAGTTTATTAGTTAAATTTTCCCCTGTTTCACTATTTGACTGTCCTGACCTCTTGCCACTAAAAATAAATTTTCTCACTATAGGATTTTCATATGATGTTCTCACTTATTTCTACAGAAAATAGACTCAATAAGGAATCTGAGCATGTAAAATACAACTCATAAATATTTTTGTATAATTTTTAATGATTTTCCAAACTCAAAACAAGGGACACCAAAAACTGTTCTGACCCTGTGTCACGAAAATTCACATATCTTAAAATATAAAACTCCTTTTGTTAAACTGTTTATTTTTTCATGAAAATAGACTCAACAAGCTTTAATTCCATATATCATTCACCCTCTAATTCATTTTATACTATCCTAGGTGATTTTTCAAAGTTACATCACTGTAGCTGCTTGAAATCTGTTTCTTTGCAAATTTTTACTCTTTCATGATTTCCATGCATGATTTATCATCTAAACATACATATTACCAAACATATTCATACTTAACCATTTTAAAAGCAAAACACTATCACATACTCACACATCTTCCTTTAGCAAAATCATGGATACAAACATTCAAATTGACTAATTCCTATACATCACTTAGGTATAAACATTACTTAGGTATATATATTACTTAGGCACATGCCACGTTATCAAAAGAAAGGTACATCACTAAAGTTTCTCTGAAGTCGGGATTTCTTTGGATGCTGGAGCGACACTGGCTTTCTACTAACCTGCGCACGGAAACAACCGTACGCTGAGCATGGGAATACTCAGTGGTATTACCATAATTCAAATTTATAACATTAATCGATAATTTATATACATTCAATTTGTATCTACAATTATTCATTAATTATCTCATACTTTAAATCAAGTAGATCATTAATAACAATAAGCAATAATTCAAATCTTGTATAAAATTGTATTCAAATTAACTCATACACTATTTCTTAATACAATTTATACCATTAATCTTTCAATAAACATTTAATACATTAAATCAACTTGTTTCAACTATAACAATGATAATAATAGCCATCTTTCAATTCGATTCGTTCATTTATAATCAATTTACACTTATGATCTTTTAACACTCAATTTGTACATTAAATCCATAAATAAGTTTTAATAACTTGTATTAAAATTTTATATTATTTCACTATTTCAAGTCATTTTATTTTCACTTCTCATTTCTCAACAATAGCTATTTCAATTTGCTTTTCTTTACTTATAATTTTACATCATCTCATACTATCAAAACCATTTCATGAACTATATCATTATCTATTTCTTGAACCGCTAGTTCATACATTTTATTTCCATATGTCAATTTAATATCTCATTTTGATTCATATTCAAGATCATTCAATAAAATTTATATTATCAAAATTATCAATTTACCCTGTTAACTTGACTCGGACTTTGGCGGATACAGATTCCAACCAAACACACCAAGTAACATTAATCGAAGCTTGATAATGATGTTCGACACACAAAGTGTCGAATCGGTAATGATAACGATATGATAATGATTCGACACACAAAGTATCGAATCGATATGAATGATATTCAACACACAAAGTCTTTGAATCATAATGAAGAATGATAACGATAACGATGAGTCGGCACATACGTTCGATCGAAGTCGGCAAATACCCCGTACTTTTCCATATCCTATGGCATGCCAACTATATCCGACTAGCCCGACTAGTTAATAGGGTATTTAATTCACTTTTCAGTACAATTTTCGTCTTAGTTCAGTATCAATTATAAATTCCTTATTTCAATCATTTTCACAGTATTATAGTAATTTATTACTTCAGTAATTTTATAATTCAATGCATTATACATAACAATATTCAATATTTTCATAATTCACTCAGTACTCAAAACAATATCCAGTATTCCCTAATTCAGTTCAGTATCAGTCTCACATATCAATTTCCACTTTCTCAATTCAATTTCAATAAAATCCATATCAAATTTCTTACTTTATTTATTTACCATACATTCTAATTAAAACACAATAATTAATAATAATTAGATTTGAATTATGATAATACTAACCGAAATTTCTTTCGAGTCACTCCTTATTCACCTTCTCCTTTCCTTTCTCGGACAATAACTCTTGCACGACATTAGCAAATGAGCTTAGAACCTCAAAACCTCAATTTTCTCTTTTCTTTCTTTCTTTTCTTTCTTTCCTTCTTTCCTTCTCTGTTTCGTCCATGCTATTCTGTTTCTATTCTCTTTTCTATCTTTTATTTCATTAGTTTAATATAATAACAATAAAATAATAATATAATATTATTTACTTAAACAATAAGTAAATACATAATAATCACAAATATATGTATTTTATTTATACACTTGGATTTATTTCTACCACACACTTGTCAAAATTTTGGTTTATTTTACCTAATATAATAATAATATAATATAATATAATTTACAATAAAATAATAATATACTTAAAAAAAATCTCAGATTTTATCATGCATATGCCGCCTCATTTATGGGACTTGGCATATTTACCTATTTAGTCCTTTTAACTTTTCTTTAATCTATAATTAAACTTTTACCCTTGTTGCAATTTAGTCCTTTTTAATCAATTAACCATCGGAACATTAAAATTTCTTAACGAAACTTTAATACTACCCTAATGACACTCCGTAATTATTTATAAAAATATTTACAGCTCAGTTTATAATATCGAGGTCTCGATACCTCGTTTTTTACCCAATTTTCCGAATAATTTCTTTTAAATCACAAAATTCGCTAATTCAAAAATATTTCTAAAATCACGCTGAACTTATAATTATTAATTAATAAATTTTTCTAATATTTTCATCAGATTTAGTGATCTCAAATCACTATTCTGACACTACTGAAAATTGGGCTGTTACAATTAAACTATCTCCCCTAGCACTATAAATAGGGGGTGAAGTGACTCAAAAAAGAGGCATCTTTTTCTGTAAACACTCTCTCCCCAAAAGTCTAGGCTTTTGTTCTTCTCATATTTCCTTTCAATAAAATCTCCATTTTTATTTTAGTATTTTTCTTTTCCACCACAACCGTGAGCCACTAAACCCATCTAGCCGAAGTTGTCGATATTCCCCAAAAAAGGGTTCTTGAGGCTTAGAGTTCGTATTTAGCCTCCTTACCGAGTATTCATCATTTCTCCGCACTACGGGGCTGACGCTTCCGTCTATGTCCCTTAAGAAGTAAGCTTTTCAACGTATGCAAAGGAGGCCGCTTTGTATGTTTTGGGAAAGTCGCATAGTCAGTTCGTTATTGCGTCAGAGGTTGGCGAGCCCAAGAGACAAAATGGCGTGGGATTCGCCATTGAGAAGTGTTGATCTAGCATAAGACGATCCCACAGAAGCGATTGTTGGCTAGAGTCAAGTTACACTAAATCGTAAGTCTAAATCCTTGGAGCTGGTGGTCGTAGGCGTCCTCTTCCACTATAACTGGCTTTTTCGGTTTGGGAAGGATTATCTAAAAGTCGAGGATTGAACTCAAGGCGGAACGAGACAATTGGAGGCTAGAATCTCCCATAAGAATTTCCTTTCTCTCAACTCTATTTTTAATTTCTCGAATTTTCGATTCAATATTTTTAATTCTATTTTTATTTTATTTTTCGTTTCCAAATCCTAACCTTTAATTCTATTATTTTCTTATTTCTGGAAACGCAGGTTTTCTTGGGCAAGATTCTGCCTGGGATTTCACGGAACAAGATATTGTGCAAATCCAGTCCCTGAGGATTTGACCCTACTTCCTTTTTACTATTCTTTTTCATTATTTATTAAGGATAGGATATTTTTTATGCTTTCAACGACCGCATCAATTTGAAATGGTTAAACAAAAAATAAAAAAAAATCAATTAAACTTATTGTAGAAAAGTACACCTAATTTAACCCTTTGAATAATTATTTGCATTAAGTTGAATCTTTTTTTTTTTTTGAAGCCCTTAATAAGCTGTTAAGTATTGACATGGTAAGCTAGTGTGGTGGTTGACAAGGAAAAGATAGGCGAGATGATGTGGATGGCTTAATTAACTTTTTAGAAGGGTTTAGTTGATTATTTAAACCTAATTTTTTTTAAAATTATTGAAAAATCATTAAATATTATAAAAATTTTAGAAATGATTAAAAATTAATAAAATTTTATAAAAATAAAAAATTCTTAAAAATTTATTTAAAAATATAGAAAAAATTTCTTACTTTACAGGTAGGAAATGGAGAGAGTAAAGTGTGATGGGTATGGGTCAGAAATTTGCTTTACATATGGTTTGAAAGGTAGCCATATTCATTGAAAGTTGTTGAAAATGCTTTATCAAAGGTGGTCAGAATTTTCCTTTAAATGTTACAGTTTTGGAGGAAACTACTCATCTCTTTCATGTTAAACAATTCTTAAGAAAAGTATTAGTCTTTTAGCTCAATGGAAGTTTGTCTTTTGATAAGTTAGAATATTTGATGCATTGTGGATATATAAGTTTTATATATTATTAGTGAATAATAATATAGTATTTTATTATTAAATAAAATAAAATAATAGTAAAAACTTATAAATAATTATTGTAAATTTTATTTTACATAATTAATAATAATTAATTATAAATAAATTTGAAACATTAAATCTTTAAATTTTAAATTTGAGAGTTATTAATATTTATTTATAATAGTTATAATTAATGTTTAATTAAAATTACCAATATTTATTTACAAATTCTTGATATTTTTATTTAATTTAATAATAATATGTCATGTTATGATTCACTAATAAAGCATGACACTTATGCAATTACACTATATCAAATCCTTATTTAAATCAAATACAGTGGCAAAATAAAATAAAAGTAAAATACCTATAGAATTATACTTCTTTTATTTTATTTTTAGAATAAGATTTTTTAAACCTTATTAAATTCCATCTATTTGATATTGATTAGAATAAGGTGTTTCAATCTTACTACACTCCTATTAGAATATGGTTTTACAATTCTATAAATAGGCATAGTCTACTCCTCTTGTAATAATTTGAATTCGACATAGTGAATTTTCTTCTCCTCTGCCCATGGTTTTTTCCCAAAAGGGTTTCCACGTAAAAATCTGTGTGTTCTTTATTTTTATTTCTCTTTTCTTTGTGCTATATTGTCATTATCGACATTCTATTTTTACAGACATTGTCAATCACACACGTGTGTGTCTTTTAGCCATATGGTTGTGTGTTTCAGCCATATGGTTGTGCGTTTTAGCCACACGGCTGTGTCTCCCTTGCTTTTAAAATTGTGTAATTTTTTCACAAGGGTGTGTCCCTCAGTCACACAGTCATATACTCCTGTCACACAGCCTGGACCCTCCCGTACGGTCGTGTGGTCATGTTTTTACAGTTTTCCTATAGTGTTTGCTAATTGATTCATTTTGATCCCTGAATGTTCCTTTGTATGTTCAAGCCTCTATAAGATTGTTTGGGACTTTAATACTGGTTGTGGTAGGTCTTCATAAGGCGTGTTTTTGTTAGAATAATTATATATATGTAATTCTCAAATTTGGTTTGGTTATGTACTTAAGTTGATGGAATGACATTGTGTATAATATTTTGATATATGGAAATGTCTAGATGTGTTGATCAGAAGATTGCATTTCATGGATTATGTTATTTCGTTATCGAATGTGAGAATATTTTATTCAATATACGTATATGTTCTATGATATTTGCATACGCATTTGCATCTGTGTTTGGGAATTTGTTCTGAAGAAAAGGAAATTTGATTTAGCAGTTAAACTGCATTATAAATTCGTCAGCAGTGTGACTGCATAACAATAACAAGGCAAATGACCTCTTCGTGGTGTGAATTGGTTGGATGGGTCCACCATAACCAGATAGTGGTGTGTAGAGGTTGGAAAGGATTTAGTATACCTTATTGGTGTGTGGGGGGGATTTATGGAGATGGTGTGTAGAGGTTGGATAGGTTGACATTTTGGTATGGGCTACATTGAGCATAATTGCATTCTATACTCTGGCTTGGTTGTGATAAAACAATGTGATGTTCTATTTCGATATGGTTTGAAAATGACTATCTGATTGCTTGCTAGTATATGATTCTATTTGTTAATATCAGTTAAATGCTTATGTTTTGTGGTGCTTTACTTTGAAGCGATTTCCAAATATGGTTTAGATTGAGTTGTTGTATGTCTATTTGATTATTTATGACCGCGGTGTCCGTTCACATTTGTTTAGAATCACACTAAGCTTTCGTAGCTCACTCACTTAGTTTCCTCTTTTCAGGCAACTCTAGGAATTAGGCATTGAACTCAGCAAGTCAGAAATCTCGGAATGACACAATTTAGTTTGAATAAATAAAGTTTTCATAAGTTTTGATAATCTAATTTCATTTGAACTGTAAGAAAATTTTATGGACTTTGGTTGAATTTTGGCTTAAACTTATTGAAAAGCTATGGGTTTTCAGTTTTGAACAAAATTGGAGTTTCCATGCATGGACATTGATTTTAAGTTTGTTTTGTTTCAATAAACTCGCAAGTTTTTAGAGTATTATTAACACAAATTTCTATTCATAGCAAAATAACTATTTTTCCGCTGCAATGATGTTTTGAGACTTTGAATAATAATTCGCTTAGTCTAAAATGGTTGCAAACCATTCTGGAAAGTATCATTTTGGTCTAATTTAGTTTAATGAAAATTAAACCACAATTTACAAATCGTAAGACAAGATTTTATTGAATTTTGTTAATCATAAGAAGAAAATGGTTTTCGAGAAGCAATTTAGTAATTTGAATATAGCTTTGTTTTGGGTCATTTCGGTAGCTAATATAATTTCCGGAATTCAGTCAAAATTTTTAGGCCGAGTTTTAATGTGTTACACTAAATTTCAAAAAAAATTAATCTAAAACCCTAAATATTTTTTAGAAGTGGCATATATGCTTAATTTTCCCATTATTTAGCATCATGGAATTACTTTTCATTGCAATTTGAAAAGGTTAAACAAAAAATAATGAAAAAGTCAATTAAACTTATTGTAGAAAAGTACATCTAACTTAACCATTTGAATAATTATTTGTTTTAAGTTGAATCTTTTTTTTTTTTTTGTTGAAGACCTTAACAAGCCATTAAGTGTTGACATGGCAAGTTAGTGTGGTGGTTGACAAGGAAAAGATAATGACATGATAGCCAACATGGCGAGTTGATGTGGATGGCTTAATTAATTTTTTAGGAGGGTTTAGTTGATTATTTAAGCCTAATTTTTTTTAAAATTTTAGAAATGATTAAAAATTAAAATATTAATAAAATTTTATTAAAAATATAGAAAAAATTTCTTAATTTACAGGTAGGAAATGGAGAGATTAAAGTGTGATGGGTATGGATAAGAAATTTGCTTTACATATGGTTTGAAAGGTAGCCATATTCATTGAAAGTTGTTGAAAATGCTTTATCAAAGGTAGTCAGAATTTTCCGTTAAATGTGACAGTTTTGGAGGAAACTACTCATCTCTTTCATATTAAACAATTCTTAAATGGAAGTTTGTCTTTTGATAAGTTAGAATATTTGATACATTGTGGATGTATATTAGTGAATAATAATATGGTATTTTATTATTAAATAAAATAAAAATAATAGTAAAAACTTATAAATAATTATTGTAAACTTTATTTTAACATAATTAATAATAATTAATTATAAATAAATGTTAAAACATTAAATCTTTAAATTTTAAATTAGAGAGTTATTAATATTTATTTATAATAGTTACAATTAATGTTTAATTAAAATTATCAGTATTTATTTATAAATTCTTAATATTTTAATTTAATTTAATAATAATGTATCATGATTCACTAATAAAGCATGACACTTATGTATTTACGATATATCAAAATTTATTCAAAAGAATCATTTAATCTTTGTTTAAGTTAATGGGCCTGTAAATTTAGATCATTATTTATAAAATATTAAGAGTATTTATATTTTCATAATTAAATTTAAATAAAGATATTTATTATTAAAATAATAAATAAAAAACAGAATGGAGCCCTTACGTAAAGGCAGACATTCGAGCATGTGGAAAAATTCTCTCATTAATTATTACCAAATTTCTACGTCATGGGAAAAAAACAAATTTAATTTGACGGAAGGCATGCAGTCAAAGGCCGTTCTCTTTTGATTAATGATTCTTAATTTTTAAAATTAAAAAATTAATTAAATACTAATATATTCTTGACATGACAATTCACATATATACAAGGTTAGAAACGTTAAAAAAACATTAACTTTTAGGATGATTTGATAAAATAAAATAAATAAATAAAATGTTAAAATAACTTTTTTATAAAGTTAAAAACGAAATAGTCATTATACAGAATTTGCCACCTTTGTTTTATAAAATAATAACGAGTATATCTTTTTTATATTTAACCCCCTCATTCAGAGAGGTTCACCAAACACGCATGCATTCTCTAATCACAACCTGTAGTCTTTTAAAGAACTCACATCTTAATGCAATGCTTCAGAGCTCTATTAATTAATAATAGTTCATTACATTATATTATAACACCCGTTTAAAAAGTTTAGGTTAATTTTCTCTATATAAATCCTTCCATCTCAAAAAAAAAATTTAATATGGTTAATATTTTATCCAAATTCGATCAACTCTCCGAACACTTTAACCTCGAAAGATTCTACCTCGCGAGGGGAAGAATTGTTATACCTAACACTTTCACTCAAAAGGACTTGCTAAGCCGCATGAGCTGCCACTAAGTAACATCATAGTCGATATAAAGGCTTCCACAATCGCATTTTATAAAGTTTCTCAAGATTTTACGGCTAACTCTAAAAAATAGAGATCTCATCCTATCACATCATCTCTACTAGTAGGACTCCATGGTCTAACATTATAGGACATTTGTCCAAATGAAGACCTAGTCAAGCAATTCTATATAAGCCCCTCCATGTCCAAGAACGGGCGAAAAGGGGTGGAGAGAAGTGTTTAGTATCTTGCTAATACTCTGCCTAAATTTATATAAGCCACCTTCATTCCAGATTTATGGATTGCACAACTATTTTGATTAAAAATCATGAAAGGAAAATTGGGAGGTCTTGAAAGAATTGAAATTATACTTTTCATCTTGACTCATTAAACCACCAACCTTTTAAACCATGAGTGTTTAAGTTAAAATAAGAAATGATGTGACATTACCCAATTAAAGTTTTGTTGAAATCAACCTTAATATTCCTAATTGTAGGATCAAATTGAATACCCCATGCATTTAATTTTACAATCAAATTCAACCCATTACATTTTTACAATCAAATTCAATACGCAATACATCAGTACAAGGATTCGGATTCATATTTTTAAACATAGTCCTAATGTAACACATAAATCCTTACCCAACATAGTAAATAGAGACACCACCAACTAAACACTATATGAACAGTGATTAAATCATATATTAATGGGCAACACCATTTTCTTTCACTTCTGCAGCCTCCAGTGCCACACCATTTTCTTTCACTTCTTTGTCATCTTTACCAGATTGTTCCTTTTCTTCTTTCACAGATTTTTGCTTCTGTTTTTCTTCTTCTTTCTCCGCCTTTAGACGAGCTTCATCCTCAGCCTTCTTCTTTGCTTCCTCCTTAGCATCTTTAAGAGCTTCTACCAATCTCTTCAAACAAGTTTCCACATCGTCAAAATCTGATTTCGGCATCAAATTCTCCGCAACATCAGCTGGCGTCATATTCGTTTCCCCCAACAATGATTCGATTTCTCCGAACAATGAATGAGAATCAATCTCCAAATAATTCTTCGCAAACACCTTGAATGCATCAAAGCAACAATAAGACAGTTCAATGTGTTTATCCATTCTTCCCCTCCTTATCAATGCCGGATCAAGCTTCTCAACATAGTTTGTTGTAAAAACAATGATTCTTTCACCCCCACAAGACGACCAAAGTCCATCTATACAATTCAAAAGCCCCGATAATGTAACCTTACTCTCCATTTTCTCTTCTTCTTTCACCCTTTTGGTGACCGGATCCGAGGGCTCGTCTTCGTTTCCATCTTTCTCCGTCTTCTTCTCCCTTTGGCCTGTGAGATCGATAGAGCAATCAATATCCTCGATCACGATAATCGACTTGCTTGACGTATCAAGCAAAAGCCTTCTCAACTCCGTGTTTTCCTTAACTGCAGTGAGTTCGAGATCATAAACATCGTAGTCCAATAGGTTTGCCATTGCCGCAATCATCGATGATTTCCCAGTCCCCGGAGGACCATAAAGGAGATATCCACGTTTCCAAGCTTTTCCAATTCTGGCATAGTAATCTTTCCCTTTGCTGAACTTGATCAAATCGTTCTTGATTTCCTCTTTCAGTTTCGCATCCATTGCCAATGTATCAAACGTCGCAGGATGTTCGAACAGGACGTTGCTCCACTTGCTCCTTCGGTATCCGTACCAGTTCTGGCTCGGATTGTTCGAATAAAGTTTCCGTTGCCGTTTTTTCGTCGCGATTTCCTTGCCTTCCATCATAACATGGCTAATATAAGATTGAGTGATCAATTCTCTATGGCGTTTATGGACTGTAAGCCTGTAATATTTCTTTTCATCATCATTAGGATACCATGAAATCCGTTGTGTAGTTGGAAGAATTCTGTTAGCAGACCACCAAACTTTAACGCCTTGAAATTCATCAGTAATTTCTTCGTTATAATCCATGCTAAGGACTGCGGATTGGCTATCTTTCACAACATCGGCCTTGAGACGCTTGGCCGATGCCGTTGACTTGTCGCTGAGGTAACTTTTGATTCTGGAATAGGCTTCGCTGCGCTTCATGCGTTCGCCAGTGAACTCATCAAAAGTAATTTCGACATAAGGGTATGCAAATCTCACAATTCTATTGAAATACTTTTCAAAAGAGTCTTGAAGATGGTGAGGGAAGAACTGTTTAAAAAGGGTATAAACAAGCATCAAAGTTCCCATTGTAGAGCCTAAATGAGACCACATTTCTCCCACCATCGTCATTTTTTCTGAAACTCTTTAAAGTTACTTGGAAGTGTTTTTGAACTGTGGTAACTACTTTATATATATTGTAATAAAGGACTACCTATTACTTGGTGTTCAAGTTGTAATTTCGATATGATTCATGCTGCAAGTTTCCATACAATTTCCCAAGTGGTCCACAGGTATTTGCTTCTTCCATATTTTAATAGTTCGTAATCTAATTTGTTTGTCTTTATGTAGGCCGCCATTAATGACCATTGGCTCGTTAGGTAAGGAAAATGGAGGAAGGTAAAAATAAGGGTGAAGTCAGAAAAATTTTCGAGGGGAACCGAAATAAAATTTTAATTTTTAATAGTTTAAATCTTTATTCCCCTCAAAAAATTTTAATTTTTAATAGTTTATATCTTTATAATTTTTAAAGGATTAAATTAAATTTTCATAATTTTAGAGGGTCAAAGTGCAATTTTATCTCTAATAATTTAAAATTTTAAAATTTTTAAGGATCAAACAACAATTTTTCATTTTAGGGGGGCTAGGATGCTGCCAGCCCCCCTAGATTCGCCTCTGGGTAAAAGGCTAGCACCATTTAGAAATGTAGTAAAGAAGTAGAAACGTCTTTTTGTACCCTTCATTTAAAATTAGAAAAAAAATACTTATATAGAAATATTGTCTAATATTGGCATTCTTGTTTGTTTGTACACAATGAAGAGTTGGAGGAAGAAAGAGATTCTAGCGGTGATCTGAGCGTTTGGAGAGTTGTTGAGGTGATTTGGTAAAGTTTCAGTAATTCTCAGTTGTTTGACTCTTCTTGTAGATAGAGTGAATTCACGGCAAAGGATTGTATAAAATTGTGATTCCACGTCATCTCTATCCCTTTCCAATAGGAGAAATGACAAATTAGATTTTTCCTATCATTTTCAACCTTCTCCTCCTGAAAAAATTCAAATCCAACTAAAAATGTTAAAAACCAGGAGAAAAAAAATCTAATTTGTCATTCTCCTATTAGAAAGGGTAAGGAGGACGTAGAATCACTGTTTCATACAATCCCTTCTCAAGAATTCATATAGAGATGTGATAAGATGTGATTTGAGTATGCTTTGTAGAGTCAACCACAAAGTAATGGGAGATTTATGGGATAAGAAACGAAAATTTTTTATGTGAACTTTGATGGGATTAGGTAGCGGCCTACCTGAGAAAGAAATGAAAGCATTTAGTTGGGTGAACATTTTTACAGGCAAACAAAATGCTAAAAATTAGGAGAAAAAAGCTTATTTGTCATTCTCCTATTGGAAAGGGTTGCGATAACGTAGAATCATGGTTTCATGCAATCCCTTCTCATGAATTCATATAGATATGTGATAAGATGTGATTTGAGTATGCTTTATAGAGTCAACCACAAAGTAATGGGAGATTTATAGGATGCGACACGAAAATTTTTTAAGTGAACTTTGATGGGATTAGGTAGCGGCCTACCTGAGAAAGAAATGAAAACATTTAGTTGGGTGAGCATTTTTACAGACAAACTCCTTTTTGGTTAAAGTGGTTAACCCAATGAGACCTCTTAAGCAAAGTGGTTAGATATAACAATTTGTTGGAAAATTAGTTATGAAAAATAATTTTAGTTGCACAATGGAATTTTAATGCTTTTCATAAAATTAGACCTAGGTTATGGTATTTATATTTTTAAATTTCAACAAACTTAATACTTGTGTTTTTTTAACTAAAGAGATTTGTCAAAACTTAGATCTAATGTTTAAATTGTTTTGGCTTTTAACCGAATGATTTTTCCCATTATTCTTGAACTTTCAAATGTTTAGAGAGTGGATTTTATTTAAGAACCAAACACGGGATGAAAAACGAGACTTTCTATAGGAAAATCTAAAACTAATAAATTTAATCTCAAAATTAGAATTATAATTGCCAAGGAGTATGCAATTATAATCTCACAAATTTCAATAACAAGTTGTCATGAAAAATAAAACTTAATTGAGTTCAAGGAAATAACACAAATAAATTTTCACTAAAATTTGACAGAGTATCCTTATATATTTTCTTATAATTTTTGGTATCCCCTAAACCCTATCTATAGAAAAAAATCACAAGAATTCTACTAGAATAAGAAGATGGGATCATAGAAAACTGGAGTTCTACTAGAACTCTAATTGGGGTAGGCGACACATATTGGGAGTTCTACCCCTGTGTGCCACTCAATTGCATAATAATTGGGCTCCTCCATGGACCTTTCATGTATTGATACAATGATATGTGCAATCTAGTTTTAAAGTAAATTAAAAACAAGCTATATAATTATCTAACCCAATTAACTTCTTTTTTATTCTCAAAATATATTAATTATTCCAATTACATTATTTTCTTAACCCAATCTAATTCCATCAAAATCAAAATGACTTTATTATATTTTCTTAACCTAATCAAAACAAAGTCATTCTACTATAGTATCATGACTGAGCTCTCCCTAATAACATGCCATTACAAAATCAACTCAATCAATACTCGTCCAATGACCTTATCATAAGTGCATTACCTTCACAGGATATCTTTAATCTCTTTGGGATAAATCCACTCTCCCAATATGATCCTATTTTATCTTATGGTAACCATTACATCTTTCTTCATGAAAAGTCAATTACTAACAAATAATAATCAAGTCATTTATCATAAAGACGAATGACTTATGGTCATGTTTACTTTCCATCTATCATGTAATTCCAATGAGAGAATATCATTTACCTGTGCCTTTGGCTATGAATTCCACTATTGTGAATGATGCTAAATACCGTAGAAGTCGTATACCCAACACATCAGCTTTCGATTCCTTATCTATTTGAACTCAGACTTTTACTTACATCAAAGTATATGAGTCACGTATACATAGTCTATCATCTACTTAAGATTGAAGTATACCACACTTTGAATGTCACAAGTGAAAAAATTCATAAACAGATTCAGAATCTATTTTTCTTAGGTCCAGTCCGATGTTCGGTCAGTTCAGTCAGTCACATCTATGTCTCTATCTTTTGGGAGTCATCAATTCTGATGTCCAAGACAAGGTATCTTCCCAATTGGACTTGATAGACAACATATGATTCTTTCAATTTGTTCTCTCATTTTAATTAAACTAAGGGCATATTTAGGTTCATCTACTAATATAAGTTGTCTTTTCATATTACGATCCGACCAAATAATACCGCTTAATATTAGTTTAAACATTAGACAACCAATGAACTAATATTTACTTCTATTTTGATTTACACACAAAAACTATGTGAGGAAAGTATACAAAGGGTATTAACGTAATTCATGAATAATTTTATTAACCAATCTGTTCAAAAAATTTACAAGTGTACATAAACGAAAATACTACACTTATGGCACCAGATCCAATAGAATACACTCTCACATATAGCGTTCCTAATTGAACAAATAAGTGCTCTCAAAAACTCGATACAAAACATATACAAGTTGCTTTTATTATATAAGATTTTTGAGACTTGCTACAAAATGAAGATCAATCACGGTGTAACAACTTGATTTTCAGTGGTGTCGTTTCAGAATCCTATTTTCATAAACCAAGTCTGTAAAGGTAAAATGGGAACATTTACAGAGTTATTATAAAAATATAGTGAAGGTCGGTTAAGTAATTTACCCAAAAATATAGTTAATTAAAAATCAAGGACTAAATTGTAAAAGTCTAATCGTTATTGAGTTTTATTTTAGAAAGACTTGAGGACCTAGGTAGCAATTATCCAAAGGATCAAAATGGTTATTAAACTATTGCTCTTTTAAATTTAGTAGAATATGATGATGATGACCATATAAATTGTTGTAATTAAGATTAATTAAGTAAAAAAAATATAATTAACTAATTTAATTAAGTTTAATTAAGAAATAAACTTAGTATAAATAGCAAATAGTGGATGGAAAGATGAAGTTTTTCATCTTCTTCCACCATCCACCATTAAAGAACAAGAGAGAAAACTTCATCCTTCAACCAGTCAACCATTTTTATTCAAGTAAGGTCCTTAATCTATTTTTCTTTGATGGTTATGGAATTTGAATCATGAGATCTTGATTTAGCTAGCCCATGTATTAATTTGTTCAATTGTTAAGTTTTCAACAAGTTTCCATTATAGAGAAATTGATGAATTAGGTTTGAATTTGATAGTTAATAAGCTTAGATAATGATAAGGACTAAATTAAAAAGTAAATTGAACTTGTTAGATAACTTTATAATATATGGACTAAATTGAATAAAGTGCAAAATATGTTTGACTATGTATTTGAATGTTAATTGGATGTAAACTAATTTTGTTTCTATCATTGAATTATCGGACATAGCCAAAGACGACGCAGGGCCTTCACAAGAAAAGGAAAAGTCAAAAGTCATAGACTAGTAGTGAATAATTTTGATTTTTAATTTTATGATTTGAGTTCAATACATGAACACATACATATGCATATATACATATATGTGATTGTTGCAAACCACCTATTGAGGTTTGTTTATTACTATTGTATGACTCAGTTAATTTATATGTTGGTCTCGAATGTTGAGAATAGGATTAGATTGAATGTAACATAAATGAGCTTGATACAAACTATGTGTTAGAGTATGCCCAAAGATCAATCATGAGATGGTTGTAATAACATACTTGATTTATCATGTTTATTAATATAAAGCGTTACCATTATTATTTCAGTTTCTTTTTGTGTGTATAAATAAACTGTTTTATAATAATGTCCTAAGAATAATATGATTATTCTTAAAGGTCATTAGTCAAGTATTATTGTTGGCTAGGACAACAATAATGCATTAAGACTAACATGTAGTTGATTGATGATAAAGAGTTGTTATTGATATGGAGTGTCAAAATTGATGCATGAATATGTGTGTTAGAGAAAAGCATATTGGACTAACCCGTTATGAGTATCTTTCTTAGATTATTATGTAATTGTCAGAACATTACTCATAGTGATTAATATGTATATGATCCTCAGACTTGAGATCATCATAATCCCAACATAGTGAGTTGTATATTTTGATACAGTCAAATGTACACCGTAACTGGTTGTTCTATAAAGGCTGATGTTGGATATACCACGATCTATGTAAAAGGATATGGTTGATCGATACAGGATAAGTCCCTCCTACATAATGGGAGTAATATCTTAGGCTACTTGATTGAGTGAGACTAGAAATGCATGGACATGCTCAAATAAGCTGATATGAGATGTCATACTTATTTGTATATCATAGTCTACTTAAGATATCAAGGAACATGGAATGGACTATGCAAGTGTGACTATTCCATGACTTGTGTCAAATCCAGAGATAAAGGACTTAAGGATTATTGCATGAAAGGTTAATTATAAAAAGGTTATGTAGAATCATGATTTCTTGTGACTTAGGTAGCAATGATGCATTGCTAGGTGCCACTCATTGTTTGTAACATTGGAATCGTTCTAGTATTACTGCTAATGCTACAAGAACCTACAGGGTCACACCCTATAGTTGAAATGAACGGAATAAAACATAGTTGGTATTGTGTTTGGTTGTCGCTTGAATTGAATTAATTATAGAATTAATTTAATTGGGTAATCAAATATCGAATACATTATATGTACAAGGTTGTTGTACACATAATGAGAACATGAATTTGGTTCGTATATAAATTCAAATAAATATATAGTTTACCGAAATCATTATTATAATTAATGTAATTATAATTTCGTTTTAAAAACATTGTTATATTTATTTAATTTCTAGAAACCCTAAAAATAGATATAAAATCCTGTTTTTCTTTGTTTGGTGGGTCTAGCAGCCGTCAAAGCAAAGTCTTCTCCAAAACAGTTTTGGAGATTCCTTCCGTTCATTGTCAACTGGGTGGATTACGTAGAGGTCGAAGTCACGATAGGTTGCGGCTTGGTTCGATAGTAGATCAGATTACTCATTCCCGAGGCGTCGCTGTCTACTCAGAATAAAGATTTGGTAATTCAAAATCTTTATTTCACCCCGATTCGTTCCTCACACATGGATCCATGGTTAGGATCGCCGGATGTTTTATTTTTTTCACTGCGCTGTAGGGGTGTTGGCGTTCTAACACTATGATGTGTGGTTATGATGTGTATTGATTCAATGGTTACCCTACTAACTGTCCCAAGTAGATTCAAGTTAGTTGGCATGCCTTAGGATGGAAATCATCGTTGTCGAGCCATCCGAGATGGTAGGATATGCAAATAGTGGAAACCATCGTTGTAGGGCCACCCAAGATGATAAAATATGTAAATAATTAGAACCACCATTGTCGAGCCATTTGGATGGTAGAATATACAAACAGTGAAAGCTATCATTAATGGTCCATCCAAGATGATAAAAAATCGAAATAGAGAGAACTACTGTTGTCAAGCCACCCGAGATGGTAGAATATAAAAACAGTGATAGCCATCGTTTTTAGGCCACTTAGGATGGTAGAACATTTGAATTCTAAAATTCATCGTTGCCGGGCAACCCAGGATGACATGAGTAAAAATAAGGGCTATAGGATGTTAATAAAAATTGGTATATCATGTATTTATATATATGAAATATGCATATGGTTCGTAGAATGAGATTGTACATAATTTTCGCATTTGATGCATGAATGATAAATGAAATGTTTGAAAATTGATCATATGTTGATTATATTCTCTTCATGTTAATGCTTATGCTATTAACTTGAATCATGGAAGTACCACTAAGCTTTATCGCTCGACGTACAATTTGTTTATTTCGTGCACAGGTATTAGAAGATTTCAAAGTCTTGACGATTGATCTAACATCCAAACCATAACTCTCAACTCAACAATGTTCGTACAGTTCTTTATGTTTCAATATGTGGCATGTACCCAGGATTGAGTCTATTTTAAGTAGTAAATTGTTAATTTGGTATTTTGGACATAATGGTTGGTTTGACTTATGGTACATGAGTTGTATATAAAATATATATATGTAAGTATCTTAAGGTTGAAATGTTTAAGTTATGTGAATGGGAATATATGTTGAGTAGAATTGCAATTTAAGGTTTAAAAACCAAATAAGATTTGCAAATTGGCAGGTTGAACCAAATTATGTAATTTTTTGTAGGGAGCTGCCTTCAATGTTGCAACACCACCCTATGGAAGTCGCGACATTAGGCCTCAGCACCGCGACGTCACCCTCCTACCTTCAAAGTCACAACATTGCATAATTGAAGTCGCGACGTGACCCTTTCATGGTAGCGATGCCAACTTGAGAAAGTTTGAAAGTTTTATATTAATTCCTCAAATGGCCTCGGGTTATCGAAAGAGCTTTTGTAAGCTTATTTAAACCCCAGAATTGATTATGTAACATGTCATAAATACATATTGAATATTATAGTATTTGTAACTTGTTGACTTGAGATTGTAGTTGATCCAACAATGAATGTGGCATCCCGTAGCTCAGATCCAGCAATCGGGTTAAGCAGGAGGTGTTACACACGATCCCTCTAAAGAACAACTAAAATAGCTAAATATAATATAATACTAATGAGCAAAGTAAAATGGATTGTTGGCAGATAAATCTTCTAGTTTTGATCTGACCCAACTTCCTTGACCTAAGGGATTTGATATAAGCAATCTGATCCGATGCTTTGGGTGTGTTACTCCAAGTGAATTGATCTTCATTGATGGGCATAAATCATTCCACGATGTCAATACAACCCAATTATCTGGTTCAATAAATTGCTAATCTCAAAATATGGCAAGGTGTTGTTTTTTCGCAGTGGTGAAAGAAGTGGACACTTCCCTTGGCACATTACAAGTTCAACTATTTTAACACTTACCCAAATCTAGATTTTTATAAAGTAACAATTATTATTATGAGGATTTTTTTTATATATAAAATTAAGAAAAATATACACATAATGGGATTTGAACTTAAAACAATAAGATATTAAATATCTCAACTTCACCATTTTATTTAAATTTTTATTTATTTATAATTTTTCTTATAAATATATTTCTATATTAAACTTTTTATATTAAAATAATACTATATAATGAATGCGTCATAATCTAATGTAATTCAATACTTTATTAGATTAAACAATTACCCTCTTTTCAATTGATAATAAATTTATATATATATATATATATATATATATATATATTAATTTACGAGTCTAATAGTTGTTGAACCTAAATAAGAACACATTTCTCGCGTCATCAGCAATAATTTTTTCTGCAACTCCTAAAAGTTGTAATTTTTCATAGGATTCATATTGAAAGTACTGACTCTAATTTCCAGAGTCTCCACGGTCTTTGTTTATAATATCTTTTTCATAGCCAGGAGTATTGAATTACGTAGGTGGCCATTAAATAAAGCCAAAAGACTAGCAGCCCTTCACAACGTAGTAAAAGCCAGGAAGATTTCCTTTGGCTATATAGTCCATTGAGAAAGAATTCTATTTCAGTGTTTCCCACGTCATTTAAGTCCTTGAAATTTTTAAAAATTTTGCCCACATACAACCCAAGTTACCTAAAAAGAAACTACATAAAATAATCTTAGTAAAGTTTTGTTTCATTCTTCAGACGATTTTTGCAAATAGAAACTGCATAAAATGATCTTACATGATAAAGTTTGGCAATCAATTTGTTCGGAAAGCATGTGCTGGTTTTCGAATCGTTATGTGAAACTATAAATCATCTATAACTATCTTTATGTATTATGTATAAACTCTGTTTAAATAAATTTATTGAGGAATTTAAGGAGAAATTTTCGAAGTGCCGTCTACTTAGAGTTAATAAACTCCTCAACACAGTAAGTATTTTTTTTTATAGGATTTTGTCTTCCAACTTTAACAAAAGCTCAGGTGCCTAAAGAGGCTTCAGGTTCAATAGAGTGGAAGTGCTTGAAGAGGCAGACCGTTCAAGGCACATAGTCACCCACCAAGAAAATATCAATTTTTATGCTTAGTGGGGTTCGAATTCATGCTATAAAGAATATAGGTAGCTATGGGCAAGAACACTATCACTTAGGCTAGTTAGCTCAAAAATGTTGTATATGTTGTAGAGCACGGGTTCAAATCCTACCAATTGCAAATGTCAAGATTTCTTTTGATAGGTGGTCGTGCGTGCATGTACAGTCCACCTCTTCAGGCACCTGACAAGGTGTGATAAGTGTTAAAAGTAACATATTTTAATCTCATTCTTAATACATTTTTGGGTGATTATTCAATGTTAATTGTAAATCTTATGCTCCTAATCCTTTAAATTCATGTTTTTATGCTTAATAAAGCACTTGGGATCAAAAGGAGCGAAAAACTAGCGAATACCAGAAAATCAGAGCAAGCTACAAGAGCCACACAGGCTAACCCATTCCAAACAGCCAAGTGGTAAGTCATCTTGATTTCGCAGATTTGCACTCTAAACTACGGAAAATCATGATTTTTAGGTTTTTCGGGCATTTTAAGACGTATAATGACAAAAATAAGAAGATAAGAGAGAGCCGTCATAGAATATTCAAGAAAACAACTTAAAAACACCATTGAAGCCAACTCTAGAGTAGATTTTCGTCAAGATTGAATATTACTAGTTGATTTCTTAGGAGATTGTCATGAGTTTCTTTATTTCTTTCAGTTATATTGTATCTTGGATGTTTTTATTTTCAAGTATGAACTAATTTTCTAAATACCTAGGGAGATGGACCCTATGATGGATTCTGTCGTTTGATTTTATTTTACATAATAAATAGTTAGTTTCTTATTTTCAATTATATGTGTTTAGTTCTTGGTTTGAAATTTCTAGATTATTAATCCATGTTTGATGTACTTAAATCAAAGGTTGGATAGACCTTGTTTAAGAGTAGATCTTGCGTAATTGAGTAGAGTTACATGCAATCCTAGAAATAGGATGACATAAATTTATCGGATTAGAGTCAAATCTAATAGGGGAATCCATAGTACGAGTTAATGTGATAATATGAGTTTTAATTAGAAAGAAATTTCAATTAATCAACCTTGAGTCAGTTGCTCTTACTCTCGAAAGAGATATTAGCATAATTTAGGGGTTTCTATTAATCAAGTTACTAAGTAAAGAATTTGCGAAATTTAGATTGATAATGACAAATGAAATCCAAGTGAATTCTTTCCTAAGTATTGTTTCACTTCTTGGTCGTTAATCAGTTATTTTCGTGATTTGTTCTTTGCCATGTTCGTTAGTTAATTAATTTAGTTAATTTTAGTTTTTAATCAATCACTCGAATTATTCGATTAAATAATAAAAAGACAATAATTACTAGTATTTTTAGTCTTCGTTGAAACGATATCTTTACTCACCATAGCTATACTATTAATTGATAAGTGCACTTGCCTAAGTCAAATTTTTAGTTGGTTCCGTGGACATCAAGGTGCTCCCACTTTATTGAACTTGTTTTCTCTTTAGACAGCCTTTCAAGGCAACCAAGCTCTTGTCAGAGCTAGAAAACAACCGAAGAAAATACCGACCTATTGAAAGGTTTACCAACTCTAATATGGATGACACTTCAAAGACTTCTTTCGAAAGAATCGAAAATCCATCAACAAAACTATTAAAAGTAATTGACCAAAATATTCTATTAAAATATTTATTTTCTATACAAATCTAATAAGTTTTTTGGTTACCCAAACATTAAAAAGAAAATGAAAGAATGACATGTCTGTCTTTTTAATTTATATAATAATAAATTTAGCCCTTCGTATTCATAGATTATGTCAATTTGATTCTAATTCTGATAATTTCAAAAAAGAAATTAAAAATGCATAAATAAATTCAAAATAATTTAAATATTCAAAAAAAATTATAACGAAAATGCATAAATTTATAAAAAAAAATTCAAATAAATCCAATATGAGTAGAATTGTTCAAGGGTCGAGCAACCCGTTCAAATTGACTTAGACCGAGTTTGGACTAGGATTTTCTTGTCTTGGGCAAACTCAACAAGGATCAAATTTGATTTAAACAATTAAAAATATATTTTTTTAATTATACATATATATTAATATAAAAATATATTTTAAATTTTTTATTAATATTATGAACAGTGAAATGGACTTATGAGATGAGCTAGGGTAGCCCAAAATGAGCCTAAAGTTAAATTTCTTTTTCGATATCGGGTAACAACTTGACCCATGGACAACTTTAGATATAAGTGCTTCCTCGACTATGGAGTTACAAAAGTCGAGCTCATCACAACCATTTTCATCTTGAATTAGCGATTGCGTCCACATTTATTACAACCCTGATATTAGTAATTAGGTATTCACTATTGATCAACATTAAATAGGATAAACTACCCTGTTAGTCAACCTAAATAGAGTCGTTTCTATTTTGGTCACTCAAAATCTTTTTTGTCAAATTTAGTCATTGCCATTAGAAAATTGTCCAAAATGGTCACTCAACCATTTTCTCCATAACAAAAAGATGACCGTGTTGGAAAAATTGGATTAGAAAATAATATTTTAAGGCATACTAGAAGTTTAATTTTTTCCTTAAAACCGAGTCTTATAGTATTTATAGCAATAAACATTTTAACTAAATTAGTACATGTGCTTTGTACGAGGCGCCTAAATCGTTTCTCGGCTTTCTACCGAATGGGCTTCTTCATTATCCTTGAACCTTGAATTGCTTTAAGAGTGGACTCAAACAAAACGAGCCAAGTGCACATAATGAAAAAAAAATTAACTTTCAGTGGGAAAGTTAAATGTCTCTGTAGAACTAGAAACTATGAGTTTTAACAAAAAATAGAATTTAATCTAAAATAATTTACTTCTATTTTCTGACAGAATAATGACACATACAAAAGTTATGTAAATAGGTTAGCTCATAGTTCATATTTATAGAGAAATGATACAAGATTCTTATTTGAATAATTCATAATTAAATAATAATAATTTAACAGAAAATATGGTGTTCCACTAGAGTTGCAACACAAGGGGCAACGACATAGCCTAGGGAATACTAAGGTTTGTCGCCCCTCTCAAATAATGGGGCCTTTTAGGCCTTTCGTGTATTGAATAAATTTTATGTGTTATCCGAATTTTTATCCAACACTTATAATTTATCCAACCCAATAGTTATTATCTATTTCCCAAAATACTAATTAATTGATTAATTAAACCTAATTAGTTAAATTAATTTTCCCAATTAAATTATTCTCTCAACCCAATGTTAATTACATTAAAGTCATGACACTTTACCATATTAGAATCTATGAGGAAATAAATTTAATCACCTCATTCAATAAATCTATGATGACTAATTAATTTAATTTCTCACATCGAACTTCAATTATTTAATTACAATCAATTAAATAATAATTCAAAGAAATTAAATTAATTTCTAAGTCATGTTTTGTACTTAGTGAGAAAATATATTCACTGTAAATAGTTATAGATGTGATCCATTTCTCTTGTTGTTTTCATTCATTACACAATATTGGTTCTATATGCAATTCGTTCTGGGTTATCTTGAGCTAATAGAGGGACCGATTGGACATATATAGTTAGGGCTCAAATAATTGTAATTAAGTTTTGGCTCTTCACATATTAATTACAACATTATTTAATCATGGAGTCCTTCCACTATGGTATCATGATTGAACTCTCCCTTATTATATATCATTATGAAAGTTACTTATTCAATGCTCGTCCAATGACCTTGTCATAAGTTTGTCACCCTCATATGATATCCTTCATCTATTTGGGATAAATTTGTTCTCCCAATATGATCCTATTTTATTTATGGTAATCATTACATCTTCCTTCATGAAATGTCAATTACTAACAAATAGCAATTAAATCATTTATCTTTAAGACAAATAACTCGTGACCATGTTGCTTTTTATCTATCATGTAATTCCGATGAGAGGATGTCAATTACCATTTATTGGGCTATTGGTTCCACTATTGCAGGTGAAGCTATGTCATGTAGAAGTTCTATACCCTACATACTAGCTTTCGGCTCTATTATCAATTGAACAAAAACTATCAATACATCAAAGTATACGAGTCAAGCACACATAGTCAATCATTTACTCAGAATTGAAGTAAGTCACATTATGAATATCACAAGTGGATAAATTCATAAACGAATCTAGGATATTCTACTTGGGTCTTGTTCGATGTACTATCAGTCCAGTCAGTCACATTCATGTCTTTATCTTCTGGGAGTCATCCATTATGATACCAAAGACAATGTACCTTCCATTTAGATTTGATAGGTAGCATATTAATATTTCAATCGATTTGCTCAATTTCAATTAGACTAAAGATGTGTTTAGGTTATCTATTAATATAAGTTGTCTTCTCATACTACGATCTAACCACGTAATGCTACTTAATATTAGTTAAACATTTAGATAATCAGTGAGTCAATATTCGTTTTCATTTTGTTTTACATGCAAAAAACGTTGAGAAACCTAAATTGAAAATAAATTCTTAGTACTTCCTTTCCAATCTTTCAATGGGTCAATTCCACCCACCACCGCTATTGGCAGATATAAGGGGGCAGGTGGGGTCATTACCCCCTAGTTTTTTAGAAATTTATATAATACTCTCTTTAAGATGAACTTTTATTACATTAAACCTTCTAAAAATTTAAATTCTACCCCCGATCTAAAGAAAACATCAATTCCTTTTAAAGTTTAAAATATTTATAAATATATATTTATGTCTTATAAAATAACTTATTTTAGAAATTTCAAATTTTAAAGCTTTCAAAGGAAGTTACACTAAAAAATAAATCATCAATTTTAAATATATAAAGAGAAAAACTTTTGCCCATAAAATTAAAAAAGAAAACAACCTAGAACAAACTAAAAACAAATAGAAGTGGGAGAAAGTGATTAACAAATTATAAGATAAAGAAGATATTATCACCAAATAAGAAGAACAAGAAAACAATTCAAGGTATTCTTTAAATATTTTGACCTATTTACTTAATTTCTTTTATAGTTCTATACTTCTATATTATTTATAAATACTCAAAAAAATTCTCAAATTTTAAGGTTTAGGGTTTATAATTTTATTAAGATTTTATATATGAATATGTAAATCTTAAAGTATTTCTTAATTAAATTTCTATATATATATATATAGCATTTGATATTTTATTAATTAAATAATCATTGTTTCCACTAAAGATGAATGATTGTATTGCAATTAGCTATTTAGCTATATAATTTTAAATTTTATTATAATTTATTATTATAATATTTATTATATCAATTTTTAAGTTGATCGATTTGGATTGTAAAAAAATATATCAATAATATGCTAATATAAATTTACCCCTAAATCGTATTTCTGGATTCTTCATATCTTCGAAAAATCCAACCTAGATATATCCTCAGCATTCAGTGCTAGTTTAGCAATGCTTTTGAAAAGTGTTGTGGAAAAGTACTTTTCAGAGGTATTTTTGAAAAGTTTGGTTTAAAATTTGAGTGTTTAGCATTGCTGTCAAAAAATGCTTTTGAGAAATAAAATGTCCATTTTAGACATGTTATTATCAAGTAACAAATATGCATTTAAATAATGTTTAAATTAGTTAATATTATTATATTTTAGTAAGAATATAAAAAAATATTATAACTTGTTGTTAATATTTTAATATATGAAATATAAATTTTAAATCTTTTAAGCAATAAATATTAATTATTTATAAAATTTAATTAGAATATATAAACTATATTTTAAATATTTAAATATAACCATTAAATATTTGTATTTAGTATTTTTAAAAAAATTATTTTTAATTAATGATTTTAATACATTTGTAATTAAGCACCAAGAAAAAAAAGAAAAATACTATGTTATTGGAGGGATGAAAAAGTAATTAAGCACCAAAAATATTTTTGGAACAGGAAAAGCGAAAAATTTTAACTTCTGCTTTTCAGAAATGCTTTCCAAAAATACTTTTAGAAAATAAAAAATTCCGGCCAAAAACAACTTATTTAACACAGATTTTTTTTCAAAAGTACTTTTGAAGCGCTCATTCATTCACATTCAATAATTTGTGATCGTGGTCCGAACATTAGGATAACACCGTCTTCCAGCAAAACATTGTTCTCAGAACAAACGCCAAGAATGCACCCATTAGCTCTTCTTCCTCCGCTGTTCTCTCCTTTCCACCAAAGAATGGATGAATGCAAATAAGTCCCATCACCTTCAATGTTTCAAACCCAACTCTGCAAGCCTAGACTGCTAGATGGTGAGTGATGTTGGTGCCTACGCTATCTCCGGTTAAGAAACACTACGATAAGTAGGCATTTTCTAGTAAGACTGGCAAAGTTTTCGTTTAAGAACGTCGAATTCATCGTTCTTAACTTCTATTTGAGGCAGTCAAGTAAAAGAGCCATATAGTAACTTCATCCATGTGGCAATTGATTATCAAAATAATGGCATCAAAGGCATTACTTTCCCACTCTCCCATTCCAGCTGCAACTGCATTAATGGAGTAAAAAAGACACATACCTAGCTACAAAACTCAATAATGATTTGTTTCCAGAACTTAACAAACCATGAAATCAACATGATACTTCAAACAATAGAATTAACTATATTCTCGAATTTCATATCTAACATTGCAAAAGCAAAAGAACCAGAAACTCCATTTGGAACCCCACAATTATATAAGCAAATATTATTCTAACTAGGTGTGTCAAAATAGAATGAAGATGATGGGTTGGCTTACCTTTCATTTCTCCCTTGGGATTGACAATAACACCAACATTATCTGTAAACATATAGATAACCCAAACTAAGTTTCACAATGAAACACAAATATTAGTTTTACATGGTAACAACTAATTCAAATATACCAGTAACACAATGCGATAGATAAAGAACGACATCATGCTTTTTAAAACTGGTGATTTTCGTTTACTCTATGCTTCCCATTAAAGAGCAACCAAAATCAAAATCTGGTACCCCCATTATCAAAAGAAGCAACTGAAGACATAAAGATGGGGAAACAAAGGAATTGTTTTTCACATTTGAAGTACATGCAGACGTCGTCCTTTCTACGCCAAGGTTTACATTGTCAAACGATGACGGTGGGCAACACCTTCTTCCTCAAATCAGGCTTTCCTTTTTTGACGGTGGCCATGACCATGTCACCGACGCAACTGGGAGAGTGTTGAGACACCCATTGATTCCTTTGACTGAAATTATGTAGAGATTCTTGGCTCCCATTTTGTTCATGCAATTCACCGTAGCCACCATCGATAAACCCCGCGACACTCTGAGCTTGTTCCCTGCACTGCCTCCCCTTCCAGTTGCAAATTAAAAGGGAAAGAAGAAATCATTTCTATCATTCGTGTTTTTGTTTGGAGTACATATATGTAAACACAACGAAGAAGCGATGGAGTTGGTGGGCTTGGGATTAGTAGGGGATTGGGAGTCGAGTAAGCGGAGGAGGAAACGGTTGATAGTGCCATCGAAGTGGCACGAGGTGTCAGTAACGATAGAGATTAGCGAGATGAAGACCTTAGTTTTCAAGGGAAGCGGGCTTGGTACGTGGGGAAGCCATGCTTCTGGCCTTTGAATAATGGTTTACTTAAACTAGGATTGATCACATTACATGCCCAGTCATCTTTCCGATTAAATAGGAATGACAATATTTTAAGAGGATTAACGAGGTAGTTTATTATATAAAATAAAATTTTGGGATAGGAGACTCACCCATATTCTCTCAATATTATAAGGTTTTGATGATGCCAATAAAGGTGGTCTCATTTTCATGTTTTTGGGTTTTTGTGTCTTTCTAAATTCGATGGTTGTATTTGATACAAACCTTAACCCATGCTCATTTTGGGAACCGAAAGAAATTAGAAGATGTTGAATAGTAAAGTGATATTTGTTACTTTAGAAAATAACTCAACATTCCTTAGTTTTAGGATTAACGTTAGGATTTGTGCTTTTGGTGTAATTTTTCCATCATTATTTAATTGTAAATTTCATATGATTGACTAAATAAATATTTTAATATGATTAATTTAATTTTTTATATGATTGTCTTTAATGATTTTTTCACTTAAAGTAAAATGTATAAACAAATATTGATTTTTTTTATTGCTTAAGATTTGACTAATATTAAGTTGCATTATATGGCCAGATTGTAATGCAAGAGGATATAAGTATGATTGTTTGGACTGACAGAACATCGGACAGAACCTTAATTATGATACTTTAGTGGAATCACATAATTAAATAATGTTGTAATTAATAGACGAAGAGTCGAAACCTAATCACAAATTATTTGAGCCCTAATTATATATGTCTAATGGGTCTTTCCACTAGTTCAATATAACCTTGATAGTTTGCATTAAAAAAATATTAAAAAAATGTGAAATGACGAACTACAGAAATAGATCGCATGTATCGCTATCTACAATGAATACATTTTCTCAATATGAACAAGAGATTGACTCAAAAATTAATTAATTTCTTGAATTGTTATTTAATTAATTTGTTATTAAATTATTGGAGTTCTAAGTGGAAATTAAATTAATTAAGTCATAATAGTTTCATAAGAACAAGTTAATCAAATTAACTTGCTCATAGATTTTAGTATGGTAAAGTTGACATGACTTTAACGGAATTAAAATTGGGTTGGTTTAGGGTATAATTTAATTAGTTTAATTAATTTAATTAATTAAATGAATAAATAATATTTTTGGGTTTAGGAAATATATCCATTGGGTTAGACAAATTATATGAGTTAGTTTAAAGACCATATAACACATATAATTAACCCGATGCATGACAAGGCCTAATAGCCCCGATTTAGAAGGAAGGGGAGGCAAAACCCTAGTTCCAAAAGAGTGTTGCTACTACCGCTAAAGGTGTGCATTTGATTGGTTCGGGTTTTTTATACCAAAAACCAAATAAATTAAATTATCCATGTAAACCGAATAAATCGAACCGACCTAAGGAGCAAAACCAAATAAAATGAACCGAAAATTTTCGATTTTAGATTTTTGGATTTTAGATTTTTTTGAGTTGGAAAAAGAAATTTTAATTTACTTATAATTTTATTTCACTTATTTTTTTCATATAACTTGTAACGCCCCAAAAATTTGAATGTCTAACTGTTGAATTTTGTTGTAATTAGATCTTTGTTTTTGTGGCTATGTATTACTGTTTATGTGTTTGAGGTCAGGGGTTTGAGTCGCATCTTTGGAAAATTTTGTTATTTTATTCTAAGTTAATATCTATCCTTGAACTATTTACATAAGTTTAATTCTATGTAAATTGGTGTCAAGAATGAGTCTGCTGGTTCACTAGTTAAGCTTCTGTATTCTACTTGATCCTATATTTGACTCTCAACGTATGCGTTAAGGAATATTTTTGCTAAATGTTAGAAATCTTATCGGTAGTTAAAATAGAATTTAACGTTTCCCTCTCTCTTTTCTCTTTTCCATTCTCCTTCCTTTCTTTTCTTTCCTTCCCTTTTTCATTTTTATTTCCTTCTCTTTTTTTTTCTTTTTGATATGTCTGTAAAGTGGCTACCGGGAGTAATTGAGGGTTTTACGTTGTTCATTGCGTCGTTGAAAGATCTCTGTGTAAGTTCTATCGTAAATTCTTTTCATTCTGTGAGTTTTTGGTTTTTTTCTTTGGTTGAAATTATTTTGCTACTCGAATTCTCTGTTTCACCAACACGTTAGTTCCATTTTCACAATTGCATACGAGGTGAGTGTTGAAATCCGAGTAGGTAGGTCATGTTAAAGTTTTTCGACATAAGATTTAGTTTTGTACGTTAATTCTTGTGTTCATTGAGAATAGTTGTTGAATTAGTTATTGGATGGTCATTCTAGGGTCCGGGGTTCCTCTACGTTACTCTTACATCAAAAACTACATCAGGTGCATACTAAAAACCCGAGTCTTTGCAAAATTTAGACTCTGAAAACCATGATTATCAACGCCACACGACCATGTGCCAGGCCGTGTGGTAGGTCGTGTGCATCATACGATCATGTGTTAAGTCGTGTGGTAGGCCGTATGGCTCATTGTTTGTCATTAAAGACCACACGGGCTAGAGACAAGGGCATGTGTCCAGGCCATGTGACCCACTGTTTGCGATTCAAGACTACACGGGCATGCGACATAGGCGTGTGTCAGGCTGTGTAAACCATACAAGCCAGTCATTTAGGCCGTGTAAACTCACACGGGCGTGTGGATCAAAAGTGAGATTTATCCTTGGGGCTGTAAGCGTCGTTTGACGCGAGAGTAGGCCTCTGTAGTGTACATATGACTTGATTTAAACCGTATAAGTTGTTATCTAATGGTCCGAGACTGAATAATTCACTATCTAAATGCATACTAATTAGGATGACTGTTGATGATATTGATCTATACTACTTGACTATGAACTGTATCTGCATAACTATGTATACGTTCTTAATATTTGACATTCGTAATCTACATTTACATTGGGTGGGAATTTTGTAAAAGAGGAAGTGATATGTTCTAGTTCAGTGGCTAAGCTACAATTTATATGTGAATCTGGTGTCTTATCATAATTTGATCTGGCAGCTAGTCTACAATCACGTTGAACATGTCAGACCAACATTATGTGGTGTGTAGGGCTAGATGGGTATTTAAATTCTCTTAATGGTGTGTTGGGTTGGTCGGAGATCGTGTGTAGAGGATGGGGGTAGGAAAAACTGCATCTGTTTTTTATTTGGTCTGTATCTGAACTTGAACTGTTCTGATATTCCTTTGACTGGTTAAGACTGTACTGGATATCCTCTGATTCTGATTTGAACACGAGTTTAGGAATATACTATTATATTTATACTTCTAATTGAATTTATATCGGTTACACACTGAGTTATAAACTCATTTTTTCTGTTGATGGAATTATAGGTAACTCACAGTCTTGATCAGGTCGGTGTAATGGAAGCTCGGTCATTCTGCTTTATCACCTTTTATGTTATCTGTAATTTTAGTATTTTATTTGCATTAGGACTTTCTAAGATTGTTGAATTATCGGTTGGGTTTTTAGGAATGTTATAATATTTTAGACGTTTTTTTTTTTACTGTGTTTATAAAAGCTAGTTTTTCTAATAACGTTAATGTAACTCTTCAGACTTGATCCTAACGTTTAGGCCGGGTTTGAGTTGTTACATAATTGTTTTCTTTCTTCAATTTGGTATAACATATTACTTTTAATTTTATTTCAATTTTATTATAAAATATTAAAATTAAATCAAACAATTTTAAGGAACTTAAAAAATGATTTTCTTCCATGGTCAACATATCATTTTCATGTCTTCTATTCTTGTTAACGGGTATATATCAATTTGATCTTTTATATATTAAATGATCAAAATTAAATTATCAATTTTGGTTTTAAATATTAATGGGTATTGAGTTTTAAATTTTAATGGATTCAGCTTTTAAAAATATTGATTTTAATGAGTATTTGGGTTTAAGGTTTAAATTTGAGTTTGGGTATATAAATAGGTTATAAGCTTATTGCTTTATGAGTTATGACCTTAATTGATTTATTCGGTTTAAAATGTCAAAATCGAAAATTAATTGATTAAACCAAATAAACCAAGCATAAAAACTAATTAAACCGAAAAACAACATCAGTTCGTTTCACTTCAATTTTTTCGGTTTAAAATTTTTTTCACACCCCTAGCTACCCCCTTCATATACACTCCTTGTGGGGGTCGTGTTTCCTCGTAAAATATTACAATTCAGTTAAATTTTGTTCTACTAAAACTCTTATTATTTTCTCTATAAATAAAGATTGAGGATTAGTCAAATAAACACTTATTAAATAAAACCCACTCAATTAAATTCTATTTTTCGTGAGTACTTGTTATTAAAATTTGTGAGATTATAATTGCATATTCATTGGCAATTAAAATTCCAATTTTTGAGATTGAATACATTAGCTTTAGATTTTCTCAGAGAGACTTAGAAAGTCTCGTTTTCATCTTCTTAAATAAAACTCACTCTCTAAGCATTGAATGTTTGAAAATAGAAAGAAAAATCATTCGATTAAAAGTCAAAAATGTTTAAATACTAGATTCAAATTTTGGCAAATTTCCTTAATTCAGAAAACACAAATATTCAATTTGATGAAATTTAAAACTGTAAATATCATCAATTTTTATGGAAAACTTTAAATTCTACCGTGCATAAGTTATTTTTCTAACAAATTGTGATATCTAGCAGCATGACATCATTGGGTCAACCGGTTTAACCAAAAAGAGGACCATAAAAATGGTCACCGACTAAATGTTTTCATTTCCTTCTTACGTAAGTCGCCACCTAATCACATCAAATTCACATGAAACTCTTATAAAATCTCCTATGACTGTCTCGCTGACTCTGCAATGCATTACTCAAGTCACATCGCCAATTGCTTTATCTGATAAGCCATTGGTCATTATTGGCGACCTAGAAATTACTCTGGAAATTGCTTGGAAACTATCAGCATGAATCATATAGGAAATTATACCTTAAACACCAAGTCATAGGTAGTCCTCTATTCCAATATATATAGAGCAGTTATCAAAGTTCAAAAACACTTCCAAGTAACTTTAAAGAGTTACAGAAAAAATGGCGATGGTGGGAGAAATGTGGTCTCATTTAGGCTCTACAATGGCAACATTGATGCTTGTTTATACCGTTTTTAAACAGTTCTTCCCTCACCAGCTTCAAGTCTCTTTCGAAAAGTATTTCAATAGAATTGTGAGATATGCATATCCTTATGTCGAAATTACTTTTGATGAGTTCACTGGCGAACGCATGAAGCGCAGCGAAGCCTATTCCAGAATCAAAAGTTACCTCAGCGACAAGTCAACGGCATCGGCCAAGCGTCTCAAGGCCGATGTTGTGAAAGGTAGCCAATCCGTAATCCTTAGCATGGATTACAATGAAGAAATTACTGAAGAATTTCAAGGGGTTAAACTTTGGTGGTCTGCAAACAGAATTCCTTCAAAAACACCACGGATTGCAATCTACCCTGTTGACGATGAAAAGAAATCTTACAAGCTTACAGTTCATAAACGCCATATAGAATTGATCACTCAATCTTATATTAGCCATGTTATGAAGGAAGGCAAGGAAATCGAAACGAGAAACCGGAAACGGAAGCTTTATTCGAATAATCCGAGCCAGAACTGGGACGGATACCGAAGCAACAAGTGGAGCAACGTCCTGTTCGAACATCCTGCGACGTTTGATACACTGGCTATGGATGCGAAATTGAAAGAGGAAATCAAGAACGATTTGAACAAGTTCAGCAAAGGGAAAGATTACTATGCCAGAATTGGGAAAGCTTGGAAACGTGGATATCTCCTTTATGGTCCTCCGGGAACTGGGAAATCATCGATGATTGCGGCAATGGCAAACCTATTGGACTACGATGTTTATGATCTCGAACTCACTGCAGTGAAGGAAAACACGGAGTTGAGAAGGCTTTTGCTTGATACGTCAAGCAAGTCGATTATCGTGATCGAGGATATTGATTGCTCTATCGATCTCACAGGCCAAAGGGGTAAGAAGACGGAGAAAGATGGAAACGAAGACGAGCCCTCGGATCCGGTCACCGAAAGGGTGAAAAAAGAAGAGAAAAAGAAGAGTAAGGTTACATTATCGGGACTTTTGAATTGTATAGATGGACTTTGGTCGTCTTGTGGGAGTGAAAGAATCATTGTTTTTACAACAAACTATGTTGAGAAGCTTGATCCGGCATTGATAAGGAGGGGAAGAATGGATAAACACATTGAACTGTCTTATTGTTGCTTTGATGCATTCAAGGTATTTGCGAAGAATTATTTGGAGGTTGATTCTCATTCATTGTTCGGAGAAATCGAATCATTGTTGGGGGAAACAAATATGACACCAGCTGATGTTGCGGAGAATTTGATGCCGAAATCAGATTATGACGATGTGGAAACTTGTTTGAAGAGATTGGTGGAAGCTCTTAAAGATACTAAGGAGGAAGCAAAGAAGAAGGTTGAGGATGAAGCTCGTTTAATGGCGGAGAAAGAAGAAGAAGAAAAACAGAGGCAAAAACCTGAGAAAGAAGAAAAGGAAGAAAGCGGTAAAGATGTGAAAGAAATCAAAGAGAAAGGTGTGGCAAAGGTGGATGAAGACCCCCGTTAATATATGAATTGATCATTGTAATTCATTGGATCTTATTGCTGCCGTTTGGCTTAGATAATTAGACATAAAATAAAAATTTAGTATAAAATTTAAATTTAAATTAAAAATACTTGCAAAATATAAAATCTTTTTAAAGTAAATACTTTTAAAGAAACGTGGAATGATGAGAACTACATGTTTTTTTGTGATAAGGAGTTGGGCATTTGACGATTTCCTACACATATTTCAACTTGGATGACGTGCATGCCCGTACTGTAACGTGTGGTGGTCTTTGCCTTGATCTCAACACTACACTGTGATCAGAAATAGATATAAGTGACCATTACGCCTCGACTTTGTTCCTTACGGAGTTCTTAATATTTTTCATTTCTCGTACAGAATATTAAAGGGAAAAAGTTTTCCTGAATCAATAATAGTGTTTAGCTCTAAATTTTGCTAAGGAAAACATATAAATGCTTACTATATAGATTTCTTCATTAAATGTGTCAACCTAACATTTTCATGTTGGTATGATTTTCCCTTGATTAGAAGATGTTTTAAAATATATCATCCATTCTTGCATTTATAGGAGGATACATGGGGTTTTATGCTAAAAATATTGAAGGTTGTTCATGATATCTATAAACTTATGGAACTATCTTTGGAACATTATGAGGTGAGCATGATACCAAAGATTGTTGATTGCAGTCAGAATCATGGAATTAATTAGGTATGTGTGATATTTGTAATTGTTGTCAATAAAGTATAATTAGTTATCATGATCAAGACCTATCGATCTAATTGACATATTGGTGGAACTTAGGCTTACATTATTGGTGATCATATGTTGTATTGAGGCGATTCTTTAATAGAATATACAAACAATGAGTTGCCATGCAACTTTGTACATACTAAAAAGAAATTTATTTTGTGCTTTAAAGGAAATTAGATGTTTCGTGGGTTTTTCGTAAATGACGATTTCATTTTTATGTTCTACTCTATTATGAGATGCTAAGATGATGTATCTGTATTTGGCATCTCTTGTAATTGTTGGTTATTTCTAATTCACTTGAGTTTACTAATAAAATCAATTTTACTAAATAAAAGAGTACTCTATTCTTATTTGGTATTTTAATTAATAAATGGTGAACTCATGCTTGCCACTTACATTCCTTTGAAACTATAATTGCATTGCCATAAAATTGTAATTGCATTGACTTAATCACTAATTGCATTACCAAAATAATACCAAAATTGACAATCAACCAATGGTTGTTATAGTGATTATACCAAAATGATAGTCAACTAATGTGCATGTATCATATTGTCAACCATTGTCATGATAGTAAAAAGTTCATATATCATAGACCATATTATCAACCAATTTAGTGCAAACAAAAATAAAAATCATAATTCAGTTCCTATACCATAAACCATATTATCAGCCTATGTGGTGTAAATAAATAAATAACATCATGTAAATTATAGTCATCATAGAAAAAAAGTTCCCATGAAAAAATATGAAATATGAAATGCCATCTAAAAGAAGTGTCACTTCTTCTACTTCTGTGTAATTGATTACTGGGTGCTAACAAGGTCTTTAATTTGTTTGTGTTTATTGTTTGGAGACTAAGTCTTCACCGAAGAGCATGTCCTATCGGATTCAATTCTCTTTGATCTCAAATCGGACTAAAAATTGCACTATTTCATTTAGTTGTTGAAAATGACTAAAGAAGTTAAAAATTTGGTAGTCGAACTTATACAAAAGGTTTGCTCCCCAGTTTCCATATCTGTGTAGAGGCTGATAAATGCCAAAAGTAACATGTTTCTTCATGTGTTTTTGGATGATCATTCGATTTAAAATGGAGAATTATATGCTTCTATTCCTTTAAATTGTGTTTCTATACTTAGGAGAGCATTTGGGAGCAAATAGAGCGAAAATCAAAAAATTGGAGCAAGTTTCAGGAGCCATACGGGTTGGGTCATTCCACACGGGCTGGACACACGGCCGTGTGAGCCATACGAACATCTTCGATCATTCACATATATCATAGGCACCTCAATTCACAACAATACAATATAATCTATTAGTTAAACATATGCTAAAAGTTCATACCAAAGACATTTTCCATCATTCACATATATCACAATACGTTATCAACTTGCACTTAGGCTCACTCTTAATATATTTACATACCAAAACAAAAGTAATGACAAAACAAGCCTATTACATGTCATATAATCAAAAACAAACATTCAAAAACTACCGAAAATGGATGGATAGTGTGATTTGAGTGCTAATCCGATCATCCAACCTTCAAAAGTATCTACAAGAACAGAAATTAACACAAGTAAGCTTATTGAAGCTCAGTAAGTTCGATCGATAGAAACAATAAATTTTATCAAAGTAAATATAACAATCAAATAAAAAATGATTCAACAATACATGTTTCCTATCATTCACAATTGCAAATCGGTGAACTGCATATTTCAATCCAAAGCTTAGATGATAATCTCTAGGAAAACTTACATGTCTACAACGGAGTCAATTCAAGATGTCAAGTTCATGTCATGCCATTCAAAGTCATTAAACAAGTTATAATACAATAATTTACGACCTAATGAACTACTTACAGATACGAGTACACAAGTAGTCCAACCGAAACACACCAAACGCTCATAAGAGCTAATCCAAACAATAACACGCCAAGCGCTCATGAGAGCTAATCCAACTGATAACACGCCTCAGCAATAAGTGCTTAGCCCGTAGGCTATACATCCTCCCCCATAACACGCTTGAATAGGATAGTATAACACAAGAGTTCGCAACAAATGCTAAACCAGGTATACTCGGGAAAATATATATAACACACCACATCAATCTCCACTCCAGCCCCATGTAACATGCCGTCATTTAGTTGTACTATATTTCGCTTTCATCCGGCCAAAGTACCAAAATTCAATAACATTTTTCCAAACAACTTTATATCATCAATTAAACAATTAATATCCACTATTTCATATCATATCATCATAAAATTCATATAAATATTAAATTACAAACCGAACGAACTTACCTAGACTGAATTATAATAGTTGCAAAATTTTAGGGACTATTTTGCAATTTTCCCTTTTTCCACGTAAATCAACATGGTCTTGATCTAAAATGTAAAATTTCCAAATTATTAGCTTACATTTCATATTCCAATTTATTCTACATTTTATACCCTTTTATATTTCAAAATACATAATTGCCCTAACTTTTACAACTTTTTAATTTAGTCCTTTAACCCAAAAACCATCAAATTAACCATTTTTCAAGTAAAATTTATAGAAGAATAATCTAGGCCCTTAAAAGTCCCAATTATACCTCAAATTCACCATAAAACCTTGAAATTTTAACATTTTAACAATTTAATCCTTAAATTAAAATCTAATAAAAATCACTTCACAAAACAACCAACTACCACAGTCAAAACTTCAAACACATAATTATCATAAAAAACATTCAATATTCATCAATGTCAACTTTTAAAATTTTTAACAAATTCAAAAATGAAGGTACAGGCTAGCTGGACCTAGTTGCAACAATCTCAAAAACATAAAAATTGTAAGAAATAGGTGAGAATTGAGTTCACATGCACTAGGGAGATGAAACCAGAGCTTTGAGTCTCCTGTGCTTCGGCAAGTTGAAGAAGAAAATGTTTATTCTTCATTTAACTTTGTTTTAATTTTGATTTAATTACAAAATTGTCATTAAACACATGTTATTTTATCATTTTCATTCCAATTGCCGTCCAAAAACAATAACTAGGTGCTAATTTATACATAGGTCCTTCCTCATTTAGTAATTAAGCTATTTGATCATCTAAATGCAATAATTACTAAGTTTTGCACCTTTTTCAATTTAGTTCTATTTTTTTAATTAGCTATCTAAACGTTGAAATTTCTTAACCAAAAATTAATACGACTCTAATGACTTCGTAAATATTCTATAATAATATTTATGGGCTGACAAGATGAAAATTTGTGGTCCTGAAATCGATGTTCTGTCACTACTGAAAAACAGGTTGTTACACTCATATTTAGATTTGGGGAAAATTTTGAATGAGAGATCAAATGAGAGGGCAGAGGACAGTGGAGTGTTTAAATAAGCAACTTATTTTTAAAAATTAGGTTGTTTCGCTTTTTTCCCCTTCTAGTTCTTTCCTTTTTTTTTTCAAATAGGTCTTTATTTTAAATTAAAGCTTATTTCCTTAATTATTTTCAAATCTAATTTTTCTTTCAAAATTCGTTTTAATTTAATTAATTATCAAGCACCTAATTTTAATTTCCTCCCCTAAATTTTTAATTCTGATTATTATTTTAATATTTTATTTAATTATTAATATCTTAATTTTGGCATTTGACTCAAACCCTCAATTACTAACCCGATTTTTGGGATGTTACAAATTCGAAGCGTTTAAAGAGCGGGATTGGGTCGGATGATTCTTGTGGTTTTCATGGATGGGCCTCTAAAGATATCTTACACATCATTCATGATAGTCCTGCAAGTAAAGATATATGGTCTTGTAGAATACCAACAGACAAGTTTAATGCTTTTTTGTCTGGGGGTTTGCATGATTGGTTAGTTGCCAACTTACAAAATAAACTTAGAATGCAATTGGAAGGGATGGATTGGCAATGTTTCTTTGGAATGGTTGCATGGTGTATTTGGAAGAATCATAACTTAGTTGTTTTCTAGAGAATAACGTGGAGTGTCGAGGAGTTGGTTAAAGTTTCATACAGTTGAGCTAAACAATATACCTTGAGCTAAACAATATACCTTATGCCATAAGGTAAATGTATCTAAATGGCAAGTTTCAAACTTAGTCCCACCTTTATCTGAGAATTGAATTTAATTTAACACTGATGGTGCAGTAAAAGAGGATTTCGAGTTTGCCACGATTGGGGGTCTTACGAGATAGGCACGGGAGTTGGATTCTTGGCTATAATTGGTTTTTGGGAATCTATTCTATCTTGCTGCAGAAATTATGGGGTATTTGGAATGGTTTGATTATTGCACTCAATAGAGCATTCAACAGACTGATAATTTTTTCAAAATGTCAAGAGACGGTAAAAGCTTTACAAAGTAGTTCTACAAAGGGTTCGAATTACGTTTGGTTAGAAGTATCCAACTGTTAATGGCTAAAATTGTGCATTAGTCGATTCATCATGTTTCCAGAGAATACAACAAAGATGCTGGTAGGCTAACAAAAATGACTATTGGCAATAATGGTGGCCTTCAATTTTTTAAAACGCCTCCCAAGAGGCTTAGGTACATCTCTAAGTAGTTCTTTATAATGTTTTTTTCTTTAAAAAAAAAAAACATGTTCTATTATTATTGAAGTTAGTATGATTCAATTATATAGTAATAGTGGGTAATGTAATATTTTATAATGGGCAACACTAAGGTATATTTTTTCCCCGAAAGGCTAAGCTAATTATTAAATCGTTATTTTTGCTCATTTCAACTTTTTTATAAGAGATAATTTAATTTTAAAATCATTAAATATTTATAAATTATATATAAAAATATAACCTCTGAATTAAAACATCTAAAGACTTTGTAGATAAATTAAGTCATTATAAAAAAATCAAATGTGTTGTATATACTATTTAGCATTTAAACAATTTTTGGGTTTATATTAACAATGTACTTATCTCAAGCTTTACATTTTACATTTAAATTCAATTTATCATTACATTTTACACAGTAATAATAGTATAATTTACTATTCATAATATTTAAAAATTATTAATCTCAAACTTTAAATTTGATTCAAGCAGAAAAAGCTTTAAAATTGAAATATAATCATTTTATAAAAATATGAAATCAATAAAAATTAGCTTTATATTAAACTATTATAAGATCAATCTCGTAGAGATTATATGCTAAGTATAATATAAAATCAATTCGATATAAATGTACTCATGGGTCGGGCTGAGCCTACACAAAGTATCTAGATCAAAATTTCAATCTTGGGTCTAACTCAGCCCAAAAATGGGATTATTTTTTGTCTAAAACCAAACCAATTTAAAAAAGGTAAACTTGAGCTTGACCTAGTCCGCTCATATTTAATTTTTTTATATTATTTTTATTTAAAATATTTTTAAAATATATATATAATACACTAAATGCACAAAAAAGAGTTAAAATAAAGTTTTCTAACACATTAAAATATATTAAAAATATTTGTATTAAAAAAAACTACCATAAATATAATAAATATTTTATTACATTAAAAAAAATAAATATAATAAATATTTTATTGTATTAAATATAATTTTAAAATTTTATATTTTGGGTTAGGTTATTTAGTTCGATAAGTGTGTTTTTAGGTTTTGGGTAATGGGTTTAATTGTTATTGGGTTTATTTATATTTATTATTTAACACATATGATTATAATGTATTATATTCGGGTTAGGCCGAGATCAGGCCAAAAGTCTTGCCCAAGGCTCGACCCATATAGAAAACGGGTCTTAAATTTTACCCAAGCCCATTTTTCGAGCCTCATATTTTATCAAAATCTTCTCATTTTTCAAGCGGGTCCGGGTGGGTGACCCGACCCATGAGTAAGTCTAACTCCACATAGAGTCTTTAGAATTAATAGGGTAATTTAAGTATTTAAAAAGTTGATAGGGATACTTTTGGTATTTTGAAAATAGTTAATTAGATTTGTATAAGTTTCTAATTTTTATTAAAATTTTCCGTTGTATAGATTATTTAAATTTGTTCGTATACAATTAATTTAATAATTGTTACAAATAATCTATAAATTTCCAAAATCTAATTCATAAACATTATGACAGAAGATTATGTTTTTTTATTAAAATTAGTATCAATAAAATATTATGATGCTAAATATATAATAATGTCTTTAACCGTCATATATTTTTTATGAGTGCAGCATCACGATTTTTGGTTTTTATTTTTTAATACGATGTCTAGAACTACTCATAATCATTTCTCAATCCTTAATTAAGAGGATAATGCGCTTCAGCACATTCGAACCTACATCCTCTTGTACCGGCAACAATGTCGATACTAACTAATTGACTAATATTTTTAGAAATTGAAACAAATGAAAAGATTATAAATTAAAGATTTTCTTTCGTAAAATAATAAAATAAATTTTAATAATTTTAAAAAAAAAGATTTTCTATAACTACTATCAAATTATGGATATGATTCTATTTTTTAAAATATATAAAACAATTAACAATGTGATAATCAAAATTAATTTTTGACAAAAATAAAAATTTTGAGATTTTGATTAGTTAATCTAATATATCTTAAATTTTGATATATTCCTAATATTATATATTCCCAGCTTCTAAAAGAGTTTATACGGGTAAATTAAACTTTTATTATTATTTTAATTAAGTACTTTTTGGTCAAAATTTTCTATTAGACCTTGTACTTTATGTAAGTTATGGATTTAGTACATGTACTTTAATTTGGTCATTTCAGTTCCGTACTTTTAGAATCTAAAATTTTAGTTCAAACCAAATGATAACTATTAAATTTATTAAGTTAAGTTTTGTTATTTTTAAAATGTGTCAAACATATTATCACATGTGCAATGCTATGTCTATTTTTTATTTTCACATATTACTCATAAAAAACAGTTAATAAATTTAACGAGTGTCGTTTGCTTTAAGACTAAAATTTTGAAATTCAAAAACATAACCACGAAGAATGATCTAATTAGTGAACGTGGACTAAATTTATAACATTACATATAATACAGGACTAATAACATCAATTAACCAAATAGATTTAACTATTATCACTGGGTTAAGACTAAAATTTCAAAATTGAAAAGTATAGGGACTAAAATTGATCAAATTAAAGTATTGATACTAAATCCATAATTTACACAAAGTACAAGGTCTAATAGCATGATTTGACCTTTTTCATTTTCAACTATTCTCCAACCCTTATTAATGTTTATTTTATATGTTTTTCTCAATATTTAAATACTTTAATTCTTGTTTATCACAATTAAAATTTTACATATCATTATTTAAATATATAGTAATATATTTTCACACCCTTTTAGTAAATATAGATTTTGGATAACTTTTAATTATAAAATTTTACATTTTATTACTTTTCTCCGAAATTTGGTAATAATAATAAATATTTGTATTATGTTATTTTTAAAATTTATTGTTAAATTTTATTTTAATTAATTGTTTTAAATTGTATTTTATTATTTATTAATTGTTTCTTATAATATTTTAATTCTTCTGGAAGTTACAATTATGTTTTAATATTGCTTTTATTGTTTCTTATAACGTTAGCTACTAAAATAACTTTTTTTTAAATTTAAAAATATTAAAAAATAAAAAATTTAATTATTAAAAAGTATACAAATATTTAAAATAATTAAGGAAAACTCTCAGCCCAAAAAAGCTTCAAAGCTTGGTTTTTGTTATATCTGATTGTTCATGATTAGACCTGTTCATGGCCCAACTCGAAAACCTGCTCGAAATGTAGAAAGGTTTTGGTAAAAATATATGCTCAAAAAATAGGTTTAAACAAAAAAATAAGGCCCGTTTAAAAAACGGGTCGGACCTGGGCCTGGCTCAGCCCGAATTCATTAAAGGATAAATTTTTTTAATATTATTTTCTTATTGCTTTCTCCTTATTTTGCTACAATTTTACTATTATGTTGCTACTATTTTGTTGTTATTATTTGGATATTGTATAAAACTTATTTTATTTTAATTTTGTTATTCTTTTAGAGGCACTTGCTTGTTAAGTTGCATCTATCTTAGTGTTATTTAAGTATACATATTTTTTTAATTTTATTTTCAATTTGTTGGGAAATATTTATTTTGATATTTTTAGTATTTTTATGTATTATATATATTTTAAAATTATACAAAAAATAATATAAAAATTAATATGGGCAAGCTGAGTCGAGCCCGAACTTAACAAATGGACCTAAATTTTTAGTTGAACTCGACCCGGCCCAGCCCATGCACACCTCTAATCATGATTCTATCTCTTTACCATTGATGGGCCCAGTTCCACCACTGTATAAATATGTATTGTATTTTTGTTTTTAATTTTAATTTTATTTATATGTTTTAGAAATGAATTATTATATATTGGTATAATTTCATATATTGTCCCTTTTTCTTTAGCAAAATTTTCAATGTGGTACCTAAAGTTTCTAAATGTTTATTGTGCCCCTGTACTTTGCTTCCGTCTTCGAAAAAGGTACTTGAGTCTAACGACGTTAATGCATGAGCTGCCAGGACATGTGAACCACTCTTATGACGCCACATGTCACATTTTTGCAAAAAAATTGCCAAGTCAAGGGACTTTGAAACAATTTTACCCTTTTTTTTCAATTAAAAAAAAGGCTTAATGGTGCAAAAAGCCTTCAAACTTAAAAAAAAAAAAACAATTAAGCCCTAATTTTTTTTTGCACTCATTTGGGTACTTGAACTTTCAAAATGTATCAAAAAGACTCTCAAACTTAAAAAAAAAAAAAACAATTAAGCCCTTGCTTTTATTGAAAATTAGAAAAAATTATAAAAATTTATAATCAATAAAAGCAATAAATGTTATTAAATTTTAATAAAAAATCTAAAATATTAAAAATTTATTAAAATTAGAATATATATATAAATCGTAAAAATATAAAAATTATAAATATCGTACAAATTTATAAAATGTATAGAAGTATAAAAGATTATAAGATTTTATAAAGTCATAAGAAAATTATATAAAATTAAAGAAATATAAATTTCAGTAAAAAATTATAAAATTATCATACCAAAAGAAGCATTTTAAATTTTTCTATAACTTTTATTGATTTTATTTTTTTAATCATTTTTCGCATATATGTCATTTGTGTTGCAATACGTAATTTCTTTAATTTAAAAAACTAGGGTCATTAAATTTTTTATTTTTATAAAATTTTACAAATTTTTTACTATTTTGTAAAAAATTCTAATCTTTAATAAATTTTAAATTTTTTATATTTTTATTAAAATTTAATAATTTATTTAAAATGTATTATTTTTATAAATTTTTTCTAATTTTTAATAAGAGCAAGGACTTAATTGCTTTTTGTAAGAATTTGAGGGTTTTTTATGTATTTTAAAAGTTTAAATACCCAATTGAGTTAAAAAAAATAAGGGTTTAATTTTTTTAAGAGGTTTGAAGGCTTTTAGTACATTTTAAAAGTTTAAGTGCTCAATTAAGTAAAAATAAAAAAACTCTAATGCTTTTTTTTCTTTTTTTAATTTGAGGACTGTTTACCCAAGCCTTAAAAAATTTCCAATTTCAACCCCGAAGCCCATAGATTTCTCTCCTTCCACAACTCAAATGCAAAGCTTCATTTTTCACCACCACAATCGCAGAGCTCAAGCTTGTCTTCACCTTCGTCAAGTCCTTCACTCCAGTCACGATGGCGAATCTTGTTCCAGGTTTTAACTTCCTCAGCGTCGTCGTTGATGGCCTCGATCATGTTTCCATCTCAAAACCTTTAGAGGTTTCGATTTCAAACACCCATTTTGATTTATGAAGAGAACATCCAGCTTTCGGGATTTTAGTTTGGGGAAATAAAATTAAAAAATTAAGATTTCTGATTGGTTTTGATTTGGAGAAATTGATTTTGTTGTTCTTCTTTCACTTTTAGGATGAAACCAACAAAAATTGTGGTCAAAATATATCTCCGTGAAAAGTTGATATTTTGGAAGATGTTTTTGAATAGGGAAGAAGATTGCTAGGTCTTTCATTTTTCTTTCATTGGATGACAAGTGACAAAAATGAAACCAAAAGCTAAACCATAAAAGTTGCCAAATCAACTTTTTTAAAGAGAAAATTTTGGAGAAGAAGATACTGAAATTGTCGTCGATGAAGAAAATGAAATTTGAGATTTTTATACAATTTTAGTTAAAAGACATGTTTGGTATAATTGTGTTTTAGTCCCTCAAAAATTGAGTCATGTGTCATTTTCCAGAAAATGTTAAGCCATTCTTTTCCTCCATAAATAAAGTTATCACGCCAAGGGTATAAATCATGTGAACCATTTGTATAACGTCTATTTATATTTATTTATGTAAATGAATAAATTTTTTATTTTCGTTTAGTAAACGAACGAACATGGATAGAGATGTGTTCGGTTCATTTACGGTCTAGTGTCATGGGTTGCGCATGGGAGCACGCAACCATGACAAACTTGTGCGATCCATCATATTTGAGGGAGGTCATTTGGCCCAACCAAACTGGTTCGTTGCCTGGAGAGATTAAAAGCCCATCTCAAGAGCTTGGTAAAAATGGAGAGTGATCCAAGAATATATGATTATGTAATCTTAGAGTTTTAATTGTATACATCTTCTAATTGTGTCTTAGAGTTCTAATTGTATGCAGCTTTTAATTGTAGCCCTTGATGTACTTTGAGGTTCAACTATAAATAGAGACCTCTTTGCTCATTGTAATTCATTTAGTTGTTAATAAGAATCTTGAGAGTGTTTACTCAAACTTTTCTCCCAAGTGTTCTTGCTTTTGTTCATCTTTCAAAGTTCGTTCTTACTTCGTTCTTCTGCTGTTCTTCGTGGGTGCCTTGAGGGAATTCTGTTGAATCTTTTATCATTGCGAGTTTAAGCTGACTTATGTGTTTCTACTGTTGAATCTGTTATCATTGCGAGTTAGGCTGACTTAGGCATTTTTAAGCAAAGAAACTGCCTAAGGCAGCACGGATCGCGTGGAAAAATTCTAAGTCCGTGACACTAGAGCAAGCTTGTTTATGACTCGATTCTTTATTAATGATATTTTTTTATAAAACTTCCATTAGTATATATTAATAAAATTATCTTGATCTATATCTTATTTTCATTTATAATATAATTATTAATATTTATGTTTGACTATTTTATATCTAAACAATATATGTGTGTTTGTGTCTATTTATTGTTTGTTTATTATTTATTAACATTGTTCATGAACATGTTCGATTAAGTTAAATGAACATGTTCTTGATCATTAAAATCATTAAACAAACGTACATGAACAAACAAAATTATAAATAAATGAACATGAACAAAAATTTGAATTTCTTAACTAACACAAGCCAAACACGAACAAGCTTAAAAATAGCCAAACGAACATAAACAGAGATTTGTTCATATTCAAGCTCAGTTCATTTGCAGCCATAATCACACTTGTAATTATTCCTTGTATATTTAAAATTTTTTAAGTAGTTATATATTTAATTTTTTATTGTTTTTATAAATGCTTTCAAGTGTTAATTTTTTTTAATGATTATAATTTTAGATAAGTTATGGCATTAGTATTCTGTCCACTACTAATGGAGTTTTTTAATTCCACGAGTAAGGTTTAGTGCATATAGGAGTGTTCAATTGGTTAACCGACCTAAACTACCATTAATTGAATTAATCGATCATTTTAAACCCTTAACCGTTAACTGAACCGAACTAGTAAAATATTAAAAAATATTTGATACTTCATAATCAAGGTATGTAGTTCACAAATATCCAATAGAGAAATAGTAAAATATTAAAAATATTTTTAAAAAATATATTATCAATGTACCCTACAACACATGGCAGCATTTTACCCTTGCTCGAATGCATCAAATAATTTTGCTAAGTTATATATATTAATTAAGGTTTAGGATATATAATTTTTTTATGTAACTAACATTTTGTTTTTATTGTGATTTTGTATTTCTTTTATTATAATATTATATAAGTCGCAAGATATATATTTTTATGTACAAGTTTTTTTTTAGTTTTAATTTATAATTTACTTTCATAATTAATATTTTAATTGGCTCATCTTTCAATTTTAAAAATTTTCATTTTAGAATTAATTTATATTTTAGCTGCCCATTATTAAATTGTTAAATTTTTTTCTAATTACTATTATAATACATTTAGTCTTTAATACTTACATATTTTATCAATTTAACCTAATTTTAAATAATTTAATAAATTTAACACTCTGTTTAAGTTTAGTCCATTTATTTTTACTCTAATTTTAATCTTTAAAAAATTTGACATAGTGAGAGTATAATTTATGTATTGTAAATTAATTTTATTTTAATTGATGTGTCATCATTTAAATTATTAATAATAAATAAAATTCTATATTATCAATGTACCATCCAATATAAATAAATATATATAGAAAAAGTAATAAAATCTTTTGATAAAAAAATCTAATTAGTCCTTGTGATTTGAAAAATACCCAATCACTTTTGTAAGGTTTAACAAAGAGTTCACTAGTCTATAAAATACAATATTCCATTTATTTTTATTATCTTCGATCTTTATACTCAATAATATTTAATTAATTATAATTATTATTAAATTAAAATAAAAAACCTAGAACTAATCCATTTTATAAAATAGAGGATTATCAAAAATATACATATCTGCTCAGAAGACATGACTTTTCTTCTCATAGATTTTTAAACAAATCTCTGAAGTCTGACATGTGAATTTATTTCATAATTCATCACAGCAAAGCATTTTAACAGAAGATAAAATCAAAACAATGTTCAAAATTAGCTCTCATTCTTTCTCTCAAAATTTCTGCTCATTTCTGCAAATCGGAATAGCGTATATTGCCCATATTAGGCTGATTAATCATAGAGCTAATCAAATTAACTTCTCAACTTGGAAACACAAATTGAAACTTTTAATCCAAAAAAAAAGAATTTTAATCGCCAGTAAAATAGAAAAAATATCGCAACTTGAATTTTGAGATCAGAGTTTGGTAAAAAAAAATTGTCTGTCACGGTTGAATCAGAAACACGGACCAATTAAACCTCATCATATCTCAAAATTTTAAAGAAATTTACAACGAAAAAATGGAGAATTGTTTCATAAATTTCAATAAATAAATAAAACAAAGGAACGATCATCAGAGACTTAAATACAAGTAATCATGGAATAAATCCATTCATATTGTTGCAGTTTTTTTTCTTCTCATCAATTGATCGATGACAAAAACAAAACGAAGGAAAGAAAATTTCGGGGAAATGAAAACCATAAGCCATAGATCTGAAAGCTGAAAAAAACGAAATGAAACCTAGCTGTGAAGAAGAGGAGACAGTGGCGAAAGTCTGGGTTTTCATGGTATTTATAGATCTAATTGGGGAGGTTGCTATAAACCCTAGATTGCAACGGCGGCGTTTACCACTGGGACTAGAGAATTGAAATGGGCTGAATTGCTTAATAATTGAAAATGGGCTGAGTTTAGATTTTGGGCTTTTTCTTCTTTTTTTTTTAACATGTGGGGGTATTGTTGCCAATGTAAGAAAACGTGAGATCGAGTGTGCTGAAGCGTATTGTCTTTCTATTTATAGGTTAAGAAAGGGCTATAAATAATTTTAGACATCGTGTCAAAAAATTAGATATAAACAGGTAATGAAATTGTTAAAAAAAAATTCAAAACTATTTTCTTAACTAAAACCCTAATCGATTTCAACATTTTGGTAAAGTTTCATCTTTTATTATTTATTATAATATATAATAATAATTTAATTTTATTTATATTTAATTATATGTGTTTGAGAATTAAATTGATAGAATGTGTAAATATCGAGGACTAAATATGTTATTATACCGCTTAAAAGGACCATGTCAATCATTCTCGTTAATCATTTAATGGAAAGTGACTAAAATAGAAACGATCTAAAACGTTAGTGACGAAATTTAAAAAACTATAGTTTGATGTCCATAACACAAACACAATAATTATTAGATGATTAGTAGTATAAATTACCCAAAATAAAGAGAAAATAATATCATTTGTGTGAATTACTGATCAGTTATTTAGTGGCGTTTTCGTTGTAAATTTACCGCTAATGCTTATTTTTAGCGGCGTTTTCAGACAATCGCCGCTAATGCTCGACCTTTAGCGGCGCTTTTCTGCTTGATTTTTAGTGGCGTTTTTTTGTCTAAACGCCACTAAAAACGCTGCTAAAAGTCTGTTTTGGTGTAGTGTGATTAGTTATCTTTCTCTAAATGGAATTAACCGATTAACTAACGAAAAGAATTTTAAGTATGAGTGAAAAACAACAAAGTTTAAAGACGGATTTCTAGGATAAGCCAAAATAAAGTGAAGAACTCATTGTTTCCAATTGAGATTTTTTGACATCTGCCAGAAATTTTATGAAGCTTTCTTACGGAAACATTAAATATTTTGGCCAAATCCATGGCCGCCAATTAAATTCACTCTTAAAGGGAAGATGATTTGAGGAAAAACCAAAAAGGAAGCAAACAAACAAACATATTAATTCTTTTGCGAATATTGGATCCAAACAAATAGAATTTCTTTTCTCATGGATTCCCGGTATTTTCTCGGATTCTTTCTTCTTCTTTTGATCAATTTTTCTTTGGTTCCGGCTGAGGTTAATGGATCGGTGCTTAAAATGAGAGGAGGAACTTCTTCTGTTCAATTTGATCCCACTTCTGTTACTCAACTCTCATGGCACCCCAAGTAACTTCAAATTCCAATCCTTTTTGCAGTTCAGGATCAGGGATTTAAATAGCAGTCCGATATCAGAATAGCGGCTGTTATATAGCGGTAGCGGCACCGTCCGAAATCGCTTTTGCTGAAAATAGCGGTGTGAAGCGGAGTCACACCAATAGCGGTGGATCGCAACCGCAATTTAATGGGTAACGGCCAATTGCGGCAATAACGGGCCGCTATTCCCGTTATTTTCCATTACAGTAAATTAAAAAAAAAGTCATCCCCTCTAAACAAAAACCTGCAAAATCAGAGAGCTTTCAATCAAAAAAAGTAAAAAGAAGTCCAAATAAATAGAAAAAAGTTATCAAAACTCAAAAGCAATAGAAAATATGAAATTCTATTTCTTATATTTCGGCAAACAACAAGCAGCAGATGAAACCAAGGAGCCGAGGACTTGAATCTGAAAAGCAAACCCTGCCCTAATCACTTGCACATTCAGAGATTGATAATTTTCAAGTAAGTAGGACCTGAAATTTTATCTTGATTTTTGCTTGTTTGTCTTGAATCTGCAGTGCAAATATGTTCTTTAGAATTGAGGACACCATTTGAACCGCTTGACGGACCCCATCTATTTCCTCTTCGAAATTCTAGGTTTCTTCCAGCTCTTTCTCAGCCCTTCTAAGCCAGTATTCCTTTACCTGGTTTTTCACACTTTCAACAGCAGTAGAGGCAACATATTCGGCCATTTTTGTTGATAGTCTGATGAGAGTTGGAGCCTTGGAGGCTACTGGTTAGGGTTAGGGAATAGAATCGTTTCATTTGATTTTAATTTTTCTGTTTTTGTTTTGGTTTATGGCTTTATGGCTTATGGCATGCTGCTCTATTTTGTTTTTCTTTGGTTCTTGTTTTACTCATTAATTAGGGGCAGCCACCGTCTGTTTTAACCACTAGAAAATAGCCATGTAAATTGTGCTTTTATTGAGAAATGGTAAGTTGGTAACTATAAAGTTTCTGTCAATTTGCAGCCACCGTTCATTTTATCCACTAGAAAAGAGCCATGTAAATTGTGCTTTTATTGAGAAATGGTAACCATAAAGTTTCTATAAATTTTTAATAAAGTAAATCACTAAATTGTTAAAAATTTTCTTAAAACAATTATGAGAAAATTTCTTTATTAAATTTAAATATATATATATATATATATATATAAATCTCTGACACAATTTTTAGTATGACATGTAATAAAGTCTTTATAGTTAATTTTCCCTTAAGTCCCTTAAGTCTTTGTTATCTATGAACAAACATTCATATATTAAAAATTAAAAATATTTGAAACACGAAATTTTATCATATGTTTGTTGATAAAGTAAATGTTTGTCCACAAGAATCTAGAAAAGGATTTATGGAATTTCCAATGAAATGGTACCTTCAAATATAAATGTTAAGCAATTTAAGAATCTAATTGTAACAAAGTAAAAAAAGTAAAACATATCTAAGAAAAGAAACAAAACACTCCTTTTGAAAGAATTCAGAAAATGAAGATGTTTAGTTAGCTTATAAATAAAAATAGTATTAAGTAAATAGAACACAATAAATGATTGGACAAGCAGAGGACTAAAAGAGAAAAACAAATTCGTTTTATTTAGAAACAATAAATGAAAGAGCCCAAAATTTAAAGAAGAATCTTGCATGACCCAAATATTTATAAACTCATATTAGAGAGAAAAGAAGAAGAAGAAGAAGAAGAAGCTTTAGAAAGGCTTCTCATTTATTAGTAAAATTAACCCAATAAAGAAAAAAACTTTAGATTTAACTTAAGAGAGTAAAAAATGATTTCTAAATATAATTTAGTTTGCATAATAAGAAAAATTACTATGTTTTACACTTAAGAGTTCATAAGTGTTAGAAAACACTCTAAAAATCATTAAAAGTGATTTTTTATAATTATAATTATAATTACTATGTTTTACAATAAGTTGTGCAAATTTTAAAAAAATTCACGACCGCGATACCCGCAGTGACCGCAATAGCGTCCGTTATGTCCGCGACCGCAATAAACGTGACGCGACCGAAAATGCGACCGCGACCGCAATTTAAATCCTTAGTTCAGGTTATTCAAAACTTTGAAATTTACGATTTTTTTTTCTTGAAGGGCTTTTATTTACAAAGGATTTTTATCAAGTGAGGAATGTGATCACCTTATTATTCTAGTAAGCAACCATTTTTCTCTTTTGTTGTTGAAGAATTTCAACATATAAAAAAAGAAATTGTATTAATTTCAGGCTAAGGATAAGTTAGAGAAGTCAATGGTGGCAGATGATGTATCAGGCCAGAGTATTGAAAGTGAAGTTCGAACCAGCTCCGGCATGTTTCTTGAGAAAGCTCTGGTATATAAATGAATTGTCTTTCATTCCTTTTTTTTAGCTTAAAGCTGTGAAATTAGCTGGAATTTATGTTAATTTAAGAGAGGAATGCTCAATTTATGAGTCTAATTGTTGAATTTAGAAGGAAAAAGAATTGATCTATTATCCATATGATCTTGTTTTTATGTAATTTTATGCAATGTGATTCTTGCTTTGTTTAAGAAAGGATGAAGCATCTGGCTGTTTATAATTATGTCATTGTATTAGTACTTTCATGTTTTTTTTCCCCTTCCGTGGGATACTGGTCGTAGCTGTTTGAGATTGTTCTGTTTTTGAGAACATGTATTTGATATAGACTGACTATATGAACTGAAATTTGCGTGGTGCTTGTGAGATTTTAATCACTTGAATGGCAGAATGCTAGGTGTTTGATGTTAAAACTTGTATTCCAAAATGTGATGGTTGATGCATTGTGTGGCTTTTCCCCTCATTATTCATTCAAACTTAATCCGAAGTGTATTGTATTCCGAAGTGTTTGTACTGAAAGCAGTTGTATTCTAAAATGTCATGGGTGATGCATTGTGTATTTTTCCCCTCATGATTCATTCAAACTTAATCCGAAAACCAGGTCTTTGCCGAAAGAATCTGTTTCCTCATTGAAGGAATGGTTCTAAAAGAATATAACTTGCGAGTTAGCCACATTGTTTTTGTTTAGTAAAAGCCTTTTCAGACCTGTGCCGTATACTATCGCGGATGAAATCATGCTTAGGTTTAGTTATGCGTTTCTTTGAGTTTAGAAATCGTTTACTCTATGCTTATTTTTATTATTAGGATTGTTTATATTTATGGTATGGATCATGTTTGGAAAGCATTTCATCATTGCATGTGCTGATTCTTGAACTTCAAATGTTTCTGCGGTATCTCGTATGAAGGATGAAGTAGTTGCTGATATTGAAGCCAGGACTGCAGCATGGACCTTCCATCCAGTAGGTACTTTTGTTTTTTCTTTTACATGCTAGTCATGCTCTACAATTTCTTCATCCAATTGTAAGGACTTTTCGCATTTGACTTGGACACGGCGTTACAAACAGAGAATGGGGAGGCACTACAAATACTGCACTATCAGCATGGTCAGAAATATGAACAACATTTTGGTTATTTTTATGACAAGGTTAACCTCGAGAGGGGTGGTCACCGTATTGCCACTGTACTGATGTATTTGTCTGACGTTGAGAGTAGTGGCAAAACTGTATTTCCAAATTCAGAGGTACGCATTTGCCGGTGAATCCGGTTCTCTGGTTGTCTTTGGTTTCTTTTATTAACATTTGTTTTCTTCCTATACTACACGTATCCATTTTATTTTGTTCATCGCTCATTGTTTGTCTTCTGCAGGGAAAACTTACTCAGCCCAAGGACGACAGCTGGTCAGATTGTGCGAAAACGGGATATGCTAGTATTATGGTTACCCTTGGCGATTTTAACTAGGAGTAGTTGGAACATGATGTCTAATTGATTGGCTAGTTTCTTGTTTAATCGTTCTCAGATAAGTTGTGCTAGAAATCCAACCTTAAAGCCATCGGTATCTAACTCAACTGTATCGGTTGTACTTGCAGTGAAACCCAGAAAAGCCGATACATTGCTGTTCTTCAATCTTCATCCTGATACAACTACTGATCCCAAGAGTTTACATGGAAGTTGCCCGGTGATAAAGAGCGAGAAATGGTCCGCCACAAAGTGGATCCATGTCCAGTCCTTTGATAACATGGAGAGCCAGACCGAAGACTGTGTTGATAAGAATGGGAACTGCCCTTTCTGGGCAAAGGCTGGCGAGTGCGAAAAGAACCCGGCTTACATGGTAGGTTCCGAAGAGTTTACGGGATACTGTAGGAAGAGTTGCAAGGTATGCTCCTCCTAGAAAACCTTTTTCCAGGCATTTTGAAGGACCATGGTTAACCATTTCAAAGTTGTATATACTGATACTCAAATTCATTTCGCTGCAATGGCTACCGTCTGATCACTCGAATTGAATCTCTTCTTCAGAACAAAAACAAATTAAACAGCATGAATTTTCAATTAGAATAAGGGTTGGATTAGTATTGTTTTTAAAAATTGATTTTAAATTTTTTTATAAAAGGTGTCATGAAAAAAATGCTTTCAGGGAGTATTTTTGAATATTTTAGTTTTAAGTATATAGTATTGCTGTCAAAAAGTGTTTTAAGAAATAAAATATTCATTTTAGACATGGTATTATAAAGTAATAAATATGCATTTAAATAATGTTTAAATTAATTAATATTATGATATTTTAGCAAAAATATAAAAAATAATTTATTATAATTTATTGTTAATATTTTAATATATGAAATATAAATTTTAAATATTTTAAGTAATCAATATTAAATGTTTATAAAATTTAATTAGAATATATAAACTATATTTTAAATATTTAAATATAATAATTAAATATTTGTAATTAGATATCAACATATTTGTATTATTTTAAGAAATATTTTTAAATTTTTAATTAATGATTTTGTTTTAAAATGTAATTTGAATATATGAGCCATATTAATATTAACATGGAGAGATAAAATAATAATGCTTCTAGAAGTGCTTTTAGCTAAAAAACAGCTAAAAGTTTTAGTTTCAGAGTAAAAGTGTGGTGTTTTTGAGTAAAAATGCTTTTGAAAAGTTACTTTTTTCAACAAAAAGTTACTTGTTTAGCATAATTTTTCTGGAAGTATTTTCAAGCAAAAAAAGTTTAATTTTAAACATCGCTAAACATAGTCTAACAAAAGGCTTTTTTACTTGAATATTATAAAAAATAAAATAAAATACCTAAATAGTATGTCAGGGGGATTATGTACCGAAATGGTACATTCATGCAAGTGGAGGGTGGTGCATAGGTGGCACCACCCTAAAATCTGATTGAGTTGACTAAAAAAATTATTAAAAAAATTAGAAATACCATCTAAATAGGCGGCACCAAAGAAATACGGGTCATTTACGACCCGTATACGACCAAAACCTGACCCGCTATCGACTCGCTGTCATTGAGGTGATAGGACCACTGGTGATGCCTAATAGGTAGGCGGCACACCCCCTGGTCATGCCTAACGGATAGGTGGCACTGGGGTGGTGAAGCCAACCTCATAGGCGGTACACTCTTGACCCCTACAATAGTGGCAGCGATAGGACGAGACTATGCCCGTGAATTACGTTTTAGGGACCATTATAAGGTCCCCAATGTCCCCATTTTGGCCAAATGAAAGGAAAATATATTAGAAGAAGAATAATAGAGCGGGAAGGGAAGGAAGGGAAAAAAAGAAAGAAGAAAAGAGAAGCATAATAGAGAGAGGAGAAAGGGAAGGAAAAAAAATAGAAAAGGAAAGGAGAAAGGGAAGGAAAAGAAGTGTTTGGGATTTGAAAAAAAATTAGGATTGTGTTTAGGGTTTGAAAAAAATTAATTAAGAAGTTATATTTGGGGTTAGAAGGATTTGATGTTGAATAAAAGATATTGGAATTAATTCTGTAAATATGTATGGTAGTTTTTGTGTATATCTCTTTTCTTTTAATTAGGAGATTAGATGCTAAAGTTTAGGAGATAATATTTTGGTTTAATTAGGAGATTAAATGCTAAAGTTTAGGAGATAATATTTTGGTTTCTATCTTTGTATTTTACTATGTATATATGTTCTTGATTTTGGGAGGAATGAGAGACAGAGAAAATTCCCACAATTCTTGTTATTTTTTCATGGTATCAAAGCAGGTTTTGAACGTGTAAAGTTTTGCTAATAGCTGGTGGGAAAGGTGATTCCGGTCACAAATTCGGCGAAGTGGCGGTTGTGCGAAAAATGATTTCTCCGTACGATATAACCTCGCTTGATAATCCTGGACTTGCAATCACTCAAGTACAATTGAAAGTGGAAAACTATGAAGAATGGGCTCGTTCTTTCCGAACGACGTTGCGTGCTAGGAAGAAGTTCGGATTTATTGACGGATCGATTAAAAAACTAGATGATACATCAGACGACATTGAAGATTGGTGGACCATTAACTCGTTGCTAGTTTCGTGGAATCGGAATACCATTGAACCAACTCTTCGATCCACCATATCTCATGTCGAGGTGGCTAAGGATTTGTAGGATGATATCCGAGAGAGATTTTCAATGGCCAATGGTCCAAGAATCTAACAACTCAGATCTGATCTTGTAGAATGCAAGCAAAAAAGATTGACTATTGTCAATTATTTTGGAAAATTGAAACTGATATGGGATGCATTGGTGATTTTTGATCAATTGTCGACTTGTAAATGTAGGAATTGTACTTGTCAACTATCAGCCGAGTTGGAAAAGCGACGAGAAGAGGAAAAAGTTCACCACTTCCTGATGGAATTGGATGGGACATATAGCACGGTTAGATCCAACATCTTGGCTAACGATCCATTTCCATCCTTGAGCAAGGCTTATTCGATGGTTATTCAGGAAGAACGAGTGAAGACCATATCTCGTGAGATGGAAGATCGCCCCAATATGATGGCTATGGCGGTGCAAAGTCAAGGCCGTGGAGAAAGTAAGGAGAAAGGGGGTTTGTTCCCATTGCAAACAACCCGGACATGATATTGATAATTGTTTTGCTATTATTGGGTATCCTGAATGGTGGGGAGATCGACCCCGAGGAACTGTGAAGGGTGGAAGCTGTGGCAAGGATTCAGGCCAACGTCAATCAAACGGTCAAGGACGAGGGGGGCAGCGAGCTAATGCTGTCCGGACCCACACAGAGGGAGTATCATCTTCAAATGCTAGCACTGATGATACGGAAGCAAACACTTTGCCTGGGCTTAGCAATGAACAATGGCAAGTTTTTTTCCAAATCTTAAAGGGTATGAGCTCAACTACGACTGAGAAGATGACGGGTAAGAAATTGTCTTGGATTATTGACACAGGAGCGTCAAATCATATGACGGGTAATTTAAAATTTTTACATAATATTCATAAAATTCCTAATTGTCCCGTTGGGTTACCGGATGGGAGTGAATCTGTGGCTACTTTGGAAGGATCTGTTGCTCTTGGAGGAGATTTATTGTTGTGAAATGTTCTATTTGTGCCGAATTTGACATGCAATCTTATCTCTGTGTCACAACTTATGGAAAATGATTCTTGCTTTATCCAGTTCACAGAAAAATTATGTGTTATACAAGACCGTACCTCGAGGATACTGATTGGAGCGGGTGAACAAAGGGATGGACTCTACTACTTTCAGGAAATTCCAAGGATCAAGGCAATGAGGTTGACTGCCAGTAACTCGTTAGAAATGTGGCACAAGCAGTTAGGTCATCCATCTATACAGATGACTAAACTTGTTTCGAAGGTAGATAGAGATAGTAGGGATGAGATTTTGAATAAATGTTGTGATGTGTGCCTTCGAGCAAAACAAACTAGAGAAGTTTTTTTCTTTAAGTGAACATCGTGCAGATGATATTTTTGAATTAATACATTGTGATTTATGGGGTCCTTATAACACTTTGTCTACTTATGGAGCATCATATTTTCTGACAATAGTTGATGATTTTTCAAGGAGTGTGTGGATTTTCTTGATCAACAATAAATCTAAAGTACTTTTAATGTTTAAAAATTTCTTCACTATGATCAATCGACAATTTGATAAACAAGTAAAGATGGTACGTAGTGACAACGGGAAAGAATTTACTTGCATGGAGAATTATTTTGTGGAACATGGTATTATTTTCCAATCTTCATGTACCGGCACTCCACAACAAAATGGGAGAGTCGAAAGAAAGCATAGGCACATCTTAAATGTTTGCGTGCTCTTAGATTTCAAGGATCACTTCCTATCAAGTTCGGGGTGAGTGCATTTTGACCGCAGTTACCTAATTAATCGAACTCCCTGTTCGGGTTTAAATGGAAAGACGCCATATGAGGCTTTCTATGGTCGACAACCAGATTTTGGTCACCTAAGAATTTTTGGATCTTTGTGTTACGCTCACTGTAAGACTAGAGATAAGTTTGTCAGCCGAAGTAGAAAATGTGTGTTCATGGGTTATCCTTATGGGAAGAAAGGTTGGCGTTTATATGACTTAGAAAAACTGGAATTCTTTGTCTCTAGAGATGTTGTTTTCTTTGAAGATCAATTTCCTTTTGCTACAGCTTTTGCAAATCAGTCCATGATCGACACAATTGCACTCCCTCAAAGTGAAGGACTTGACGAGGCATGGAATGAGGTAGCAGTTTCAAATGATAGTCAAGCTACTGACGTAGATGAGTAGCAGGCTGAAAATGAAAGTAGCGAAACTGATACTCGAAATAGTGAGGAAGAGTTGGGATGTGGATGGCGTTTAAAGCAGTCCTCAGTTCGGTTGCGGGACTTTGTCATACACACCATTCAGAAGAAAAGTCCATCCCCGAAATTCTCCCCTCCACGACATTCGCAAGGTAAGCCCTATCCTATAGCACATTATGTGAACTGTGATAAATTTTCTGTGCAACATCAAAATTTTCTTGCAGCCATTACCGCAGAACGAGAGCCGAAATCTTATTCTGAAGCTGCTAGAAGCAAAAAATGGCGTGATGCCATGTCAAGTGAAATTGAGGCTTTAGAAAAGCAAAGAACTTGGGAGATTGAGGATCTTCCGAAAGGGAAAAAGGCACTCGGATGTAAATGGGTGTATAAAATAAAACATCACTCTGATGGCTCCGTTGAACGATTCAAAGCTCGTCTTGTGATTCTTGGTAATCATCAAGTGGCTGGAATTGACTACACTGATACATTTGGACCAGTTGCAAAGATGGTTACTGTTCGAGTTTTTCTTGCTATTGCTGCAGCCAAGTAATGAGAATTACATCAAATGGATGTGCATAATGCTTTTCTACATGGTGATCTTCAGGAGGAAGTTTATATGACGATACCACCCGGATTTCGAGTAACACAACCGGGAAAAGTGTGTAAGCTTCGAAAATCTCTTTATGGGCTCAAGCAAGCGCCAAGATGCTGGTTTGCCAAGCTTTCGACAGCCTTAAAAGATTATCGATTCAAACAATCGCATTCGAATTACTCTCTTTTTACCTTGCAAAGAGATACATCTCAAGTCAATGTTCTCGTTTATGTTGATGATTTGATTATCTCAGGTAATAATCATGAAGCTATTGAGTCTTTTAAATCTTATCTCAGTGATTGTTTTCATATGAAGGATTTAGGACCCTTAAAATATTTTCTTGGGGTGGAAGTTGCGCGTTCTCCAGAGGAGATTGTTTTGAATCAACGCAAATACATTCTTGACATCATCTCGGAAGTTGGACTTTTAGGAGCCAAACCAGCAAGTATTCCTATTGAGCAGAATCATAAGTTAGCTCTTGCTACAGGTTCTTTTTTAAATGATCCAGAACCGTATCGTCGTTTGGTTGGACGACTTATTTATTTATGCTTCACAAGACCGGAGCTTGCATACAGTGTTCATATTTTATCTCAATTCATGCAACAACCATGCATTGATCATTGGAATGCAGCACTTCGAGTTGTTCGTTTCTTGAAAGGAACTCCGGGTCAATGAGTGTTTTTGAGTAGCAAAAGTGATATGCGGTTGTACGGTTGGTGCGATACGGATTGGGCTGGTTGTCTGTTGACAAGACGATCACTCACAGGATGGTTGATTTTCTTGGGCACTTTTCCGGTATCTTGGAAGACAAAGAAACAACACACGGTGTCTCTGTCTCGATCCTCCGCAGAAGCCGAATATCGATCCATGGCTGTGACCACATGTGAACTCAAGTGGTTAAAGGGATTATTAGGTAGTCTTGGAGTCTCTCATCTGCACTCAATAACGCTTGCTTGTGATAGTCAAGCTGCTCTTCATATATCTCACAATCCGGTCTTCCATGAGCATACCAAACATATCGAGGTGGATTGTCATTTTGTTCGGGATGAAATTCTCGAAGGCAATGTGAAACCTACCTATGTTCCAACAACGTCACAACTTGCAGATATATTTACCAAGGCTCTTGGTCAGACATCTTTTCGTTCTCTCCTTTGCAAGTTGGGCATCCGTGATCTTCGTGCTCCAACTTGAGGGGGGTATTGGAATTAATTCTGTAAATATGTATGGTAGTTTTTGTGTATATCTCTTTTCTTTTAATTAGGAGATTAGATGCTAAAGTTTAGGAGATAATATTTTGGTTTAATTAGGAGATTAGATGCTAAAGTTTAGGAGATAATATTTTGGTTTCTATCTTTGTATTTTACCATGTATATATGTTCTTGATTTTGGGAGGAATGAGAGACAGAGAAAATTCCCACAATTCTTGTTATTTTTCAAAAGACATTTTTTATTTACTAATTTTGTTTTGTTATAAATAAATGTTATTTTTTGTTGTTTTTGATTTATTTCAGAATTAATTTTAATTTTATTTTTGTAAGGTATAATTTAGTTAAAAGAGCTATTAAGGTATATTTGTATTTATTTTATATTTTCATTTATAAGTTTTTTTAATATTTATTCAAGTAAAAAGCCTATTTATGTTATGTAGAAAGAATGTTTTATTTTTTTATGTAATTTATTTGTCATGTGTGTTTTAGGTTTATTAGATTTATTTTTATGTAATTTATTTGGCATGTTATTTTATTATTTTAATATGATTTTTTATTTTTTATGTAGGTAAAAGATGAGACCATTGAGATGGAATTTCGAATGAGACCATTGAGTTGGAATTTATGAGATAAATTAGGAATAAGAGTTTACGTGTTCTAATTTTTTTAGATTTTATAATTGAGAATAAGAGTTTATGTGTTTTAAATTTTATTTTATGTTTTTTTATAAATATTATAATTGAAATTTCTTTTGAATCCTTCTATGCAAAAAAAATATTTTTGACAATAATTAAGTTGGCATGTTATTATATATATTATCTTTTAAACCAATACATTTTACTTATTATCATTTTAAAATAATAATAACAATATTCGTATTTATTATGTTGAGATGATTTATGTTATGTTTCTGTTATATTTTTTGACTGATATATTATTTTATTATTCTAATAGATTTTTTTATTTTATATGTAGGTAAAATATTAGACGATTGAGATGGAATTTGTGAATGGGACCATTAAGTTGGAATTTGAGTTGAAATTTATAAGATATATTTATTTTGTTAATGTAGTATAGCAAAAAATATGATGTGGACAAAACTGTTTGATATTTTTGTAATTAAAAGTAATATATACAATTTAGGTATTTTGATAAATATTTAAAATGCATCAAACTTAGAAATTAATTATCGAAATGTGTTTTGAAATTGCAAGTATCGAAATGGGTTCATTGATTAAGAACGATGATCACATATCAAACACAGTTAATAATATGGTAATATATTGTTATTTTTTATTCACGGGTTCCCTTAAAAAAGTTTCACGTCATTTATAGAAATAAATTATGTTATAATAACTATTTTCTGTAATTTAATAGTGTCAAGGCCCGTACCGTGCATTGAGGGGTTGGGTGAATGGTTTAGGATATCCCCCGGATGAACGATTGATGTCATACTTGGAGTTAGCTGGATTATGGTCAGCAGCATTGATCCGGATATTTGATTTGCGGTATGATTTAATATCCGCATTGGTCGAGCATTGGCGCCCGGAGACCTACACTTTTCATTTGTCGTGTGGGGAGTGCACCGTCACTCTGGAGGATGTTGCACTGCAACTTAGGCTCCTAATTGACAGGAGTGTCATAACAGGCGTAAGTATGATATCTGAGCCGGCCGCCCTTTGTTATAGCCTACTAGGTGTCTCGCCCAATGATGTTGAGTCCAAATTTACGGGTTTGAGATTTTCATGGCTGAAAGCAAATTTTGAACATTTATCAATTAATGCCACTGAGCAGGAGGTGATGTGCGAAACTTGAGCATACATTATGCATATTATAGGGGGTGTACTGATGTCGGATATGAACAACAATAGGATTCATTTGATGTATTTAACCCTATTAATTGATTTGCAGAATGTTTGCTTGTATAGTTGGGGTTCCACAGTTTTGGCTATGTTGTATCATGAGTTTTGTCGGATGACAAAGCCTGATATCGTAGACATAGGTGGATGCCTCATATTGCTGCAGTATTGGGCTCTTTACCGGATGTCATTATTGGCATTGGTTAGTCACCAAGCATACGTATTTCCACTGGTGAATATGTGACAAAATTTTACTTTTTATAGCAATTAAGTGTCATATTTTTTTAATGATATTATTCAAATGATACTATTCTAACATGTAATTTGTTTTCGTAGATGGAGTACCAATTCGGGTATCGGGAGGTCATGCATTGTTCCGATATATCGTCTAATGATTGAACAATATGTCGGGGAAAGGGTAAGTTATTCCAATATTCGTGACATGTAATTACTTTGTATATCTTACTCGAACCGTGTTAAATTTTAACCATATTATTAATCGTGCAGTTCATCTGGATGCCGTATTGAAGACTGGAAATTGTGGCAATTAGACCCTCGTCTTCCCACATTCATTCACACATGTGGTGCATTAACGCACCCATTATCAATTTCCAGACAATCGAGTGGTATAATGGGGATCGAGTACTCCGGCAGTTTGGTTGCATCCAGTATATATCAGCTCTGCCAATGCAGTTGGGGAAGATCCACGGGATTAACAAGAAAGGAAAACATGGAAATAATTAGGGGATTATGCACCATAAATATATTACAGTGTGGGATAATCAGATGGCGCAGAGACCTCAGATGGATATTTCTTTTGATTTGCAACCATCGTTAGAGTACATACAATGGCATACCAGTACGGGAAAACCATATTTACTTGGTGCGCTATCGACTGTAGTCCCCTCGCACATGCGTCGACTTGGGGCATGCGTCCACACCGAGATCACTATCACTATCGACCTCGTCATCACAAGGATTACTGCTATCATATCCATCATCACCAACCACATCAATATCAGGTGTAACATTAAGATCGATATCGATCCCGCGTATATTCGATTGACCATCAACTTACGATATCGGAGCCACCATAAACAGTTCTTGAGCTCTATGTTCTTCACCTAATGGAGTGAGATCTTCAGTTGGCTCCACACCATCTAACTCAACAAATAACTGAATGATGCATTTTGGTCACTCCGATTCCCATAATAAAGAGCGACCATTGTCTCCACGTCTTCATCGTCTACAAATTCCATTTTGGTGAATTTGATGGGATCTGTCGAAACTGGAAACTTGTAGAAAAGTTTCGAGATCCTTGTCCCACAATGTCTAATAAATTTTGCACTAATCATTTCCTTTATATCATCGAACGAGACATTTCTATTAAATCTCATTGCTATTTGTTGGCGACATTCAGATATATATTCAACAGTTGTTGTCAAGATTATTCTATCGAAATAAACACATATGAAAAATTGATTATTCTCTTCAATACTCAATTTGTTAAAAAAGAAATAAAAACTCTCAAAATAATTTCGAACAACAAAAAAATACTTACATAAAAAATTTAATGAATAAAAATAGACCAAAATTATATCAATATGCAATTTTTTTCATTCATAAGCTCAGACTTTTTCTGTTCTCATTTTGTACATGAACAACATTTATCTTTACATTTAACCACCTAAATTCATTTCTACATTTTCTTCCATCTCCTATCCTGTATCTTCCTCGGGAAAATTCTCTATATTAAATTATGATTTCTCTTCAAATTCATCTTCTACAATCCAATTTGGAAATTCCTCAGGATATTTTTCCTCTTCAATCTTTATAACGGGTATTGAATTTAGAAATTCTCTTGGTAATTTTCTAACAACTAATTTATCCATCCATGGTATGTCAAACACATTTTGCTTCCCAGTCAACTTTCGCGAACCTACACTTTGTCTCGCTATTTTCCTTACTCCATAAGAGATTATAAACTTCACGAAGTATAACTAGTTTCCAATAGGTTCGTAGTCCAGTACAAATGTGGTGCCACCTATCAGGTAGGCACCACTATTACAATAATATTCTTTTTCTTGGCCAAGTTTACCTGATTTTTAGGGTGGTGTCACCTATGCACCACCCTCCACTTGCATAAATGTACCATTCCGATACATAAGCTCCCTAATATACTATTTAGGTATTTTTTTAAATAATATTCAAGTAAAAAAGCCTAACAATAATGAACATGCAATCGTTTTTATGCTTATTATGTGTCATGATTTCTTTTCTCATTGCCTAAAAAATTTGGAGGCTTGGCTACTTGAGGAGTATATATTCAAATTTTGTAAAATTTTATACTAAAATATTTACCAAACAAAAGCATCTCTTATATTTTTACCATTCCATAATATTAATTATATATAAAATATATAGGTTAAATTATAAAAAAATGCTAAAAATAAAAGAAATTGAGAAAACGTTTTTTAATTTATCGATTTATGTTGTTTTTAGAGAAAGTAAATAAAATGCGTCTTATAGGATGCATTATGTTAGTGTTTTTCTTTGAGTCCGTGTTCGATTTCTCTCCTACTCACATTTATAATTTTTTTATTTCATTTTGTTTAAGGTTTTTTTTATTTTTAATTAATATTTTTGACACATTAGCTTTTTTGGTTAGAAGGTTAGGTAATTGTGATTTCATCCTTGAGTCTAAATTCAATTCCTCTTATAAGTATTTTAATATATATTTTTATTTCATTTTGCTTCAAGTTTTTTAAATTAATAACTCTTTTATTTATAAAATAAAATAATAAATATGTAATTATTTTTAAAACATCAACTAATTCTTTAGATGTATTTTTCTTTATATATAATATTTATATACCAAATATTTACTTTCTCCACCTATATTATGGGGGTATGTTAATTTCTAATATTATAAAATCAAATAATTATTTCAAATATGTAAAATATTTCAAATATAATTATTTTTCATCTACATTGTGGGTATGATATTTCAAATATTTCAAACTCAGAAAATGACGTCGTTGGGCTTAGGTTTTTAGCGGCGGTTTTTTAAAAAAGTGCCGCTAATGCTCAGGGCTTTAGCGGCGTTTTTTAGAAAGTGCCACTAATACTCTATTTTTAGCGGCGTTTTTAAAAAAGTGCCACTAATGCTCGGGGCTTTAGCGGCGTTTCTGAAAATGCGCTGCTAATGCTTAAGGCTTTAGCGGCGTTTTTGAAGAAGCGGCGCTAATGCTCTATTTTAGCAGCGTTTTTGAAAAAGCGCCGCAAAAAATTCAAATTATTTAATTTTCTTATTTATATTAATTAAAATTAAAATTATTTTTAATTGAATATTAAAATCTTCAAAAAAATAATGACACGAAGAAATAATTTGAAATAAAAACATAGAAAAATATTTGCTAAAATGGAAAAATTAAAATACTATTATTTAAAATAATTTTAAAGTTTTTGGGTATATTATCGAGTGTTTTTAATTTACATATTAAATAATTTCTTATATAATCGTAAAAGAGATAGTATTAATTTTAAAATATTGAATTAATTATCACTATAGTTTAAGGGTTTTGGTTTAGGGTATATGGTTTAGAGTTTAAGGTTTAGGAGTTACTATTTTAAGGTTTATGGAATATGGGTTTAGGGGTTATGATTTATGGTTTACGGTTTAAAGGCTGGGGTTTAGGTTTAGAGGTTATTTGTTAAGGGTTAAGGGTTTTAGGATTTAAGGTTTAAGATTTAGATTAACTAGTGTTTTCTAATTTATATATTAATTAATTTCTTATATAATTGAAAAATAGATAATATTAATTTGGTTCTTCAAAAACGTGTGAAGATTTGGTTCTTCAAAATCGTTTGGTGTATTTAAAACTATTAAAGTGCATTATATTTGTTGAGGGAATAATAAAACAGAATACTGAGTTTTTAAATATTTTCAAAGAATTTGACATTAAATCGTTTCACAACATTTTAATAAGTACAGGTTAATTTTCATTCTTATTCGCTCCGTGGATATCCCTTTTTTAATAAGATTTTTACAATATTTTTAAAATTTTCATTTTAAACTATGCCACTTAAGGCTTGACGTCTCATTTAACTATTAAATTAATGATTTTAGTAATGGAGGGACCATATTGATATAACCTCGTTAGTTTAAAGATGTAATTAGAATATTTTAAAGACTTGGGAACCAATTTAAAATGAAAATTATAGTTTAGGGATGTATGGTGTAATTAACTCTATTAAAATTAATTTTAACTAAAACCTAACTTGAAGAGATCATAGGTTGCGTTTTGTCGGACCTATGTATTCTATTAACATGCATTATATTTGTTCAAGCCTAGCTTAACTTGAAATACGAGTCTTAATTTTACCTAAATTTGTCTTTATTTTATATAGCTAACTCAAATCCATTTTAGACCACTCGTATTATTATTAATTTAATATATATTAATTATATTTTTTTCATTTATTAAAATTTTAAACATAGACAAATTAATACATATTTTAAAAACTTTTCCAACTTCAAGCTCGTTTTACCGAATCACCCATTTCATTGTTTAAAACAATAAAAATTATTTTATATTTAAATTTAATTAGATCTAGCAAAATAGTATATATTTTAGTTAAGAAGAAATATCTCTAATAAAATGGAGATTAGATCGAAAAGAATAATATAAAATCATGATTAACGTCTTAATCTTTAATAGAAATTTGATATGTGAGAGATTGATTGCTTATTTTGGATAATTCTAACTTAACAATTAATTACAACCATTTAATCATTTATTTTCTTATTAAAATATACGATATCTGTTTTCTAACTTAATAACTTGGTATTTAAAAAAATCTAATTTATAAAAAATAGTAATAATAAATGTTTTATAAAAACACTTAACTAATAATTTTTAACAGACAAAATAAGAGATTTTTAGCATAGCAAAACGACGTCGTTTTAATCAAAATGAAATGATTTTTTGCGGCGTTTTTTTAAAAACACCGCAAAAGGTAAGAAATAGCGGCGTTTTTATAATAAACGCCGCAAAGAATAATTTTGCTTTAAAAAAATCCCGCCATTTATCCCCAAATTCCCCCCAGTGAAACCCCTAATTTTCCCCCTAAAACTCTTAACTTTTCAAACACGCCGTCTCTCTTGCTTTCTCTCCCTCCCTCCCTCACTGCGACATTACAAAAAAATCCCAAAAGAAAAATTTAACAAGAAGCGATTATATTCAAAAGGAAAAAAAGAAGAGGAAAATGGAGGCACCAAAGGCCATTCGGCATGAAATTGGAGGAGTCCAGAACGACATGTTGCGATTCGGTCTCCATGGCGTTAAGAGCGACCTCGTCGGATCTTACCCTCTCTAATATGCTTACGAGTAAAAGAATCACTGAAGTATCAGGTGTTTCCAAATTAGGGTTTAGCATTGGCGAAGTCGGAGGTAGAGTTGTCAATCTTTGTAATAAAAAAGTTCTGGATTCATCTTCAATAGGGTAATTGGCTACTACTTGTTTGTATTTAAAAGCTCGCAATGTTGAATATATTATTGTTCTTTGAGCCCTGTTATTTACTTTTCCCTCTTCGAAAACTTTTAAAATCTCCATTTTCCCGGTTAACAAACATCATTTTCTGTGAAAAAGAAATTCATCTAAAAGACTAAAGGACTAGAGGAAAAGGAAAAAGAAGATGGAACCTGTAACACCCCTTACCCGTATTCGACGTTGGAATGGGGCATGAGGCATTACTAGAACACATACACTTGTAAACGTATTTAACCGAGTTATAAAATTTCATCTAAATTAAAACTTTCAAAATTTTTTAACATGCTTTTATAATTCTTCACAATATATCCTTAAAATATTATATTCATAATAAATAGGGCCTACGAGACCCGATACATACCCATGCAATTCAATGCTTCATTTCCATTTGATTCAGTTCACAATTTCTCATGCTCACAATTCAAATCATATCACTAGAAATTTCCATTTAATTAGATTTGAATTACAGTAATACAAACTTACTAGGCTAAATTGCAGAAATACCATGATACAAGGGCATTTTGGAAATTTTTCATTTCCCTCGACTTTCCACTTGATCTTGATCTAAATTAATAATTTCATTCAATTTATTAATTTAGATAATAAAACTATTCAATTCTTGAAATTTCGTCATTTTTTCCATTTTTACAAAATTACCCTAAAAATTTTACTTTTATTCAATTTAATCATTGAACCTAAAACATGTAAATTAGCTATTTTAAAATAAACTTATATTATCAGAATATTCACACATATTTTCCTCATCCGCCACTCCATTCCACATCCTTAATGTACTTAACACTCTTAGAAATAACATTTTCTAAAGTTTCATTATTCACCCTTAAGTATATTCAAAGTTGTCTATCCGAGTCAATATCACTAAATTATTTTCATATGGAGCTAAAAACTCCAAATTATGCACCATTAATTTTACCTGAAACTAGACTCATATATCTTTTTACTATAAAATTTTCAGAATTTTTAGTTTAGCCAATTGGTACAATTTATTCTTTAAAAATTCCCTGTTTCACCGCCTCGATGTTTCTGACCTCTCTTCACTAAAAATCAAATATCTCTTAGTACAAAATTCAGATGATAGTTTTGTTTATTTCTCTTGAAACTAGACTCATTAATAAATTTAAGCATATAAATTACAAATTAAAATTATTTTTTTACAATTTATAATGATTTATCAAAGTTAGAATAGGGATTCCTAAATCAATCCGACATTGCCTCACTAAAATTCAAATATCTCAATATATATAACTCTTTTACTTACTCTATTTCTTTTATGTAAAAATAGACTCATTAATATTTCATTTCATATCTTATTCACTCCCTAATTAAATTTTCACAATTTATGGTGATTTTTCAAAGTTAACCTACTGCAGCTTTCCAAAACTATTTTAGTGCAAGATGTTGATAATCAAATTTATAACACCCTCCTTTCCTTTCTCTACAATATTTTCTATCAATTCCTCTTGTTTCCTTCACTAACATATCAAGAATATAGAACCTTATATAATAAATCCCTACATTAACATCAATTCCTACTTTTTCAATAATATCAAACTCAAAAATATATTGAAATCTTAATGTTCTTACCTTACTCTATTGATTTGAATCTTTAACTTGATTTTCTCTCTCCTCCAGCCTTTTATTTCTTGAATCTAACTCGATATTCTAGATCCCCATAGTCTCCTTATCAATTTCCTCTCTTGGTGGCTATGTAAATTCTTTTGATTTCTAGATGAAAATAGTGAATTTTTTATGGAAGGACCAAATTGTAAAAAAAGCAAAACTTTCTTTCTTTCTCTCTTTTTCTCACGTTGGTGTATGGAAAAATGGTGGGTTGCATGCTTCTTCATCTTCCTTTTCTTATATATATACTAAATAAATAATAAAATAATAAAATATCATTTAAAAATCAAATTAAAATACTAATAAACTAATATTTATTTAATTAATTAATATAAAATATCTCCAAAATCATCATTATCTTCTAGATTTCTCTCTCTTCTAATTGACCATTTTTCCCTTTATGATCTTTTAAAATTTCATCATTGAGTCATCACTTAATTTGGTAAAATTACGATTTAGTCCCTCAAAATTCTTCACCTTTTTCAATTTGGTCCTAATCCATTCATTTTCCTTAGTTTCTAGATCATTCCACCCTTAAAATATTTACACCATTGGTCCTTCAACTTTTTCATATTTACACTTTAACCCCTCAAATTTTTTAGTATTTACTCTTGGGTAACAAAACTTTTCTCACTTTTGCGATTTAATCCTTTCTTTAACTAATATGTCATAATATACTTCCCAATGTTGACATAACTCTAAAATTTCCCCTTTTTGTCGCTTTATTTCCTTATTTTATTATATCAATGATAATATTTTACTGTAAAAATTGTTGAGGTATTACAGAACCAGTGGTGGAAACAGTGAGTGGATACCACGGCTTGCAGTGGTTCAACCTAATCAAGCTTATATTTGTTGCCGGTGCCAGTTAAATCGACTGTTTGACTCGATCAACCACTCATTTGGTTTGTTTCCTTTTCTCTTAGTACTTAAAAAAAAACAATTAAAGGGAAAATGGGGAAAACTAAATTTATTTGGAATTTAGGTATGTTGGAGATTTGAAGGAAGGAAATATGAGCTTGCTAAGAAGTTAAAGACGATTGTATAAAGGAAGGAAAGCGTTTGCCTGAGGGTCTTTATACGTTGCGAAGGTATTAATTTCTATTAATTTCTTATCTTTCTATTAATTTTTGGTTTAATTTCTTTTAAGTTATTTCTCGTTGTGTTGTTTTTGGTGCTCATAGATGGGAGACCCTTCTGTGGAGGTTGCCGATGATAACCGTGATGCTTCGCATTCAGCTAAGGCCAAAGCCGTGGATGCCATTTCTGAAGGTAAATAATCACAACTTACCATTTATTTACTTATTTTTATTTTCTTATATTTGATAGAATGATTCAGTTGCTTAGTGTTCTTTTGTCTCCTTTCAGCCAGTGTTTACATTAAGATGAAAAAGCCCAATGCTGCTATTCGAGATGCCAATGCTGCTTTGGAGGTTTGTGTGTATATGTATATATATATGTTTAGCTTAGTATTGATCTGGTTTAGCTTAGTATTGGTCTGGTTTTTTTACATGCTTGAATGATAAAAGGCTTACTGGTAATCGTGAACTTAAATCTTGAAAATTGCTTGATTTGATTTTTACAAATTGCAATTACTGCCTTTTTTGGTTTCTTGATTTATTATATAATATGTTCTATAATCGAAAAGGTAGTTATATTGCAGCAGAGTCATGAAACTTAGGCAGTAAGAAGATGTTCCATAAAGAATAAAGCAGAATAGCACATATACAATGGAACTGAGAGTGGTTCTTATTTTGTTTTGCTCACCCTTGATACATATTGGAGATCTCAAAGCATAGATATTTTGTATAAAGTTCTGGGGTTCCAAGTATAAAGGGAAAACATTGGAAATGCCTATGTCAAATACATAATCATGTCGACACTTTTGAGTTGAAACTACTATGGCCAGTGACTTTAATTTCTTTGATCACGAGTTACAGCATATGTCCACACCCCAGACTGTTTGATAGATTGTGTCTTAAAAATTGTATACTCAACTTACTCCATGATTGTAATTACTAAAAGTATTTGAATAAGAGAAATTTTATGTGCAATCTGGTTTGGTCCTTTGATTCAACAGGAATCTCCTTGGTGAAGAGTTGGGTCTATTGAACTCAAAGGAGCTTGAGCATCAACTAGAGCCATCCTTGAAACATGTCCGCTCCACCAAGGTAACATGTAACGAAGCTTATATACTTATAGGTTTTATCTTGTTTGGAGGGTAAGTTTTGATTACTGCTTACATATATCTTTGATATGTTTGAGTTTATACAAGCGAGAATTTCATACAATTGTTCAGCATAGTAAATTTATTTTTTATCATTTGTTGCACATCTGTTATATTCTGAATTTTTAAGATAGCTAGGAATAAATATGAAACTAGAATGTTATGGTAAATAAACTTCTTTTTTCTGATTTAATCCCATCCAATTTAACCAGACCCAACTTGTCAGCAAATCTATCTTTTACAAACATTGTGTTCTTTTTAGAAGAGTTTTTCTTCATCAGTAATTTATTTAAATCTAATGGAGGAGATTAAAAACTGTCTATTGAAGCTCATTAACCACAAATAATATTAGAAGTGGCTAGAGGAATTAGGGAAACAGTACTATATAATAACATCTTTATTAGAATAATTTCATTTCTACTTTAATAATACTGAAAAATTAAAAATTTTATTAGACGATTTAAAATATGTAGTGTTGGGTTTTCTAGATTATTGATTAAGTCGTATGTTTGTCGACAGACTAGTCAAGCTATGGCAAGTGCTCTCAATGTTGTACAAACATCTCATTCGTATGGGGATTTAATGCTCCTAATGAAAGCTGCTGAACTGCAACAAGTGTGTGCTTCTCTTGGTGGTTTTTTTTACTACTTTTTTAAGTGATAAAACTTATGTTAACTTTGTGAGGAATCGGGTCTCGTAACACGTGATTCATCTGAATATCTATTTGTTTTAGTGTTAATAATTCTTTTAACATAAATTTTGCGGGAAAGGCCCTGGAGTTATATGGTTGAAATGGCCAGGATTGAATCGGTGAGTCCAATTTGAATCTCTTATTCGTCTTTCCATAAAAATACATTTGTATTTGAACTTGAACTTGATGGTTTACCGATCATTCCACTCTTATCAGAGCTGATATGCTCAATTGTTTTTACTCTTAAAATTAATCACTCGTAGGTTTACAGGGAAGTTGAGTTCCTTCTAGCTGTGACGAGGTATTGCAGAGAATAAGTTAAGATAGTAACCACTATTCATGCAAGCTTGTGAATTAGCATTTGCCGAATGTTATGTTACAAATGGAATGCAAGCCCTGTGGTTTATTTTAAGGTTTAAATATTGTTATGAATGTTACGGTTTATTTTAAGGTTTATGGTTTACCGATCATTCCATTCTTATCAGAGCTTTGAGTTCATTACAAGATTTTCTTGATTAAGTTAATGTATTATATCTTTTATTACCTTGCAATATGTATAGTCATAGGCAGGTTCAACTAGTCAGTCTGTTTCTCATAGGTATTATTTATTTTAGTTTTGATTCTAAATTTTTATTTTTACTTTAATATTTATGACAACTAGAGTTCTAACTTTTGGATTTTAATTGTGTTATTAATTTATTATTTTAAATTCTAAAACTAAATTCATTAATTTTTATATTTAGTTTTAAAGTTAAAATTTTCATAGAAAATTTAATTTAAATAATATTTTTATTTATCCTTAAAAGTATATTTAAAGTTCAAATTTAAAAATAAAACATAATATAATATTTATTATAAAAATAAATATTATTTGATTAAAATAATTTTTTTAAATGTTATATTTTAAGCGGCGTTTTTGCAAGAAGCGTCGCTAAAGGTTTGTTCTATAGCGGCGTTTGTGATAAAAAGCGCCGCTAAAGGTCATGTTCTTTAATTTAACGCGTTGTCTATAGAGGCACTTTTTGCGGCGCTTGTGAAAGTCTTACCTAGTAACGCCTTCGGATCCGCGCGAGGAGGAGCTAAAAAGCCCCTAGGGGTGCAGCTCCGACCACCGTTGACGGTGTAATCGCGGCGAGGATCGACGGAGTCCCTGACAGCGCTGAAGGCTAGGGTCGAAACCCTAGCAGAGGAAACAAGAAGAATTTTTTTTTTAAAAACAAGGCTGCTAATGTTTTTTTTTAGAAAATTTTGTTTAAATAATAATACCATACGACGCCGTTCTGGGCTAAGGTTCCTAGCATCCAAACGACGCCGTTTAGGCAACAACCCGAGGATCCGACCCAGATGCGGCTAGATCCGCGCGTCCTGGCATGGAGAGGGATATTTGCGCGATCGGTCCATATATTTTTGATGTTTTTTTAAATCATTTTTTATTCTTTTCAATTGAGCGCCATATTTTGCTTTTGTTTCATTTTGGTCCAATGTTGCGTCTTGTTTCATTTAATTTTTTAATATTCCATTATTTTTAATACCATTATTTTAAATCTAATGTTATTTTACAATTAAATTTTTATCTAATATTGTTTCATGTTTTATATATATATTAATGTTTTAAGTTTTTAAATTTTAGGTATTATTACTTTGTTTAAAATTCTATAATATATCATTATTAATAGTATAAATTTATCACAAATCTTATTTTTAAATTTATCATGTATCCTTATTTTGAAACTCAATATATATTTGTATTATTTAAATTTATTACTTTATATATATTTTTAATCCTACTTTATTATATATTTTATTTATTTCAACTTATTAATATTATTATATATATATTATTTATATCAAGTTGTTCGCTCTATAGCTATTACTTATTTAAATTAATATGTGTACTAGTATGATTATAAATTTTGATTTTCTTCTAAAATGTATTTAAAACTATTATTTATATAGTGTCTGTTTTATTAGCTTTATTTTGAATCTGTTATGAATTCATATGAATTTATTTTAAAATTTTGTGCTTGTAATTTGTTGATTATCATTCCTTCCTTGTCTTTTAATATGTATTTTAGGGTTGATTGTTAATGCTTATGATTTTTGAATGTTGATATTTGTGTTTGCATGATGTGTGTTGGATAATATGGCCCACTACATATGTATTATATTATTTATTCGTATTTATTGGTTATTGATGATTATTAGTACATACTTTAGCTTATTGCTTCGTATTGAACATTATTATTCCATCGCGCTCCATTCGTTCAAAAGATTGTGTTTGATATGGCTTAAGTTTAGAAATCAAAATTTCAAAATAACACGATACTCGAAATTTGGAATCCTCGAGAGAATGGAGCCCTAATGTATTGCGTTCCATTTTTCCTTGTTGAATTTAAATAATTGAAAATTTTCTTCAATCAAAACACGTAAACCAAAAACTCATTCTCGGGAATTCGATACGTCGTGTCCTAATGTATTGGATGTGGCATGTCGTTTTCTCAAAACGAAGATTTAAAAAAAAAAATAAGGGCGATATTCAATGCTCGGAATTTTGAGAAATTGTGCCCTAACGTATTGGGTTTCGATTTTTCATCTGACTTAAAGCAATTGAATATTCTTTTTAAACTTCACCACACAAGTTTTGAAAATCAAAAGACAAACTTATTCTCGAGGACTAAAAATGTCGTGCCCTAATGTATTGGGTGTGTCATTTTATTACTCTGAGACAAGGAGGTCTTTGGTATCCGCATCGATTTATCCACGCATCTTTTATAAAATTAACATTAATAAAAAGGGAAGGATCGTATTTTAAAATCTTTTCAAATGCTCGACACTAAGACATTGAACAATCAACTCGGTACCAATTTTGGGCGTCATGAGGGTGCTAACCCATCCTTGTGCGTAACCGACTCCCGAACCTATTTTCTCAAAACTCGCAGACCTAAAATTATTTTCAAGGTGATCCGATCACACCTCAATAAAAGATCGGTGGCGACTCCCATTTCTTTTTTTAAAGTCGATCCCCATTTTTCAAATCAAACAAAAAAATGGTTTCGACAATGATATGGATTGAAAAATAAATATTACACATATAAAAATTATATTTACTAAAAATATGATATTTGCAATAATTATTTGATTTTATAAATAAAATAGTTATTAATTAAAACGATGAATTAAAAATAAAACTTGAAACAACATGAAATAAAAATACATATTAAAATGCTTATAAGAGGAATCAAACTTAGGACTCAAAGATGAAATCACAATTATCTAAGTATCTAACAAAAGAGTTAATATGTCAAAATTTTAATTAAAAATAAAAAAATTAAAACAATATGAAATAAAAAATAAAAATATGAGTAGGAGAATAATCAAACGAAGACTCAAGGACAAAAATACTAACATTTAACTATCTGAACAAAAAAACCTAAATTATCAAGTTTTAGTAAGACGATCCTCCTTTCTCTTTTCAAAATAACATAAATTGGTAAATTAAAAAAAAAAAACAGCACATCTTCTCTCAATTTTTATTTTTATTTTTCAGCATATTTCTATATTGATTTCTTTAAAATATATCAAATATATATTGATAATAAGTTCCCCGTTTTTCTTTTCTTAATAAAGACCGGAACCTAGCTACAGAAGAAGCCTGCCAAACAATTTGGGTAATTATTACAATTAACTGAAGGAGGTTAAGAATAAGGAAAATTAAATTAAATTACATTTAATTATATTGTTAAAGTTTTCATAAATTTTGTAACATTTCATTAATTTAAAACATAACAATATAAAATTTAATTTTAAAACATATAAATAATATTTTGAAATTATTTTAAAATATAAATATTACAATACTAGATTGTATAAAATTCTATTTTTATATATAGTTTATTAAATAGTGAATGTGAATTTTAACTAAATTTAAATATTGTGACGACTAAATAGTTTATTGTAGCATTATTTATATTCAATTTTAATAGTGTATTTAATGTGTAAAAATAGTGATAAACTTAAAAGAAATTTTTAAAACAGTTTTAAAATTTATAAGTTGAATTATTGAATATAAAAAATTGGAAAGACTAACTATAAAAATATAATTTACAAAACACCATTAAAATTCATATAAGGATACAGAGGAGTTTATGTTGCAAATTTCCCTCCAAAATTTTACTTTATTTTCTTGCCACACATAAACCCATTAAAATTTAAGAACCTCTAATTTATAATATATTAATTTATGTACCGTGCAATGCACATATTGATATTGTATTATTTAAACAATTTTAAATAAATGTAAATATTTTTTTTAATAATTTCTCTATAGGTTTTGATCATATCTCATTATAGGTTCTGAATAAATGTCGTACTATTGTTTTTCTTTATTGCCTAGAGTAAAACTTTTCAAAATGGCTAAACCCACATGCCCAACTTGGCCTAGCCCGTGTGGCGCACATGGCCACACTCACACCGTCACAGGCCGTGTCTTGCGCACGACCACGCCTTCATCAATCACATGATCGTGTCTCGCACACGGCTAACCACATGTTTTCCATCATAAAATAACATGTTTTCCATTAAGCTAACCATTTCAATGTATTTCATACATACATGTCTTGGTTCATATTGAACACTTACCATATCCTTTCAAATTCATGTCCGTTGAACCATTAGAATATCATTGGATACGCGGGATAGCTCACACGAAGTGTGCTAATCATAGAATCGTAATCTTTCCTGTCATATACACAGTTGCTCACACGAGTTGTGAAATAGGTATGCTCACACGAGCTATGAAATATCCGCAACACATGCCAGACCTCAGCTATCGATAGGACATTCAAGACCAACACCTGAAACATGTAAACCCTAATGACATGTCATTTGTATCCTACGAATTCCTAAGTTTCAAACAGGGCTCGATAGACGTCGTAACATCGTTGGATTTGCATCGATCATTTACATAGCAATCCATAATTTACATATAGCTCAAAAGATAGCATTAAAACATAACATAATTACACGAACTTACAACAACGATAAAGGCGTAGAAACGGAGTTGACTAATTCGAAGCTTTTTCTTTACCCCAATCTAAAGCTGTACGAGGTCTATTTTGATCTAAATAAATGAATTCAATCTATTTAATAACTATTCTATTCAATTCAATCCAATCCAAATTCTTTTTTTTGTAGAATTACGCTTTTCCCCTATTATTTTAATTTCATTTTAATTTAGTCCTTAAGCTCGTAATTTGAAATTCATGCAATTTCAACCCTACACAAGCTAGCCAAATTTCATATAGGTCCATATCAACTCATAAAATTCATTATTTCACAATTTTCACCATGCATTTTACACATTTTACAAATAAATCCTTATTTGACATTTTCAACAAAATTCACTTTACAAAAGTTGTTTATCTATCAACAAAGATTCATTTTCTTCCATCAAACATCAAAAACCACATGAATACATTCATGGCAAAACGCTAACCTTTTAACAATTTTGCAAATTAGTCCCTAGGCTAGCTAGATTGAGTTACAACAACTCCAAAAACATAGAAATAATTAAAAACAGGATGAAAAATGCTTACATGCAAGAGGAAGAGATGATCGGATGCTTCAAAGCCCTAAATGTTCTTTCTTTTTCTTCAATTTCGATGGTATCACCCAAGGTTTAAGATGATACATCTTTTACATAATTTTAATTATGATATTTTCATTTAATTACTTTTATAACCTTTTGTTTTTAACCGCAACCTCATTTAATTAATGTTCATATTTGTCCACTCAATATAAAAATGGTATAATTACCACTTAAATCCCTTAACCATTTAATTTCATAGCCATTTAGTACCTTTAACTTATAGAACTCAAATTTTGCACCTTTTACGATTTAATACTTTTCATCCAATCAAACATGCAAATGATAAAAAAAAATTTAACGAAATTTTTATACGACCTTGCTAACATAATTTAGACATTAAAATAATAATAAAATAAATATTCTCACATCAGATTTGTGGTCTTGAAACCACTGTTCCGATTTCATTAAAAATGGGCTGTTACATTTCCAATAAAGCCAAGTGTTATTACTAGACGATATTATTCCTAGCTTTATATTATTAATATATTTTGTTCTAAGAAGGAACTCTAAAGCTCAATAAAAAGTCATCTATTATTATTCATATCTACATCAATAAAGCTTATAATCTTTTTCTATTTATCTTCTATTGAGTCACCAAATATGGTCATTATCACATGGGCTCTTAAGTCTAGTCTTGACATTCCCTATATCCCAACTATTATTAATCCTAAATGAGTATAATTCATTTTATTTTCTTGAAGCATTTTACAGGATTCTTTTCTTAATAATGGTATTAGAACTGTTTCATTATCTCCACATTTTATAAAAGTTTCTGTTGGTTTTTGTATAAGTTGTGGCTTTTCTCAAAATCTTCCTTTTCTATATAGAATATGTGGGTTAAAATGTTTACGATTTGCTTGTTTAAAGTTTTCTAGATCTTTCTCTAAGTCTATTACTTCTACTAGTTTTATTTCTTCAATTTTCTTTTTGGTACTAAATACTCTCTTAAATATATTATTTTCTTTTTCTGTATGGGTTCCATAGCTGCTAGAACCCTCGTATATAGATTTAGACTGTTCTAAAAAGGGTTTAAACATTTTGATCGTCTTTTATAAGTTTGTTTTTATCGTTCATTATAACATTATGCGGTGGATCGTAAATGTTAAAGTTTCTACTAACCGAAGTTTGATCGGTTTGTACTGGTTCTATAATAGTAGGTTGTCTATTTAAAACTTACTTAAACCAGTCTTGAAATAGTAGGTTGTCTATTTAAAACTTACTTAAACCAATCTTGAATTTTAGCAGCCCATTTTCCAATGGTATCGGAAACAATATCATTTTTATTTCTTGTTTTGTTCAACCAAAAATGCCATTGTTGTTTAAGGTAAGTTTGGCCAAGTTATTTCTCCTTTCATGTAAGTCAATTTTGAGTTATTTTGTAAAGTGATTTTGTATAATTTTTAAGTTTGGGGATTTAATTGGAAATAAAATAATTATAACATGTTTTTCTTGTGAAATTTCAACTTGTGAGAACTGATTTGGGGTGATTATGCATTCAGTTCTATGGGTATAAAGTTTAATTGTGAAAATAATCTTGTTTTGGTCTTAAATATCAAATTGAATAAAGTGTAAAAGTTTGGGGAAAATGTGAAAAATTGTAAATAGGAAGACATGCATTAAATTGAATATTATATGAAATTGAAGCTAATACATCGAAATAAACTACTTTATAGATCAAGAACCAATAGAAAATTATGGAAAAGAGAAAATTGCTACTCCTCCCTAATTTTGCTATTTATGCAATTTAGCCCTAATAAGTCCAAAATGTTTAATTTTAGTATAACTTATAATATTATTGTGACTTGCAATTTGTTAAAATATGTATATGTATTAAATTGTCTCAATTGAATTCAAGATGAGAAATGTAATTGAACTGTTAAGTATTATGTGATTATGTGTATCAAGCCCGGATGAACATAGAATAAGATACAATTGGCATGTCAATAGGTTATTTTGCACGTGTACAGGATTGACTTGTGATGTGATGATAATTCTTGACTTGTTTTATCCACTGGATATACCGAAGTCTAGCATTGTTGTGGATTACTGAGTTATATATAAAATGATTCTGGCGTGTTTTTGGGGGTAGATGTAAAGCATACGGGCTTGGCACTTGGTCCTAGGCGTGTTTTTGGAGGGATGTTAGCCTACGGGCTAAGCACTTGGTGCTCAGGCATGTTCTTGGTTCGATTGGCTTGGTTGAGTACTTTGGCGTGTCTTGGGTGGATAACCGCGTATCTGTATCTGTTTATATCGTTCATCGGGTAGATTTTTAATGGTTAAATATTTTGCTAATGATTTATATAAATGTTTACCTATTTTTTGATATTATCGTGACTTGGTATTTAATACCCTTTTATGGTTGAGCATAATGTGTAATTCATTTTTTTAAAACTCACTTGTTCAATGACTATGGTTGACAAGGTTAATGTCTATTAACAAAGTTATTAATGTCATGTTGTGTTTATACGGTAAGTTTTTTTGTTTCAACCTGTGAACTTACAAAGCTCTGTTCAAGCTTACTCGTGTTGTTTTCATATTTCTTTGTAGATATCATTTTGTGAAATCAGAAGATCGGATCAACTTGAAAATCACACTATCTAGCTATCTTTTGGTAGATTTTGATATGTTTACTTTTGGGATATGTGACATGTAATAGGAGTGTATATGTTTTGAATACTTATGTGATGTTTGTATTTTATAGTTAATTATGTGATGTTGAACTAGTCATGTAGTAGGAGCTTTTAGGTCCTTTTGCTAAAATGATGTTGTTTAAGCTTGGTTTAAGAAAACTTGTGTATATTTCTTTTGTTTTGGCTTGTATATATCCATATATAAGCGCATTTGGTTATGTGTTTTATACTTTTTTGAAGTGGTTGAAATATGGTAAAATTTCATGTGAATGTAATGGCTGAAATGGCATGTTTGGCATATGTATAAGGTAAGTGCTTGTGATTTTTGAATTTGATTTTAGCTTGGTGTATGAAATGTGATACCATTGAGGGTATATTGGTTAGGCACTTAGGTTGAATGTTTTGGTAGGTTTTAAGCATGATTAAATGTGTTTTGAAGGTATGGAAATGGTTGATATTGGTTTGACTTGGTACCTAAGAAATGGTTAAATTTTTGCCTTGTTTTGGAAGCTATTTATTGTGCACATGGCCTGAGACACAAGTTGTCACACGACCGTGTGTACGCCCGTGTACCACACACGGCCTCTTCACACGATTGTATGACTTATTAATTTTTAGGTGTAGGTTTCTCCACACGACTTCAGGTTGTTACACAGCCGTGTGACCCTACTTCAAATTGCACACGGTCATGTGACCCTATTTCGAATTGCACATGATCGGACACACGGCCTAGCGACTTGTTCGTGTGACCCTATTTTCGAACTGTACACGGTTTGATCACACGACGATGTCTTAGAGCCACACGGTCTGGGCTCTGTCACACGACCATGTGACCCTTATCTTTATTTTTTTATATTTTTCTTTTTTGTTTCAAATAAGTCCCTACTTGTTTCTAAATTGATTTTAGGGTTTTGTAAGTTCGATTTAAGGCATGTATTCGTATATATGCTATTGATTATGATTGTACATGAATAATTGATATTTAAATCAAGATGTGAATGGTTTTATGGTGTGTTGGATTCGAAAATTGTAGCAATACTTTGTAACCCTAATCTAGTGACAGAGACGGGTTATATGCATTACATGAATATTTTTTATTAAGTTGTTTAGCTTATTTTTATGAGTATATTATTCTCTTAGTATTAAAATAGTGTCCTTTTTATATCACTTGCAGTAGTGGTTGGTGAAGGTTTATTAACTAAAGCCTGAGTATCTCTATATATTGTGTCTAGTCTTCCTTTTATATTTTCTATATCAGGTATTGCTAACACAGGGGCTGGTAATCCTGTGGTTATATTTCTTTTAACGTTCACTATACTATTATTTATGGTCTGTATTTGAGCGTTTGTAGTTAATGAGAAATCTTCTAATCTTAGTCTTAGAGTTTCTATTTTATCCTGTAAGTCTACAAATTGGGTTACTCCAAGGATTATTAAGTGGTTTAACTGAGATACCTAGACTTCATCTTGTCTTGAAACAAAGTTAATATCTTGTACTCCAGAAAGCCCTTTTTCAGTTACCTGCCTTGCTACTAGGTCTTTTGTATTATTATACAAAACTATTTCTTTATTATTATTAAAACTCATTTAGTGACCAACAAACATATCTGCCAAAGTATTAATTTTTTTCTTCTAGGTTTTTACTTGTTTTCTATTTTCTTATTGAAAATCAGTTATTAATTTTATGGTTTGCTTTTCTACCGCTTTTGGAAGTTCAGTTAGTTCTTTTATGTCTTTCTTAGATGGAAATTTATTAGCTTTGTTTAAATTCTTTCCTGTCCTTTTAGTTAAATATTCTAATTGTGCTTTTATAAATCTTTGATTATTTATTATTTTTGTAATAAATTTATTTTTAATGAATTATTAGAAGATAATTTTGTCGTGTTATATGTTTTAGATCTTGAATTTTTTTTATCAATGGTATATAAATTTTCTAAAGATTAATTATTAAGTCTACAATGGTATTTAATTGTTTATTTTTTGGGTTTCGTTAATATTATGTCAAATGTGAGTATAGTGTCTATTTCCTTTTCTTTTAAAATTACAGTTTATTTGATTTTTATTATTATAAACAAGTTTTTTATGAACGCTTGTTATATCAAGATCTAAATGATAAAGGCGTCTATCGGCTTCGTTAGGATTTATACCCCCTATGGTTGCTAGTCAAAATTTAACCCAACACTGATATTCTAGTGACCACAGATAGGTTTTATCTTAATTAGGGTTACACACCGTGGTAGGAAATGACTCCTCTTTAAGAAGAGTGTGTAACTTAAGTATTTAAAGTTCCCAATGACTATCTTTCATACAAGAAACTAATCGTACGCTCTGATACCAGAAATAGTGGGGTTCTAAAGAATAGTCGATGTTTAGAATACTTCGAATTTTCCAGATCAAAATTTCTCTACAAGAAAAGAGCATACACACTGTAAATCATACCTCAAGACAGTTGGTTTTGCTTGAAATATTGGGGGTCCAAAGAATGGCCAGTGTTTACAATGCTTTTGATTTTCCAGATCGAAATTTATCCGCAAGAAAAGATCATACACACTATAAATCGTACCTCAAGAAAGTTGGTTCTACCTGATAAATAGAGAAAGAAAGTTATACTAAATAAGCTTATGGCTAAATTCTCCAAGTAGTTGTCTAGATATAAGAGCCACAATCTCGTGAGAGCCTGCTCCCTCTGCTTCACTGTCACGCCCTCTCTTAGCTATGGTTACTAAATTGAGGCCTTACACTTCTCTCTCTATATCTCAAACCAAGAAAACATTTGAAGAACAAAAGACTAAATTTTTATAACTTCAAAAGAAATTACAAACCTCTAGAGTAGTAATAAATATGTTTTGCTCTCTCTTTCTATCTATTCCTTAATAAGAGACATTTGAGTTCCTTATATAAAGGCTCGACTGCTTCATTGGGCCCCATGGATAGCCTAGATACAAGTCACGAGAGTCTTCTTTTACAATAAACGATAAAAATGGGTAGGCGCGTGCTTCCTAAAGGTGTTTTTCCCGAAAATAAAAATTAAAAATATATTGATAAGATGCTTTTAGCTGAGCATCTGTAGCTTTTATCTCATGACACTCTTTACATTTCAATGGAGAGCATATATTGTTCTAGGGCTCCATCTCGATATTTTTCGCCTTGGGCTTCTGAAATTTTTGGGCTCTTTGGGCTTTTTTCTATAATATTAGCTCTGCATGCCATATCGAGCCACCATTGATCCCATTCTTCAGAAGGCCTTTCATCAAGTTAGTTAGCCCATTTATAACGGTGGACAAGTCTTGTTGGATTTCTGAGAGTTTTTCTATTATCTTATCCTTTTTAGTTGTGGGTTGTTCGGCAGTTGCCCCTGCGTATGAAATCATATCTTCTTCATTCTTGGCCACCTTTTGGAGATCTTCCATTCTTTTTATTAGTTCTATATTTCTAACTTGCTCAGTCTGGAGTTGTTTTCCTAGAAGGAGTTTCTGTTCTTTATGCTTGATAATCGGGTCTTGAAGAGCTGCCTTTTCTGCTACAATTTCTATTTCTAGATGAGGATTAATTTCATATATTTCTGCCCATTTCGTCTTGAGTTTTTCTAATACATTGTATTTATGTCCAAGGTATATCTGGGCATCTTTGTATGTTGGTGACAGAGAGCTATATATATATATATATATATATATATATTTATATTTTGGGTTTTTCTGAGATTTTGTATAATGGATAATTTTAGTCCATTCTTTGTATATCCGCTTATTATCTCCTGTAAACAGGATATAACATATCTCGTTATTATGGATATGGAGATATAGGGAGAGTCCACTAAGACAGGATATCTGATGTTTAATATCTCCCCGTTTATAGGCTAATAAGTATTCTTTCTGCAGATGTCATGATCGTATTCTCCGCCAAGTTGAATTTTTGACCAGAGCCGTTATAATCTGTGAAGGAAAGTTTACCCGAAAGCATAAGTGGCTTTCCTGTAGGCTTCTAGAGATTTTTTGCTCCTTCTGGATATTCTTTTGAAGGTGTATGAGGGATTATAGCTTTTGTTGTAGATTTTGGTCGAGAAGATTCAAGGAATCTTTCTTGTCGTCGAGTGGTCATTCTGAAATTAATATCCATTAGTAATTTTTCCTCAAATTGTAGCAGTCTAGATAATATATCTGCGATTTTATTATTTTCTCCTGAAATGTGTTCTATATGGGGTTTTAATCTCTTTCTGGTATGTAACTTTTTAGATTATTCCATCTGTTTTCATATTTTACTATTGTGATACAATCAGTTCTTATGGTGAATTCTTCTTTCCCTAATATAAAAAGTTCGAATGATTCTAGCCTTGTCGATGATCGTGTCGCTACTGCTATCCTTTAAACGCACTTTCTTGGTATTTTGGTCTTCAAAAGAAAGATCAACGCCACCGCCTTCCTCACTCATTATTCCTATAAGTATTTAATTCTTTAATTGCTCAATTCATTTTTTTAATTTTGTATTCATTCATTTTGATCCTTTTATTTGAGATCAATATAATGAGGATTTATTGATGAGTTATATAGGGTTATAGATCGTAGTTCATAAAAATCTTTTGAGTATTTAAATCCATACTCTATTTAAATATGAGTATGTGTTTAACACAATTAAATACTTAACTCAAATCTGAATATATGTTTAACATGAGAAACGTAACACTCTTCACTTGTTTCGATATTCGTTATGGATGAGAGATGATATTGTAGCATGTAAATTGCAAAAATCTAGAAAACATTTAAGAAATAAAACTTTGAAACAATTTAATTAAATCATAAAATTTAGATAAAATTAATTTGAAGCCTATAAAATTATTTGGAAACTTTTGGTGGATAAATGGAAGTGCCCAAGCTCAATTATGAGCTTCGGTGGTCTTGAAACACTAAAAACAGTGTAGTGGCACTGGATCAAAGATAATGTATCAATACATATACCCCATGTTCTGGTACCTTGAGAAATGTATCGATACATAAGCCCTATGTTTTGCTATTTTTACCAGAAATTGTAATTTTTTAGCTATCGACTTTGTAATAATGTTTCGATACTTTTAGTGTATGGACTAGAACCTTGACTCTTGGGATTAAAAATCAAACCCAAAACATTAAAATTCATGTCTAAACACGTTGTAAAACAATACTTAAACCAGGTCAAACTCACCAACACAGTTAAGTTAAACAAGGCTCAGCTAACAACACCAAAGGGGTTGAAATTATAATTCAAATTTACCAATACAAAATGTAAATGCCAAGATTATAATAGCAATGATAGTAAAATTAAAAGAATTGCAACCTCGAAACTTGAATGGCAATGCAATGCTCCCAACTTGAAATCTCAAGCTTCGAAGACAAGTCATTAAGCTACGTGTTTAAACAACTAACACTTAATAATAAATGATTTTAAAAAAAAAAATCGTTGATGTTTTGCTGTCAAGTAGTTTCGACCTTCATTCTCTTAAAAAATTTTAATAAAAAATTCATATGATATTATCGTTTCTTTCATTACCATTTAGATTCAATAAACTTTTTATAAAATTTTTAACAATTTTTCAAAGTGGAAATAAGGAATACTATCAGCAATTTCCACATTTCCTCACTAAAACAAATTTATTTGTTAATGTAAAATTTGGATGGAAGTTACACTTTTAATCGATTTCTATATATTTTGGAAAACTTTTCAAAATGCATCATGCTGCTGTCACCAAATTGTTTTAGTGAAAATATTCATTTTAGTCCTATAAGTTTACTACTAGGTTAACAATACACATATTTTCTTATAACTATTTATTTCACTAATTACCCATTTCAAATTCTCATAATTATCAAGTAAGGGAAATTAAAGGACAAAATCAAAATCAAGTTTCTCACTCTCACAAGTTTAAAAGCTTTCTCTTTTACCATATCCATTTTTTTAACACTCAAACATAAACAAAAACACCAACACAAGAGCTTTAGAAGCTTTTTCATGCAAATAATCTCAAATAAATACCATAAAAGTGATGAGAACATCCTCTCTCTTTTTCTTTCCTTTTTCATTCTAGTTTCAACTTCCCTTTCTACCAACTTGAAAATCTCAGCTTAAAGATGAAAAAGGTGGTAGAAAGGTCTTGAAAGCAAGCTGTTACTAAGGTTTTTCAAAAGAAACTCATGGGTTCTTTTGGATTTTGCAAAAATCTCACCTAGGGTTCAAATGGGGGATCAACGGAGATTATAAAGGATGACGGAAAGGGAAGAAATCAAGATTTTTCTCCTCCAAATTGTGCTCTCCATTTCAACAAGGGAATAGGGGAAATTTTCTTCTATTTTCAACTCATGGTTCATGTCAGTCAACAGTCAAATGATCTAAGGCCACAAATAACTCTTCAAAATGATCAAACTAATGGCTGAGATTGCACATAAGATTTTAAATTCAATGGCCTAGATTAACTCCTACACCCTCTTTATTGAGAAAGTACCACTTTGCTATTAATGAGTTTCCAGCGCGGATTTAATCCAATGACTCTTATTAAACCCTAATTTTAAATTCTTCACCATTATTTACATGGCTTATTTCTCTATAGGTCCTTGAACAATTTACACTTATAATTATTCTACCTTCTGTATTGGAAAACATCTCAACAAATCCTTCCACTTCTCAATTGAATCCTTATCACCTTATAAATCATTTCGTTGACCATTAAAGACAATAATCCATTTCATGGCATAATTGCACTTTTAATCCTTATACTTTTCACTTTTATTCATCCTAACATTTTCTCAATTTTTAAATCTCACATGTCAATATATTCTCCATGTCTCATTTATATATATATATATATATATATATATATATATATATATATAAATTATTATACCACATTATTCTTTATATGGTAAAGTTACATTTCGATCATTGTATTTTCTCCAAATATCAATTTAATCTCTCTTTTTTTTTAAATATCAAACTCACGTTTATCATTACAAATTTCCTTTTCCAAATATCTAATTAGTTCCTTAAGAAACACTCATTAAATAAACTCATTCCGTACTGTATACATTCCTAGAACATTATTTATATGTGATGGTCGCTGAACCATGTAAAATATATCATACATAGCTCTGAAACCTCCCTGATAATCCAAGCAACGTATACATGAATTACACAGTAAGGTTTAGGGTATTTTTTTTTTATACTATTAGACATTTGAGCTTTAAATTTACAACTAAATTGGTAAAAAAATATGATGGATACTGTATTAATCTAAATACATTTTTTTTTAATCCCAAAAGAAAATCTGAACAACGAAAATGGATATATTGGGACAAAAAATATATGTTCTTAGAACACAATAAGATTAAGGTTCAATTGAAGTCACCGCACATGTTTGAAAATGCAGTGTTTATCTGGCTTGTGGATAGCACTTGGTCTTCCTACCACAACACCAAAAGTACCCAAATCCCGACAAAATTGAAAACACAGCACCACAAACCCCAGCTGCAATTATAATTTCCAAACTCTTCCTACTTAAATTCCCACACTTTCCAAGAGGACGCCCACAAAGACCACTATTCCCAGCGAAGTCTACCTTACTATTATTCTCAAAAGATAAAGGAATTGCACCTTTGAGATCATTATTTGCTACAGAAAACCTCTTCAAACGTAACAAACCTGATAACTGCTCTGGAATTGATCCCGAAAGTCTATTATTTGACAGTACCAAATTATTTAGATAAGCACAGTTAGATAATTCAGATGGGATGGAACCTGACAGATCATTGCTAGACAGATCAAGGGTTACCAAATAAGGTAACCAACTACATATCTGTGCAGGGACTGTACCAGAAAGCCTGTTAGCCGACAGATCCAAAGTCTGCAAACTCTGACAGTACTGTAAAGATTGAGGTAATTGTCCTGAGAGTTTCATGTCACGTAGCTGAAGACTTAACAGGCGATCTTCTCGTTCCGTCCAACATTCAACTCCAACAAGATTGCATAAAAAACCTGCTGAATTGTTATTGAAACTCCAGTTGCTTAACTTCCCATCTGGGTCATTTAGAGAATTCTTGATACCTTTCAGACATTTTATATCATCTTCTGTTACAGTTGATGAAACATGTCCTGCAAAAAGCATCCGTGTTAGAAGAACAAATCTGAATATCTTTAAACTGCTGGGACATGATCCCTTCATAGCTTATCACAAGCATAAACTAAAACCCAGAGTTTTATTTGCGACTTATATCAGATAAACAACTTTGGAGTGCTTCATGAGATAAAGTCTGCCCTTTATTTGGTTTGTTTTAATGACATGGGAGGAAGCAAAGAAAATGCGTGATTGACTTGGAAAGAAGAGTCTTTTATGTTGCTCTGAAGTTTTTTTTTTTTTGAGAGTATGTTTCTTTGAAGTTTGACGTGAACAAAATATTCGGAAATTATGATAGCCATTGAAAATTATGATAGGACTTTTACTTTTTTGTTTCTTTTAAATTTTAGTTGCAGTGGGTTTTAGTTTAGATTTAAAAGCTTTTAGATGTTTTATAATATTATTTTATTAAAAATTTATAAATTTTATTTAATTTTCAGATGAAAATGAAGCTATTGTGACATTACCAATGCTATGCCATGATCTTATAGTGTTACTTATTCTAAACTTAACGCTTTTACAAAATTAGCTTTTAATATAATGTGTATTGTATGTGATTTTATACATTTTAATTTATTAAATAATATATTTTGTAATTTTAAATATATATTTGTGCTAATTAAATGATGATTAGTTTAATTTATACTAAATGTCAATTAGTTTTGAAAAATAATTTAAAATAATGAAACTGTTATAAAATAAAGAGAGATGGAGAGAATAAATAACAAAGAAAATATGAAAGCAATATAGAATGTACTTCATTAATCAAAAGGAATGATTAAAATGTTTTATAAAAGTCTATTTATAGGCATAAAAGTATAAAAGAAGTAGAGATTTAATTCTAATAACTATTAGAATTTAAAATATATTAAAACTTTATTTTGATAATGATAGACATCCACTTAATAAGATATTTATAACACTCCCCCTTGGATATCCATTGGTAGATAATGTGCTTCATTAAAACCTTATTAGGAAAAACCTTGTGGGATAAAAACCTAATGAAGGAAAAAGAGTAAACAATCTATAATACGCATAATATGCTGCCTCATTAAAAACCTTATCAGGAAAACTCAATGGGACAAAACTTCGGTTAAGGGAAAAAGAGTGCAACGCATATTTACTCCCCCTCATGAAAACATCACATATTTTCTCATATTCTACGTATTCAATCTTGAATGCTAGTTTTTCAAATGAATATTTAAATGTATTTGATAAGCATTTATATTATCATTCTTTTAAAAGTCATGAGTGAGAGAAATTTGGGGAAACATATTTTCATCTCTTCAGGAGATTCAACAATAATCATAACAAACTTTAATTATGATTCTTTTATAAAAACACAAATAGGTATTTTGGATAATTTTATAATCCTCCCCAACTACTATTCACTAAGTCAAATTTACGCATATGTTCAAATTATTTCAATTCATATAAATGAAAATTTCTAGAGAATTTTAATATGCTTCTAGCATCCTAAATCCTTCAAGGATTTTAATATAAACATTACTATTTAGTGATTCATAAAAGGTTGTAACAATAACCATTAGACGCAAGTTAAATATTTTATAAATTGTCAATTTAATAATATATATAATGGTTATTGCATCCACCACAAAAGAATATTATATCTTTTCACAATCAATGCCAGGACTTAGCGAAAAACTTCAAATTTTATTCTCTTTTGCAAAACTACTTCAATTGCATCCTTACTGGCTTTATACATTTAGATATTTGGACTATTGGTCCAAAAACTCTACGAATTTAATCGTACTTGAGTTGAATCTTTCTATTTTGATCAATTTATTCCATATCTATATTTCTCAATAGATTTATTCAAAAGCTTCCTTTTATTTCATTATTTCAAATATAAAATTACATGCAAAATCATTGTCAACCACTTTTATTATTCGATTCCACATTTTCTCGAATTGGCATAACTTATCAAGATCTCTTATTTTCATTATTTTAAAATTCAGTTTCAGATACCTGAATTTCTTCTAGAGTTTTACATATTAGTTATGTCTTAAGTCTCTTCTAGAGCACCCGCCTCTACTATATGACCATCTAGAAGGATTTTTATCTTTGGGACCAATCAATCTATTATTTATTCTAATTGATTGTCCTACTATGACTTTGATTCAAATTAAAATATTAGATGGTATATAACACTTGGTTATTCTCATTAAGTTTGAAAATACATCTAACAATTAACTTGTAATGAGTTATCCTTATTGAACTTCTGGTTCAAATTACTCTCCCCTAATGTCGGAAAAACTATTGAATCAAAATTGTAATCACAAATCATGTCATAATTGAATCTCGAATACATTCAAAACATCTAATAATATAAAGAAACTTGTAATTAATATATATTCCCAACTTTCTTTGAGGATTCACTCATCATTGTGCGTTGCGGTGGAGCAATTGAAACATATACGCACATAAAAAAATTTAAAGATGAGAAATATTTAGCTCTTGATAAAAAACCAATTGTAATGGGGAGTATTTATAACTTATTGGCTTGATGCATAAAACACGTAAATCAACATAATCTCACGTTGAAATAGGAAGTTCAGTTCTCATAAGTAATGGTTTAGACATTAATCAAATGTGTTCACTCAATAATTTCTCTAAACCATTATGCACAAACTTTTACAAAAGTTTTTAAAATCAATCAATAAAAGATTGAGATATAAACTCATTAGTATTAGCAAGATGAATTGTCTTAATTGCATGATTTGAAGTTAATTATTTAAACAAGTAATTTTGCAAACGGCAGGTTGCAAATTGATAAAACATATGTGATTATTTAGTATATACATCTACCAAAATTGTAATGCCCCGGATGATTTAAGTCTGCTTTTGGTGAAATTTGAAATAAATATGTATCTGCTTTAGTGGCTAAGTGTTTTGGGTGTGTGTGTGAGGTCTTGGGTTCAAGTCCCACTTTTGGCAATTCTGTTATTTTTTATCGTAGCCTTATCCCTGTTGGGTGGGCTTTTGTAATATTGTTTGTAAACTCATATCAGAATGAGCTTGCTGGTTTGAGTGGTAAAGAGTTAGTGTGTTGGAGGTCTTGTGTTCAAATCTCTGCTCAAGTGTAAGTGTTAATTTTTGTTTCGGTTGTCTGATAGAGGTTCGGTGGAACTGGAACTCTGAGGATGTTGGATGAGAATCTGATGTCGGTTTTGGTGGGGATATGTTGGTAGTGGGGGGAGTGAGGATTTTTGTTAATTTTGATTTATTTATTTTCATTTTAATTTTTATCTTTTCCCAAAAACCTCTCCCCTTTTCTGACTTTTTTTATTTTTTTTATTTTTTCCCACTATCAATTTTCTTTCTCTTTTCTTCCTATCGATTTTTATCTTCATCTCCCTGTTATATTGCGGTGTTTTGGTTCCCTGTTTTTCGTATGTTTTGGTGAATGGTGGTAGTAAGTTTTTTGCTCGAGTTAGGGAGAATTCTTTTAAATCCATTTTAGAATGATGTTGTCTTTTTCATTAGTTCTGATTTTTGGGTTGTTGGCAACCGCGAATCGTGAGGATTGGAGCTCTCCTCTTGTGGAATCATAGTATTGGGGATCGTTCGGGAAGTTGGGTAAGTGATGAAAGCTTGGGTTTCGCTGTGGTCAATTTCTTATTTTGATTTAATTGAGAATGTAAAACTGATTTTAGGAGTTAGTTTTGTTGATTTTTAGGTTCTGATGGTTTCGGAAATGTTTTCACAGTAAAAATGAACCAAGTGTGTACTCTTAACACGAAAAATTGAGCTTCAACAAAAGCTAAAAATGGAGTCTGTCGATGCCACACGGGCGTGTGGTTGGCCATGTGCGAGACACGGCTGTGTGACTGACGAAAGCGTGACCGTGCACAAGACACGGCAGTGTAACAGTGTGAGTGTGGCCGTGTGGGCCACACGGGCTAAGCCAGTTTAAGCGTGTGGGGTTTGGTCCAGGCCGTGTGGGCCACACGGGCAAGGCCAATCTGGATGTGTAGGCCTACACGGGTATGTGGGCCAAAAATTTTAAAAATTTCCCTAGGGTTGCTCGGGTCGTTCCGATCAACTGTAGATCTACCGTAGGGTCGTAAAGGCTAACCAAACCTTATATAATGTAATTTGATATTCTAATAGACTGAACTAAGTAGGAAATTGGTATGTATGTCTAACTATACTGTTTAAGTATGTATCTATCTATATACAAGCATGTTAAGCATGTTAATTTTGATATTTCTACATCTGTATTCTGTATTTTGTATTTGTGTTAGGGGTGAGAATTGTATATGTGGAGGAAGTGATTTGTTTGGCAACTCTTCACCTATATTCTGGCAGCTTATCTGCATATTATCTGTTATGTGTCGCATCGACACCATATGGTGTGTAGGGATGGGTGGGTGTTCTTAACCCCATATGGTGTGATGGGATGAACGGAGATGATGTGTAGAGGATAAGGGTAGGATTCTGTTTATCTGTTCTGTACATCTGATTCTGATATTTGTTTCTGTGATGGACTTAGGTCCAGATCTGTATCTGACTGTATATGAAACTTTGTATGAGTTGCATGTCTATCTCTGTTGGGTTACACACTGAGTTTACGGAAACTCACATTTGTTTGCCTGTTCTATTCAGGTAATCCACAGTCATAGGCGGGTCAGTGCGACAGAGGCTCAACAGTGACCACTCGACAAGAAATTGTTTTCATTTATTATTATTTCACGGTTTTTACTTAAATATCTAGCTTTCGTGAGAGTTTTGTAATTTTTGGACTCTCTGAACTTTTTGGACTATTTGGTTTAAGTTTTAGATTAGTTGCGTTATGATTTCTAAACTGCGACGATTCAACAAATATTGATTTTACGAGAACAAAGGTTATTGTTGGAAACACGAGTGTGGTTTCGATCTAAACGGTTTTTAAACTTCCATTGTGAAATGATTTGGTTAAATTTAAAGGATAGTATGCAACGATTTCAATAATAAATATATAAATAAATACATTTTATAAAACTTGGACGTTTTATCGAAGTATCATTAATTTCAAAACCCTTCTTCATAACATTCTCAGATTTGGCCATAACGTCTAGGCTGAGTTTGGAGTGTTACGTTTAGTGGTATCAGAGCCAGGTTGTAAAACTTGGGCTATGAATTTTAGGTTTCAAATTGTGTTTTAAAAAAGAACTGGTTTTTAAATAAATTGGATCATTTTGAGTAAGTATGTGGTACACCGAGTTTTCAGCGCTGATCCTGTAAGTATTTCTGAGCTTAGATAGAACTTTCTGAGAATATTGTAGTTAGTAATTTCTAAAACTGTACTGAGTTAGTTAGAGACTAAACATCTGAAATACTTCTGAACTTATAATAATTTAAGCATAATATATCTGTTAACAAACACTGAACTAATGCATAAAATTTTATAATGTAGATAAAATTGAAAAAATAATGAGCACTCGTGAAACTTATGGTCGTGGTATTTGTGGGCATGGCGGGCGCCGTAAGGGGGCTCGAGCTGAGTCTTTCTCTCTGGACAGTATGCCAATTTTGAATACGAGTGAGACGCCGGTTTCACCTGCTACTGAGACTGGGTCTAAAAGTCACTCGGCTGGGGATGAGGCACTGTCCCAAGCCATGTTGAGAATGTTAAAGAGGATCGTTGAACCCCATTCTGGATCTGGAGGCTGTGGGTCGGTAACTGAAAGACTCCGGTCCAATGGAGCTAAATTGTTTAGGGGCGTCACTAAAGTCACCCCTACTATGGCCAAGTATTGGTTGGAGGCCACCGAAAGGATTATGAACAACATGGACTGTACTCCTAAGCAGAAACTGAAGGGTGCAATCTCTTTGCTTTGTAATGAGGCATATCAGTGGTGGTTGCCGGTTGAGGATACTCAACCGGGCGAGTGTTACAGGAGATTAGAGGCTTGTCTGCGGTGTGAGTCTTTAAAGCATCAGATTAGAGAGTGTTCACATCGTGCTGATCAGATGCAAGCTTTGTGACCGAGTTTTGGTCAGCCCGAGAGGGCAGTAGAGCAGCCACCTAGGGGCCATGGACCGGCTAGGGGTGGTAATGGTATGGGCCGAGGATAGAGAGTATTGGACAGATATGCTACTTAGATTGAGGCGAGGTAACCTGCGCTGGTTTATACTGCTCGACACCAAGAGGACAGAGACGCCCCTGATGTGATCACGTGTATGTTCTTTATTTTTGATGCTCCATATACTACTTTTATATATAGGTTTTACATACTCCTATGTAGCTAGTTCTGTTTCTGGGAACTTGAGGATTTCTGTTGAGTGTACTTCTGGTGAGATTACTATACTGAATCTGTTGGGACAGTCTGTTCGAGTAAATAAACTTTATAGGAATGTTTCATTGGAGGTACAAGGGGCTGTGTTTCTGAAAAATCTGATAGAGCTACCATTTGGGAGTTTGACTTAATTCTGGGTATGAGCTAGTTAGTTAAACATTGAATTAGTTTGGACTGCAGGACTAAGAGGGTCGTTCTGAGGACCGTGGATGATAAGGAAGTGGTTGTGATTGGTGAGCGTCGAGATTATCTGTCTAATGTAATCTCCGTTCTAGTGGCTGAGAAATTGGTTCAAAAAGGGTGTGAGGCGTATGTAGCCTACGTCAGTGTTTCAGTTTCTAGAGACTCTTCTGTTAGGAATATCAGAACAATGAGGGAATCTTCAGATGTTTTTCTTGAGGAGTTACTGGGTTTACCTACAAATCGAAAAGTTGAGTTCGGCGTTAAGCTTCTACCGGGTACAGCTCCAGTGTTCATCGCTCCCTACCGTATGGCACCGAAAAAGCTTACAAAGCTTAAGGCTCAACTTCAAGAGCTTCTAGATCATGGTTTCATCTGTCTTAGAGTGTCTTCATAGGGGGCACCAGTTCTGTTTGTGAAGAAAAATGATGGTACTATGAGGATGTACATTAACTACTGATAGTTCAATAAATTGACTGTGAAGAATAAATATCAACTTCCAAGGATAGATGATCTATTTGATCAGTTTCGTGGGGCTGCGGTTTTTTCGAAAATAGATATCCTTTTCGGGTATCATCAGCTTAGAGTTTAGGAAGCTGATATTCATAAAATGGCATTTGGAACTCGTTATGGACACTATGAGTTCCTAGTTATGCCCTTTGGTTTAACGAATACTCTGGCTGCATTCATGGATCTGATGAACTGAGTTTTTCAGCCGTATTTGGATTAGTTCGTCGTGGTCTTCATTAACGATATTCTGGTGTACTTTACGATTGATATTGAGTATGATGAGTATCTTAAAGTAGTGCTTAAGGTACTCTGAGATAAACAGCTCTACACTAAGTTGAGTAAATGTCAGTTCTGGTTGCGAGAGGTAACATTTCTGAGGTACGTGGTTTATGCTGAGGGGATCCAAGTTGATCCTAGAAAGATTGAGGCTGTGCTTGATTGGAAACAGCCTAAGAACATCTCTGACATCTAAAATTTTTTGGGTTTGGTAGGTTATTATCGAAGGTTTCTTGAGGGGTTTTCACTAATTGCAGCTCCTCTGACTAAGCTTCTACCCAAGAATGTTCTTTTCTTCTAAACTGATGCACAATAGTCGAGCTTCGAGAAGCTCAAGGCTATTTTGAGTCAGGTTCTTATTCTGATACAGCCTAAATTTGGTAAGGAGTTTGTGGTTTACAGCAATGCGTCACACGTCGATTTGGGATGTATACTAATGCAAGATGGAAAGGTTGTGGCTTATGCGTCTCCGTCAGGTTAAGTTACATAAGGAAAATTATCTGACGCATGATCTCGAGTTAACTGCAGTGGTGTTTGCATTAAAGATCTGGAAGCACTATTTGTATGGTAAGAGGTGTATCATCTACATCGATCACAAGAGCATTAAGTACCTCCTTACTTAGAAGGAGTTGAATCTTAGGTAGCGTTGATGGATTGATTTGCTCAAAGATTATGACTACACGATAGAGTATCATTCCGGTAAAGCCAATATAATGGCCGATGCTCTCAGTCGAAGAGAGATGACTAATTTAAGAAGGATATTCACTCGTCTTACTATGTTCGATTATGGGGGTCTGTTAGACGAGTTACAAGCTAAACCGACTTGGATTGATTAGATTTGAGATAAGTAGTTAGGGGATGATTTTTTGGTTTTACAGTTTCGTCAAGTTGAGAGTAATAGTACTTCTGATTTTAGACTGGATAAAGATGGAGTTCTGTGTTTCCAAGGTCGGGTTTGTATATCGAATGATTTTGATCTGAGACAGTTGATTCTAAGGGAAGCACATGATAGCCCTTATGCTATGTATCCTGGTGGTAATAAGATGTATCGGGATCTTCATGAGCTATACTGGTAGTCGGGTTTGAAATGTAAGGTAACGAATTTTGTTTATCGCTGTCTGACGTGCCAGCAAGTTAAAGCTGAGCACCAGTTGTCTTTGGGTTTGCTTCTACCTGTTAGGATTCCCTTGTGGAAATAGGAACGAGTGACGATAGACTTCGTTAGTGGGTTACCTTTAACATCGACTAAAAACGATTCTGTTTGGGTCATCATGGATCGATTAACCAAGTCCGCCCATTTTATTTTGGTTCGGATAGACTACTCTCTGTACAAGTTACCAAAACTCTACATTTCAGAGATTGTAAGACTACATGGGGTTCCGATTTCGGTAATTTCTGATAGGAATCCTTGATTCATTTCTCGATTCTGGAAGAAACTGCATGAAGCTCTAGGTTTGATATTGGACTTCATTACTGTGTTCCATCCTCAAACTGATGGTCAATTTCAGAGGGTGATTTAGATACTGGAGGATATGCTTCGGAGCTGTGTAATTGATTTTCGAAGTAGTTGAGAGGATTTTCTACCGTTATCTGAGCTTGCCTATAACAATAGTTTCCAGTCTAGCATTCAGATGGCACCTTACGAGGCTCTGTATAGTCGTAAGTGTTGTACTCCGCTATGTTCGACTAAGTTGAGTGAACGACATGTTTTGGGTCCTGAGTTAGTTTCCGAGACTATAGATAAGGTTAAACTAATTCGAGATTGTCTAAAGATGGTTTTTGATAGACTGAATTCCTATGCAGATCTGAAAAAGAAGGATATTAAGTACGCTGTGGGTGACTTCGTATTCCTTAAGGTATATTCATGGAAGAAGGTTCTAAGGTTTGGACGTAAGGGCAAGTTGAGCTGAGATTTATTGGACCGTATCGGATTCTAAAACGTGTGTGACCGGTCACTTATCAGTTAGAGTTACCTCTAGAGTAGGACCGTATCCATGATGTGTTTCACGTCTTGATGTTGAGGCAGTATCGGTCTGATCTATCTCACGTTATCTTTGTTGAGGAGATCGAGGTTCAACCAGATTTGACGTTTGTGAAGAAGCCAATTCATATATTGGATCTAGATATTAAGGTTCTGAGGAGAAAGTCCATTCCATTGGTAAAGGTTCTATGGTAGAATCATGGCACTAAGGAAGCCACGTGGGAGCCTGAGGACTTAATGCTTTAGTAGTATCCTCATTTGTTCGGGTTAGGAAAATTTCAAGGCCGAAATTTCTTTTAGAAGGGTAAAGTTGTAACGCTCTGAATAATTTAAGTCTGCTTTTGGTGAAATTAGACATAAATATGTATATGCTTCAGTGTCTAAGTGTTTTGGGTGTGTGTGTGAGGTCTTGGGTTCAAGTCTCACTTTTGGCAATTCTGTTATTTTTTATCGTAGTTGTATCCCTGCTAGGTGGGCTTTTGTAATATTGTTTGTAAACTCATATTAGAATGACCCTGTTGGTTCGAGTGGTAAGGAGTTAGTGTGTTGGAGGTCTTGTGTTCAATTCTCTGCGTGAGCGTGAGTGTTGGTGGAACTGGAACTCTGAGGTTGTTGGATGAGAATTCGATGTCGGTTTTGGTGGGATATGTTGTTAGTGGGGGAGTAAGGATTTTTGTTAATTTAAATTTAATTTAATTTTTATCTTTTCCCAAAAACCCCTCCTTTTTGTGACTTTTTTTTTAAATTTTTTATTTTTATTATTGTTTCCCACTATCAAATTTCTTTTTTTTTTCTTCCTATCGATTTCTATCTTCATCTCCCTGTTAAATTGTGGTGTTTCGATTCCCTATTTTCGTACGTTTTGGTAAGTGGTGGTGGTAAGGTTTTTGCTCAAGTTAGGGAGAATTTTTTAAAGCCATTTTAGAATGATGTTCTCTTTTTCGTTAATTTTGATTTATGGGTTGTTGGCAACAACGAATCGTGAGGATCGGAGCTCTCTTCTTATGGAATCGTAGTACTGGGGATTGTTCGGGAAGTTGGGTAAGTGATGAACGCTTGGGTTTCACTGTGGTCAATTTCTTATTTCAGTTTAATTAAGGATGTAAAATTGATTTTGAGAGTTAGTTTTGTCGATTTTTAGATTCTGATGGTATCAGGATTGTTTCGCAGTAAAAACGAACCAGGTGTGTACTCCTAACATGAAAAATTAAGCTTCGACGAAAGCCAAAAATGGAGTATGTCGATGCCACACAGGCGTATGGCTAGTTGTGTGGTTGGTTGTGTGTAAGACACGACCGTGTGACTAACGAAAGCGTGGTCGTACGTAAGACACGGCCGTGTGACGGTGTGAGTGTGGCTGCGTGCACCACGCGAGCATATGGGCCAACATGGTTATTTCACAAGGGAGTGTGGATTTTGGGCTAGGCCATGCGAGCCACATGGGCAAGGCCAATCTGGGCGTGTGGGCCCACATGTGGGCCCAGATTCTGAAAATTTCCATAAGGTCTCTTAGGTCGTTCCGATTGACTGTGGACCTACCATAAGGTTAGTAAGGGCTAACCAAACCCTATTTCATGTGATTTGATATTAATTTAAGTAGGATACTGGTATGTATGTCTGACTGTATTGTTTAAGTATATATTTATCTGTATACGAGCATGTTAAGCATGTTAATTATGATATTTTTGCGTCTGTATTTTGTGTCTGTGTTTGGGGTGGGAATTGTATATGTGGAGCAAGTGATCTGTTTAGCGACTCTTCGCCTATATTCTGACAGCTTGTCTACATATTATCTGTTATGTGTCGCATCGACACCATATGGTGTGTAGGGATGGGTGGGTGTTCTTAACCCCACATGGTGATGGGATAGATGGAGATGGTGTGTAGAGGATAGGGGTAGAATTCTGTTTATCAGTTCTATACATCTGTTTCTGTGATGAACTTAGGTCCGGATCTGTATCTGACTGTATATGAAACTCTATATAAGTTGCATGTCTATCTTTGTTGGGTTACACACTGAGTTTACATAAACTCACATCCGTTTGTCTGTTCTGTTCAGGTAATCCACAGACATAGGCGGGTCGGTGCGACGGAGGCTCAGCGGTAACCACTCCACATCCGTTTGTCTGTTCTGTTCAGGTAATCCACAGACATAGGCGGGTCGGTGCGACGGAGGCTCAGCGGTAACCACTCGACGGGAAATTGTTTTCATTTATTATTTCATGGTTTTTACTTAATTTTCTGGCTTTCGTGAGAGTTTTGTAATTTTTGGACTCTCAAGACTTTTTGGACTGTTTGGTTTAATTTTTGGGTTGGTTGCATTATGATTTTTAAACTACGACAATTCAACAAATATCAATTTTACGCGAAAAAAGGTTATTTTTGGAAACACGAGTGTGGTTTTAATCTAAACGATTTTCAAACTTCCGCTACGAAATGATTTGGTTAACCTTAAAGGATAGTATGTAACGGTTTCAGTAATAAATATATAAATAAAAACTTTTTATAAAACTTGGACATTTATCGAAGTATCATCAGTTTCAAAACCCTTCTTTGTAACACTCCCGGATTCAGCCATAACGTCTAGGCCGGGTTTGGAGTGTTACAAAAATCATATAATATAATATCAAAACCATCCACATGGTAGATGAATGGGTCCATATTCGTTTCAGAAATGCAAGACATTAAATTTGAACCATAGCTAGTGAGTTTCTAATAATTAATTTTCATTGAGAGCAAGCAACATATAAGAATTCTTTTAAATTAAAGAATCTTCTGGTTCTTTAATGAATGTTCATATGAATTCTTAATTAATTTTCGCATCATATATGATCCAGGATGGTCTAACCAGTCACGCAATGTAGTAAATGCATTTGTATCAGTAAACTTCTGGTTTACTTTATCATGTGTTTCAATTGCACTAAATTGTAACAAATTAATAATTTTACTATCATTTCTTTTACTTTGTATCCACATATAAGTGCTATTGTGATATTTACTACTGGAAATATCTAGATCAATGTGAATATTATAATGTCACTAAGTCAACAAAATAAATATAATTTTCAAACAATTATATGCAATATTCGCTTCAGGGAATATGCCAAAATCTTCAAATATCTAAAAAAAATTTTGCAACTTCAGGTGCATCCAACCATAACAAGCTATAGATAGAATTGTCATATTTTATTGTTCATAAATAGATCTTTCACAGTCAAATATTTTCCTTCCAACCCCTTAATGGGGATGATGACAAAAGAAGATTACAAATATTATAAAATAAATATAAATTAATAACGCAATCCTCTCTTTTCATCCTTTCAAAATAAATATTTATAGTAATAGTGATTCGTATGAAATATAATATTTTCCTCATTCACAATCTTAATATAAGATCCATTATAAATATCTTTTAAAACCAATGGATTAAGCATCACAAGATATTAATATATTAACTCTTCTAGAGCTTTCGACTAATTTTGTATTATCAAATATTGGAATAATATTTGTTTGTTTTAGTACCAAATAAGATAAATATTTTCTATCTATAATGATAGAATTTATTATTACATTCTCATATCCTTCCTCAAAGAATATTAATGAAAACAAAATATTTGGGCATATGCCACATGTGGCCAATAATCTTTCATATCACATTGATAACATAAGTTATCTTTACCATTTGAAGAGTTATTTTGAGAACTCTCATTGTTATCTTATTTATTACTATGTTCCCACTTTTAGTGGTTCATGATTATATCTTTTATTTTTTTATGTTTGCATTCACTTGAGGGAATGCAATAAATTTAGTAGGATAGACTTCTAAACGCCTCAATTGATTCATTATTTCATAATTACCATCGCAAAACATGAGTGAATTTCAAATCAAAATCTATCTATTCATGTTGTCATGATTAGTCTCCAATCACACCCTTAATTACAACAACAATTATGATCTCTATATTTTCATTTTTCATAATTGTTATGTCGCTATATTCACTTCAGAAATGAAGTAAAACTAATGGAAAGAATTTCATAATTTTCATTAGTAACTTATTATTATGCTTAGCCACTAGAAGGTATGAGATCGTTCGAAAATATTGTTAAAGTCATTTTCACAATATTGCTACTGTAGGAGCACATTAGATATTTCATTCATATAGTGTTACTTGGGAATATATATAATACAAAGACATGAGTATCTCATGTTATTTATATATATGGTTTTAATGTAAAACACATAAAGGTTTTATTCAACATATATTTTCTTGATCTGAAAAATAATATTATATTTTACAAAATTTTGCATCACAAGGACCTAAAATATAAGCTCTTAAAGAGCTTTTTGCAGTATGCAATATTAGCTCTTCAAGAGGGGAAAATACCAAAAAAAGCTGTTTTTTTCAAAATTTACCGAAATGGGCCGATTTTTTGATTATTTATCGGAATGGGCCATTTTCTGGGAAATCGCGTCCACGTCAGCGCGATGTCAGGGTACGTGTCAGGACATCGCGTCCACATCAGCGCGACCTACTGATGTGGACACAAATCGCGCCTACGAGGACGCGATTTGCTGACGTGGCATGAACAGTTTATGTTTTTAGCTTGGAAAACTTTGAAAGGCCATAACTTTTGGCTTGGTTGTCTGATTGAGACGATTTTTTTTTGATTTCGAATAAATTTTCGAGATCTATGTGCTGACAAACTGCTTAGAGATGAATAGGGACTAATTTGTAAAGTATAATTTGTTAGTTACGAGTATATGGACTAAAGTGTAATTATTTCAAAATTAGCATGAAATTTTTTTATTTAAGAATATTTGAATGTTATGGAAGGATGAAATTGAATTTGAATTGAAAAACGAAGCTTAGATTTGAAAATATGACTATTTAGGTTTTAGGGACTAAATTGAATAAAATGGAAAATTTTAGGGAACTTCTCAAAAGTGGAATGAGATGACTTATACCTATAACAGGATGATATAAGACAATTCTGTAAAAAAAGATCCGGTGTTTACTTCAAATAAATAAGGAAAATAATGATTTGAATGTTTCAAAATTCAATTTTAAACCGAAAAAATCGAAATTTAGGGGCAAAAAAGGATTTTTTTCGATGAAAACTGCAGAAAACCACCTTCGGCTGTTTGTCAGCGCGTAGATCTCGAAAATTTATTCAAAATAAAAAAAAAATTCGTCTCAATCGGACAACCGAGCCAAAAGTTATGGCCTTTCAAAGTTTTCCAAGTTAAAAACATAAATTGTTCATGCCACGTCAGCAAATCGCGTCCTCGTAGGCGCGATTTGTGTCCATGTCAGTAGGTCGCGCTGACGTGGATGCGATGTCTTGACACGTACCCTGACATCGCGCTGACGTGGACGCGATTTCCCGGAAAATGGCCCATTCCGGTAAATAATAAAAAAATCGGCCCATTTCGGTAAATTTTGAAAAAAAACGGTTTTTTTTGGTATTTTTCCCCTTCAGGAGTATATAATCATTTTATTGTATAACCTTAATGAATATTTAATTTATTTTAAATAAAATTTTATTTATTAATATAAAATAAAACAAATAGGTATAAATAAAACATATATTAAACGTAACAAATAATAAATTCATGTCACTAATAAATCGGTGTGGTTAGATAATATATATTTTATATATCATACTACAACAAAATACAAAATATTATAATGTCAAATTAAAATAACTTTACAGCTATAAAAGTTTAAAATAAACATTTTCTAACCTCCATCTCTTATGACATAATTTCATCTCAAATTTTACAATGATATGAAATTATCACAGACATGGTGAATATCCCAAAGTTCATGACAAGTATTTTTACTCACATTCCGCAATAATCATAAATCTTAATCAAAATCAAAATTAAATCAATCAATTCTATTAAAAATGAAAAAATATTTATCTTCACATAAAAATCTCAATAACTAAATGTGTGAAGGGTTTTATAAATCCATAGAGATACGAATAGTAAATTATATAAATTGAACTTTTAATAGAAATCAAATCAAATTTCAAAAAAGTTGATTAGATTGACTTACATTACATTGGATGAGAAGTAGTGATTATAAACATCCATTTTTACTTGTAATTTTTCTTAGATACTACTTGATTGAATATACCAAACTACTAAATGTTATTTATAAAACTAAGGGTAAATTTTAATTGGTATATAACTCTAGTAACACCCCTTACCCGATCCAATCATCGGGTTCGAGTTACAAGATGCTACATTGGTTGCCGAAACATTTACTAACAATCATACATCATTCGATCATTTAAACATATAGAAAAGCCTTAATCACATTCATAACATATCACATAATCATTTTTGGGTCTCATACGAGCTTACAAAAGCTCTTCTACTAACCCAAATATTAATTAGGACCAAAATGTAAAGTTTTTTAAAAGTCTCAAGTCGACGTCGCGACATCACCAACTCAATGAGTTACGTTGTGATGACATGTATATCCACGTCGGGACATTACAACACCAGAGACCTACGATGTTGACCCTGTATTTCGCAAAATACACATTTGGTACCTAATTCAATTGACTTTAGATCATTTCCAAAGTATTTCATTCAACCTTCCACAAGAATAAAACCATTTAACCAAGCCAATGACAACCGTTTCAAGTATATAACCATTTTATACCATACAATCTATCATTCAACATTTAGGTACAATCATATCCATTCTATCTATCCAAGCCAAAATGTTGTCATCACCAACTCAAGCATGTTGATATTATACCAATTGCAAACTACCTATTCAAACTACCCATTCAAGAGAATGAAATGAATTAATTAAATCATATTCTAAGTTATATGGCATGCTTAACATTTACCTCACCGTTCCCAAATTATTAATCAATTTAACTAACTCAAATAGTCTAATTGATAGCTTTAACGTGCCAAACTATTCAAAAGAAAAATCATCATTCATATAACATCAAACTTAAACAAAATATGCATGATTAGGTTCCATACAAAAGTTATATTCAAAATCAATCATTACCACCATTAACATAAAACTACCAATTCTCAAAATAGTCATTTACACACTAGGAACCCTTAAGTACATGCCACATAGCCTAAACTCAAAATGAACATATAACTAATGTCTAAGATTGTGCATGCTTCTCTGCTGATCCGACTCGGCAGTTTCATAATGTGAAAATCTACATGGAAGGAAAAATAACAACAGTAAGCATTAAGAATGCTTAGTAAGTTCAAATGGAATCACTAAACTTAACTCGGCCATTAAATGCATAATTTAAACTATTCAATTTGGCATTCACAAAGCTATTCTTTGGCACATGATGGTATAACTAAACATATAACAACATTGCTAATCAAATAGGTTAGTCATATTCCCAAGTCATAAATAATATCAATTCTTTAATAGAATCACATAACAATTCACATATTTAACATCAACAAATATCATTTCATTTCCAATTCACATTTATGTTTCCATTTCCAATTAATTGAATATCGCTCGATAGAACTACAGCAAAACAAACTTGCATACACGGGAATAAGTTTCTCACACAAGTTGACATTATATTGAGGTTACCCGTCTAGGCTAAACCTACAATTAGTATAACTCGAGAATCTAAAATAAATTCTAGACGGCGTAATAACATGTAAATCCCATGCCTAATCAAATGTGTGTATAACCCTAATGGCATGCCATATGTATCCTAAAATTTTACTTCGTTCACATGGGCACCATTTCTGTCTACATATATCATTACCAATATATGAACATGATTTCATATTTATAACATCCTTAAACCCGTCCTGGTTGTCAGGTCCAAGCTACAGAGTGTGACATTTGTTGCTGGAACAACTATATTCATAACTATTAGTTTAATACAAAATACAACTAAATTCAAATAATTACAAACATTAAAAACAACATTTAATAGTTACTGAGTCTTATACGAGCTTACAGAAGCTCAAAAACCAACCCGAGAATGAATAGGGATCAAAATGTGAGGGTTTCAACTTGCAGGATTGACGTTGCGATGTAAGGGTGTCTCTCGTTTCAACGTGAGAATCTGTTTAGCCTCGTCGTGATGATTGGGTTCCTCGTCACAACGTGACAAATTGTCCGACCTCATCCCAGTGAAAACTTTACGACGTGCGATGTCACTCATTGTTTTTGCAAAAAAAAAATTCAAAACCTGCCATTTCATACCAACCAATGCCAACAACAATACAACCTAAAAAATGACCAAATAAACTGTTTTTATGCAATTGTAACATGTCCAAACATATCTATAACACCTTCTAGAACATCAATTCTATAGCCTTGACTAATATACATAACATCATACATTACATATTAATAAACTATAGACATTATAACTTGACTATGCTTATTTTACCTATACATATCACAAACATATACATATTATACCCAAAATGACTTTACCTACCAACACCATTAGTTAACATCTTTTGCAAAACAAAACCCTTATAAGACACACTAGGTACATGCCAAGCCTAACTAGAGTAAGAGGCACAAACTCTATAGAGTCAAAAATCTTGACATGATGCTGAAATGGGTGCCAAGAACATGGATTTGAACCTATCCTGCACACGAGAAATAAAATTGTGTGATGGGTATATCACTTAGTAATATTCCTATAAGTCTGAAACATAATAAAGAGATGGTATAATTCCCAATACATAGAATCGTCATCTAAAAATTTGGTTATTTATAACTTCAGCATGAAACATTATTCTATATACATTTCTAATTCGTAAAATCTCAAACCATGTTACCCTTCAGTCAATATTCCAAGTTCACGTGCTCATGTTTAACTTACTTTAGTCTGTCATCCCAGATTTGCCTGGAAACGATGACCTGCCACACCGGATTGCTCAACGACGATGGCCTACAATCTCGGATTGGCCAACAATGATGGTTTATAGTTATAGAACTATCATCCTGGATTGCTCGGCAACAATGACCTGCCACCCCCGATTGCTCGACGACGATGGCTTACCATCCCAAATTGCTTGGAAACTATGGTTTATCGATATAGTACTGTCAACTCGAATTACCCGGTAACAATGGCTTATCAATTCAAATCTATCATTTGTCCTTTCCTTCATTTCATATGAATCAATTTATAATTCATAAAACAGTATCCATCGGTTAACAAATGCTTCAATAAGCTTCAACTAATTTCTCATACAGATTATTGATTTCGAATTATGACTATAATTTTTACTTTATTCACTTTAGTCATTGTATCAACATTTAACCTCAATATAATTAAATTTATCCTCGATTATTCATTAAGACAATCTACGATGTAAAGTAACACAAAGATGCAAGATTTAAATAAGCATTAGACTATAGAAATACTTACTTAAAACTCCAAGCTATTCAAATAATATTAATTTTAGACATGATATTGTGAAGTAAAATATGTATTCAAATAATGTTCAAATTAGTTAATATTATGATATTTTAGTAAAAATATAAAAATACTTTATTATAACTCATTAATAATATTTTAATATATGCAATATAAATTTTAAATATTTGTAGGTAAATAATATTATTTATTTATAAAATTTAATTTGAATATATAATCTATATTTTAAATTTGATTAAAATATAACCCTTATAAATTTAGATATATAATGTTATATATTTAAAATAAATTTTAATAAAAATAATTATATACCTAATATAAATAATATATTAAATATATTAAATTATGAGTAAAGGTTAAAAATATCATGATGGCTCCAAAAGTACTTTATTGATTTTATTTTTGGATTAAAAAAACACATTTTCCAGCCAATTTAATTACAGTACAAAACGCACCGTTTTAGTCCTTTCATCTCGTTCTCAAAAAATTCAAAATGTGGGGTCCACGTTCCCTAACGAGCAACGACCCAATCTATTATTACGCGCCTTGGCAGATAGCTCTTTTTCCTTTTCCTTTTTTCGTAATTCAAATTCAAAGCTAAGGTCAATACCGTCCTATTGGATTCCCTTTCAATTAACTTCTTTCAGCCCCGTAAAACGCCCGCCCAAACGAGCAATCTCAAATCTGGGAACTACGAAGGGCCTCAGCTCTCAAATCGCGATGGGAGATTTAGATGTAAGTTACGAAACTACACTTTCATTCAGATTTTCTTTTTCTTTTCTTCTGTTATTCTACTTTTCTTTTTGTTTTTTGAAATGTGATTTTGTTGTTTTTGTTTTGGTGTAGAAAATGGCTGCATTGAAGGCGGCGTATGCAGAGGTAATACTGAACACGGCAAAGGAAGCAGCGGCGAGAGTGATAATTTCGGAGAAAAGAGCGGCGTTGTTTCAGCAGCAACTGGATTGTTCCAACAAGGAGTCGCTTCGTTTGCTTCTTCGGTTGAAACACATGATCGACGACAAGGTACATTTAGAAAGAATAGAGAATGAAATCAAAACAATTAGCTTTGGAAAAGAACTTTGAATTCCTTTAATTACATAGTTTTAGCCCACAAAAACATTTATAATATTACTCCACTTTTTGAAAAAAAAGCTTATCCTCAAGCTCGAACTTGAGATAATTTTGGCGAAAAGCATCTTCTTCAAGAATAATTGGCATGTGTCCTGTGTTTACACATCCATCAATCATCATTGTAATTGAATCATAGGCAATTATATTAGATTAACCGACGACTATCATACCATTACTCCTCACTATAGTTGGGAAAATAGTTCCGAACTCAAAAGTTGGCTCGTATTAGATTCGAGTTTGAATATGAAAAATTAGAAAAAGAAATATTGAGTCCAAAAGAGTCTGAGCCCAAAAAATCTTAATTCGTAATATATCTAAAATTAAGAAAATTCGAAGTCGAAAAAATTAAAGTTCAAAAAAATCCAAACTTAAACTGATCTAAGTTAAAAGGAAATCTAATCCAAATCCATCTCAACCCGCCTATTTGCCATCTCTATTTCTCATTACTAATAGTTGAAACCAATAGTGTCACGGACCTTCAACTTTTTTCTCATTTATGAGCACCATCAAATAAATCTTTTCAAAATCTTCACCAGCATTCACAATTTTAAAATACAACTTAACTAAGCTTTCTCCAGTAACAACTCATAAACCAAGCATGTACTTAATAATAAAAAATTGCACATCTTTAACAATAAAAAACCTAACAATTGAGTTTCTATCAGCTGTTCACTATATCATCCATCAAATTTAAACTCATTAAACTTTTCAGGTATAGAGTTTGAGCATTTTTTGAACGGTTTAGAAAAGGACAAATTATTGTATGAGTTTAGAAGAGGTTGAGGTAAGAGGTATTCATTAGTCGGGTTGAATCCGATTTTTAAAAAAAAATCTCACTTGAGCTCAATTTGGCTAAATGACTTATTTTACTATTTAAAAACTAATGAATATTATTTTTATTTAAATTTAATTATAATATATATAAATATTAATATAAAATTATTTTTATTATATTTAAATGATAAAATGAGTTAAGCTGGGTTAATAAGCTTTGATGGAAGAGGTTACCATGATTTGATTTTGTTTAATTAGAAAATCTAACTTCGTATCTAGCATTAAGTTACTAACTAGTATACAAGCAATCGTTTTATTCTTTCCTTCATGCATTTGATTCAACATTTGAGTTTTGGTTTCAGCAATAGTTTATCAAAATGTTGCAATGTACGATGAAACATTTGTTCTATCTTTGTGAGCATATCGCATATGCTCACCCTTTTAGAATATTTTTGTTCGCCATTATGCCGACCATTGTTTTGTCATTGTTGAGTTGGCTTTTATGTCGAATTCCTATGTTCGTGAGTCTTGATTGAGTCACGAGCCATGAATGGGATCGTTTGCTGTTTATTGATCCATACGTCCATTTTAAGAACCATTCTTATTACATAAATTACTTTAAAAAAAATTTTATACTGAATTTTAGTTTGATTAATATCAATATTATTATTAATGCAAGAAAATATGGATAGTATAAAAAAAAACTATGAATAGTTTTTTTGAGTTTGTTTGAGTTAAGAAAAAGGGTTATGTATAAAGAAAAGGTTATGAATAATTAAGAAAAAGGCTCGGGAGCTACCTAGACTATTGAGCTTGTTTAAGTATCTAAACTATTTTTTGATTGATCTGATCCGAATATCTAAACTTTGATTTTGTTACTGAAGTTGGTACTTGGAGAAACTATTCTATGGATTCTTCCCACCATATTATTCATGGTTCCTTTCCAATTATTTAATGACATTTCAGTAATTTTTTCATGTCATTAGCACATAATTTTGGTTTTTATTTATTTATTTTGAACCCTAAACGTCGAACCCTGACTTTAAACTTTGAATCTTGAACCTTAAACCTCGAATCTTGACTCTTAAACCTCAAACTCAAACTCGAATCTCAAACCCAAATCCTAAACCTTGAACTTGGGGTTTGAGCTTAGAGTTTGAGGTTCAGGATTCAAGACTTGGATTCGAGGTTCGGGTTTGCTGTTCAAGTTCGAAGTAAAAAAAATTATCAAAATTATGTGTTAATAACAAGAAATTGCTGAAATATCATTAAATAATTAGGAAAGAGCCATGAATAATATAGTAGAAGGATTAATAAAATAATTTCTCCTAATTCAAACAAATCTAATAGTTTACTACTTTCTATTCAATTAAGCTTTAAAAAAGCCAAAAAAAAAATACAAACCTTAATTGGAGTAATGGTCTTTCCTAAGTTGGGCCCAGAAAGCAATCATAATAGCTTTTCTCCCTTTTTGTTTATTTCTAATTTGTTTTGTCAATAAATATAGCAGTCTCAAATTCTTCCTCACAGACAATTGAAGCAGAGACAACATCCTTGAACCAAAAGAGAAAGATTGATGAGCTAGAAGCGCAGCTGCATGAAGCAGAGGATATTATAACAGATCTCAGAGTGGAATTAAATTGTCTACGGGATAAGCTTAAAATAGCAAAGAAAACTCAAGAGAAGCCTTTAAGTGGAGAAATCATTAGTGGGGATGCAACAGCTTCTTTAAAATATCCAATAACTAAGCCCACTGTACAATCTCCGTTGAATTCAGGATATGTGACTGTTGCAGAATCTGACATGAGGGACAATGTATTCAATCATGGATATCTTCATAGATGCTGCAATGCTACAAAGCAAACTGGTCAACCTAATGTGTCTCATGTTGAGAGTTATTATCATCATAGCTCTGACTTGACCACCATAGCTATGGCAAGCAAGAAGCAAGTGCTGTATACACAGAAAACTTGTGCTCCTCAAAGAAACTTGGAGATGAAACATACAATCAATGGAAATGTTAAACCATATGAAGATTCTCACACTGTATCCTCCATCAGGGTTGGTAATGTTGATCGAACAGAAAGCTATACAAAATCAGAAGAATTCCAGCATAAAAGCAGCAGTCATGAAGATGTTATGACCGTCTATAATGGAAAAGTGAACATATACAATCAGCTCACTGAGCCTTATCAGTCTTCATCAGTTCCTAGCTCTTCTGCAGTCTGCTTTAATGTAGATTCAAATGAAAGTGACTTGAAAACAGGTGAAACCGAGATCAAGATGAAGCCGTTGACCCGTTTGGGTCCTGGATCAACACTTATTAAATGTAAAGTGGATCCTGCATCAAACGCAACTGATGAGTCTTCGGCTATGGTGGATAGAACCAACGACAGCATCCACATCAGGAAGCGCAAGAAGGAATCCCTTGGGAACACAGATGAAAAGACTTGTAAAGGGAGAAGTTTAAAAAGGAGGTCTGGGGCTGGGGCTGGGGCTGGGGAGAAAGAGAACAGTTTACAAGAAATTACCAAGTCTAAATTGGTTAATGAATGTTCTAAGGAGAGTCGACGACTGGCTCAGGTTGCTCACCAGGTTGGTTCCCTTTTCTCCATCTAACTCTCTTATTCATTGTGTTGCTGCTGTGATTTATGTTAATTGGAGTTATGCATAAGTGTTGGATACATGGTTTAATTTTATTCAAGTTTCTTTATGTATTTTTGCGGTTTTCTGAAAGATTATATTCTTATATATATCCATATTTAAATATACATAGAATATAAATACTTAAATAATGCAAACTCCAAATAACCTATACTATAATTTCATAAGCGTTACTTTCAAAAGTGTTAAATGGCTTTGAGACTGTGTCAAAGAATTCCATATGCTATTATACAGCCCTGATGATCACCTTTCACTTATTTGGTGCAGCTCATTTCTTTATCGGGCAAAAGATGGTAATTGGTGGATTAGTTTAACATTAATCTAACCAAACAAAGGAATGTTTGAAACGGTAGGTGTTTCTTGAGGAATTCCTTTTCAATGAAAGGTGAGTAAATGCTTGATATATTATATTCCATAGTTTGTCTATTTGGCCAAAACTTTTATTCATACTTGATTTGTTTCTTTAGATTTCTCAAATACTATTTGAAATCTGAATTTTTGTTTTGAGTTTGTTGTGTAGTCAATTAAATTAGATAAAATAGGACCCCAAATATGTGAGCTTTTGTTTAATCTTTTAACATTAGTATACAATAATTTGAAAAAGATGTTTATAGATATAAAATTATATTGTTAAATAGCTTTTTAAGAGTTAAGTCATAAAATGAGATAAATACTAAAATATACATGAACTTTGATATAATTTGTAACGTTATAAATCAATTTTAATTTGGTACATTTGTATATATCAAATTTTAATTTTTGTTTTATTTTCACATTTTGCTAACCCCATTATTTATGTTGACACCATTTTTTTGGATGAAAACGGGGTCGACTTGGGTTTTGAAAAATGAAACGGGAGTCGCCACCAATCCTTTTTATGAGGTGTGATTGGATCACCTCTAAAAGTGGTTGTTTTTAATAAACGGTTTGACTTTATTAAAACAACAAGTTTGGTCCACGAAATTGAAAAAACAGTTGGAGTCGATTCACATACGAGGAAGGATTAGCACCCTCGATACGCCCGAAATTGGTACCCAGTTGGTTACTTAATGTCTCGATGTCGAAAATTAAGAACTTTGAAGAATTTTAAAAATACGATCCTTATTTTGAAAAAAAAGAAAACTTATAAAAATCGAGCTGCTCATTAAGACTTTTTCATTTCAGAAAGAGAAAATGTCACACCCAATGCGTTAGGGTACGATATCTTACCTCTTCCGAAATGAGCAAATCTAAACTCGCATTAAAAAGTTTTTTTTTTTTAAAAAAATGTTTGATTGTTTAAGTCATATGAAAAAATTGTGACCCAATACGTTAGGGTACAATTTCTTCAAATGTTAAACATTGAATATTGCATTTATTTTGAAAAATCCTTGTCTCGAGAAATCAACGTATCGTGTCCAATACATTAGGACACGACGTATTGAATTCTCAATAACGAGTTTTATTTATGTCCTTTTTTTATAAAAAGAATAACCTCGATGATCTAGATCCAACGAAGAAAATCGAAACCCAATACGTTAGGGCTCGATTCTTTCGAAGATCTCAAATATCGATTGTTACTTTTATTTTGAAATTTTTTGTCGTTTTTTTTTGATAAATTCGAGTAATAAGAATGTAAAATAACAATAATGATGATAATGCAAGTAATACAAGCAAATTTAGAAAAGATAAATAAATAAGATGGCAAATACATAATAAAAGAAATCATCAAATAAAAGTAAATAAACAAATAAAAATTAAAGCACTTAAGTAAAAGATAATAATAATGAGCATGTAAATAAATAAATAAATTAACACCACATGAAACAATAATAATGAATAATATTATAATATATATATATGTATGTATGAAATAAAAAAATAGACATAAAAAGCTATATTTTAAATTGCAAGGATTGTATATAAGTAGATATATGTATTTATGAAAATAAAATATAGATATATAGATATGTATATAAGTTGTAAAACATGTAAATATATATATATATATATATATATATATATATATAAAAGTATATATGAGTTCTAAAAGGTAATGTATGTATATCATAAAAATATTTGCATGTATATATATATATATACCGAAAATTTAAATAAAATACATATAAACAAATAGGTAATAATAATAATAATAATAATAATAATAATAATAATAATAATAAAAAGATACTACAAAGGACTTAAATTAAAGTAAAAATAAAATACTGGGTGAATTCGAAATAAATAAAAATAGAAAGGACTAGATTGCAATACGCGCCAAAAAGAGGGGGACCAAGACTGCGAATAAACCAGAGCCCCCAAAACGCAGCGCTGCAGTGGGCTAAATCGAAACAAAAGTAAAATTGCAGGGCCAAATTAAAAAAAGAAAATAACGAAAAAAGATCAAATTGTAATGCGCTGCAAACTCAGAGGGACTGCTTGCGCAAATAACCCAAAAACTAAAGACACGCGGATCCTCCCCCTGGGTCGGGTCACCGCGCGGGTCAGGGGTGGCTCAAACGGCGCCGTTTCGAAATGGTTATTTAAACCAAAAATATTTTTTTAACTTCATTTTCGGTCTCAACTAAAAAAAACAAAGCAAAATCCTCTCCCCCCCTTTTAATAAATCCAGAAACTGGCCATTGTCCCCGTCGATGAACGGCCGTACAGAGGTCGATGCTCCGTCACGGGCGGTGGTCGGAGCGAGAAAAAAGGGTTTTTAAACCCTGTTCTCGATCCCCACTCTAAGACCCGATCCTTCAGACCCAACAAGCCGAAAAAGGAGGGACCTTTCGTCCCTTTTTCGATCCGATTCGAACACCGACAGGCTTTCGAGACCGGTAAGTATCCTTTTTTCTTTTCTCTTCCGTTTCGCTTATAGTTTAAAAGAATAGTAAAAACAACAACGACAACAATAAACAGAGAATAAAAAGATAATATACAGGAACAGAAAAAAAAATTTTTGAATCAACCTTTTTGTTCTTTTTTGATCTGTTTTTTTTATTTCGAATGTTGTAAAAAAAGGGGAGAAGAAAAATAGAGAGATGGGGCTCGGCTTTTATAACCGATCTACTCCTATTTTCTATTATCTAGCTGCTTGCGTGTTCTCTTCTTTTTGCAGGCATTTAATGGGCGACGGTGGATGGGACAGAGGCGGTGACAGACACGCGGCGGTGGCGGCAGAAGACCTAAGGTCTGAACCAGGCAGCACTTGGGAGACCAACAGTCTGAAGCAGGGGCGGCGCTTAGGGTTTCAGAAACTAAAACCCTAGGCCGACTTTGGTTTCTAGGTCTATTGGGCCTAGTATTGGGCTCCGGGTTTGGGCTTGCAGTAGTTGGGTTAGGTTTATTGGGTAGTGAATGGTTTGTTTTTTTTTGTAAATGGGCGAGGCGAAAAATGGGTCAGACAGCGCCCTCTTTGCTCGTTGTCGTGTAACGATAACAGAGCAAAGACTAAGAAAGGCCCATTTTGCCCGGCCTCGCCGATTCTTGACTTGTTCTGGTGCTTCTCTTCTTCAAGTAGCTTCATTCCAGTCCACTGTGCCTTGTTGCTTCGATTCATTCCACTGCAACTTCGGGAAGATCTGATTTGTAGCTTTAATCTTCTTCGCAGCAACTTCACGGGAACAAAAATTTACGTTTTCAGTCTGTTCCACTGCAACATCAGGGAGATAAGACCCGACACGATCTCCTCTACTGTAACTTCAGAGAGATAAGATCCTTTATTTTAATCCACTCCACTGTAATCTCAGGGAGATAGGATTACTAGCTTCAATCTACTCCGCTGTAATCTCAGGTAAATAAGATCTGCAATTCTTCGGTTTGCTCCACTGTAATCTCAGGGAGATAAGACCTGATACGATCCACTCTACTGTAACTTCAGAGAGATAAAATCCTTTAATCTGCTCCACTGTAATCTCAAGGAGATAGGATTACTATCTTTGATCTCGCTCATTGTAAGCTCGTGGAGATCGATCGCAATTCTTTGATCGCTCCACTGTAATCTCAGGGAGATAAGACCTGATGCGATCCACTCTACTGTAACTTCAGAGAGATAAGATCCTTTAATCCGCTCCACTGTAATCTCAAGGAGATAGGATTACTATCTTTGATCTGCTCCGCTGTAATCTCAGGGAGATTAGATCTGCAATTCTTCGGTCTGCTCCACTGTAATCTCAGAGAGATAAGACTTGTATTTCTTCGGTCTGCTCCACTGTAATCTCAGGGAGATAAGACCTGTATAATGAACCTAATTATGCCTAATGATTAGGATGACATGATCAAAATGAAACAAATGCTCCTAACTAGACATGTGTGAATGGTGTTTGCATGAATGCAGAATTTTATTTTTCGTGAATGATCTCGCTTAGGTTATCATTACTTGAAGTTTATTAAGTCTTTGTGACTGATGTGTTACAACACCTTCTTGCTTGACGAACTTTTCTAAAGGAACATTTAGCCAAGTTGTACCCCACTGTGAACGTCAAAGTTCAACCCACTAGGACATAAAATTTGCACCATCAATCTCCCACTGTAACCCAAGGGTAGAAAGATACGGCTTTTTTTTCAATCTTCTCCTATCGCAATTCAAGGATACAGAGTGTAAAGCTCTTTGGTCCTTTACCTCATTCCCAAGGTGTCATACCAAATGCTCATGCATAAAATGAGGAATTTCTTCTCCGAAGAAACCTCTTCTTATTGCCTGGTGGTTATTACTTGCTTGTTCATCGAAGCCTTGTCACCTAACACGACATTTGTCATTTTGTTTTATCCACGTTTGGACAACAAAGTTTAAAAGGATAGTCCTGATTTAGACTTTTTCCTTTTAGACACTTCAAATTTTGTGTGTTCTAAACAACGGTCCTGTTTCAGGTTCCTTCATTATTTAGAAATTTCTAGAGTAATATGCAAAGCTCTTTTTGCTTGAACATTCAGTCCATTAATCGTTATTCCAAATGTTTTCGAAAATAGATTATCACAATGGACAAACAAAATGTTATTGAGAACAAATCTCGAAATGAATGAGTTAACAAATTTTCCTAAGATAAGATGAAAAATAAACAAAATGAAATTTTATTGGGGAGCAAAGCTTGAAATGAATACATCAATCAAGACAACAAATTTTGCCAAGATTCAAAATATAAGATAACAACAGGTGCCCCAGATATCGCAGCACGAGCTTCCCTGCATAAGTTTTTTTCTTTTTTTTTAAGACCATTTAATATGTGTTTAGGGAATCTACAGTATTTTGTCGATACCTCAAGATGTCGCCTACCCTTTCTTGTGATTCAAGTATAGCGAGACCATCACATGCCCCAGATTTTTGATCAAAATTTGAGTTGTTCCGTTCACCTCATGCCTCATCAAAATTTGAGCCGCCTTTTTCAGGTTTTCAACTCAAATCCCCTTTGGTCTCAAGGCGCCTTTTACGGGTTTTCACCTTGGCCTCTCCTTTTTTCTTTTTCTTCTTTTTTTTTAAGTGAAATATTTCTTGACTGAGTCTGAGTTCACAGGGTTTGGCAGGCTTTTACCATCCATTTCGCTTAAGATTAAAGCTTCTCCTGAAAAGGTATTTTTTACCACATATGGACCTTCCCAATTTGGCATCCATTTTCCTCTAAAATCTTTTTTAGAGGAAGAATCTTTTTCAACACCAAGTCCCCCTCGTAAAATTCTCTAGGACGAACTTTTTTGTTATAGGCTCGTATCATTCGTTTTTGATACATCTGACCATGACGAATAGCTTTTAACCTCCTTTCTTCTACCAAGTTCAGCTGGTCATATCGAGATTGAATCTATTCAGCCTCATCCAACTTTAGTTCAGCTAATACTCGGAGAGAAGAAATTTCAACTTCTATGGGTAAAACTGCCTCCATCCCATAGACTAAAGAAAACGGCGTTGCCCCCGTAGAGGTCCTAACAGAGGTACGATATGCTAGAAGGGCAAAAGGTAGTTTCTCGTGCTAGTCTTTGTAGGTTTCAGTCATTTTCCCTACAATTTTCTTGATATTTTTGTTAGCTGCTTCCACAGCACCATTCATTTTTGGACGGTACGGTGATGAATTGTGGTGTCTGATCTTGAACTGACTACAAACTTCCGCTATTGAGTTGTTGTTCAAGTTCAGTGCATTATCGGATATGATCCTTTCAGGCATCCCGTATCGACATATGATCTCTTTTTTCAGAAACTTGCTAACTGCTGACTTCATAACATTTGCATACGAAGCAGCCTCTACCCATTTAGTGAAGTAATCAATAACCACAAAGATAAAACGATGCCCATTAGAAGCCTTCGGAGATATTGGCCCGATAACATCCATTCCCCACATGGAGAAAGGCCATGGAGAAACCATAACATGAAGAGGTGACGGTGGTGCGTGCATTTTGTCACCATAAATTTGACATTTATGGCATTTTTTGGCATAATTAATGCAATCCCCTTCCATGGTGGACCAATAGTACCCAAATCTCATAATTTGTCTGGCCATCGTGAAGCCATTGGCATGCGTTCCACAGATACCTTCATGCATTTCTTCCAAAATTTCCTTAGCTTCGACAGCGTCCACACATCTCAACAATACTTGATCTTTTCCTCTTTTATACAAGATATCTCCGTCCAGGACATAATCAATGGCTAATCTCCTTAATGTCTTCTTATCATTTTCCGTCGCATGGTCAGGGTACTCACGACTCTTCATGTATCGCAATATGTCATGGTACCAGGGGTGATCATTCTTTTCTCCTTCATTGTCAATGTTGCAACAATGGGCTGGAGCCTCATAAATGCTGATCTGGATAGGCTTCATATCCTCTAGCCTGTTCACTTTAAACATAGAAGCTAGGGTAGCCAAAGCATCTGCCATCTGGTTCTCATCTCGTGGGAGATAACTAAAGGTGACACTATCAAATTCCTCAATCAATTTCATAACCAATTTTCGATAGCGGACTAACTTGGGGTCTCTTGTTTCCCATTCCCCTTTGAGCTGGTAAATTACTAATGCAGAGTCCCCGTATATCTCTAGCACCTTAATTTTCCGCTCTATGGCTGCTCGGATGCCCATAATGCAAGCTTCATACTCAGCCATATTATTTGTACAATCAAAATCCAATTTGCTAGTGAAAGGTTAATGATCTCCACTAGGAGACACGAGTAACGCCCCAATTCCATTGCCTATAGCATTTGAAGCTCCATCAAAATTCAGCTTCCAAGGACCATCTTCTTGAAAGTCTTTTTCTGTAGTTGCAACATACATCAAATCTTCATTTGGGAAATCGAAGTTCAATGTCTCATAATCTTCTAGAGCTCTACTTGCCAGGAAGTCCGCTATTACACTCCCTTTGATTGCCTTCTGGTTCACATAAACTATGTCAAATTCAGATAGGAGAATTTGCCATCGGGCCATTCTTCCATTTAGAGCGGTTGATTCCATCAAGTATTTCAGAGGGTCCAATTTAGAAATTAACCAGGTTGTATGGTACAACATGTACTGTGTCAGTCTCTGAGTTGTCCAGATCAGGGCACAACATAACTTCTCGATTGGCGAATATCTTGTTTCACATTCGGTGAACTTCTTGCTGAGATAGTAGATTGCTCTTTCTTTTCGTCCTGTCTCATCATGTTGACCAAGCACGCATCCCATGGAATTTTTAAATACTGCCAAATACAGTATGAGCGGTTTGTCTGGGCAAGGTGGCATCAGCACTGGGGCGTTGGACAAGTAATGTTTGACTTTTTCAAAAGTTTTTTGGCACTCCTCATCCCATACACCTGGATTATGTTTCTTAAGGAGACGGAATATGGGGTCACATTTCTCGGTTAATTGTGAAATAAACCGAGCGATGTAGTTCAGTCTTCCTAGAAAACCTCGAACCTCTTTTTGAGTACGCGGTGGAGGTAATTCTTGTATTGCTCTTACTTTGTCAGGATCAATCTCGATTCCTCTCTCACTGACCACGAACCCAAGCAATTTTCCTGATCTGACCCCAAATGTGCATTTCGCTGGATTTAGCTTTAGTTGAAACTTTCTCAACCTCACAAATAATTTCTTAAGGACCTGCACATGTTCTTCTGTTTTAGATTTCGCAATCATGTCATCAACGTAGACTTCTAACTCCTTATGCATCATATCATGAAACAGTGTTACCATGGCCCTCTGATACGTTGCCCCTGTATTTTTCAACCCAAATGGCATCACTTTATAGCAAAAGGTTCCCCATAGGGTTATGAATGTAGTTTTCTTCATATCCTCAGGATGCATCTTAATTTGGTTATATCCAGAGAAACCATCCATGAAAGAAAACAGTGAATGCCCCGCTGTGTTGTCTACCAAGGTGTCGATGTGCGGCAAGGGAAAATTATCTTTTGGGCTAGCCTTATTTAAATCTCTATAATCTATACACATTCGTACTTTCTCATCTTTCTTAGGGACAGGAACGATATTGGCCACCCACTCGGAGTATCTGACCACTTGCAGGAATCCAGCGTCGAATTGCTTTTTCACCTCCTCTTTTATTTTTAATACAACATCAGGCCTCATTCTTCGGAGTTTCTGCTGAACTGGTTTACAATCTTCCTTTATAGGAAGTCGGTGAACTACAATGTCAGTACTTAGCCCCGGCATATCTTGATATGACCATGCGAAGACATCTTTGAATTCTCGAAGCAACTCAATGAGGTCTTGTTTTACTTCTTCAGCTATGCATGTGCCAATCTTCACCACCTTTCCCTCTTCTAGGGTCACCGTCTCTACTATCTCCTTGTAAGGTAGGATTTGTTTCTCTTCCTGCTCTACCATCCTCAACAAGTCCGGAGATAAGTTGCAACCTATGTTATCTTCGAAATCTTGAGATTCCTCTAAACACATATCTCGATCAAAAGGATTTCCTAAGTCTATAGTAGAGTCACTCATGTCATTAATATCTTGGGACCTGTTATAAGTACCGAAAAATGTACAGGGAATGTATAAATTTAAGGATTCTTATTTAATATGGTCATGAATGAATGAAAGAATGATCTAGAATAAAGGCATCCAAGATGACTATTCATGCGAAAGAATGAAAAGAATTTTAAAAGAATATATACTCAAAATGCAGAAATATATTTCATTGAAATCACAATGTTCAAATATAAGCCCCTCTCATTTCACAAAAAGTTTTATTTTCTCTAGGCTTAGAACAATTAGTATGTTTTGAATATTACTCTGAAAAAGCTCTAAAAACTTTAGGCATTTCTTCTGCAGTCCAATTGTTTAAAACACTCCCAGGTTCAATGGGATAGATGCCTGATGTACTTCATTCTTCAGATTTTTCTTCAAATATGGCATTGATGTTCAAGTTTCCTAACATTTCCTCTGTGGTTTTCTTTCTTGGAGTCCTAAGTCCAGAATACATGGTTCCTCCCGATACAAAGGTCTTGGATATGTGGGGGAAAGCCATCGGTTCCCAATCAACTTCTTTTCCATTCAAACGCGCCTTCCTTCTCTCTTGTCTTTTCTCCAACTCTTTTCTTCTTTGCTTAGCATTTGGTTTAAATCCTAAACCAAAACGATCTCGTTTGTCCTTCACCACCGGTGCCTCTATCCTTCCTTGAAGGCATCTTCCAAGTCCTCTTCTAGACAAAGCTCCTTTTCCAATTGTCATTTGTAGTCCCATCCTCGTGGCTCTAGATATGCTGGGCATCGGGATCTTCTTTCCCTCAATGATAGAGGTTACATTTACGAACTCTAAGGATCGAAAGGAACATTCAACCGCCTCATCATCTGTTCCCAAATATGGTGCGTCACTGGTTACCGATGCAATGATGTTTTCCTCAGCGTCCATCGTAATTAACCGGCCTTCTGTTACCAATTTCAACTTCTGGTGCAATGATGAAGGCACCGCTCTTGCTGAATGAATCCAGGGTCTTCCCAACAAGCAGTTATACGAAGGCTTGATATCCATCACTAAAAAATCCACCTCGTATATATTCGGGCCAATCAAGAGGGGTATTTCTATTCTTCCCATCACCTTCCTTTCGGTACCATCAAATGCTCTCACTATATTCTGGCATGATTTCATGTGAGAGCTATCCACCGGTAACCTATTTAAGGTGGATAGGGGTAAAACATTTAAGGCTGACCCATTATCAATTAGCACTCCTGCTAACGCATACTCCCCGCAACGAGCAGTGATATGTAATGCTTTGGTGGCTCCTCTTCCTCCAGCTGGTATTTCATCATCATTAAAGAAAATGAAGTTGTCGGTGCTGATATTGTTAACCAATCGGTCTAACTTATTCACTGAGATATCGCTAGCGACATAAGTTTCATTTAGCACCTTAATCAACGCATTACGATGTATCTCTGAACTTATAAGCAATTCAAGCACCGAAATACGAGCCGGTTGTTTATGTAATTGTTCTACCACGCTGTACTCGCTATGTTTTAAGAACTTTAGGAATTCTTTAGCCTCATTTTCAGTTACCGGCTGATTGACACGCGGTTCAATTTTGTCTGTTTTTGCTTTTCCCAACTCAACTGCTAAGGCTTTTCCTTTTCCAGATTCCACTCTCGCGTTTGCTGGATCATAGCGTTTTCCACTTCGTGTATAGAATCCTTCGTCCCCTCCGAAGCGTTTACCAAACTCTCTTTTCCTAGGATTGTCACATTGCAATCGTAATTCCAAGGGACCTTTTTGCTATCCTCGTAAGGAAAGGACACAGGTTTTTGGATTATGACCTTTGGCGCTATTTGTATTCCAGATTCTCTGCTCATTGGTTTTGAAATAATTACCACTGGGTGATTAGCCTTTTGGGCTTTCCCCGTAGATTCTTCTTCTGCAGCATAAACTTCTCCTTCTTCTAGTCCCTTAATCTCTTCATAAAACTCCAACTCTTTGTTATCCATTAAGTTTTGCACCATGGTTCTGAATTCGGTACATTTTTGGATGTCGTGGCCTTCTTCTGCATGGAACTCACAAAACTTACTTGCTCCTTCAGGCCTTTCTATTGAATCTTGCTTGATGCGACCTCTTTTCACCATTTGTTTCCAAACCCATTCAAGGGGGGTCCTTATCTCTGCTACATTGGCTTTGACTCTCTTTCCTCCATTCTCAATTATCGCGTTCACCCCTTCCTCATGATTGGGCAACAGACTTTCTGTGTTAGGTGAGTCACCAAATTTGACAACGCCCAATTTGATAAGTCCTTCCACTACTTTCTTGAAAGCAGTACAATTTTCTATCGAGTGTCTTGAAATTCCGGCATGATAGTCACACTGAGCGTTTGTGTCATACCATTTTGGATATGGGGGTTGTAGAGGACTCAAGTAACGAGGAGCGACAACATGTGTATTAAATAAATTCTGGTACAGCTCCTTATATGTCATTGGAATGGGAGTGAACTGGGGCTTCTCAGTATTTTGCCTCATTCCCGACTCTTGTTTCGATGAGCCCTGTTGATTAATGACCGCTTTCCTTGGTTGACTCACAGTAATTGATTTACTGTAGGCATTCACATTATTCACTTCATTTTCTCTTTTCCTCGGGGCTGTCCTTTTATTGTTCTCCCCTCCGTCTATTCTTCCACTTTTAATAGCATGCTCGATCATTTCGCCGCTCATGATTATATCCGAGAAATTCTTTGAAGCGCTTCCCAACATGTGAGTGATGAATGGGGCTTTCAATGTATTAATAAAAGCGTCGTCATTTTTTTTCCAAAGAGGTGGTTGCACCGACCGCCACTTCTCTCCATCTCTGTGCATATTGTCCAAGCTTTGCTCGATTTCTTCTCCAAATTCGTAGAGTTATCTGTCGGGCATCATTTCGAGACATGATTGTATTGTCTCATGAATGCTGTGCCAAATCTCTCAAGTAGCAATTTTGGTTCGGCTTAGCTGATTGTACCATTTTAATGCCGCACCTGTAAGACTATCCTGAAAGCAGTGTATTAATAATTGATCATTATTAATATACCCCGTCATTCTCCTGCAGAACATAGTGATATGGGCTTCTGGGCAACTGGTCCCATTATATTTCTCGAATTCCGGCATCTTAAATTTGTAAGGGAGCACCAAATCCGGAACTAAGCTCAGATCTTTCGCATCTATTCCATGATAGCTGTCGATACTTTCTATCGCCCTAAACTTCTCTTCAATCCATTTCCATTTCTCCTCAAACTGCTTTGGTAACTCTTCCTTCACCTTGTCTTTCTCAGCTACTTTATCGAAATCCGGGACAACAAAATTAACCAGATTATCGCTAGGACTAGAACTAGATCCAACCTGAAGGTTCTTCGGCATTGAGGCATCACCTGGAAGATGCTGAAGCCTAATAGAAACAGAAGGTCTTCGTGGATGTGGTTCAGTCTGAACTTGCGCATGCGGAGGCGTGAATCCTGGAGGAAAAAGTAGTTCATCATTGTTTTCTTCTTCGTCACAAATCACAGGACCTTTCCCTTTATCCGCTCCCTTGGTTATTAATTGCGTCAATTTAGTCATTAGGTCATCTTGAGACTCCTTCATCTTTTGTACCATGTCTTTCTGGATCTTTTCCACATGTTCTTTCATTTGCACCTGCAACTGGTCTTGCATTTCCTTTTGAAGCCGTTCTAGTTTTTCCAACCTTTGTTCCATAATTTTTGACTTTGCACAGGTGCCGTAATAGTGTCGATTTTCTAGGTTAGCTGAAATAATTTTATTCAATTAGGGTCATTTAATGGTTGTTAATACATATAATGTGATGCAATGCATGAAATGAATGCAAAAAGGTGTTAATTCTAATTCAATTTCATTCTAAAAACTTTACTAGAAAACAAACTTCTTTACATAAGGTGGATTACAGATACGACTTAGCCCTAATACTCAAAACTCTAATTTTCTTAAGTAACGAAGCTAACTTCTGTCCTCGTCTTGACTTTAACTCGTACTCTACGCTCAACACATCAGCTTGTATTGCCAACGTTTGCAAATGATCAGCTACCTCCGGGATTTGAACCACGGCTTCTCCCATAATATGATCTCTATCTCTTACTTGGTTCTGGAAGTAGTGTAACTGCTCAGTTTGACGATCTTTATTAGCTTCCAAATACTCAATCTGGATCTCGCAATTTCGTAATACTGCTTCTAACTCTTCAATTCTTTCTTTCATTTCTTCAATTCTATTTAAGCTTGCCTTCAATTCCATCACAGAATTTCGATTTCGATGCCGATGGAGAGATCCTTCTAATTCAGTCACTCTGCTTTCTAGTTCCCCATTTTCCTTCTGATTCTCTGACAGGCTCCTCTTTAAAGTCTCGTTCTGTACTTGAATTTCTTGGAACCTCTTTTCCCATTCATCAGCCTTATTCTTTTCTTCTTGAATCTCCTTGCGCCATTTCTCAGAAGTCTTTCCCAACCCGGCAGTCCTCATTGATAGCCGCATCTTCTTGTATCTGTTTTCAGACTATTTAGATCTTCTTCAGCCCTAGCTTTCCCTTTTCTTAGTCATTCCGCCTCGAGCTTTTGAACGTCTGCATCCAGTCTTAAGTTCATTTTTTCTTCCTCTATTTGCTCTATTTGTTTTTCCAACTCTGCATTTCTCCTTTCAAAATCTTGTTTTAGAATTTCTAATTCAGAAGGGACGACCCGTAAATGCTCTTCTATCGACTGACTGCCTTCATAACTTGATTCGGGGATATTATCATTAATTCTTCTAACTCTCCAATCATCATACTCGAGAGTCGTCATTGGTCCTACAACTAATCTCTTCATCCGACGAGTTTGCTTCCAAGCATTGGTCATCTCTCGAATTTTCTTCTTGCAGCCATCTTCTCCGTACGAAAATTCACACTCAGCTAATCCCTGGGTTGCGGGTACAAACTGTCTTGACCTATACTGTCTGAGTACTAACAACGGGGCATAACCAACAGCTCCCCAGATTCCAAGCAGATGAACCCAATCAAAAGCACCACACCGGTACAAGATTTCATCCGGAAGTAACCATGGAGCCCTCCACTCAACGTCTTCTTCCTGCATGCTCTGAAGAATTGCCATCCACTTTTCCATCGAGATGTCATCCCTTCTCGGTGTAGCTACTACCTCTTTTAATGGCAAATAATTTTCAGAGAAGACCCGATATGAGACTTTATCAACTTTCAAAAAATGACTATGGAACCATGCGAGTAATAGCTGAGCACATCCAATAAATCTACCTTCACCCGCTCTCCGACAGGCATTTAGAGATCTGAACGTTTCTGCTAAAATCGCTGGAACCGGAGTAACTCCCTTATCAAGACGGTCGAACAAATCAGTGACCGCCTCATCAACGTGCCCCAAAGCCTTTGGGAAGATAACTAAGCCGTATATGCTCAAAGCGAAGACATCTACCCTCTTTTTTACATCTGGATGCACTAGAACCACATCTTTCAAATTCCTCCAAGAAATGCATTTGTTATCCCTTTTTTGTTTGATTCGGGCTGAACCCACTGCTCACTCATACCCGTTATGTTCATCAACTTTTTCAGAATGGTCGGTGGATTTACAGCTCTCGAGTTCTAAGTCGACTCTTCCGAATGTAAAACAACTGTAGGCAGAGTTCTAAAATTGTGTTATAGCCCGGAACAAGTGCTTGTCTACCTTCATATCTAGCAAGTACGACAAATCCCCATAATTGGAATAGAAAAGCTGTCTGACCTCCTCATCCCATTAGTCCCAAATCTCTTTCAACTCTCGCAAATCGTTCTGTGTTACACTAATACGGGTGAAGTCCCATAACTCTGATATATATCCTTCAGCCAAACTATCCATTTTCTCCTGCTGCGTTGTTTCTGACCAAACTCGGACCGCCGCATTATCTTCCACCTTATCAAGAAACCCCCTTTCCATGATAAGCTCTCAGTCTAGAAACCGAACATGAACCAACGCCTTGAATCATGAAATGCCATGCAGTTGAAATGTCATGCATCCATAAAACAGCAAAGATCAGTATTAGGTATAAACATACAATCCACGACAATTCAGAAAGAATAAGAGCACATATCAGGGAATCTACTGGGTTTGGTGTAGTTTTACCTAGGGTGAGTTCCTAAGGGTCACTACATGAGGTTTGGCTCTAAAGATAAGGTATCCTAACCAGCAGATTCCTCGATCTTCACCCATTATAGGCTCATACAGACCGAGTTCGGTTCAGGGGAATACATTTCTCTATGGCTGCACGGAGATGAAAACCTCACGAAGACATAGGTACAGATGTATCCCGAAAGCGATCCACTATCCTGCACGGAGGTGAAAACCTCATGAAGGAGTAGCTTCTCACTCCCACTTACAAAGGTGTGACCAAAGGTCATGCAATGCAATGCAAAAGATACCAAAATTTAAACAAATAGAGCAATTATAAACCACAATGATGAAAATTATAATGAAGAATGATATGCAATGAAAGGATCGTAAATTTAAACCAAATTTTCAATTTTCGACAAAAGACAAAAAGTAATCAACTCGTGGCTCGACTCACTTTTTTGAAAAATTCCCCAGCGGAGTCGCCAAGCTGTTGACACCATTTTTTTGGATGAAAACGTGGTCGACTTGAGTTTTGAAAAATGAAACGGGAGTCGCCACCAATCCTTTTTATGAGGTGTGATTGGATCACCTCTAAAAGTGGTTGTTTTTAATAAACGGTTTGACTTTATTAAAACAACAAGTTTGGTCCACGAAATTCAGAAAAACAGGTTCGGGAGTCAGTTACGCATGAGGAAGGATTAGCACCCTCGATACGCCCGAAATTGGTACCCAGTTGGTTACTTAATGTCTCGATGTCGAAAATTAAGAACTTTGAAGAATTTTAAAAATACGATCCTTATTTTGAAAAAAAGAAAACTTATAAAAGTCGAGCTGCTCATTAAGACTTTTTCATTTCAGAAAGAGAAAATGTCACACCCAATGCGTTAGGGTACGATATCTTACCTCTTCCGAAATGAGCAAATCTAAACTCGCATTAAAAAGTTTTTTTTTTAAAAAAAATGTTTGATTATTTAAGTCATATGAAAAAATTGTGACCCAATACGTTAGGGTACAATTTCTTCAAATGTTAAACATTGAATATTGCATTTATTTTGAAAAATCCTCGTCTCGAGAAATCAACGTATCGCGTCCAATACATTAGGACACGACGTATTGAATTCTCAATAACGAGTTTTATTTATGTCCTTTTTTTATAAAAAGAATAACCTCGATGATCTAGATCCAACGAAGGAAATTGAAACCCAATACGTTAGGGCTCGATTCTTTCGAGGATCTCAAATACCGATTGTTACTTTTATTTTGAAATTTTTCGTCGTTTTTTTTTTGATAAATTCGAGTAATAAGAATGTAAAATAACAATAATGATGATAATGCAAGTAATACAAGCAAAATTAGAAAAGATAAATAAATAAGATGGCAAATACATAATAAAAGAAATCATCAAATAAAAGTAAATAAACAAATAAAAATTAAAGCACTTAAGTAAAAGATAATAATAATGAGCATGTAAATAAATAAATAAATTAACACCACATGAAACAATAATAATGAATAATATTATAATATATATATGTATGTATGAAATAAAAAAATAGACATAAAAGCTATATTTTAAATTGTAAGGATTGTATATAAGTAGATATATGTATTTATGAAAATAAAATATAGATATATAGATATGTATATAAGTTGTAAAACATGTAAATATATATATATATATATATATATATATATATATATATATATATATATATAAGTATATATGAGTTCTAAAAGGTAATGTATGTATATCATAAAAATATTTGCATGTATATATATATATACCGAAAATTTAAATAAAATACATATAAATAAATAGGTAATAATAATAATAATAATAATAATAATAATAATAATAATAATAATAATAAAGATACTACAAAGGACTTAAATTAAAGTAAAAATAAAATATTGGGTGAATTCGAAATAAATAAAAACAGAAAGGACTAGATTGCAATACGCGCCAAAAAGAGGGGGACCAAGACTGCGAATAAACCAGAGCCCCCAAAACGCAGCGCTGCAGTGGGCTAAATTGAAACAAAAGTAAAATTGCAGGGCCAAATTAAAAAAAGGAAATAACAAAAAAAGATCAAATTGTAATGCGCTGCAAACTCAGAGGGACTGCTTGCGCAAATAACCCAAAAACTAAAGACACGCGGATCCTCCCCCTGGGTCGGGTCACCGCGCGGGTCAGGGGTGGCTCAAACGGCGCCGTTTTGAAATGGTTATTTAAACCAAAAATATTTTTTTTAACTTCATTTTCGGTCTCAACTAAAAAAAACAAAGCAAAATCCTCTCCCCCATTTTAATAAATCCAGAAACCGGCCATTGTCCCCGTCGATGAACGGCCGTACAGAGGCCGATGCTCCGTCACGGGCGGTGGTCGGAGTGAGAAAAAAGGGTTTTTAAACCCCGTTCTCGATCCCCACTCTAAGACTCGATCCTTCAGACCCAACAAGCCGAAAAAGGAGGGACCTTTCGTCCCTTTTTCGATCCGATTCCAACACCGACGGGCTTTCGAGACCGGTAAGTATCCTTTTTCTTTTCTCTTCCGTTTCGCTTATAGTTTAAAAGAATAGTAAAAAAAAAAAAACAACGACAACAATAAACAGAGAATAAAAAGATAATATACAAGAACAGAAAAAAAAATTTTGAATCAACCTTTTTGTTCTTTTTTGATCTGTTTTTTTTTTTATTTCGAATGTTGTAAAAAAAGGGAGAAGAAAAATAGAGAGATGGGGCTCGACTTTTATAGCCGATCTACTCCTATTTTCTATTATCTGGCTGCTTGCGTGTTCTCTTCTTTTTGCAGGCATTTAATGGGCGACGGTGGATGGGACAGAGGCGGTGACAGACGCGCGGCGGTGGCGGCAGAAGACCTAAGGTCTGAACCAGGCAGCACTTGGGAGACCAACAGTCTGAAGCAGGGGCGGCGCTTAGTTTCTGAAACCCTAGGCCGACTTTGGTTTCTAGGTCTATTGGGCCTAGTATTGGGCTCCGAGTTTGGGCTTGCAGTAGTTGGGTTAGGTTTATTGGATAGTGAATGGTTTGTTTTTTTTTGTAAATGGGCCCAGGCGAAAAATGGGCTGTACAATTTACGTGGTACAATTTTGCATTAGGCCATGTGAAAAGTGTTGACATGGTATTTTATAAGGTTAAAAAACAAACAAATAAATTTAAATTCTTTCCACTTAGATTAAAAGAAAAAGGAAATCTAAAAAGGGTTTCTTATTTCCTCCAAGAAATCTATATTTTTAATGTAGGTGGAAATAATTTAAATTTGTTTATTTGTTTTCTAATATAATACAATGTCATGTCAATAGTTTAGATAACTTAATCAAAAATGTGCCACATAGATAACAAGTTAGTGAAATGTAAAATTGAACTAAAAGTAAAATTTAATGTATACAAATGCATCAAATTAATGTTATATGAAAGTTGATATTCAATTTTGATATTTGTCCTTATAAAATCAAATCTTTTAAAATGTTAGCCTTTTTATTTGAGTAATTACCATATGTATGCAAGAGACTTTTGTGGTTTTGCAAAATCACATTAATATGGCATTTAGTGATTGTTATATGTAATTTTTAAAAGTTAATTAATTCCAACATGGAATTTATAAAATTAAAAAAGAAAAAGAAAGTTCATTTAAAAAACGAAATTTTAAGCAAAAATATCAGTTCTTCATGTATATAAAGTGTGATGTTGAGAATTCTTTTACTCATTGTATTTATAAGTGCTAATTTTGTTTAAGTTTATTTTATATTTGCAAAACAAAAATCGAATGGGTACAATTTGATATCAAATTACTCGATAGAATGGGATTACGCAGGAGGTGTTTGTTGTTCTTGCAATGAAAAGACACCAAGGTGGACTTCTTGGACAAACGCAAATCCAGGAGAAGGTTTATGGGTGTCCAAAATACCAGATAATGTTGTATATTAAAACATATGTTGTTAATAAAATTGATTGCTTTATCAGATATGAAATTGTTTTTTTTTTTATATTGTTTATGTTCGTTTTACAGTTCATATTTAGGATTTATGGTTATCCTTCCTAACAATGTCATCTTCAAGATTTGATCTTGCATATTCTCTTGAAGGTGCAATATATCTTATCATTACACTCAACACTTATAAATATAAAAATGATTTTTGATATAGCGTAACACTTCATTTATTTGTGGGATTAAATATGTGGATTTTATGCATGGCAGAAATTATATTGGAGTTGAAAATATGATAAGTTTAATCAATTAAGTAACAATGTATCGTATTTGAAAGATAATGCGTTTGTTTGATGTTAAAGCTGAAATTATTGAAGAAAATGTTCAATTAAAGAATGAAGTTTCTAAATTACTGTTGAAATTGAAGAAAGCGAATGACTCAATGGTGGATATATTTGTAGTACTTGGAAATGAAATGTCATTATTGCTAGCTTTTATTATACTGATGTTGTATATATATTTTGCAATGGTGTGAAAATGTAACATCTAATTAGCTCGATTAAATAAAGAATGTCACATTCATCATCGAATCGATTCAAATGATCAATCATATAATTAAAACATATTTAAATACGAGATAATATCATGCGATTAATCGTTACAAGCATTAATGGATCATTATTAACATAAATTTAGCTTAAACAGGTTTTAAAACATCAAATGGGGGCTCAAAATACGAAATTTAGAGCTAAATCTTAACACCTGGGCCAATGTATCAATACAAGGACCCATGTCTCGATACTCTCGAGACACAAAAGTTATGTCTCAAGACTTGCCTTCCTTAAAAGCAAACTTTAGCTATTGACTTCAAATATCTCGAGACTTAACCCACTATGTATCGGGATATACATGCTATGTCTCGAAGCATGCACTTAGAAATGCATGCTCAGCGCAATTTATTCATCCTATTTTGAGATATATTTGTTTTGTCTTGAGGCACAAACTCAAAAATGCAATTTGAAACCAAAGTCTCAAAGGCAAAATAATAATCATAAAACCATTACATCCAAAGTTTAACTCAAATAATAAGTTAAGGCCACGGTGACCAAAATATTATAAAATCCCGGTTGAATATAAGCATAAAAATGAGTAATTGATTAAAAATTTAATTTTAATTTATTTTATAAATAATGCAATTTCAACATTAAATTTTGTTCCAAAGGCTGATTATTTTTGAATATTTGTATATAAATTTTGTCATTTTGGAAAATGATGGGAGGAGGAGGATTCAAGAATGGGAGGGTTGAGGCCTAGTATACTTGAAAACAAGTGACAACTTTTTGAGTTTTCCTTTGCAACAGCCTCCTTTTCTTACCAAACATTCTTTTCGTTTATTACATAAAAACAAACAAAAGGTATGTTTGGACAAGGAATATGTTGTTTTTTGCATTTAAAATACAATCATGGAGAAATGGGTGATGTAGGGTCATTTTCCTACGATGTTGCGGTCTTACAAAGCAAGGCGTGCTATCAACCTTCACGTTTCCGATCATTCGTTGCTGTCATAAACCTGAAAAATCTGCTCCCCCCCCCCCCCTCCCCCAAGGGCATGTGAGTTTAATCTCAGATTTTGTCTTTACCATTTGTTGTGAGAATGTATAATTAGAATTACAAATAATGTACATTCCATTAGAATAAATTGAATAGCAAGTGAAGTAGAAAAAGAAATTGTATTCAAATCTTCAGTTGATATTAATTCCGAGTTCAATTTCTTAATACCTTTATCCAGTTCCATCCCTTATAAAAAAAATACTCATTATAAAACACAAAATGATGAGATTTAAACAAAAATAAAATCGAAAGAGAATCTACATTCAGTGGTGAATCCGAGGGAGCTGACAGGGGCTCGGTCCTCCCTAAAATGGAAAATTTTTTATTTAGGCCCCTTTATAGTTTATAAAATTTAAAATTAGTAATGGTAAAATTACACTTTAGCTCCCAAAAATGATAAAAAAATTAATTTAATCCTTTAAAAGTTATAAAAATATAGGTTATTAAAATGATAAAATTACATTTTTACTATCGTAAAAAATATACAATTTAATTCGACCCTCCCAAAAAATTTTATGACTTCACCTCTATAATTATTCAAGATAAGATTCGAACTTGAAATCTTAAATATACCAAAACATTAACCTTACTCACATTAACCAAAAGTTTATATAATCCAATTTGAATATAACATATAAAATGAGTAATTGATTAAAAATATTTTTAAAAACTATTTTTATTTTAATTCAATTTTATAAATAATGCAATTTCAACCTTTGATGATTACAATAAATGGAAATGATGATAAAAGAAATAAAATAGAATAGACTTTCCTTGAAGCATTCCATCTTTGCCATTCATACATTACAACACTTTTGCATCTTTTCTACCTATCAACCATTATGCTATGTTTCCCATTTCATTACTAACATAGTATGATGGTAAAAAATGCACGATGAAAGAGAAAAGAACTTAAATAATGTGCTACATGTGCAATTGAAATATATACTCATATGCTATTCGATAAAAGTAACTTAGAAGTTCCTATATTAAGAGTTAAATTACATTTTACATTTTTTTTACTCAAAATGAATAAATTAAGAGGACGTTAGATTAAAGAACAAATTAATACTTGTGTTAAAACTTTCATCCATTTATGCCGTTAACCGTCAGCATGAGTTACACATGGTATGTCACATGCCACTGTCTAATTATTCTGTCGATCATGTCAGATTTTAACAATACAAATAGATGCAATTTTTAACAGAAAGGATCAATTTACTCTTTAATCTAATGTATAGAGATTAGTTTACCTATTTCTTTTAATAGAATAGACAAAATACAATTCGACTCCTAATACAAGGACTTCCAAAATACTTTTACCGATGTTATTCAAATGTGGGATATAAATATAGAATGTACATCTTTGATTCAATAAAATATCACATAAGCTTTATATCTATTTAAGAAAACAAACAAATTTGAAACATAGGATAGTGGAATGTTTCGCAACTCCATTGATATGCTCAAAAACAGAAAGACCAAAAAGCTGTTGGAAACATGATTTTAGGCCCACTGGTCAGCACGCCAAGCCCTAACACACACATACTTACATGACTAAAAATTAAAATGTAGCAATCATAAGGTAACTTTATTGTTACTGAAAAGTTTATATCTATGTTTTCTTGTCTCCCTTTCCCTTCCCATGCCATGTTTTGTCTCTGATTTTCACAGCTGGTGGTGCCAGATGATTCCCATGGCTTCCCATTTTAACCCTAGTTTCAAGGTAAAATTCTAATCTCCCATTTTATATATATATCGTGAATTTGATCATCTCCAACATGTACAAAGAAAAAAGAAAACCCAAGAATTTTTCAAGAGAGAAAAAGTATGGAGGAGAAGAAAGAAAATGTGAATACAGCTTTGTTTACAGCAGGAATAGCTGTTTTACTGGTATGTTTGAAACGTGCTCTACTGTTGTTTCTAGTTCAACAATGGCGAGCTTGGGTGTTTCTTGTGTTAAACCTTGTGCTTTTGGCTATTTTTTTCACTTCCATGACCCCAAATTCAAGTCAAATTAGTCAGCAAGAAATGAATAAAAATGAGGAAGAAATGAAGAAGAAAAGAGGAAATTTCAATGAAGCTGAAGCATGTACAGAAGATCATCAGGTCAGCAATTCAAAGCAAATAAGCAAAAGTGAAGAAGTTGAAGATCTAGTAGAGAAAGAAGTGGTGGTTGAAGAAGAAGAAGAAGAAGAAGAAGAAGAAGAAGAAGAAAACATTGAGGCATTAAAGCTGTCAAAGGAGGAATTGAATGAGAGAGTTGAAGCATTCATTGCCATGTTTAGACAGCAGTTAGCTTTAGATGCAAGAAAAGGAAGAAAACCAGCTGATTGCAGCAAGAAGAAACACACCAACCTTTCATCTGATAGAGTAAATCGTTTCGTTTTGAAAGTTGAGGGATAATTGAATTTGGGTCTAACTTAATTGATTTATTCAATCAATTTTAAGAGGTATTATTCAGTGAGTTTTTGGATTCCAATTTTAATATATATATATATACACACACTCAATTCTCTCCTTATAACCTCTTTTTGTATATAAAAAAAAATCTTCATGCTTACTTTAATTCCACGTTAAAATTTAAATTGTTGCTTGATTTACAAGGAACAAGAAGCTTATATGATGGCCAAAATACTACTAATGAACTCATCAAAATTTGCAAATTTTTTTGACACATTCTTTTCAAGGAAAAAGTAAAGTCAAAATTACAATATCAGGATAGAACAATTTTCACAAATTTAATTTATATTATGTTCCCTCTTTTCCATTAAATTGTGAAATAGCCACTCCTAAAATCTTAGTAATTTTGAGATGATATAGGCTGAGAAGACTGGTGGGCTATTTGGAGAAGGTTGGGGTCGATTCTTTTTTAGTCTTTTGCCTTTAATTAGCCCACCAATAAACCCAAGGCCGATTTTTGGAATTAGTAAGTTAACTAAGAAAGGCAAGCCCAAACTTTCACAAAAACTGAATTAATTGATCGAACTAATCTAATTTAATTAATCAATCGGTTATCTGATCTAATTCGGTTGGAGGTTAGTTAATGACTTTTTAGAAGTTTGGTTATCGATTAATTCAATTCGAAATCGGGTAACTAACCGAACTTAACAATTAATAATACAAATTATATGTAATTTTAATTCAGATAATTCAGTTAAATGAACATTATCAATTTGTTTTTTATATATTTTATACTTGTTTTAACCAAAAAAAATAAAAACATATAAATTTCGGTTAACCGACCGAATTAGCCAAAATATTTCGATTTGGTTAATTTTTTTTGAAAAAAAATTCAATTCGGTTAACCGTTAAAAAATTCAAAAGTTTAGTTAATTTGGTTAATACTAGTTCAGTTTGGTTAGCCGAATGGTTAACTATTTGAATACCCCTAACTTCAATTGGTGAAAATTAGTCTTATAGAACCTAGTTTGTCTTCGAAAGAATTTTTTGGTAGAATAAATTGCTTTTGTTCGTGGAGTTTAAAAATTTCACCAATAGGTTACTTTAGCTTAGAGAAACTTTTCGGGATATTTTTTTAATTTCGTTTGATGATTCAGGTTCAGGATTTATGATTACTCATTTCAACAATATTATCTTTAAAATTAAAATTTATGTTTTCTCATTGAGAATGTAATGTATCTTACCATTATAACCAACATTTGTTGATCTTTTCATAATTTTTTTCCTTTGTAGTGAGTCTTGAAAATTATATTTATATATAAATTAAGTTTTTTACAATAAAATTATATCTTAATTATTTTAACATTTTGTATTAATAATTTTATCAATCTAATAAAATAATAAAAGGAAGGAATCCATTTACACCACTTTAATTTTATACATTTTCATATATTTTTCTACAATTAATATTATTATGATCTAGCCGTCATATTTTAAATTTCATTCATTAAGATTATGAGTGCCAAGTTTAACGTAAATTAAAAATTTCTAACTATTTACTTTACCTTTAAAACTTTAAACTGTTCAAATATTAATCGTACAAAAATATATTAAATACAAGTAGATTTCTCTACAATAATAAATTTATTAATATAATAGATATGTAATAATGAGTTTTTTATTAAAATAATCCAAAAAAATAAAAAAATAGTATATCTTATTTTTTATTTACAAAAAATGGTACAAAAAAAAAAGAGAGAAGAAATATGGGTGATGGGCTTGCCACAGGCGGCACAAAAGGTGCTTATGGCAGAGGCGGCACTAACATGTTCATATTTTGGCTCTTTGTTCGTATTTTTTTCCCGGATTTTATTACTTTAAAAAATATACTATTTTCTAATTTTATTATTTTACATTATTTTAGTACATTATGTTTGAAATGTATTCATTTAGTGTGTTTTTATTGAAAGTAATAAAATTCGGAAAAAATACGAACAAAGGACGAAATAAGGAGTTTTTTAAAAAATTATTTAAAAACACACTAAATGAATACATTTCAAACATAATGTATTAAAGTAATGTAAAATAATAAAATTAGAAAATAGTCTATTTTAAAGTAATAAAATCCGGAGAAAAATACGAACAAAGGGCGAAATAAGGCTTTTTTAAAATTTATTTAAAAACACAGTAAATTAATACATTTCAAACATAATGTACTAAAAAATGTAAAATTAGAAAATTAGAAAATAGTATATTTTTAAAAGTAATAAAATCCAGGAAAAAATAGGAACAAAGGGTCAAAATAAGAGTTTTTATTTAAATTTATTTAAAAACACAGTAAATTAATACATTTCAAACATAATGTACTAAAATAATGTAAAATAATAAAATACGAAAATAATATATTTTATTGAAAGTAATAAAATCCGGGAAAAAATACGAACAAAGGGCGGAAATAAGGTTTTTTTAAAAATTTATTAAAAAAACACACTAAATGAATACATTTCAAACATAATGTACTAAAATAATGTAAAATAATAAAATTAGAAAATAGTAATTTTTTTAAAGAAAAAATACGAACAAAGAGCCAAAATACGAACATGTTAGTGCCGCCTGTGGCAGGCCCATCACCCATATTTCTGCTTTTTTTTTGTACCATTTTGGTAAATAAAAAAAATAAGATATACTATTTTGGTATTTTTTTTAATTTTTTTAGATTATTTTAGTAAAAAAACCCTGTAATAATAGAAAAGACATTTAGTTTGTTCACTACTAGTGGAAATAAAATGTTATTTTTAATTATTTTATTATTTTAATAAAAAAAATTGTACCATTTTAAACTCGTTTAAAGAAATTTTTTATAGAAAATAATTATTCTAATATTAAACTTAAAATGTCGATTGAGTTTTAGTTTAGTTAACATAAACATTGTTGCCAGTACAAGAGGGTGTGAGTTCGAGTGCACTAAAACACAGTATCCTCTTATTTAAGGGTTAGGAGTTACTATGGGTAGTTCTAGACATTGTATCAAAAAATAAACACTATAAATCGTGATACTGCACTCATATAATATATATAGAAAACCTAAAAATGTTTTACGTACACCTAAATAATGAGGGTTAAAAAAAAAAATCTTAATTCCAAATCAATCTCATTCTAATTTCATCCTTATAGTCTCTGTTTTCACACTAAAAGAAGATTATTTTGTCATCCCTAGATTGGTCCCAATGAATAAGGACAGGTAATGACTCATCCATCAAAATAATTAAAATGAGAAAGACATATATCTACAAAGAGCAGAATATATCATTTTCATCTTGTTAGAATGTAAGCACCTCATTAATGCCTCTTTGTCTCATCTCAATGGACAATATCCCTTCCCCCTCTCAATATTAATAAGCAGTAAAAGAAATTAAAAAAAAAAACATAATCTATAAAAATTTTCATCAATCCATAAAAAAAAACAAACTCTATGTAACAAAATACAATATATGTCATATTTTCTATTTTGAATATCAGTTATTTTTATTTTTGGTGGGTCTTTGTGAAAATTCATATGGATGGCATTGAATCCTAATAAGCAAAACAAAGTAAGATTGTTAGGTTAATTTCGAAATTACACACAAAAAAAAGTAGTCTCATAAACTTTATTGGTTTATTTTAAAATTTAGACTTGTGTTATGTTATTAATTATTATCAACCCACTGACCCGTTAGTTCGTCAGGTTTTGATTCATATTCTGTATAGATTTACACATGCGTAGTGCTCGCATATTTGTAGTGTGAGCGAGCCCAATATAAGGATGCGTAATACATAAAATGAGTTCACTTACACGTGGTGTGAAAACTGTGTATGCAAACTTACTTCGAGTATACGCGTGTTAACCCTAAAATAGGATACATGTCATCGTGTATGAAAACCTATTTAACATGTCACATATATGAATAGTGACCGTATTATATTAATATACAAAATTAATTCATATGAACGGACATATAGAAAAACTCTCAACAACTTCAAATTTATATATTAAAATATAGACATTTAAGTAAAAACATCTCAACATCCAAGAAATTAACTAGAAAAGTAGCTAAAATATGAAAGATTAATGTAAATAATTTCCAATGAAATATTTGATGGTTTTGTTGCTTGAATCTTTGTTTTCAAAATATTTTGACAAATATTTGTTTTTTTTGTTTATATTTGAATTTAGATATAAAATATAATTTTCCCAAAATACATGAATTATTTAAAACAATAAATTTATCTAGAATGCTGACATCAAATTTATAGTTGTATCTAACCTTTTAGACCTTATTCGAAAAACGGAACTTGATGGATACTAGCTATAAATTAAATTGAGTGAAAAGACTAATATCCAAAAAAAAAGGTAAATTACATTAGAGGTGGCCCAACTATGCTCAATTTTTTTAATTATCTAATAATTTTTTTAAAAATGGTCAATTAATTTTGTTTTTTTGAGTCCTTTGTTCGTTAAGTGTGGTTAAATTTTTAAAGAGAAAGTAAGGTGATAGCTTAAAATTGATATAATAATAAATTTAATATTTAATTTTTACCTGTTATATTAATTTAGTTATAATTTGAAAAAATTAACCCTCAACATTAATATATTATCTCTTCCTAATTTTAAAAGAATTTAAAAGTATATAGAAAATATAAATATTTTCTGAAAATCTAAATACTATAAATTGAAAAACAAAATAGATAAAAATTAAAAAAAACAATCTACTCCTAAACCCCAAAAATCTATGTTCTAATAATTATATTCTTCTTATTCATCTAGTTATTTTTGTTTCTTTAATTTAATTCTAATAAATTCTAAACCCCAAAACCTTCACCTTGACTAGTCCACCCATTGTCACAACTCTCAAAAATAGATTTGGATTTTTCTAAAATGAATAATAAAAACCCCACAAAATTTTAAACTCAAAAAATTGATTTAGAAATTTCTCTTTTTTCTTCTTCTAAGAATGTGAGTTTTCTTATTAGAACTTTGTTTGCCCCTCTTTCCTTCACCAAAGGTGACATTCGTGTTGATTTTGGACCCATCATCCTTGATCTCATCGATCAAGAGTCTAACCCCGAGCCTAAATCCAGGGGGAAAAATTTCTTCCCAGTAACGGTCAATTTTTGATAAAGTTGATGAATTCACTGAAAATCATGGTTTTTTAATTGAAAATGCAAATGGGTTTTCAAAGTCGAAAGTGAAAAGTAAAGATGCAGGGGTTATCGAGTTTAGGGAGGAAAAAAGAAATCGAGAATAATTTCGATGGGGGGAGAGAAAAGGAGGGAGTGTGACTAGATGTTGAGATTTTGAAGAAACAAATGGTGAAAAACTTGGTAAAGAAATCGAGTCGACTTTTAAAAGGAACTATAAAACGAAAAGTGATAAAGAAAAACAAAAGAATTGGGTGAGAAAAAACTAGATGATGGTGATTCATATGCCAAAGTTTTTTCTTTTTTTGAAAAACAGGAAACCAGTGGATATGAGAGTCAATCAGGATTTTTTTTGGGGTTTGGAACTAAATTAGATTTCTAAAAAGTTTTATATTTACAGATTTTAATATTTTTAAAAAATATATGTATGCTTTATATTTTAAAATTTTAAAATTATGATCAAATTGAAATAATATATAAATATTAAAAGTTAATTTTTAAAATAATAATTAAATTAAGACCAAATGTAAAATTCACCTTATCCTCCCGTTAAAAACTTATCTGTACTAAAAAGAAACAAACCCAATTAAAATGAGTGAATGAACAAAGTATAACCATATGTACAAAAAAAAAAGGAGCTGTAACCATGATTTTTATTTTTGTTGACAAGATGATGATATGATATCCAAAACAAACCACACAAGTGGAAGGTGTAGTCATAACTGATATGGGCCAATGCTGCTCTTTTGGACTGATTGTGATTGAGACTCGATTTTTGGTAGATTCAATAATCTATATATGTACGTATATGCATATTTTGTATTTTTTCCATATTAATTCTATAAATATAAGTACGACTCAATTTGTTAGCTAGGTTTTATCTTTTCCAGGAAAGATAGATTAAAATCTTAAATTTAAATATAACATAAAAATATTATTTGATATATTAAAGGTGAAATTTTTTAAATCTACAAGTGAAATTAAGAAACTGACACGTCTTATTTATTTAATTTTATTCATCTCTAATAGGATATAATATTTTATTTATTGTCATAGCGAGAATCATGATGTCTAATTTGTGGTTGGAGTCGGAACTGCAAAATTTTCCCATAAATTGACCATTGTAAAACCAAGATACCTAGAAACAAATAAATACATTCATTTATGGAAATCAATTATTGAATTTATATATATTCAGCTCTAGTTTAGTCATAAGAATAATTGGTCTGCACGAAAAGGAATGGATCTGATGAGAAATAGAAAAATATCTGAGAGAGGATATATAATGTTCAAGTTGAATAAATAAATGTAAAGAGAATCAACTCCTTAGTTTAATCAAAGTCAATTGTAAGAGTTGATGAAACATCATGCCATCTTTTTTTATGCTTTTTTTTTTCTTGAATTCATGGGGGTCAATCTTAAAAAATGAATAGCTAAGGGAAAACCAAGTTAAAAGAAGTTAAAGTCCTTCAAGATTACATTGCTTTAACATGATATGATACTTTTGCTTTAACATGAAAACTAAACAGTTTGATGTATTTTAGATTTAAGATTGTTGATACTAAGAAATGGTGTGGAAAAGATCATGATGACTGCGGGAGACAGTTAATCTTATTTGCGGAGAGTCTTACTCTATCAATGATCAGAAGTTGAGGTTTGAAGGAACGAAAGAGATGATGAGAGAGACAGGAGTTAAATGTGTTAAGTAAGAGAATGAGTGTTTCTACCCTTCCTGCCTGAGGTGAGAGAGGGCTTATATAGTTGGATATAATAGATCAATTGGCCCTTTCCAAGATCCTTGTTAAGTGAAACTATAATATCACTTAAGTTACAAGGTAAAGTATGTTAGTGACAAGTGATAGTCATCTTCTTTGAACGATTTATTTATCAAAAATAGTTAATTTACGTGTTTCTGAAACTTTAATATAATAATGTTTGTAGTCAACATAGACTAACAGAGCCAATGCCTAGTAGAATGACGGAGGTAGTACAATTAATGACTGAACTCCTATTTATAAAAAAAATATCAAAAGTTTAGTTTAAATAATTTATTCAAGGCAAACATAAATTAAACTAAAATGACTTGAGAAAGAATAATGTGCATTGAGTACTTAGTTCCATTTTAGTAAAATCTTTACGAAACCAGGTTTCATTTTTCTTGAGATTTTGAAAATGTTTAAAGAAAATACTACACTAAGATAAATTAATATAATTCGACATGAATATGTCAACAAATCATAGATATAATATGAATTATTAACATATATAATATTAACCCTTAAACATAATTATAAAAAGAAACCAACCAAATATATTAATAATATAAAATTTGAGTTGGACATGAAATAAACTTGTCACGTTACAAATACACAAGACATACGTGACCAGCACTACCACCTAATAGCTCTAATAATCAAACAAAAAAATTTTCTTGATAGAACATTGTGAGGTCCAATTTTTTTTCATTTCATTTCATTTTATTTTTTTGGTTCCTTGAGATTTAGGAAATTCAATCATATGCCCAAGATATAAGATGAAGGTTCTCATCATCCTTCAAAGCCTTGACTTTTCATTGTAACTGTTTTTCCCAGTCTCCCTCTCTCATATACTTCAATCTCTTGGGATTATCAAATAAAACTAAATGCCTAAACTTCGGGGTTTTGTCTCATTGTTTTAAACTGTTTTTTTCAAGCTCATCTATTAGGTTTACCAGGCGATGAACACTAAGACATTCAACAGGGAAAACTATATTTCTTTGGTTTTATCATAGATTGAGATCGGTGAAATCAGGAAGAAAGCAACAGAAGTTGGACTAAGTTTATTACAATCCTCCTTGTTTTATGGAAAAAGAAATTTGGTATGGACTTGTTTTCCATTAGGAGTTACAATGAATGACAAGAACCCAAAGTCAAGCTCTGGGAAATTTAGGAAATGGCTCAAAAGGAAGCACAAAAAGAAACAACCTGATCCTTATTACTTACAGGATGAACTTTCAGGTTACTTTTATGCTTGTTTTAGTTTTTTTTTTGAGTTTTTCTTTTTTCTTTTTTTTTTTTCACCATTGGATATGTTTCTTGCAGATGGAGATGATTTCATGGAAGACATTTATGTTAGTTCGTTAGAGATAGATCCATGCACTTCAACTAATGAGTTAAGGTGAGTTTTAAAGGCTTAAACAATAAAGGAAAAAAAAAAGGGGGTTAAAGTTCAATTTAGCTAACCTTTCCTCCATGGCTCAGGATTTTTGTAGGAACTTGGAATGTTGCTGGAAGAGCTCCTGTAGGAAGTTTAGCTGTTGATTTAGAAGAATGGCTGAAACCCCAGGATGCTGTTGATATCTATGTTCTCGGGTATGAAATAATTCCAAAAATTATGTAATGCTGTTTAATCTCTGCTATCATGCAATGAACAGAGTAAATTGTTGAACTGACATTACAAAAGTTTCAACCTGTAGATTTCAAGAGATTGTACCCTTGAAAACTCGAACGGTGATAGGGGCAGAAGATCCAAGAAAAGCAACAAATTGGAACCTGCTAATAGGAAAAGCACTAAACGAAAGTTCTGGTTGCCCTTGGTTGACTCCCATGTTGAATCCAATCTCAAGTGACAGCTACCATTATGTAAGAAATCCTGGTTTAGAAAAAAGAGCTAGTTTTAGTGCAATTTGTGACAATACGCGGATGAGAGGTAAGCCAATAACTCAACATCGACATCATCAGCAAGCAGTCATTGGAGGCAGCAAATACAAGCTAATGGCAAGCAAGAAAATGGTTGGTGTTTTCATAAGTGTATGGATGAAGGAGGAGTTGGTGACGAAATACAGTGTTTCAAATGTGAAAGTTAGTTCAGTCGCTTGTGGGATCATGGGTTATTTGGGAAACAAAGGTTCAGTTTCAGTTAGTATGTCAATTGAAAGGACCAGCTTCTGCTTCATTGCTGCTCATTTGGCTTCTGGAGAGAAACAAGGTGATGAAGGCCGAAGGAATCATCAAGTTTCAGAGATTTTTAAGCGAACAAGCTTTCCTCGATCAGCCAAAGATGAACACAATCTTCATCCTCTCACCATCTTAGGACATGAGTAAGTAATTCCTCTTCAAAATTGAACATATTTGTAGGCAGAATGTGACATCTAAATCGTCTAGCACTCACAACCACCTTGAATTCCAAACAAAAAAGTATTATCCAGTCGCAACAATTGAACATTAATGTTCGAAGTATCATTAGGATAGGAATAACCGAAATCTATGCAAATTAGTTGTATTAACAATCCAAATTCATGAAATAAAACCTTCATCATTTTTATGGAACAGTCGGATATTCTGGTTTGGGGATCTCAACTATAGGTTATACAACTTGGAAGACAATTTAGCTAGGCATTTGATACAGAAGAAAGACTGGAAAGCACTGCAAGAGTTCGATCAGCTTCGAAGGGAACAAGAAGATGGAGGAGTGTTCCAAGGTTGGAGAGAGGGTAACATTGAATTTGCACCAACTTATAAATACTCTTCATCAAATTGTAATCGATACTCAGGTGGCGTTCCCAGTAGATCAGGAGAGAAACAAAGGACTCCAGCATGGTATATTGTGCAACCAACTAATTTTCACAGAATCAAACTCCTTAAACACAGATCTGATTCTATGAGCATGATGCATGTGTCTTGTCACAGGTGTGATAGAATTCTGTGGTATGGAAAAGGAGTGAAACTTTTATCCTACTTGCGAAGTGAAATTAAGTTTTCCGATCATCGGCCGGTCTCTGCCCTATTCTCAACTCAGATAGAAGTCAACAAGTCTAGCAATCCAAGAATTTTTTCCAAGGATACCATTGTTCCAAACATTATGCCTCCAGAACAGATTGTAAGTTCGCTCATTCTAATTACTATAGCCTAACTTTAGCATGTTTTTCCTAAAGTCTGTATATAAGCATATGATGATAGATCTTTCCGTTACAGGGGACAAGCGGAAACTATGAAGAGGGTAAAGCTACGTTGCTATCTTTGATTGTAAAGGATACAGAAGCATCTTCAATACACACGCAAAAGCTGTAGATAAACCTTATGAAAATGGATTCAGCTAATTTATTTAACAGCGGGGCCGGCTGTAAGAAGGCATTATTATTTTACAATCTTCTTTCTTCTCCTTTCCCTCTTGTTTCTTTGGACAGAGTTCCATGACTGGTTATGAGTTAGATCCACAGATGAAAACTAGTTTCTATAATTCAATAAGTGAAAGTAATATTTATCAAGACTATAACAGTGAGCAAGAACAGAGATACATAAAACCTCTTTTACAGTATGGTAAGAGATTTGTAAAAGAGAGCAGTAAAGGCTCGAGCATTAGAAATCATTTCAATTTTTTTCAATAAGAAGCTAATATATATATATATATATATATATGAAATTTTGCTGTAAAAATCCATTCAGATAATGACATTCTTTTGCACCTTGAGCATTAATGAACAAAGATACTAGGTATTTATATATACCTTATCTTTAGGGCACTAATTATGGCCATACCATAGAATCAACTTTCATAAATGTATAGCCCCAAAAGTTCTCATGCAATTTATATTTAAGGACGTCAATACCATTACAGAAATGTTAGTACGTAAAAGACTTGCAAAAGATGAATTCCCATAATCCATTCATCAAGAAATTAGACCATAACTATTTCAATTTGGATAACGCTCTCTCTAAAACACCAAGGATTGAAGAATTTACAACAAACCTAATCTTAAAATTGAACTCAACCATTTGGAAAATAAACTAATCTCTGCATAAATTAAAAAGACATAGGTGATGTTTTTATCTTATTTTTGCTTCTTTAATCGTCAAATAATCCATGCAAAAGTTTTAAATATATGTTTAATTACAAAAACAAAAAGTAATCCTTGATTCATTCAGATACGCAAATAATAGAACCAGTGCCGTTTTAGTACCTTAAACTCCTTCATCAGATCCAGCGGTGGATATTTCATCTTGAATCAGAGCAATTCTGGCCTGCGAACAATAGAACAATTATTAAAAATATATGCAAAAAAAAAAAGATTTAATTTTAAAACAAATTAGTGAAAATTTTAAAATAAATCTCCCTTTGTTTTCTACAGAGAATAAATGTAGAGAAGCAAAAAAAGAAGACGGAAAAACTGCTTTGCTGAAATTCTAATCCAGTTCTCTTTCATGTTAACAGGATTTAAAAAAAAAATTCAAAAAAATTATTGATATTTCTGGATTTAAAATATTTAAATAATTTTATTTACCTTTCGCTATTATTGTTTTATCTTATCTTTTAATTATATTTTAAATTTCTTCTTTTGATCTTATATAAGTTTCCATCCATAAATCAGTGAGCTATTTCGTAAGTTTCCTATCACTTCAATTACAACATTTTCTCAAGAAAAAAAAAGATATATGCAACTGTAAAGAGATTATATTACCTCCTCTGGATTTATCTGAAGCAAGCCGAGGTAAAGAAAAGGGAGATTTTGTGGTAGATCTGTTCCCGCCATATTGGCTTTCACTTCCTGTTTTTTACTAAAGAAAATTCAAATTTGAACAAACGAAACGAAGAGTTTTTTGAAAATTAAGATCGTGGTGTGCATCTCTTACGCCTAAGTTGGGAGAAAATTATACTTAGCCCAGTGTAGAAGGTTGGGCCTAAGCCTTAAATCCATTGTATTTTTTTAAGAAAAATCAGTTGTATACTTTAATATAGAAATGTTTATGGGTCGAAATAAGATTCAAAAAAATTTTAAGTTGAAGTTCATTTTTATGTCGGTTTATTCAAAAAAATTGGTTTCATTATTTAAAAATTCATAAAATATTTAAAATATATTTTTAGATATGTTATATATTTTTTTATTATTTAAATGAAATTCAGAATGTGTAATTTTTTTATTATTATCTAAACTCAGTTTAAATCATGTCGAGCCTATTAAGCCGAGTAGACTACTTGGTTTTTGAATATATCTACTCAGTTGAAACTAGTGGATGCCATTGTTGTAAGTGTTCATGTAAGGTCAAATTTCAGCTTGAATAAACATTTTTCTCTATCAAAACCTATTTATTTTTTTAAATTGTATTAAAAATAATTTATATTTGTTTTGTAAATTGTCCAAAACTTTCATAACATTTCCTATAAATAATACATTTTTTGTCATAACTTTAAAATAATCATTTTTATAAATAAGTTATGATAAAAAAACTTTAACTTTTTATGAATAAGTATATTTTTTATAATATATAGTATAGACACATATATAAATTATGTCCATACCGCCATAACTTTTATAAATAAATATATTATAACACTTTTATAACATGCAAATTATTTTTAATAAGTTTTATAGCTATAACTTTAGAATTTTTTAAGATTTAAATAATCTAATTTTTGTTATAACTTTATAAAATACACAATTTATTTTTAAAACTTAATTTTTAGGACTTATAATATAAAATTTCTTGGCCATAACCATTTAAAACACTCATGAGTGCTCTTGCTTATAATATAATTTTTATAACTTGTATAAAAATAATTTTTTAAAAAAATTGGATAATTTGGATGTAATTACCTGCGCAATTACTTTAATTCTCACCCTCCCCTAAGAATTGGAAAGTGTAGTTGGAGTGCTTCAATTGACCCCATTTAGACCTGATCATGGGCAGGGCCGGTACAAAATTTTAAACCTGTTTTCTAGGTCTGGGGCTCAGCCCAAAAAATGAGTCTAAAATTCTATCCAAGCCCGACCCATATTAAAAATGTTAAACCCGAGCTTAACTTGGCCCACCCGTATTAATTTTTTTTATATTTTATATAAAATAAATTTAAAAAATATAATACATCAAAAAACATTAAAATAAATGTTTCCCTACAAATTGAAAATACATTAAAAAATCTTTATACTTAAATAATACTAAGATAGTTGCAACTTAGCAAGAAAATGCCAATAAATTTCCCAAAAATGCCTTTTTTAAAAAGAAATTACTAGATTAGGCTGTATTTTCTAAAAATTATGGGACTAGGCCGAAATAACGAAAATGCTTCCACTTGGAAGAATTTTCAGCGTATTGGCAGAAAGCATTTCCAACTGGAAGCTCTTTCTACCACTTCAGCTAAAATAACTTCCAGCTGGAAGCTCTTTCTGCTATATTAGTTGAAAAAGCTTTCAGCTGGAAGCGTTTTCTACTGATGTGGCCGAAAGTACTTCCAACTGAAAGCGTTTTTTTGTCAATACGCTGAATACACTTGGAAAGTGGAAGCATTTTCGTTATTTCAGCCTAGTCCCGTAATTTTTTTAAAAAATAGCCTACTCCAATAATTTAAAAAAAACGACATTTTTCAGAAATTCACCCAGCAAATGCCTCTTAAATTGTAGCAAAATTAATAATAAAACGAGAACAATAAAACAGTAGCAATATAATAGCGAAATGATAGCAAAACAATTGATTAGAGTTCGGCCAGGCCTAGTCAAAAAAATCTTATCCGAGGCACGACCCGTCTAGAAAATAGGCCTTATTTTTTGTCCAAACTCATTTTTCGAGTATATATTTTTACCCAAACCCTCTCATTTTTCAGGCAATCCTTCAGGCCTAAGCGAGCAGCCCGACTTATAGTCAGGTCTACACTCAATTCAGTGAGACCCACTAATTATAATGATTATCCAAACATATCACCCTTGTCTAATTACAAACAATTATACCCAAATCTAATTACTAAATAACTTTTCAAACACTACCTTAATAAATTCATTTAAGCGTATAATGAGAGAAGTTTAGAGAAATTATTTTCTTTTTAATTATTGATTTCTTGAAAGTAAAACGAGAAATTTTTTTAGTGTTAAATTAAAAGTAAAACAAAATGAGCTTTACTCTAACATTTTATAGTAATAAATTAAATAAAATATAAATTCATAGCACTTTTCCATTGCATTAATTCCTTGGTTATTCTTTCAAGAAAAATTCCTTGGTTGTAAGCCTGGAAAATCATGCTCTCACTATCTGCTTACTCCAGTGGCCGGGGAATACGTCATCGTCCATGGTTAGAAGGGTGATAAAGAAAGTTCACTTAAGAGAAGCAAACCTACACGATGATAGGGATATTATCCTAGAGCCACCATCCAATAAGAACATGTCTTTCAAGGAAACTTTGTTGTAGGCAATGAAGGGAGTTTAGGAATCAAACAAGACTTTTGTTGCGAGATGACCATTCATGTAAAGTTGACAAACACTTCAATTTTGGTGAATTAAAAAATATGAATAGGATTTAAAGAGATTGCTTGCAAGTCAAGTTAAACAAAATATATTTTCTTTCTAGAAGATTTAATATTTATTAGTATAATATATTTAGCATTTATATTTGACATTTATTAGTATAAAAATCTTTTTTATTTCTTTCCATATTTAGGAGTTTTTTTTATTATAAATACCCTTATTACATTATTCAAAATAAATGAGTGAAAAATAATAAAAACCTTAACAGAAAATTTTGTTGTTAAATTTTGAGGTTCTTCTCTGCAATTGTTTCTTTCTTAGTATCAAAATTCCAACAAATGGTATTAGATTTGTCTTCTTACGGGTCGTTACTGTTCTTTTTGAGTTATACATGGCTTCTGCAAGCTTCTGACCACTTCCACTATTCATTTTCAATGGAAAAAACTATCATATATGGGTTGTTAAGAGGAAGACCTACCTACAAGCTTATGACTTGTGGGAGGTTTTGAATATTAATGTCGAGCTAGCACCATTGGGGGACAATGCTACAGTCGCTCAAATCAAACACCATAGTGACAAGCGAACTAAAAGATACAAGGTAATATCCTGTATTCAGAATGGTGTCTCATATGTCATATTCACACGCATTAGTCTTAGAAGAGATTTTGAGAATTTAAAGATGAAGGAGACTGAAATAGTAAAGAAATACGTAGGCAGAATTATGGCGGTAGTGAATAACATCAGGTTACTTGGGGAACAGTTCGCAGATAGCAGGGTCATTAAGAAGGATATAATAACACTTTTTGAGAGGTATGAATCTAAGATTTCCTCACTCGAAGACTCAAGGGATCTCTCAGTAATCTCTTTTTCAAAATTAATAAATGCTCTGTATGTTCAAGAGCAAAGAAGAGCATCAAGGCATTGGAAGCACGAAGAAGAAGAAATAAGGCTTTGGGAGCACGTAGAAGAAGAAACATTGCGAGCCTTGAGTATTGATAATGCAAACCCCCAGAAACATAAGGGTAAGAAAGGTTGGACAGAGAAGAAAGAGGATAGATGGAGAGATGGTGGCAAGGAAGAAAACCCACCATGCTTTCATTACAAAAAGACAAATCACTTGGAAAGGTATTACTAGTTCAAGCTAGAGATATTCAATGTAGAAGCTGTAAACAATTTGGCCACATGGAGAAAGTATGCACGAACAAAGGATGAACCCTCAACAGAATGTGCAAGCTCAGTTAACTGAGGGAGATCACATTCAGGAGGAGCATGTGTTCACAGCCACAAGTTCTGTATCAAAAAATAGAGTCGCGAAAGGTTGGTTGATTGATAGTGGAAGCACCAACCACATGACATCAGATGAAAGTATATTTAGGAAGATTGACAGAAGATGCAATCTTAAGGTGATGATTGGTAATGGCAAACTCTTAAAAGCTAAGGGAAAAGGGGATGTGTTGATCAACACTCCAACAGGTACTAAAGTAATTATAGATGTGCTTTTAGTTCCTGAAATAGATCATAATCTCCTTAGCATTGGTCAATTGATGGAGAAGAAATACATAGTTGTTTTCAAAGATAAATGCTGCACTATATTTGATTCATTGGGATAGGAAGTGGTCATAGTTTCAATGAATAATACCAGTTCAATGGATAAATCATATAGTTGGCATAAAAGGCAAGGACATGTGAACTATAATTCCCTTAGTCAGGTGTGCAAATAAAAATTGGTTGGGAAGATGACTAAAGTTGAAGATAAAGATAAAGATAAAGATAAAAGTTTTGATGATCTTCCTGTTAAAAGTATCAGGCCTATTGTTGAAACTTATCACAGATGTGATTTAGTAGTATTGAAGCATGCAATTTTTGAATAAGTTGTACAAGAAAACAATATTGGAGTTTGCTGCAAGATGGTCAAGAAAAAGTGTTACAAATTAGCCACTTATGCAGTAGCAAGTAGTAGGATGAAGTGTGAGTTTGCAAGCTCACCAAAATGCAAGTTGCGAACTCAAAAAAAGTACGAGTTGACAAATGTGTAAACTATGAAAAGTGCAAGCTGCAAGCTGAATCAAGTGCGAGCTGTGCAAAGTACAAAATGCAAACTGAATGAAATACGTGCTACAAAAGTGCGAGGACGCCATAATACGAGCTCATTAAACTAGAAGCTTGTGAACAAGGCAAGATGCAAACTTGCAAACATTATAACCAAACCACTTAGGAAGATGAGGTTTGAAGAGTTGAGGGATAAAATTGGTGTTCGCAGTATGAAGGTCAAGGAGGAGTGTTGCGAGATGACCGTTCATCCAAAGTTGGCGAACACTTCAACTTTGGTGAACTAAAAAATATAAACATGTTTTAATGAGATTGCTTGCAGGTCAAGTTAAATAAAATATATTTTCTTTCTAGAAGATTTAGTATTTATTAGTATAATATATTTCACATTTATATCTGACATTTATTAGTATAAAAATCTTTGTTACTTCTTTCCATATTTATGAGTTTTTCTTGTTATAAATACCTTTATTACATTGTTCAAAATAGATGAGTGAAAATAATGAAAACATTAGCGGACAATTTTGATGCTAAATTTTTCATTTATTCTCTGCTTAGTATCGAAATTCCAACAACTTTGGAAGAAGAAAAAATTGACCTTTTGGAGGGTGATGTTATCATGGAAATAATAAATGGAATATCTTTGATTAAATTCTTTGAGAGTCTCCATTAACTAATAGAGTAAAGCATGGTAAAAACAATTATTATCAAGTTGTTAGGAAGAAGGATCAAGTTTAACATGTTATTGAATAAAATCTATGCTTTATGAAAACTTTCGAAATCAATTCATCTAATGGACTTGAAAAACATTTACTTTATGGTGAAGTCTCAATCCATGGATAATCTTTTCAAGCGTTTTCTTATTTCTAAAGGACCATGGGTGATATTTGGTTAGTGCAATGGCTCAAGTTTCAACAATGTCAAATTTGGTTTTGAGATTAAGTTTTTTAAATCAAGTTAATCTAAAATTATAATTGAATAGTTACGTGTCATAAATAGAAGTTGTAAAATCAAATTATTACATGGAATTTATTAGATAAGTTAATAGATATAGTATAGGGACTAAATCGAGAGTTTCATCATTAAAGAGTTTTAATTGAAGAAATGATAGAGGGCTTAGTTGACAATTGAACCATGGACTTATGAGTAATATTATCATAATTAAAGGATCGTTAGCGGATGACTTTAATCCTAACCCTTGATTTCCACTGAGCTTTCTAATGATGATTTATGCCCTTTTAAGGTTAATTAACTTATTAATCCATTGTTTAAATAACATTTTAGTGGGAGAGAGGAAGATGTGTTACATTTTCTTTTCGAACATTTCCCAACCTAATTTGAGAAAGCAATAAAATGATTTAGTTCTTTTCATTTTTGGTTCATAATTCACAAGGTAAACATGTTCCTTTTTGTTGAACTTTTATGGATTCTTAATCATCCAAGCTCAATTTAATTAACCCAAGTGTTAGTTTTTTTTTTCCTATTGCTAAGTTTTATTCAAGCTACCATTTTTGAGTATTAGTGAATTGGGAGCTTGAAATCATGATTTGTATAAGCTTGGCTATGTGGAGAACATGTTAGAACATAGTGGGTAATGCTGATTTGAGCTTAATTTGATAGTAGATTATATGGTTAATTTGTGACATTAAGATCATATTGAATAGAATAAAAGCTATTGGAAATTTATGCTATAGAATGATAATTTAAGTCCATATAGTATATTTACGAAGTTGGATTTATATTTGAATAGGTAGATTGTGAGATGAGTGTTTTGGATATTAGGGTTTGAGGGACCTAATTGAATAAAATGCATTTTATGTTAAATTTTTATGTTTCTATGTTTGATATGTAGAACTAATAATTTTTTCGTAATTGAATTTGTTATACGTAGCCAAAGTCGATGCCAGGACGTCGAAGGATAAGTGAAAAGCGAAAGTCGTCGACGAGTAATCATTTCTTCTATGCTTTAATAATTTGTTTTTAATATATTTATATATGCATAACTCAATAAGTGAATGGAAAGAAAAAGATATAGATGTTGAACAAGTTCGTGAGGTATGCATATTCTTTACTATTTGATATGTTTAAGATATTTTATTAAACATGAATATGCTTGCTATATGTTGTTTGATTGCTAATATGTTGGAAACATGTTTTATGATAATTAATAATGGAAAATGCCCTATTAATATTGTCAGATAGAGTTATGGGTATAGTGGGCATGCCCTATTACGTGCGTGTCATTATGTGATAGTTCTCTAATACCTGGGGGTTGAGAATGCATCCCTAGCTCAAATACCATGGGGTTTGATTGTATTCTGGTGTGGTTGGTGGGATCAGTGCATTTATGTTCAACTAGCACTTCGATGCATATAATGGTGTATTGGTGGATTGATTTGAGTATTCATTCTTGATACTGATGTGTGGTTGGAGGTTGAGAATGTATCCATTTTTGATGCAAATCGAATCAGTTTGTGACATTTATAGCAATAAACTTTTTTTGAAAAGTACTTGTGCTTTGTGTGAGACGGATTCTAGACGTTTTCGACTTTCATCCTAATGACCTTCTTTGCTATTCTTGCACCACAAATCATTTTGAGTGTGGGTTCAAACAACCATGAATCAAACACAAAACTTGAAACAATTTCTTACTTTCAGTAACAAAGTAATTATATCTCTTAATAGAAACCGATAGTATTGTTATTCCTAGAGTATTGTTATTCCTAGAAAAAAAAATTATACTTAGAAAATAAATTTCTCAATATTTTCAGGCAGAATAACAATATATCAAAGTTGTATTATTTATTTATCTCTATCAGTGCCATCTATTTATAAGGAGAGATAGAAGAATCGTGATTGAATTAGTAGAATACAAATAACAATATCTCAAACTAGTCCCCTAGTTCTATTAGGAGAGGGAGCAATACAACCTAGTTAAATATACTAGGTTTGTTGCCCTTCATATGTATTATGAAGGGTTTTATGCCTCTCCTGTATTTGGGTTACTCATATGTGTTTCTTGAACTTTTAACCCAATTGACGTGACCTGGCTCGTTGATGATGAGTCGAATTCACTAAGTTGCCTGATCGTCGACGAGGAGTTTGTTTGGAATCGTTTTAACAGAGGAAATTGATTAAGTAATAGCAGAAGTCTTTTTAGGGTGTTTAAAAGGATAGATTATTTAGATAGTTGATAGGTTCGGTTTAATAAAATAAAATAAAGATAATTGTTGATAGAAAAGATGGAATGGAAGAATAGAACTTAAGTTTCAAGAACGATTCGATACTATATATAAAGTATTGCCTCGGGACTTATATCACTTAAGGTGGGAAGTATGGTAGATAGTAGATGGACCTTGACCCATTACTTATAAGAAGTAAGATTCAAAGGTATAAAAGATGGAAGGAAACAAGAGTTCGGGTTGACACCGCTAGTGAGCTAGGTCAGTCAATTCGAGACTCGATCGAAATTGAGAGGAGGAAAACCTCACAAGAACAATATGTTCAAATTCAGAATTTTGGCAAAAAGTCCTTTACAACATGAAATAACAAACTATTTATAGCCTCTATATGATAGCCGAATGGACAATCAAGCTTAATGACTAAGTAATTCAGCTATTAATGAGTTAAATTAACCTAGTAAAATGAACTTGAAGGGCATGTCCATATTCGGCTAAATGGAACTTCAATGGACACCTTTTTGTTTAAGCAAACATAGCTCTTGAATGTAGATGAATGAACGGCAACCTATCAGCCCTGTCTAGGCTCGGCTATAACATAAATGTACCAGCCAATAAGAGTCTCTTGGTCGAATAGTCACCTAGAAGGCCAAAGATACATCGCACGAGTTCATGTAGCTAGACATTCAGGCACCTTCCCATTCGTTGAATCTTGCTGTTCATGCATCACTTGATTGGCTCTATTCATGAATGGACATAGGTTGCTATTCCTTGGCCGAAAAAGTACTCAGGAAGCTAATGGTTCACTCATCATGCATTGAAAGTAGACGTTCATGCACCTGCCTTGTGATGAATCTAACCGTACATGCACCTAGCTTGAATGAATCTTCACATTCGGCCGTACCTACATGAAACAGGAACACTTTAATTAAAATGTATATTCGGCTGAACCAGGTTGTATAAACACCAAACACATTAATTTAACAAATTAACTAATTTGAAACTAAATTAAATTGAGCTTAGCTAGCACATTGAATTCGACTAGATCAAAACTATGGCAAACAATTTAATGAACTAAATTGAGCTGGAATGTTTGGTCATGAGATTTAGCAAATTAAATAAAATAAAACTAATACTTAATTTATTTAGATGATAAAAGAAATGAGCTGAAAGTATGTGTAACACCCCAACTCGTGTCCGTCGCCAGATTAGAGTTACGAGGCATTACAGATCAAAACCCAACTCAAATTTTTTTTTTATAAATTGTACTAACTCAACCACGAAATTTCATTCTATATATATATATAAACACATAACCAATTAAAATCAAACACGCATCATTAATCAAATTACATATACTAACCATGTCTCAAAATTTCAACCATATCATTATCATTTACCAAATCAAAATTTAATATCATTCAAATTCTTAGAACATTTCCAAATATATATGATTATAAATCATAATTCAAGCATATATCCAAACATTTATTTGTACACATACTTTATTTCAAGTTACTAACTATACTACATATTACAACATAGGTAGTCTACCCTGTTTGGACAACTATTATACATCAATTTGGACAACATTTATATACCAAACTAGACAACATTTTCACACCAAAATTTGGATAGCATATATACAGTAATATAGGTAGCATATATACAACAATTTGAGCAGCATTTTTTTTTCACCAAAATTGGACAGCATATATACAAAATTGGACTGCATTTATACGTCAAAATTTGACAGCATATACATATATAATTGGACTGCATTTATACATCAAAATTTGACAGCATATATACAAAATTGGACTGCATTTATACATCAAAATTTGACAGCATATACATATATAAGTGGACTGCATTTATACATCAAAATTTGACAGCATATACATATATAATTGGACTGCATTTATACATCACAATATAATTGGACTGCAATTATACATCAAAATTTGACAACATATATATAAAATTGAACTGCATTTATACATCAAAATTTGATAACATATGTACAAAATTGAACAGCACATATTCAATTTTTTATATAAATAAATTAATCCATTATATATATACTAAGCCATAAATCCTAATCAATACACATTTGAATATATATACATTCGTTTACTCTCTCAATAAGCCAAACGTAATTAATCATCAATATTTACAAGCATACTTCAATTTATAAATCATCTCCTATATTCACTTAACTACTAAATCCAACAAAATCATATATATTTCATATATAATACATAACCTAGACACTTAACTTAACATTACTTATCTTAATGAGTATAACAAACTTACTTACTTCAACCACATAATTTTTGAAACACTTGAATGAAATCACCATGCACACATATATATACATTACCATATAAATACTAACCATAAAATACTAATCCATGATTAAAGTATGCTTAAACCATAATTCAGCCCAAAACCGAGCACAAACAAGAAAAGTAAGCCATTTTCGCATGGCTTAATATTACATAATCTAAATTCAAGCATTTCAGCTACGCTATACATGCCATAAGATCAATTCAAAATTTACAAAATCTTGAGAGGAGTCGATAGTGTGATAATCTTCTCGACGATCCCCAGAGCTCGTAACCAACTTCCAAAATCTATAAAACGAAGAACAACATACACACAGAAGCTATTTAAGCTTAGTAAGTCATAAGCAAAAATATAATTATCGACAATTACATATTAACATTTTATTACCAAGGCGAATATGCATAATATCAAATTCAAATTATCATTTACTACCAATTCACATTTGAACCTCATATACATATTCCTTATGGCCGAACATAATCAATCATATACATATTTATATATTCAAGTAGGTTATCACATTGTTCATAATCAAAATAAGAACTTTTATCAATTCAAATAATCGTCTTACCTTATTTCCGTGTAAACAAATAACTAACACATACCTGAATCTGTAATTTAGTTTTACATTCAGTCTTTATTTTGCATTGCCCGTTGAACCATTCGAAATTAAAAAGGACACGCGGATAGTCGGAAAACTCGTACAATGCCAACGTCCCAGACGTGGTCTTACATGTAATCACATATCGATGCCACTGTCCCAGACAGGGTTTTACACGTAAACACAAGTTGATGCCAACGTCCCAGACGTTGTATTACACGATAACACATATCGGAAATCCTATGTCATGACATATGTATCCTATCTATTCTTAGGGTTCGTACGGGACTTTCAGACAACATATCTCGATCGATTCGAGCTTAAAATATCGCTCCTTTGCTCAATAAACATTCGGCCATACACAATTATATTCAAAAAAATTTCATTCATCATTTAACATATATATATATATATTATCAAATTTAACGACATTTATGTGCTTATAGACTTACCTCGGATATCGTCGACAGTTAAATCGACTACTCAACCACTTTTGTCTTTCTCCGATCCAAATCTGGTTTCTTTAATTCGTGATCTAAACATATTCAAATTAAGCTTATTTAAACACCATTCTATTCAATTTAGCCTAAAAACACATGAATGGGAAAATTATAATTTTTCCCCTAACATTTTACACTATTTACAATTTAGTCCAATTTAAACAAAAACAAAAAAATATCCCAAATTAATTACACTATAGTTTAGCCGAATATCCCTTAGTCTCATATAGGTCCTTGTATGTCATTTATTTCACATTTTAGTCCTTCAAAAATTTATTTTCACAATTTAGCCTTAATTACTCAAATTCACCAAAAATTCAAAAACAAAACGTGTTAATCTAACACATATATTTCATATTTAATCAACTAACATCATAAAACTCAAACATTCATCAATGACACATTTTAAAATCATCATCAATTCACAAAATTAAGACATGGGTTTTGAAGTATTCGAAGCAACGATCTCAAAAACGTAAAAATTATCAAAAACTGAAACAAAACTAACCTTGAATCAAGCTTGTAAATTGGCCGAACCTAACTTATGTTTTTTTTTCTTTTTCTTTTCTTTAGTTTCGGTCATAAGAAGATGAAGAATAATGAATTATATTTTGATATAATTTAACATAAATTAACATATTACTAGTTTACTTATTTAACCTTTGTTTATAAATTTATATACCTTATAATACAAGGTCATTCTTGACCATTACTACCCACTCACTTAATAGTGGACTAATAACCTATTGAGGACTCCATATTAAAATGACATTAGCAATTTAACAAATTACACATTAACTAGCCTTTTTATCTTTTTACGCAATTAAGCCATTTTTCTTTAATCGATCACTCAAACGAAAAAATTAAAACACGAAAATTCCACACAATAAAATTCTCACATAATAAACACACAAAATAATATTAAATTAAATTATTTTATTTTTTTGACCCAGACTTGTGGTCCTAAAACCACTATGTCTAATTAGGGTCGAAATCGGGCTGTTACAGTATGCTTAATTGAGCTCAAATGAGCTGAAAAGAGCTCAAGTGAGCTGATTTGAGTAGGAACGAGCTGAGGGAGCAGGAATTGAGCTAAAATCAGCTTGCACTAAGGTGTAAGAAGTCTTCAAGAAATGGGCTCGAGCTTCTATATCAGCCAATTAGTACAGTTTATTAGTTAAATTCTTCCCTGTTTCACTGCTGTCATGACCTCTCGTCACTAAAATTCAATTTTATCATTGTATGATTTTAATATGGCGTTTTCACTTGTTTTTACAGAAAATAGACTCATTAAATCTACACATATAAATTAATACTCATAAATATTTTTGTACAATTTTTACTTATTTTCCAAAGTCAGAACAGGTGATTCCAAAAACCACTTTGACATTGTCTAACTAAAATACAAATACCTCAGAATACATAATTCCTTTTTCTACATCGTTATTTTTCTATGAAAATAGACTCAATAATCTTTAATTCTATATATCATTCACCCCCTAGTTTATTTTATACTATCCTTGGTGATTTTTCAAAGTCAAGTCACTGCTGCTGTCTGAAATCTGTTTCATAGCAAATTTTTACTTTTTCACAATTTCTAGGTATAAACTATCACCTAGGCATACATACTCCCAAACATATTCTTACTTAGCCATTTTAATAGCTAAAAATTATCACATATTTACACATCATCCTTTAGCATTATCATAAGGACATACATTCAAAATGACTAAGTCCCTATACATGCCATAGTTCAACATTGATCATCATAAAATACCGAGTTGTTGTGGTTGATAGTGTGGATGCTCTCCGACGTCTTTAAGATCCCTGAAGTAGCTTTGCAATACTATAAAAGAAAGAAAAATAAAAGAAGTAAGCATGAAGCTTAGTAAGTTTACAAGTAAATAAATAACAACACTTAACACAAATAATTATACTCAAGTGACATGATCCCTAATTTCCTCTTTACTTAATCTCTTACTCGTTCTCTTGCTTGTTTACTTAGCTAACTCATGATTATGACTTACTCTTCTCTTGCTGAAATGTCTTACGGGGGACCTCTCATCTTGGTGCCAACGCCATGTCCCAAATATGGTCTTACATGGGACCTCTCATAACCTCAATGATGCCAATGCCATGTCCCAGACATGGTCTTACATGGGATCTCTTTACCCAAATGTCATGGCATTTGTATCCAATACACTCCTAATGTTTCAACGCGACTTTTATCACTGATTATCTGTCATCTCATATTTAAGTCAACATTAAATAATTTCATGAAATAAATACATAATTGCTGGAAAATAGCAGCATTAATAATAATTATTGAAATATTACATTTATTTACCGTAAACTTACCTCGATACAAAAATGTGATCAAATCTAGCACTTTAGTCCTCAATCTTTTTCTTTCCTCGGTCTAGCTCCAAATTTCGTTCTTCTTGATCTATAATAGCAAATTTAGTTTATTTAATACTCACATTTACCAAAACAGCCCTCGACTCTAACTTTTACAAAATTACGATTTTGCCCCTAAACTTTTACATAATTACACTTTTGTCCCAAAGCTCAGAAATTAAACTTCATCTCTTATTCTTATGTTTTATAACATGCTGAACATTTTACCCTTCTATGACAACATCGAATTCTTACTCTAACACTTACTTATGAACATTAGGTATTTTACCGATCATGTCAATTTACTCGTTTTCACTTAAAATCGAATAGCAAAAATTGTTTAACATAATTTCTAGCTTCATATTCTACCATAAAACATAAAAATAAACATAATTAACCTATGATTATTTTTCCAAATATAAACCCTAGGTTAATTTATTGTTAGAATAAGCTAAATCAAGTTACCGGGACTCAAAAAACGTAAAGAACATTAAGAACGGGGCTTGGGATCACTTATTATGGAGCTTGAAAGTTTGAAAACCCTAACTATGGCTTCCCCCTTGTTAATTTCGTCCAAATGAAGAAGATGAGCACAATTTGCCATCTTTTTCCCTTTTAATTCATTTTAATTACCGAATTACCAAAATGCCCCTAACTTAAAAATTTCCTATTTCACTTATCTCATGTCCATTTTTGTCCATAACTTAACCAATGGTCTAATTACCATATAAAGACCTCCAATTTAAAATTTCATAACAATTGGACACCTCTAACATGTAGAACTCAACTTTTGCACTTTTTACAATTTAGTCATTTTGACTAAATTGAGTGCCCAAACGTCGTAATTTTTGAATGAAATTTTCACGAAATCATTTTGTGAAATTTTAGACCATAAAAATATAGTAAAAATAAATTTTTTCTCATCGAATTTGTGGTCTCGAAACCACTGTTCCAACTAGGCCCAAAATCGGGATGTTACAGCTCGAGTCAATGGTCCTTTTGGAAGCTCGGTGGAATCATGGCTAGGACTTGGCGGTGCTTGGGACGTGGTCACGTCACCAACACTTTATAATTTTGTCCAACCCAGTAGATGTTTTTCTATTTCTCTAAAAAATATTATTTATTAAAGTAAATTTTCAATTAAATAATGTTCTCAACCCAATTTTAATTCCGTTAAAGTCATGACAACTTTACCATAAAAGAATCTATGAGAAAATATATTTAATTTCCATATTCAACAAATTCATAATAACAAATTAATTTAATTCTATTTTCGAACCTCAATTATTTAATTAAATAATAATTCAAAAATTTTAAAGTAATTCTTACGTCGTTTCCGTAATTAGTGAGAAAGCACATTCATTTCCAAATGTAACTCATTTATCTAACTTTACTATTTCCTTCTATTCCTATTCATTTGATTCTTTATGTAATTTACTTCTAGTTCCAATGAGCTAGCAAATGGACCGATTGGACATATATAATAAGAGCCCAAAAGATTTATAATTAAGTTTTAGGTTTTGCCTATTAATTATAAACTTATTTAGTCACGAAGTCATTCTACTATAGTAATGTGATTAAACTCTCCTTAATTACATATCATTTGAAAAGCTACTCGATTAGTTCTCATCTAATGACCTTGTAATAAGTGTGTTACCCTTATAGGATATTCTTAATTATTTTTAGGATTAATCTGTTCTCCCAATATGATCCTATTTTATTTTATGGTAACCATTACATCTTCTTTCATGAAAAGTCAATTCTTATCAAATAGTAATTAATCCATCTATCACAAAGACAAATGACTCGTGGCCATGTTTACTTTTCATGTATCATGTAATGCCAATGAGAGGATATTATTTACTCATTCTTGGGCTATGAATTTCACTATTGTGAATGATACTACATATTGCAGAAATTGTATACCTAACCCACCAACTTTTAGTTCGTTATCTATTTGAACTCAGGCTTTTACTTATATTAAAGTATATGAGTTATGCATACATGTCATCCACTCAGGATTAAGGTATACCACACTATGAACGTCACAAGTGAATAAATCCATAAATGAATTCAATATCTATTCTACTTAGGTTTTGTTCGATGTACTGCCAATCCAGTCAATCAACCACTGCAACCAATGCAACTATAGATTGATTGGAGGCTAACTTAAGACTCAACCAAAACCACCACCACAAAATCAATCAATGAAAACCATGGATTAGAAATGTTGGATTTGGTGTGGCTGTTGGACAACATCTAAAGTATGGTCGATGCATTGTCCACCATTTGATCGAAATGCCATCAAGATGCAATGGTGGAATTATTAGAGCATGATGTCATTTTGATCATGGAGGATGCTGGTTGTCTTCAAGCCAAAGTTTATCTTCAACGTGAGCTATTCGTTCGTTATGAGTATAATGTTTAAACTCATTTTTTGTACCTGGACATTTGGAGCTATTAAGCAAGTACGGATCTTGTGATTACATTTCAGGGGGATTCCCTTTCGATTAATTATGCACTAGGGTTGTACATTTTTTTTAAATATTCTCAAAGACATGGTGAATACCCGAATAAGCGGTACACCAAGGTTGTGAGTAGATACCCTCTGCCCCTAATTCCCTGTCTGAGAAAGTATTGCATAAAATAGTGACGCCACTTCATCTGTATCCCTTGCCAATCATTTAATGACATGTCAGCTAATTTTTACATGCGATTCACACCTTATTTTGTCAAATTTTTAACCATAAATCCCTAAAATCCCAATTAAAAATTTCCCGCCACAACTCAACCCTAAGTAAAAATTTCTCTACACTTCTCTGCAACTACTGCTATTTTTCTATTCAATTGCTAGTTGCTGCTATTCATTTGTTGTTTTTCTTGACACTTCTCTGCAACTGTTGGCTGCTGCTATTCATTTGTTATTTTTTCAGCAACTGCTGACTGCTGCTATTTTGCTATTCAATTGTTGGCTGCTTCTATTCAATTGATGTTTTAAGGTGAGTTTTAATTTTAACAATTTCTATTTTCTCAATACAATAATGATGATGATGATGATTGAATCATGAAAATTCAGAAGAAGATACAATGATTCAAAGTTGTTTCATACAATCCTTTCCCTACTGCTACGTTATAGTTTATTAAATTTTAATTAAGGTTATAATTTACTTTATAAATTTTATATTAATTGGAGAAAATTTTAAAATTAATAAAAATAAAAATAGGAATGAAAATAAAATAGAAAACACTAATAAATAATATATAAAAAATTTATTATCATGGTTTTATAGAAATGAAAAATAAAAAACAGTTAAAAATTACCTGATGCTAGTATGATAGGTAAACTTTTGACAAGTTGAGTAAATATAAATATATGCCTAGAAAATTAGGAATGCATAGGGATAGAGGTCACCTCATGCAGAGAGCGATGAACATCTTCCTCTAGTAGTCTTCTTACATGCTGCGATGAATCTATGAGAATAATTAATTGATTTAATAGCCCTACTGCTGCTTTGGCCAAGCAGTCTACTATCTTGTTTATCTCTTAAGACAAGTTGAATATTCAACTAAATGAAATTTATATATACATAAATAAATATGGGAAGAAAAAAATTAATGATATTTTTAAGTTTGGTCAGGACTGTATTAGTTAATGTATCATTTGTCTTCTAATATTAATATGTATAAGTATTCGTGTATTTCACAATACTATTTCAAGTTTATGGATATTTTAAAATATTTTCCATCTATATGCATGCAAATATATAGTATAAATATTTTTATATGAAAATATAAAATTCAAATTGTTAATTATGTTCATTTACTTAATTTATTGATTATTTTTTATTTTAATGTAATTTTAAAAATAAAAATAAAAATGTTTAAAACACAAATTATTAAAAATTGATTTAAAATATCAAAATCTAGGAAACTCGATTGAATCGAATGAAAAAATTTCGAGTTAATCGAGTTGACAAATCATATTTTATCATCCTAATTTGATTTGAAAATTTCTTGAATCGAGTCAAGTGAGATGGAATTCGAATCAAATCGAATCGAATATATTTGTTCAAGTTAAATTTTAAAAAATAATTTTGGGTCCTTATAGCCACTGTCACCGACCGTAATAAAATTTGTCCACCGTAATCAAATTTTTTATTAACTTTCATCACCTCATAATTTATTTATTAATATTTTATATACTGGGTTAGCTTTTTTGCTTTCTTGGTTTCTTCAATTATCTTGATTCTTGTCACTATGTATTTTGGAATTAAAAATATATTAAATGTAAAATGTGATTTTTAATAAAATTATTTTAAAGATAAAATGTGAAATTGATACCAATGTAAAATTTTAACACGAATATTTTATGCCATCATTAATAATTCAATTTTAATATAAACATTCAATATGATTAAACAATTCAATAATATAAATAATATAAAATGTGAAATTTAATTTAATAATATAAATAGTAGATATAAATAAAATTATTACTATTTATGTTTAGGGATTTTTTTTGGATAATTTAAATTTTTATTTGAGAGTGAAGTAAAAGTCTAGGGGGAAAATAAAAAGTTTTGGAGAGTAAAAGTTTGATGGAAAGTAAATAGGGAGGAGTAAAATTTTGGAGGGAAAATATTAAAAAAAATTGGGTTCGGGGGGGGGGGGGATGGGTTTGGGGTAGATGGGGCGTGAGATGGGAAGGGAGTAAAAGTTTTAGGAGGAAAGTGGGAGGGAGTAAAAATTTTGGGGGAAAATAAAAAATTTTGAGGGTTTTTGGTAGTAAAATTTTGAGAAAAAGTAAATAGGAGAGTAAAATTTTGGTGGGAAATGGATTTTGGGTAGATGGGCCGGGGGGGGATTGGGATGGGAGGAGAGTAAAAGTTTTGAAGGAAAAGTGGGAAGGAGTAAAAGTTTTGAGGGAAAAGTAAAAAGATTTGAGAGTTTGGGGTAAATATGTAAAATATTATAGTTTGATATTCGAGTTACTCGAATTCAAAAACACAACTTGATTCGAACTCGAAATTCGAAAAAAAATTCGAGTTGACTCGAATAACTCGATTCGTTTAAGTTGAAGTTCGAATTTTTTTTCGATTTTTTCAAGTCAAATCGAGTTTTGCTCACTCCTATCAATATTAATTAAAATGAATTGAAACACACAAAAATTTGAGTTTAATAATTTTGATTCATGCCGGCTAATACCAAAATGGAATTGGCAACCCGCTCTATTACACTTCTAGTTTTTTAACAAATAGTTATATTTTAATTTTAATTTTAAATTTATTTTTTATATATGAACTTTATAGTATGAGTATTGTTTAATTAAAAAAGAATTAGAATTTTTCTTTAAGAAGTAAATGCTACCTAACCATGGTGGATAGGATAGACCCACACCAACTTGGGAGGGAACAAAGCCAAATCCATCGATAGTATGGAGGTTACTAATATGTTTAGGGGAGAGCATTCGATCGAATCGAATTGAAAATTTTCGAGTTAATCGAGTTTTCGAATCTCATTTTATCATCCTAACTTTATTTGAAGTTTTCTCGAATCGAGTCGAGTGAGATGGAATTCGAATCGAATATATTTGTTCGAGTTAAATTTTAAAAAATAATTTTGAGTCCTTGTAACCACTGTCACCCATCGTAATAAAATTTGTCCGCCTTAATCAAATTTTTTATTAACTTTCATCGCCTCATAATTTATTTATTAATTTTTTATATATTGGTTAGCTTCTTTGCTTGCTTAGTTGTTTCAATTATCTTCAGATTCTTGTCACTATGTATTTTGGAATTAAAAATATATTAAATGTAAAAATATGAATTTTAATAAAATTATTTTAAAAATAAAATGTGAAATTGATACCAATATAAAATTTTAACACGAATATTTTATGGCATAATTAATAATTCAATTTTAATATAAATATTCAATATGACTAAACAATTCAATAATATAAATAATATAGAATGTGAAATTTAATTTAATAATATAAATAGTAGATATAAATAAAATTATTACTATTTATGTTTAGTGATATTTTTTTGGATAATTTTGATTTTTTATTTGAGAGTACAGGGTGAGAAGTAAAAGTTTAGGGGGGAAAATAAAAAGTTTTGAGGAATAAAAGTTTGAGGGAAAATAAATAGGGGCAGTAAAATTTTGGAGGGAAAATATTAAAAAAAATTGGAGGGGAGAGGGTTTGGGGTTGATGGGAGGTGAGTCGGGAAGGGAATAAAAGTTTTAGGGGAAAAGTAGGAAGGAGTAAAAATTTTGGGGGAAAATAAAAGGTTTTGAGAGTTTTTGAGAGTAAAATTTTGAGAAAAAGTAAATGGGAGAGTAAAGTTTTGGTGGGAAATGGATTTTGGGTAGATTGAGGGTTGGGAGGGGAGTAAAAGTTTTGGGGGAAAAGTGGGAAGGAGTAAAAGTTTTGAGGTAAAAGTAAAAAGGTTTGGGAGTTTGGGGTAAAAATGTAAAATATTATAGTTTGATATTCGAATTATTCGAGTTATTCGAATTCGAAAACTCAACTCGATTCGAAATCGAAATTTGAAAAAAAAATCGATTTGATTCGAATAACTCGATTAACTCGAATAACTCGATTCGTTTAACTCGAAATTCGAATTTTTTGAGTTGAATCGAGTTTTGCTCACCCCTAAATATGTTGTCTAGTAATGCTAAATTTGGTGAAGTTGTATACGGAGGCTCGTAAGTACATGAATAAGGAGTGGGAGGTGATTATTCAACATACCTATAGAGAAGGTAATAAATTCGGTGATGGTCACTTTTAATGGCTTGAGATCAATCGTTACAATATTTCGTCATTTACTTTATTAAACTAGTATTTAATTTGATATTCAACTTGTCAAAATTTACCTATTAAACTAGTATTAATAATATTTGACTATTTTTAATTTTTGAATTTATAAATTAAAATTCATAATAATAAATTTTACCAATTACATACATGTTTGATGTTGCTTTATCTAGAGTTTGGCTTTCCTTTTATTCCTAAACAAAAGAATAGTACATTAAATAATTAATTTAATTATAAGTTGACTCAATTTACAACAATAAATAAAATTTATAGCATAATAAGTTTGCTCGTATAAACGTGTTCTTTGTCTTTATTACGATACCCCCAAATTATCGTTTCATAGGTTGGGCAGCATTAGAGTAGATGCTATACGGTAGTTTGCAACATGATCAAACTTTTGATAATAAAATCAATATTTTTTATTTAACTTATTTTAAAAATGATTGAAACAAATTTGAATGAGCTTGTATAACATTTTTTTTTAAGCTGCAGTCTTGTGCTACAGGGCTAGTGTACAGATGCTGCACATACATAAGCATGGCTAGGGTACTTGAAACGAGATAAACTCAAATTATAAGAAGTTTGAACACGTTTACTATTAGGTTGGATTAAGTTATTTATCCAGTAAAACTAAGTCAAATTCTCATGTTTATCTTTAAATTCGATTATTTATTTATGTTAGATTTCGAGCATAAGTTTGAAATTTTCAAAACTAATTAATAATAAGGGTAAACAACACCCAAAATCATTAAAATATTTGTAAGTTTACGTTTTATCATTTAATTTCAAAAAGCTATAAAATGTTCACTAAACTATTTAAAAGTTTTCATTTAAATTACAGGGTTGTTAAACTCGCTATTGTATGGTTTTCTTTGTTCACACTACTCATACCAATCAAAATTTTTACTTCCTAATCTTTTAAAACAAATCATTTTTTAATGAAATGGCTTTGAATGTTACAAATTTGAGAACTAAAATCTAAATAGTTTTCTTCTCAGATCTTTGATACTGACCGTCAGATCAACTTGCATCAAAGGCATGTTCATCTGCTTGTCGATGGGTACTGATACACCTTACTTATCGTCAAAGCGTCACTTAGAGCTCGCTAGCCGAAATTTATATATATAAAAAAATTAACAATCCAATGACTTAAATATAACTTTCAAATAGTTTAGTGAAATGAAAACTTTGAATAGTTCAATGGCCATTTTGTAACTTTTTTAAGTTAAGTGACTAAAACATAAACTTATTAATAGTTTAATGACATTGGTTGTAGTTCACCCTAATAATAATAATAATAATAATAATAATAATAATAATAATAATAAAGGAAATTATTTTGTACACTGCTAGTGGAGTAGACTTGTCCATGGGCCGGGCTAAATTAGATTTTGGTCGGGCCTTGCCAAAATTTTAGGCCCATTTGCTAGGCCTGGGATTGGCTCGACCCAAAAAATGGGTCTAAAATTTTTCCCAAGCCTAGCCTGCTTGAATTAATTTTTTATAATTCTTTTTAAAAATATAATACATCAAAGAAACTAAAAACATTAAAATAAATATTTCCCAACAAATTGAAAATAAATTTTAAAAAGATTTATACTTAAATAATACTAAGATAGGTGTAACTTAACAAGCAAATGCCTTTAAAATAGTAACAAAATTAACAATAAAATAAAAGCTATACAGTATTCAAGCAATAACAACAAAATAATAGTAACATAATAGTGTAATGGTAGCAAAATAGTGAGAAAACAACAAGAAAATAACAGCACAACAACAAAAAAAGAGCAAAAAGTATTAATTTTTTTAGTCTTTTTGCTAATTCGGGCCTAAGCCAAAAAGCCTTACCCAAGACCATACACATTTTCTAAATGGGCCTTATTTTTTTCCCAAGCCCATTTTTTGGGCCTATATTTTTCCCAAACCCTCTTAATTTTCGAGCGGGCCAGGTCTATTGTAGAGTTTTTTGACTCTACAAACAGGGTCTGGGAGTTGACAAGTGTCTTAAAAGGGTATAGTAAAATATTAAAGAATAAATATTAAAAAAAAAGAGATACATGTCAATTTTTCAAAACTGCTTATAGAATAAAAAAAAGTACACTGCCAGTGTACCCAATACTCACCCTAATAATAAACTTCACTTAAACTCATAAGATCCTACCTCTCTTTGTAGAGTGTTTACTCTCTTTTTTTGAGCGGTGGTCTCGTTCTTGAGTTAAATTGAGCATGATCTCAGGTAGGCTTTCTTTTCAAGTCTAGGTAACATTTAGGTTTAAGTTTCTTTGATTTGAGTGTTGGGTTACTTGATAGAAATTGGTTTAGCTCTGTTTGAAAGCAACTGATTCGACCAGATGTTAGAAAAATAGTTTTTAGCCACAATAAAAATTTAAAATTTTGAAAACCGAGCCAGTTTGTGATATTTCTAGTAATAAACTTTTTCTGAAAAGCACCTGTGCTTTAAGTGAAACTTATCCTAGACGTTCCTGTTTTTCAACCGAATGACCTTCTCCTCTATTCTCGCACCACAAATTACTTCTAGTGTGGGCTCGAACAATCACAAACAAAACACAAAACCAAAAACAATTTATTACTTTTAGTAGGAAAGCAATTTTCTCTCAATAGAAACTGGTATAATTGTAATTCCCAGATAATAGAATTTATACTTAGAATATAAATTCTCATTACTTTCTAGGAGAATAACAATATCTCAAAAGTTTGTTACTTGTGTCAATAGCTCTACCATTTCCATCTATTTATAAAGAGAGATAGGAGAATCCTAGTTGAATTAGTCTAACACAAATAATATTTATTTAATAGAAAAACAATCTTTTAATCTAATTAGAAGAGGGGGCGGCACACCCTAGTAAAATATACTGGGGTTGTCGCCCCTCACTTGTAATATGACGGGAATTGGGTCTCTCCTGTATTGGGTCCAATTATATGTGCTTCTTGGACTTTTAACCAAATACTTTATAATTTAATCCAACCCATTATATGTTTTTATATTTCCTAAAATAAGCATTATTTATTTAATTAATATAATTAGATAAACTAATTTCCTAATTAAATAATTTTCTCAACCTAATTATAATTGTATTAAAGTCATGTAAATTTTACCTTAACAAAATCTATGAGGAAATATATTTGATTTTCATATTCAACAAATTCATATTGAGTAATTAATTTAATTTCATTTTCAAACTTCAATTATTTAATTAAATAATAGTTCGAAACCTTAAATTAATTCTCAAGTCACTTCTATACTCAGTGAGAAAACACATTCATTTGTGAATGTGACCCATTTCTTTAACTTTATCATTTTCATCAATTTATGTTCATTTGGTTCTACATGCAGTTCATTTATGATTTCAACGAGCTAGTAGAGGGATCGATTGAACATATGCAATTATGGCTCAAATAATTTATAATTATGTTTCAGCTTTTGCCTATTAATTATAAAATTATTTAGTAACAAAGTCATTCCACTATAGTATCATGTAACATGCCAAATTCGATCCTTAAAAAGATCAGAGTATGAAGTGTCACTACTTAAAAATCAAAATAGTTTTCAAAAGAATTCTGATTGAAGCTTTACAAAACCTGAAGTTGGATTTAAACTATTAACAAATTTAAAATAACATATAAGACATGTAGCGTATAAGACCAAAAATAAAACCTTCATCAAACAAAGTATATTACTTTCTATACAACCATGAAACTTCGTAAGGATTTCAATAAGAACAAAGTCTTAAAAAGCATAAGTTATTTATACAATTCATTCTCAAAATACATTTTTGTGCCACCCCACGAATCATGCACAGTAAAAAAAAAAAGCAGTCATCTAACAATGGTAATAACACTTTGGCTTAGTCCTTTAGTCAAAACCTTTCTTCAGTCAGCAAGCTTGAGAAGGAAAAGGTAACTGAGTAAGTTCATAAGAACTTAGTGAGTTCCAAAAAGAAAACCATACAGATTATTACTGATAATACAATTGAATCTTTCCAAGGGTTTAAACACATTCACATAGTTTTCACAATGACGTGTATAGAACTCAGACAGACAATACGCCATTTTACTTATCATTCGGGCGTATACAATACACCAACTTAACACAACTCAGACAAACCATCTTCATGTCAGCTACGTACCCAGATTCAGAGTCAGATTCATATTGTTCGATTGCATTCATATGCATTCTCCCTGTTTACTCCACATATCATTCTCATTTAGTTTAGCATATTTTATCGTGACCTGCCAATCTAGTTTGCAATACACATTTGCCCTACCAAAGGCTATACAAACATATTTATGTATCGTGATCCGTCGATTTTATGTACATTCTATCGAATGCTACGCCATGAACATATCTCCTTAACTCCATTTCTATATAGCAGTTCATATCATATCATACATATTAGAAGCAAGTGGTAGTGGCTTAAACATAAAGAATGGTTCTTACTCTATATCACATGAAAGTAAGAAGGAATTCCCCAAAAACTTAGCAAAATCTACAAAGCAGGTCATTTGCCTTTATCACTTGGACCTTTAGTAGCTTCTTAAGCTAAAATAAAGACAATTAAACATATCAAATCACTAAATCTATCAAATCTAAACATGCATTCAAGAATTAACAACACTTAATATAATTTCAGGAAGTTTTCTTCCTCACATATCATTCTAACATTTATGCATGCATAACGAAAAACATATAAACTACTTTGAGGACAACCTAGGGTTCATCAGTAATTACCAATGAGTTGGTACTAATGTATAAGTTAGCTGAATACTGCGAACTATACTACGAAGAATTTTTTTGGACAAAGGTTTCAAAGAATTTTAGAGGAAGTTTAAAAAAAAGCAGAAATGGAGAAAACGTAAATGTGCTCAAAAGACCACCACCATCCTTATATACTTAAGCACAAAGATAAGGATTAGTGGAAGAATTAAATAATTCAACTAACACTTTTGATTCCCGTAATTAAGTGGGCTTATGATGATTTAAGTCTTTTCATCTATAGTAGTCTAGTTAAAATCTAACTAAATTTCAACTTAACCAACCAAACCACCATAATAAATTATTAAACATATCTAATCAATTGTGAACTAGTCGAGTTCACCATAACATCTGAGGTGTCGTATACTAAAACGAAGAGTCCGCCAAACCACAAGTCTCACCAAAATTAAGATTTTGCAAAATGGCGCAGTACACACAACTTTATATGTGTAACACCCATAGCCTGTTCCATTATCGAAATAGGGTTACGGAGTGTTACTGTACAAGTCGGAACATTTCATTTCAATTAGCATCCAATCATTAAAATATTTTCATAAATTTAGATAAGGTTCAACATGAAATAAATCAAACACTTATCGGCCTTAAATCGAGCCTTTGAAGCCCTAAAAATAAGTTATGAGCATTCAGGGATCAAATCGGAATAAATCAGAATATTCAAGGAAAATTTTAAAAAAATTCAAAATAGGGGTCACACGGTCGCGTGGCACTACTCAGGCCGTATGGTGCAGGGACATGGTCGTGTGGCCAATCGTATGCAGATTGTGTATCATTCAAAATGAATCCACACGATCGTGTCATAGACCGTGATCTATCCCATGTAACAATCGATATACCCTCACATGGTCGTGTCACAGGCCGTGTGGGTACTGCACTTAAACATGCTTAGGGCACATGCCCATGTGGGTTGCCTGTGTGTGACACACAACCGTGTGACAGCCTGTGTCTCAAGCCGTGTGTGTAACACCCCTAACCCGTATCCGTCACCAAAATAGGGTTATAGAGCATTACTGGAGTTTTCATTTCAAAACGAAAAAAAATTATAAACATTTCTATTCATATCATTAATCATATTAAAACCAATCATGACATGCATAACGTCTCTTATACGAGCCCTCGAGGCTCTAAAAACACATTAGAAACAAGTAAGGACTAAATTGGAAACATATAGAATTTTTCAGAAAACAGCGAAAATTTTCAAAACTGTGGGGCTCACATGGCCGAGAAACATGCTCGTGTTCCAGGCCGTGTGGACACTCGAAGTAGGGACACACAGTTGTGTCTGAGCCCGTGTAACTTACTGACTTGGGTCAAACGGCCAAGCCACACTCCCATGTACCAGGCCATGTACCCTTTGAAATGACCTCACATGCCCGTGTGCCAGGCCGTATGCTAGGCCGTGTAACAACCTGACTTGCAACCCTTTGAAAGCTACAGGGACACACGGTTGTATCGCTAGGCTGTGTGTCACACACATCTAAGACATACGCTAGTGTGGACGAAAAATAGGCCATTTCCAAGCCACTTTTCTCACCCATTCATGCATACACCTACAATCACTTTTGCACAAATATACAAGCCATCAAAATGCACCAAGACCATGCATAGTCAAGCTATTCAAATGTGGTACATTTGCATACAAGCAATATGCCCAAAGGGCACCTCAATCTCAACACTTAAACATGTATAACCATATACTCAAATTGGCCAAAATGTTCATTAACTTCAAACTAAGTTTACATCAAACACATACCATTTGATTTATCTATCACTAACACACCAAATAGTACCAAATATGCTATTCAACAACTAGTATCAGTAACCATATATGTCATTAATAACAAATGTACCAAATCACCATATTCAAACATATCACAAAACATTTATAATTTGCATTTTAAACTACCATCCATCTTTAATTTTTCAAGCATCAAGAACCAAGATGTCAACCGCTTTAAGGCCAAATATTTACATACCAAAATTAGTTTCATATCATCATCCAAAAATTCATAAGCATAAGCCAAAACAAATGGCTACTTCAACAACCAAAATACTTATACATGCCATTATAACCAAACTTAGAAACATAAAAAAGTATCGATATAGTCGATGGATAGTGTGATATAACTCTGACAAGCTTCCAAATCTAACGAGCTTCTGAATCACTATATAACACCGAAAAATAACACAAAGTAAGTATAAATGCTTAGTAAGTTTGTATAATTTAAAACATAGCTTACCATTTCAATACATAATAAGTGAAATATGTCATAATCCAACCACAACTTGGCCAAAGCCTAAGCATGTACACCGAACATGTTAGCCATTTAATCATATAACATAGGAAATATAATCATGGATGAGCACAACATTTAATCATGTATCATTTGCATATATCATCCATTTCAACTCTCAATATACCTTATATCACCATTTCAATGAAATCCACATATGTCCATGTCTTAGTTCGTATCGAACTCTTACCATTTCCTTGTTGAATAATGCCCGTTGAACCATTTAGAATACTGTTGGATACCCAAGATAGCTCACACATAGTATGCTAAATCATATAACTGTAATCCGTCAATTTCTATACATGTATGCTCACACGAGCTTTGAATCAGAATGCTCACACAAGCTGTGAATCAGAATGCTCACACAAGCTATAAAAATAGGCCTGCTCACACGAGCTGCGGGTCGAAACATAGCTACAGGATACTGCTCACACGAGCTGTGGAGTATCCACAACACTTGTCGGACCTCAGCCACGGTAAGATGTTCAAGACTAGCACCCGAATCATGTAAATCCTAATGACATGTCCTCTGTATCCTACGAATTCCTAAGGTTCAGACGGGGCTCAGTAGTCGACGTAACATCGTTGGATATGCGACTGATATCTATATATGAAAATTCACAATACATGTATAATTCAATTAAAAACATATAAAAACAATTTAATTACACGAATTTACCTTGACGATTAATCGTAGATACGGAGGCGACTAATCTGAAACTTTATCTTTGCCTCAATCTAAAGCCGTATGAGGTTTATCTTGATCTGAACAAATAAATTCATCTCAATTCAATATGTATTTTATTCAATTTAACCCAAACTCATATTTTAGCAACATTACAATTTTGCCCCTTTACTTTTGATTTCATTTCAATTTTGTTCCCGACTCATAAAATGAAAATTCATGCAATTCATCCTAAATCCACTATAGTCAAATTTCATATAGGTCCTTAGCAAGCCCTACATTTAATTTATTTCACAAATTCACCATGAATATTCTCTATTTTTCAATTTAATCCCTATTGGACAATTTCATCAAAAATCTCTTAACAAAAGTTGTTTATCTATTAACAACTAACCATTTTCTTCCATAAAACATCAAAACTCATACACATTCATTCATGGAAAATCTTTAATATTTTAACAGTTTCATAAATTAGTCGCCGGGCTAGCTAGATTAAGCTACAACAATCCCAAAAACATAGAAATCATTAAAAAGTGGACTAAAATACATACCATGCACTTAGAAATGAACTAGCTGAATTTTGAAGCTTCTCCAATGGATTCCTAACCCCTTTTTTTGGTTGAGGACGAAACAAAAAGATGATAACTTTGCTTTATTTTATTTAATTTGTCATTATTAACCAAATTACTATTATAACCTTTAAAAACATTAAAAATTTCACTAATGCTAAGCCATGTACATCCAATATCCCATTAATGGTCTAGTTACCATATAAGGACTCATAATTTAAGGTTCTATAGCTATTTAATACCTTTAGCTATTAGTACACAACTTTTGCAATTTATGCGGTTTAGTCCTTTCATCAAATTAATTATGCAAACAGTAAAATTTCTTAATGAAATTTTTATACGGTACTACTATCATGATGCAAACAATAAAATAATAAAATAAATATTTTGACGTCAAATTTGTGGTCCCAAAACCACATTTCTGATTTTTCACTAAAAATGGGCTATTACAGTGTGTACCCAAAATTGACCGAAAACATGCTCTTTTCTTCTCCTATATGCATACATACATACCTAAACATCCTCAAACATATTATCAAAGAGGTCATTTGACACCTTCAATATCAATCTGCTCATGTAATATAATCAATCCTAAGCTTAACCAATCTGTCATCATAGATGCTTCAATATTTCATTACAATTCACTTCCATATTTTCATATACAAAGCACAATTAACATATTAGAATCTTACATCTATATCATTTCATATAATTAGTCATAATATTGTTATTGTAATTCATTCTTGATTAAAAAATTGATGAACAAAATCAATTTTATGGAAAAAGATTAAGTATAGACCGAGATAATTGAAATTCATGTTTGATATGTCAAAGGTTTCGATTACATGAGAATTTAGCTTAGGCTTGTGTAATGATTATTTGAAGTGAGTTTTTGGCTTATTGTTGATTGTGTTCTTTTGTGATTTACCTTGTTGAAGCTTCGGAATCGTTAAGACCTTCAACGAGTAAAGATAAAGATAAGGAAAAGCTAGTTTAAACTTTCGGCAATTAGGCGAAAGCGTGATTGGTGAGTGTTTGGAATCCTACTTGTAGACACGATTCATAGTGTTAATTGGGAGCTTAGGAATATCCTAAACCCCTATCCTAAGTTCTGAATGTAAGATTTCTATTTCTCTTGCCTTATTTTGACAAATTATGTGATTATGTGAATAATTATGGATTGATTATTATGATACGATATTGTGATATGAGACATGTGTGAAGACTATTGTGAATTATGTTGTGGGTATGGTATACATGCCGAATGACAGTGATAATGATATGCTAATAATGCAAATATGTAATGAAAGCGAGCAGAATTTTGATAAGTATATATGTGTTGAATTGTGGAATGTGATATTATTATGATAGTTAATATGTGAGAATACTTTTATGTGATATATGATGTACTGATTTTAATGCACACATATGTGGTTAGATATGTGATGGCTCAATGAGCATTATTGTGGCACTTGAAGTGCAATTAAATGTGAATCTGATTAGCATGCATTGTGTACAAGTAATTAAAAATGTGTAATTGTTGATATTTTGGCCTTGTGATCTCTTAAAATCATTGGATATAGTTGGCATGCCATAGTATTGTGAGTACTCACCTATATGTATTGTGTTTTTGGGCATTGAGGCATTGAGACAAGCTGAAGAGATAAGGGTATGTGAGCTAAGCTCTATTCAACCGGACATGTTTGGTTTGTTGGAGAGTGTTAGCTATATGTTACACTTTTAGGATATGTTTGAATCTATGAGTCATTTGGTGTGCTGGAGATCTGTGTATCCGATGTGTGGTGATAGAACCCACTTTTATGTTTCATAGCCTTAAGTGCCAAATTATTATTTATATGTGATCTTATATATTATGATAATACGATGTGAGATGGATGCATAAACATATGTTAAATGAGTCGATTTAAGTTTCATGAAAATGTTAGTATGTTCTCATAGTAAATTGCATATCTAATTATGATTTGGGCCGTTTTCATTTAACTTGTGAATGCATGTGAATATATAAGCTAGAGTTGTGAGTTATTAAAGCATGTATACATTGTTAGTCTTGACGAATTATTGTAAAATGAATTATTTGTATATAGGTTGAGTGTAGTTATATATAAGAGTATATGCGAGTTTTATGATTTAATGAAGCATAAATATGTTATTGTGACTTGGTTAGAATATGGTTGTGAACATTTTGTAGTATGCTATTGTTTAACCTTTGATATTGTGTATACTTTGTGGTTACTCCGACATGCATTGAGCTTGTTTAAGCTCACCTACTCTCTTTAACCATTATATATATTTAGCATTTACGGTGATACCAATGAAGTGATCCAAGTTAGGCTTTAGTATTTGCGTAGGTGGTATTAATATTATTTTTTGAATTATGGGGAGAAGACAATGTGGTTCGATTTTGATTGATTATTATTATGGTAATTTTGATGTTTATTTGATGAGGTATTAGTTATATGTTGACTGCTTTATGATTGAGATAGATTATTAGCCTTATTATGTTGTATTATTTGTGTCTAAAGCAGAGGTAATCGATATTTGGGTTTTAAAAATGACACCTCTGTGATATTTCATTGTGTAGGAAGTCAGTATTGTAATTTGGTGTCGATACCTTATCACGAGTATCGATATTTAGGGTAGAATAATCGATACTTTAATAAAGGTACCGATATTTTCTGGGATTTGATTTTTAAATGAGAAACAAAATGTTGTTTTGGTTCCGATTTTCCAATTGGTATCGATACCTTTTAAAAGAAATATCAATACTTTTGTTTCAATATCAATACCCAAGTAGTCAGTTTCAAAATTTTGCTAAATGAACCCTATGCATGTTTAATTATATTTGGAAGACTATTTGATATGTGTTAAGGATGATTAGAGTAAGTTTGACTCATAGCTTGTGCGTATGTTAAAATAGAAGACATTTCTTTAAGAATGAGCTTATTCGTATTGTATGTGATGTGAGACGGTGGTGTGGCATCCTGATATTCAAGCTCAGTGTGTTACAAAAGTTAAGTCTAAATACAATGGCGGAGTTATAAAAAATAATAGCACTAAGCCCAAGCAGATTTCCACATTGTCTTTTGACCGTGGTTCATTGGTACCTATCTTGAGTTTAGCCTCGCTTGGATCACTCAATCGCCATTGCATTCATTATGATCTAAACCTACCAACATGTCTAATTGAATGAAGCGTAGCTCGACATTCCTTTATCTCTCCAAACATGTCCCAGTGCCTCAACACCCGTATCATAAAACTTAAAGGTGAGTACTCACAATCCTATGACATGCCATTATATCCAACATATAAAGTTATGGTGTAAAAACATTTGAAACATAGAGCTTGCATAAAAAACACTGTTCACATAGAGCTCGCATAGAGAGCTCGCATATTATTGTTCATAAAACATAACTTAAAAACATACTCGTAAAACAAAGTTTTAGAAAAGCTTACACTTAGAACTTAGTTTAAAACCCTAAGCTCCTGAATAACATAATGGTTCACACTTACATGTGGCAATCCTTGAGCACTCACCGATTTGCTGAGAATTTCTAACAAGTTTTGCTTTTCCCTTTTTCTTGCTGGTAGATGGTTTGGCTGGTTCGCAACATACATAAACACATATCACTTAAGAAACAAAGCACATTGAATTCACATAGATAAGTGAACCTAGGTTCCTGTACAATTGAGCTTAACAGAATAGAGACTTACCTTTAATTTTAAGAGCTAAGTTCTGAGCAAAGACTAGACAAAAAATAATCGATGAGAGAATTTTTCATGGAAAAGGCTTAATTTATAGGCATTAATTGTTTTAATACTCTTAATATACCCTACTTGACTTAAAAAAAGGTTACGTGCATGGATAGTGTCTTAAGAAGAAAACAAGTCAATTTGCTAATTCAGGTATAACTTGACTTATACTGGTGAACCCAGCTCACCGAACTTACCAGCGAACCACAGCTTGCCAAACCTGCTAATGAACCCCAGCTTGCCAAACTTGATAATGAACACTAGCTCATTGAAAAACTAGCAAACCCTTCTTACCATGTCCTTCCGCGTATATTGTTCGTCGAATTAGCTGGCAAACTCTGCTAAAAGTCTTTTGGAAGACACCTATTCTCCAAACCATTGGCAAACTCCTACTTTCTAGGACAAAACTTCTATGCCTTATCTCGAGATGTTACAACTTTCCCCCACTTAAGGCATTTCGTCCTCGAAATGACCTCTGTCAAAATAGTTGAGGGTATTTTTGTCTCATTGCTTCTTCTGTTTCCCATGTATCTTTGCTATTTTATTGGTTTCACCACAGTACCTTGACCAAAGGAATCTTCTTGTTTCACAAGACTTTCTCCTCACGAGCCACAATTTTCACTAGTTTTTTGTCATATGTTAAATCAGGTCGCAACTCAATTTCATCAACTGAAACAACATAGGATAGGTCTATATGATACTTCCTTAGGATAGACACATGGAACACATCATGAATTCGATCAAGTTCACATGTCAACTTTAGTCGATACGCCACCGAACCAATCCTTTTAACTACTTCATAGTGACCAATGAACCTAGGACTTAACTTTCCTTTACACACAAACCTTAGGACCTTTTTCCATGGTGAGACCTTAAGGAACACTTGCTCACCCACTTGGTACTTAACACCTCGTCATTTTAGATCAGGATAAGATTTTTTTCTATTTGATGTAGCCTTCAACCTTTCAAATATCATCTTCACCTTGTCCTCTGTTTTGTGAACCAAATTAAGTCCACCAATTTGCTACTCATCTACCTCTGTCCAATACAAATGAGTTCGACAGTTCCTTCCATAAAATGCTTCAAAGGGTGCCATTTGAATACTTTCTTGATAATTATTGTTATATGTAAACTCTGCTAAAGGTAAGTAATGTTCCCAGCTTCCTGCGAACTCCAACAGACAGCTTAACAACATGTCTTCCAGTACCTATATTAATCCCTTGAACCGACCATCTGTTTGTGGATGATACGCTGTATTGAAATTAAGCTTCGATCCCAGAGCTTCTTGCAAACTCTTTCAAAATCTCAAAGCAAATCAAGGATCTTAATCGAAAGTAATGGAAAATGGTACGCCATGAAGTCTTACTATCTTTGTGATGTATATCTTTGCGAGCTTCTATAAAGTAAAGCTTGTGCGAACGCTTTGTAAGGTGATCCACAATCACCCATATAACATCCTTCTTTGACGAAGTTAGTGGCAAGCCTGGCACAAAGTCCATGGTGATCCTTTTCCACTTCCATTCTTGAATTTTGAGTAGTTGTAGTAATCCTGAAGGATACTAATGTTTTTCTTTCACCTTCTGACAGATTAAGCACTTCACTATAAAATCTGTGATAACTCACTTCAAACCAATCCACCAATACAACTCGTGAAGGTCATGGTACATCTTGTTACTTCTACGGTGTATTGCATAAGGGCTATTGTGAGCTTCACTAATGATCGTATATTGAAGCTCCTTGTCATTGAGCATGTAATATCTTCCTCAAAAGGAGAGTACTCCCTCGTCATTCAATACGAAGTCCCCTTGCACTCTTTGTTCAACATGGCGAACCTACTTTGTCAAATCTCAATCTATGATTTTCTTAACTTTGATTTGATGTGATAAGGTTGGTCTTAATTGCAGCTCTATGAGTAGTCCTCCATCACTTGTTACACTCAATCGTGCAAACAGAGCTCGTAGCTCACTTATTGACTTCCTACTAAGAGAATCAACAACCACGTTCACCTTGCCAGGGTGATACTCTATCACATAGTCGTAGTCCTTTAGCAACTTTATCCACATTCTCTGTCATAAGTTTAACTCTTTCTACGTAAGCAAATATTTGAGGCTCTTATGGTTTGTGTAGATGGTACAACGTTTGCCATATAAGTAGTGTCACCAAATCTTGCATACAAACACCAATGTTGCTAACTCTAGATCATGGATTGGATAGCTTCACTCATGGGTATTCAATTATCTTGAAGCATAGGCTACCACCTTTCCTTCCTGCATTAGCATGCAACCTATTTTTTTCCAGGTTCTGGTTGTATCAACACAGGTGCTTTGGTGAGTATCACCTTAAGCTTGTCGAAGCTCGATAGTAATTGATTTTAGGTTGTTTAATGTTAGATAAATTAGTTCACTTTATTACACTATGAATAGGTGAAAGTGTGTTAAGTATACCAAATGAAAAACAAGTACATAAAAAGCAAATATGCTTATTTGAATTATAAGTTGTTAGAATGTTAAAATTTTAGTTAATTGAATTCATGAATTGAGACACTTAGGGATGATTGTTTGGTCACCACTAGAGCCAAAAAGTCGACCTTATGTATAAATTTTCTAGTACCTATTTGGACCCTAATTCCATTTTCTTAATGAACCTTGAATGAAATCCTATTTGGTCCTAGCATGAACTTCGACCTCGGACCATTAATATTGAGTGCTAGGTAGATACATCACGAAGGTTTTAAAATAAAAATAATTGAGAGTGAAAACTAAGAGATAGTATAGTATTGTAAGTATAAGATTCTTGCAAAGTTGTGCGTGAATGAATAAAAGAGATCATGTGAAGAAAAGTTTTGTAAAGGCTAAAAGCCAAGCGAGAAAATTTGAATGAACAAAAGCACATTGAGTAGAAAAGAAAAAGAAAGAAAGGAAAAACTGAAAAAGAAAGAAAATACTCATTTTTGTACAAAAGACTCGCTAAGATGATTGTACTCATGAATACTATACTGTACCTTAGGAATTGCAGAGAAAAGGAAGGCGAGAGAAGTGGATATAAGTTGGTGAACTAAGTGATATAATTGGGGTAGCCTCATGGTCAATATAATGTGCCAAACTATTTTCGTGCTTAAACCGTTTTGCAGAGTAAGTTTTTCAACTTCAAACCAACCTAAGCTGTAGAACGTTACAAGCCGAAAAGTCCTATGTGACCTAAGTGATACGAGTCATGGATGAAAGTTAAACTAAATATTGAAATTTCTAACCACTTGTATTCTTCAAACATAAATGTATACTTGTGTACTTGTTTAGATTGGCTAATATGCTTAACATTCTTAAATTTGTTTACTTTGTAACTTAGTGAACTAACTTGTTTGATATTGAAAATTGGAAGTCAATTATATATCGTGCTAGAATTATGTGTTTAATCACATTGTCTTGTTTATATTGTTCTGAATCAATATCGTGTATTAAGCATGCTCAAGCACCATTGATTTATTTTATTTATTTATTTTTTTTGGTTTTGTGTGTCTTTGTTTTGTAGCTTGAGGACAAGCAACAACCTAAGTGTAGGGGAGTTTGATCTGCCACAATTCGTTGTGGAAAATTAGAATATTTTTGGCACTTAACTGGCTTGTTTTCTAGCTCTTTTACATGTTTTTATTCCGTTTTCAGTTTCTATTAGTTTAAGTTTAATTTCTACAAAATAAGTTTTTATGCAATTTTTAGCCATGTGATGACCTAATGGGCCAATATGGCCCTGGGGATGAATTAACGAGCCAATTGAGTGTGTAGGACATTATTTTCGGGCTATGAATGTGAAGGAAAATGAAAGCATTGCAACACCGGGATGTGGTGCCGCAACATCAAACTTCAAAGCCAAGGAATTTAGCCACGAAAGGTAGTGTCGGGACACCAGTCCTATGGTGTCGCAACACCAGACAACGAATAGGAGTAATTAAGTCAAAGGTGTTTTTGTCCACACAATGAATATTTATCAGTTTTTAGGGCTGTAATTAATCTAATTAGGTCAGACATTTTTTGCTATAAATAGGTGTATTTAGCCTCACTTTAGAGGGCTTGGCCAAGTGAGCCACGTAGTCTAGTTTTAGGTTTTTACTCTAGTTTTTTTATTATTTCAATTTAGTCATTTTATGTTATAAACCATAATTTTTCCCTTTGTTTAACTTGGATTTGTTTTCGATCCACGTGTTTAATTAATTAGTTTTTAATTATTTATTTTCGATTTTCAATTGCAATCAAGATTATCTTTGCAGCTGTCAAATGAAATCCAACTTTCGTAAACAAATCAATATCGAAATGGATCCATGCTCTTATTCCTTTTTTCTATTTAATATTCTATTATGCATGTTAAATATGAAACTAGGGATAATTGCATCTAGATCCATGAGTAGCTAATTTCCTTAGGAAGATTAACGAGCAGATGTAGGAATAATTAACGGAGGATTAAACCCTAGGATTGATGACCATAGGAAGTAATTTAGGATAAACGAGATCGAAAGTTAAGTTTACCAAGTGAATCGTAATTTATCTTGGTTAAGAAACTGAGGTTGAAAGATAAGCGTGTATTTGTTGATTATTCAATTAGTTAGAGGTCGAAAGGTAATAACTGGTTAATTACTCGCTAACTTGATAAAACCTAAGTTCTGAAGTTAATTAGGAACACTAAAGGGAGTTAATCTTTTTCTTGCTTAATTGGAGTAATTTTTATTATCAATTTGTTTTAGTTAATTTAAGTTATTTCAATTAATTAATTTTAATTTGGTTTGCGTACTATAATTTTAGGGTATTACTATTTATCCCTGTTAATGTAGAAAGTTAATTTTAGTTTAATTCAACCTTTCTTCGGTACAATCCTTAGAATACTTCCTAGAGTGTTTCGTTATAACATTTTACTATATTACAATTTGACTCGTATACTTGTGGACACGGCTACTTTATTATTGATCTTTTTGTTGCAATATTTCTAGTCCAGATGTTCGCACATCTTGTAACACCCCACACCCGACTTAGACGTTCTGACCAGATCTTAAGGGTTTACATTACTCATTTAAGGCTCCAGATTTAACCTTGATAAATGAGTGTTTCGAAAGCATTACTTTTAGCAATTCTCATGTGGGACACCTACACCCCACACCCACACGGTCTGACACACAGCCAGACACACACTTGTGTGACTCACACGATTGTGTGGCATCTATTGAAAGATTCAGTTTCGTGCAGTTTCACAGTTTAATTGATTTCGAGTCACACATTTGATTGTTCTGTGCCGACACAAAAACAACAATTCTAGATCCCACATATGGTACCCAACTTAACAGATTAGGTAACAACTATGAGAATCGACCCCTACATGACAAAGAAATTGGACGAATTTAAGCATTCGACCCTTACAAATGAAATAACACATTCAGCCCCTAAACTTGGGCATTTGAACACATACCATTAGTAGTAGAGGTTTCAATGCACTCACAAAGCTGAGAGAACGTTCGCCTCTCAATCCTCACCTGAAGGAAGTACAAGCCATAAGAATAAAGCCATGAAAACAACAATCCCCTTAATTGAAACCAAGCCAAGCCTCATAAAAATAACGCATGTGAATGGATTAACTTACTCAAGCGTCAAAATATGGAACTACACTAACACTTCAAAGTCGCACACGACTAATGTCGGCACTAGAGTGATACCAAGACACAAGGTGGTTGCAATAAGGAAGATAAAGATGAAGGGTGATATTAGAAGAGTAAAACACCACCATGAAGAAAGAAGTTTTGCAGAAGTCGAAATATGGAGAAGAAAAGAAGAAAATCGAAAAAGAAATACTAGAGAAATTTTTTGACAATAGAAGGGAGTAACGTGAAAATCACAACATGGGAAAAATGGAGAAAGATGGGAAGTGGGAGAGCGGGACGAAAATTAGGGAGAGATTCTTGGTGAATATAGTTTATTTTTAAAAAAATAAAATAAAGATAAAAATCCAACCAACAGATTTTCTACTAGCCTATCAGATTGACCAGAGTTTGAATTCAATCCAAATTCAAAAACACATGGGCTGCACAACAGAGCAGGACCAAAATTTGTTTTTCCACTTTGCACACACAAGATTAAAACTTGGAACCTAATGGTAAGATAAAGCCTTACCATTGAACCAACAAGCTCATTCTTGTCAACAAACACAGAATTTAAAGATAAGCTAGATATTCTAAATCAGGGGTAGAGATAAAAACAATCAAAATTCAAGGGAAATGAATTGAACATAGTACCTCAAGCACACATCTAGACCACTTAACCATTGTAACATATTAATTTACTTGACATAATTTAATAATTCAAAACTAAGAATTTTTGGGGCGTTACACATCTAGCGGCAGTCATTCGCATTATTAGGTCGTCACCTATCAAAACTGCTGAAGTCGCATTCCTTTAGTGTACCCTTGATGGTACAGGTTGTGGCTCCTCCATTGATTCTGGAAGCTCACGATCTCTAGTGTGTTCCTGGGGGGCCGCCACTATTAGTTTCACTTTTCTACTCGACTTAAGTGCTTGTTGAAGAACTGCTCAAAGATGACATCGTTCAAGATACCTTTCGGTGGGCAGGTCAGCTCTATAGCATCAATCCCAACCCTGCTTGTCTACACATTTCTGTAATTAATGTGGATACGAAATTCATCTGGTATGCCTATCAACACATTGCCTCATGTTGTGGACGATCTGGTCCCCCACATTAATCTTCTGATCTTGCAAAAAAGCATACAACAGAAGAACACAATCACGAGTAGCTTCAGCGACGTGCTGTGCAGGAAAAAAATTGTACATATGAAATAAATCCACATTTTAACCTTGGGAATCATTATAGATTGTTTAAATCATATTGGTTCTTTAGTTACAATTTTTGGAGCCCATGTTCTTTTACCATATGTTAAAAAATTGATGATCTCATCATCATTCATTTTTTTTCATGTAAGTTTTCATAAAAACTAGGGTTATACTGAGGTGTCTTACGGACGAATTCAATCGCAATCGAAGACGCATTTATGAAAATGCCTCTCACAAGGACCTTGTGATACTGTGCCTTAGGAAAATTTGCTTAAAATTTATGCACTATTGAGATACTAATGGGTTTAAGGGCTTTCCCACAAAAGGTATTCCACTTTATGCATTCGACCATTGTAATTAGAGGTTTATAGCACAATTTTGTGGAAAATTTGAATCTATGTTCCTGAACTAGCAGTTTATCGAAGTTTCCAAAATGTTTGGCTCACCTAGGATTGTTGGGAGCATTGTGCTCCTCAATTCTTTGGGATGTCGTTTGCTTTTGAGAAGCCATAATAACCAATTTCGCAATACTATTTCAACAGTCAACACAATAACGATATAATTGATTCAGAATTTGAGTTCTTTAACTCTAATTTTTAGAATGTAGAGAAGTATACAACTCCATATAGAGATTTGAAATAGATGATTAACATCAGGCTTTGTTGCTGTCAGTTTGTTGTCTTGTCATGTTTTCCTGTCAGCCACCGTTGATCCTTATCGAAAAGTTTACTTGCTGCACTTATGAGGAGAATATTAGTTAGGATAAAAATCCTATGAAAAATAAAAGAGAAACAATAATGGATAGAGGGATAATAATTAAAGAAGAGAGAAAATTGAAAAACTATGTGTGCTGATGCTATGAAGGCTGGGAAAGGTGGAGAAGATGAGAGAAAAAATCGATTGAGGAAGGTTGAACTAGGGTTTGTGGGGATGAGGCCCTTTTATAATTGTTTCCTTGTCATGACATGATGTCTCGGCTCGTTGTGACATCACGTATTAGTTACAATTTCAAAGGATGTTATGTCACGGCTCATTGCAATGTGCCCTTAATGATGTTGCAATGTTGGGTTGCTTGTTGTGACGACGTGATTGTCCTCGTTGGGACTTCACATACTATTTTTGGTCTCTTTGTCTTGGCTCATTGTGACATCATGGGGAAACGTTGGGACATGGCTGGCTCGTTGTGACGACGTGACATTCCTTGCCAGGACGTCACCTACTATTTTGAGCTTCTTTATTCTCGAGATTTCTACTTTTTTGATTCTTTGATTCCCCCACTTCACGAACTCAGAAACTACTATAGAAACACATTAAAACACCTAATTTAATACTTAAAATAAAGTAAACATCAAAAAATGAATAAATAAGAAAACATTAAAATCAACACAAATTTAAACGAGAAGCCCTCTTTATGAGTCAGGATGATCCATGTCGCCACCGTAGAAGAACTTCCATCTGGTTTTGGAAAAACTCCATTTCACAAGGTTTGAAAATAGTATTGTAAAAGTATACGTATAAGTCTTGTTTTGGAAGATTCATTAAGATATCATGCACAGCTTCATAAAATCATCATTTAATTAGTTTGCAGGCCACTAACAATTTATGTAGTTTGTCCAGTTTTACATTTCATGCATACTAGGCGCATGATTATTTTCCAAAACATACAGAAAACATTTTGGTCTTACCTTGAGGACAAGCGGCTCTTCCACCTGCAATTACAAGTTAGTTGAACAATTAGTCAAACCATCTATCAAGCTTTCATAATCCACCATTATATCATCTAACAAACAATTAAAGAGTCCATAATGTCCAATTACAACCCAACAATGATAACTAAGTCTAATTCTAAATACCATATTTTGGTCTCATATTGCCTTCCTCATTTGGATTTGGAACACATCAACATACCCAAGTGTAACCTTGTTTCAGATCACTTAGATGATTCACTTCCTCACCTTTTCAAAGCTAAATCTTTACAATGTTATAAAAGAAGTGTGAGCTTATTGAAGCTCAGTGAGCTCTCAAACATACTACAAGTAAACACATCAATTAGGTTAAAAGTAGGCATACTATATTGGTTCACATATTATTACAACTCGCAAAAAATAGTGACTCACACGACATAACAGTTCTCATAAGGTAAGCGATTTACATAGAATAAACAATTCACATAAAATAAGCAGTTCAAGTAAAATATCAGTTCACATTAAACAATAGTTCATACCACATCATAAATCATATATTTTAAATAGTGATAAATTGGCATCTTGTGATTATGAAACATATAAGTGAACTTTATCACCACGCATTGGATAAATGGATCTCTTTATAACGCCTTGCCATTGACTCAAACAGCCCTGCGCTGTCTTCGATATAAGTGTAGCACAGATGCTTACACTGTCTAAACACTCGATGACTCATAAAGCCTTGCGCTGTCTCTGGTGAATGGAGCTATGCTCTACATTCCTTTATCTCTCCAACATTGTCTCTGGGGTACAATGCCCCATTGCAATAATAAGGGTGAGTACTCACAATCTTATGGCATTCCGACTATATCCAATGGTTCCAAGAGCTCACAATGCCAACATATCATTTTAACACATTCACAATACTTAGTATAATAGAGCTAGTTAAGAGAGCTCGCACATTATAACACAATTCGCAATTCATAATTCAAAATAAAGCATGGTTCGCAAGTAATATAGCTTGCACACAACATAGCTTACACTCATAATCATGGTTCACATATCATTCATGTCATAGCTCACATAAATCATAGTTCGCACAACTTATTTCCCCTATAGCCTAGCTCACATATTTTATTTACCATAGGATGCACAATAGCTTAGCTTACATACAATAAAGCTCAAAATCTCACAATACATAGTTTGGAAAATTAGTGCAATTTGCCATATTAATACAATTCACCATACATGGCTCGCGTACCATGGTTCGCATAATAACATGGGTTCGCACATAACATGTATAGAACATAGGTTTTATAATAACAGGGTTCGCATATATAGTAGGGGTTCACACATATGGAAGGTTCGCGCATATGGAGGGTTCACATATATAACGAGTTCACACATATGGAGGGTTTGCACAAATGGTGTGTAACACCCCTAACCCATTTCCGTCGTCAAAACAGGGTTATAAAGAATTACTAGTGTCTACAGAACAAATACTAGTAATTCATGTAATTTACTATTCATATCCAAAACCAATCATATTCAATCATATTGTCCTTTAAATGGACACTTGAGGCCTGATTTATGAGTTAGAAACAAGTCAGGAATAAATCGGGAACTCAAAAATTTTCGTAAAATTTTAAAATTTTTTCCTAGAAGCAAGGGACACACGCCCGTGTGGCCAGGCAATGTGGCTCACACGGCCAGGTGACACACCCGTGTTCTAGGTCGTGTGGGCATTTGATATGAGACATACGGTCGTGTCCCAGCTCGTGTCCTTATCCGTGTAACTATCTGACTTGTGTCACATGGCCAGCCACATGCCCATGTGCTAGGCCATGTGGTAAATTTAATTTTCGAAAAGTAGGTGAAGGGGACACACGACCAAACCACATGCCCGTGCGCATGACCATGTGTCACACACGACTGAGACACAAGCCTGTGTCTCTACCCGTGTGGACAAAAATATGTCATTTTCAAGGCCATATTTCTCACCCATATTTCCTTCCACCTACAACATCATTTAAGCATATTCACCAACCAATTTCAAACATTTAAACCAAGCCAAATACTAGTATTATGCATAACATATAATCACATATGTTCATGTATTCGAACTTACCTAATTGTATAATTATATAAATTTACCAAAATTCAATCCAACCATACTAAATACACATATATTAAACATGATATAACCTCATACATATGCATCAAACATGGCATTACTAGCCATTCTAATGGCTAGATACAACCAGCCATTTACATACCATCATTGGCCAACTTAGTCTGTACATGCCATTATATCAAAGTAAGTTTGCTATTTATACCAAAACGAGATGTAGTATAGTGTGATGATACTCCAACTAATTTTCCAACCTTCACAAGCTTCCGAGTACTATAAAACAGAAGAAAGAAAATAAAGTAAGCATTTTAATGCTTAGTAAGTTCGCATAATAGGAAATTAACTTGCCATTCATGTTCATTTAAAATAAACATACACATAACATGCACCCAAAGCAAATTGGCCAATTGCCTAAACATATATACTCATCAAGCAAGTTAGTATGAATTCCAAGTACTTTTCATGTAACAAAGATGAGCTCATCATGTAACAATTTCAAATACATACGCTTTCCATATCATATATCCATATATCTTATAGATTTAAAATAATTCATCTCAAATTAAGATTATCTCATATAAAAACTTTGCCCATTGAATTTATTTGAAATTTCAATGGATACACTGGCAGTACAATCGAAATGTACGAAAATATAATCCGTAAATTGATATTCGAGAGTACTCAATAGAGCGCATAATAGTGAAACACACTCATTAGCCAAATAACGGGAAGCTCATGTGAGCCATGTAATGGGAAGCTTATCCAAAATAAATAATAGGAAGCTCGTGCGAGCTAATAACGGGTAGCTTTGAAGAGCCATTAATCGGGAAGCTCCGGATAGCCATATATCGGGAAGTTCAAGCGAGCCAAAATGTGAAGCTCACAAAGAGCCAATAAACAGGAAGCTCACGAAGAGCCATGTAACAGGATGCTCATAAGAGCTAAGGTGTGTCTACAACACATGTAAGATCACAACATATCAGAATGCTACAAAGAGCTATAACGAGAAGCTCACAAGAACCATATAATTAGAAGCTCAAGAGGGCTATTAATAGGACGCTCTTTCGAGCTATGGTGTGTTTGCAACATATGCTAGATCACAACCAATCGGGTTTGTCAGATAATAATTATTTTCATATACATAAAAAAATCATAATTCATATATGCAACATTCAATTCGAACATGAAAATATACACAATTTAGTTACACAAACTTACCTCGATACTTGTTCGTATACAAGAACCTACTAATCCGATACTTTTTGTTTTCATCGATCCAATTCTGTATTTGGTCTTTCCGGATCTATATAAATGAATTTAATCCTCAATTTGGTCTTTCCTCGATCCAATTTATTAAATTTCACATTCAAATCAACCTAATTCACGTCTTATGAAAAAAAACCATTTTGCCCCTATAATTTTAATTAATTCCAATTTCATCCCTAGGCTCGGAAAATGAAATTCAGACAATTCAATCCTTATTCCAACCATAGCTGAATTTTTTTATATAACATTTACAGCTCATGTATTTCACAAAAATAAAAAATTTTCCATGAATTTTACAACTTTATAATTTAGTCCTAAAATCATAACTTCATCAAAATTCACTTTACAAAAGTTGTTTATCTATCAACAACCTTTCATTTTCTACCATAAATTTCAAATTTTCAACATATTCATCCATGGAAAAACTTTAATACTTTGATAATTTTGGAAATTGATCCCCAAAATAGATAGATTAGGTTATTACAATCTAGGAAATGTAAAATTACTAAAAAGCGGGATATGACTACTTACCTAATTAAGCTTGCTTGAATTTCTCTCTCTTAGCTAGGGTTTCCATAGAAAAATTTAGGAAGATGATATAAAATGATGATATTTTCTATTTAATTAAAATATCATCTTTTATTATTCCTCTTTCAGTTTAGTCCTTTTTCTTAAATTTCCATGGATGAATCATCATAAATATCTACTAACTACATTTAACAGTTTAATTGCCATATAAGGACCTCAAATTTGAATTCCATAGCTATTTGATACTTATAGCTACTAGAACTTAACTTTTGTATTTTATGCAATTTGATCCTTTCCACAATTAAGCATGTATTTGGTAAAAATTTTCTTAACAAAATTTTCATATGTTATTCCTATCATAATGCAGACCATGTAATAATATTAAAATAAATTTTCTTTCTGACTCAGATTTGTGATATCGAAACCACTATTTCTATTTCACTGAAAACGGACTGTTACATGGTGGTTCACACATATGGAGGGTTGGCACAATGGCTTGGCTCACATAAAGGTATGGCTCGCATAAAGGATTTATTAAATAAAGATTAAAAACATTTTAATTAGATCAAAATGAGTTAGAAATAACTTTAAAATCGAAGCTTAACTAAATAATACGAGATCTACCATTTTCAAGCCAAAAATCAACTTAAAATCAAGTGATCTATTGAGATATCATTTAAATCTCGAATCAAAATAGCAAATCACTTAGTTTAATCATAAAAAATCAGGATCTCACATCAATTTTGGAAAATCGTCGAGCTATGGAGCTAATTTGTGCTAAAATGTGTGAAGATATTTTAATGATTTAAGGATGAAAACATGATTATTCTTCAAAATTGAAAAGAGATTTTGTGTTTGGAAAGCCTAGAAATAAAAAAAAAAAGGATGAGCTAATTTTAGGAGAAAAGCTTTAATTTGGCGTGTCACAAGTTTTTGAAAGGGAGGGAAGGAGATGGATGGTGGTTTAAATAACCAACCAAAATTTAAAAATTAGACTTTTGCCCCTTTTACCACTTATAGTTTCCCCCATTTCCAAATTGGTCCTTAGTTTTCAATTAAAATATATCTCAAAATTATTTTCAAATCCGATCATGTTTTAAAAATCCGTTTTAACCATATTAATTCTCAAACACCTAATTTTAATTTCTTAACCCAAAATTTTTAATTCTAATTATTTTGATATTTAATTAATTACTAATTATTTAATTATCTGGCTAAATAATGTTTTCTATTCACAAACTCGATCGTACCTACCTGATTCTAATAACCCAATTTTTGGGGTGTGACAAATTTAATAACAATTTTCACCATCGTAACCCCCGGCAACAACTTCAACAACTTGACTGTCTCTAGACATACAAACGTTAGATTAGAAATATTACAACAAAAAGATATAAAATAGAACAGTGATGTTTGCAAGCATACGGGTCAAATTGTAATATAGTTAGTTTACAACAAAACACTATGTAACACCCAAACCCCGGCCTAGACGTTATGCCCGAATCCGGGAGTGATACGAAGAAAGGTTTCTGAATTATATCTTTTAAGTTAAAACGTATCGTTTTATTAGTGTATCAATCAGAGTCTTAATATCCGGAAAAACTTGAGTGTATAATCTTATTTGAAACCATTTTATGTTATCATGAATTTGTAGCGAAAGTTTGAAAAACGTTTTGTTTGAAACTAAGCTCATGTTTCCAAAAATCATTTGTTAAAACCATTTGTTTGCGTAAAGTGTTTTTTGTCAATATCGTGCAAAAAAAAAAAAAACAAAATCCAAATCCAAAAGTTAAAACCATATAGTCCAGAGAGTCCCAAAAATTACAAACTCTCAAGAAAAACAAGATTTAGAATAAAATCAATGTTACTAAATAAAAATAGTTATCTATCGAGTAGTCACTGCTAAGCCTCTGTCGCACTGACCCGTCTAAGTCTATGGATTACCCGAACAGAACAGACAAATAGATGTTAGTTTTCGTAAACTTAGTGTGTAACCCAACAGCAATAGTCATGCAACATACACAAAATTCCATATATAGTCAGATATGATTCGAACCTAAGACCTTAACAGTAGCAGATATCATAATCAGATAACAGATTAGACATACAGAATCCTACCCCCATCCTGTACACACCATCTCCGTCCATCCCATCACACCATGTGGGGTTAAAAACACCCACCCATCCCTACACACCATATAGTGTCGATGCAGCACATAACAGATAATATGCAGTCAAGCTGCCAAAATATAGGCGAAAGGTAGCCGTACAGACCACTTCCCCCACATATGCAAATCCCACCTCAAACTCAGCTGGAAAATAAAAAATTACTAGAATTAACATGCTTAACATGCTCGTATATAGATAACATATATATACTCAAATAGAACAGTCAGACATACATATCATAGTCCTACTCAGATATGACTATCAAAATATCAGATCACATGAATTAGGGTTTGGTTAGCCCTTACCGACCCTACGGTAGGTCCACAATCGATCAGAACAACTAGTACAACCTTTGGGAAAATTTTAGAATTCTGGGTCCACACGCCCAGAATGGCCTTACCCGTGGACCCACACGACTGGCCCAAAACCCACACGCCCAACCTGGCCTAGCTCATGTGGCCCACATGGCCACACTCACACTGCCACATGGCCGTGTTAAGCGTACGACCACACCTTCATAGTAACACAGCCGACCACACGCCCGTGTGGCGTTGATAGACCTAATTTTCGGCTTTCGTCGATCCTTGTTTTTTTCCGTTAAGGGTACACACCTGGTTCGATTTTGACGCGTAAGTAATCCTAAGCCCACTAGAACCTACAAATGACATTACATGCTCCCAAAATTAGTTTTTAATCCACAAATAAACCAAACCAAGGAAACCTCCAACAGTAAAATTCAAACGCTCGTTACTTACCCAACTTCACGAACAAACCCGACTACAATTTTGTAAGAGAAGAATTCCGTTCCTCACGATTCGCTACCAATCAACCCAGAATCACATTACTGAAAGGACCAAAATTGGTATATAATAATTAAAATAATTACTCCTAATTCGAACAAAACTCACTACCCTCACTTACCCAACACACAAAGAGTTTAAAAATCGTATCACCGCGATTTTGGAAGAACAATTTTGACAGAATAAGGAAAAAGAATTTGGATGGAAAGAAATCACAGAGAAAAGAATCAGAAACTGGAAAAGGGAGAAATTTTTGGGAAAATAGAATAAAATGAAATAAAATAAAAAGAATAAGTCAAATCCCACTACATCCACATCCCCTAACCACCCAACTAACTTAGAATCCCACTACCACCGAACCACTATCAACCGCCGTCACCAAAAATTATCACCTACACTCGCACATGAATTCAAACACAGAACCTCTAGCAAGTTAACTCCTTACCACTCGAACCAACAAGCTCATTTTGATATAAGTTTACAAACAATACTACATAAGCCCACCCAGTAGGGATAAGGCTAGGATAAAAAAAACAAAATTTGTCAAAAGTAAGACTTAAACCCAAGACCTCACACACACACCTAGAACACTTAACCACTAAAGCAGATAGACAATTATGTTAGGATTTACAAAAACATAAATAAATTATTCAGGGCATTACACACTAGGTAAGTATTCTGAGGATCATATCCAAGGGATTACAGATTGGAGAAAATCACTAGCAAATTAATTACAAAAAATAAGTACTAACCTAGTTGAGTTACGAATTAGTAGTGTAAATCCAAAATAATAATAAAATTAATTAATTAATTAATTAAACCTAAACTAAAACTAACCCTAAGTTAACTATTGGTTTCTCCTATTCCTTATTTTGACTACGAACCCCTTTAGCCTAAAATCAATTGTAACCCTAATTATTAATTAAGTAAAAAATTACCTTTAATTAAGTATTTACCACACTTAGCTAGGAATAACTTCTTGGTCTCACCTAGGCATACGGATACCCTCTGGGTCTCACCGTTTGTCACAAGTTCTACTCAACAAGATACCCTCTCAGTCTCACATGTTTAGATTTTCTACTAGGAGCGTTACTTCCTAGTATACTAAATCCCTTGAATAAACACTTAATTTTATATTACTATTTACTCAATCGATGAATTAACGAAACTACCAAATCAATTGGGATAAATATTACGCAAAAAATATATTCAAATATTCATACAAACATTCAATTAATAGATTTATTGAACAAAATATAAATAGAAGAATAAAGATAAGAGAATGCTCATGAATTAATAGATGAAAAAACTTGATTCCGAAACATCCTCCACTCGCATTGTCTAACTTTGAATAGGATCTTCCAATTAAATGAACATAATTCAAACTAAACTAAAAACTAAAGAAAACTGTGTAAAGAAATTTTTCTGTCTAGACAACTCTCCCTTCTAATGTGGTTATAATGTGACTTATATAGGCTACATTCAAGGTATTAGATGCCTAAAATGTCCTTGAAGTAATTAGGTTTGACAAGACAAAGAAACCTTAATTGGCTGCCAAAACACGATTGCACTTATCTAGGTTTTCGTCATGTTGTCACGTCGTTAAAGAACCCCTCATTGCAACATCGTCTCTATTTCATCCCTGGTAGCTTCGATATTCAATATTGCAACATTACGTGTTGGAATCACGACATTGAAGCTGTCCCTTGTGTTTCTTAGCCTAAAACATCGTCTTGCACACTTAAGTAGCCCATTAGTCCTACCCTAGGCTTGAATGGGCCTTATAGGTCATCGAAACACCTAAAAAATACGTAAAAATGCTTATTTTACCAGGATTAAACTAAAATGTAAAACTAATAAAAATAACATTAATTTATGTCGAAAAAAAGCTCATTAAGTACCGAAAAGAACCCATTTTGCCACCTCAAATTGTGCCCAACAATTTGAAAGTAGATATTAACAAGTCTTATGATAAGGCCTTATGATGAAAAAAATGAGTTTTGATCCAATTTGGGTTGGCTAGATTATGGAATGCGTTAAATCAGTTTCTTACACTTGGCTTGTGAGTGGTAAACCTAGTAGGAAACTTTTACCGAGTAGGGGTCTGAGACAAGGGGACCTTTTCTCCCCTTATGTCTTTTTGTTTGTTATCGATGTTCTCTCTAGGAAACTTATTAATGCTATGTAGTCTAGTCAGTTAAGTAGGATTAGACTCAATAGGTATTGTCCTATTCTTATAGAAATATTCTTTGTAGATGATTCTTTATTTTTTGTGGAATCTAATCCTTCAAAATGCATGAAGCTCTTTGAATTGATACAAGAATATTGCGATGCATTGAAGAAATTGATGAAATAGGAAAAATTAGTAATGATGTTTAGTGCTAATGCATCTAATGAGTTGGAAGATCAAATTAAGAGGATTACCAGCGTGCGGGTGGTTGACAATCTACAGACAGACATAGGCATTCCAGCATTGTGGAGTAAAACAAGAATGGCTACCCTAACTCATATCTGAGATAGGGTGGTTAGCAGATTGAAAAATTGGAAACAACAGAATTTTTCACTAGGAGGAAAAAAAGTTATGATAAAGTTTGTTGCTTGTGTAATTCAACTTGTTGAGTTTTGAAAGTAACCAAGAATCTAAAACAAAGGAAAATGGTGTTGAAAGAAGAAAACCAGAAGCTAAAATAATTCAGATGAGAGGAATAACTGAAAAATTTCTCATATCCATTTCTGTTCAAAATACATTACTTAAAACAACTCCTTTAATCTTGGGACAATACAAGCACCTACTAAATCAGCTAAATATATGACTTTCCTTAAGAACAACAAAATTACATTCTAACTAACATAATTAACTTGTTACAAACACATCTAAGTCATAAAACAAAAGAAAGCGTCATGCTACTGCATTGCAAGCCAACTTTCAACACTCCTCATTGGCTTCTATGCAACAAACTCCAATACTCTTCCTTAAACACTCAAACCTTGCATTAGCGAGTGGCTTGGTTAAAATGTTTGCAAGCTAAACCTCCAAACTGTAATGAATCAAATTGACTTCCTTTGATAGTTCTACCTCCTTTAAAAAATGACACTTGATCTTGAAGTGATTGGTCTTGCCATGAAACACAGGATTTTTGGCAATAGAAACAATTGAATGGTTATCCATCTTGATCTCTGTCACTTTCTCTTAATCAAAATTCAAGTCACTCAAAAAATTTCTAAGCCAAATGGCTTGATTAGCAGCAATAGTAGCTGTAATGTACTCCGCTTTTAGAGTGGGTTGTGCTACTGTTTGTTGTTTATTAGAACTCCAACAAAATACTCTTGAGCCTAAGGTAAAAAAGTAACCTGATGTGCTCTTCATATCATCAATAGATCTTGCCCACTCACTGTCTCAGTAGCCAAGCAGCTTTAATTCTTCAGCCTTCTTAAATTTCACCCCAGAGTTGAGAGTTCCTTTGACATATCTTAGAACTCTCTTAGCTTCTTTGAAGTGAGCAGTATTGTTGTAACGCATAAACCTGGATAGAAGGCTTACTATAACAGAAGATCAGGCCTTTTTGCTGTCAAGTATAGCAGACAACCTACAAGACTTCTGTAACCCTTCTCATCCACTCTTTCATGGTCACTTTTGCTAGAAAGGTTTTCACCTTATGCCATAGGAGTACTAGCAGTTTTGCAGTTTGTCATGCAAAACTTGCTTAAGATCTTCAATGTAAATGCATGTTGGCCTATGAAAAAGCCACGTTCATTCTGATTCACTTCTATACCGAGAAAATAAGTCATCAAGCCTAGATTTGTCATCTAAAAAACATCTTGTATCTGTTTTTTAAGCTCTTCAATTAGTTCACTTTTTCTACCAGTAACCAACAAATCATCCACATATACGGATACAATCAATAATGTCTCATTCTCAACCATTTTGACATAAAGAGTAGGTTCATTTGACACTTTTCTCCAATTCAAGCTTTGATAAATATGTGTCAATTCGGTCATACTAGGCCCTTGGAGCCTGTCTTAGGCCATATAAGTCCTTTTTAAGCTTGTAAACCTTATGTTCTTCACCAAATACCTTGAATCCATCTCGCTGCTCAACAAAAATTCCTTTCTTGAGAAAACTATTCAAGAAGGCAGATTTGACATCCAGCTGATGTACCTTCTATTGCGTTTGAGTAGCTAAGGCAAATAGTAGCCTTATGGTGTCCAACCTTGCAACTAGTGCAAAGGTCTCTAAGAATTCAACACTATATTGTTGGTTGTATCCCTTCACAACCAATCTAGCTTTGTGCTTGTTCAGTTATCCATCTACATTGTGCTTGGTCCTAAACACCCATTTTACACCTATGACTTTTATTTGCACTAGCTTATCAACCAGATCCCATGTATCATTCTTACTAATCATTTCCATCTCTGCCTACATTGCTTCTTTCCAGCAATCCTCATTTGTAGCTTTATCATAGTTGGAAGGCTCAACAATGGTCATATCACATCATTGGTAGATGTTTGTGGTAAACCTTGTACCCTTGATAGGTCATCATCAATTCCTTCCTCAATGTGAGCTTTATCTTCAACAGGTTGCAAATCATGATCTTGCTGGTCTTACTCAGACAAGCTTGCACCTGTTCCATTCCATTTCTAACTGACCTTTTCACTGAACTTCACATCTTTGCTCACAACTATTTTCTTGGTTAAATGATCAAAGACCCTATATCCTTTCTCTGTGCTGCTGTAACCAACAAAGATTCCAGGCATAAACCTCTTTTCCAGCTTGGTTCTCTTTTCAGTTGGTACAAGTGGGTAGCATATGCAGCCAAACACTTTCAAGTGTGAGACAGTAGGCTTGTGTCCAAACCAAGCTTCAAATGGTGTTTTGCCTTCGATTGTATTTGTTAGAAGTCTATTGAGTAAATACGTTGAGGTATTTACTACCTCAGCCCAAAAAATGTTAGGCATTTCGCCTTCAAACAACAAACACCTTGCCATATCAATGACAATTTTGTTCTTTCTCTCACAAACACCATTCTACTGTGGTGTGTAGATGGTGGTTAACTGATGTAGAATTCTAGCTTCATCACAGATCTTCTGAAACTTTTGTGACATATACTCAATGCCATTGTCTGATCTCAAGGCCTTTAACTTACAACTTGTTTGATTTTCAACTAAGGCCTTAAACTTGTAAAAGGCATCAACCACATTTGTCTTCTGCCTTAGAAAATTTACCCAACAGAATCTGGTACAATCATCAATTAACAACACAAAATACTTGTTTTCATTTAGTGAAGAGGTCTTCATAAGTCCACAAATATCAATATGGACCAGTTGAAGCCTCTCTTGAGCTCTCCAAGCTTTGTTAATTGAAAAAGGTAGTTTGATCTGCTTGCCAAACTGACAGACTTCAAAAACTTCATTTTTAAGCTCAATCTTGGACATGCCTTCAACTAGACTCATTTTATGCAACAAACCAAGTGACTTGTAGTTTACATGCCCTAACCTATTGTGCTATAAGCATGATTCATCAGCCAGAGTAGTGTAAGCCTTTACTTCTAACTGATTCACATCTACAGTGAATGATCTATCATGCATAGCTACTGTCACTAGCTCTTTACCAAAAGGATCCTTAATCACACAAGTTTTATCTTCAAAGATAAGAGAGTATCCCTTCTTTAACAACTGACCAACATTAAGTAAATTCTGGTCAATATCAAGTACAAAAAGAGCTTATGAAATTGTTTTGTTACCTGATTGAGTGTTGATTACAATTTTGCCCTTGCCTTTGGCATCAATGAACTCACCATTCCCAATTCTGACCTTGGACACAAAGCTGGTCTCTAGTTCCCTAAACAAGCCTTCATCTGATGCCATGTGATAAGTGCAGCCACTATCAATTAGCCTGTTCTTTCTGACTTTGCTTGAACTTGCAAAACAAGAAGATGTAAAAACATAATCCTCTTGAGCTTGAACATCTTCAGTAGCTTGAGCTTGGTTCTATTGCTGTGGTTGTGTTTTTGCTTTGTTTTACAGGCTTTTTCTATGTGATCAAGTTGCTTGCAACTTCTACACTGAATTTCAGGCCTATACCAGTAGTACCGTTCTGAATGAGTGGACTTCTTGTAGTGAGTGCATGGTGGAAACTTCTTTTTGGCAACATCCTTCTTTGGCTTTTCTTTCTTTTTAGACCAAGGCTTCTTCCCTTGTAGCTTGAGCTTAAGCTTTCTTTGCTTCTAGCTTGAAATGCTCCTTTAGGATATTCATCCAACCTATTGGCCCTTCTTTGCTCTTGTGCATAAAGAGCATTTATTAGCTCTATTAGAGATATAATTGATAGGTCTCTAGAGTCCTCTAGAGAAGAAATTTTTGAGTCATACTTCTCTGGAAGGGTTGTAATAACTTTTTCAACTATCCTTCTGTCACTAAACTCATCTCTAAGGAGTCTAATGTCATTGACAATGGCCATTATCCTATTAGAATATAACTTGATGGATTCAGACTCTTTCATTTTTAGATTTTTGAAGTCCTTCTTTAAGTTGATCAACTACTGTTGCTTGGTTTTGTTTGACCCCTAAAACTCTTTCTTAAGCTTGTCCTAAGCCTGCTATGGAGAGTCATGGGCCATTATCCTTGTGAAGATTGCATCTAAGACTCCATTTTGTAGACAAGAAATTGCCTTATATTTCTTGGCACAATCCTCATTGTGCTGCTTGATCTGAGCTATTGTAGGATTAGCTCTCAAAGGTGGTGGCTCTATGTCAGCTTGAACTATACTCCAAAGGTATGAGCCTGCAGGTATGTCTTCATTTTCACTGCCCAAATGTTGTAGTTTTAACCAGTAAAGACAAGTGGTGCTGGTGGTGAGAAACTCATACTTTTGCAGCAACAAAAAAGGATTCTGTTTTTTTTTCCTTTCAAACACACAACACACAAAACACACAAGTAAGCAACTCACAACAAAAAGGCCCTCAAAGATGATAGACTCTCGATACCATTTGTTGAGTTTTTGATAGCAACCAAGAATCAAAAACAAAGAAAAATGGTATTGAAAGAAGAAAAACAGAAGCTAAAATAATTCAAATGAGAGGAAAAACTGAAAAATTTCTCATATCCTTTTTTGTTCAAAATACATTACTTAAAACAACTCCCTTAATCTTGGGACAATACAAACAAACCTCGCGGCTGGACTCAAAAAAAATTCAAAGAAAGAGTTATATTATTTATAAATAGAAAGATTTTTTATTCTTTCAAACTCTCATTTAGTTTATGCTTATTTTGATCAAAGGATAAATCTTTCTTTTCTTTGTATTTTTGTTTATTATATCTATTCTATTGATTGAATAAGTGATGATCTAATAGCTCTTACTCAAAGAATCTTTGGACTTAGTTTGAAGGTTTTATTGAATCATCGCGGTTCTGGTATGAATCTGAAGTTTCAATTGATTCATAGGGTCTTAACAAGAGAATTCCTATAAAAAAAAAAGAAAACTAGAATAATTGCTTGTGCTTTTGTATAAGCTATAAAATCAGCTTAATGATAACCTAAGCACCTACTAAATCAGCTAAATAGATGACTTTCCTTAAGAACAACAAAATTACATCCTAGCTAACATAATTAACTTGTTACAAACACAACTAACTAAGTCTAAAACCAAAAAAAAAAAAAAACAAGGCTTCATGCTGTTGCATTGCAAGCCAACTTTCTGGTGCTTTAAGTCATAAAAAAAAAGAGCACCTACTAATTATACTATGTTGCTTTAAATTCTCAAGGAAAATGTATTCTGAAATCACTTCAAGCCTTGAGAATTTCTGGTGCGGTCAGAAGGCGAATGAAAGGAAGATTCATTGGTGATCATGGGATTATCTCACAAAATCTAAAAGGGAAGGAGGGCTTGGGTTTAAAGAACTTGAAATGCTTAACTTGGCTTTGTTGGAGAAACAATACTGGAGGTTGATACGCGAACCTGATGCTTTATGGTCTTGGATTTTAAAGGGCTTCTATTTTCATAACAAGGTTTTTCTTGAAGAAAGGAAAGGTCCAAGGGAATCGTGGGCTTGGAGTAGCTTGGTTGAAGCTAAGGAGTTAATTAAGAATGAGAGTATGTGGCAGGTTTTTAAGAGGGATAAGGTGAATATTTGGTATGACAAATGGGTTTATACATACTAATATAAAGCTAAAGTGTTTTTTAAATAATAAATGGGCTATATCTAGCCACGCCAGATTTAGACCTTAAGCATAAACTGTACCACATACATATTATCGGTAGTTGGTATGGTCCAGGTGCGGTCCGCACACCTCGTTAGATTGTTTACCTGTTTGTATTAAATTATAATTTAAAATTTTGTTTCAATAGTTCTCTTTAAAAATATATATGTCAACATTTTAATTGAAATAATTAACAATATTAACTATTTAGACTAACTAAAGATATTTTAAAAGTAGAAGAATCACATTATGTAAAAAATTAAAAGTATATGGATGAAATCTAAAGTTTCAGCAGAGTTTAGAGGCCAAAATTAAAAATTGACTATTGTCTTATAATGTTTCATCTGTTGGTTCTTCTAGAAATCTTAGCCGTTGCAATCTTTGGGTTCCTTCTCCGTCGGGGGTCATTAAATTGAATACGGATAGGGCAAGATCTTTGAATTTGAGATTTGCTTCTGCCGCTATTGTGGCGAGAGATTCTATGAGAAGATCGCTTGGAGGTGTGGGTAGGAATATTGGTAGATGTAGTGGTGAGCAGGTAGAGCTTTGGGCGATTTATGATGCCCTTGTTTTGGCTTGGGATGTTAAATGGGATAATATCATTGTTGAAATGGATTGTGCCCACGCCCTTTCAACAATCTTGAATGATTCTCGTGGTAAGTCGGATAGGGATTTAGTAATTAGAATAAATGAACTTTGTAGTAGAAAGTGGCAAGTGGTTTTACAGAAGGTAGCAAGAGAAGCTAATGCTATAGCTCACATATTGGCTGGTGCAATGCAAAAGAATTTGTATGGGTCTATCAGGTTCAAGGAAATTCCTACAGATATTATTGAGCAAGTTCGGATTGATGGGGTCTCAACTTAATTTCACCCGTGTATGATATTTGACATGTCATCTCGTTAATTAAAAATAATTTTTAAATTAAAAATTTTTAATTTAAATCTCTTTGGAAATTTTTCTTTCAGACTTAAAAAAAAAAATCTATAAATACTTAGTTGAAAGTCCAAAGTTGGAGACCAAATCCCTATTTAAGGGACAATTATACAACATGGAACATATGAATCAACTATTATTATAGTTAAAGGCTAGACATACAATTTTAAAATTTCTTTTCTCAAGAAGAATCTGTAATATTATTACCTGATTTCGTTTACAAATCTACTCAGCTGTGAGTCTGGTGAGGTGACAGCTCTTTTATCAATAAAATCAAAGGAAGTCATGCATCTTGCTTAGCTCTTCCCTTCAGCTTGCATCTTGTTTAAATCACGCCGTTCCAAAATCCATATCCATAGTCCTCCATTTTGCTTATTTCCTGGGGTTGAAGGTATTATTCATCAGCTGCTTTTGAATATATATTGATTAGCTCAGATAATTGAAGAAAAACAAAGGAACCACCGGCCATGACAGATGAGAGAAAGACCATTGAAGAGGTCGAAAGCAGTCCTTCGAAGACAGATAAAGTGGATACGATCCATATTCATTTATTAATTATGTAAGGATAAAAATAAATTTAAAAATATCGATTAGATTGAAAAACTCATTTAAATTCATAAAAATAAAATTATATTTTTTTGGTTTGAATAGTGGATGTCAACATTTTAATTGAAATAATTAATAATATTAACTATTTAAGTTAACTAATCACCTTATACGAGTAGAGGAACTTTGTATATAAAAAGTTATAAGCATATGAATGAAATCTAAAGTTTCAGCATAGTTTAAGGACCAAAATTAAAATTTGACTAATGTCTTATAATGTAAAAAACAAAAACAAACAAACATAAAAGAAATTAAAAGTTAGGCGTCAATTTTTAAAACTTTTAACCTATTCAAATTATATATAAAACTATGTAATATTTTAATCGAAAAATTAAAAATATTAACTATATAGACTAATAATAACATTACAAAAATATAAATACCAAATTATATTAAAAATTAAAATATAAAACTAAAATATCAAATTTGTGCCTAATAAAATGACCAAAACTAAAACTATTCTTCTTTAACCTACGTGTTAGCAAAGGAGGGTCTTTGGAGGACATATTAATTTATTTCCTTTTCTAAATGAAGAGAAAAAATATCACTTATTAAAGGCCTAAATATAAATTAGACTGGGCACATTCTTTTTATTTTGTATTTATGATGTTTTTGTCTTAATTTATTACTTGAATTTTCATCATTTATTCCTTAAATTTTGGGGATGTTGATTATTTTTTGCTTATTTCGTTGAAGGAGTTATTCATCAGGGTTAATTTATAAGAATATGTTGATTTTCATTTTTTAGAAATTATGTTGAAATTCTTTAAATTTATCGATCTATGCGGTTTTTGAAGAGAGACAAGAAAATACCTCTTACAGGGTGCGTTTTCACTGCCACATCACTCAAAACGTACTATGTAGGACGCATTTTTAGTCTTGCTCCTAAAAATGCGTCCTACATGGTGCCTTTTCACTGATGTGGTACTGAAAATGTGTCCTACCTAGAAATTGTTTTTTTTTCTTGCAGTTAGAAATTAGAAGTTTGTAGATTTATTTTTATTCGTGTTTGGGATAGACATGGTCATAGTTTTAAAGAATGTTTAAATTTATGGTGGTGTCGTGGAGTCGGGTGACCTACGAATTTTATCTGCCATGTGAGTATGGAGCCATCACTAAGGAAGCCGAATCACGTTGCAACTCAAGGTCCCAGTTGACAGTGATTATACGGTCTAGGGTTGAAGTGTAACTAGGGCTTCAAGTTTACAAAGGTTATGCTGTCAAAGGATAGAGTATAAATGGGCTTCAAGTTTACAACTAGTTTTTCTTCGTTAAAGGTGGATGGTTTATAAAACCCAAACAGAAGTATGGGGAAGAAAAACGCAGTGGCCTTTTAGTATAATCAAATACTTTGTTTTATCCATGTCCACCAAAGGTGGTGACCCTGTTATTTAACCTGTGACATATTTAGGGTGTAACAATTTTACTAACAAGGTCACTGGCTTTGGTGGACATAGACAACACGGATTACTTGATTATACTAGAAGGCCTCTCCGTTTTTCTTCTTCGCACTTGCGTGTGGGTTTTATAAAGAATGCTCTTTTAACGAGGAGAAACTGGTTGTCGTGGCCGTATAACCATCGTCAACTAGGTCCCCAGTTATTCTCCATCCTTTGATAGCATAACCTTTGTAACCTTAAAGCCCTAGTTACACTTCAACCCGAGACGATATAATTACCGTCAACTTGGACCTTGAGTTGCACAACAATCCTAGTTTCTCAGGTGATGGTGTCATACTCACACTACAGGTGAAATTTGAGGTCACCAAGTTTCATGACATCACCATGAACCCAAACACAACTTAAAACTATGGCTATGTCTCCCTTAAAGCGGGAGAGAAAAAAGTTTTTAAAGCCTAAAAAATTCAACTCGCAAGCAAAGAGAAAAATAAATTTTCGTTTATTGAATTAATGGGATAAGAATTTGCATTCATATAAAGGATAGGGCAGGGTAAAAAGGGATTTTTTATCTTGGAAATCACGGGTTGCAAGGGCTCAAAGGCAGAAGCAATAGAGTTCGTCGTGGTTGAAATGGTCAGAGAGAAAACACAAATTGCAGGAGGTAAGGATGGAGTTTGACTCTAAAGATGCTTTTGTAGTTCTATCAAGCTGTATAGCATACAACTTGGCGTCAACTTCACTTTTACATGCTCTTAGTCAGAGAAATATAAGGCAAAGTATGCAATGCGTGAAACAGCACGTCCATGTAAAATCATGGCATCTGTGAGGAAGAAGTCATCGTTTTGGACAATTCGAAAGTTTACCATGCCATATACATGTGTTTTAGATGGTATGTACCACGGTGACCAACTTCGACACGAATTGTAACATTTTTTCTCGACATTCTACTACATATGGTGACCCAATTTATTGTTTCTTAGGCATGTCAAAATATCATCCGAAATTGGATTCGAATATGATATCTAACTTTATATTACCTATGGTCAAAGCAAGTCCTAGGATTCTGGTCCTTATTTTGATCGTATACATCCGCAACGAGTTCAATTACACAGTATCGTACCAAAAGGTATGGTTGGCAAAATAGAAGGCATTGGAGAAGATGTACAGTGGGTGGGAGAAATCCTACAATGAATTATGGCAATGGTGTTAGGTACTGGAGTGGTACGTGCTAGGTTCTGTAATCGAGCTGCAAATGGAGCCTGTGTATTACGACGACCGTTTGGTCCTTGGAAAAAAGTGTTTTCTACCATTTTTCCTGGATTTTCAAGCAATGTGTAACTGCATTCTGGTACTGTAAGCCACTTGTACAAATTGACGGCAGACTCCTATACGGGAGATATGAGCATAAGTTGTTAATAGCTTTTGCATATGATGGTAATCGAAAAATCCTGCTAATAGCTTTTTCAATAACTCCGAAAGAATTCAATGATGACTGAGATTTCTTCTTAACTAATTTGAGAAGGCATGTTGTGTCGTAGCTCAATATGTACATCATTTTCAATAGGGGCATCAGAATACGGGCCACTTTCGAACGACATTCAAGTCTGTGGAATTGTGCACACCATAGGTATTGTTTGTGTCACATAGGGTCTAACACTATGGGTTGATACCATAAGGATGTGGAGCAGCGACATGCCATTAACATGGGTACGTTGTGCATATAATTGATTTCCTATAAAATAGTTTGGCATATACATTTTAGATCGCTTTTCTTGAATGTGTTGTTGATTTTCATCGATAGAGTACGACTCATCCAACATTGTTTCCATGAAATGTTGGAGAGATTGCAGGCTGTAAACCAACTGGAAGCACGGTACCTTGATGGGATACCTCTAGAGAAATGGACGTAGCCGTATGATGGAGGAGTAAGATACAGGCACATGACCTCAAACCTAGCAGAATGCATTAATTCTATATTGAAGGGGACACGTCATTTTCTGGTAACCTCGGTGGTCAAGGAAACATATTTCTGATTGCGGGCTTGTTTCCAAAACGGGTTGAGACATACGCGGGACAACTAAAGGGCGGTCATGTTTGGTGCAAGTTGATGTTAAAAGATATTGGGGAAAATGAAAAAATCACGAACTCAATGACTTCAGTGTGTCACTCGCAACCAAATCTAGTATTCTGGGTTAAGCAGCCCGTTAGACCCAACCGTGGAGTTATTAGTGGAGTGTACCGCGTAGACCTCATACAAATGACATGCGACTGTGGGGGGTTTCAAGCACTTCGTTATTCATGCAGACATGCAATTGATGCATGTGCCTCAGAACGTATGGATTGCATGACCTACGCATATATAATGTTTGGAAATCTGAATTCTCACTTGTCCTTGATGAAAGTGTCACAGGCCAAGGTGTAAAGCCCGTGACCATGGCATAGGATGCGCCCCATGTAGGTCTATCGATTAGATGGGGATTATTTAGCCCACGAGAACTGGCCCGATTCCAAGAACTATTTGAGAAGCCTGTCAAATTAAAGCTTGGTTGGCCTGATAATGAAGATATGACAACATAAGCTATTTTTGTAAGTAGGGGAATTATATCTTGTAGATTTGATATGATATGATGTAATCTAGTAAATCCCAAAAATTAAGGAATAGACTAATCTCGTCCGTCGATATAAATGTATATTGACCGTTGGTTTTTGGGGAGCTCAACTATAAATAGAGAGCCTCCCCCTCACTTATAAATCATTCATTGTAAGTTGAATTTTTAAGAGTAATTGAATTCTTTGAGCATTTACTCAAACACTTTGTGTGCATTCTTTCTGTGACTTTTTGTTGTTCTTTTGTAGCTTCTTTTGGCACAATTGCTTCCGCTATATAAATTGATGCCTTAGAGGAATTCTAAAGGAATCCTCACTTTTGAGAGTAAAGGCTGACTTAGACGAGTTTGGACGAACGGATCGCCTAAGGCCGCATGGATTGTGAGATGAAAGATCTAGCCCCGTGACAAAAGCATGTGGCTGCCTACCTCGCAAGCTCCTTTCGAGTTGGGACTCTTCTGATCAATTCTCTACTTTATCAAAATTTTGCACCTAACAAGTCGACGAAAAAAAAAAACATGAATGAAAAAGTAATTGAAATAATTGTAAATTTTAAACTCATAACATGATATGATACAAAGCAAACCAATTTAATAGATTTGTTTGGTATATTATAAATAAGTGTAGATTTAAGATGTAATACAAATTATACAATTTTAAAATTTTAAGCCTACATTCTCATGTTTCTTTTTCATCGTATATGTATAAATTAACCTATTCATCAGCTGCTTTTGAATATATACTGATTAGCTCAGATAATTGAAGAAAAACAAAGGAACCACCGGCCATGGCAGATGAGAGAAAGAGCATTGAAGAGGTCGAAAGCAGTCCTTTGAAGAAGAAAAACAGCTGCATACGATCCATATTCATGCATGCAGATAACGTGGATAGGTTTTTGATGGCTGCTGGTTTCATCGGAGGAGTTGTCGATGGCACTGTTGCACCCTTGATGATATATTTGAATGGCCGTTTGTTTAACAATCTTGATGCTTCAAGCAAAGATGCAGCTGCAGATATGGTCACCCGCAACGTTCACCATGTACGTTATTATATTATTTTTCACTAGTTACCCTCTTGCGTTCCTCAGACTTTCATGAAAAGCTTAATAAACTTAGAACATAATACGTACTGATATCTGACATAGCTTACTACTTAGAAATTAAGTAGTATTTTTTGTTAAGATTCTTTTGGTTTGATTTCGTGGCTGATAGGTTGCATTGTTACTGATTTTGACGGCTTGCGGGGGATGGGTTGGGTGTTTCACAGGTAAGTGAGTTCGAAGTGAATATGGTATTGAAAGTATTAAAAACTAGCCATATGCTAAGCCATTCTTTTCCTCTCTAACTTTCAGAAGGATTTTGCTGGACAAGAACAAGTGAAAGACAAGCCACAAGAATGAGAAGTAGATATTTGAAAGCTATTCTAAGGCAAGATGTAGGCTACTTTGATTTGAACGTAACTAGCACAGCTGAAGTAGTCACAAGCGTTTCCAACGATAGTCTCATAATTCAAGAAGTTATCAGTGAAAAGGTTGTCATCATTTTTATCAATGCTTTTCCGATATTCTGATTACTTTTTGTCATGTTAATTGACTTGTTTATTATATGTATCAGATTCCACACTTGATTGCAAGAGGTACTTCATTTATTGGAGCTTACATAATAGCTTTTCTGGTACTGTGGAAATTAGCTCTTTTGATTTTTCCATTTGTACTGTTGCTGGTGATTCCTAGTTTAATATATGGGAAGATTTTACTGAGTCTGGCAAGGAAGACACAAATGGAGTATAAGTTGGCAAGCACAATTGCAGAACAGGCAATATCTTCAATAAGAACTGTTTATGCCTTTGTTGGTGAAAACAAAACCTCCATTAAGTTTTCTGAAGCTCTACAAGGATCTGTGAAATTGGGGTTGAAGCAAGGGTGGGCAAAAGGTTTGGCCCTTGGAAGCAGTGGTATTACTCACCTTATTTGGGCTTTCGTTACTTACTATGGTAGCAGATTGATCATGTATCATGGAGCCAAGGGAGGAACTATTTACATAGTGGGCACCTGTATTACTTTTGGTGGACAGTAAGAGTTTTAACCTTGAATGCTACTAATTTCATCTCTTTCTGCATAGTTTTTCATTGAGATTTTTAATCATATTTTCTCTTTTTTTTCTTACTGAACAGCTACCTTGTTGCTAGTTTATCTACCTTGATGCCTTTATTTGAAGCATGTTCAGCTGCAGAGCGTATAAATGAAGTGATAAAAAGAATCCCAAAGATTGATTTAGGCAATATGGAAGGGGAAATTTTGGATAATGTTATGGGAGAAATTGAATTCAAACAAGTTGAGTTTGCATATCCGTCAAGGCTTGAGAACATAATTTTCAAGGATTTTAGTCTCAAAATTCCAGCAGGCAAGGCTGTAGCCTTGGTAGGCAGTAGTGGATCAGGAAAATCCACAGTGATTTCATTGTTGCAAAGGTTTTATGACCCAATTGGAGGAGACATAGCTCTTGATGGGGTTCCTATTAATAAACTGCAGCTCAAGTGGTTTAGGTCACAAATGGGATTGGTCAGTCAAGAGCCTACACTATTTGCAACCACCATTAAAGAGAACATACTTTTTGGCAAGGAAGATGCTGAAATGGAAGAGATTATTGAAGCTGCTAAAGCTTCCAATGCCCATAATTTCATATCAGAGTTGCCTCAAGGATATGACACACAGGTTAGTCTGCTAATCTCTTGCATTTTATATGCTTATTTTGATCAAGATTAAGAATCTAATAGAGTCTAAAGATAACTTTTTATGTGTGAACAGGTTGGGGAGAGAGGGATTCAATTGTCTGGTGGCCAAAAACAGAGAATTGCCATAGCAAGAGCTATAATAAAAGCACCCAAAATCCTTCTCCTTGATGAGGCAACAAGTGCATTAGACTCCGAATCCGAATGTATTGTGCAAGAAGCTCTTGATAAGGCCTCGGTCGGGAATACAACAATAATCATTGCACACCGCCTTTCTACCATTAGACATGCAGATTTAATTGCAGTTGTCCAAGATGGCCAAGTCACGGAAACTGGTTCACATGATGAGTTAATGGGAAATGAAATGGGCCTTTATCCCATGCTAGTGCAACTTCAACATACAGAACAAGAACAAGTTAAGGAGAAAGGTGATAAAGATTTGTCTACCAATGCGATCGACATAAATGATGCTAGCAGTCATCGACTTTCTTTAGCAAGCCGAACAAGTTCAGCCAATTCAGTAGTAGCCAATCATTCTTCACTATGTGAAGAAATGAATGTTGAGGATAAAAAGTTGCCTGCACCATCTTTTAAGAGATTGTTGGCCATGAATTTACCAGAGTGGAAAGAAGCAATACTGGGATGCTTAGGTGCAGTCTTATATGGTGCAGTGCAACCACTTTCAGCTTTCACAATGGGATTAATGATATCAATGTTTTTTCTCTCAGATCATGGTGAAATTAAAAAAAAAGCAAAGGTTTATGCTTTGAGTTTTCTTGGGATTGGTTTGTTTTCACTGATAATTAATGTTATTCAGCATTATAATTTTGCTTACATGGGGGAGCACTTGACAAAGAGGATTAGAGAGGGGATGCTTTCAAAGATACTGACTTTTGAAGTTGGTTGGTTTGACCAAGATGAGAATTCTAGTGGCACTGTTTGCTCTAGACTAGCGAAAGATGCCAGTGTGGTAATGTTTTTTCTTATAGATTAGTAAGAGTGAACTTGTCAGCATTCTTAGTCATAGACTTTGCCTTACTATATTGTCTGAGATGTTTGCAGGTGAGATCTTTGGTGGGCGATCGGATGTCTCTTCTCATGCAAACCATCTCCGGTGTAACTCTAGCTTGCGTCATGGGGTTATTCCTTTCGTGGCGACTTGCCCTTGTGATGATAGTGCTCCAGCCATTCATTATCTTTAGCTTGTACACCCGAATGGTTTTACTCAAAAGCACGTCTAAGAAAGCCATCAAAGCACAACAAGATAGTAGCAAGCTTGCTGCTGATGCGGTGTCGAACCATCGAACCATCACCGCCTTCTCATCTCAAGACCGAATTCTGAAAATGATGGAAAAGGCTTATGAAGGTCCAAGAAAGGAGAGTGTTAGGCAATCTTGGTTTACAGGTCTTGGATTTGGATCAGCTCAATTTCTTACAGCATGCATTGTGGCTTTCAATTTTTGGTATGGTGGCAAACTCATCTCTCAGGGATATATCAGTTCGGAGGCTCTTATCCAAACATTCCTCATTTTGGTTAGCACTGGACTTGTAATAGCTGAAGCTGCAAGCATGACATCAGACTTGGTCAAGAGTTCCGAGGTTGTTGCATCTTTGTTTGCTATCTTAGACCATTGTACAAGAATCGGACCCGATGACTCTAATGGTTACATTGCCGAAGAAATTACAGGCCATGTAGAAATCCATGATGTCGATTTTGCATATCCCGCTAGGCCTAATGTGATCATCCTAAAGAACTTCTCATTCACTGTTGAAGCTGGAAGATCAACAGCATTGGTAGGACAAAGCGGTTCTGGAAAATCAACAATCATTAGTTTAATCGAGAGGTTTTACGATCCTCTCAAAGGAGTTGTGAAGATCGATGGTCGAGATATAAAGTCGTACAACCTAAGGACATTGAGGAAACACATAGCACTTGTTAGCCAAGAGCCAACATTGTTTGTTGGCACAATAAGAGAAAACATCTTATACGGAGCATCAGATGAAACTGATGAATCTGAAGTCATTGAAGCTGCTAAAGCAGCCAATGCCCACGATTTCATTGCAGGCCTTGGAAACGGTTACGAAACATGGTACGGAGATAGAGGAGTGCAATTATCCGGTGGCCAAAAGCAGCGGATCGCAATCGCCCGAGCAGTACTAAAAAAGCCTACAATCTTACTACTAGATGAAGCAACCAGCGCACTTGACAGTAAATCTGAGAAAGTGGTACAAGAGGCATTAGAGAGATTAATGGTGGGGAGAACCAGTGTTGTTGTGGCACATAGGCTAAGCACCATTCAAAACTGTAATCTTATTGCCGTGTTAGAGCAAGGGAAAGTGGTGGAGAAAGGTAACCATTCATCTCTGTTAGCCAAGGGGTCAACGGGAGCTTACTACTCTTTGGTTAATCTTCAAAGAAAAACCCATAATTCTACTCAGTCATTTAAATAAACTTGGGGTATTTTAGATAGAAAAAAATCGACTCAATCACTCTTGATACCATGAAAATCATTAGTGTAAAAGTTTTCTTCTAAATAAAAAAACAGTAATATAAATTTCCTCTGGGTGGCTTCTACTTCTATTTTCTTTTTCTTCACCAGCCAAAAACTGGTTACTTTCCTACCAAAGTCCTAAACTATCAAAATTAAAATTCAATGTATTTCCAATAAAACATCTTTCCTCTAAACTAAACTTAAAACTTGAAAAACTAATTTAAACTCAATAAAAAAAATAAATCTTTCAAATTTAGATTAATTAAAAAAAATCATTCGGCCTAAATTGAAATTGGATCAAATAACAACACAAATTTTCTTTTCTCAGTTTTCATTTTCTTTGGTTTTGATTTTGACTCTCCCTCACGCACCAAATTTTCTCTCTGTTAATATTTCCCCTCTTCATTCTTTCTCTGTTACTCGACCGAACCATAAAAAGAAAAAGAAAAATAATAAGCACAGAGGATCGCGAAAAAGAAAAAGAAAAAGAAAAAGAAAAAGAAAAAAAGAAGATCGATCTGGTTTAGTTTCTGTTGAAAGGGTATAGGATCCTTGATCCATCCACTAAGAAGATTGTTGTGAGCAAAAATGTGAAATTTAATAAGGGCAGTTGATACGGGGGTTGCGCGCGGACCAAGATCGAGTTGCCAAGTCACGGGAAACTCCTACGAAAAACCCTAAACAATCAGATCTGAAACGAAACAGAAAATTAAAAGATTAGATTTTTGAATTTTCAGATCTGAAATAAAATCCCCAAAACAGTAAAGAATCAAATTGAGAATAGAAATAAGTGTTAATAAGGAATCTTGAAACCCTAGAGGAGATTGCGATTCTGCCCAATTGAACACCAAGATAGTTTTCCCCAAATTTCGACAATCTGATTTCACCCAAAAAGAGTATGGAAGAGCCCTAGAAATTGGGGATTTTTTTTGGGCTGATTCCTTAAGATAGAAAAAGGCTGAAAACACAATAAAAAAACAGAAAATAAATTAGATAAAGATTCAGCACAAGCAAAAATAAAGAAAGAATTGACAGTAAGAACTTAAAAGATAAGTCCTAAGAAGCCTTGAAATCCCGAAAGATCTCACAACTCCCTTCAAACGGCTCTAATCTCCCCTCCAAAGAATATCAATGGCAAGAAGAAGGTTGAAGATGACTCCCACAATCAAAAAGATTGTTAAAACAACTTCTAAAGAAAACTCAAGAGAAAATTCTTGGAGAACTCAAAGAGAATTTTCACTCAAATCAAATCTGAAATTTTCAATGTAATTGTAATGTAATGTAGGGTGGTGGCCAAGCCATATAAATAGGCCTTTCAAATGTTTTCCTAATTTAATTAGAACACTAAAACTAAAACTAAAAAAACTCCTAATTATTTTAATATGGAAATTGGCCAAGGGTCTTTTATTTGGGACTCTTGGACTGAATATAAAATTTAAACTAAGTAAAATAAATAAATAAATAAATAAATAAAAATAAAACTTTACAACTTGGGCCACTTTGACAATTTGGCCTGATTTTCAACTAAGTATGGGTGGATTTCTTGATTGGGCTTGGAATCTTCTTATTGGGCCTTGCCCTCAAGAATTTGGGCTTGTGATTCATCTCCTACCGAAATTGAATCGTTGATGCTCGTAACGGAGATCCAATGCGCTTTGGCTGCAAGATTTGGTGCCTTGGACCAAGATTCCCAATATTTGAAATCTTGATTTTCCCTTTCTTTTGTGTACGCATCTAAGGCCTTGCTAACAAACTCCTGGATGGTCCCATTTAGTTTGGAACGCATTTGTCGGGCCTTTGATCTCGTATCAGCAGTTGTTGGAAATGGGATGGAACAGATGCAAGCTTGTCCGAGCAAGACCAGCATGATCTTGATTTGTAGCATGCTGAGATTGAAGCTAAAACTGATGATGACTATGATGATGCACCAGTTAGAGGCACTAGAACCTTAATGGACATCTATGAGAGGTGTGGTATGACCATTGTTGAGCCTTCTAATTTTGATGAGGCTGCAAGGGAGGGCTTTTGGAAAGAAGAAATGGAGGCTGAATTGAGGATGATCCACAAAAATGACACATGAGAGCTGGTTAATAGACCAGCAAACAGAAATGTTATTGGTGTGAAATGGGTGTTCAGGACCAAACACAATGCAGATGGGTAACTGAACAAGCAGAAAGCTAGGCTGGTTGTGAAGGGGTATAGTCAGTAGCATGGCATCAATTTCTTTGAAACCTTTGCACCAGTTGCATGGTTGGACACCATAAGGCTGTTGCTTGCCTTGGCTACTCAGAAGCAGTGGAAAGTGCATCAGTTGGATGTTAAATCAACTTTCTAAATGGATTTCTCAAGGAAGAGATCTTTGTTAAACAACCTAATGGATTTAAGGTCCTTGGTGAAAAGCACAAGGTCTACAAGCTCAAGAAGGCTTTGTATGGCCTCAAACAGGCTCCAAGGGCCTAGTATGACAAGATTGATGCATACTTGTCAAGGCTGGGGTTCGAGAAGAGCATTAGTGACCATGTTTGGGTTGATGAGAAGAGCTATAGAAGTCTAGTTGGTTGCATGCTCTATTTGACAACAATAAGGCTAGACACCATGTATGCAGTCAACCTTCTATTGAGGTTCATGCATTGCTACAATGTAGCTCATTTCAAGGCTACTAAAAGAGTCTTAAGGTATGTCAAAGGGACCTTAGGCTCTGGTGTGAAGTTTGAGAAAGTTGAGGAACTGAATCTGGTTGGCTATTTAGACAATGATTAGACTGGTTCAGTTGATGATATGAAGAGCACATCGGGATACTTCTTCACTCTGGGTTTAGGAGTTTTTAGTTGGAGTTCTAAGAAGCAATAGACAGTAGCTCAATCCACTGCAGAAGCAGAGTGTATTGCAGCTGCTACTGCTGTTAATCAAGCCATCTGGCTCAGGAAGCTCTTGAGTGACTTGAATGCTGGTCAAGTGGACACAAAAGAGATTAAAGTAGATAATCAGTCAATTGTTGTCATTGCCAAGAATCCTGTATTTCATGGCAAGACTAAGCACTTCAAGATTAAGTATCATTTTGTAAGTGAGGCAGAATTGTCAAAGGAAATCAACTTGATCCATTGCTGATCAGAGGTTCAGCTCGCAGACATTTTGACCAAGCTATTGGCTACCACAAGGTTCGAATACTTGAGGAAGGAAATTGGAGTCTGCTGCTTTATAGCCAAGGAGGAGTGTTGAAAATTGGCAACATTTTAGCAGCATGCAAGCGTCTAAGCCACAATGCAGCAACATGCATGCAACATGCTAATGTCCATGGTGTATTTCAGTCATTGAACTTTTGTAACATGTGACATATGTTTGATTTGATTGTAACTTTTTTATTAGCTGAGGTTCAACCATGTACTTAGCAATTTTAGTAGGTTTTAGGTTATGATTAGGCTAATTTTACAGCTTGGTTACTTGCACAAGCATGATTTATTTTCTTCCAATGTAATAGAACTATATATGTACATGTTATTTTGCTTAATGAAGTAATGAGATAAGTCAAATTCTTTTCTCCTTCAGCATCTAAATTTTTGCTTCTGCTTTTCATCTTTCAATACAAATTTTAGTTGGTTTTTATTCTTGGCTATTTTAAGCTTAACATATGATATGAAGAGCCTGTCATCTTTGAGGGCCTTTGTTGTGTGTTGATTTGTGTTGATTCTTTGAGTGACTCGTGCTTGAAAGAAAAGAAACAGAAGCTATATTTGTTGGTTTGTTCAGTTGCTGCAAAAGACAGTTGCTGCAAAAGACTAAGCTTTTCACCACCACCACCTGTCTTTGCTGGTAAAAACTACAATATTTGGGCTGTGAAAATGAAGACATATATGCAGGCTCATGATCTGTGGAGTGTTGTTCTAGGTGGCACAAAGCCACCATCTCTGAGAGCTAATCCAACCATAGCTTAAATTAGGTAGCACAATGAGGACTGTGCCAAAAAGTATAAGGCTATGTCATGCCTTCAAAATGGACTTTCAGATGTGATTTTCACAAGAATAATGGCTTGTGACACTCCAAAGTAGGCCTGAGGCAGACTCATGGAAGAGTTTCAAGGGTCAGACAAGACCAGGCTGTAGCAGTTGATCAATTTGAGAAAAGACTTCAAGAATCTAAGGATGAAGGAGTCTGAAACCATCAAGTAGTATGCTGAAAGGATTATGGCCACATTCAACAACATAAGACTGCTTGGAAATTAGTTTAGTGACAAAAGGATAGTTGAAAAGGTTATTACAACTCTTCTAGTGAAATATGAGTAAAAAATCTCTTCTTTAGAGGACTCAAGGGACCTATCAGCTATACCCTTGATAGAGCTGATAAATGCTCTCTATGCACAAGAGTAAAGAAGAGCAAACAGAATGGAGGATCATTCTGAGGGAGCCTTTCAGGCAAGGAGGAAAGAGAGCTCAAGCTCGAGCTCATGCTACAAGGGCAAGAAACCTTGGTTAGAAAAGAAAGAGAAAGGGAAGAAGGATGCTGCAAAAAGAAAGTTTCCACCATGCACTCACTGTATGTAGTCCACTCATTTGGAAAAATATTACTGGTACAGGCCTGACATTCAATGTAGAAGCTGCAAGTAACTTGACCACATTGAAAAGGTCTGCAAGAACAAGGCAAAAACACAACCACAGTAGCAGAATCAAGCTTAAGCTGCTGAGGATGTCCAAGCGCAAGAGGATCATGTCTTTACTGCCTCTTACTTTGCAAGCTTGAGTAAAGTCAGGAAGAATTGACTAATTGACAGTGGCTGCACTTATCACATGACTTCAGACAAAGGCATGTTTAGGGAGCTAGACACCGGCTTTGTGTCAAAAGTCAGAATTGGGAATGGTGACTTCATCAAGGCCAAAGGAAAAGGCAAGGCTGTGATTTGCACTAATTCAAATGTGAATCAACTAGAAGCAAAGGCACATACAGCTCTGGCTGATGAATCATGCTTGTGGCACAAGAGGCTGGGGCATATGAACTATAAGTCACTAAGTTTACTGCATAAGATGGGCCTAGTTGAAGACATGTCTAAGATCAAGCCTAGGAAAGATGTGTATGAAGTCTGTCAGTTTGGCAAGCAGACCAGATTACCTTTTCCTGTTAACAAAACTTGGAGAGCTCAGGAGAGGCTCCAACTGGTCCATACAAACATTTGTGGGCCTATGAAAACCTCTTCTTTAAATGGCAGCAGGTACTTTGCATTATTCATTGATGATTGCACCAGATTCTATTGGGTGAGTTTCTTAAAACAAAAGTCAAAGGTGGCTGACTACTTCTGCAAGTTAAAGGCATTAGCTGAAAATCAAGCCAGTTGTAAGTTAAAGATTTTGAGGTCTGATAATGGGACTGAATATGTGTCTCAAAGTTCTAGAATATTTGTGATGAAGTTGGAATGCAGTACCAATTAACCATCATCTACACACCACAACAAAGTGGTGTTTGTGAGAGAAAGAACATGACTGCTCTCGATATGGCCAGGTGCTTGTTGTTTGAAGGTAAAATGCCTAACAAGTTTTGGGCTAAAGTAGTAAATACTTCTGTGTATTTGCTAAACAGGCTACCAACTAATGCAGTCAAAGGCAAAACACCTTTTGAACCTTGGTTTGGACACAAACCAAATGTCTCACACGTAAAAGTTTTGGGCTGCTTATGTTATACACTAGTGCCAGCTGAGAAGAGAACTAAGCTGGAGAAGAGGTCTATGCCTGGAGTCTTTGTTGGCTACATTAGTGTAAAGAAAGGGTATAGGATTTTTGATCCATCCATTAAGAAGATTGTTGTGAGCAGAGATATGAAATTTAATGAAGGCAGTTGTTGGAAATGGGATGGAACATATGCAAGTTTGTCTGAGCAAGACCAGCATGATCTTGATTTGTAGCATGTTGAGATTGAAGCTGAAACTAAGGATGATTATGATGATGCACCTGTCAGAGGTACTAGAACCTTAATGGACATCTATGAGAGGTGTGATATGACCATTATTGAGCCTTCTAATTTTGATGAGGTTTCAAGGGAGGGCTGTTGGAAAGAAGAAATGGAGGCTGAATTGAGGATGATCCGCAAAAATGACACATAGGAGTTGGTTAATAGACCAGCAAACAAAAAGGTTATTGGTGTGAAATGGGTGTTCAGGACCAAACACAATGCAGATGGGTCAATGAAAAGGCAGAAAGCTAGGCTGGTTGTGAAGGGGTACAGTTAGCAGCATGGCATCGAGTTCTTTGAAACCTTTGGACCAGTTGCATGGTTGGACACCATAAGGCTATTGTTTTCCTTTGCTACTTAGAAGCAGTGGAAAGTACATCAGCTGGATGTTAGATCAACTTTCTGAATGGATTTCTCAAGGAAGAGATCTTTATTGAACAACCTGATAGATTCAAGGTCCTTGGTGAAAAGCACAAGGTCTACAAGCTCAAGAAGGCTTTGTATGGCCTCAAACAGGCTCCAAGGGCCTAATATGATAGGATTGATGCATATTTGTCAAGGCTGGGGTTCGAGAAGAGTATTAGTAAGCCTACACTCTATGTGAAAAAGGTTGAAAAAGAAACCTTGCTAATTGTGTCTCTGTATGTGGATGACTTATTGGTTAGTGGTTGTAGGAGTGAGTTGATTGTGGAATTCAAGAAACAGATGTAAGATGTTTTTGATATGACTAATTTAGGCTTGATGACTTACTTTCTTGGTATGGAAGTGAATAAGAATGAGTAGGGTATTTTCATAAGCCAACAAGCATTTGCATTGAAGGTCCTAAGTAAGTTTGCATGAAAAATTACAAACCTGCTAGCACTCCTGTGGCACAGGGAGAAAAAATCTCCAACAACAGTGACCATGCTCGGGTTGATGAGAAGAGCTATAGAATTCTAGTTGGTTGCCTGCTCTATTTGATAGCAACAAGGTCAAACACCATCTATGCAGTCAACCTTCTATTGAGGTTCATGCATTACTACAATGCAGCTCATTTCAAGCCTGCTAAAAGAGTCTTAAGGTATGTCAAAGGGACCTTAGTTTTTGGTGTGAAGTTTGAGAAAGCTGAGGAACTGAAGCTGGTTGGCTATTCAGACGATGATTGGACTGGTTCAGTTGATGATATGAAGAGCATATTGGGCTACTTCTTCACTCTGGGTTTAGGAGTTTTTAGTTGGAGTTCTAAGAAGCAACAGACAGTAGCTTAATCCACTATAGAAGCAGAGTATATTGCAGCTGCTACTACTGTTAATCAAGCCATCTGGCTCAGGAAGCTCTTGAGTGACTTGAATGCTGATCAAGCGGATGCAAAAGAGATTAAAGTAGATAATCAGTCAGCTATTGTCATTGCCAAGAATCCTGTATTTCATGGCAAGACTAAGCACTTCAAGATTAAGTATCATTTTGTAAGGGAGGCAGAATTGTCAAAGGAAATCAACTTGATCCATTGCTGCTCGGAGGTTCAACTCGTAGACATTGTGACCAAGCCATTGGCTGCCACAAGGTTTGAATACTTGAGGAAGGAAATTGGAGTCTGCTGCTTTGTAGCCAAGGAGGAGTGTTGAAAGTTGGCAACATATTAGCAGCATGCAAGCGTTCAAGCCACAATGCAGCAGCATGTATGCAACATGCTAATGTCCATGGTGTATTTCAGTAATTGAACTTTTGTAACATGTGACATATGATTAGCTGATTTTTAGCCATGTACTTAGCAATTTTAGTATGTTTTAGGTTATCATTAAGCTAATTTTACAGCTTGGTTACTTGCACAAGCAAGATTTATTTTCTTCCAATGTAATAGAACTATATATGTACATGTTATTTTGCTTAATGAAGTAATGAGATAAGTCAATTTCTTTTCTCCTTCAACATCTGGGTTTTTGCTTCTATTTTGCATCTTTTAACACAAATTTTAGTTGTTTTTTTATTCTTGGCTGTTTTAAACTCAACAGTTTCTTTGCATTTTATTTGTGAAAGAGCTGGGAAGTAAATATCTTTAACGGAATTCTTGAAATGGGATTAATTATATTTCTTTAATGATAACTATTATCCTATGTGAAAAGAATTCAATTTTTTTATAGTTCTTGGCTTTACAGGGATGAAGGCTAAATCGTAAGTTGCTTTAATGGTGTCTTATATATGGGATTGTTTTGTTTAGCACCATGAAATGAGTGATTTGTTTATGTTTTGCTTGAATCTTTGCATTGGTCATTCTTGCATCATTAAATTAAGTAAGATTTGTGACTTGGTTTTTGTAGTATTTGGTGAATTGACTTCTACGTAGACTCGTGGAAGGTTCTTTTTAAGAGTTGTTTTTAAGGTTCTTTTATCATTTCAACCTATTAAATGAAGATCAAAACTAGATGGCTGATGGAGGTGGTGATGGTGTAGCTGAAGGTGGCAAATGCGATAGAGGGGGAAGCACATCACGTGAAGCAGCTAAAAATGTTACTGCCGCCAAAAGGTATTTGAAGGAAATGATAGAGACGTTTGAGGATCAAAAACAAAAGTTGGTGAAGTTTCGTGAAGTCATGAAGGATTTGAAGACTAAAAGGTGTTACACTTTAGAAATGAAACTTCGAGTTTTGTTTGAATTATCAATTGGATTAATGTTGCTTTAAACATACATACAGGACTATTGGAACTAAGAAAACAAAATGAATGAAGTTTGATAGAAACTTGAGCTAGAAGGCTCAATGTCTTGCTGAGCAAACAAGAAACTCAGCTTAAGAGCTTAAGTGAAAAACTTGAGTAAAGACCAGAGAATGAAGAAGAATTTTCTAAATAATTTCATTAACAAAGATTTTAGGCATAATGCCATTACATATGCCAGTCAATAAGCTGGTCAAAATAAGCAAATGTCACCTAAATAACTACCTACTACCACTAAGTAGTCTTGAAACTAGTTAAACATAACTTGCATACATAACTATGTTGATTTATCAATCTATCAGCACCTAATTACATCAAATATGTTACCGACTTAGTTCAAATCTAACTAAGCAACAAAAAACATTAAATTGAAATAGCAAGATCAGTAGCATTAGCTTCAGCTGCAACTGCATGGCTCGGGCACCTTTTCTGCTTCTTGTCTGGATGCAGGCTAGCTTCAACACACAAATAGGCTTTGTCAAGATATCAGCAAGCTGGTCCTCGAAACTGTAATGAATCAGTTTCACTTCTTGAGATTGTTCCATTTCCCTAACAAAAAAAAACTTTATCTTGAAATGCTTGCTTCTCCCATGAAATACTGGACTCTTTGCAATTGTAACAGCTGATTGGTTGTCACATTTGATCTCTATTGCTTCCCTTTGGTGCAGATTCAAATCTGTCATGATTTTTCTTAGCCAAATAGCTTAACAGCTCCTACAGCTGCCACATACTCTGCCTTTGGTGTCAGTTGAGCTACAACTCTTTGCTTCTTTGAACTCCAACAAAAAATAGCTGAACCAAGGGTAAACAGATACATTGAAGTACTTTTCATATCATCAATCGATCCAGCCCAATCACTATCAGCATAACCAAGTAGTTTCATGCTATCAACTTTGGTGTACATCATTCCAAAGCTCAGTGTACTTTTGCTGTACTTGAGAACTCTTTTTGCAGCTTAAAATGATTTGCATTGCAACAATTCATGAATCTAGATACTAGACTCACAGCAAACATAATGTCTGGTCTTGTGGCTGTCAAGTACCAAACTTCTGTAGGTTGACTCAGCTACTTTCTCAAAATAACCTTGGTTGGTCAGCTTTTCTCCAACAACAACTGGTGTGCTTGTTGCTTTACAATTTAGCATGGAGAACTTGTTCAGAATCTTCAAGGAAAATGCCTTTTGACTCAATAAAATTCCTTACTAAGTCTGTGACACTTCCATGCCAAGGAAGTAGGACATTTGTCCCAAGTCTGACATCTCGAACATCTTCTCCATCTTGCCTTTGAAATCAGCCAACATGATCTTATTTCCTCTAGTTACCAGTAGGTCATCCACATATAAGGAGACTATGAGCTGTGTTTCAATACCTTCTTTCTTCACATACAAGGTTGGTTCACTGATGCTTCTCTCGAACCCCAAGCTAGTTAAGTAGTTGTCGATTTTGTCATGCCAAACTCTTGGTGCCTATTTTAAGCCATACAATGCCTTCTTCAACTTGTACACAGCATCTTCCTTTGAAACTGTAACAGCCCTTACCCAATACCATTGTCGGAGTCGAGCATGAGGCGTTACTTGACTTAACTTAAAAGTTCGAGGCACAAAAATATACTTTTAAAAGTTATTTCACTGTTCATAATAAGGTTGTCCACCTGCGCAGCAGTTACTAAATTAATTATAACTCAATATAAGAAACTCAAAATTTAGATCCATAAATTTTCCCTGAAACTAGACTCATATATCTTTTTACCATAAAATTTTCAGAATTTTTGGTTTAGCCAATTAGTACAGTTTATTAGTTAAAGTCTCCTTTGTTTCACTGATCGACTATCCTGACCTCTCGTCATTAGAATTCACTTATCTCATTGTACAGATTTCATATAGTGCTATCACTTGTTTCTAAAGAAAATAGACTCAATAAGGAATCTATCAATATAAATTAAAACTCATAAATATTTTTTACAATTTGTAATGATTTTCCAAAGTTAGAATATGGGATTCCAAAAACCACTTTGACCTTGTCTAACTAAAATGAAAATATCTCAGAATATATAATTCCTTTGTTTACACCGTTAGTTTTCTATGAAAATAGACTCAATAAGATTCAATTTTATATCTCATCCACACTCTAATTCATTTTCTACTATCCTTGGTGATTTTTCAAAATCACATCACTACTGCTGTCTTAAAACTGATTTACTACCAATTTTTACTTTTTCATGATTTCTATGCATAATTTCTCACCTAGACATTTATAACAACAAACACCTTCATACTTAGCCATTTTAATAACTATTCGTCATCAAATATTTGCATATCATCTTTTGGTCATATCTTAAGAATATACAATCGAAATGACCAAGTTCCTATACATGCAATAGTTCAAAACATTTATCATCTTAAAATACCGAGTTGTGGTGGTTGATAGTGTGAACGCTCTCCGACGTCTTCAAGATCCCGACTATGCTTGATAATACTATATGAAAGAAAAAGAAATAAAAGAAGTAAGCATAAAGCTTAGTAAGTTTACAAGTAAATAAATGACATCATTTAACATAAATTATGATATGCAAGTATCATGTTCTTAAGTTTTCTCTTTACTTACTCTCATTTACTTGTTTACTTACTTACCTAATTAGATAGCTTAAGATTACAACTTACTCTTCTCTTGCTGAAATATTGATTCTCACTGATAACATATTATGTTCTTAACTCTTATAACTCACCTAAAGTTGCTAATTATACTTTTACTTGAACTTCGATAGAACATAATCTGTTTTCTAGCCCATTGAGCCACATTGGAATAATAAGGATACTTGGGTCTCATATCTGATAATAACATGCCAAAGCCATGTCCTAGACATGGTCTTACATGGGATGTTTTCTGTACTGCCAGTGCCATATCCCAGATATGGTATTACATGGGAGATCTCATATCGGTGCCCATGCCATGTCCCAGACATGGTCTTACGGGGGACCTCTGATAGTCTCAATGATGCCAATGTCATGTCCCAGACATGGTCTTACATGGGATCTCTTTACCCAAATGCCATGACATTTGTATCCAATACATTCCTAATGTTTCAATGAGGCTTGTATCACTAATTCTCTGTCATCTCATACTTGAGTCAACATTAAATATTTTCATGAAATAAATACATAATTGCTGAAAAATAATAGCATTAATAATAATTATTGAAATATTGCATTTATTTACCGTAAACTTACCTCGGTACAAAATGCGATCAAATCTAACACTTAGTCCTCAATTTTTTTCTTTCCCCGGTCTAGCTCCGGATTCTGTTCTTCTTGATCTATAATAGAAAATTTAGCTTATTTAACACTCACATTCATCAAAACAGTCCTTGACTCAATTTTGGCAAAATTATAGTTTTGCCCCTAAACTTTTGCATATTTACATTTTTCCCCAAAGCTCGTAAATTAAAATTCATCCCATATTCTTATATTTTATAACATGCTAAACATTTTTCCCTTCTATGGCAACATCGAATTCTTACTCTAACACTTATGAACATTAGGTATTTTTGCCGATTTTGTCAATATACTCGTTTTCACTTAAAATCGACTAGCAAAAGTTGTTTAACATAATTTCTAACTTCATATTCTACCATAAAACATCAAAATAAACATATTTCACCTATGGGTATTTTTCCAAATATAAACCCTAGGTTAAATTATTGCTAAAATAAGCTAAATTAAGCTATTGGGATTCCAATAACATAAAGAACATTAAAAACGGGGCTTGGAATCACTTACTATGAGCTTGAGAAAGTGAAGAACCCTAGCTATGGCTTCCTTCAAATTTCAACAGCAAGCAAGGATGATGAACTCAATTTTTACATCTTTTTCCCTTTTTAATTCTATTTATTTACTAAATGACTAAAATGACCTTACTTAAAAAAATCCCATTTCACTTATCTCATATCCATTTTTGTCCATCACTAACTAATGGTCTAATTACCATATAAGGACCCCTAATTTATAATTCCACAGCAACTAAATACCTTTACCAATAAAACTCAACTTTTGCACTTTTTACAATGTAGTCATTTTGACTAAATTGAGTGCCCAAACGTCAAATTTTTGAACGAAATTTTCATGAAATCTTTCTGTGAAATTGTAGGCCATAATAATATAATAAAAATAAATTTGTCTTCATCGAATTTGTGGTCCCGAAACCACTGTTCCGACTAGGCCCTAAATCGGGACGTTACAGAAACCTTCAGGTTGTTCAACATAAATCTCCTCACTGTATCTTCCATTACTTTTGTACAACAAAAGCAACCAGCAGCCTAATTGTATCAAGCCTAGCCACTGGTGCAAATGTTTCAAAGTAGTCAATGCCATACTTCTGACTGGATCCCTTCACTACCAGCCTTGCCTTCAGCTTGTTTAGAGTTCCATCAGCATTGTGCTTGGCTCAAAACACCCATTTCACTCCTATGACTTTCTTGTTGGTTGGTCTTGCAACTAACTCCCAAGTATGGTTCTTCTCAATCATTTTCATTTCATCGAGCATAGGTTGTTTCCATCCTTGTTGAGCTTCAGCTTCTTCAAAGCAAGTTGGTTCCACAACAACCACATTTGCTCTTGCATAAATTTCAGCCAATGGTCTGGTTCCCCTGACTGGCTCATCATCAATGTCCATTTCAAGACCATTTTGATCACCTCCAGTCTGATCTGTCACCAGGTCTTCAGCACCACATTCTGGTTCATTCCTATCCCAGTTCAAGTTCAATTTCTCATAAAACATTACATCTCTACTCACAAAAACCTGTTGGATGTAGGATCTAAAATCCTAAAGCCTTTCTTGAACTGCTGTAGCCCACCAAGATGCCAGGTTGAGCCTTCTTGGCCAATTTGTCTCTTTTTACTGCTAGAACATGTGCATAACATATGCACCCAAAAGCCCTCAAGTGAGATAACGATGGCTTGAACCCAAACTAGGCCTCATATGGTATTTTTTTGAACCAAAGCCTTGGTTGGTAGCCTGTTTTGAAGGAAAACAGCAGTGTTAACTGCTTCAGCCCAAAAATTATTAGGCAAATTCCTTTCAAACATTAGGCATCTAGCCATATCCATCAAAGTTCGATTCTTCCTCTCACTGACACCATTCTGCTGAGGTGTGTAGGTGTTTGTGAGTTGCTATTTGATGCCTGCTTCATCACAAAAGCCCTGAAACATGGTTGAAGTGTATTCTGTGCCATTATCAAACCTTAGTGTCTTGAGATTGCAACCTGATTCTGTTTCTACTGTAGCCTTAAATTTCCAAAATACTGAGGCCACTCCTAACTTATGCTTTAATAAGTAAACCCATTAAAACCATGAGTAATCATCAATGAAAAGGATGAAATACCTGATACCATTCAAGGACTGTGTCTTCATAGGGCCACACACATTAGTGTGGACTAGCTGTAGCTTTTTTGAGGCTCTCTAAGCCTTGTTCAAAGGAAATGGTTGTCTAGCTTACTTTCCTAGCTGACAGACTTCACAAACATCCTCTTTCTCAACTGATATTGTGAAGTTTTCAACCAAGTCCCCTTTGGTCAACTGAACTAGTGACTTGTAGTTGGCATGGCCTAACCTCTTGTACCATAGCTTAGACTCATCTAAGACAGTTGTGTAGGCACTGTCTGAACTTTTGTTCCAGTCCACAACAAAACTTCTGTCAGCCATGGTCACTGACATGAGTTTGGATCCACTTGGATCACTGATCAAGCATTCCTTGTCTCTAAACACAACTGAATAACCTTTTTCAAGTAGCTGAGCTATACTAAGCAAATTTCTGTCAATTTTAGGCACAAATAAGACATTTGAAACAAGTTTGATACCTGTAGGAGTGTCAATTAGCACATCTTCGTTGGCTTCTACTCTGATGAAGTGTCCATTTCCAACTTTTACCCTTGTATTGAAACTTTTATCTATGTTCTTGAAGATAGTAGTATTAGGGGTCATGTGGTTTGTGTAACCACTGTCAATCAGCCATCCTTTTGTGGCTTTTCTTTTGGCAGCTGAGCAAGAGACTGCAAAGACTTGCCCTTCTTGTTCACATCCTTCTTTTGCCACTTGAGCTTCAGCTTTAGGCTATTGAGGCTGGTTTTGATTCAGTTTGCCTTTGTTTCTGCAAACCTTCTCAACATAGCCCATCTTTTTGCAGACTTTGCACTATACATTAGGCCTGAACCAACAGTTTGCTTTTGGATGACTGAGCTTTTTGCAATGTGGGAAAGGTGGATATCTTCTTCTTGCTCCATCTCTCCTAGACTTTTCTGACCAAATCTTCTTCCCTTTGTAGCCAGAGGAACTCGATGTTGTTTGCTCTTGGCTTGGAAGGCACCTTCTTGATGCTATTCCTGTCTGCTGGCTCTTATTTGAGATGCTTAACAGATCTCTTGAGTCTTCAAGGGATGAGATCTTGGCTTCATATCTCTCATGCAATGTTGCAATGACCTTTTCCACTATTCTTGCTTCACTAAACTGGTCCCCAAGCAATATGATGCTGTTCATAATAGATATGATCCTGTTTGAGTATTACTTCACTTTTTCTTCTTCCTTCATCTTCAAATTTTCAAAGTCCCTTCTCAAATTCAAAAGTTGTTGTCTCGTTCTTTCAGTCCCTTGAAACTCCTCTTTGAGCTTATCCCAGTCCTATTTTGGAGACTCACAAGCCATGATCCTTTCGAAAATCACATCAGACACATTATTTTGGATGCATGACATGGCCTTATATCTCTTGGCTTTATCATCAGAGTGCTGCCTAACCTGAACCACTATAGGATTGGCTCCTAAGCATGGTGGTTCAACATCCAAGTTGACAACCTCCCACAAGTCGAATGCCTGTTGGTAGGTCTTTATTTTCACTACCCAAATGTGGTAGCCCTCACCATTGAACATTGGTGGTGGAGCCGAAAAAAATCCAGATGAAGACATGGTTTTGAGGATTGAAAAATGACAAGTCCACTAATAAAATGAGCTCTTGATACCAATTGTTGGAACTAAGAAAATAGAATGAATGAAGTTTGACAGAAACTTGAGCTAGAAGGCTCTATGTCTTGCTGAGCAAACAAGAAAACTTAAGAGCTTGAGTGAAAAACTTGAGTAAAGACCAGAGCATGAAGAAGAATTTTCTGAATAATTTTATTAACAAAGAGTTGAGGCCTAATGCCATTACATATACCAGTCAATAAGCTGGTCAAAATAAGAAAATGTAACCTAAACAACTACCTACTACCACTAAATAGTCTTGAAACTAGTTAAACATAACTTGCACACATAGCTATGTTGATTTATCAATCTAACAACACCTAGTTACATCAAATATGTTACCAACTTAGTTCAAATCTAACTAAGCAACAAAAAATATTAACTTGAAGTAACAAGATCAGCAGCATTAGCTTCAGCTGCAACTGCATGGCTCGGGCAGCTTCTCTGCTTCTTGTGTGCATGTAGGCCAGCTTCAACAAGGACGGACGTAGCTGGTGTGGTTGATCGAGTAAAAGAGTTATTAAAAGGCCATAAAAACTTGCTTAAGGGATTTAATTTCTTTTTGCCAATGGGATATGAAATTACCGTCGACAAACACCAACCTCCTCCGAAAAAGATGGCTGGATTTCTTGAACCAAAAGTTTTTATGAGGCTAATAAAGGTGAAATACTGAAACCATTTTCCCACAATCTTACCATGCAGGAATGTGATAAGCATGTTTATTGGTCATTTGTGGATGTATTACTTAGGTACCAAAGGGAGCAGAGGGACATAATTAAGCTTTATATTGAGGTAGCCTTTCTTGATTGGGTTATTACTTTCGTTTATAACTACCAATTTTTAACTAAACTTGAATTAGACTCAATTTGAACCTAAAAAGTTGACATCTAAATTTAAAATTTTAAAATTAAATTGACTCGAAATAATTGGAAACCAATTTGTCTTGAAATTGAAATGATTCCAAAGTTTTAAAACCCAAATTGACTCTGTGTTTTGTTGTTTTAGTTTTGATATTCCAGAAAATATTAATTGTTGTCGGTTTGAGGTTGATGCTCTTTTTTCGAAGGACTATCCAGATCTATTTGACGACTTCAAAAGATATTTACCACCTACTTTTCTCTAGGTTGTTAATTTGTTCACTGAGTTGAGCTACCATATTTGTATTTGGCGCCTGAGATCTATCCTCACCACTCTCTCGAATTGCAAAGGGTCATATGTACATATACATATACCAATTCAATTAGAAAAAAGAGTAAATTCACCTCAAACACTTGTGTGCTATTATTTTGTTTTGGTTTATCTGTTCGATACATGCTTTTAGTCTTTTGAGTTTGGATTCACTTTGCTTCGATGACTAAGAGAATTTTTGTGAAAACTCTTATTTTTCTAAAGTAAAACTGACTAAAACGAATTTGAACCCACAAAATTGCCTAAAATTACGGGATTTGTCAAACTAAAATTCTAACCTCGTGATACTAGATGATCTTATTGCAGTGTTAAAGCAAGGAAAACTGGTGGAGAAAGGTAACCATCCATATTTGTTAGCCAAGAGGCCAATAGGAGCTTACTACTCTTTCATGATCATACAATTGATTTGCTACTTCATCTCTTAAATTAATTATAAAATTTTGATCGATTTGCGGTGCTCTACCTCCTATTTGTTGTAAATCTTCATCATTATTTGAATGCATTTTCAAATTATCTTCATCAATATCCTTAAAATAAGCGTATGTGATGGGTAATTTTTTCATATAGTTATGCACAACTACACAAGTAATAACAATGTTTCTTTATATTGGAATGGATATGATGTAATCCTCTTCAAAAGAGGAAAATGAGCTTTTAAACCTCTGTAAGATTGCTGAATCACATTTCTTAATTTGACATTGCATAATTGAATACCTCTTCTTTTGTATGATAGTGAGCACCATGACGAAAATTTGACAACCAATATCTGATATTACGATAAAGTGTCATAAATCCTCGAGTATAAGTGTATGCAGCATCGCAAAGTATTTATCTGTAAAAAATAAATGAACATAATTTTATAATTTTATTACAAAACTAATTATAGAAAATTTATAAAATTTTTAAGCCTTTACATAAATTTAAAAAAATTCTTTGGGCCTAAATGTGAAATGTATGGCTACTCTATTATTCTCTAGTTATTTAAATATTTATTTTTCTTTTTCTCAATTTGCATTTTCTTTCGTTTTGATTTTGACTCTCCCTTACGTACCAAGTTTCCTCTCTTTTATTACTTTCCCTCTTCATTCTTTCTCTGTAACACGACCGAATCAAAAAAGAAAAGGTCGATCTGGACTAGTTTCTTGCATTTTATTCGTAAGTTTCTTTAATGCAATTCTTGAAAAGGGTTTATTTGTATTTGTTCAAAGATAACTCCTATCCTATGTGAAAAGAATTTACTTTCTTTCTGGTTCTTGGCTTTACAGGAATGAAGAGTTGCTTTCTGATGAAGTTGGCCAGCATGCTGCAACACCAGCCAACATGCAGATCATGAAGATCGACCAAGGTAGAAGCTGCTTCTCAAGCTCAAATGATCTAGTTCTTGTTCATTTTGTAACTTCTAGTTAATGAAATGTAATTTAGTTCATTTAGAACTATGTTAGGTATATGATTGATGTAATTTGCAGCCATATGAGCTGTTAATTTAGCTTTGCTTGTATGCACAAGTTAATTACTTCAAGTTTCAATGTTTAGTGGTGTTAGGTAACTATTAGGTGATTGTTTACTGTTTTTGACAAGCTTAGTGCTTGGTTTATGTATTGGCATTATGCCATTGTTTACTCAATGAATGAAACCAGTTTGTTCATCAATTTTCCTCTCCATTTTCCTTCACTTTTTTCTTCTTTCTTTAGCTCGAATTCATTTGATTCCTCAGCAAGCATCGAGGCTTGTTGCACAAGACACTTTCCGAGTCTGTTATTTCAGTTACAACTCCAACAATTGGTATCTAGAGCCTATTTCTTAAGGGATCTGTTATACAAATCTATGGCTTCATCAAGCTTTTCACCAGCTGCACCTCAAGTCTTCAATGGAGAAGGCTACCACATATGGGTGGTCAAAATGAAAACCTACCTGCAGGCTTTCGATCTGTGGGAGGTAGTCAACTCAGATGTTGAACCAGAGCCACTTAGAGCCAATCCAACAGTGGCTCAAATCAGGCAGCATGCTGATGAGAGGACCAAGAGGCACAAGGCCATGTCTTGCATCCAGAACTCAGTGTCAGATGTGATTTTCACAAGGATTATGGCCTGTGAAACACCAAAATAGGCCTGGGACAAGTTGCAAGAGGAGTTTCAAGGGACAGAGAGAACAAGGCAGCAACAGTTGTTGAACTTGAGAGAATTCGAGAATTTGAAGTTGAAGGAAGAAGAAACTATCAAGCAGTACTCTGACAAGATTATGGCTATGGTTAACAGCATTAGGCTCCTTGGAGAGCAGTTCAATGAAGCTAGGATAGTGGAGAAGGCTATTGTAACTCTGCCTGAGAGATATGAGGCAAAAATCTCATCTCTCGAGGACTCAAGGGACCTGTCCACCATCTCCCTAACAGAGTTGATCAATGCTCTATATGCTCAAGAGCAGAGGAGAGCAAGCAGACTGGAGGAGCATCAAAAATGTGCCTTTCAAGCAAGAACAAATACTGCCTACAAAGGCAAGAAGGCCTGGTGAGACAAGCCAAGGTCTGATCCTGCAAGAAAAGAGGGTCAGACTTGCAAGCACTGCAGAAGAGTTGGTCATCTAGAAGAAAAATGATGGTTCAATCCAGACGTTGTATGTCAGCATTGTAAGAAGAAGGGTCATGTTGAGAGTGTCTATAAGAGCAAGGCCAAATCAAGGCAGAACCAGTTTCAACAGATGAAAGCTGAGGCTCGAGTAGCTAAAGAGGACAGTGACCAAGAGGAGCAGGTCTTTGTTGTGTCATGCTTAGCTTCACAAGAAAGACTCTTATCTGGTTGGCTCCTAGACAGTGGATGTACCAACCACATGACACCTGATGTTGCTATCTTCAAGTCCTTAGACAGAAGCTGCAAAACTAAAGTCAAGATAGGTAATGGTCACCTTATCCAAGCTGAAGGCAAGGGTGATGTGCTGATATGCACTTTCACAGGTGCCAAAGTGATTTCAAATATGCTTCTAGTGCCTGAAATTGATAGAAACCTGCTCAGCATAGCTCAATTGATTGAGAAAGGTTATTCTGTGGTGTTCAAGGACAATCAGTGCCAAATCAGTGATCCAAGTGGATCCAAGCTAATGGCAGTCCCTATGGCTGATAAGAGCTTTGTGGTTGACTGGACAAAGGAGTCAGACATTGCCTACAAAGCTACATCAGATGAATCCAAGCTTTGGCATCAAAGGCTTGGACATGCCAACTTCAGATCGATGGCTCGAATGGTCAGAGAGGGCTTGGCTGAAAACTTCACCAACTCAGTGGAGCATGATGATGTTTGTGAAGTATGTCAGCTAGGAAAGCAGGCCAGACTCCCATTTCCCTCGAATCAAACCTGTAGAGCCTCTGAAAAACTCCAACTGGTACACACTGATGTGTGTGGCCCCATGAAGACTGAGTCATTAAGAGGAAACAGGTATTTCATACTGTTCATTGATGATTTCTCGAGATATTGTTGGCTTTACTTCTTGAAACAAAAATCAGAGGTGGCCTCAGTGTTTTGGAAGTTCAAGCTCTGCTTGAGATCAAAGCAGTGTGCAAGTCAAGACCATAAGGTCTGATAATGGGACTGAGTACACCTCAGCTCAGTTCCAAGCCTTTTGTGATAAGGCAGGCATCAAACATCAACTTACCAACACTTATACACCTCAGCAAAATGGTGTAAGTGAAAGGAAGAATAGGAGTTTGATGGATATGGCTAGGTGCCTGATGATTTAGAAGAATCTGCCTAAAGCTCTATGGGCAGAAGCAGTTAACACTGCAACCTATATTTAAAATAGGCTTCCAACCATAGCTTTGGACCAGAAGACTCCATTCGAGGCCGGGTTTGGATTCAAGCCATCACTGGCTCATCTGAAAGTCTTTGGATGCATCTGTTATGCACATGTACCTGCTGTTAAAAGGGACAAGTTGTCTGAAAGGGCTCGACCTGGTTTTCTGGTGGGCTATAGCACTGTCAAGAAGGGCTATAGGATCTTGGATCGTTCAACAAACAAATTGTTAGTCAGCAGGGATGTGGTATTCAATGAGAGATCATGTTGGAACTGGGAAAGACATGAAGCTGAGGAAGTCTCAGAAGAACTCGCAGCAGATCAAGCTGAGCTAGACCAAAATGGTCTTGAAATGGACATTGATGATGAACCAGTCAGGGGAACAAGACCATTGACTAAGATTTATGAAAGGGCTCATGTAGCCATAGCTGAACTAAGCAACTTTGAAGAGGCAGAAGCTCAGCAAGGGTGGAGGCAGGCAATGGCTGAGGAGATCAGCATGATTGAGAAGAACCAAACCTGGGAATTGGTTGAAAGGCCAGTCAAAAGGAAGGTAATTGGGGTGAAATGGGTGTACAAAGCCAAGCAGAATGCTGATGGAACCTTGAACAAACTAAAAGCAAGCCTGGTTGTCAAAGGGTTCAGTCAGAAATATGGCCTGGACTACCTGGAGACCTTTGCACCAGTTGCCAGGCTTGACACCATAAGGCTACTGATTGCCTTAGTTGCACAAATGCAGTGGAAAATTCACCAGCTTGATGTGAAGTCAGCCTTTCTAAATGGATTTATTGACAAGGGTTTGAAATAACTGGGAAGGTGCAGATGGTATATAAGCTGAAGAAAGCCTTTTATGGCTTGAAACAGGCTCCTAGAGCCTGGTACAGCAGAATCGATGGTTACCTTGTTAATTTGGGATTCGACAGGAGCAAGAGTGAGCCAACACTCTATGTTAAGAAGGAAGGGACACAAACACAGCTCATTGTGTCTCTGTATGTTAATGATCTATTGGTGACAGGAGGAGACCAAGCAATGCTAGTTGATTTCAAGACCAAGATGCATGAGATGTTTGAAATGTCTGATTTGGGGAAGATGTCCTATTTTCTTGGCATGGAGGTGTCACAAATGTAGAATGGGATATTTCTAAGCCAGAAGAGCTTCTCCTCGAAGATTTTAACCAAGTTCTCTATGGAAAACAGTAGAGCAACAAAGACACCTGTTGCTGTTGGAGAAAAACTATCGAGCCAAGGTGATTTTGAGAAGGTTTGTGAAACAACCTACAGAAGTCTAGTTGGTTGCTTGCTATATTTAACTGCAACGAGACCAGACATAATGTATGTTGTAGGTTTGCTCTCAAGGTTCTTGCATTGTTGCAATGAGAAGCATTTTCGAGCAGCAAAGAGAGTGCGCAGGTATATCAAAGGTACATTGAGCTATGGCTTGATGTATAGGACAGAAGAAAGCCTAAGGCTGTTTGGGTATACTGACAGTGATTGGGCTGGGTCATTGGATGACATGAAAAGCACCTCAGGTTATGCTTTCAGTCTTGGTTCAGCCATGTTCTGTTGGAGCTCGAAGAAGCAAACCTTGGTGGCTCAATCAACTGCTGAAGCAGAATATGTTGCAGCAGCAAGTGCTGTCAACCAAGCCATTTGGCTAAGAAAAATCATGAATGATTTGAATGTTAGTCAAAAGGGAGCAACAAAGATCTTTTGTGAAAATCAATCTGATGTTGCCATTGCCAAAAATCCAGTGTTCCATGGGAGAACAAAGCATTTCAGCATCAAACTCCATGTTGTACCAGAAATGGAGGAAGCATTAGAAGTTAAGCTAATTCATTGCAAGAGAGATGATCAAATTGCTGATATTTTGACCAAGGGTCTTAATGCAACTAAGTTCGAATATTTAAGGAAGATGTTAGGAGTTTGCAGTATGCTACCCAAGGATGAGTGATGAAGTTGGCCAGCATGCTGCAACACCAGCCAACATCATGAAGATCGACCAAGGCAGAAGCTGTTTCTCAAGCTCAAATGATCTAGTTCTTGTTCATTTTGTAACTTCTAGTTAATGAAATGTAATTTAGTTCATTTAGAACTATGTTAGGTATATGATTGATGTAATTTGCAGCCATATGAGCTGTTAATTCAGCTATGCTTGTATTCACAAGTTAATTACTTCAAGTTTCAATGTTTAGTGGTGTTAGGTAACTATTAGGTGATTGTTTACTATTTTTGACAAGCTTAGTGCTTGGTTTATGTATTGGCATTATGCCATTGTTTACTCATTGAATGAAATCAGTTTGTTCATCAATTTTCCTCTCCATTTTCCTTAGCTTTTTTTCTTTCTTTGGCTCAAATTCATTTGATTCCTTAGCAAGCATCGAGGCTTGTTGCACAAGACACTTGCCGAGTCTGTTATTTCAGTTACAGCTCCAACACTTTCTTCTTTTGTTCATTTCTCTATTTTTATCATTTGCTAGCTTTAAAGCTGAATCTTTCCTTCTTTTTGGTTTAATGCATAGTTATCTGTTTGTTTTGTTCACTACTATGAACTGAGTGATTTGTTTATGTTTTGCTTGAATCTTTGTATTGGACGTTTATGATTCTTGGATCATTACATCAAGTAAGATTTGTCACTCGGTTTCGTAGAAGGTTCTTTTTAAGACGTTTTTTTTATTTCTACCTATTAAGTGACGGGCAAGACGAGATGGCTGGTGGTGTTGCAGCTGAAGGAGGCGGAGGCGGTGGAGAGGGAAGCACGTCAAGTGAAGAGACTAGAAACGCCGCCAAAAGGTATCTGAAGGAAGTGACGAAGATGTTTGAGGATCAACAAGAGAAGTTGGTGATGTTCCGAGAAGTCATGAATGATTTTGGGACTGAGAGGTATTCCACTTTAGAAATGAAACGCCAGTTTTGTTTGAATTATCAGTTGGATTAGTGTTACTTTAAACATACATACAGGACGGACGTAGCTGGTGTGGTTGAGCGAGTGAAAGAATTATTCAAAGGCCATAACAACTTGCTTAAGGGATTTAATTTCTTTTTGCCAATGGGAGATGAAATTCCGTCGAAAAAGACGAGCCTCCTCCGGAAACGATGGCTGGATTTCGTGAAACATTGGATTTTATAAGGGTAGTAAAGGTGAAATGCTAAAACCATTGTCCCATAATATTTTGGTGGTTATGAATATCCATGTTTAGCTATCTAATTTAAGCAATCTTACTATGTAGGAACGTGATGAGCGTCTTTATAGACCATTTATGGATGTAATATTTAGGTACTGGAGGGAGCACATGGACGTAATTAAGCTCCGTAGGGAGGTAATCTCTCTTGTTTAGCTTATTACTTAGTTTACAACTACCAATTTTGAACTATATATACTTGGAAAATTTTTTTGGGAGCAATTTAAACTTAATTTGAATTAAACTCGATTTAAAAATAAAAAAGTCGACGTCATGAACTTGAATTGAGTCAAAACCAATTTGAATTTAAATGACTCAAAACCAAATTATCTCAAAATGATCCGAAAGTTTTAAAACCTAAATTGACTCAACTCTTGATTTCATTGATTTTAGGTTGATGCTATTTTATCAAAGGACTATCCTGATCTGTTTGTGGAGTTCATAAGATATCTACCACCTACTTGAGCCTTATATTCTTTTTGATTCTTTTAGGTTGTTAATTGTACACTGAGTTGATCCACCATATTTGTATTTGGTGCCTGAGATATAACTCCATTCCCACAAATTGCAAAAGATCTTACACGTATAAACACATGCCCAGTTTAGCTAACAAAAAAATACAGTAAGTTCATATTATTTTATATATATGAGTTTCTTCTTTTAGGTGGAAAGTAGTTTTTGTGAATTGGGTGTTATTCAACATTTCCAAATCTACTTTAGTTTTAAATGCGTCTGGTTCAAAGATTTTTGCCAAATGATCTGCATAACACTTTCCTTCTCGGTAAATGTGGCTAACTTTTGTGCGAGTCTGCTCTATATATTTCATTTTCTTCAAATTTTACAATATATATGAGTTTTTTTACAAGAGAACCCAACATTCCCTACAAATACAATCTTGAGATTTGAAAAAAAAAACATTTCTTGTAGACAAACTAAACATGTTATTCATCACCTAAACACAAAAAAAAATCTAGCAACTAAGATTGGTTTTACCTAAAACACACTAAGAACAAACGTGCACTTGTCACTGATGACATGCACCAAAACATTTTCATTCAATCGGAGGATACAGGCGCATGTACATTCTGCGGATATACTTCACATTTCTTCAACCCCGCCATATAAATTGCAGCTTCATGTGTCCACAAATTTGTTCTCACTTGGACAATCCGCAGGCTTGAATCATATGGAATGTCCACATAATAGTTTGCATGTTCACATGATGGTCCACATAGTGATAGTCAGAATATGGACTTTCTGAGTTTTTCGAACCTCGCCTTTTGATGGTCACTAAACTAATTATAAATATGAATAAGGCAAGTGCACCTATCGAACAATAGTATATCTATGGTGAGTAGGGAATATCGTATCCACAAGGACTAAAAGTACTAGTAATTATCATTTTTTACTATTTAGCTGACAAATTAGAGTGACTGTTTTTAATCTAAAATTACTAAACTAATCTAACTAAGAACGCAACAGAGAATGAAGTAGGAAAATAATCGAGGATAACCAATGAGATAGACAATACCCAGGAAAGAATCCACCTAGACTTCTCATATTATTATGAATCTGAATTAAAGGATTTATTCACTTGCGTCTTGATCCGTAGAAATCCCTAAATCATGTTAATATCTCTTTCAAGAGTAAGAACAACTGACTCTAGGTTGATTAATTGAAATCTCTTTCTAATTAAAACAGCTATCATCGCATTAACTCGATCTATGGATTCGCTTATTAGATTTGACTCTAATCCGGTATATTTATATTGTCCTATTTCTAGGATTGCATTCAACTACATTCAATTATACTAGATCTACTCTTAAACAAGGACTTTTGCTCCTCTAAAATAAGCACATTAAACATGAATTAATATCCCGGAAATATTAAAACAAGAAATAAGCATACATAATTGAGAACAAGAATCAAATATTTATCATTTAAATCATAAATCAAATAATAAGATTCGTCATAGGTTTCATCCTCCTTAGGTATCTAGGGAATTTAGTTCATGATCCTGAATAGAAACATCTCAAAGTTAGGATAACCACAATCAATAAAACTTCGATAGAAATTAAAAGGAGATCTTCGATCTTAATGGAGATCCTCTTCCAAGTTGATTCTAATGGCATTCTTCGAGTGTTTTCTTCAATCTTCTCTCCATGCCCCCTTAAGTCTTCTTCTAGTAGGTATTTATAGATTTTAGAATGCTCAAAAAGCCTAAAAATTGGGGTTTTCTGCGTATTTGGGCAGCAGGGTACGAAATCGACACGGGCTGACACATGGGTGTGTGGCCAACCTGTGTGGCTCACACGGGCGTGTGTCCAGCTAGTGTGGAAATGCCTAACTCGTGTGGATACTGACAACACATCTTTTTGTCCAATTTTGGCTCGTTTTTTACTTATTTCACTCCCAAATGCTCTCCTAAGTATAGAAACATGAAATTAAAGGATTAGGAGCATCAAATTCACTAATTTGCATAATTAATCATCCAAAAACGCATTAAGAATGATATTAAAATATGTTACTTTTATAGCTTATCACCTTTCCAAGAGGCTTGGTCAGAATATCCGCTGGCTGATCTTTAGAGCTACAATAAACCAAAGTCACTTCCTTACTATGTTTAACTTCTCTCACAAAGTGATATTTTATTTTTAAGTGCTTTGTGCTTTCACGAAAAACAAGATTCTTCACAATTACAATGGTGACTTGATTGTCACACAAAATTTGTGTTGCTTCTGTCTGTACAAGATTCAAGTTGCCAAGAAGTTTTCTCAACCAAATTGCTTGGTTGATCGGTGCTGTTGTAGCTACATACTCTACCTCAGCTGACGACTGAGCAACAATTTGTTGCTTCTTAGAGCTACATAAGAATACGCGGGATCCAAGTGAAAAGGGATAACAGTGTAGCCAATCAGCTTCAATGCTTCTTCTTTCTTAAACCATACGCCAAAGTTAGCGAATCCTTTAATGTATCTCAGCACTCTCTTAGCAGCCTTAAAATGCGACATGTTGCAGCAGTGCATAAATCTTGATAACACACCCATTGCACACATAATGTCAGGTCATGTTGCATTTAAATACAATAAGTAACCAATGAGACTTCGATAATTCTTCTCATTGACCTTCTTAAACTCTTCATTGCTACTAAGCTTTTCTCCAAGTGCCACTAGAGTGTTGACAGGTTTGCATCTCTCCATGCAAAACCTTTACAAGATTTTCAAGTTAAAGCTTTGCTAATTGATAAAAATTCCCCCGAAACATGTTACATTTCTATCCAAAAAAATACCTCATTTCTACAATATCTGACATCTCAAATACTTTCTCCATCTGCAGCTTAAACTCCTTCACCGAGTTATCTCTGCTCCCAAATTACCAACAAGTCATCAACATATAAAGAAACAATTAATGCTATGACCTTTTCAACTATTTTCACATATAGAGTTGGCTCATTTAGGCTTTTTTGAAATCCCAAATTTTGCAGGTACTCATCGATCCTTGCATACCAGGCCATTGGAGACTGTTTTAGCCCATACAAGGCTTTCCTAAGCTTGTAAACCTTTTCTCCACTTCCCTTAACTGTGAAACCAGGTGATTGTTCCACATAAATCTCTTCTTGTGAGTAACCATTTAAAAAAGCTGATTTAACATCCAGCTAATGAATTTTTCATCCCATCTGTGCCATCAAAGCTAACTAACTGTATCTTGTCTTCCTACTAGTGTAAAGGTCTACATGTAATCAACCCCATATTGCTAACTGAACCTTTCACAATCAACTTTGCCTTCAACTTATTGAGTGAACCATCAACATTGAGCTTGTTTCTATACACTCATTTGACACCATTAACTCTCTTGTGTGGTGCTTATAAACAAGCTCTCAAGTTTGGCTATTGTAAATCGTTTTCAAATCAGCTTGCATTACTTCCTTCCAGCCTTCTACTGAAGCAGCCTCTTCATAATTTACAGGTTCAAGAATTGCCATATTAGCCCTTTCAAAATTTCTAATGATAGGTCGAGTCCCCCTTATTGGAAAATCATCAACATCGATCTTTTCTTACTTATATATTTTAACTTCATCAGTTATAACAATCTAACCTCAATTGTCTTGTTGTGGTTCTAATTTGTCCCAATTCCATGCTGCATTTTCAACAAACACAACACCTCTACTTGCAAACACTTTGCTAGGTGATGGATCAAAAAATCTATAACCCTTCTTGTTGCTGCAATATCCCACAAAAATTACAGGTTCTGCCTTTTTCTCCAACTTGTCCCTTTTGACAGCTGGAATATGAGCATAACAGATGCAACCAAAAATCTTCAAATGAGCAACTGACGATTTGAAACCAAATCAAACTTTAAATGGAGTATTCTCCTTCATAACCTTGGTTGGCAACCTATTCTGAAGATAAACAGTTGTATTTATAGCTTCAACTCAAAAACTCTTAGGCAAATTTTCTCAATCATGAGGCACTTGGCCATATCCATCATGATTCTATTTTTCCTCTCACTTACACCATTTTGTTGAGCTGTATAAGTGTTAGTAACTTCGTGTTCAATCTTTGAATCTTCAAAAAAATTCTCAAACAACCTTGAGGAGTATTCAGTTTCATTATCAGGCCCCACAATTTTGATCTTGCACCGAGACCGTGTTTTAATTGTAGACTTGAATTTCCAAAATACATGATCAACCTTGGACTTTATTTGCAAGAAATAAACCCAGCAAAACCTTATACAATCATCAATAAACAAAAAAAGATACCTACTTCCACTTAATGATTGAGTTCTCGTGGGTCTGAACACATCGATGTGAACCAAGTAAAGCTTTTCAAAAGCTCTTTAGGCCTTTGTCACAGGAAACTATAACCTACTCTACTTTCCCAACTGAAACACTTCACTGACATCTTCATGCTCAGCCATTTTTGACAAGTTTTCAACCAACTCATCCTTAGACAACTTAGATAACGACCTGTAACTAACATGGCCCATTCTCCTATGCCATAACTCAAATTCATCTACTGAAGTTGTATACCCTTTAGATGTTTTTAAGTTTCGATCCACAACAAAGCTTCTATTAGACATAACAACTTATATAAGCTCACATCCACATGGATCAACAATCAAGAATTATCTATTTTTAAACACAATAGAATAGCCTATTTCAAGTAACTAACCTACACCTAGTAGATTCCGATAGATTTTAGGTACAAAAAGAATACATTAAACAAGTTTTGTACTTGATGAAGTGTTGATTAAAACATCTCATTTCCCTTCTGCTTTGAAATACTGACCATTTCCAACTTTGATCCTGGAGTTGAAACTTGTGTCAACACTCTTGAAGATGCTTTCAACTGAGGTCATGTGATTTGTACAGCCATTTTCAATGAGCCAGTGTTTTCGAATGCTGCTTCTGGTCGCAAGGCACGAGGCAGTGAACATCAGCTCCTTTTGGGCTTGGTTTCCATCAACTGCCTATGCCTGAGCATTTTGCTACTGTGGTTTTCCATTATTCTTGCACACCCTCTCTATATGGCCAAGTTGTTTACAGGCTCTACACTGAACATCATTCTGGAAAAAATTTGGTTTGGAAACAGTTTTCTTGCACAGCGAAAAATCAAAATTTTGAAAATCGACCCGATTTGTGATATTTATAGTAATAAATCGCAAATCAAAATCGTACTTGTGTTTTCAAATAAGTGGATTCTTGATGTTTTTCGCCTTTCAACCAAATGATCTTCTCCGTTATTCTTGTACCACAAACTGCTTCGAGTGTGGGTTCAAACCAATTGAATCAAAACTCAGAACTAGAAAAAGTTTTCTTTTCTTTTAGGGTTAAAAATGAAAAATCTCTCTTCTTTAATAAAAATCGGTACAATTGTTATTTTTGAAAAATATACTTAATTACATGAGAATAAGTTCTCTCTATTTTTTGGTAGAGTAACAATCTCTCAAAGTTGTGTTAATAGTTCTACCGATGCCATCTATTTATAGGAAGAGAAAGTAGAACCCTTGTTGAGTTGCAGTGGTTTATTTCAAATAGAAAAACAACTTCCTACTTAGAGTTGTAGTAGTGTGGACAACAAACCTTAGTATTCCTACTAGGGTTGCTGCCCCTTTCATGTTATATTAGGGGTTTTTGGTCTCTCTTGTATCGGGTTCAATTACGAGTACTTCCTGGGCCTTTTGACCTAGTACTCTATAATGTGATTCAACCTGATTCTGTTTTTCAATTTCCTAAATGAAACTTTAATCTTTATATTCAATTAAATAATTTGTCATACCAATTTTACCCTTGATAAGATTTTGACGAGTTTACCCCTAGTAAAATTTTGAGAAAATATATTTAATATTTTACCACTCAACATATTCAATATGACCGAATGATTTATTTTCATTTTCAGGCTTCCAAACAACTCAAAAACGTAAACTCATTCTTCTGATCATTTCTGAGTAATCCATGTATATTTGCAAATGAATCATTTCTCATTTTTATTTTCATTTCCATTTCCATTTTAAGAAAACCACATTCATTTTCAAATGATTTCATTTCTCCATTTCGGAGAAAGCCATAATCATTTATGAATGTTTCTCATTTCTTTATTTCTGTTTATTCTATTCATTTTGATTCAAACACGTAATTCGTTTTTGGTTTTAATGAGCTAGCAGAGGGATTGATTGGACATATGCAATTAGGGCTCAAATAATTTATAATTAAGTTGCTAATTTTTACCTATTAATTATAAACTCAATTAGTCACGAAGTCATTCCACTATAGTTTCATGACTGAGCTTTTCCTAATGACATACCATTACAAAAGCATATACTCAGTGCTTGTCTAATGGCCTTATCATAAGTGTGTTACCCTCATAGGATATCCTTAATCCCTTTGGGATAATATCCGTTCTCTCAATATGATCCTATTTTATCTTATGGGAACCATTACATCTTCCTTCATGAAAAGTCAATTATTATTAAATAGTAAGCAAATCATTCATTACAAAGACGAACAACCCGTGACCATGTTTACTTTTCATAAACCATATAATGCCAATGAGAGGATATCATTTACCCATGTCTCAGGCTATCAATTTCACTATTGTGAACGATGCTACGTACTGCAGAAGTCGTACACCCAACACATCAACTTTCAGTTCCTTATCTATTCGAATTGTAACAACCCATTTTTAGTGGTGTCAAAAATAATGGTTTCGGGACCATAATTTCGATCAGGGAGTTAATAGTTATTATTTATTTAATATTTATAAGATCATTATTGTGTCGTATTAAAATTTGGCTAGAAAATTTTAACGTTTAGATAGTTAATTAAGTAAAAAGAACTAAATCGTAAAAGCTACAAAAGTTAATTGTAAAAGCTACAGTTTAAGGTGATAATTTATGAAATTTTGGTTAAATTAAAAGGTTAACAAGGTAATAAAATTAATAAATAATTTAAGCAAAAGATGAACAAAGTCATTATCTTCATCTTTCTCCTTAGAAAACTGAAACTCCATAGCTCAAAGGATGTCAAGCTTTCGTCCAAGTCTTTTTCTCTTGCATGGTATGAAATTCAAGTCCGTTTTTAGTGATTTATGTTTTTTAGATTGATAAACGATAAAGTAACATATTTTAATCCCATTCTTAATGCGTTTTTGGATGATTAATTATGCAAATTGGTGAATTTGATGATCCTAATCCTTTAAATTCATGTTTCTATATTTAGAAGAGCATTTGGGAGCAAAATGAGCCAAAAATGAACCAAAATTAAACAAATAGAGCTGCTGTCAAGAGCTAAACGGGCTGGACACACGGCCATGTGCCAGACCGTGCCTATTTCACAACTTGAATCCCAAATGCAAGAAAAAATGCAATTTTTAGGCTTTCTGAGCATTCTAAAGTCTATAAATACCAATTAGAAGAAGAGAAGAGGAGTCAACAGAGAATATCAAAGAAAATGACTCAAAGAATGCCATTTGAGCCAATTTCGAAGCAAATTTCCATTAAGACCGAAGACCTCATTTTAATTTCTTCTCAATTTTTTATGAGTTTATTTGTTTCTTGTGATTTTTCTAACTTTGAGATGTTTTATTCAGAATTATGAACTAATTCCCTAGATATCTAGGGAGGATGAAACATATGATGGATTCTATTATTTAATTTCAGTTTTACATGATAAATATTTGAGTCTTGTTCTCAGTTATGTGTGCTTATTTGTTGTTTTAATATTTTTGGGATATTAAGTCATGTTTAATGTGCTTAATCAGAGGAGCAAAAGTCCCTGTTTAAGAGTAGATCAAGTGTAATTGAGTGGAGTTGCATGAAATCCTAGAAATAGGACGACATAAACCTACCTTAGAGTCAAATCTAATAGGGGAATCCATAGATCGAGTTAATACAACAATAAGGATTTTAATTAGAAAGAGATTTCAATATATCAACCTAGAGTCAGTTGCTCTTACTCTCAAAAGAGATATTAGTATAATTTAGAGATTTCTATGAATCAAGACACCAAGTGAATAAATCACTTAAATCAAATCCATAATAATAAAAAAACTAGATGGATTCTTTCTTACGTATTGTCTCTATCATTGGTTATCTTTCAGTTATTTTCTTGATTCATTCTCTGTTGAGTTCTTAGTTAAATTAGTTTAATAATTTTAGCTTAAAATCCATCACTCCAATTTGTCAGCTAAATAATAGGACAATAGTAATTACTAATACTTTTAGTTCTTGTGGATACAATATCTCTACTCACTGTAGCTATACTATTGTTTGATAGGTGCGCTTGCCTTTGTCGTATTTTTAGTTTGTCACATGACACACATCAAAGATTGTTGTAGCTTAATCTAGCTAACTCATAGATTATTTTTTAAAACTTTTAAATGTTTTGATATGTGCTATTGATGAATTTTTTATGTTCTTGAAGTTTAATGATAGATTTATAAGCTTGTTAGTTAAATAAGATTATTTTGTAAAGTGATTTTAGTTCATTTATAAGTTTAAGGACTAATTTGATAAAATAATAAACTTGACATGAAATTATTTTAAAAATCATAAATTATGGGTTTTATGAAGGCCATAAAGATTAAACTAGCATTGGTTGGATTTAAGCTGTGACAAATGTGAAAGTTTGAGTTTAAGGACTAAATTGAATAAAAGGTAAAAGTTCAGGATAAAGCTGTAAAATGTTTATAAAGGGTCTAATACATGAAGTTAAATATTTTAAGGTATTTGAATTGATTAATTGAGTTTAATTATTATATAGAGATCAAGAAACAAGATCAATTGGTTAATAATTACGAGAAATGAAAAGTTGTCAAGTAGTTCTAATCCGGTGTCATTAGCTACGTGTTTTGGTAAGTTCATATTAATTTTATTATGTTTGATAATGATTTGAATTTAATTTATGTATGTGATCATATATATATATATATATATATATGTATAGTTAAATAGATTAATTGAAGTAGTTTTGAAAGTGGATAGGTAAGGGATTGAAATATAATGTATGACATTATACATGATTGTATTGATATATGTTATTCTAAGGAATGTATGTGATCAAGTTGATTATGGTTTAAATTTATGAGCATGTAAAGATTAAGACATACAAGTTAAGGCCCGTGTGAACTCAGTGGATAACTAGGATACAAGTGACATGTCATTAGGGGTGATTCCAGTTTCCAGGTACTATGTATCGGTGTTTAAGTTCCAGGCATTCTATGTCGGTGATTACAGTTTTTTGGTACTATGTACCAGTGGTGGATACCATATTGATGATTGGAATCTAGCATTTATTGTAGATTCTCATAAGCTTGTGTGAGTAGCATCGTGTATTGGTTAATGTCCTGATTGTTAGCTTGTGTGAGCATTATTTTCCCTACATATCCAGAGTTAATTTACTATAGTTATCTAGGTAAAACAGTGAATAAAAGAAATGGTAATGAAATCATATGACATGAAGAGCTATGTTTATTTTGGTTATGATTTAGTATGTGAACTTTGATATCTTATGATTTTGATGATATTATATGTTCATGCCTAACCATTTAATATGGTAGGAATTATGAAACAAGGCAAGGAAATGCTAAGTCTATGTTATGTATGATTTATAAATTTAAAATAGCAGGTATGTAATGTTATGTTCTACGAACTTACTAAGCTTATTGTAAGTTACCCTTGTTTCAATTTGATTCCTTGTAGATTATTGGCTTTGAGCTATCGATTGGATCGTCTCTGGAGATCACACTATCTATCAACTCTTCAGTAGCTATTTGTTTATTTTAGCCTGGTTTAAATGACATGTAATATGGTCTTGGTTATGTATGTTATAAGTACTTTGGTGATGTTTTGTCCCATTCAAAATTTGAAATATGTGTATTGATGTAAAACTTTAAAGGCATTTTGGTTGGTTTGGTCTTCGATCTCATAGGCATGTTGAAATCCTTAATGCATAATTGGATTGTTGAAATGGTATTTATATGATAGGCTAATTGGTGAACTTCAATTGATGAATTTTGCATTTGGTATTTGTTGTTGATTTGGTGAATGTATAAGCTTGGAAAGTTCGTTTGGTCTTTGATGTCATAGGCATGTTGAAATCCTTAACGCATACTTGGATTGTTGAAATGGTATTTATATGATAGGCTAATTGGTGAACTACAATTGATGAATTTGGCATTTGGTATTTGTTGTTGATTTGGTGAATGTATAAGCTTGGAAATTTAGTTTTGTTCAGGTTGGATGGCTAATGATCATGTTTTAATTGTGGTGCCAATGAGGTCATATTGGTTAGACACTTAGGTTGAATGTTATTTGGTATATTTTGACATGTTTTGGTGTATTTTAGATAGGTATAATGGAAGGTAATTGAATGGCTTGTGATCTAAGAAATTGTAGGTGAAACGATTTGGTTTTGAACGCATTTTTAGGTGCACACGGCCTCCTACAAGGCCATGTGCCACACACGGTTGCACGACATGGCCATCTAGCTTGTTTAATTTTGGTGCAGGTTGGTCCACACATCCACAGTAAGTTACATGACCGAGTGACACGACTGTGTGGCCCTTATTTACACGGAAATAGATTGTTACATGGTTTGGCCACACGACCATATCTTTGGACCACACGGTCTCAGCCTTATCACACAGCCGTGTGACCCCTATTTTCACTTTTAACCTGAATTTTTGTAAAATTTTCAAATTAGTCTAGATTTGTTACTGGGTTGTTTTAATAGTTTCTTATTCTCGATTAAGGCTCGATCAATTGAATGAATTTAATTATATTATGTTATGAATTTTTTGATTAGTTATGTCAGGATAGTGAATAATGTTGATATTTTACAGTTGTAATACCTTATAGCTTGGGTCAGGTGACTGAACCGGTATAGGGTGTTACACGAACTCAGGCTTTTACTTCTATCAAAGTGTGCAAGTCACATATACATAGTCCACCATCCACTTAGGATTTAGGTATGCCACACTATGAACGTCTCAATTGAATAAATCCATAAACGGATTCAAGATCTATTCTGCTTGGGTCTAGTCTGATGTATTGTTAGTTCAGACAGTTAGATCTATGTCTCTATCTTTTGAGAGTCATCTGCTCCTATGCCCAAGACAAAACATCTCCCCAATTGGACTTGATAAATGACATATTAGTTTTTCAATCGGTTTACTCATTTTCGAATAAACTAAGGACATGTTTAGGTTCATCCACTAATACATGTTGTATTTTTGTATTACGATCCGACCACGTAATACCGTTTAATAGTAGTTCAACATTAGACAACTAGTGAGAACATTTTCTTCCATTTTTCTTTGCTTGCAAAAACCATGTGAGGACAATATACAAAGTATTAATGTAAATCATTAATAATTTTATTAACCAATCTATTCGAAAAATTTCAAGTTTATTTAGACGAAAATTGTAACGTCCCGTTTTTAGTGAAATCAGAACAATGGTTTTGGACCACAAATCTAAGGTTATAAAATTTATTTTAATATTATTTTTTGGTCTACAACATGACATTATTATTTCATAAAAAAATTTCCGTTAAGAAATTTTATCATTTGTAGGCTCAATTTGTAAAAAAAGGACTAAATCGCGTAAAGTGCAAAAGTTGTGTTCCATGAGCTAAAGGTGTTAAATAGCTATATAATTTTAAATTGGAGGTCCTTATGTGGTAATTAGACCATTAAAGGTGATATTGGATGTGCATGGCTGGGTAATTGAGCAATTTTTGAAGTTAGGTAAGGGTAAAAAGGTAATTAGGTAAATAAAGGCTAAATTGATAAAAGAAAAGATGTCATCTTCCTTCCTTATTCATGCTTCAGTCAAAATTCACCATTAAAGGAGAAGATAATTTTTTTTCAAGCCTTTTTCCTTCCATGTAAGTGATTTCTTGTCTCGTTTTTGTTGATTTTTATGTTTTCGGGACCGTTGTAGCTTAATCTAGCTAAATGGAGAACTAATTTGCAAAAATATTGAATATTTTGATATTTTACATTGATGAATATAATAGATTTTTCATGGTAAATGGAATAAAATGAATCGTTGTTGTTAGTTAAACAACTTTTGATAAGAGATTTGTAATGAAATTGTCAAATAGGGGCTAAATTGAGAAATGTGAAAATTGTGTTAAATGTGTGAAATTGCAGAATATATGGGCTTCGATGAGCACTTATAAAATTCACCTAGGCTTGGGTGTAGAGAAATTTGCATGAATTTCATTTTACGAGCCTAGGGACTAAATTATAAAGAAGTCAAATGTATAGGGGCAAAATGATAATTTTGTGATAATATGAATTTTGGATTAAACTTAATGGATTGAGAATTAAATTAGTTAAATTTGATTATTTAGATCAAGAAAAACCACGTTCGAAATTAGATTGAGGCAAAGATAAAGCAGTAAATTGATCGGTCAATTTAATCCGTACAAATTCGAGGTAAGTTCGTATGTTTAATAAGCATTAAATTATATGTGTTTAAATGCTTAATTGATATAATTGTTATGATACAACACCACGGAAATTCTCGACGAAGTATCGACAATATATGGATCCCAGTTGAACCTTAGGAATAGATAGTATACAAATGACATGTCATTAGGGGTTACTGTGTTTTGGGTGCTAGTCTTGTACGTCCTATCGGTGGCTGAGTTTCTGACATGTGTTGCGGTTACTTTACAGCTTGTGTGAGCAGCACCGTATAGCCACGTCTTGACTGATAGCTTGTGTGAGTTGACCCAGTGATAGCTCGAGAGTGAGCATCTAGATATGAGATAGAGGTGGTTTTGACCACGTATTGGCACTTAGTGTGTGAGATACCTGAGTATCCGATAGTATTCCAAATGTTTCAACGGGCATAGATGATGATATGAGGTTATAAGAGTTTATACGAACCAGTATAGGTATTCATGTGAAATACAGAAAGTAATTCATAGTTGATGTGTTCATAGTTAGGCTTTGGGCCAATTGGAAGTTACCTATGTTTTAATTATGCTTATCTAAATTGTGGACGAATGGTAAGTTGTATTTATTAGTTATACGAACTTACTAAGCTTAATTGCTTACTTTGTTTAAATTTTCGTGTTTTATAGTGATTCGGAAGCTTGCTCCATTTGAAAGTTGTCGGAGATCGTGTCGCACTTTCAAACTCTCATTTTGGTATTCTGGACTTTGTATATCTTGGTAAAATGGCATGTATAGGTGTTTTGGCTAATGTAGCCTATATGTTTTGTGGTGTTTTGGCCATTTATTTTGGCTTCAATATGGTATGTGTTTGGTTATGTAAATAAGTATAAATGACTTTATGGTATGTGATGTATAGTTGATTGGTGAATGCCTTGTTTGTGTATTGGTATTATGGGTACCAAATGGTTGAATTTGAGATGTGGCATGTATGATAAGTTAGGCACAATGTTTCGCATATGAGTTTAACCATTTAGGTATATTTTGGAAGTGTGATTGGTATGTTTTAAAGTGGTCAATGAATGTGTTGATGGATATCATGTTGTATGTGTGAATATTACATGTTATAATATATATATATTGGTTGGTTTTGAAAGATTATTTATGCCATGGTTGTATGTGTATTGCTGAGCTTAGGTTGGTACCACATTGGATGAGATATATGGCTTGGAAAATAGCCTATTTTTGTCCATACGGCCAGAGACACGGGTGTGTGTATCAGTCATGTGTGACACACGGCCAGGTAACACGACCGTGTGTCCCCTACTACTTCTATAGAAATCAAGTTAGTAGCTTCACACGGCCTAGCACATGGCCTGGCACACAGGCGTCTAAAGCCATTTCGAAGGGTACACGGCTAGGCACACGGGCGTGTGGTCTGGCTGTGTGACCCAAGTTAGTGAGTTACACGAGGTAGGACACGGGCTACGACACAGCTATGTCCCTATTTTGAATGCCTACATGGCCTGAGGCACGGGTATGTCACTTCTCACACGGCCTGACCACACGGGTGTGTGTCCCCTGCACTTTCAAAATTTTCCATGGTTTTTTAAAATTTTCTTAAGTACTCGGTTTAGTCTCAAACCACTTTTAATGACTATTTAGGGCCTCGAGGGCTCGTATTAAAGACTATATGAATGAATTTGAATGGCTTTTGTTTGGAATGAGAAATGAATATGAAATGTATAATTGTTTGAGTTATAAGTCTGGTAATGCTCTGTAACCCTGTTCCGGTGTCGGATACAGGTTAGGGGTGTTACAAAAATACTACACTTATCCAACACATAAGGCCTAAACCAGCAAAACCTTTTCGAATGACTTGTCTTCTTGCGATAAAAGCATGGAAGATATTTCTTCTTTCCATCATATCTCTTTTCCTTTTCTCTCTTCTCTATCAAGTCATTCTTTCCTTTGTAATTTGTGGAGATCAAGCCTTCTTTTCCTCTTTCTTGAAAGGCTCCCTTAGCACGCTCCTTTTGTCTTGATTCTCTCATCTGCTCTTAAGCATACAACGCATTGATTAACTCTGGCAGTGAGTCTGTTGACAAGTCCTTCGAGTTTTCAAGAGAGGAAATTTTTTACTCATACCTCACTGAAAGTGTGGTTATACCCATCTCAACCACCCTACTATCATTGAACTGGTCTCCAAGCAATCTAATATTATTGACCACCGCCATGATTTTGTTTGCATATTGCTTCACTGTTTCAGCCTCCCTTATCTTTAAATTCTCAAAATCTCTCTTTAGATTAATGAGTTACTGCTGCTTGGTCTTACACAAGCCTTGAAACTTCTCCTTTAGCTTATCCCAAGCTTCTTTGGGAGTGTTACAAGCCATAGTCCTAGTGAAAGTCAAATCAGAAACACCACTTTGCATACACTACATCTTTTTATACTTCTTACCACGATCATCACTATGCTGCCTGATCTGTGCTATGATAGGATTCACCCTCAATGGTGGTGTCTCAATATTAGCATTCACTACCTCCCACAAGTAAAAAGCCTGAAAGTAGGTCTTCGTCTTTACTACCCAAATTTGGTAGTTTTCACCATTGAAAATAGGTGGTGGAGGAGGTGAAAAACTTGTTGAAGACATTTTTTGCAGGAACACAAAAAAATAGCCCTCAAAGATCAATAACTCTCGATACCAATTGTTAATGTTATGGCAAAGAAAGAAAGCAAAATAGAGAATTAACAGTATAACGAGTTTGCTCTATATATTTTATTTTCTTCAAACATTACAATATATATGAGTTTCTTTAGAAGAGAACTCAACAAACCCCATTAATACAATCTTGAAACTTGAAAAAACACTTCTTGTACACAAATTAAACATGTCATTTATCACCTAAACACAAAAAAAAAAATCTACCAACTAAGATTGGTTTTACCTAAAACACACTAAGAACAAACACACACTTGTCAATGATGGCATGTATAGGCACATTCTACGAATATACTTCACATTTCTTCAACCCCGCTACATAAATTGCAGCTTCATGTGTCCCCAAATTTGTTCTCACTTGGACAATCCGCCAGGCTTGTATCATATGGATTGTTTGCATAATAGTTTGCATGTTCACATGATGGTCTGCATAGTGATTACCTGTGAGGCAATTCGTCAAATGATTGTCTACCGAGTGATTCACATTTTTACTGTTCACCATTTGTGCGAGCTATTGCATGGATGGCCATTTCACAAAAAATCTCAAACCAATGTGCTAAAAGGATGAGTACCCTCTTCACCATTTTTCAACAAATATATCCTTAACGTCAAGCCTATCTCAAGAGTTACACATGACAATCCTTTGCTATTTTTTAGTAGAAAGCCTTCTCTCGCCCCTATAATTCAGCATGTAAGTTGTTAGGACTCTCAATTTTGCACATGAAACAAGCAGTCCATTCACCATGTCTATCTTTAATCAGATTACCGGCAATAGCACAATTTGAAAAAATTCTAACATTGCCATCCATATTCAATATATAAGCTCCAGAAGGTGGTTTTATTAGTAGGAGGGATAGATTTCATCAATGCACTAATTGTATCAGTTGTCAGTCTCTTTGCATAGCCAAAAACTTGATTGGCAGTGTTTAAATTTGATTATAATTTATAAATATTAATGAAAATAAAAAAATATCTTTTAAATTTTAATAATTTAATGAGCATTTAAAACTCACAAAACTATTTGAAATGTACGAGTTTAAACAACAATAACAAAAAAATTTACACAAAAATAGTCGAGCCCCCATTAGAAGACTTTTTTTTACTATAAATATTTACTTGAATTTTAAACAAACAAGGAAGGAAATATTTATAAATTGAAATTTAATAGGTTTAATTATGAATTTATTTCTTCTAAAAAATGATAAATCATATTTGTTAGAATTTTGGTAGTTGTATTTTACAAATTTTAAGAAGTTGGTCCAATTGACTAATTATATTAGAACTTGTTAAATTACTAAGCTTAAAATTATTGGTACGACAACTGACATGGAGGTATTGTCTAAGAGTGCTTCTACGGGCAACAACTTCTCTATTTTTGGGGTTTCCTCAGTGCATTAATAGTTCGTAGAATGCAACATTAGTGACCCATTTCAGCTTGGATGAGTTCAAAGTTGCTATAATGAGGACGTATTCGGATAAGGTCCCGAGCTAGAAGATGTGAATCCGACATTCTTTCAACATTGTTGGCCGATTGTAGGTTCTAATAGTTTTAGTCAGTGTTGCGACTTGCTTGAGAAGGGTGAATTCTAGGCTAGCCTCACTATGATAGTTGTGCTTGTTCCCAAGAAAGACAACCCAATGTATGCAAGATTTTCTCCTGATTGCGTGTAATGTTGTTTACAATATTCTTGTGAAGGTGCTTGCTAATAAGCTTAAGCATCTCTCGCTGAGTATTATCTCGCCTATGCAATCAATCTTTGTGACTAACAGATTGATTATGGATAATATTCTAATTGCATTTTAGATCCTTCACCACATGAGGAATAAAAGGAAAGGACAAATTGGGGAAGCTAGTTTTAATATTGACATTAGTAAAGCGTATGACATGGTTCGCTAGAATTTTCTACATTTTATTGTGTTAAAAATGGAGTTTAATGCTAAGTGGGTCAATTTCATAATGTTATGTATGTGCACTCTCCTATTTGGTCTCATTTAATAGAAAGGATGTAGGGTCGGTTATTTTGAACTGAGGCTTCTGTCAAGGCGATCCGCTCTCCCCTTACTTGTATATATTGTGTACTGAGGAGCTTAGTGATTTGCTCCAACGATCTAAGTTAGGTGAGTTGCATAGGGATTCAATATGTTAGTTAGGGCCTAGTGTCTCGCATTTGTTGTTTGCTGATGATAACTTCTTTTTCTTCCGAGCTTCTAAGACTAAGTGTTATGTCATTAAAGATATTTTATCTTGTTGTGAGGAAGCTTCGGGGCAGACCATTTTTAATACCCTAAATATTTTGTTACACATGGCACTATTTCGGTAACTAAATAGTGAATTTGCGAGAAATTAGAATAAAAGTATCAGTTAAAGGATTTTTTGGAAATGAATTTGATATTTGGATTTTGGAAATTATGAAAAGAATTTTAGAATTGAATGTTATGAAAGGACCAAATCACAAATTTTAGAAGTTTGAGGACTAAAATGTAAAATTGACCAAAAATGAAAAATGATTAATTATTTGACATGGAAACTTATTGAATTTCATTTTATTATAAAATCACTTTTGAACTAATTTGGAAGAAATTTAAAAGTACAAGGACTAAATTCTAAATTTCTTATTTTTGTTGAAAAGGGTAAAATGTATTTTTTACCTAAGGATGGCTATAAAGCATTAAATGAGAAATATGAAAATTTGGGTTAGTTGATAACCAACTTATTGTGAAGATATTATGCTTTGAGGCATAAAGGGGCAAAAAGGTAATTTGACCCTGAAAAAGCATTTTACATTGAAAATATTAATTTGATAATTAATTTATTTATGGAATTATTTTGGATCATTGAGCCAATGAAATAATGAATTGGATAATAAACTTTTAAGACTTGCGCTTGTATATGGACTTGGGCTTTTTGGCCCACCTAGGTGTTTTTGTAACACTCTTACCCATCTTTGTTGCCGAAATCGAATTACGGGATGTTATAGTAATAAACAGAATAGGAACATGTGAATTTAATTAAAAAATTCAACAAAACATTCATCATATCTCAATCATTCAAACAAACATGTTTTGCCTAGAATTCCGAGCTTAAATCGAGCTTACGGAAGCACTTAAATCAACCCAGAAACAATGAAGGACTAAATTGAAACATTTCAAAAAAGAATGGGAAAAAGTGTACAATAGGGGTCACATGATCTTATAACTAGGTCGTGTAATAGGCTAAGACCTTGTGGCCTTGATTCACACGACTGTGTATCCAAGCCGTGTAACTCACTGAGGCCGTATGGGTCAAAGTGCAAAATTTCTACAAATGTCACACGGCCTTGTGGCTGACACGTGTAACTAACTGTGATCGTGTGATTTGAAAGTAACCAAAAATCAAATTCCACAAGATCGTGTCAACAATCCGTGTGTGGCACACGGTTCTGTGCTAAACCGTTTGATCTAAAAATGTACTTTAACATGCAAGGTTTCAACCCAAACATTCATCTATGTCATGAATATGCATATAATCGTTCTTTAAACTTATCCAAAATACATAATAATCATGCCAAAACACAAAATTTCCTATTTCTAACCAATATACCTCAAGGCACTATTACATACATGAATGAACTTCACGATACTTTTCCATTTTACGAAAACTAGAACATAACCATGCATATGCCTTATAAACAATCAAAATACAAATTTTCTATCATCTAAAATTTGATCATATTTCCAAACCAATACCCAGCAAGTTTGACAACAAAAACCATTTCACATATCGTGCTTTTAACATCCAATTCAATCTTGAAAATGTTATACCATGATTTCTGACAAAATCGCACCTATTCAAACATCCTATATCATAATCAAACCTACCAAAACTCCATATTGTTCCATCACATTCCATATTGACTAATCACATTCAAGCTACCATATCAAAACCATAATCAACATACAAAAATGTCAACAAGCAAACATTCTTTACATAGCATCATTCACACCTTGTTATTACAAACACTTATATACAATTCAACCCTTATTACATGCCACATAATCGAATTTGAACATTAAAAAGTCTACCAAAAGGTGGTTGGATAGTGTGATCTTCAAGTTGATCCGGTTGAAATAGAAAACAAAACAAAGTAAGCTTCAATTAAGCTTAGTAAGTTCATAGGTTCATAACAATAAAACTTTCCTTAAATCCCACAATTACAACATAACATATTTAACTAAACAATTTTCCATGTTACCATAATTCACATCATTAGGTGAGTTCATCGTATACATAATGAATAAATGTTCCATTTGATGTAATTTAATCTCAAGTGAAAGTATATTATCAAACCATTGCACATATGCACTCATACATCGTAGAACTATAGTTTATCATATGGTAACACATTTTCCATTCATTATTATTCAATAACCATATCAATTTAGCCTGTTGAACTATTATGAATAGATATGGATACACGATTATCAACCCAACTCATAAAGGAGTTACAATCCTGATGCTTACACAACTCATGAAGGAGTTACAATCCTACGAGTTGATGTTAAATAGTGGTCAGCCAGTCCAAAGAGCAAAAGCAAATATATTCGTCACTTCGGGAGAGTGTGCTAAGAAAGGCAAGGCTAAGTTCTTTGAGCTACCACAAGTGGAAAGGAAGAGAACCAGAAAGTCAAAAGACTTATCTAAGTCTAAATGCTTCTTCTACAATAAGAAAGGGCACTTCAAGGCAAATTGTTAAGAATGGAAAGAATACCTAGAAACAAAAGAAAAGGTATGAAACTCTTGATGACAAAAGCTTGTTTAGTGGAAGATTTAATAGACTAGGTCATTGATTCGAGAACCACTAATCATGTTTGTGTTTCTCTACAGGGGTTCAAGAAGATGAAAGATCTTAGAGATAAAAGCTTATCATTATGGATCGGGAGCAGGACAAGTGTGGCAGCTGAAGCAATGGGAGATGTACATATTTATTTTGATAATTTTAGGAAGATTATTTTAAAAGATGTTTTCTATGTACCAAGTTTCAAAAGAAACTTAATTTTCGTTGTATGTTTATATAAAGACGACTTTGACCGTGACTTTTAATAATAGAATTGTAATATTTAGATATCACAATCTTATCTGTAATGGATGGATGTCAAATAATCTCTATTTTATCAAAGAAAAGATGTACACATTCCTTGAGATTGAAATATTGGATAAAAGACTTAAAACTTCTCACTCTAATAAGGCGTACCTTTGGTATTTGAGACTTGGTCATATGAACTGAGAAAGAATCGTTAGACTTGTAAAAATTAGCATCATAAGTTCTCATAAGGAAGTTGATTTTTCACAATCTGAATCTTGCTTAGAAGGTAAGATGACTTAGCGATCTTTTAATGCAAAAAGAACGAGGGTTGGAAAACTCCTGGAACTTTTTCACATTGACGTATGTAGCCCCATGAGTGTTAGTGCAAGTGGTTACTAGTATTATGTAACCTTTATTGATGACTATTCTAGATATGGGTATGTATACCTGATGCACAAAAAAAGTGAAACATTTGATAAATTCAAAGAGTTTCGTGCTAAAGTGGAGAAACAACTAAGTTTACCCATAAAGGAACTTCGGTCTGATCAGGGTGGGGAATATTTATTTGATGAGTTCTTGTGGTACCTCATGTTATTATCCATTGTGGCGACTTTTGGTTACGAGATCTGACAAATAGATGTCAAGATAATGTTTTTGAATGGCTATCTTGAAGGAAACATTTACATGATACAACCTATCAGATATATAGCTAAAAGGAAACTAGCATAAAGTTTACAAACTGCTTAGATCGATATATGGACTTAAGCAAGCATCCCGTTCATGGATCAAAGATTTGATTAAAAGATCAAGACTTATTGGATTTGAGAAAAACATAGATGAACCTTGTGTTTACAAACGTTTAAGGGATGGAAATGTGGTCTTTCTCGTTATATATCTTGATGATATTCTAGTAATTGGAAATGATGTAGAGACATTGTGATTGGTTAAACTGACAGTTTAGCATGAAGGACTCGGGGGAAGCTAATTTTGTTCTAGGTATTCGAATCTTAAGGGATCGAAAGAACAAAGTGATAGCAGTGTCTCAGGCTTCATACATAGACAAGATATTGGAGCGTTATGCAATGACCGATTCGAAGAAGGGCAATTAACCCTCCATATCAAGATATCATCTCTCTTTAAAGAACTGCCTTAAGACAACGAAAGAAAGAGAGAACATGATAATGGTTCCTTATGACTCGGCAGTAAGAAGTCTCATGTATGCTATGCTATGCTATGCTATGCACACACCCAAATATATGTTTTACAGTGGGGTTGGCAAGTCGATATTAGGTGATTCCAAGACCAAGAAACTAGCAAGTAGTTAACCATATACTCAAGTATTTATGGAGCACGAGGGATTATATGCTTGTGTATTATGGAGGAGATCTTACTCCCATCGGATATATTGATTATGAATTCCATGTAACAACCCATTTTCAATGGTGTCAAAAATAATGGTTTTGGGACCGCGATTCCGATGAGTGAATTGTTATTTTATTATTTATTTAAAGTCTATAGAATTATATTTAGGTTGTATTCAAATTTTGTTAAGAAATTTTGATGTTAAAATGGTTAATTATATGAAAAGGACTAAACCGTAAAAGGTGTAAATGTTGAGTTCTATTATTTAAAAGGTTCAAATGACTTTAGAATTTTAATTTAATGGACTTGAAAGGTAAATATATCATTTGATGAGTTAGTGGATAGTTATGGACAAGGTTTTAATGAAATTTTAATGATTTTAAAAGGTTAATTTGGTAATTTAGTAATTAAAAAGAAAATTAAGTAAGAAAAAATGAACCAAAGTTATCATCTTCATCTTTTTCTCATTTTGAAACCCTAAATTAGCCATTGGAGAAGAGAAAGGTTCGGCCAAACAATTCACCTTGCATGTAAGTGAATTCTGTTTTTAATGATTTTATGTTTTCGTGTTCATTTTAGCTTAATCTAGCTAGTCCGGAGGTTAATTTGCAAAACTATTAAAGGTTGAGGAACTTGCCATGGATTTTTTTGAATAGATTTTGTAGTTATTTGATAGATTATTAATCTTGGTTGTGAAATAAACAAGTTTTGTTAAGTGATTTTGGTGGAAATTGCATTTAGGGATTTATTTGTGAAAATATTAAAATTTTATGTTAAATTACAAATTTTTGGTTTAATTGAGTTCATATAAGTCCCTATGAAAATCGGTTATTTAGTATGGAGGATAAGAATGGTTAAATTTCAAGTTAAGAGCTTAAGGAGTAAATTGTGAAAAGTTAAAATATTAGGGGCAATTTTGTAATTTTACATAAATATGAACTAGATTAAATTTAATACTAGAAGTACTTGATTGATTGAAATTATCTATTTAGATCAAGATAAACCACATTCGGACTTAAATCGAGGAAAGGCTAAAGCTTCGGGTTAGTTCGACTCTATTTCTACGCTCCTAGTTATCGAGGTAAGTTCGAATGAACTACAATCGTTTTAATGTTAGAGAAATTAACTATTTACTATGTTGTTTTAATATAATTTAATTTTAATACAAATGTATAAATGACATGTCATTAGGGATTCCATGTTTCGGGTGCTGGTCTTGAATGTCCTACCGATGGCTGAGGTCTTGCATTTTTTATGGATTCTCCACAGCTCATGTGAGTAGCATCGCGTAGCTTACATTTCGACCCATAGCTTGTGTGAGCAGGCTCATTTCACAGCTCATGTGAGCATTGATGTAAAGGAAAGGTTACGGTTATATGTAAAGGCACACTATGTGTGAGCTTTCCCGAGTATCTTATGTAATTCTAGATGGTTCAACGGGTAAGAAAAGGGAAATGAAATGTTAAGTATGCAAATGGAATGAATCATGATCTTATGGCAACATTGATGAATTAAATGTTATGTATGTATATGGTAAACTACATATCTTATGTTTGATTTCATATGTATCATGAACAAGTATACTAACTTGTGAATTTGATGTTGTATAGGCTTTTACTAAGCTTATGGCATTGGTAATGTTTTATTCTTAATCTATGAATTATATTATTGGAAGTAATAAATTATGTTTAAAGTTTATACGAGCTTACTAAGCATTCGTTGCTTACGTAGTTATTTTCCTTTGTTTTATAGATTACCAAAAGCTCGACCAGTTGGAAGCTCGTTGGAGACTATCACACTATCCAACAACTAATTTGGTAGCTTATGTGTATTTTGGCCAAGTTTTATAATGGCATGTATAGATTGTTTTGTAATGGTATTTTCAAAATGTTAATGGTGAGTTGGTATGTTTATGCTTTGAAGTTTATGTCTAATTTTGTTATCTACAAAGTCTTACCAACTTATGTCATTTTGGTCACTTTTAATGGCATGTATATAAGGTTATTTTGGCATGATGTGATAAGTTTTAGTATACATTTGAACTAGGTTTTTTTGTTTGGAAAATGGAAATATTGACATGTTTAGGTAAATGATGTATGGATGCAATTGTGGTGCCCTTGAATGACATATTGGTTAGGTGAATTAAGTCCCTTCAAAGCATGCACAAATGGATTGGTTTGTTATGCATGAATTGGTTATGAAATGGCTTGATTTTAGGTACATTTTGGGTTCACACGGCCTGGGACATGGGCTGTCACATGACCGTGTGACACACATGGCCTGGCGACACAAATGTGTGTCATGTGAGATTTCTTAGTGTTCCAAGTCAAAGAGTTACAAGGCCTAGCAGACAGGCATGTGTGAAAACTCAGAGAGTTACACGGCCTAGCACACAGGCGGGCACACGGGCATTTGTGACAACTCAGAGAGTTACACTGCCTAGCACACGGTCTGGCACACAAGCGTTTGGGGCATCTCAGTTAGTTACAAGGGTGATGACACGGGCTGAGACACGATCATGTGTCCCTTGTTTGAATGTTACACGACCTAGGGTGATATCACATGGCCGTGTGACCCCTGTTTTCCAGTTTTTGCAATTTTTTCTTAAGCTTCTTGTTTTGTTTCAAATTAGTCCTAAATTGCTTATAAGCTATTTTTAGGGTCTCACATGCTCGATTTAGGGACAAAATTCATGTCATTGAATGATTTATTCTATGCTTACTTTATTTAAATGTTATGATGTTAATTGCTTTTTGATTGTACAGTAATGCTCCGTAACCCTAATTCGACGACAGAGACGGGTTAAGGGTGTTACATTCCAAACATGTCGAGATTCGAGGAAATCGACATCAGGCTGTAATTCCATAGTGTGAATAAGTATCAAGCAGGGTTACACTGCTAACTTTACTATGGAGGGCTGAATATTAGATATGGAAAAGCTATGGCACTATAACAGTGCGGATATAGCTAAACCTAAAAGACACCACATAAGGAAAAACGCATTAAGGGAGATGGTAGTGTTTGACAAAATGGTAGACGTATTCAAAGAACACATTTGGGGACAAACCTTAGGGATTTGTTTACCCAAGACTCTTATAGCTAAAAAGCTCTTTGGGAAACATATGGAAGGCATAAGAATGCAAAAAATGACTTATCTACTTCACTAGCACAAGTGGGAGACTATTGGATCTGGTGCCCTAAGTGTATTATTTTCGTCAATATACACTTGAATTTTTTTTGAACTGATTGATTAATAAAACAAATTCATTGATTACATTAATATACTTTGTATAATTTTCCTCACATGGTTTTTGCACGCAAAGCACATTGGAAGAAAATGTTGCTCATTTATTGTCCAAATGTTTAACTAATACTAAGTGGTATTATATGGTCGGATCATAGTACAGAAAGACAGCTTGTATTAGTATACGAACCTAAACATGTCCTTAGTATAATCGAAAATGAGAAAAACATATTGAAAGACTCATATGACGTCTATCTAGTCCAATTGGGGAGATGTTTTGTTTTAGACATCGAAGCGGATCACTCTCAGAAGATAGAGATATAGATGTGACTAACTAGACTAACGGGCAGGACCCCAGTAGAATAGATCCTAAATCTGTTTATGGATTTATTCACTTGTGGTGTTCATAGTGTGACATACCTAAATCCTAAGTGGATGACAAACTATGTATGTGTGACTCGTACACTTTGATGTAAGTAAAGGCCTGAATTCAAATAGATAAGGAATTGAAAGCTAGTGCTTTAGGTGTATGACTTCTGTAGTATGTAGTTTCATTCACAATAGTGAAATTCATAACCCAAAACATGGGTGAATGATATCCTCTCATTGGCATTACATGGTTGATGAAAAGTAAATATGGCCACGAGCCATCAGTCTTTGTGATGGATGACTTGATCACTATTTGATAGTGATTGTCTTTTCATGAAGGAAGATGTAATGGTCACCGTGAGATAAAATAAAATCATATTTGGAGAATGAATATTATTCCAAAGAGATTAAGGATATCTAATAAGGGTAACACATTGATGGCAAGGTCATTGGACGAGTACTGAATAGTTGCTTTTGTAATGGTATGTCGTTGGGGAGAGCTCAGTCATTATACTATAGTGGAATGACTTCGTGAATAAATAAGGCTATAATTAATAAGTGAAAAGCTAGAACTTAATTATAAATCATTTGAAACTCAACTACAAATGTTCAATCAGTTTCTTTGCTAGCTCGTTGAAACCAGAAATGAAGTGTGTGTGTTTTGAATAGAAAAGAATGGAATGAATAGAAAAAGAGAAATGGGACATATTTAGAAATGATTATGGTTTTCTCCGAAATGGAGAAATGGAATCATTTGGAAATGAATGTAGGTTTCCAAAAATGGAAATGAAAACGAAAATGAAAATTTGCAATCCTAAATGGATTACTTAAAAAATGATCGGAAGAATAAGTTTATGTGTTTGGATTGTTTTGAAGCCCGAAATGAAAATAAACTATTCAATCATAGCGAACATGTTAAGTTGTGAAATATTAAACATATTTTCTCGAAATTTTACCAGAGGTAGAGTCGTCAAAATTTTACAAGGGGTAAAATCGTCAAAATTTTGTTGGGAGTAAAATAAGGATGAGAAAATTGTTTTATATATAAATATTTTATTTTATTTTGGGAAATAGAAAACTTGAATCGGGTTGGATCACATTACAGAGTACTGAGTCAAAAAGACCAAAGAAGTACTCGTAATTGAACCCGATGTGAGAGAGGCCCAAAACCCCTCTTTTAACATGAAGGGGGCGATAACCCTAGTTGGAATACTAGGGTGTGCCATCAACCCCTCTTCTACTCTAAGTAGGAAGATTTTTTTATATTTGAAATAAACCACTATAACTAAACAAGGGTTCTACATTTTGTTCCTATAAATATATGGCACCAGTAGAACTATTTACACAACTTAGAGATATTGTTATTCTACCGAAAAGTTGAGAGAATTGATTCTCAAATATTACATATAATTTTTCTAGAATAACAACTCTATCGATTTCTATTAAAGAAGAGAGAATTTTTGTTTTCACCTTAAAAAAATAGAAAACTTTATCTAGTTCTGTATTTCAATTCAATTGGTTCGAGCCCACACTCGAAGCAGTTCGTGGTACGATAATAGTGGAGAAGATTTTTTGGTTGAAAGCTGGAAAACATTACGTATACGCTTATCTGAAAACACAGGTACAAATTCGATTAAGGTTTATTGTTATAAATATCACAAGTCGGGTTGGTTTTCAAAATTTTAATTTTCCGCTATACAAGGAAACCATTTTCAAATCGGGTTTTTTCCAACAGTAAGAAAGGCATAAGACTACAACTTGGCTATGAAAACCCATAGAGTCTGTCATGGGAAATTATGGAAAAAGTGAGAGGTATACGACCAAGTGCGCCAGGCACAAGAAACCACACAACTGGAAGAAGAGTAAAGGTAAGCATAAGTAAGACAAACGGGTCATAAGGTATCTACCAACATTGATGAAAGAGGTAAGGAAAGATGGGAAATTCGACAAGGTATGGGTGAAGTCCCAATGAGAATTAGAGGAAATTAGTTCGAGTAATAGCTGACCTAATTATGGAAATGAAAATGGGAAATTGTCCTAGGATCACATGCAATAATCTAAAATCAAGGACAACCTGTAAGTGTTCTATAAAACTAGTTTCTGAGAAGCAAATCTCGTAGGAGGATGTAGAAGTTCCCTCTGAGGATAAGTATTCTGTCAAAGGGATAGAATGTCTGACTAGACTATTCCTCTTGAGGAAAGTCTAATGCGAGTACACCGATGAAGTGATAGTCCGTAGGGATGAAACAACAAGAGGGATAGATCCGTAGAGAGGAGGCGAGCAAGTGAGATGATAGGCTCATACAGTCGTATGAGCAATGGTCTACCAAGATGATAAATCAGTTTTTCGCCACGTAGGACAAGTGAGTCCCTGGTTAGCCAAGTGCATAACGCGGATTATCAAAAATAATCCTCCACTACGAACAATAAGGTAGAATTAGAATAGGATCGCTAGAGTAGCGAGGCCTACTGGAAGCCGGCACAATACGAAAATGTCAACAAGTCCTTCAAAGGTAAGGTAAGAAAAGTAGAAAGTCCTCCAAGGGACTAGTCCAACCATGGATGTCCGCCAAAAGAGGTATGTCCTAAGGACCCTTGGGAGAAATAACACGAGAAAGCTACTAAAAAGGTATATGATGAGGAAATTAGGCGAGTAGCCATGAAAGTCTGAGGTCAACGAACACCCTGTGTCAGGGGAAATTGTAAAGGAAGGAAGAGAAGAAGAATGGATAGGTTTTGTTGATAGAGCGAAGTATTTGAGATACGATCGACTAAGGAGTCCGACCAGAGGATGGTCATAAAGTGAGCCAAGTAACTCGGAGGATCGAGTGGAGCCTGCCACCCTAACAATGAAGCTCGCCTAGAGCATTCAGGGAGTTAATTTATATTTGTTTTAATTTTACATTGTTACCCTCGTGCAATAGGACTTAATTATGGTGTAGCTATGGAGCTCACTAAGTTTTTTTTTGAACTTACAGTAGTGTAGCTAATGTTCGTAGGGATTGTAAGGTCGAATCGAGGACTTAGAAGAGGAATTGAGCTAGATGGAGTGGAGATCGAGGATCGTTATTAGTCGAATTCATGCACATAGAAAGGGGGTACTAGATGAGGCTTCACCTCAGGAATTGTTATATCTGGATAACGCCTTTAGGTTTTGGGAAAAAAAAGGCCAATTAACCTCTAGAAAAAGTTGTAAGAATTTCCTTGGAAATAAACAGTCGGATTAGAAGTAGAAATTTACGATATTAAACATTCAGTGGCTTAAGGCCTTTATTGTAAGAATTATTATTTTAAATATTCATTAATAGATAGTTTTATTTTTAAATTGTTTTATAACATCTAAGTTAGCCAAATTAAGTATAAGTTCATTTGTGACGCTCCATACCTGGATCCAAAGGACGGGTCGAGCGTAGGGTGTTACAGAACCACCTCTACATGAATCGATTCTTTTCAACCCACCCAAATGCCTCTAGAAAAACCAATCGCATTTACCCGATGGGAATACTGGAATCCTAATTTAGTAATGATTCTATTTTCTTTTTCTTCATTAACTTTTGTATCTAACAAACTTATAATATCAGGCTTGTATTTTGAATTATAGTCATGAAAGATGCGAGGAAACTTGATACTAGCACGCCCCTGACAATTCCAAGATAAGATTGACAAGTTCATATCCACAATAGATAGAAGAAAACCAACATTTACTATATGGAGATCTTTAACTCCTCAACCCGTTTCTCGTCCTTCATCGAGAAACCTTTACCTACTTCCTTTTTGACCTAGGCATTAATTAACTAAACCATGGAGTTCATCGTATCAGACAAAGGTGCTCGATGGGATTCAACTAACTTAAACAGACCCCCACATTTATGGATGATTCTATTAAGCTTCTTTCCATTTTGACCGACATCTGATTTTGCACCTGAGCTTCGCCCTATAAAACCTAATTTGCCAAAATTTCTGCCTATGGAGTTAACATCATTAGTATTGACATTTTCTTTAAATGAAACCACTGAATGTTTTTCAAGGTCTTCAAAGATGGGATTAAAATGGGAAATGGTTCCTACAAGTCTTTCTCTTGTAAGAGAAAGGCTACTAGTGTTACATGCAGCTGAGTCAAAGAATTCTAAATGGTGAGATGGAACACTAGTTGAAGCTGAACACACACTGTTCGATAGAAGAGACCCCAGCGATCCTGCAAAACCCAACCCACAGTAACACAATGGGTGTTGGAGTTGGATTTGACTGTTGCGGAATTTACTAGCCCAGAAGAGCCCGATCCACCTACCTAGATAGGTTTCTTCCCTAAAATTTTATCATAAATCTCACTAACATGTTGAATTGACCCAAGCCCTGCGATAGCCACTTTCTCAATTGAACCTTCAAGCCCAAAATTTTGCACTTGGTTCACCCCAAGCATTTGGTCTACTCCTTGCTTAGCTGATCCAACCTCCCGACCTTTTTCCCAAACAGATTACCCGGATTCTTCTCCATTGAATATCCCTTTTTCACTTCACTACCCTCTAGTTGATCCACTGATTCAGCACCATTTCTTCCCTCTATCTCATCTAGCACTGTCAACGTCAAGAATCTGGAACCCAGTGTCACCTTCCCTAAATTCTTAGGCTTTTGGTTTCTGGAGTCCTTTAGACTTTGCCACGATTTCCTCTCGACTTGCATCCATGGTCCAAACATTCCCAGAGTTTCTGCCTTCTCAACATCTGTGACCATGGAATCAGCCACCGTCTCATTTCCTTCCGCCTAGTTCAAATTCTCAATCGGTGTAGAACACAAATCTTCACAAGACCATACCAGCCACATGAAAAACATATCATAGGCAATGATTCATATTCAACCCGTTGGGTCTTGCCATTGAACAGAACTTGAGACACTAAAGGCTTTTCTAAATTGACATAGACGACTGTCCTAGCGATAGGACCCATTGTTGTACTGTTGATGTTGAAGTCGAGCTTTGTGAACCTTCCAACCATGCTACTTATTTCTCCAAGAATCTTCCTTTTATACATATGCCTGATGACTCTAGGCGATTTGATCCATGCCAACTCAACATTCTAGAAAGGTTGTAATGGACTAAATTTTCCAGTCCAAGGTTGAACCATGAGATATTGGTCGTAGATGATCTAGGGCCCATGTGATAAAACCATTTCAAAATCCTCAATGCACTGGAATTTTGATAAAAAATAGTCATTTTTTATATCCATTAGTTGAAATGGCCTGGAGAGTCACCATAAACTACAAACCCAATTGTAGAGAGCAGTATAACCTATGTTCCATCCTAATAGTTTGATTACCACGATTGTCCCCATGTCCTTGATCAAGATTTGTTGGATCTAGTCAGAAAAATCTATTGACCAAACCCCATCGATTGTTGATTTCATAACATCTCCTTCCAAAAAATCAAACTCCTCGTCATCTCCCAATCCAACACCACTAGCCATCGCACCAGATCCAATGACACATTTACCCAATAACTTATCCCTCCAAGACTGGGCTGGTGCTGGAACTAAATCCATTGTCATATCTATAACTACACCTTCTTAGTGTTACGGTCTTCAAAAGAAATACCTTCACCACCACCTTCTTCACTCACAACCATTAGCAAAAATCTTTTAAAAGAACCTAAAATTATAAAAAAAAGTAAGACTTTAAATAAATAATTGAAAACAAATTTCTTTTAATACCATAACATAACTAAAAAGTATTAAATGAAACAAGTATATTTTTATAATTTTTTAAGATTTTAATTAATAGTTTTCCTATCAATCAAATTCGTATTTCAATAATAACACACTTGATTAACGGAATGGAATAAGGTTAAAATGGAATAGTCATTCGTGGAAATGGAAGTTGTAATGGAATTGAATAGACATAACAAGAGTTTGATTGGATGGAATGGAATGAGTATTCTAATAGCATTCATATGTTTGGTTGAGGGAAAATATATGTAATAGCAAAAAAAAAATTACTCGAGTGACGAATATGCCCTTTATCATTTTAATGTATTTTTCACATCAATTTAATATATAAAGAATAATATTTTATATTAAATTACATTAAAATATTCTTATTTTTATATTAAATTATATTAAAATTTTAAAACATTTTATTTATATATTTTAAATTTAGAAATAATATTTTATATTAATTTATATTAATTTTTTAAAATTTCTCCATCTTCTTCATCTTCATTAGTCCCTCTCACCCCCCAAATTCATCTTCATTTTTTACAATACAAAAAGCATCAATTGCATCACTATATATGCATTCATTTGGTTGCTTCTACTCAACAACTCTGATTATTTCTCCGTTGAACCCTAACCAAATCACACTGTCCCAACATTTCCTCCTCCCTATCACAAACCAAAAGGTTTAACCCACCAGTCTCTCTTTATCCTCATTCATGCATATCTAGAGAGAAGAACAATACAACCCAAGCAAAATATAATTCTTGGAAATCCAAGACTAACTATACATGTGCTCAAGAGAGGGCTTCACCATCCTTATTTATATTAAATAATCCATAAGCGAAAAAGGGAAAAGAATCTATAACTTATCACAAAACATGTCAAAATCACTATAATTTCATTCCATTTCAAAATGCACCTAGTCGTTTACAACTCCTGAGTGGCAACACACAGCTATATCATGTTTGAAGAAACCAAAATGGTCAACTTCTCAATGCTTGCTTCATCTAAAATCACAAGCAAATTCGTAATGGTTTGAAAAAAAAAAAGAATTACACCAACTTTTCTACAGGTAAGTTGAGAATAGGCATCATAGACTGGCAATCGCTCTTCAATGGAAACACGACATATTGGACACTTTTTGCACTTCTTACAGCAAGTGTTGAGAAAGAAAATAAACATTATTAATAATTAAAGAAAACAAGTTCCACATCCTTTGATAAGAAATAAAAATATTACACACCATATGCCAAAAACATCGTATGCCACTACAAGTCATGTAAATACCATAATATATATTTCTAAGTATATATGAGGCCTAAGCCAAAGCTTTCATAGACATCTTTGCATTAACCAATAGTTCAATACTGAGAAAACAACTAGAATGGAAAATATCATTGTCAGTATTACAAGGGTAGATGCAAATACCTACAGAGAACATGATGTCTACAAGGAAGCAGGACTACACTGATTTGTTCCTCAAAGCAAACTCTACACAGAATCTTTTCCTAAGTAACAAATCCATTCAATTAATAAGCAAATAATACAATATATATTAGCCAAACAATTAGAATAACTTGGTAACAACTTAAGCTCGGTGCTGAAATGATTAAGATTTAGTCCCTATGCTACTTGTAATGCTTAACGAGCAGATTACCAAGTTTCAACAAATTTCGGAGGACAATCAACAGAAAAACCCTAACTCCTTATGTTTCTATACATGCATGTGTGTGAACCATCACCATTATATATTCTAGTTCCCTAACTTCCCTTTACAGATGTATCCAATAATGTACATACCAAAAGCATCAATTGCTTACAATACAAAATAGAACCCAATTCAGAAATCGGTTCAATCAACCGGCCTATAGTTGACCCATAATTCTAAATGAAAAGTTGTTTAAAAATGATAATGACAGATTCAAATGAAAAAAAATCTTTAGGAGAGGAGAAATAAGGAGTCAAACTGTGAAACAAAGCCATGAATTCTTACCCAGGAGCCAATTTGAGCCAAAACCTAACAAATCCCAACCTGAAATTGAAATCCAAAACTATTGAGACAAGAAATCCCATATAATAAATAGAAATGCCCATAAAACTTAATAGAAAAACAAGCATAGAAGCAATTTAGAAAAGAAACAAGCTTTTTTGTCATCAAAGAAACAATCTGAAGGAAAAAAAAAAAACAAGTAAACTCCCATTTTATTGGGGAATCTATACAAACAAGTAGATTTTCAAGCTTAAAATAGTGAAACTAGATATTAAAATGATTAATTATGACTAAATAACCAAATAGAAACCAGTAAATTCCTAATTTTATTTTACTATAAAAATAATAAAGAATAAATATCTACCCAAAGTAGATATTTTCAAGCTTAAACAGCCACTCAAAAACTTAATTTTTTCTTCAAAACAAATTCAAATATAAGAAAAATGGCTAAAAAACCAATACCAAAAGCAAAAGAAAGTAAAAAATCAAAGCTGAATCACAAAATAAAATATACCCAGATCTTTTCACCCGTTTTCAAAAGACATCTTTAAATTTTGTTTTTTTTTTCCAATTTTCTTTTTCTTTTCTTGTTTTGATTTTGACTCTCCCTCACGTGCCCAAGTTTCTCTCTTATTATTTTGCCTCTTCAGTTCTTCTGTTTCACACGACAGGGCCAAACAGAAAAAAAAAACACACACACAAAGGATCAGAGAAAAGTTAAACTGGTTTAGATCATTTGCCTGTTCTTCGTGTAAGATCTAGAAAGTAAGTTTCTTTAATCCAATTTTTGAAATGGGTTTATTTTTATTTCTTTAAAGATAACTCCTATGCGAAAAGAATTCACTTTCTCTTTGGGTTTTGGCTTTACAGTAATGAACTGCAAAACGGCTCAATGGTAAGTTGTTCTTCTTTTTATTTTGTTTTTAGGGTTTGAATGATTGGTTTTGTGTTTATATGAATGTTTGGATTTTTTTTCTTTTGCTGCTTGGTTATTGTTATCAGCTTTAATGGTGTTTATATGTGAGATTGTTTTCTTACCACTATGAATTGAATAATTCGTTTATGTTTTGCTTGAATCTTTGTAATATTGGTCTTTTATGATTCTTGGATCATTACATTACGTAAGATTTGTCACTTGGGTTTGTAATATTTGGGAAATTCACTTCAAAGTAAAGGGTTCTTTTAAAGAGTTTTTGATCTGGTATTGTTGGAATGGCTGTCGTTCTAAATTTTCTTTTATTATTTCTACCTGTTAAAGCAATGGGCAAAACCAAATGCCTGGTGGTGGAGGCATGTCACGTAAAGTGACTAAAAAGGATGCCGAAACATATCTGAAACAAGTCAAGGAGATGTTTAAGGATGAAAAAGACAAGTACAACATGCTCCTTCATGTCATGAGAGATTTCAGTATTCAAAGGTATCCCATGTTTTAGTTTTTTGTTGGATTTTGATGGAGTCTATTTACTTTGGGGTCAAATATGGATTGCGAGTTTACAGTCGTTTTGGATTTAGTTCATTCGGTTTGAGATTGCTTTATAAACTACTAAACGTATGATATATGTATTTGTCTTATACATACAGGACTGACGTAATTGGTGTGGTTGAGCGAGTGAAAGAGATATTCAAAGGCCATAACAACTTGATTCAAGGATTTAATATGTTTCTGCCAAAGAGATATAAAATTACAGTCGACGAGGACAGGCCTTCTCCGAGAATGATTGCTGCACATAGTGAAGCAATCTATTTTGTAAACAAAATACATGTGAAATACTGAAACCATTATGCGGTCATCTTTGGCTTATCGATATCCATGTTTAGCTGTCTAATTTATCCATTTCACTATGCAGAAACGTGATGAGAATGTTTATACATCATTTCTGGATGTATTGAATAAGTACCGGACAGGGCACACGGACATAATTAAGGTCCTTACCAAGGTAATGTGTCCTGTTTCAGTCGTAACCATGCTTGAACTTGAACTAATTCGATTAGTTTTAGTTTTTATTTCTTTCAGAAACATGACTTGTTCATTGGTTTCATTCAGGTTGCTTCTCTTTTTGAGGACCATCCGGATCTGCTTGAGGAGTTCATACGTTTTTTACCAGGGTAGGGTTTAGGAACACAACAAGCCCCTACCAAAGCCTTATAATAACTACATATTCTGTCTTTTCTAAGCTTTAATAGTTGACTGATGGGAGCCATCAGATTGGTATATCTTTTTTTATTTAGGCCGCCAGATTAGGCGCAATTTTAAACAAAAATATTTAAATAAAAAAATATTTGAGCCTCTTCGATGAGATGACAATTCTTTTTCTCTGTAAATATTTATTTTACTTTCAGACTTTTTTTAAGGTTAATTTTTCCTTTTATTTTGTTTATTCATTTTACAGTTTATATTTGAAGTTTGTAACTGTCCTTCTAACAATATCATCTCTAAATGTTAAATTTTATTATTAAGTGAAATTAACTTAAATTTCAAACTTCAAGTTTAACCAAAACATGCCTTATAAGTCCATATCAGTTCAATATGTTTCAAAGTATCATAGAATAAATTTTAAACTCATTCAAGCTCAAATACATAGAATAATTACATTCAAATTGAAAATAAACAAATCTTGTTTAAGACAAATTCAAAAGAGTTTCAAATTTATCATTCAACTTCACAATTAAACAACCAATCTAAGTCTCTATATACATGCCAATAATCTAATACTAATGGTGTTTAACACTTGAAATACAGCCTTAAAAGTTTAAAGTTTAATGGGGACACCATGACTTCTTAGCAAGTACCAAACCTACACCTATTCGTTATTAATGTTGAGCCCTTGAGAAATTTTTTTTGGGAATTCATTAATGCCATGTTTAGCCTTTCTAATGGATTCTTTTCTAATTACTGATTCAGGCTCAATTTACATGTTAATGGTATATTAGTTATTCCCATTATGGATCTTGAACATGTGGCTCTAATGAGTATTAAACCATACATATGTTCATCTTTTTAACCAAATTCATACACAACTTTGTTTATTTTTCTGTTGGGTTGCATGAACTCAAAAGTTTACCCTCAATTTTTATGTCTTATGCCTCATAATTTAACCTTGTTATGAAACACGTAGTTCTTTAATTTGCTAAGCTTTTAAGATATTCCACTTTAGAATACAGTTTTCAATTTATAGTCATGAAAAAATTTTATTATCAAGATTTTAGTTTAATTAGCCCATAGTAAACACTAGGGAAATGACTCGGATACAACGGACTCCCTCCAAAACATACCAAGGAGCACATAGTACTAGGTACCATTCCATATTCCTCCTAAACACACCAAGGGCACCAAAGTGCCAATCCACCAAGCATATCAAAAAGAGCACCAAAGTGCTAAGCCCAAAGGTATCAGAACATGCATGTGACAGCATAGCCTACAGGAAACAAAGAGTGCACATAATATGTACAAAGCCCGAAGGCAACAAAATTTAAGGTATACATAAATCCCTATTCGCATGTCAATCATATCCTGACTATTTCACTAAGCTTACTAGGGCATTTGAAAGTCACTTATAACTTGTCGTTCAAAGCTATTAGCACATTTAATAATTACTTAGAGGCATGTTCTGTGACAGAGATCATTAAGACGACTCATGGTCTAAATACATATATAGGTACTTCGAGTACCTCTCATATATTCACAATTTTCATAAAAATACTTTAACTGCTTCCACATACATGTTCAAATCCATATTCAAATTTAGGCCTTGTGATATGTTCATTTACCTATTAACATCATACAACTACCAAAATCAAAAGGGAGTCATTATGACCTCAAATGTATACTTAAAGCCAAAACTTCATTTATAGCCTCATGCGCATATTATAACACACTAATTTGTCTCATTAAACAATAAAGTCTATAATGACATATTGATCCAAAAAAATTTCCCGCGGTGACATATCAACAAGTTTTTCGTATTAGTTACACATTTCATAAGTAATCATTTATTTACAACACTTTAACACAAGGAAATGTGCACACATTCCTCTACATACTCATTTTCATATTTATTCACATATCACAAAACATGTTCATTAATTGTTCGATGGAAACCAATTTATATAATACATTAGCATTTGATAGTTGAATTTCTAACCTAATTGATACATACATGGATGGGATAAAATTTATTAACTTAAAGTCATCGAAGTTGTTTTTCAAGTTTAGAAAATTAGTCAACTTATGATGAGTTTTTGGATGAGATCTAGGAAGTGAACATGATTGGAAGTTGTTAATAAGTTTGCAAGAGCCTAAGTTGTGAAAAGGGTAGCCCAAACACACATCAATTGAAGATCAAGTCTAGTTAAAGCTCATTTGGATCACTTGAAGACTTACTTGTTTTATTTTTTGGTTTAATCTACCAATGACCCAATTAAGAAGTTTATTTTTTTAATCCCAAGTTAATTTATTTTCTTGTAAACTTAGCCTTTGCACAACTCTCATAAAGCTGGCCAAATTTATTTGGTATTTTCTTTCCTCCTTTAATTTTCTTCTTAGGAAGAAATAGTTACCTTTTATAATTGTCCATATCTTTAGGCTACATTTTAGGGATTTTTTTTATCTTAGACATCTACATTTTCTAGGCTAGTTTTTAAGGACTTGTTTCGCTATTTTTTTTAGCTCTTTCCTTGTATAAAAAAGGGTAGCCACCCACCATAGAAGACACCCAACTTTTATTTGAATAAAAGTACTATTTGAGTTCTCCTTTGCAAGAAAACTTCTCTTGTTTCTTTAAGAAGAGTTTTCAACTCAATCTTCTTTGAGATTATTGATAGGAGTTTTTCACCCTTCAGTTTGTCAAGTTATCTAGCTTGAAGTGTTTATTAAAGCCATTAGTAGAGTTTATTGAAGCCTGTTCCTCAAAAAGTCTATTGGATATCTTTCTTCCTCATCACACCATTATCATTTTTATCATCTTCCATCTCTTTTTATTTATTTTTTATATTATTCTTTAATTGTTCATAACTTATTTATATTTTAATTTGATATTTGACCTCATCTTTTTAGAGAACAAGATTTGACTTTTCTCCATAAAAAATCCATCACGTATTGGCTAAATCTATCTATTCTTGTTTCAAATCTCTTTCTTTTCAAACCTATTATATTTCATTCTTTCTAATTGTTTGTTTCTTTAATTTTCAAACTTGAATACTAAAACTTTTCAACAACAATAAATTGATCCATTTATTGCCCTCATATAACTTGAAGGGGGCGGCAACCATAATACGAATACTAGGGTGTGTTGTCCACCCTACTTCTACTCTAAGTAGGAAGTTATTTTTCTATTTGAAATAAACCACTACAACTCAACAAGAGTTCTACTTTCTCTTCCTATAAATAAATTGCACTGGTAGAGCTATTAACACAACTTTGAGATATTGTTACTGTACCAAAAAATAGAGAGAATTTATTCTCAAGTATTAAGTATATTTTTCCAAAATAAAAATTCTACTGGTTTCTATTAAAGAAGAGAGACTTTTTGTTTTCACCCAAAAAAAAAGGAAAAGTTTTTCTAGTTTTGTGTTTTGATTCAATTGGTTTGAGACCACACTCGAAGCACTTTGTGGTACAAAAATAATAGAGAAAATCATTTGGTTAAAAGTTGAAAAACATCAAGTATTCGCTTATTTGAAAAGACAAGTACAATTTTAATTTAAAGTTTATTGCTATGAATATCACAAACCGGGTTGGTTTTCAAAAATTTAATTTTTCACTATACAAGAAAAATGTTTTCAAATCGAATTTTTTCCAACATGATGTTTCATGTAGAGCCTGTAAATAGCTTGGCCATATAGATAGGGTGTATAAGAATAACGGGCAACCACAGTAGCAAAATGCTCAGGCACAGGCAACTGATGGAAACCAAGCTCAATAGGAGCTGATGTTCTCTGCCTCGTGCCTTGCCACCAGTAGCAGCACTGGAAAATGCTGGCTCATTGACAATGACTGTACAATTCACATTACCTTAGATGCAAGCATCTTCAAGAGTATTGACACAAGTTTCAACTTCAAGATCAAAATTGGAAATGGCCAGTACATCAAGTTATAAGGGAAAGGAAATGTTTTAATCAACACTCCATTAGGTACAAAACTTGTTTCAGATGTTATTTTTATTCTCGAAATCGAACAGAATCTTCTAAGTGTAGGTTAGTTGCTTAAAATAGGCTATTCTGTTGTGTTTAAGAATGGATAATTCTTGATTGTTGATCCTTGTGGTTGTGAGCTTATATCGATTTTTATGTCTAATAGAATCTTTGTGTGGATTAGAACTTAACAACATCTAAAGCCTATACAACCTCAATAGATGAATTTGAGTTGTGGCATAAGAGAATGGGGCATGTTAATTACAGGTTGTTATCTCAGTTGTCTAGGGATGAGTTGGTTGAAAACCTATAAAAAATGGCTAAGCATGAAAATGTCAGTGAAGTATTTTAGTTGGGAAAACAAAGTAAGTTGCAGTTTACTGTAAGCAAGGCTTGGAGAGCCTTTGAAAAGCTTCACTTGGTTCACACTGATGTTTGCAGACCCATTAGAACTCAATCATTAAATAGAAATAGGTTTTTTTATTGATGACTGCATAAGGTTTTTCTGGGTTTATTTCTTGAAAATGAAGTCCAAGGTTGCTCATGTATTTTGGAAATTCAAGTTTGTAGTTGAAACACAATTTGGGTGCAAAATCGTGAGGTCTGATAATGGAACTGAATACACCTCGAGGTTTTTTGAGAAGTTTTATGAAGATTCAGGGATTGAACACCAGCTCATTAGCACTTATACACCTCAGCACAATGTTGTAAGTGAGAGGAAAAATAGAATCGTGATGGATGTGGCCAGGTGCCTCATGTTTGAGAAAAAATTGCCTAAGAGTTTCTGGGATGAAACTGTAAATACAACTATTTATCTTCAAAATAGGTTTCCAACCAAGGCTGTGAAGGAGAAGACTCTATTTGAATCTTGATTTGGCTTTAAACCTTCAGTTGCTCATTTGAAGATTTTTTGTTGCATCTATTATGCTCATATTCCAGCTGTCAAAAAGGACAAGTTGAAGAAGAAGGCACAACCTAAAATTTTTATGGGCTATTGCATGAATAAAAAGGGCTATAGAGTTTTTGATCCATCATCCAGTAAAGTATTTGCAAGTAGAGATGTTGTGTTTGTTGAAAATGCAACATGGAATTGGGACAAATCAAAACCAGAATAAGATAGTGAAGGTTAGATTGTTATAACTAATGAAGTTAAAGTATATGAGCAAGAAAAGAGTGATGTTTATGATTTTCCAGTAAGAGGGACTCGACCTATCATTGAAATTTATGAAAAAGCTAATATGGCAGTTCTTCAACCCGCTAGTTATGAAGAGGTTGCATCAATAGAAGGCTAAAAGGAAGCGAGCTCAATGCTGATGGTTCACCCAATAGGTTGAAGGCAAATTTGATTGTAAAGGGTTCATTCAGCAATATTGGGTTGATTACATGGAGACTTTTGCACCAGTAGTAAGACAGGATACAATCAGACCACTTCTAGCTTTGGTGGCACAGATGGGATGAAAAATTCATAAACTAGATGTTAAATTAGATTTTTTTTAGATGGTTATTTGTAAGAAGATATTTATGTGGACCAATCACTTAGTTTCACAGTTAAAGGAAGTGGAGAGAAGGTTTATAGGCTTAAGAAAGCCTTGTATAGGCTAAAATAGGCTCCAAGGGACTGGTATGCAAGGATCGGCGAGTACTTGCGAAATTTGGGATTTCAGAAAAGCCTAAGTGAACCAACTTTATATGTGAAGATAGTTGAAAATGTTATAGCATTAATTTTTTTTTTTTTTATATGTTGATGACCTATTAGTAATTGGGAGTAGATATAACTCGATGAGGGAGTTTAAGCTGCAAATGGAAAAAGTACTTGAGATGTCAGATCTTGGAGAAATAAGGTACTTTCATGGGACGGAGGTGCAACATGTTCAAGGGGAATTTTTATTAGTCAACAAATTTTTTCCTTGAAAATCTTGAAAAGGTTTTGCATGGAGAGATGCAAACATGTCAGCACGCCAGTGGCACTTGGAGAAAAGCTTAGTAGCAATGAAGAGTTTGAGAGGGTCGATGAGAAGAATTACAGAAGTCTCATTGTTTGCTTGTTGTATTTAACTGCAACACCACCTGACATTATATAAGCAGTGGGCATGTTACCAAGCTTTATGCACTAATGCAACATACTGCATTTTAAGGCTGCTAAGAGAGTGCTGAGATACATCAAAGGATCTGCTAACCTTGGTATATGGTTTAAGAAGGAAGAAGCATTAAAGTTGGTTGGCTACACCTACAGTGATAGGGCAGGATTGATGGATGATATGAAAAGTACCTCTGGTTATGTTTTTTCACTTGAATCTTGCGTATTCTCATGGAGCTCTAAGACGCAACAGATTGTTGCTCAGTTGTAAATTGAGGCAGAATATGAAGTTGTAGCAGCAACAGTCAACCAAGCAATTTGGTTGAGAAAACTTCTTGGCGACTTGAGTCTTGTGCAGACTGAAGCAATGCAAATTTTGTGTGACAATCAAGCCACCAGTGCAATTGCGAAGAATCTCATTTTTCATGGGAGCACAAAGCACTTCAAGATAAAGTATCACTTTCTGAAAGAAGTTGAATAGAGAAAGAAAGTTACTTTGGTTTATTAAAGCTCTGAAGACCAGTTAGCGGATATTCTAACCAAGCCTCTGGGAAAGGCAAGGAAATCGACTTTCGCATCATGGTGGTAGAGGAGGAGTGTTGCGAGATGGTCAACCATGCAATAGCTCGCACAAATGGCAAACAATCAAAATGTGAATCACTTGGTGAACAATCATCTGACGAATTGCCTCATGAGCTATCACTATGTGGACCATCATGTGAACATGCAAACTATTATGCGGACAGTCCATATGATTCAAGCTTGGCGGACTGTCCAAGTGAGAACAAATTTGCGAACTCATGAAGTTGCAATCTATATGGCGGGGTTGAAGAAATTGGAAGCATATCCGCAAAATGTGCTTGTGCCTATATTCGTCGATTGAATGAAAATGTTTTGGTGCAGCCATCAGTGACAAGTGCTTGTTTGTTCTTAGTGTGTTTTAGGTAAAACCAATCTTAGTTGGTAGATTTTTTATGTGTTTAGCTGATAAATGACATGTTTAGCTTGTTACAAGAAATATTTTTTTTCAAATTTCAAGATTGTATTAGTGGGGTTTGTTGAGTTTCTTGTAAAGAAACTCGTACATATTGTAAAGTTTGAAGAAAATGAAATATATATAACAGACTCGTTATACTGCTAAATCTCTGATTTGCTTTCTTTCTTTGCTCATAACACAGATAAGATTGCATCAAACTTATAAACGAGAGTAGGGTCACAAAAGTTAGCCACATTTACCGAGAAGGTAAGTGTTGTGCAGATCATTTGGCCAAAAGCTTTTAACCAGATGTATTTAAAACTAAAGTAGATGTGGACATTTTGAATAGCACCCAATTCACAAGAGCTAATTTCCAGCTAAAAAAAGAAACTCATATATACGAAATAATATGAATTTACTATATTTTTTTGTTAGGTAAATTGGGCAAGTGTATATATGTATAAGATCCTTTGCAATTTGTGGGAATGGAGTTATATCTCAGGCTCAAGTAGGTGGTAGAAATCTTATGAACTTCACAAACAGATCTGGATAGTCCTCCGAGAAAAGAGCACCAACCTGAAACCAATGGAACCAAGAGTTGAGTTAGTTTGGGTTTTAAAACTTTCGGATCGTTTCGAGATAATTTGGTTTCGAATCATTTCAAACCAAATTAGTTTTGACTCAATTCAAGTTCTGTGGACTTTTTACTTTTAGATCGAGTTAAAAATTTAATTCAAGTTTAAATTGGTCCGAGAAAAATTATCTATGTTTAGTTCAAAGTTGGTAGTTGCAACCAAAACAAGAGACATTACCTCCCTACAGAGCTTAATTAAGTCCATGTGCTCCCTCTGGTACCTAAATATCACATCCATAAATCGTCTATAAACACTCTCATCACGTTCCTACATAGTAAGATTGCTTAAATTAGATATCCATAACCACCAAAATATTTTGGGACAAAAGTTTCAGCATTTCACCTTTACTAGCCTTATAAACTCCAACGTGTCCGGAGGAGGCTGATGTTTGTCGACGGTAATTTCATATCCCTTTGGCAAAAAGAAATTAAATCCCTCAATCAAGTTGTTATGGCCTTTGAATAACTCTTTCACTCGCCCAACCACACCAGCTATGTCAGTCCTGTATGTATGTTTAAAGTAACATTAATCCAACTGATAATTCAACCAAAACTCGGCGTTTCATTTCTAAAGTGGAATACCTCTCAGTCCTGAAATCATTCATGATTTCACGAAACATCACCAACTTCTCTTCTTGATCCCCAAACGTCTCCATCACTTCCTTCATATACCTTTCGGCGGCATTTATAGTCGCTTCACTTGACGTGCTTCCCTCTCCACCGCCTCCGCCTCCTTCAGCTGCAACACCACCAGCCATCTCGTCTTGCCCGCCACTTAATAGGTAGAAATAAAAAAAAGAAATAAAAAAAAAGCCTATCTTAATGAATGATCCAAGAATCATAAACGACCAATACAAAGATTCAAGCAAAACATAAACAAATCATTCGATTCATAGTAGTAAACAAAACAAACAGATAACTATGCATTAAACCAAAAAGAAGGAAAGATTCAGCCTTAAAGCTAACAAATGATAAAAACAGAGAAATGAACAAAAGAAGAAAGCAACTTACGATTCAGCCTTCATTCCTGTAAAGCAAAGAACCAAAACGAAAGTGAATTCTTTTCACATAGGATAGCAGTTATCTTTGAACAAATACAAATAAACCCATTTCAAGAATTGCATTAAAGAAACTTACGAATAAAATGGGAAGAAACTAAACCAGATCGACCTTCTTTTTCTGATCCTTTGTGTTTATTATTTTCCTCTTTCTTTTTTTTTTGGTGCGGCCAGAGAGGAAATTTGGTGCGTGAGAGAGAGTCAAAATCAAAACGAAAGAAAATGAAAATTGAGAAAAGAAAGTAGTTATTTAAATAACTGGAGAAGAATAGAGGAGCCATACATTTCACATTTAGGCCCAAAGAATTTTTTTTAATTTATGTAAAGGCTTAAAATTTTTATCAAAATATTTTTCTAAATTTAAAATTATTTGCTAAATTTGTTGATAAAAAAGTGTTAAAATTTTAATGAAAATGCTATGAAAACTGTTTTTATCCATCAAAATAAAGAGAAGTATTGAGAATTGCTACATTGAATCTTAGAAACAAACGAGCTGAGAAGAGACCAAATGCTAATTCATAATTGAATGGTACTACAAATATAAACGAAATTCTTGATGGTAATCCAATGCATTACCTAAAGATTTAAAGAATAAATAAACAAGTATTTATACATATGACTAAAGAATGATTGAAAGATTGTCGTTATGTGAAAGTTGAAGATTTTTCATGACATTAAACCACAATGTGAGAAATTGTGTTATAAATAGAAAATTCTAACAGATCCGATTTATCATTAATTAAACCTTTAACTGCCTTGTTTATTTAAATTCTGAAGTAAATATTTACAGTAAAAAAGAATTTAGTCATCCAATGGGCGCTCAAATATTTTTGTTTTAACTTTTCTTAACTCGTTCTTCTACATTTTTTATAGTTTTGTGAGTCTGAAATTGTAACACCCTATGCCTGGCTCAGTCGCTTAGCCCGAGTAACAGGATGGTACATCAAACATCGAACTTATATGTATTCACACAACCTCAAATACATGCAACCATCGCCACTTTCAATTTTTACGGGAGTATTGAGTCTTTAACACCTTGGCAACATTTAAAATGACTTATCAAACATTTATTGACATTAATGACAAGTTAATCATGCATGGGGACCATCTAACAAAAATTCTCAAAGAAATCACGTAGGTATCGATACCTAAGATTAAGTATCGATATTTATGAAGATAGGTATCGATACCATTAGAAAAATCAGTACCTTTTTAGCATTTTGTTTCTTCACAAAATATTGGAACCAAACAAATTATCGATACAGATAAAAAAGTATCTATATTTTTACCCTGAGTATCGATACTCGAAGAAGGGTATCGATACCAAATTAAGCTATTGACTTCTTTCACATTCATTTCAACATGGAGGTATCGATACATATGCCCCGATTATCGATACATCTATACAATTTGTCCAAAATCACAGCAAAACAGGGCATATAACACATTTAAACATTTTCCACTTCAACATGCATCCACAACCTCGTTATTCAACATCAAAATAAGCAAACTAAAAGATCAAAGCAACACCAATAGTTAAATTCAAAATATTACTAATAAAAAAATAACAAACATCCATAAAGTACTATTACTCTAAAATCATATCAACCATTTAAGATATAATAATAATCAACCAAAAACTCTACCACGTTGCCTTATTCCCACAGTTCAAAGAATAGCAAAAAGATCACCTACTCAAACAACAAATCCTAACTTGGATCACTTCCTTGGAATTTCGCACCACTCACACCGCAACATTAAATATCTACAATGGTTTAGAATGGAGTATGTGAGCTTAAACAAGCTCAGTGAGTGATCAGAAAACTACCAATAAACATGATATCATACATTAAATGAAAACAACCAGAACATGTTTACATACATATTTAACCATGGTGACATACTAAAGATTTATACATTATTTATCAACTCATCTAACTTTGTAATCACATATTTATGTATACATCACATTTCATAATTATTCAATTAATGATAAATTGGTACTTGAGACTATGAAACTTATAAGTCGGCTCTACCACCACACATTGGATACATGGGTCTCCAACATACCATTGGCTCGAAGAGCCGAACATGTCCCAAAAGTGTAGAATTTAGCTAACACTCTTCACCACACCAACATATCCCGATGAATGAAGCAAAGCTGACATTCCCTTATCTCTCTGAACTGTCCCGGCTTAGTGCCCAAATCAAATCTCAAAGGTGAGTACTCACATAATCCTATGGCATGCCAACTATATCCAACGGTCTCAAAAGGTCATAAGGCCAAAATATTCAAAATTAAAACACACATTTACTTACCGCTTTCTGCACACTTTCACTACACATTTGCATTAGTAGCACAACATCATCACTATCATTCGAAATGTATAACATACCCACAATTAACACATTTCACAATAGCCATCACAACATATATTTCATATCACATTAACATATCATAATACTCAAACCACATCTCATAATTACATAACTCATGAAGTTAATGAGGGAAATAAGAAAACTTACACTCGAAACTTAGGATAGGGGTTTAGGCTACTCCTAAGCTCCCATTTAACACTATGAATCGTGTCTACAAACAGCTATTCCAAACATTCACCGTTCGTGCTTTCGCCTAGTCATCGAAAGCCTAAACTAGCTTTTCGTTTCCTTTTGCCTTACTCGTCAAGGGCTCCAACAGTTCCAAATCTTCACCAAAATAAATCATAAAGCAAACCCAATTAAAGTTCATCTATAGACTCACCTAAAGCAACCAAAAATGCAAGTCTAAGCTAGTTCCTCTTGAAACTGAAATTTTCGACTAGCATAGCCAAAACGTAAAAATCTCAGTTCCTACTCGTTCCCTTTGCTTAAAATCGATTCCATTCATCAGATTCTACTCTTGGTGGATTCTCTTATAGACTCCAGCGATTATCATGACACCAGTTACCTTAAAACTTCAAATCAATCATAACAATAAACTTAATTGGAAGAGTACAACATTTTGTTCAAACAATAGTATCCCAAATGACTTCCATACAGAATATAAAAATTCTCAAGTATGACGGGCAACTTACACCACCTTTAATTCCAGATACACAAAGCTCTCTATCCTAGCTGGTCGCTAAGGGTGTTCAAACGATTAACCGATCGGTTAACCGAACCAAACTAGTATTAATTGAATTAACTGAACTTTTTAATCCTTTAACTGTTAACTGAACCAAAATTTTTTCAAAAAAATTTAATCGAACCGAAATATCTTGGTTAATATGGTCGGTTAACCGAATTAATTGAAATATTTCGGTTAACTGAATTAATCGAAATATATATGTTTTCTTTCTTAAAACAAGTATAAAACATATCAAAAATAAATAAATTGATAATGTTCATTTGACCAAATTAATCGAATTAAAATTACATATTATATGTATTATTAATTATTAAGATCAGTTTGTTCTATTAATTACCCGATTTCAAATCGAATTAACCAATAATCTACCTCTCAAAAAAGTATTAATTGATCTCCGATCGATTAACCGAATTAGATTGGTTCAGTCGGTTAATTCGATTTTAACCAAAATTTGAACACCTCTACGAGACTCTACGGTGGATTCCCTAGTCTATCACACTATTTGGGAACTCATTCAGAAAATGCCCCGAAGGCATACCTAGATTTCACCATACAGTTAACTAATAACTCGTCAAATAGGCTCTTACGCTAGATTTCATTATACAAGTTTTCCAGATGACTTGTCACCAAGGCTTTCCATATAAGACCCCATATAGGACTTACATAATTCACCATACAAGCTTTCCAAATAATTTATCACTCAGGTTTTCCAGATTACTTTGCCATTAAGGCTTTTCAGGTATTTCGCCACAAAGACTTTTCAGATAATCCGTGTTCACTATTCTGGTGAGTTATTCTCTTTGGATGCCATGAGGCCTCTCCCACGTGGTCTTACACATGCACGCCCTCTTGGCGTATCATCATATGATGCAATGGCCATGGACTTTCCACATATATATTTCGTGATCTGCCAATCCGGTTAGTAATATAACTACCTTGCTAGAGGCTACACAATATATCTCCTCTTCACAGTACTTTGTCTGTCTGGTTAGCAATATAACTACCGTATCAAAGGCTACACAAACATATATATGTATATTTTTTCTTCACATTTATCAATATTACAGACTCGTCTGTACTAGACTCGTACCACAACAAAGGTCTTTTTACTTAGACTTTGACCATACACACACATGGAAATTTGATTACTATTATCCACACATTCCAGAGGCGACATACCCACTCTCTAACAGCAAAGGCACTTATCATGCAACGTCATATTCATACAACTATCAATATTCTTCTTTTACATTCATTCAGATATTTCTCAATGAGACATACTTATCTACAGAGGTATCAACCATTTATTCGAAATAAAATGATATACAGAAGTCGTTTCTAGAAACTGACTAGAGACTCACCTTTACCTCGACTAAGAAGTCCTGTTTCATCCTTCCTGATCCAGCAGCAGCCACTACTCAAAAGATCATAGAATCTCCATTAAAACCTTATTTATTGATAGGTTACTATTATTTCATTTATACATGACCCTTATGTTGGGTCTTCCACTCAAAACACATTGTTCGTACATCTTTTACACATCCCTACTTTTTACTTTCATAACATGTAGAGCTATCAAACTTACCAGGAGGTTGAATAATCCGTTAACTTAGAAAACCTTAGCTTTAGCTTACCAAAGAAAAATAGGAGGATGTTTAGAATGAAAAGAAGTAACCAGAATTCAATTAGAAGAGAAAAAAACCATCTGAATGCACCCCTTCACCATATATATACTCTCACTCCCTTATAGTGGATTTTAGCAAGGGGCAATATTAACTGAATTTGTCCCCTGATTTCCCAACAAGATTCAGGGAAAATAAAGGGAAATCCTACTAATTTGACGTTATGGTAAACCAGTCAAGAAAAGAGTCAAATCAATCTGGTTAACTCCTAACTAATCTTGTTATAAGAACTAACTGAACAGTGCTCATACAAACCAGACGTACTTCATCTTGGCGATGACTCTCATATGGTGTGATCTTAAAGACAATTAATTCTTCCTATAGTTTTTCCCATATACTTAATAAACTCTTCGTGTTTTAGCTAAGAACTCTGAGGCGTAATCTTTCTTCACTTGAAGATATCTTGGACCAACTTGTTAGATACTGATAACGGGCAGATACTTTCATGCTAGAATGCATCAATACTCTATCTCGCTAACGAATCAGGCGGGTGGCGGATCATGCTACTATAATGCGCCAAAACAGTTAATGTGCATACATTATTCTCTCAAATTAGATTCATTAAATTTTGGGTGTGACAGTCGAATCATAAAATTCAACTTGACTTGAACTAAAAACAAATCAAATTACTTATTTAAGTTAACTCAAAAAGATCAAATAACTGGAATAATTCAATTTGATTAACTCGAGATTCAAAAAAATTAATTTTTTCAAGTTGAATCGAGTTTTGTTCACCCTACAAATAAACTTGTATTTGTACAAAATATACTTAAGGATTAATGAATGAAATATGAACAATAACAAAGTTTATGCAAACAAAAAGAAAAAAACTTTCTCTTATAACAAAACATTTGTAATATCAAACAAAAATTTGAGATAACAAAACATTTGTTGGATACATTAAGTTATGCTTAGCAAATAACTTACGCAATAACATAAAAAAAACCATGAAAAGTTAAGGCTAAATATTTTCAAAATTTGAGCCCAACGTTTTAGAGGTTGTTCACATAAGGACCAAAATTTTCAAAATGGTCATATAAGGTTTAACCTTTATAAAATTGCTCAAATGAAGGTCAAACCTTTCAAAATGGTTAAATATGAGTCAAACCTTTTTAAAATGCTCAAATAAGGGTCAAACATTTTCAAAAGTGCTCAAATAAGGGATTCTCAAATATCGTATACCAGGTTTCAAATTATGTTTTTATTATTTTCTTTACTTTTCAAATAATATCTAATCCAGTTATTATGTGTTTTATTCAATACACGTCAATATTCACCTAATTTCAGTACAAACTAGGTTAAAGTACATGAAAAACCCTTATTTGAGCACTTTCGTAAAGGTTAGGCCCTTATATGATCATTTCAAAATATTTGACCCTTATGTGAGTAACCCCTAAAAGGTTGGGCCCTAATTTGAGCATTCAGCCCAAAGTTAACGTTACTTCCTTCAAAAGTTTATTTGGACAACACGTAGTAATTGAATGAAAGTGTAATTACTAGGGTAGTAACTAGAGGTATTCATCAGTCGGGCGGGGCCCAGAAAAAAATTTCAGCTCGCGTCCTAGGCCCGGGCCTGGCCTAGCCTGAAATATGGGCCTGAAATTTTGTCCAGGCCCGGCCTAGGAAAAAATTCCTAAGCCTGAGCCCATCCCGGCCCGGCCCATTTTTTAATAAACACCAAAAATTTATTTTAAAAATAAAAAAAAGTATTTTAAAAATATTTTAAAATTAAAAAAATAAAATATATATATTTATTATATTCGGACCGGGCCAGGGCCAAAAAAGTTGTGCCCGAGACCCGGCCCATTTTCTAAAAGGGCTTCTTTTTTGCCCAAACCCATATTTCGGGCCTATATTTTTACCCGAACCCTCCCTTATTTCGGGCGATCCGTCGGGCTGAGCCGGGCCGCCCGGCCCATGAACACTTCTAGTAGTAACTATACTCTTGTAATTACAAAGAATTGTAATTCCCTAAATGTGTTTGGCTGAAAGAGTGTAATTACATTTAATCTCTTATATCGTGTTTGGTAGTACAAATTGTAATTACACGTTACATAATTTATATTTTTAAGAAATATTAATTATTATAAAAATTATTAGTATGATAAAATAATTTCTAAACAAGTAACAAAAATTAAAATAAAATCATCATATGTATTATGTTAGTCTAAAAATTAGTTGATAATATGATTACAGGATAAATCCCAAAACTATACATGAACTATGGTTTAATATGCAATTATATACATGAACTTTGATTTTATACAATTTTATACATGAAATTTGATCTCGATCCAATTCTTTTAAATTATTAACGCAATTATTAATATAACATCATTTTGTGTTTATATATTGCATAATTAAATAATTATATTTATCCGATATAAATATAAATTGATATATTTATTTTTAAATATGTATGATTATTTCAAAATTAAAGTTTGAAGTATACATTTGGACCACAGTTAGAGATTCACGTGTATAATTGCACCAAATTAAAGTTTATTTATTCAATTGTACATTAAACCAAAGTTCATATATAATTTTGAGATTTATCCTTACAAAATAGATTGAGTAAAATATGTTGAATTATTTTATAATTGTTATGAATATCTTATTAACTGGATGTCCATCATGATCAAGATAAAGTTTTGATGTACTTTAAATTCTAATAGTTATTAGAATTAGATCTCTACTTATTTTATACTTCTTATGCCTATAAATAGAGACTCTAATGAAGCAATCGTAATCATCCATTTGATCAAGAAAGTACATTCTCTATTACTTTCATATTTTCTTTGTTCTTTATTCTCTCCATCTCTCTTTATTTTATAACACGTTATCAGCACAATCTTGCTCAAAGTGGTAGTTTCTTTTATCGACGATCAAATTTATCTTTCATTATTTTCAATATTTTTTACGGCAAGATGCAAATTTTTTTACAGGAAGCTTCTTTTATTTAATGTTTCATATCGATTATTATTTTTCATTCTTTTTCATTATATGTTATCATTGTTTTGATTAACTTCTTTTACTTTTTGTTCTTAACGATGTGAAAGATTTGATACCGTTATCTATATGAAATCGAGAAAGAAGATCAACTCTCAAAGTTTGCTTTTTAATATTTGCTTGAGGATGATCTCTTTCTCTTCATTAGAAAGGATGTTTATAATCATCACTTCTCATCCATGGTAACGTAAGTCAATCTAATAAACTTTTTTGAAATTTGATTTCATTTCTATTAAAAAGTTCAATTTATATAATTCACTATTAGTATCTCTATGGATTTATAAAACCCTTCATACATTTAGTTATTAGGATTTTTATGTGAAGATAAATATTTTTTCATTTTGATAAAATTGATTGGTTTAATTTTGATTTTGATTAAGATATATGATTATATCGAATGTGAGTAAAAATACTTACTTGTCATGAACATTGGGATATTCACTGTCGTTGATAATTTCATATCATTGTAAATTTTGAAATGAAATTATGTATAAAGGGTAGAGGTTAGAAAATATTTATGCTTAAATTTTTATAGTTGTAAAGTTATTTTAATTTGACACTATAATATTTTGTATTTTTTGTGGTATGATATATAAAATATATATTATCTAACCACAATGATTTATTAGTGACATGAATTTATTATTTGTTACGTTTAATATATGTTTTATTTATACCTATTCATTTTATTTTTATATGAATAAATAAAATTTTATTTAAAATAAATTAAATATTCATTAAGGTTATACAATAAAATGATTATATGCTCTGAAGAGCTAGTATTGCATCAAATTGTAAAAAGCTCTTTAAGAGCTAATATTTTACCTCATTGTGATGCAAAATTTTGTAAAATATAATATTGTTTTTAAATCAATAAGATATATGTTGAATAAAACCTTCATGTGTTTTACATTAAAACCATATATAGAAATAACGTGAGATACTCATGTATTTGTATTATATATATTCCCGAAGGAATACATTACACTATATTATTGAAATATCTAACGTGCTCTCTACAGTAGCAATATTGTGAAAATGACTATAAAAGTATTTTTGAACGATCTCATACCTTCTAGTGGCTAAGTAAAATAATAAGTTACTAATGAAAAACTATGAAATTTTTCCTACTAGTTCTACTTCATTCCTTGAAGTGAATGTAGCAGTACATAACAATTATGAAAAATAAAAATATAGAGATCATGATTGTTGTTGTAATTGAGGATGTGGTTGGAGACGTACCAATAATTGTTATCAGGGTGGTTATAATGGTGGTACTTCTAACCACTAGAAAAGAATAATAATGAAAAATAAGAAAATTATGGTTAAAATATTTGAAGATTTTGGCATATTCCCTGAAATGAATATTGTAAATAATTGTTTGCAAATTATATTTATTTTATTGAGATAATAACATTATGGACTTCACATTGATGTAGACATTTCCGTAAGTAAATGTCACAATATTGCTTATATGTGAATACAAAATAAAAGGAACGACGATAAAATTATTAATTGTCAAAATTTATATTTACATTATTAGTACAATTGAAAAACATGATTAAGTAAACTAGAAGTTTCTTGATACAAATACATTTACTACTAGGCATGACCAGTTAAACCATCCCGGATCATATATGATTTTAAAATTAATTAAGAATTCATATGGACATTCATTAAAGAACCAGAAGATTCTTTAATTTAAAAGAACTCTCATATGTTGCTTATTCTCAATGAAAATTGATTATTAGAAACTCACTAGTTAAAGTTGAAATTTAATGTTTTGCATTTCTGAAATGAATATGGGCTCATTCATCCACCATGTGGATGATTTTGACATTATATGATGTTGGTAGATGCATCTACAAAATAATCATATGTGTTATCAACTCGTAACCTGTCGTTTGTGAGATTGCTTGTTTCAAGAGCCAAATATTTCCCATCTTACAATTTTTGGATGGGCGATATATGTTTCAACTGCTCCACCACAACACACAAAGATGGGTCATCATAAGAGATTGGGAATGTATATTTATGAGTCTCCTTATAATATTTTTGAGCTATTAATTTGAGATTTAGTTATGACATGAGTTGTCAATTTTCCCAACATTAGGGAGAGAGAATAAAAAGTTTGATCAATAAAGTACTTGAAACGAATTATCAATGTCTAAGATCCTCATACAAAGTAATGTGAACCAGAAGTTCAACAGATAATTCATTTTACAAATCAACTGTCAGATTCATTAAATCTCACATACCAGCTGAAAATGCTCCAATACGAATTGATGTCCTAATAGGGCAAACTATTAGTGCAAAAGAAAGTAATCCATGCCTGAAGCATAGAAGACTGGTCGGTTCCAAGGATAAAAATTCTCATAAAAGAAAAGAAACAAACATTTAAGATGGTCATATAATGGAGGCGGGAGTTCTTGAAGAGTACCATGACATAACTAATTATAAAACTCAAGAAGATATTTAGGTACCGAAAAGTAAAAATGAAAATGATGAAAATAAAAAGATCTTAATAAATTATGTCAGTACGAGAAAAAAGATGGAAGCGAAAAAAATGTAATTGTCGACAACAATTTTACTTATAATATTGCTATTGAAATAATAAAAGAATATGAGAATCCTGAGCCTAAATCTATTGAGGAATGCAAAAATAGAAAAGATTGGTCAAAATGGAAAGATGCAATTCAAGCATAATTGAATTCACTTTCTAAACGTGAAGTTTTTGGACCTGTAGTCCAAACACCTAAAGGTGTAAACTAGTAGGATGCAAATGGGTATTTGTGTAAAAATGAAATGAAAATAAAATGAAGTCGTAAGATATAAAGTAAAACTTGTAGCACAAGGATTTTCGCAAAGGTCCAGCATTGATTATGAAGAGACATATTCTCTTGTGGTGGATGCAATCACGTTTAGATATTTTATTAATCTGGCAGTACGTGAAAAACTTGACATGCATCTAATTAATGTTGTTACAGCCTATTTATATGGTACACTTGATACTGAAATTTATATGAAAATCCCTGAAGGATTTAAAATCCGAGAAGGATATAGAGTTTCTCAGAAAATTGCTCAATTAGATTAAATAAAAGTTTATATGGATTAAAACAATCTGGGCCTATGTGGTACAATCGTCTTAGCGAGTACTTGTTAAAAGAATGTTATAAAAATAATTCAATTTGTCCATGTGTCTTTATAAAAAGGTTTGGATCAAATTTTGTGATAATTGCTATTTATGTTGATGATCTAAATATTATTGGAACTCCTGAAGAGCTTCAAAATACAATAAAGTGTTTAAAAAAAAGAATTTGAGATGAAAGATCTTGAAAAAACAAAGGTTTGTCTTGGCTTATAAATCGAGCATTTAAAAGATGGAAGTCATGTTCATCAATCAACTTATACGGAAAAGATATTAAAGAAATTTTACATGAATAAAGCACACACATTGAGTACTCCGATGATTGTACGATTATTAGATGTGAATAAAGATCAATTTTGTCCTTGCGAGAAAGATGAAGAGTTTCTTGGTCCTAAAATACCATATCTAAGTGTCATAGGGGCATTGGTGTATCTTGCAAACAACACAAGACCTGATATAGCTTTCGCTGTAAACTTGTTAGCAAGATTTAGTTCTTTTCCAACACGTAGACATTGGAAATGAAATTAAACATGTATTTAGATATCTCAGAGGGACTATTGATATGGGGTTATTTTATTCAAATGATTCAAAATCTCTACTAATCGGCTATGTTGATGCTGGATACTTATCAGATCCACATAAAGGTCAATCTCAAACAGGATATTTATTTACATGTAGGTGTACTGCCATATCACGGTGTTCAACAAAGCAAATATTGCATACGCTTCTTTAAATCATGCAGAAATAATTGCAATGCATGAGGCAAGTCAAGAGTGTGTTTGGCTAAGGTTATTGACCCAACATATCGAGAAGATATATAATTTACTTTTACAAGAATAGATGTCAACTATCTTAAATAAAGATAATGCAACATGTATAGCTCAATTGAAGGGTGGTTACATCAAAACTGATAGACAGAAACTTTCAATCATTATACAAACAAAAAATTTCAAACTATTTTATTATTTTAATTATGTTATAATAATTACTTGAAATAATTTATTTAAAATAAAAACAATTTAAAAACCCACAAAAACTTATTTAAACTTTTTTTTTCAATTTTCTTTTTGTTCTCTTGTTTCGATTTTGACTCTCCCTAACGTACCAAAGCTTCTCGCTTCTATTGTTCTTTCTCTCTTCCACGACCCCCTCCCAAGAAAACCAGAAAAGAAGTTTCTTCGCTTTTCCTTTGTGCAAAATCTGGAAAGTAAGTTTCATTAATGCAATTCTTGAAATGGGTTTTCTTCAATTTCTTCAAAGAATTCACTTTCTTTTTGGTTCTTGGCTTTACAGGGATGAAAGCTGAACCGTAAGTTGTTTTCTTCTTTTGTTCATTCCTCTGCTTTTTATCATCTTTTCGCCTTTTTTTTTCTTAGTTACTGTTTCCAGCTTTAATGGCGCTTTTGGCTGCAATTTTTTTTCTTTTTTTTGGGGTGGGGGGGTTTGAATAGAGTGGTGGTTTGCTTATGTTTTTAATTTGACATGGTTTGCTTGAATCTTTATGTTGGTCTTTTATGAATCTTGGATCGTTACATTAAGATATCCCACTAGGTTCTTTTTAAGACCAATCATCTGTTTAGGGTTTTTCTATTGGTATTCTGTTGAAATGGCTGTGGTTCTAATTTTTCTTTTATATTTCTACCTATTAAGCGATGAGCAAAACGAAATGGCTGGTGGAGGGGAAGGGGAAGGAGGAAGCAAACTGACTAAAAAATATGCTGAAACGTATCTGAAGGAAGTCAGGGAGATGTTTGAGGATAAAAAATACAAGTACGACATGTTCCTTGAAGTCATGAAGGATTTCAGTACTCAAAGGTAACCCCTTTTGGAGTTCAAAACTTCAAAATAGGAGTATTTTTGGTTCGGGAATATTTGAATTTAGGGTTTTGGTCGGTTGATTAATTTGTTTTGGGTTTGAGTCAATTTTATATTCAAGTTAGTTCATGAATAGCATGTGACACGTCACATATAACTGTTTGATTATTTCATTAATCACATAGGATTTTAATAAAAAAAGACTAATTTACTCTTCGATCTAATGTATATAAACTAATTTATTATTTTTTTAGTAAAAAAGACAAAATATAATTTTACACACAATATATGAACCTCTATGGTACTTTTATCAACATATCTTTGGTGTTATGCAGGGCTGACATAGTGTGTGTGATGGGGCGAGTGAAAGAGTTATTGAAAGGGCATAGCAACTTGATTCAGGGATTTAATTTGTTTTTACCGAAGGGATATGAAATTAGCGTGGACGAGGAGAAGGCTTCTCCGGAAGAAAAGATTTCTGAATTTGATGAAGCATTCGATTTTATAACGCTAATAAAAGTGAAATACTGAAACCATTGTCCCATAATATTCGGATACCAATTGCTATCTCTAATTGATGCGATCTTACTATGCAGGAACGTGATGAGCATGTTTATCTGGATCTTGTAAATAAGCACTGGGGGGGAGCAGGACGTAATTAAGTTCTATGCCAACGTAATGTGTGTTTGTTTCGGTTTTGATATTATGAATTTAAATACAAATTTAATCTATCTTACTTTTTCTTTGTTTCATCGGTCTTTCAGGTTGCTTCTCTTTTTTGGGACCATCCAGATTTGCTTGAGGAGTTCAAATTTTTTTTACCAAATACTATAGCCTCATAATAATTACATATTCTATTTTTTTTTTCTATGTTGTTAATTGTTCATTGAATTGACCCACCGGATTTGTATTTGTCCCCATCACTCCCACAAATTGCAAAGGATTATATAAGTTACATATTATTTTGTCATTTGAGTTTTATTCCACGTATTGAAAATTAATATTTTTAATAATTTTTTTTAAATATGCTTGATAACTTATTTTTTCAATATAGTACCTAAACTATCATTTTATGTATTATGATGGTACCTAAAGTTAACACTCATAGTAAATGTTAAACTAATCAATAGAAATTTGACACATGGATTATTTTTCAAATCATCAAGTCCTGAAAGAAAAAAAAGAAATGAAATTTAAAACAAATGACTAAACCTAAACAACATAAGTTTAACTTTAAAAAAATCATTTTCTAACTCAAAATGTCTTCAATTTTTTAAAACCTTAAAATTTTCAAAATCTTTCGAAATTTATACAAGCCGAAATTTCCCTAAATTATGTCTCTTGCTTGACTTATAGAGCTTAAATGGGAGGTTGCATAACTTGATTTCAATTACCATTTCATTTTGTTTTGTTTTATTTATCTTTTCTGTCACACTAGGAAATGTTCAAGGTTAAGTGCCACGACAATTATGAGTACTAAATTAGAAAAACTTTTTATTTAAGCAGTATCTAATATGGTTATAAGAATCTTGTAGGTTGATTGGTAAATAGTTATAATCCAAGTTTTCTTTAGTAGGAAACGTTATGATTAAGGGTATTAATAATATTGACCGACTTAGGATTAAGGGAAACGATAGTGGAAAGATTATATAATGGAGGACTCTTTCATTTTGGCATTCATTTTTATTTCTTCCATCTTCTTCTCTAGTTTGTTCCGTAAGAGAGAAAAGTTAAGAAGTGATTTGCATAGAGGGAGAAAATAAAGTATCAACTTAAGTGATTGAGCATTTAGTAAACTGGTAATCTTTCTAAGACTTTCTAAAGGATGAAGAAATGTCACTTGTGCACTCTGTGCCACGTGTTATCTAGCTTTGCGGAGGTTCAAGCGGATTGTACAAAGAATGTATATGCTTGGTATTTGACTTTGTAGAGATTCGATTGGACTATACAAACATATATGCGCACAAGTATATGAAAACCCTGCAAGGGTTCTATGTAAGTATGAGACTCTGTGAAGTCTAAGGCTTTAAGTCTCATGTGTATAAGCAAGTCCACCACATTTGGTATTTAAGTTTATCGTTAAAGGTATATGTTGGAATTCACCATATGAAGTTCGCGACAAAATTCGCATATGAAAGATTTCCATATTCATGAATCTTCTTCAATGAATCTGTATACATGAAAGTCCGTCGAACTTGTCCTTTAAGATATACGTCAAAGTTATATGTGACATTTCACCATGCGAAGTACGTGACATGAATCTACATGTATCTTCATGTATGAATCTGCCACATTTATGAAGTTTCTTCTATGAATCCACATTTATATGTCAGTATTCAATTATGGATCCGCACGCATGAGTTCGCCATATATGAGTTCGCATCCATGAATCTTTTATATGAATCAATATGTGTGACAGTCCGATGAATGTATCATTAGATTCAAGCTATGGTAGTCTGTTGATATTATACTCATTGTAACGCACCAAAATTTTAATTTTGGGTATTGTGAATGTGTAATACAAACATCTGTCAGCTTTAGTGGTTATGTGTTTTAGGAGTGTTTGGGAGGTCTTAAGTTCAAGCCAGGACTTGGGCAAATTTTGGTATTTTTATGAATAAGTTGTATCTTTGGTCAGTAGGCTTTTATATAAAAGTTGGCAAATAAATAATAGAATGGGTCTGCTAGTCTGGTGGATAAGTGGAGGAGTCTTTGGGACGGCAAAGGTTGTATTTTTACTCCTAATTTTGGAAAGAGTTGTGCTGAACTGGGTTTCTGAGTGGTGGGTGTGTAGTGCGAAGTGAGGGAGCGATTTTAGGAGTGAATTAAAGGATTATGAAGGAGAATATCTAAAATCTGATCATTTTTTCCTTTTTCGAAAAAAAGAGTCATTTTTCTCTCCATCTTTCTGACGTTTTCTCTCCCCCATCTCTACCGAATTTTTTTCTTCTTTGCTTCTTACTCGATTTTATTTTTTTTTCTTTCCTCTACTGCCGAAATTCCCTTGTTCCCACTACATCATTCTTTCCTCTTGATTTCGTAACGTTAAGCAGCACTTGTGCAAATTTGGTAAGTTGTTGGGTATCATTTTAAGAGATTATTTTGTGTTTAATAGTTTAATTTTGGGGTGTTGGCAGTAGCATTTCGGGAGGATTAAGGCTCTCCTCATGATTTTCGTAAACGTACCGATTTGAAGTTTTTGCGGTAAGTATTCATCGTTTTATGAGTAAGTATTTTGGTTCTGGGATTTTGATTAATCGCGAGGTAAGACTGATTATGGTGTTATTTGTTCAATTATAGGCTTTAGAGTGCTCGGGGACTGTTTTAGCATAAAAAAAACTAGGTGTGTACCCGAAACATAAAATTAAGGGATTCGGTGAAAAGTCAAAATTGCTTGCTATTTAGACAACAGCAGTAAGCTAACTTTGAAAAAACACCATAAATTGTGGAAATCGAATTAGAGATGAAAAAAAATATGGAATTAAAGATATTTGAGTCTAGTTTATCATACAAGAAACTAAGTAAGCAAAAGAATTTCATATTATGAGATATTATAATTTTAGTAAGATAGGGTTAGAATGATTTTGAATCCCTAACTTGATTTTGGAAAATTATTATAAATTGTTTAAAAATAATTATGGGTTAGAATTTATATGTTTAAAATCCTGAATAAGTCTACCTTCAAGATAAACAAATGGGAACATCATCTGAATTTTGCATGAGAAGATAATTAATTTTAGTGCAAAAGGTCAAAATTGTCAAACAACAAAATAAGGGAAACTTTAAAAATAAACTGTACTTATTGGCTAAACCAATAATGTTAAAAATTTTATGGTAAGAATATATGTGATTCTGGTTTCAAGAAAAATTTGTGGATCTTAATTCAGAATTCTGTAGCTTAAGATACAAATAATTTAGTAATAGTGACTCAAGTAGATAGCTTTGAAGGATCATATGAGAAAATAGTGGAAACACATATGAATAATTAACTAGCACGGGTTAAATTAAAATGGATCACGAGACCAAGGCCAATTTGAGTCATGTGGGCCACACGGGCGTGTAGGCCCACACGAGCGAACGTCATGGGCTTGTAGGCCTATTTTTACTTTTTGACTGATAAGGTTGCACGGGTCGCCCAAGTTGACTGTGAACCTACTGTAGGGTCGGTAAGTTTACCTAGACCCCTAATTGACTGAAATGACTGTATGACTGATATGATTAATCCTGATGATGCCCCACTGACTTGATACTGTATGCCCTATTTACATGCATGATATTATGTTATAGCATGTCATATCTGTATATTGCATTGCATTAGGTTGAGGATTATAATGTTCGGAGGAAGTGTACTGAAAGGCCTCAACCATAGTTTACTGGCAGCTAAGCTGCAAACTACTATCCAGTGCCGCATTCGGTACTACTTGGAGTGTAGGAATGGGTTTGTTGATTATATCCCCACATTGAGTGTAGGGTTGGACGGAGATGGTGTGTAGAGGCTGGATGGGTAGATTTTTGTGACTGCATATCTGTTACTGCTACTGATACTGTGATGGGCTAAAGCCCTATTGCATGATTGTTTTTGTACAGAGATGAGCTGAGGCCCAAACTGGACTAATACTGATACTGAAAAGGGATTAAGCCCAGACTGTGATTATTTGTTTACTGTCTGTTCATTTGTATAGGGATTACACACTGAGTTTACATAAACTCACCCTTTCTGTTTAATCTGTACAAGTAATCCCCAGATATAGGCGGATCGGTGCGATGGAGGACTTAGTGGTGGCCACACGACTTCTTTTACACTGTTTACTACCTATTTATGATTTTACTTTTATTTGGGAGTATTTTACTGTAATTGAGGCCTTTACGAATTTTGATTTAAAATTTGGATCTTATACGGTTTTATGATTTAAATCTACTAGTGTTAGGTAAAACTCGGGTTTTCAATTGAAATTAATTTTTTATCAAAAATACCACGAATAAGAAAACTGTTTAAAAGCTTTCGCAATAAAAAAATATTTTGAAATTGAATAACGATTTGTAAATGAATAATGTTTTGAAAACGAATGACACGATTTGAAGTTAACATAAGATAATAAAAAAAAGGTTAAATAGAAAAGAGGATTTAGTGACGACATATTTTTTGAAAAGCACTACCATGTGACGTCGTCAGATTCGGCCATAACGTCTAGGCCGGATTTGGGGTGTTACATTTAGTGGTATCAGAGCTAGGTTGCAAAACTCGGCTGTGGATGTGGGTTTTTAATACGTGCTTTTTGATAACTGGTTTTTAAATGTTTTTACTGAAAGTGTGGTACACGGAGTCTCCAGCGCCGATCTTGTAAGTTTTCTGAAACTGTAAATTATTTAAACTGAATCTATCTTTGATAGCATATCCTGAAAATGCTATACTGAAAACACTTTAAATAGTGCATATTAAGACTGTAGTAAAAGTGATAGACATTGATTGACACTGCGATGGATGAAACAAAATTTACACTTCTAATATTGTTTTCATAAAATATCTGTTAATAAACACTGAAATTGTAAACTAATGTATAAAACTGTTAATACCGATAAAATGCAATTAGAAAATAAGCATCAGAGGTACTCGCGGACGGGGTACTAAAGGCCAAGGTAAAGGCCGTAGAGGGGCTCGATCTGAGTTCTCGTCATCAGGCAGTCTGCCAAATTTGGATACGAGTGAGACGCTAGTGTCGTCTGCTACTGAGGCTGGGTCTCAAGATCGCATGGCTAGGGACGATGCATTGTCTCAGGCTATGCTAAGGATTTTGGAAAGGGTCTTTGGGCTTAATACTGGATTTGAGAGCTGAGGGTCGGTTACGAAACGACTCTGGTCCAATGGAGCTGAGCTCTTCAGAGGTGTCACTAGGGTCCCCCTAATGTGGCCAAGTATGAGGCCGAGTTTTTTAGACTAAACTGCTATGCGCGAGGTATAGTGGCTTCTGAGTATGAGCGATGTGTTCGCTTTGAGGATGGCCTCAGAGATAATTTGAGAGTTCTGATAGCCCCACATAGGGGAGTGAGATCTTTCTGCACTGGTCGAGAAGGCAAAAATCACCGAGGAGGATATGAAGGTAGTCATGATCGGAGAATGTCGGAATTACTTATCTAGTGTGATCTCTGCATTGGTGGCGAAGAAGTTGGTTCGTAAGGGATGTGAGACATTCTTGGCCTATGTAAGTATTTCAGATTCTAGGGACTCTATAGTTAAGGATATCAAAACGGTAAAGGATGTTTCGAACGTCTTTCCTGATGAGCTATCGGGTTTACATCCGAATCGTGAAGTGGAGTTTGGGATAGAGCTCTTTTCTGGTACAGCTCTGGTGTTCATCGCTCCTAATAGAAAGGCACCGAAGGAGCTTGTGGAGCTTAACGCTCAGATTCAAGAGCTTTTAGATCATGGTTTCATCTGCCCTAGTGTGTCTCCGTGGGGAGTACCGGTTCTATTTGTAAAGAAAAAGGATGGATCCATGCGCATGTGCATCGACTACAGGTAATTGACCATTAAGAATAAGTACCCCCTACCGATGATAGATGATCTGTTTGACCAGTTCCAAGAAGCTTCCATTTTCTCTATGATTGACCTTCGATCTAGATATCATCAATTAAGGGTAAAGGAGGTTGATGTTCATAAGACGGCTTTAGGACTCATTATGGTCACTACGAGTTCCTAGTGATGCCATTCGGACTGACTAATGCACCAGCAGCTTTCATAGGTTTAATGAATCGAGTGTTCCAGCCTTATATGGATTAGTTTGTGGTAGTATTCATCGACGACATACTGGTTTACTCGGGGACTGAGGATAAGCATGATGAGCACCTTCAAGTCGTTCTTTAGACTTTTAGGGAAAAACAGCTCTATACTAAGTTTAGTGAGTGTGAGTTTTGGCTGCGTGAAGAGACATTTCTTGGTCATATAGTTTCGACTGAAGGGATTCAAGTTGATCCTCAAAAGATTGAGACTGTATTAGAGTGAAAGCAGCCTAGGAACGTGTCTAAGATCCGTAGTTTTCTAGGACTGGCAGGATATTATCAACGATTTGTAGAGGGTTTTTCATTGATTGCAGCATCCTTGACTAAGTTGCTACATAAGGGTGTGCTATTTAACTGGATTGATGCACAGCAAGAGAGCTTTGAGAAGCTCAAGATTGTACTGACTGATGCCCCTGTTCTGATACAGCCAGAGCCTGGAAAGGAGTTTACTGTTTATAGTGATGTATCAATGTCGATTTAAGATGTGTGTTGATGCAGGATCGTAGGTGGTAGCCTATACATCTCGTCAGCTTAAGACCCATGAGGCGAATTATCTGACACATGACTTGGAGTTGGCCACTGTGGTATTCGCACTGAAAATCTGGAGGCATTATTTGTATGGTGAGAAGTATATCATCTACACTGATCATTAGAGTCTCAAGTATCTCCTCACTCAGAATGAGCTTAATCTTAGGCAGCACAGAAGGATTGAGCTGCTTAAAGACTATGACTACACCATTGAGTATCACCTTGGTAAGGCCAATGTGGCAGTTGATGCATTAAGCCGTAGGGCTATGACTGATTTGAGGGTGATATTTGTTCGCCTATTTTTATTTGATGATGGTAGTCTGTTGGCCAAATTACAAGTTAAATCGATATGGATAGAGCAATTTAAGGGTAAGCAGAAAGAGGAAGAGTCATTGGGACTTCATTTCCGATAGGTTGAAAGTCGAAATACCAAGGATTTTGGACTGAATAGCAAAGGGGTACTCTATTTTCGTGAGAGAATCTGTGTACCGAAAAATACTGAATTGAGGCAGTCTATACTGCGAGAGACACAAAGTAGCTCTTATGTTATGCATCTTTGCAGAAATAAGATGTACCGGGACCTTCGTGAGTTATATTGGTAGCCAGGGTTGAAATGTGAGGTTACTGATTTTGTGAGCAGACGTCTGACTTGCCAGCAAGATAAGGCTGAGCATCAGTTACCTTCGGGTTTGTTGCAGTCGATTAAGATTCCTCTTTGGAAATGGGAGCGCGAAACTATGGATTTCGTTAATGGGTTGCCTCTAACACCTACTAAGAAGGATTTAATATGGGTCATCGTAGATCGATTGACCAAGTCCGCCCACTCTATACCGGTTCGTACTGATTATTCTCTGCACAAGCTGGTGAAGCTTTATATTTCTGAGATAATAAGACTGCAAGGAGTACCAGTTTTGATCACTTTTGATAGGGATCCTCGTTTCACATCCCGATTTTAGAGGAAGTTACATGAAGCTCTGGGTGCAAGATTAAACTTCAGTATTGCGTTCCATCCTCACACTGACGGTCAGTCAGAGAGGGTGACTCAGATACTGAAGGTTATGTTGAGAAGTTGTGTAATTGATTTCAGAGACAGTTGGGAGGATTACTTGCCGCTAGCAGAGTTTGCTTATAACAATAGCTATCATTCTAGCATTGAAATGGCACCTTACGAGACTTTATATGGTCATAGGTGTCGCACACCTTCATGTTGGACTGAGTTGGTCGAGCAACGTGTTCTGGGCCCTGAAATAGTTTCTGATACCGAAGATAAATTTAGACTCATTTGGGACCGGTTGAAAGTGACATTTGATAGGCAGAACTCCTATGCTGATCTGAAGCATCGAGCGATTGAGTATTCTATAGGGGATTTCATTTTTCTCAAGGTCTCGCCATGGAATAAGGTATTGAGGTTTGGTCGTAAGGGTAAGTTGAGCATCAGGCTTATTGGGCCTTACCGCAAACTGAAACATGTGGGACCAGTTTCCTACCAGTAGGAGTTACCTCTGGAATTGAATCAAATTCACGATGTGTTCCACGTCTCTATGTTGAGGCACTATCGCTCTGATCCCACGCATATTGTTCCTGTTGAGGAGATCGAGGCTAGGGTCGATCTGACCTTTGAGGATGAGCCAGCTCAGATGTTAGACCGCGGTGTTAATGTTCTGAGAAGGAAATTCATTCCACTAGTAAAGGTTCTATGGCATAATCATAACACTGAGAAGGCCACATGGGAGCTTGAGGATGCAATGTGTCAGCAGTGTCCTCATCTGTTCTGATCAAGTAAATTTTGAGGATGAAATTTTCTTTAGGGTGGTAGAATTGTAACTCCCCAAAATTAAAATTTTGGGTATTGTGAATATGTGATACAAACATTTGTCAACTTTCATGGTTATGTGTTCTGGGAGTGTTTGAGAAGTCCACAGTTCAAGCCAGGACTTGGGTAAATTTTGGAATTTTTATGATTAAGTCGTATCTTTGGTCAGTAGGCTTTTCAGTAAAAGTTGGCAAATAATTAACAGAATGGGCCTATTAGTCTGATGGATAAGCGGAGTGTTGGTTTGAGGGAGGTCATGGGTTCGAGTCTTTAGGATGGTAAAGGTTATATTTTTGCTCTTAATTTTAGCAAGAATTGCGCTGAACTGGGTTTTTGAGTGGCGGGTGTGTAGTGGAAAGTGAGGGAGCGATTTTAGGAGTGAATTAAAGGATTTTGAAGGAGAATATCCAAAATCTGATCACTTTTTCCTTTTCCGAAAAAAAAAGAGTCATTTTTCTCTCCATCTTTTTGACGTTTTCCCTCCCTCATCTCTATCAAATTTTCTTTTCTTCTTTGCTTCTTACTCGATTATCTTTTCTTTTCTTCCCTCTACTGTCGAAATTCCCTTCTTCCCCCTAAACCATTCTTTCCTCTTGATTTCGTAGCGTTAAGCAGCACTTGTGCAAATTCAGTAAGTTGTTGGGTATCATTTTAAGAGATTATTTTGTGTTCAATAGTCTAATCTCGGGGTGTTGGCAGTAGCATTTTGTGAGGATTAAGGCTCTCCTCGTAATTTTCGTAAACGTACCAATTTGAAGTTTTTGTGGTAAGTGTTCATCGTTTTATGAGTAAGTATTTTGGTTTTGGGATTTTGATTAATGATGAGGTAAGATTGATTATGGTGTTATTTGTTGATTTATAGGCTTTGGAGTGCTCCGGAAATGTTTTAGCATCAAACAGAACCAAGTGTGTACCCGAAACACAAAAATAAGGGATTCAGCGAAAAGCCAAAATTCCTTGTTGTTTGGACAGCAGCAGTAGGCTAACTTTGAAAAATCACCATATATTGTGGAAATCAAATTAGAGGATGAAAAAATATGGGATTAAACATATTTTAGTCTAGTTTATCATAGAAGAAACGAAGTAAGCAAAAGAATTTCATATTATGAGATATTTGAATTTTAGTGAGATACGGTCAGAATGATTTTAAAATCCCCTATCTTGACTTTGGAAAATTATTAAAAATTGTATATAAATAATTATGGTTATAATTTATAGGTTTAAAATACTGAATGAGTCTATTTTCAAGAGAAATAAACGGGAACATCATCTGAATTCTGAAGGAGACGATAATTAATTTTTAGTATAAAAAGGTCAAAATAGTCAAACAACAGAACAGGTGAACTTTAAAGAATAAACTGTACTTATTGGCTAAACCAATAATTCTAAAAATTTTATGGTAAGAATATATTTGAGTCTGGTTTTAGGAAAAATTTTCGGAACTTAATTCAGATTTCTGTAGCTTAAGATACAAGTAATTTAGTTATAGTGACTCATGTAGACAGCTTTGAAGGATCATATGAGTAAATAGTGGAAACACATATGAATAGTTAACTAGCACGGGTTAAATTAAAATGGATCACAAGGCCAAGGCCAATTAGGGTAATGTCGGCCACACGGGCGTGTGGGCCCACACGGGCTAACATTATGGGCTTGTGGGCCCATTTTCACTTTTTGACTAATAAGGCTGCACGGGTCGCCCAAGTCGACTGTGAACCTACTGTAGGGTCGGTAAGTTTCCCTAGACCCTTAATTGACTGAAATGACTGTATGACTGATATGATTAAGCCTAATGATGCCCCACTGATTTGATACTATGTGCCCTGCTTACATGCATGTTATTATGTTATAGCATGCCATATCTGTATATTGCATTGCATTGGGTTGGGGGATTATGATGTTCGGAGGAAATGTACTGAAAGGCCTTCAGCCTAATTTACTGGCAGCTCAACTAGAAACTACTGTCTAGTGCAGTATTCGGTACTACTTGGACTGTAGGGATGGGTGGGTTGATTATATCCCCACATAGAGTGTTGGGTTGGACGGAGATGTTGTGTAGAGGTTGGATGGGTAGGATTTTTGTGACTGCATATCTGTTACTGCTATTGATACTGTGATGGGCTAAAGCCCTATTGCATGATTGTTTTTGTACTGAGATGGGCTGAGGCCCAAACTGGACTGATACCGATACTGAGAAGGGCTTAAGCCCAGATTGTGGTTATTTGTTTATTGTCTGTTAATTTGTATGGGGATTACACACTAAGTTTACGTAAACTCACCCCTTCTGTTTAATCTATACAAGTAATCCCCAGATATAGGCGGATCGGTGCGGCGGAGGACTCAGTGGTGGCCACACGACTTCTTTTACACTGTTTACTACCTATTTATGATTTTACTTTTATTTGGGAGTATTTTACTGTAATTAAGGCCTTTACGAATTTTGATTTAAAATTTGGATCTTATACGGTTTTATGATTTAAATCTATTAGTGTTAGGTAAAACTCGGGTTTTCAATTGAAATTAATTTTTTATCAAAAATACCACAAATAAGCAAATTGTTTAAAAGCTTCCGCAATAAAAAAATTATTTTGAAATTGAATAACGATTTGTAAATGAATAATGTTTTGAAAACGAACGACACGATTTGAAGTTAATATAAGATAATAAAAAAATGGTTAAATAGAAAAGAGGATTTAGCGACGACATATTTTTTTAAAAGCACTACCATGTGACCTCGTCAGATTCGGCCATAATGTTTAGGCCGGGTTTGGGTGTTACACTCATGTTTCAAGTTTAAGATATCAAAAGAGACTATCATTCATAAGAGTCAGGATGGACTATTATCCAAGCAAGAGACCACATGGGCTTATTCTTATGTTCAAGTTACGAAAGTTTGTATAAACTAGTTATATCAAGCCAAAATCGCAGAGATCTTCTTCATGTAGATGTCCGCCAAGGACTATCTTTAAATTCAGAGTCCGCAGTGACTATCCGCCAAACAAGAGTCTGGCAGCAGCTATTATTCAAGATGAAGTTCACAAGTAAGAAACCGTACCTATGAATCTATGATTATGATTCCGCTTATAAAGGTTTGTAATAATGTCTGCAGGTAAACGTTTGCTAAGCTCGAGTCCACGTATACACAACTTTAAGTGTAAATCGACGTGTAAAAGAAATTCACCACGTGTGAATCTCTATGCATGAGTTTTTTGAAATCAATCTGTCATACGATTAGTCTGCAATGATAATAGTTGCTAAGGTAATACGCACATGTTTTGCTAGTAAAAGTGGTAATGATTCATCTTGTAAGAAACTAGAGCAAATGAGTAGACAAAATCATTCCACTATCAAACCCGGTTTCCCTTCCATTTTTTTACTTATTATTGTTCATAATCCTCCCTTCCACACCACTCCTATTTCCCCTATTCTTCTTATCAACCCTTAATTCAATGGATAACAATAAGATTGGAATCAATGATAAGAGGACCCAAGATCAGTCTTTGATCCATTTTGGTAATGAGAAACTCTTCCTAAGAAGTTCAACCACCTTGCTCTAGATATCCTCATCACCGTTTTTATTAAGATCAAAGAAGGTAGGGCACGAAGAAGCCTATTCCACGTATTCTGTCTTCCATTCCATTAGGATTTGAAGAAAATGCAATTGCAGTGCTTGAATTACACAGTGAATCTGATTAAAAAAGTATCTAGTATTTGTAGTTCCCAATTTCCAACTCTTAAAACTAATGAACAAATATAGCACCAATATATCACACTTGATTTCCAAATAACATTTGCAAATTCTCAATCAGATTTGTATGATACTAACATGTTGTTGCAATTCTTTAGCACAAATCTCATCACGTTGCCCCTGTTTTGGCAAAAATCACATTGGTACTTATTTGACACTCCTTACTAAACATGTTTAATCATCCATATGAACTTTCTCAATTCAATCAAACATCAACCTAAACAAAATTTAATAATGCAATAACATCATGCCAAACCATGCCAAAACAAAATCAAATTTGTAACACTTTTACACTTATTGATCACATAGCACAAACACATGCTCAAACTTAGTCATTCCAAGTCATGCTCCAACATTAACATGCCAAAATACCTCATTCAATAAGTTATGACATATTAGGCTTAACCAACCTTGAAATCATGATTTCAAAAGGCATTTAACATGATAAAAATCAAGCATCAATTTGGCCATATATCAAGCTTAAAATGCAAACACAACCTTAGCTACAATTACAACTTTGGCACACAAATTAGGTTGATCATTTCCACAACGCAATGATCCTATATACATGCCACAATATAAAAAACCAAAATAAACGTATTTCTATCATTTCAATGATAATGTGATGTCCATAAAGATTCAGCTTTGAGAGTTTCGCAAGTTGATGATCTACAAGTAGGAAAAACAACTAAAGTAAGCATTTAAATGCTTAGTAAGTTCAAATGGAAATTACATACTTACCTTGCTCTAATGTGAGTATACTAACGACCATAGTTTTGGCTTGCATTTGGCTAGGACATGGCACTTAAAATGACAACAAGGTGAGCATTAAACCTTATTAAGCATAAATTAAAACATCACAATTTTGTACCATTTCACATAGATTCATCACCAATTCGCATATTCTCATTAAGATCATTATCATTTCATGATATATTATCAATTTACAAGTTCAAACCATTTCAATGTGAACCACATATGATAATAGCATATCAAATTAGTTTGTTTCCCTTTTTTCGATTTCAAAATATATTTTCAATATTTCACCCAATGGAATCCTAGTTAAACGGACTCAGATACATGGGTGAACTACACCACACCAGATAGCTTGTAGGAGCTTAAACTACACTACACCAAGGCACCTAACTACAATGCCTGTAAGCATCAAATGTATAAACATTTTCAATTATATCCATCCATCACAACAAATTCTCCGTAGAGACGAATAATACTTGATGGTCCGCAATAAATATTGGATCTCGATATAACATGTAATAATCTCTGTATCATCACAATCTCATATGGGCACGCATATGACCTTATTGGCATGTCAATCGTATCCTAGCCTTTTACTAAGTTCACATGGGCATCAATCATACATATTACATTTTCATACCTTGTATTATTCACATCTGCATAAATAATCAAATTTACATGTCCATACCTTGTAATCATTCACGTTTTCACATTTATACCCTGTACTATCTCATAACAATCAATTATCACATTTCATTTCAATTCAATCTCATTACTAGCCTTGTATGCCAAATTCATTGATATTTCAAACTATACTCAAACATATATATATTAAAGTAAACACAAGCATACATATAACACAATATAAGATAGTAAGTTTCATATGAACTTACCTATCCAAAACACAAAATCGATGAATTCTTCAGAGACTAATCCATAATTTTAGCTTTCCCTTATTAGCTCTATTTTGATTCGATTCTTGATCTGTACAAATATTTTATTATATCAATCAATGCCAAACATTATCTTGCACGCATTTCATGAGATGCATGATCCTAAATAAATCCATTTTTTGATTTTTTTAACATATTTTACATTTTATTCAATTTAGTCCTTGAAATTGGGATTTGCATACCTTTCGATTCTTAGCTTTGGATTAAATTCGATTTCACATATTCTCATTAGGGACCTTATACTTTCTATTTTTAACATAAACTCATGACGGATTTTACATTTATTTTATTTGGTCCCTAATGTAACAAAGTTAACAAACAAGCTTAACTAACTTTTCAATTTAGTCTTTTTCATAATCTAAGCTCAATGTCTATCAACTCTAAGTCTAATTCATCAATTTATCAACAATGAAAACTTGTCAAAATTTCAAAAATTGATCAAATTGATATATGGGCTAGCTAAATTAAGCTTGCATGATTAAAAAACTATAAAAATTATAAGAAAAAGGACTTAATTTTCATACCTAGCAAATGGTCGAATGTAAAAGAGCTAACTTTGGAGTTTTCTTCAATTTTTGGTTAAAGAGGATAGTGAGCTAATGAAGATGATGATAAAATTCCATTAACTTATGCTTTTATACCTTAATTAGTCACTAATTAGCCTAGTTTAATTAACATAACTATCACTTAAACCTATATAATGGAAAATGTCATCATCCTCCACTAGCTCCCTATGGAAAATGGTTTAATAGCCATTTTGGACCTTTAGTTATTTGCTATTTAGGTCCTCAAGCCTTTTGTTAACTAAAACTCTATAGCAATTGGACTTTTACAGTTTAGTTCCTGTGCATTAATTAACTATTTTATTGGCTAAATTTCTTCATCATTCTTCAATATATTTTTATATTAACTCCATGGATATTCCCATTTTATATTTATGGGCCAGATTTACAAAAATGGGGTTCTAAAATTATATTTTTCAATACTACTAAAAATCGGATTGTTACAAATAATATATTATATTAAAGTAGTTAGTAACACAAATACTAGGAAGGCTTAGCCAGTAAGCCAAACTGTTGAATTGAAAAGCTTGCATATCTAAAGGCCTAACTCTTAACCCACCAAATTAAGACCATTAAAAAAAACTCATCTCTAGATTGCAAAGCAACCTTCGAAATAAACAAAAAAAAATCAATTTTTACATAGAATTCACCCCACAAAAAGGCAACAAAAACTGAAAAATCAGGTGGGTATTTAAGGACAAAACCCTTAGAATGAAGAAAATTACAACAAACCTGAAAGTAGATATATAGAAGGATAGAGAAGCAGAGAGAACCGAAAGAAGATGAAAGGTGAAATAAGGTATGAGATGGTGACCAAGAATCAATTGAAAAGAAAGAACCTTTGCTTTGATTCCAAGTGAAAAGGAGGAGGAAAACTAGGTAGAAGATGAATAGTAGTGGAAGTAAAAAAAAAAAAAGACAAAAATGATGACATGGCATATACAGCCGATTGAAATGAAAAATTTTTCTATTAGTGATGATTAAATTGCAAGTATTTTTATTTGGGTGACTAAGATAAAAGCACTCAAAAAATTGACCAACAAAATAATTTACCCAAAAATTAAAATGCGACATACATATATGAATCATTATATTAAATTTAAATTTAATATATATTATCACAATAATAATTTTACTCTAAATATTTTAATTATTTTGTATTTGCAATCGTTTTTATATTTAATTAATCTTTTAACTTATAACTTGCATATTTATTTCTATTAAAATTATTTTTCAATATTAAAATAAGGGTAAACTACAAAAATAATCCTTTATATTTGTTTAAATTTATGTTTTAGTCATTAATATTTTAATTGTTATGATTATCGAGTTATAATAATTTGATTATTTTATTGTTATTCGCAGCTAAAAGTGTAACCTATTATATGCTAACTTTGATGCCATGTTTTTGTTTTATTTCTTTTAACTTTCTATAGTCTGCCTTGTAACAACTTGGTTTTCAATGGTTTTGGAACTCCGTTCTTTGATGGCCGAGTCCGTAAATTTTATTAAATGGTATTTACGAGATAGATATATGTGAATTTTGATTTTTATAGATTTTATTAATTGAATAGTTAGCTATATACATGTGGTTTTGAAAAATGAGGTAACGAGACCTCGTTTCTATAAACCGAGCCTGTAAATATTATTATTAAATATTTACGGAGCTTTTATATAGGTAAATTGAAATTTGGTTCGAAAATTTTAGGGATTGGTTGGTTAAATAAAGTATAATGACAAAATCATAAAAGTAGTAAAAATTAATCACTATAGATTTTAAATAGTTAAAGAAGTGGGGGAAAGCAATTGTGGAAAAGGAATGGAATAAATCGAGCAGATAGCTTCTAGCTTGGAGAAACTTGTGAATTCTTCAAAGGTAACTTGGTTAATTTCTAATGTTTAAATTATGGTTATGCATGCAGGTAATGTTCGGCTATATGGGATGTTGAACCGAGTTCTAGTAGTTAAGTTTGTGTGTTATTTTTACCAAATTACTGCGGTCGGAAATGAAGAAAAAGAATTGGATGATTAAATGATTAAGTTAAGTGCTGTCTGAATGCTCATTTTTCAAGCATGTAATTGCTGAATTGTTTGTGCTTTAACTTGTTGAGTATTTGGTCTGCTGTTTTCTGAAATAAAGGAAAATATTGGATGTTAAATGCTAACTTTGGCGGCTGTTCAAAAGGGAGTATGAATGCTGTCCGAATGCTGGACTTTCAGCATTAAATCTTCCTGTGTTAATATGTTTTAACCTCGCTGTAAATGCAACATCTGTATACGTTATTCACTTGTTAAATTAAATATTCGTGAGTCTTAATTATACTGTTGAAGAGTGACAATTATGCTAGTTTTGAGGGCAATTATACTACCAAAATGAGGACATAAATCTTGTATTTGATGTTGAATAATTGTTGCACTGAAGCTGATATTTGTACCGTGAACGTATTAAATGCTTTAAGAGAAAATGAATGTCCTGTATAATATTGTTGGTTTGTCAGATCCAGGCAAATTGATTATGTTTTTAATGAATGATTAAATTATGGCAACATGGTGGCTGTCCAAAAACGGGCATATTGATAGTGTCGGTTTTATTGCAATTATGTTTTTAAATTTAACCGGGAAGAGTGTTGGAGTTGGATGAGGAATAGCTAATTAGAAATTAATGATTGTATCTAGTTTAAGAGCTAAATCCTTCAAGCAATTCGGAGACAGAGAAGGCTGTAGCAAAAGGGAAAAGGAAACTGTTACTGTTTTGTCATGTAAGCTAATCTGGGACTTACTTTATTAATTGAAGATATATTTTTATTATATTGTTTTGTTTTATAGTTGAATTGTTATTATATATTGTTTTTGACATCAAAAGGATTAAATCGAAAATATGAAGTATCTATATGTAAATTATATATTGACCAGGTGGCAATAGATTAATGGTGTGAAGTAAATACTATGGAATTGAATGGAACTTAGTGAAATGTTTGATTTTCGTGATGAAGGACTAAACTGTATAAGATGGAAAATAGTGTATTTTGATGCAAGAAAAAGACAAAATTGTTGACAAATAGCTCGGAGTTTACGGTTTGTATTTTTATAATATGAACTACTTTGTAAATTATTGCTATATGTTTTGATTAATGAAATCATGATAAAAATTTATGTGAATTGAGATGTGGTGATTGTTATTGAGATGACAAATGTAAGTTCAATGGAAGAAACATGTGAAATAGAACGATTATTTGTGAAATGAGTTCAACAATGATAGATATGCTTAATGAATACATGAAATTGGAGATTGAGATACCAAATGATACGTGAAGTGGTTTGCTATGTATTTATATAGTAAGATGTGTTAGAATGATCGAAGAATATGTAAATTGGTATAGATAACATGTTAATTGCATTTCATTATTCATTTGTAACTTATGCATTTAAAATGATTTATGTTATGTTTCAATAATCATATTATAGAAATATCATTGAGTTGTATTCAGTGTACAATTTTGTTTTACGTGCACAGGCTAGGTACTTTTCAACCCGATCGTCAACTCAGCATCCAGTGATAATCCCAGACTCAAGTGTTGATGATGATTTTATTTTTGGTCATGGCTTGTACCTAAGGTGTCATATGGTTGTGCTGATCTTTTTGTATTTTGTGGTATTTGGAGATTATGTATATAATGGTTATGTATGTGATGAGATAGGTCATGTTGTTAATGTCATGCTAAAGTAATTTGGTTTATGTGATTCATGGTATAAAGGTTAATTTAAAATATGTTAGGTGATATGGTTGATTGGTATTTAGTTGAAAGTGATGAATAGTATGCTATTGTTGATCCTGTATTGAATGGTAACTTTTAGTGTATGATTTTTCTATTGAAGTTAAGTGATTCATTATGTAGTAAAAAGGGTTTAAAAGCATATGATTGGTTGAACTTGTTGAGGTGCCTTGAAGGCATATTGGTATGGATGAATGTGATAAATTGGTTGATATTGAATTGATTTTTGTCCTATGAAATATAACCAAATGTTTTGTATTTGCTTGTAACACCTTATACCCCAGGTCCAGCAATCAGACCGGGTCTGAGGTGTTACAGGCCTCACCACTTATGTATTTATTTGTTTTGTTTTCTTTTTTTCCTCAATCTCATGTCCTACTCTTTTTTTTTCCTTCTTTTTCTATTCACTTTCTCTCTTTTTTTCTCCCTTTCCCTCTTCATCTTCCTTAACCTACCTACCATTATCCCCACCGCCCTATTCCAATAAAGCTTGTACCTATCATGAGCTAAAATTAAAACTAGGCAAAACTAAGCATTTTGGATGAAAAAATTAATGAAACGACGTGCAAAAAGGTTTAGTTAAACAGTGCGTTTGCTTCATTAATTATTGTTTAATTTACTGTTTGTTTTAACCTACTTTTAAAGTTGTATTTTCTTAGAATTTCTTTCCTTTATATTTGGTGACAAAGACCAAATGTATTTATGCAAAAATGAATGTTATTGAGCCAGATTTCTTTGTCTAATTTCTCTTAATTCTTTGTCTTTTCTCTCTATTGTCTCTTCTCTCTCTATCAACAATCATACCAAAGGTATCAAAGCTGATGATTAGTGATGGTCAGTGACGGGGTAACTACGAGGCTGCAAAAGTATGTTGTTATGCTTTAACAAGAAATGGTGAAGGTCTAGAATGAACTTTCTCGGTTGGATTCTAGATGGGACGCCAAAATGGAGGTTCAGTTTCAAGAATTCAATGAGGAGTTTCAAATGGAGGTGTACTCGTTTGAAAAATACCAGGGGAATACGACTACTTCAAACACCACAGCCACTGTTCAAACCAAAGGAAAGGGGGTCCTTAGAGGACCAACCCCTAGGTTTCCAGCCAAGGACGGTTTGGATGTTCCCCCTACAGACTGTGGGGCAGTAGGGTTCCAACCTACAAAGAACCAAGGCCTTTCAAGAGCGTACTTACAGCCTAGAATGCCCACGTTTCGATGGCATAGATTTTCGAGGCTAGTGGTCAGAATTGGAATAATAATTTTCTACAAATAGGGTACCTAATGGTGACAATGTAAGAACAGTGATGCTTCGAGGGTCATGCCCTTGATTGGCACCACTTTTACACCCAAAAGCATGGGGGTCTTCCCTTGTTGGACTGGGTCTGTTATGCCCAAGCTTTGAGGGAGCGCGTTGGAACAAGCATTTTCAAGGATTCAATGGTCGAGTTGGTGACCTTGAAGTAGTAGGGCTCAATAGAGTAGTATCATGACTAATTTGTAAGTCTATTAAACCAGTTGCAACTGTCTGAACCGTATACTCTTAGCATATACGTTAGTAACCTGAAAAAAGACATAAGACAATACCTAATGTTTTTTAGACCTCAATCCTTGGTAGAAGGATTCCATATTGCTCAACAATTGGAAGGTATCCTCGAAACTTCTCCAAGAAAATGATTTTTAGTAGGAACTACCACTGTCACGAGGTTCAATCTAAATCAGTCTAATGTGGTCTCTTTACAAGTTCCTGTCTCCAACCAGCCGAGTACTTTTGTTCACCCACCCTCAGAAGGACCTGTGACCTCTAAAACACCTTCCAAAGGGGTAAGCCCTACACTAATGGCAAAAGGAAACAAAAGGGCCTTTGTTTTCGGTGTAGAGCCAAGTATCACACTAGCCACAAATGTGTTAAAAGCCAACTTTATTAGATGTTGATGGATTCACCTAGTGAAGAGGAGGTTGAGGAGTTCCAAGAATGCTCAGATCAACTAAAAGATCTTCCTACTGAAGGGGAGCAAGCACAAGGTCATGTATTATCTTTGCACGCAATAAAAGGGTCTCAAAGTCCCACACCAAAAGATTTAAGGCAAAGATCGGGGTAACTACTGTTATTTTCTTGGTGGCCTTTGGGAGTACACACAACTTCCTAGACTTAAAGTTGGTGTCCAGGTTGTCTTTACTTGTGGGGCAGTAACATCAAATGAGGGTCACTATAGCTGATGGAAGACATTTGTTTACTACTGGTGTTTGTAAAGAGGTAGGTTGGGAAGTTCAAGGGGTCAGCTTCACTATTGACTTTATGGTTTTACCTCTTAAGTGATGTGATGTAGTTCTCAGGATACAGTGGTTGCTCTTCTTAGGATCCATAAATTGGAACTTCAATTCCATGACCATACAATTCACATCAAAAGGAACCCTTGTATTATCAAGGGCATCATACTTAGTATTATTGAAATGTTAAGTCAAGGACAGTCAGCAAAGTGTTTTTCCTTGGTAGAAAGTGAGTTGGACCCTTGTACCATAGTTCTGACCAGCATGGAACAAGTGACACTATCAATAGTCTCAGTGCAGTCAGTGCCAGAAGAACTACAGCTGCTCCTTAGTGAGTTTAAGGACAATTTTCAGACTATCTCTAGCCTACCCCTTACAAGGCTTCAAGACCATAAGATACCCTTAAAGATGAAGGGGCAGTTGTCAAACTAAGGCCCTATAGGTACCCTATGATTCAAAAATCCAAGCTTGAAAAATTGGTTAAAGAGATGCTCAATGTTAGGATAATAAGGGACAGCTCTAGCCGTTTTACTTCACCATTAGTCATGGTCAAGAAAAAAGATGGTCCATGGAAATACTATGTTGATTATAGACACATTAACCAATTAACAATCAAAGACCGATTCCCATTCCCATCACCGAGGAGTTGCTAGATGAACTTAGACAAGTTAAGATTTTCTCTAAACTGGATTTGAAATTGGGATATCACCAGATTATAATGCATGAAGCTGACATTCCCAAGACAGCCTTCAAGACATATGAGGGCCATTCTGAGTTCTTGGTGATGCCTTTTAGGCTCACTAATACCCCATCTACCTTTCAAGGGTTAATGAACAGCATCTTCAAACTACTACTAAGGAAGATAGTACTTGTGTTTTTTATGATATTCTTGTATATTCTCCCACTTGGTTAGAACACTTGAGTCACCTAAGGGAAATTTTTGCACCGTTAAGACAATATCAGCTAATTGTTAAAAAGAGCAAATGCACATTTGGGACTGAGCAAGTGGAGTATTTGGGGCATATCATCACCAAGAGGACTATTTCTATGGACAAAACTAAGGTAGAAAGTGTGGCAACTTGGCCTATTCCTACTTCCATCAAGGAGTTATGGGGCTTCCTTGGACTTTCAAGGTATTACAGAAGCTTTATCAGAAATTATAGTGTCATTGCAAGACCCCTCACCAACTTACTTAAGAAAGATGCTTGGGGATGGTGTGAACAAGCCACTACTACTTTTGAACACTTGAAACAAGCCCTATGCTCAGCACTTGTCTTGACTCTACTTGACTTTGGCCTGGAATTCTGTGTGACCACTGATGCTTCAAATATAGGGTGGGGGCAGTCTTCTAACAACAAGGGAAGCCAGTAGCCTACTTTAGTAAAGGGTTAGGAATAAGGCATCAAGCCCTTTCCATATATGAAAAAGAAATACTTTATGTGCTCTTAGCTGTGAGGAAATAGCATTCGTACCTAGTGGGAAGGTACTTTAAAATCAAGACTGACCACTAAAGCTTAAGGTTTTTGGCTGATCAAATGGCTGTCACTCCTTTCCAGCAAAAGTGGGTAGCAAAAATACTCTGTTGTGACTATAATGTGGTCTATAGGAAAGGGTTTGGCAACCTAGTAGCAGATGCTTTATCAAGAAAGTAAGACTTGAAGGAAGGGTAGTATCTATAGCTCATTGGAAGCACCATCAATTCTAATCCATTATCTAGTGTGCAAGCATCTTACGTAGTGGATCCTAAGGTTCAGAAACTCTGTTTAGAAGTCCAGCAACAAGGCTCCAACCACCCTAAGTACTCATGGGATGGTAGATTTCTTGAAATAAGGGGAAGATTCTGGTAAGGAATGTTGTTGGTCTCAAACAGGAACTATTTTACTCTTTCACGCAAGCACCTTAGGAGGACATTAAAGGGAACATCCTACCAGAAATAGGCTGACAAGCCTTTTGTATTGGAAGGGTTTGACCACAAATGTCAAAAAGTCGGTGAAGGAGTGTTCTACATACCAAAGATGTAAGTCAAAAGTAGTGGCATCTCTTGGCCTCTTGCAACCACTTCTAATCCCAGATCGTGCTTGGTCTTCCATCTTCATTGTCTTCATTAAGGGACTCTTAAAATTGAAAGGTAAAACTGTCATTTTTGTAGTAGTTGATCTTCTCACCAAGAATGCTCATTTTGTAACAATGGCACACCCCTTTACTATTGTAGTTGTAGCTCAAGAGTTCATGGGCAATGTGTATAAGTTGTATGGGATGCCAAAATTGATCATTTCTGATATGGAAAAAGTCTTTGTTAGTAACTTCTAGTAAGATCTTTTCAAAAATGTGGGCACCAAGGTACATTTGTCCACTACCTACCACCCAAGATAGATGGACAAACTGAGGATGTGAACAAGTGCCTCGAAGGATACTTGAAGTACATGACAAGAGAGAGGCCACAAGACTAGTAGAAATGGTTTCCTTTGGTCGAGTGGTGGTACAACACCACCCTCCACTTAATCATCCAAGTCACACCATATGAGGCTCTATATAGGCAAAACTTTCCCCTCCATTTACCATACTCGGCTGGAACATCCTGGTAGCTATTGTGGATAGAGAACTACAACAAAGAGAAGTTGCTAAGAAGTTGATACAATTTCACTTGAAGAGCGCCCAAGATCGAATGAAACAACAAGCTGACAAGCATCAAACAGAGAGACAGTTTGAGGTAGAGAACTTTTTTTAACTGAAACTGTTGGATCGCCGGCACCCCTACGGCGCAGCGAAAAAATAAAACACCCAGAGATCCTAACCATGGATCCATGTGTGAGGAACGAATCGGGGTGAAAAAGGGTTTCGAAATTACCGTATGGTGATTCTGAGTAGACAGCAATGACTCGACAATGAATAACCTGATCTACTATTAAACCAAGCCTCAATCTTTCGTGACTCCGACCTCTATGTAATCCACCCAGTTGACAATGAATGGAAGGAATCCCCAAAACAGTTTTAGAGAAGACCTTGCTTTGACGACTGCTAGACTCACCAAGCAAAGGGAAAACGGGATTTTATATCTATCCTATTTTTTAGGGTTTCTCAAAATTAAATAAATATAATAATGTTTAAAAACCGAAAATTATAATTACATTAATTATAATAATGATTTTGGTAAAATATATTTATTTATATACGAACCAAAATCATGTTCTCATTATGTGTACAACAACCTTGTACATAGAATGTGTTCGATATTTGATTACCCAATTAAATTAATTCTATAATTAATTTAATTCATGCAACAACTAAACACAATACCAATTATGTTTTATTCCGTTCATTTCAACTATAGGGTGTGACTCTATTGGTTCTTGTAACGTTAGCAGTAATATTAGAACGATTCCAATGTTACAAACAATGAGTGGCACCTAACAATGCATCATTGCTACCTAAGTCACAATAAATCATGGTTCGACATAACCTTTTTATGATTAACCTTTTCATGCACTAATCCTTAAGTCATTTATCTCTGGATTGAACACAAGTCATGGAATAGTCACACTTGCATACTCCATTCCATGTTCCTTGATATCTTAAGTAGACTATGATATACAATTAAGTATGACATCTCATATCAACTTATTTGAGCATGGCCATGAATTTCTAGTCTCACTCAATCAAGTGGCCTAAGATATTACTCCCATTATATATGAGGGACTTATCCTATATCGATCAACCATATCCCTCTACATAGATTGTGATATATCCAACATCAGCCTTTATAGAACAACCAGTTACGGTGTACGTTTGACTGTATCAAAATATACAACTCACGATGTTGGGATTATGATGATCTCAAGTCTGAGAATCATATAAATATTAATCACTATGAGTAATGTCGTGACAATTACATAATAATCCAAGAAACATACTCATAACGGGTCAGTCCAATATGTTGTTCTCTAACACACATATTCATGCATCGATTCTAACACTCCATATCAATGACAACTCTTTATCATCAATCAACTACATGTTAGTCTTAATGCATTATTGTTGTCCTATCCAACAATAATACTTGACTAAGGACCTTTTAAGAATAATCATATTATTCTCAGGACATTATTATAAAACAGTTTATTTATACACACAGAAAAGAAACTGAAATAATAATGGTAACGCCTTATATTAATAAACATGATAAATCAAGTGTGTTATTACAACCATCTCATGATTGATCTTTGGGCATACTCTAACCGAAACTCCAACCCTATAGACAACATTCAGTAAGGAGAATCTTGAATCGGAAGCTAGCTACCAAGTTTTTTGGACCTTTCAAAGTAGAGAATAAGGTCAAAAAGATGGCTTACAGGCTCAAAATTCCTCAAGGATCTTGTGTGCACCCCACCTTCCATGTCTCACAGCTGAAAAGCCATGTTGGTGCAACTCCTGTTCAGGCTTACTTACTAGTCATCGATAAATAGGGAACTTGGGCTAAAGAACTTACTAAGATCTTAGAATGAAAAATGGTGAAAAAGGGCAACGCTGCGGTCACTGAGGTTTTGGTGAAATGGGCACAATCGTTCCCAAAAGATGCTACATGGGAACCCTTCCAACAACTCAATGAGAAGTCCCCACCCCTTAATCCTTAAAGTCAAGGATCCTTTCAAGCAGAGGGTATTTGTCACGAGTTAAAATTAAACCATGGCAAAATGAAGCGTTTTGGAGGAACAGATTAATGAATCGATGCGCAAAAAGGTTTAGTTAAATGAAGCATTTAGCTTCATTAATTACTGTTTAATTTACCATTTGTTTTAACCAACTTTTAAAGTTGTATTTCCTTGGATTTTTCTTTCCTTTATATTCAGTAACAAGGACCAAAGGCAGTTATGCAAAAATGAAGGTTATTGAGCCAGATTTCTTCCTCTAATTTCTCTTAATTCTCTCTATCTTCTCTCTATATTGTCACTTCTCTCTCTCTTCTATCAAGAATCGTACAAGTACGTTTCTCTTTCTCTTTCTCTTTCTTTTTTTCTCTTTCTCTTTCTCTTTCTTAGCTTAGTTCTCCGTGAAACGGCCCCGAATTCCACAAATTTAAATCCGAAGTTCAAATGACAAACCTCTCAAATCTCCTAAATCCGTTGTCCAATCGACCCAATAGGGAATTATATTCGTCTCTCCCTTGCAACCTCCCATTCCACCGTTTAGATTTCGAAAAAATCACCTCTAAACTCGTTAATCGAGCTTGGCTAGATCTATGACTTTTTCTTTTCCTTCTCTTTTTGGATTTGATCTTTAATTCTCTTTACTACATGGTTTCTTGGTGATTTTCTATTTGGGATTTGGTAGAGAGGCTAGGTAGTGTCGATGATGACGAAGGAATAAGGATGAGAGATGGATGGTGAGTAAGGACTTTGGGTGAGGTAAAGGTGAGGGTTAGGTTCTATTTGGGAAAGTGAGTTGTAGAAGTGTGGAAGCTAAGAGAGAAGAGATGGTGAAGGTGCAATGGTTCAGTGGTGATGGGGGAGGCGGTGGCCAATGGTAAGCTTGATGGTGGTTGTAAGTTCTGGGTATAGTGTTGAGAGTTGAGGGGGTGCTAGCGAGGTTGAGGAGGGTGAAGAGAGAGAGAGAAGAGCAATTTGATAGTGGGGGTTAGGTCAGTGCCGATGACAACACCGGAATGGGTGATGACGACAGCTCTATGTAGAAGTTAGGGCTTTGCCAAGGGAGATGAGAAGGAAGGAAAAGAACAAAAAAGAAAAAGGAAAGGAAATGATATAATGAAGAAAAAATAAAATAAATGAAAGGAAAATAAAGAAAAAAAGGTTTTTTTTTAAATATGGTTAAAATTATGTGGTGCTAACTAAGGGTGTGCAAAATTCGGGTAAAATCGAAAAACTTCGGTTAACCGACCGAATTCGGTTAATCGGTCGGTTAACCGAATTTTTTCGGTCGGAGGTCGGTTAATTATTTTTTAATTTTTTGGTTAACGGTTAATTCAGTTCAAACCTATTTGTTAATCAATTTTTCGGTTTAACGAAAAATTTAATAAATAAAATTATAATATATAAATAGGCTCACTATTCACCTAAACCCAATCCAAACCCAAATATTCAACCCAACCCAATTACCCAACCCAACCCAATCATAAAAATTACAAATAATTTAATAAATAAAATAAAATTCTAAAACTAAAGTCTAAAAGTCTAAAATAATTTAATTATGTAGTGATTCAATTTGGTTAATTGATTAATTCGGGTAATCCAGTTAATTCGGTTAATTCGGGTAATTGATTAATTTTAACCAAAAATAAAAATATATAATTTTGGTTAATTCAGATTAATCGACCAATTAACCGAAAAATTTGGTTCGGTTAATTTTTTGAAAAAATTTCGGTTCGGTTAACGATTAAAAATTTTGAAAGGTCGGTTAATTCGGTTAATGTTATTTCGGGTCGGTTAACCGGTCAGTTAACCGGTCGGTTAACCGAATGAACACCCCTAGTGCTGACATGGCTTTTAAGTTGGAGTTTAACTACAGGCACATTGTCACATGTGATCTTCTTTACGCCTACTAAATTGTAAATTTAGAAATTATTAACGTTTGTGACTGAATCGTAACAATTAAAACATTAGTGATCAAAATATAAATTTAAATAAATATAATGGACTATTTTTATAATTTACTCATAAAATAATTAACCCAAGCTCATTGATGGTGCGATTAATAATGCGGGTGGTCTAATTCAAGATCAGTATGGGGTTTTCGAGGAATATTGGTTGTTCTATCTTATATGTCAAGCTTTGAGATGTTTTAGAAGAACTGCAAGTTGTTTGGAACCTTGGTTTTAAACTGGTGGAGTTTGAGATGGATAGTATTGTACTTATTCAGTTGATTCAAGCAAAGTCAGTTGAGTAGAAATTCTTAATTATGTTAAGAGCAATTAAAGATCTAATTTAATTTTCTTGGATGGTACGAGTTACGTATGTCTTCAGAGAGAGTAATAGAGTAGCCGATAGTTTAGTAGCATTGGTATTTTTGAAGTCTCTGGGTATACCTATATGTAACCATCAGATGAAGTCCTTCAATTGATACATGATAATTGCTCTAAAAGAGGGTGACCTCGTCTAATTTAGTTATGGTTTTTAATTTCTTTCTTGTAAAACAAATAATTTAGAATGGTATTTTTTTTTAAATCAAGATCATAAAAATGGATTGATTCGGTCTCGTTAAAATGATGATTAAATTAACTAAAGAGTAATTGGGCCTATAGTTGAATATGGAACTGAGAAAAGGCCCAATAAGGAAGACAGCACAAAAACAAAGAACAGCACGCACAACACAAACAAACATTCAGCCATCTCTCTCTGTTCTTCACCAGTTTTCGGAAACAGTAAGGTTTTAACTGGGTTAGTTTCTTCGTCTTTTCTTCATGTAAGATTTGGAAAGTAAGTTTCTTTAAGTTTCTTTAATCCAATTCTTGAAATGGGTTTGTTTCTATTTCTTCAAAGACTACTCCTATATGAAAAGAATTCACTCTTTTTTTGGGTTTATAGGGATGAAGCGAATAAGAGATGATATATATTCTGGTTCTCAATTTAAACGTCCATTTGCTTCTTCAAAGGCTGAATCGTAAGTTGTCTTTTTTTTGTTGTTGTTGGTTCGTCTGTTTTTATAATCTGTTCGCTTTCTCTTTTAGGGTTATTTTGGTTGGTTTTGTTTTAATATGATAATGCTCGGCTTTTTTGATAAATTGGTTTTTTTTTTCCTAATTTTTGTTGCCGGTTAGTTATTGTTCTCAGCTTTAATGGTCTTTTTTGGTGAGATTTAACTGAGAATTTTGTTGGATTTGCATGTGGGATTGTATTGTTTATCACTTTGAATTGAGTGATTCGTTTATGTTTTTGATTTATCACGTTTTGGTTGAATCATATTGGTGTCTATGATTCTTGGATCAGTACATAAAGTAAGATTTGCTACTTGGTTTTGTAATATTTGGTAAATAACACTTTTAACTAAAGGGATCTTTAGCTCTTTTTAAGATTAATCATCTGTTGAAAGTAAATTATGTTTAGCCCAATTCGTAGAGTTTTTTATTCAGTATTGTGGAGAAGGATGTAGTTCTGAATTTTCTTTCATTATATCTACCTATTAAGCTACGCGCAAAACCAAATGCCTGGTGGAGGTGGCGGTACAGGTGGAGGGGAAGGGGGAGGGGGAAGTATGTCGCAGACACTGGCTATGAACGAGGCCTTCACATATTTAATGGAAGTCAAGGAGATCTTTCAGGATCAAAAAGAGAAGTACGACATGTTCCTTGAAGTCATGAAGGATTTCGTGGCTCGAAGGTATCCCATTTTCAAAATGCCAAGTTTTCTTGACGGACAATGAATTGTTGTTTGAACTACTAAATGTCCGTACATCTTTTTCTTCTGCAGGACTGACACTGCTGGTGTCATTGCCCGAGTGAAAGAGTTATTCAAAGGGCATAACAACTTGATTTATGGATTTAATACCTTTTTGCCAAAGGAATATGGAATTATCCTTGACGAGGATGAGGCTCCTCCAAAAAAGACTGATGAATTAGATGAAGCAATCAGTTTTGTAAACAAAATAAAGGTGAAATACTGAAATTGTTGTGCCATAATCTTCCGCTTATTGATGCCCATGTTTAGCCATCTAATTTATCCATTTTACTATGCAGAAACGTTTCCAAAATGATGAGCATGTTTATAAATCATTTGTGGGTATTTTGAGTATGTACCAGGAGCACAAGGACAGAAATGAGGTCTATACTGAGGTAATGTCTTCTTGTTAACTGTGTTCATTTGCTCTTTGGTATTTACTGAATCTTAATCTCTTGTTTTCTTCAGAAAATATCATGTGTTCTTTGTTTCATTGCTTTCAGCTTGCTTCTCTTTTTGAGGACCATCCAGATCTTCTTTATGACTTCCATATTGGTTTTTACCGAAGGGCGTGGACGAGTACAAGGCTTCTCCGGAAGAAAAGATTTCTGAATTTGACAAAGCATTCGAATTTAGAACGCTAATAGAAGTGAAATACTGAAACCATTGTCCCCTAATATTCGGATAGCAATTGCTGTCTCTAATTTATGCAATCTTACCATGCAGGAACGTGATGAGCATGTTTATACATCATTCCTTGATCATTTTCTACTTTTTTCTATGTTGTTAATTGTTCATTGAATTGACCCACCGGATTTGTATTTGGTGTCTGAGATATAACCCCATCACTCCCACAACTTGCAAAGGATCATATACGTATATACACATGCCCAGTTTACATTCATATTATTTTGTTAATAATTTAATTTTTTAAATATGCTTGATAACTTATTATACATAATTTTTTTAAAATAAAGTGTGAAAATGATAACTAGATAGTGAACATGTTCAATTATTATAGAGATAATGTCACATTTTGGTACATGTATTTTCGTAAAATGTCATGGCACATGTAATTTAAAAATATCTAATATGGTACTTGAAATATTAATTTGTGTATTTTTTGGTATATATCGTTTCATAAAATGTTAAATATGGTACATGTACTTTAAAAATATCCAATGTGGTACTTGAACAATCAAATTATCTATTATTTAATACTTGTATTTTAAAAATGTCTAATGGCCTAAACTATTAATCATGTATTATTTGGTACAAATACTTTCATAAAATGTCTAATGTAGTACCTGTACTTTAAAAATATCTATAATGGTACTTGAACAATCAATTTGTGTGTTATTTAGTACCTATACTTTCATAAAATGCTCAATGTGGTACTTATACTTTGAAAATCTTCAATATGGTACCTAAACTATCAATTTATGTATTATTATGGTACCTAAAGTTAACACCCATGGTAAATGTTAAACCAACCAATGGAAATTTGACATGTGGATTATTTTTCAAATCATCAAGTCCACGTGAATAATATAACATTATGTGCAAGATAAATGAAAGAAAAATGAAATGAAATTTAAAACAAATAACTAAACCTAAACAACATAAGTTTAACTTTAAAAAATTTGTTTTTAACTCAAAATGTCTTCAATTTTTTAAAATCTTAAATTTTCCAAAATCCTCCGAAATTTATACAAACCAAAATTTTCCAAAATTATGACTCTTGCTTGACTTACTGAGCTTAAATGGGAGGTTGAATAACTTGATTTCAACTACCTTTTCATTTTGTTTTGTTTTATTTATCTTTTCTGTCACACTCGGAAATGTTAAAGGTTAAGTGTCATGACAATTATGTGCACTAAATTAGAAAAACTTTTTGTTTAAGCAATATCTAGTATGAGAGAATCTTCCGGACTGATTGGTAAATAGTTATAATCCAAGTTTGGTTTCGTTACAATAGAACCAAGAGTTTTCTTTAGTGAGAAACATTATGATTAATGGTATTAATAATATTGACCGACTTGTGATTAAGGAAAATGGAAGTGGAAAGATTATATAAGGGAGGATTCTTTCATTTTGGTATTCATTTTTCTTTCTTCCATCTTCTTCCCCGGATTGTTCTATAAGAGAGAAAAGTTAAAAAGCGATCTACATAGAGGGAGAAAATAAAGTATCAACGTAAGTGATTAAGGATTTAGTAAACTGGTAATCTTTCCAAGATATTCTGTATCTTTTGAGTGAAAAAAAAATTGAAGGAAAATTGAATATTTCAATTTAATTCTTCGAGCTTGTATTGAGATGCATAGGGTTGCAGCTAACTTTTAAAATCTCTCTGCATGCAAGTGAATTATGGTTTTCTTATATGCGTACGTTTCCGTTTTGATCTTGATATGGTTGTTATGATTAGATAGTCGATAAGGGCGAGGCTCGGTGATAAGGAAAAGCTAAGTAGGTGTAATCGTTATTAGCTTTCAAGAATTTAGCGGGTGAGTTTCTAAACTCAAACTTCTATGGTTTTTATATATATATATATCAGTATTGTGTTACTGTGTTGTGTTGACTTCATGTTCTACTGATGAAGAGTTGAACTATTGTATGTTGTTAGTTGTACGGTTGAAGTAAGCAAAGTGATGATTTACATATGGATATCTGATTTTATGTTTCAGTTCATTGTTTTGTTAAACTTTCATTGATAAAATAATTACTGAAGAAGTTATCATTGAAATGATCCGCTAGATTATATGTTTGGTATGATCTATGTTGTGTTATTAATAGAATGATCAATTGAATGCTTGTTATCTGTCTATCATAAAAATGAATGATATGCGGAATATGGAAGGATGTTTTGGTAGTTAAAGGATGAAGAAATTTCATTTTATGCACTCTATGCCACGTGTTATCTGGCATTGTAGAGGTTCGGGCGGATTGTACAGAGAATGCATATACTTGGTATTCGATTTGCAGAGGTTCAGTTGGACTGTACAGAGATATATGCGCACAAGAATATGAAAACCCTGCAAGGGTTCTATGTAAGTATGAGACTCTGCAGAGTCTAAAGCTTTAAGTCTCATGTGTACAAGTAAGTCCATGGCCATGGCATATGTAAGTTATGAAAGTCCACTAGATTTGTTCTTTAAGTTTATCGTCAAACGTATATATGGGAATTCACCATACAAAGTTCACGACAAAATTCACATATAAAAGTCCGTCATATTCATGAATCTTCTTCTATGAATCCATATGCATAAAAGTCCGCCGACCTTATCCTTTAAGATTTACGTCAAAGTTATATGTGAGATTTTACCATGAGAAGTCCGTGACATGAATCTGCATGTATGAATCCATCACATTTATGAAGTTTCTTCTATGAATCCACATTTATATGTAAGTATTCACCTATGGATCCGCACGCATGAGTTTGCCATATATAAGTTCGCATCCATTAATCTTCTATATGAATCAATATGTGTGACAGTTCATTGGATGTATCGTTACGATGCAATCTATGGCAATCTGCTACTCTTATACTTATGTTTCAAGTTTAAGATATCAAAAGAGACTATCATTTTTAAGAGTTAGCATGGACTATTATCCAAACAAGAGACTGCATGGGCTTATTCTTATGTTCAAGTTATGAGATTTTGTATGAACTAGTTATATCAAGCCAAAACTGTAGAGATCTTCTCCACGTAGGAGTCCGTCAAAGAATATCTTTAAATTGAGAGTCCACAGTGACTATCCTGAGGGAAATATGCCCATATTGTAGTAAACATGTAACTATTTTCTATTTATTTGAACGATGAATAAATAAATAAAGTTAATTTAACATTTCACTATTATGTCTTTTGTATTTATGTCTTTTATATTTTGCATCTATAGTGAAATTGTGACAAGAAAATATTAGCTCATTGTTTGTCTAAGTTCAAACTGAAGATAACTGGCATTGTAAGAACGTTTACATTGCGAAAAAGACAACTTGCTTCAATAGATAATTTAAATAAATCTGTAATCCCGTAAAAAAATTGAAGTGAGCATTTAATTCAAATATTGAAAAGGACTCTTATGTCGTCTAGAATTCCAATTGAGAAGATGGCTAGTCTTGGCTATCAAGCTAGTTGACTCCACGAGTAGAAACATAGATGTATTCATTGGTAGAATGATACATTGGACTGGACATAAGATGAATTAATTTTGAATACGTTTGTGAATTAATTCACTTGTGACGTTCATGGTGTGATTTACCTAAATCCTGAATTAGTCACTAACCATGCGTATGCAACTCATGTGCTTTGATATAACTGAAGGCTTATGCTCTAAAGATGATCGAGCCTATAGCCGATATGTTGGGTACATGACTTGTGTATGGCATGGGTTTATTAGCAACAGTGGAATTCATAGCTCAGTTAAAGAGTTAATGATATCCTTTCATTGGCATTGTGTAGATTGATAAATATGGAATGTAGCCACGGGTTACTAGTTCTCGAACAAGTAATTTATCACAGTCATTTCTTGACAGTGGTTATATTAATCATTAAGAAGACGCAAGTCTGACAATTAGATAAAAATAGGATCCTATTGAGTGAACGGATTTAACTCAAAGGAATCAAGGATATCATATGAGGGTAACACACACATGATGAGGTCATTGGACAAAGCAGTTGGATGAATTGCTTTCGTAAAAAGTATGTAATAAGGAGTTTTCAATCATAGTACTTCTTGTGGATTGACTCCATGATTAAGTATAGTACTTCTTGTGGATTGACTCCATGATTAAGTAGTTGCAAATTATCGGAACGATGCTTCTGGACATAACTGCAATCACTAGAGCCTAACTGTATATGTCCGATTGGTCCCTCCGCTAGCTCAACAAAAGCTCGATCGGACTGCATTTAAATCAAAAGAAAATTTTACGACATTGGGAATAATTTAATTGAGTCAATTTATTCGATGTGGAATTAAATTAGGTGGTCGTAAGAATTGTTCAACTAGAGAATTTGATTAAAGAATTTTCTTGAAAAATTAATTTGGAAAATTTAAGTGATTTTTAGAAAAATTAATATTGATCAAGTAAAATTAAATAAATCAAATAAATTAAAATTAATATAATATTTTTGAAAGTTAATTTTCAAGTCAAAAAATTTGCCCTATAGGTAATTGAACTTGAAAATTGGATCTGAGATTGCAAATTAGGCCTGGTATGTGAAACCGAGTCGACGGTCCAATCAGTGGCTAGATTGAACTGGTCGAGTCATCACTGACCCAGAATGAACTGGCAACAGCTGAACCGACTCGCGGTGTTGTAAGGGTGTCGCACCTGCATCACCGGACACAGTGGTTCCAGTGGCTGCGACAGCGGCGATTGGTCGTCGGTGGTTGAGCATGTTAGGAAAACGATTTTGGAAAACGCAGCGGAAAATAAATTTAGGGAAAAGCTAGAGTTTCAGAATTTTTTCCAAAACAAGATCTTAGTTGTGATATCTAAAGTAATAAACACTTGATCAAAATTGTACCTTTTTTATTCATCTAGGATGAGCGCTTTGACTGAGTAGTCTTCTCCGCTATCCTCAAACTCACGTCTATTGAGTGTGGGGCTCACTTCGAATTAGAAAAATTTTCACAAAAATTATCAGTGGGGTATTTTTCAATTTCTCTAAACTTTTGGGTCAAGTTGTAAATCACAAAAATATCTCAAGAAATTTTCTAGAATAATCTCTTCATATAAAGAGAGTTTAGAGAGTTCAACTAAGATTAAACTTAATCACTTTAATATTAAATTTAATCTAATATTTATCATTAGATTAAATTTAATACTAAATTTTAATAAAATAATATAATGTTTATTTACAAGATAAGTATTAAATTTAATTTAATATTAAGATGATCATTAAAATACTATTAATTGGGTATTAGATTAAATTAATATTCAACTATTAAAATATTATTATTTTTAGAATAATTAATCTAAAATCAAATTCTCTAGTAGAGTCTCAGCAGGAGTATAATTTTTTCATTGCTCAACCATCGATGACCAATCGTTGTCAGCCACCGGGACGCCGTCGTCGTAGCCACTGGCACCACCGTGTCCGATTATGCAAGTGCGCCACTCTTACGGCACCCCAAGTCGGTTCGGTTGTTACCGATTCGGTCTGGGTCAATGACGACCCGACTGGTCCAGTCTAGCCACTGGTTGGACCATCGGCCCGGTTTCACATACCAGGCCTGATTCCACTAATTTTTGGGTGTTGGTCTTGGTTTTGGGCTCCTAGACACAATTTAAAATCTCAAGTCCAATTGTCTAACTTGAAAATTAACTTCCAAAAACATCATATTTATTTTAATTGATTTGATTAATTTAATTTTACTTTATCAAAATTAATTTTTCTAAAAATCACTTAGATTTTTTAAATTAATTTTTCAAGAAAATTCTTTAATCAAATTCTCTAATTGAACAATCCTTATGATCACCTAATTTAATTCCACATCGAATAAATTGACTCAATTAAATTATTCCCAAAATCGTAGAATTTTCTTCTGATTCAAATGCAGTCCAATCGAGCTTTTGTTGAGCTAGCGAAGGGACCAATCAGAAATATTAAATTAGTCTCTAGTGATTGCAATTCTATCCAGAAGCATCATTCAAATAATTTGCAATTACTTAATCATGGAGTTAGTCCACAAGAAGTACCATGATTGAAAACTCCTTATTTTATACTCTTTACGAAAGCATTCACCCAACTGCTTTACCTTGTCATGTGTGTGTCACCCACATATGATATATTTGATTCCTTTGAGTTAAATCCATTCAACTGTCAACAAATGACTGTGATAAATTCCTCGTTCGAGAACTAGCAACCCGTAGCCACATTCTATATTTATCAATCCACATAATGACAATGAGAGGATATCATTAACTCTTTAATGGAGTTATGACTTCCATTGTTGCTAGTAAATTCATGTCATACACAAGTCATGTACCCAACATACCGACTATGGGCTCGGTCATCTTTAAAGCATAAACCTCCACTTATATCAAAGCACATGAGTTGCATACGCATGGTCAGTGACTAACTCAGGATTTAGGTAAATCACACAATGAACGTCACAAGTGAATTAATTCACAAACAGATTCAGAATTAATTTATCTTGGGTTCAGTCTAATGTATCACTCTACCAATGAATAAATCTATGTCTCTACTCATTGAGTCAACTACTCTAATAACCAAGACTAACGATCTCACGAATTGGAATTGTAGATGACATAAGAATCATTATCAGTATTTGAATCAAATGCTCACTTTGATTCTTTTACGAGATTACGGACTCATTTAGATTATCTATTGAAGTAAGTTGTCTTTCTCGCAATGTAAATGTTCTTTACAATGTCACTTATATTTAGTCTAAACTTTAGATAATCAACGAGCTAATATTTCTTTGTCACAATTTCGCTATGCATGCAAAATATAAAACACAGAAAATACAAAATACATAATAGTGAAATGTGAAGTTAACTTTATGTATTTATTTATCGTTCAAATAAATAGAAAATAGTTACATGTTTACTACAATATGGGTACATTTCCCAACAATCTCCCCATTGCCCTAGTGAAGTAAATGTGTCATGTTTCGCATCTCCATATCCTCGAAGTGTTTGTTAAAACTCCTAGTTATAAGAGTCTTAGGAAATAGATCCGCAAGGTTATTTTCAGAAGCTACTTTCTTCACATCTACAATTCCTTCAACTACTGCCTCTCGTATCAAGTGATACTTTCGATCAATGTGTTTCGTCCTCTTGTGGCTTTCCATTTCCTTGGTATTAGCTATTGTAGCACTGTTATCACAATACAGTATTATAGCTTTTTTCATACCAGGAATAACTTCAAGTTCGGTTAAGAATTTTCGAAGCCAAATTTCTTTTTCCATTGCCTTAAAAGTAGCAACATACTCAGCCTCCATAGTAGAGTTAGCAGTGCAAGTTTGTTGTACACTTCTCCATACTATGGCTCCACGACCTAGAACGAATACATTTCCTAACGTCGATTTCCTTGAATCTTTACAGGTTTGCAAGTCTGAGTTTGTGTATCTAACAGGAGTAATATTCTCCTTAGAATACAAAAGCATATAATCCTTGTTTCTTTTAAGATGCCTTAATATATGCTTTACAGCTTGCCATGCTTGGGACCTAGATTCGCCTGATATTGACAAACCATTCCTACTGTGAAACATATATATAGACATGTGCAAAGCATCGCATACATAAGGCTTCAATATGCTGAAGCATTTGGAACCTTACTCATATTTTTTTTTCTTCCGCTTTCTTAGGACGAACATCTAAAGAAAGATGAAAACATGATGTAGTCAGCTGAATGCTTGGCTTTGCATCAGTCATTGCAAAACATTCCAGTAACTTATCAATGTATGAAGCTTGAGATAGTGTTATCGTTTTATTCTTTTGATCCCTACGTATTCGAATTCCAAGAATAAAATTAGCTTCACCCAACTCCTTCATGCTAAACTATTGAGCTAACCATAGTTTAACCGATGCCCTTTTCGGCTAAGTAATCCAAATATTGTTTGTAGTTTGATCTGAAATGCCCTTTCCTGTTGCAGAAGAAACATTTGATCTTTTTAGGATTTTTTGACTTCTTAGCCTTCTTCTTATTCACACGAGGTGGAACCGAAGACTTAGTTGGTTTTTTTCCCTTATATTTCCCCTTAGAGGACGAGGGTTCTACAACTACGTTTGCCTCAAGTTTCTCTAGAACCGGCTTACCACTATTGAACATCAACTTATAGGATAATTCCTTCATGAATTAAGTCAAGCTAAGTGTCTTATTCCCCAAGTTGTAAGTGGCTCTAAAACTAACAAACTCATTGGTTAAGGATTTGAACACTATTTCAATTTGAGTGTTCACGTCTAGTTCAACCCCATTGTCATCCACTTCCGCAAAGAATCCCATAAGCTTAAGCATATGTTCATTTACTAGAGTGTTAGTTTTCTGTTGAGAATTCATCAAATTTGTAATAGCAGATTGTCGAGCCAATGCGACTTGGCCTCCGAACAAATCCTCTAAATTTGTCATGATCTCTTTAGCAGTACAGAAATTCTCGTGTTACTTTTGCAACACACTACTCATGCTCGCTAACATATAACATCGAGCAATCGAGTCAGAATCTCTTCAGTGATTTCTCGTTTTAGGCTGAGCTTTAGGAGGGCACGTTTCGTCAAGAACGACTTTGTGTTTCTCACAGCTGAAAACTATCAGCAAGTTCTGTTTTCATTCTTAAAAGTTATCTCCATTTAATTTATTCTCAGTAAGAATGATAATGAAATGAGTAGGAGACATATTTGAAATAAAAAAAATAAAGATTTCACTAATTACTATCTTTTTATTAAGCAAATATTTTTTTATTTCAACAACATATCAAGAATGCAATATGATGCATGTGCCTTATATTAAAACCTTGCGAAAAAATTCATTGCTACGATCATTTTCACACCTATTAATCATGTCGCATTGGGGTCCCATGATTAACTAGCAAGCACATGGATTACATCCAATTAGTTCGTGAATTTTAATTCTCCAGACTCCAAACGAACTAACAACCGTTTAACGTTTGATCATCATCTCTAGCTTAAATATCATTTCTTGGGAAACTATTTAATAAGAGATGATCTTGAGTGTGTAATTATTGGCTCAACACCAATCATGAACATGTTTTCATTTGTGAGTCATATTGGGACAATCTCTCTGAAAATCATGCACGACTAGTTGTCCTTAAAAGGAAATCTCTTTTAGTGAACCCACATAACAAATTTTACCTTGGGGTGAGACCAGGGTAGGAACCGGCTCGAAACTTTATTATGCTATCATTTAGGGACCATCAATGAAGGCCATAGATCTTGTTCGAGGACCTTCTCCCACTTAATATTTTAAAAACATGTAAGGTTTTTAATCCCAAATTTTAAGAATGATCATACAATAGTCCTAATGGCATTCTTACCTAAACTAAATAGCATGCTTCCAATATATGCATCGCATGCTATGACAATATTATAATATTCACATTCATTCGAAATAATCAATCAATCATAAAAACAAATAATTTTGATTCTCTGCCAGTTTTCTTTTAAGGGAAAAACTGAAGAAGTGAATGTGAATCGTGCATCATGTAGGGTCCTAGTGTCACGGGGCTAAATCTTTCGTCTTGCGATCTGTGCAGCCTTAGGCGATCTGTTCGCTCCAAACTCGCCTATGTCAGCCTTTACTCCTAAAATTGAGGATTCATTTAGAATTCCTCTAAGACACCAATTTGTATAGTGGAAGAGATTGTGCCAAAAGAAGTTATAAATGAACAACAGAAAGCCAAAGAAAGTATGCACACAAAGTGTTTGAGTAAATGCTCAAAGAATTTTATTACTCTTAAGAATTAAACATACATTAGATGATTTCCAAGTGAGGGGAAGGCTCTCTATTTATAGTTGAGCTCCCCAAAAATCGACGGTCAAGATGCAATTACATCGACATACGAGATTAGCATATCCCTTAATTTTGGGGATTTACAAGATTACATAATATCATATCAAATCTGCAAGATATGATTCCCTTACTTACTAAAAATAGTTTATGCTACCATATCTTCATTATCGGGTCAACCAGGCTTCAATCTAATAGGCTTCTCTAACAGTTCTTGGAATCGGGCCAGTTTTCATGGGCTAAATGATCCCCACTAATGGATCAACCTCCATGGGGTGCATCTTGTGCCATAGTCACGGGCTTTGTACTTTGGCCCGTGATATTCTCTCCCACCTATTCTCGCAACGCCCTCATTGCGGCTTTCGAATGGCACTGACTTGACTTGTCTTGTGATCGGTTCATCCCTTTCTTTGGAACATTTACCTCGACTTTCGTCGCCTTTTAACTTGAACTGTTGCACTCCTTGGTACATCTCGTTGGCTAGAAGTCTCCGCTCTAACTTGCCCCAATTTTGACTTGTTTCCATTAGAATCCCTTTGATTCTCGCATCTTAGCTTCGTACCCCCCATAGTCCCTCAGCCTCCTTGCTTAAGAACTTTGAAAGGGCCCTTACGACCTTGCCAAGCTAACAAGTCAGAATTCAAAACACTATCATAGTGTTCACAATGTACCTTACTCGCAGTATTTACTCACTTCAATTTCTTTTGCATCGCTTCTTTCCCCTCAAAGTCCGATACACAACCCACATTTATCAAAGGTGGCGACTCCATAGTCAACTTCACAGGCCTCATATCGGTTTCATTCTCCACGAACTTTTTCGAAGAGGCTTTCGTAGTATTCTGTTCTATCGAGTTACTATTTCTCCCACACAAAACATCTTCGATTAGTTGGATTGACGACAACACATTGGTCTCAACCTTTATATCCCGATGCACCAGCACAACAATCTGTAATAACGAACCAATGACAATATGAATTTGTTCGGCCCATGGATAGAGAACTATCTGAATCCTGTCAAGGAAGTTTAAGCCAAGTACATAATCGTAATCATCTAATTGGATTACCTCAAATTCTTTCTTGCCATTCCATTTGCTGATTTGTAGCTCCACATTACGAACTACTCCCATAGTTGGGGCCTCCTCAGAATTTACTGTCTTGATCTTCTTATTTAATATCCTAATCGAGAGACCAAGTTTCTTCGTAGCCTTTTCCAATATGAGCAAGTCCGATGCTCCTGTATCAACAAGAGCACTCCGCTTCTGACCTACAATGTTAATGTCCACAAACATCAACCCTTCTTCACCATTCATTTTCTTAGGAATGAGCACCATCAAATTTACCTTCGATGTTTTTTTCTTAATAGGCTTCGCCTCTTCCTTCAGCTCATCTTTCTTTTTGATAGCCAAAATCATTGATTTCTTTAGACATTTGCACGCCATGTGTGGTTCTTGACAAAAGAAGCATTTTATCCTCTTCCTCTTGTCCCTTGGGTTGTTGGATTCTCGCTTCGCATCTCGTGGTTTCCCATTGCCAATTGTGCTATCGGTACTGTTGCCATCATCGATATGTCCCACTTCATCTTCTTTATGGTTTCTCTCACCATTGCCCTTTCCATTGGGCTTAGACGACTCGAACTTGTCTTTCTTGGACCAAGCTCAACAAAAGACTCTGCTTCGACCATGGCTACAGTGAGTTTGGTGATTCTCTACCTACGCAACTTATACTTTGCCCATGGCTTTAACCCATCCTCGAACCAATTGAACTTTTTTTTCTCGCTCAATTCAAAGATTTGAAGCATCAACTCGCTAAATGCCCGAACATACTCCCGAACAGTGTCTTTTTGCATAAGATGATGCAACTTAGCCTAAGCCTCCTTCTCGGCATACTATGGATAAAACTACTTCTTCAACTCTCTTTGGAACTCCTCTCAAGTCCCAATTGTGTTCCCACCACGTTTCTCATCCGTGGACCTACGACGCCACCATAAAAGAGGCACATCAGTAAAATAGATTGAAGTAGTGTTTACCTTAATGGCATCATCCTCGATGCCCATCACTCAAAAATATTGCTCTATTTCTCACAAGAAGTTATCCACATCCCTTGCGAACCTTGCACCCTTGAACTTCTCCAGTTTGGAAACATCCATTACTAGTTGCTTCGGCCTTGAAGACAACATCCCACTACTCAAAGTAGCTTTGTAAATCGTGAGCTCCCCCTTAAGCTCTTCAATTTCTTTCTTCATGGCAAACACCATATCCTCAAGATTCTTCATGGCTAACACCAGCTTTTACGTAGTGGAATTGACTAATTCATTCATCTTTTCTGTATTGGCACCGAGAGAATCCAACACAAATTCTCTGAGTTGTTCTTCCATTGAGTCAAACCTATCTGTGCTTCCCTCAACCAACTCAAGCGTTTCATTCATGTTCTCTACGGACTCCTCGAGATTACCCACTCGATTTTCTAAAGTTGTCAGTATGTTCCTCGAGTGACTTACTTTTCTGACCCTCCTACGAGTCTGCATTGGCTCATTCTGATTAACAACTTTTTTCGACATCCCAACAGCGTCTTCGAACCAATAGCTCTGATACCACTTGTCACGGGGCTAGATATTTCGTCTCGCAATCTGTGCTTCCTTAGGTGATCTGTTCACTTCAAACTCGCCTAAGTCAGCTTTTACTCCTAAAATTGAGGATTCCTTTAGAATTTTTCTAAGGCACCAATTTGTACAGCGGAAGCGATTATGCCAAAAGAATCTACAAATGAACAATAGAAAGCCAAAGAAAGTGTGCACACAAAGTGTTTGAGTAAATGCTCAAAAAATTCTATTACTTTTAAGAATTCAACATACAATGGATGATTTACAAATGAGGGGGAGGCTCACTATTTATAGTTGAGCTCCCCCAAAAATGACGGTCAAGATCCAATTATATCGACGGACGAGATTAGCTTATCTCTTAATTTTGTAGATTTACAAGATTACATCATATCATATTAAACTTACAAGATATGATTCATCTACTTACTAAAAATAGCCTATGTTGCCATATATTCATTATCGGGCCAACCAAGCTTCAATCTGATAGGCTTCTCCAACAGTTCTTAGAATCAGGTCAGTTCTCATTGGCTAAATGATCTCTATCTAATCGATCGACCTCCATGGGGCGCATCTTGTGCCATGGTCACGGGCTTTGTACTTTGGCTCGTGACACTAGGAAAGGGAGGTGAGTCAATTTTGGCCGCTTAAAGACCATGCATTTCCTAGCCAGAGTCAATTCTAGACATGCAACTTCTCATTATCACACTTCTCACAGTTATCGAATAACCTAAAGAAGTGAATAGAATAATACAACACATGTATTTTCTCATTATCAAACTTCTTATTTTTTAATCAATCAACTGTGAATCATCTCATATATATATCGCAATTATAACATTACATAGTATAAATATTATAAACAATTATAAAACAAATCTATAATGAGATAGGTAATTAAAATAAATTTGCCAGCCAAGGTTTCCATGGTTCTATTTGTAGAAAATAAATGAAAAATAAAATTACATAATTTTTCGCCACAAGGCATTCTTTGGGTCTTCAACTTCCATCATATATTTTCCTCGTCATGGACTCATTTTGAAAAAATTACATTTAAGTCCTATGTTCGTTTCCGGCCCACAAGAATTCTATGAATTTTATATATATATATATATAGCCCTACGTGGAGATGATAGTCCACGGTCTATTTCTTAAGAACCACAATCTCAGCAAAAAACAATTATATAACAAATATATAATATAGTATTTTGGTAATCAAATCATTCAAGAAGAAGAGTAATTTATTTTGGTTATCTGTTTATACTTATAGATAGAACACAACCTGGCTCAGATATCAATTGTTGGAAAAACAGGTTTGGAAAACGCAGCAGAAAATAAATTTAGGGAAAAACCAAAGTTTTTAAAAAAATTCAAAACAAAATCTTGGTTGTGATATCTAAAGTAATAAAAACTTAATCAAAATTGTACCTTTTCGATTCGTCTAGGATGAGCGTTTCGACCGAGTAGTCTTCTTCGTTATCCTTAAACTCACATCTGCCTAGTGTGGGCTCGTTTCCAATCAGAAAACTTTTCACAAAAATTACTAGTAGGATAATTTTGTAATTTCTCTAAACTTTTGGGTCAAGTTGTAAATTAAAAAAAATATCTCTAGAAATTTTCTGAAATAATCTCTTCAGGTAATTTTCTCTCTACCACTTTCACTTGAATTCAAGGGTGTGTAAATAATGACTCAAGGCTCTCTTCATATAGAGAGAGTTTAGAGAGTTCAACTAAGATTAAATTTAATCACTTTAATATTAAATTTAATCTAATATTTATCATTTAATATTTATCTTGATAAATATTAGATTAAATTTAATATTAAATCTTATTAAAATAATATAATTTTATCTACAAGATTAACATTAAATTAAATTTAATATTAAGATAACCACTTTAATATTAAATTAATAAAATACTATTAAGATAAGTATTAGATTAAATTTAATATTAAATTATTAAAATAATATTATTTTTGGAATCATTAATATGAAATCAAATTCTCTGGTAGAGTTTCAGTAGGAATGTAACTTTTCGACTGTTCAACCACTGATGACCAACCACCGCCGACCACCGGGACGTCACTGTCGCAGCCACCGGCACTGCTGTGTCTGGTGATAAAGGTGGGACACCCTTACGGCACCTTAAGCTAGTTCGGCTGCTGCCGGTTCGGTCTAGTCACCGATTCGACCGTCGGCCCGATTTCACACACTGGGCCCGGTTCGACCAATTTTTGGGTCTTGGTCTCGGTTTTGGGCTCTCGAGCCCAATTTACGAGTTCAATTACCCATTGGGTCAATTTTTTAACTTGAAAATTAACTTCCAAAAATATCATATTTATTTTAATTGATTTGATTTATTTAATTTTACTTGATCAAAATTAATTTTTCCAAAAATCATTTAGGTTTTCCAAATTAATTTTTTAAGAAAATTCTTTAATCGAATTCTCTAGTTGAACAATTATTACGACCACCAAATTTAATTCTACATCGAATAAATTGACTCAATTAAATTATTTCTAAAGTCATAGAATTTTCTTCTAATTCAATTGCAGTCCGATCGAGCTTTTGTTGAGCTAGCGGAAGGACCAATCGGACATATACAATTCGGCTCTAGTGATTGCAATTATGTTCAGAAGCATCATTTCGATAATTTGCAATTACTTAATCATGGAGTCAGACCACAAGAAGTACCATGATTGAAAACCTCTTATTTTATACTTTTTATGAAAGCAATTCATCCAACTGCTTTGTCCAATGACCTCGCCATGTGTGTGTTACCCTCATATGATATCTTTGATTCCGTTGAGTTAAATCCGTTCACTCAATACAATCCTATTTTATCTCAATGTCACCATTGTGTCTTCTTAATGATTAATATGATCACTGTCAACAAATGACTGTGATAAGTTGCTCATTCAAGAATAAGCAACCCATGGCCATGTTTCATATCTATCAATCCACACAATGCCAATGAGAGGATATCATTAACTCTTTAATTGAGTTATGAATTCCACTATTGCTAGTAAAGCCATGTCATACACAAGTCATGTACCCAACATATCGGCTATGATCTCAATCATCTTTAAAGTATAAGCCTCCACTTATATCAAAGCATATGAGTTGCATACGCATGGTCAATGACTAACTCAGGATTTAAGTAAATCACACCATGAACATCACAAGTGAATTAATTCACAAACGGATTCAGAATTAATTCATCTTAGGTCCATTCCAATATATCATTCTACCAATGAATACATCTATGTCTCTACTCGTGGAGTCAACTGCTCCGATAGCCAAGACTAGTCATCTCCCCAATTGAAATTGTAGATGACATAATAATCCTTTTTAGTATTTGAATCAAAGGCTCACTTTGATTTTTTTACGGGATTATTGACTCATTTAGATTATCTATTGAAGTAACTTGTCTTTCTCGCAATGTAAACGATCTTTACACTGCCACTTATCTTTAGTTTGAATTTTAACAATCAATGAGCTAATTTTCTTGTCACGATTTCGCTAATACATGTAAAATATAAAAGACAAAAATACAAAAAAAATTAATAGTGAAATGTTAAATTAACTTTATTTATTTATTCATCGTTCCAATAACTAGAAAATATTTACATGTTTACTACAATATAGGCACATTTCCCAATAGAGCAAGTGTTAAAATTATACTCCTCTGGAATTGTATCAAAGAATTTGATTTTAGATTAATTATTCCAAAAATAATATTATTTTAATAGTTTAATATTAAATTTAGTTTAATATTTATCTTAATAATATTTTATTAATTTAATATTAAAGTGATTATATTAATATTAATATTTAATTTAATTTAATATTTATCTTGTAGATAAACCTTCTATTTTTTAATAAGATTTAATATTAAATTTAATCTAATATTTTATATTAATTTAATATTAAACTAATTAAGTTTAAAATAGTTGAACTCACTAAACTCTCCCTATATAAAGAGAGTCTTGGGTCATTATTTTAGACACTTAAATTCAAGAGAAAGTTGTAGAGAGAAAATTCTCTAAAGAGATTATATCAGAAAATTTCTAGATATATTTTTTATTTACAACTTGACCCAAAAGTTTAAAGAAATTGCAAAATTACCCCACTAATAATTTTTGTGAAATTTTTTTATTCGAAACGAGCTCACACTCGACAGGCATGAGCTTGAGGATAGCAGAGAAGACTACTCGGTCGAAGCACTCATCCTAAACGAATCGAAAAGGTACAATTTTGATAAAGTGTTTATTACTTTAGATATCACAACAAAGATATTGTTTTGGAAAAAAATTTAAAACTCTAGTTTTTCCCTAAATTTATTTTCCGTTGCGTTTGCCAAACCCGTTTTTTCCAACATATCCACCAAACAAGAGTCTAGCAGCAATTATTATTCACAATGAAGTTTACAAGTAAGAAACCATATGTATGAATCTGCGATTATGATTCCACTTATAAAGTTCATAATTAATGTCTACAGGTATATGGTCGCTAAGCTCGAGTCCGCGTATACACGACTTTAAGTGTAAATCCAGGTGTAAATGAAATTCACCACGTGTGAATCTCCATACATGAGTTTTCTAAAAGCAATATTTTGTACGATTAGTCCAGAATGATAATAGGTTCTAAGGTAATACGCACATGTTTTGCTGGTAAAAGAGGTAATGATTCATTTTGTAAGAAACTGGAGCAAATGAGTAGACAAAATCATTCCACTATCAAACCCAGTTTCCTTACCATTTTTTACCATTGTTTACGCACTATTGTTCATAATCTTCCCCTCCACACCACCCATGCTTCCCCTATTCTTCTTATCGACCCCTAATTCAATAATTTAGACCTCGAATTTTTGTTATGAAACCATGGATAACAACAAGATTGGAACCAATGATAAGAGGACCCAAGATCAATCCTTGATCCATTTTGGTAATGAAAAACTCTTCTTAAGAAGTTCAACCACCTTGCTTTAGATATCGTCATCACCGTTTTTATTGAGATCAAAGAAGGTGGGGCATGAGGAGCCCTATTCCACGTGCCAACAACAATTCTATCTTCTGGTTCCCAAATTCCAACTCTCAAAACTAATGAACAAATATAACACCACTATATCACACTTGATTTCCAAATAACATTCGCAAAATCTGAATCAGATTTGTATAGTACTAACATGTGGTTGCAATTCTTTAGCATAAATATCATGAAACTGATGATTATTAATGTAACAACCCTTGCTCGACCTGATCTCCGAGCCTGAGCTACAGGATGCGACATTTATTACCGGAGCAACTACAACAACTTTAATACAATTCAATCATTCCAACATGCTCATTAGTTAAAACACATTTTTAATACAGTATAAAAACATTTTCGGGTTTGATACGAGCTTACGAAAGCTCACTTCTTAAACCGAGTAAAGTTTTCAAACTTGCGAGCTGATGTCACCACATCATGACTTTGACATCGTGACATCGTTATTAAGTGAGTTACGTCGCAACACCACTCATTGTCGATCTATGTCACAATGTTAGGGATTTGTGGTCACGACATCGCCCTTGTTTTGGCAAAAATAGCATTGGTACTTATTTCATGGTCCCTACCAAACATGTTTAATCATCCATATGAACTATCCCAATTCAATTAAACATCAACCTAAACCAAATTTACCAATACATAACATCATGCCAAACCATGCCAAAACAAAATCAAATTTGTAACACTTTTACACTCATTGATCACATAACACAAACACTTGCTCAAACTTAATCATTCCAAGTCATGCTCCAACATTAACATGCCAAAATACCTCATTCAGTAAGTTATGACATATTAGGCTTAAAAAACCTTAAAATCATGAGTTCGAAAGGAATTAAACATGATAAAAAAACTAAGCATCAATTTGGCCATATATCAAGCTTAAAATGCAAACACAACCTTAGCTACAATTACAAATTTGGCATACACATTAGGTTGATCATTTTCACAACCCAATGATCCTATATACATGCCACAATATAAAGAACCAAAATAAACATATTTCTACCATTTCAATGATAGTGTGATGTCCGCAAATATTCGGCTTTGAAAGTTCCGCAAGTTGGTAATCTACAAGTAGGAAAAACAAGTAGAGTAAGCATTTAAATGCTTAGTAAGTTCAAATGGAAATTACATACTTACCTTGCTCTAAAGTGAGCACATTAACTATCATAGTTTTAGCATACATTTGGGTAGGACATGGCACTTAAAATGACAATAAGGTGAGCATTAAACCATATTAAGCATAACTCAGAACATTAATTTTGTACCATTTCACATAGATTCATCAACAATTCACATATTCTCATTAAGATCATTACCATTTCATGATATATTATCAATTTACAAGTTCAAACCATTTCAATGTGAACCACATATCATAATAGCATATCAAATTGGTTTGTTTCCCTTTTTCCAGTTTCAAAATCCATTTTCAATATTTCACCCAATGGAACCCTAGTTAAATGGACTCAGATACATGGGTGAACTACACCACACCAAATAGCTCGTAAGAGCTTAAACGACACCACACCAAGGCACCAAAGTGTAAAGCCTGTAGGCATCAAAAGTATAAACATTTTTAATTATATCCATCCACCATACCAAAGTCTCCGTAGAGACAAATAATACTTGATAGTCCGCAATAAATGTTGGATCTCAATATAACCTATAATAATCTCTGTATCATCACAATCTCGTATGAGCGTACATATGACCTTATTAGCATGCCAATCGTATCGTAACATTTTACTAAATTCACATAGGCATCAATCATACATATTACATTTCCATACCCTATATTATTCACATTTGCATAAATAATCAAATTTACATGTCCATACCTTGTAATCATTCATGTTTTCACATTTATACCCTGTATTGTCTCATAACAATCAATTATCACATTTCATTTCATTTCAATCTCATTACTAGCCTTGTATGTCAAATTTATTGATATTTCAAATTATACTTAAACATATATATATTAAAGTAAACACAAAGCATACATTTAACACAATATAAGATAGTAAGTTCCATATGAACTTACCTATTCAAAACACAAAGCGGTGAATTCTTCAAGGACTAATCCATAATTTTCGCTTTTCCCTATTAGCTTTATTTTGATCCAATTTTTATCTATACAAATATTTTATATATCAATCAATACCAAAATTATCACTCATTATCATGAAATGCATGATCCTAAATAAATCCATTTTTATTTTTAAAATATTTTACATTTTATTTAATTTAGTCCCCAAACTTGGAATATGCATAACTTTCGATTCCTAGCTTCGGATTAAAATTTGATTTCACATATTCTCATTAGGGACCTTATACTTTCTATTTCTAAAATAACCTCGTGATGGGTTTTACATTTATTTTATTTATTCCCTAATGTAACAAAGTTAACAAACAAGCTTAACTAGCTTTACACTTTAGTCTTTTTCATAATCTAAGCTCACTATCTATCAACTCTAAGTCTAATTCATCAATTTATCAACAATGGAAACTTGTTAAAATTTCAACAATTGATCAAATTGATACATGGGCTAGCTAAATCAAGTTCCCATGATAAAAAAATCTATAAAAACTATAATAAAAGGACTTAATTTTCATACCTAGAAAATGGTCAAATGTAAAAGAGAAAACTTTGGAGTTTTCTTCAATTTTTGGTTAAAGAGGACAGTGAGCTAATGATGATGATAAAATTTAATTAACTTATGCTTTTATACCTGAATTAGTCACTAATTAGCTTAGTTTAATTAACATAACTATCACTTAATCCTATATAATGGAAAATATCATCATCCTCTACTAGCTCCCTATGAAAAATGGTATAATGGCCATTTTGGACCTTTGGTTATTTGCTATTTAGGTCTTCAAGCCTTTTGTTAACTAAAACTCTATAGTGATTAAACTTTTACAATTAAGTCCCTAAGCCTTAATTAACTATTTTATCAGCTAAATTTTTCGACCATTCTTCAATATATTTTTACATTAAGTCCATGAATATTCTCATTTTATATTTACGAGCTTGATTTACGAAAATGGCATTTTGAAGTCGCATTTTTCGATTCCACTAAAAATCGAATTGTTACAAATAATATATTATATTAAAGTAGTTAGTAACAAAAATACTAGGAAGGCATAGCCCGCGACCCAAGTTGTTGAATTGAAAAGCTTGCATATCTAGAGGCCTAGCTCTTAATTGACCAAATTAAGACTATTAATGTAACAACCCATTTTTCAGTGGTGTTGAAAAAAGGCGTTTCGAGATCACAAATCCGACGAGACGGTTCATAAAATTAATTAGTTAAATATTTATGAGGTCATTAGTGTAAGTTTTAAAATTTGGTTATGAGATTATATTATTTAGATAGTTAATTAGTATAAAGGACTGGATCGTAAAAGCTATAAAAGTAGAGTCTACTAATTTTAGAAGGTTAAATGAATAAATTAGCCAATAAAGATTTAATGGGTGGATCAAAATGGTTATTTATGTAAATAGATAAGCTTAATTAAGGTAAATTGTAATTAATTAATGATTAATTAAGAACTTTGAAATATTTACAAAATAACCTAGGTATATATCTTAAATTAACGGAAAGAAAAAGAAGAAAAATGAGCTTATTTCTTCATCCTCTCCATGGCACAAATAGAGGAAACTAGGTTTTCATCCTTTTATTTTTAGAGCTTCAATTGGTACGTGTTTTCATGCTCGTTTTTAGTAATTTTTATAATTTTGAGTTCGTATTAGCCTAATCTAGCTAACCCAAGGACTAATTTGTAAAATAGTCAAACATTGTGGATTGTGTCATTGATGAATTGAGTTGTTCTCTTGAAGCTGTTGAAAGATTTCTAAGCTTAGATGTTAGATTAGACTAATTTTTGATGATTTTAATGTTTAAGGACTAAATTGATAAAATGATGAAATTTCTTGTAACTAATATGAAATATTTGCAAATAGGGGCTGTTGGATAACCATGGAAGGTTTGGCTGAAATAGGTTTTAGAGGAAATGGGCAAATTTCTTGTTTGGGGCATAGGGATTAAATTGAATAAAAGTGGAAAATTAAGGGTAATTTTATAAATGTCAAAAGAGGACTAAATTGAATAAAATGATTAAATTTGTTTGTTGATTTATTTAATTGAATGGAACTATTGTTTTAGATCACAAACATGTTGAGGACCGAGGAAAAGACAAGATCGCGTAGTAGTCCAAGTACTTTGGCTATTACTACAAATCAGCCGGTAAGTTCATATTTCTAATTTTTATAATTGGTTTTCTTTCCACAAAATTATGAATACCCAAGTTGTAGAATTTCTAAGCTTATTGGATCAAATTAAGAGATGGTAAAATGAATAATTAAAGTGATTAGGCCTTGGGCCGAGACGTAAAGTGACAAAATGATTACGTATCTTAATCTGATGATATGAACTAATCCAATGGCTGAGAATCCTGCATAAGTTACAGATTCTCGATAACTTATGTGAGCAGTATCGAGATTTTGTGAAACGACTAAATGCTCTGTTCTAATGAATGAACCGTAGCAATGGCTGAGGTCCTGCATACGTTGCAGATCCTCTTCAGCTTGTGTGAACTGCATTGCAAAACGGTCAATTATCTGGGATTTAGCCCGAATGAGTGGTACTTTGCATTTTTGAAAATGATGAGCTATGTTATCTGATCAAACTGATTTAATGAAATGAGTAGCTCTTATCTGTGGTGGACTGTGAACGTCAAAGAATTATCTTAGTTGTTATTCAATTGTGTTGTTAAGATAATTTGTGATAAGCTCTATAGTTATTTTTATGAACTTATTAAGCTTCAAGTAAGCTTACCTCTTTTTGTTCTTTGTTTTGTAGATTTCGTTATTGTAGTTGGGAGATCAGATCAAGCTCGAAGAAACACACTATCTCAAGAACTAATTTGGTAGGTTTTGGATATTTTTGTTATATGGCTTGTATAGGAATTTGGAGTGTAATTGTTCTTGTGTGTGTTTATAACCATTTTGGTACAAATATGCTTTGGGCTTAAGTCTTGATTGAGGGATTTTCTTAAAATTCCTTGAAAAGTTTGAGTTTTTGGTCACCTTTAAATACTTATAATATATGTTTATTATGGTATATTTGAAGAGAAATGTGAATGATTAAGTTGATTGTCATTTGGTAGTTAAAAGAACTAAGTTTATGCTTGAGAGGTGGAAGTATTGTTTGATTTGGTTGGTGTTGTTTGGACACACTTGTGGTGCCTTTGAATGGCATATTGGTTAGCTAAATTAGGGCCTTTGAAATGGTAACTTTATGTGTGTTGAATGGTGTTTAAGTCCTTTGGAAGTGTGCACAATTGAATTGAATGCTTATGCATGGTCAGGGTATGAAATGGCTAGATTTCAGGTTAATTTTGGGTTCGCACGGCTTGGTTCACGGGCGTGTGTCATTTGACAGTTCCTTAATATTCAAGCCAATGAGTTACACGGCCTAACACACGGCCTCACACACGGCGTGTGACAGTCCTCAGAGAGTTACACGAGTAAGGACATGGGCTGGGACACGCCCGTGTATCCCCTGTTCTAAAGTTGCACGGCCGTGTGACCCCTATTTCCTAATTTTTGTAACTTATTTTCTAAACTTTTCAAACTGTTTCAAATTAGTCCCGAATTATTTCTAAGAAATCTTTAGGGTCTCGAGGTGTCGATTTAGGGACGAAATGCATGAGATTGAATGGTTTATGATATATTTAAATTATTGAATGTTATGATGTTTAAATGTTTTAGATTGTACGGTAATGCTTCGTAACCCTAATTTGGTGACGGGAACGGGTTAGATGTGTTACAATTAAAAAAAACTCATCTCTAGATTGCGAAGCAACTTTCGAGATTAACAAAAAAATTCAACTTTTACATAGAATTCACCCCTTAAAAAAGCAACAAAAATTGAAAAATCATGTGGGTATTTAATGATAGAACCCTTAGAATGAATAAATTTACAATAAACCTAAAAGTAGATATATAAAAGGATAGAGAAGCAAAGAGAAATGAAAAAAGATGAAAGGTGAAATAAGGTATGAGATGGTGACTAAGAATCAATTGAAAATAAAGAACCTTTGCTTTGATTCCAAGTGAAAAGTAAGAGGAAAACTAGGTAGAAGATAAATAGTTAGGGAGTAAAAAAAAGGACAAAAATGATGACATGGCATATACAATCAGTCGTCGTTTGGAATTTAACATGTAAGTGACTGAAATGAAAATTTTCTCTAATAACGATGATTAAATTGCAAGTGTTTCTATTTGAGTAACCAAGATGAAAGCGCTTAAAAAATTAGGTGACCAACTAAATAATTTACCCAAAAATAAAAATGGCACATACATATATGAATCATCATATTAAAATTACACTAAGAGTATGTTTAATATCACTTCTAATAAGTACTTTTGGGACAAAAATCACTTTTGTCCCTTGGGACAAAAGCATCCCTAAACATGTTGCTTTTTGATAGAAAAAGTACTTTTCCTAAGCCAAAAAGGTGGTTCAAAAGCATTTTTTTCAAAAGTTAGAAATTTTAACTTCTCCCTAAAAAAAATTCTTCCAAAAAGACTTTGAAGTAATATTAAACTAAACCTAAATATATATTATCACAATAATAATTTTACTCTTCATATTTTAATTATTTTGTAGTATGAAATAGTTTCATATTTATTAATTTTGCACCTACAACTTACATATTTATTTCCATTAAGAAATATTTTTCAATATTAGAATAAGAGTAAACTATAAAAGTAGTCCTTTTATTTGTTTAAATTTATATTTTAGTCATTAATATTTTAATTGTTTCGATTCGATCACTAACATTATTGATTTATAATAATTTAATTATTTTATTTTATTTTATTTTATTTTAATTATTTTAAGTTACCTATTATATGCTAACTTGGATGCCATGTTTTTTTTTTTTTTTTGAACTTTTTATTGTTGGCCTCACCACTTATGTATTTATTTATTTTTCTTTTTACCCTCAATCTCACGTCCTACTCCTTTATTTCTTTATTTTTTCCCCTTTTTTCCTTTTACTTTTCTCTTTTTTTTTCTCCCTTTCCATCTTCATTTCATTAGCCTACCTACTAACCGCCACCGCAGCCGCCGCCGCCCCTACTCCAATGGCCTTTCTGACCAGAAAAAAGGACTAAAATGAAGCATGTCGCCTTCTCTTTCTCTTCCTTAGCTTAGTTCTCCTGAAACGGCCCCCAATTCCACAAATTTAAATCCGAAGTTCGAATGACAAACCTCTCAAATCTCCTAAATCTGTTCTCCAATCGACCCAATAGGGAAGTATGTTCATCTCTCCATGCAACCCCTCATTCCACCGTTTAGATTTCGAATACATAACCTCTAAACTCGTTAACCGAGCTTGGCCGGATCTGCGGCTTTTTCTTTTCCTTCTCTTTTTGGTTTTGATATTTAATTCTCTTACTGCATGGTTTCTTGGTGATTTTCTATTTGGGATTTGGTAGAGAGGCTCGGCAGTGTCGACGATGACGGAGGACTAGGGATGAGAGAGGGATGGTGAGTGGGGACTTTGGGTGAGGTAAAGGTGAGGGTTAGGTTCAATTTGGGCAGGTGAGTTGTAGAAGTGTGGAAGCTAAGAGAGAAGAGATGGTGAAGGTGCGATGGTTCAGTGGTGATGGGGGAGGCGGTGGCCAATGGTGAGCTTGATGGTGGTTGTAGGTTCTGGGTATAGGGCTGAGAGTTGAGGGGGTGCTAGGGAGGTTGAGGAGGGTGAAGAGAGAGAGAGAAGAGCCATTTGATGGTGGGGCTTAGGTCGGTGCCGATGACAACATCGGAGTGGGCGATGACGACAGCTATATGTAGAAGTTAGGGTTTTGCCAAGGGAGATGAGAAGGAAGGAAAAGAACAAAAAAGAAAAGAAAAGAAAGGGAAATGTTGAAATAAAGAAAAAAAGGCTGTTTTTTTTTTCTTTAAGTAGGGTTGAAATTATGTGGTGCTGACATGGCTTTTAAGTTGGCGTTTAACTGCTGACACATTGTCACATGTGATTTTCTTTAGGCCTACTAAATTGTTAATTTAGAAATGATTAACCTTAGTGATTGAATCGTAACAATTAAAACATTAATGATCAAAATATAAATATAAATAAATATAATGGACTATTTTTATAATTTAGCCATAAAGTAATTAATCCAAGCTCATATATTGATGGTGCGGTTAGTAGTTCAGGTAGTCTAAATCAGGATTAGTATGGGGTTTTGGAGGAATATTGGCTGTTATGTCCTAGATGTTGGTGTTTTAGAGGGATGGTAAGCTGCTTGGAATCTTGAACCACGTTTGTTTGGTTGAATGAATGGAATTATGTTATAATGGAATAAAAAGAAATAAAACTGTAATAGAATAGAGATATAATTAATAATTTAATTGTTTGATTTAACATAATTGAATAAAGTTGTAATAGTATTCTTGTATTTGGTTAGATGAAATAAATGTTATAATAGCATGAGGAAAAAATTTAAATGACCAAAATATCTTTAGCGTAATTTTTTAAATAGATGGTTATTGTTATTGTTATTAAAATATATATTATTTTATTAAATTATAATAATCTTATTAAAATTTAATAATATTCTTAATATAATTATTATTAAAATATGAATTAATAAAATTCATACAAATAATTTAATCATATTTTAACATAAATATTAATACAATTTAATAAAATAATATATAATTTAATAACATTCTTAATATAATTATTATTTTAGTTACATGACTTTTTTTCAAATTTGGGTCATTCTATTTCTTGTCGTTGTTCACTTTTCCATTGAAGTAAATGTAAGGGTAATGTCGGAAAAGGTCACAAAGAAAAACAAAAGTGTAAAAGGATAAAATTATACAATATTCCATTACTTTTTATATTCAAATTTGACAAGGGTCAATTCTTGAACTACTTTACTCCATAGATACAAGTTCAAACTTATACACCTATAAATGGCAGAAACATGAATTTGTTGATCACACTCCATGACCGGCGTTAAGATTGGTACAAATTCATTAGGGGATGATAATGGTGTCGATTTCCAACATCTGTAAGAAATGTTCAGTTGTTTCTTGGCTCACATTAAGGCTCACTTGGACTATTGATGGAATTGTTTTCAAAACATAATTTTTCCTGCCTATTTCTCCCACTATCGGTCTACAAATCAATTAAAAAAGAAACTAATTATATATATGAAGAATATAAATATATTAGGGACCATATAGAGTAGGACAAGAATATATGATATATATTTGAACATGAGGCAACTATTTCAGGCAATTAAAATAAAACAATAAATTCATCCATAATGCTAATAAAGGAGGTAGATCGAAACGTTAGTAGTACATGAACTTTTTTAAGTGAAATGGAGATGAGGGCAAATGATTTGAGCTAAGAAAGAAAGAGAGCAGAGAACTGATTTGAGCTAAGATTTGACAATTGTTGATAGTATAGGAAACATTAAACATGGTGTAAGCTTTAAACATTAAACATAAATCTGTGGTAATAAAAAGATGCACAGAAAGATAATGTTAATTGTTCGATCGTTTTAGTCTTAGATCCAACAAACATCTAAAGATCACAAAAGACTTGTTTAGTCTTAGATGAGATAAACATACTTACGATTACAGAACACATACATAATAACTTAATCTTTGCAGCAAACTGAGAAGCCCTGTGAAAGAAAGAAACAGAAAACTAGTATGTTATGAAAACTTGAAAAGTAACTAAAAACAACAAATTTGGACTTCATGCCAAATTAATTATCACCTCTACTTTTGGACTATCTGTGAGCAAACCAAACCAATTCCTTTTAAAGATTCATGATTTAATAGTTCCACCATGTGTTTAAACTTCAATCAAACTTTGCATCCTCAACACTAAATTTCCTTCTTTGAAACCACCAGTGACCCTTTTGCTGCCAACATAGTACATACACTTAAAAGAACTATAATTGAAGCTACAAATAAATTCTCAGATACCCCAAATCTCTTTTATGTTAGTTTAATCCATTTCATACATCCAAAATATTTCTTGGACAATGGCGCCACTGAAATCCATTTCACTCTTACCAAATTCTTCCACTATTCCCTTATAATTCTAGATTTGTCCACATTTTTACAAACTAATACATTTCAAATTCATATCATTCTTGGTTTTGCTACTTTGACTAGGGTACATGTAACACCCTTAACCCATATTCGTCACCGGAATAGGGTTACGGAGTATTACCAAAGTTTACAAATTTAAAAATAGTTTACACATGTCATTTACTGTTCATAACCGAAATCAAACATATTCAATCATAATGTCCCTTGAATGGGCCCTCGAGACCCAATTTATACGTTTGAAACAAGTCGAGACTAAATCGAGAACTCGGGAAATTTTTTACAAAATTCAAAAATTTATCCAAGGTACAAGGGACACATGCCCATGTGGTTAGGCCGTATGGCTCACACGGCTAAGTGACACGCCTGCGTTCCAGGCCATGTGTGTAACAGCCTAATTTTCAGTGGTGTCGGAAACAGTGATTTGAGATCACTAAATCTGACTAGTGAGTCTTAAAAATTAATAAATTAATAATTATGGGTCAAGTGTGAATTTAGAAGAATTTTTGAATTAGCGAATTTTGTGATTTAGTGGATTTTTGCGATTTAAAAAGAATTTAATAGGTAAATTGGGTCTAAAACGAGGTTTCGAGACCTCGAATTCATAAGCAAGCCATAAATATTTTTAAAAATATTTATGGAGTGTCATTGAGTTAGTATAAAAGTTTCGTTATAAAATTATAACGTTTGGATAGTCAATTAATTAAAAAGGAGTAAATTGAGAATAGTGCAAAATTTGTTAAAATTGTGATTAGATAGCTTAAGTGACTAATAAGGAGGGATTTAAAAGGCAATTAGGCCCAAATTATATGGGCTGGACGGTTGGGCAAGAAAAATCAGCAGAAAGTAAGGAGAAATAAGGGCAAAATTGGAAATTTTACAAATTAAATATATAAAACAAAGATAAAAGTGAAAAATCTAGAGATCTCTTCATAATTTATCAGAAAAAACGCCATAGGAGGTCTGAAACAAGCTGGTTTTTCATATTTTTACACCATATCGGGAATCCGAAGATAAACGCGGAAAAGAGAAATTATCGAACTAGTGTCTGAACTTTTACAACTTCTACAAATCGGCCTAGGTAAGTTCATATGGCTGAATTTTTATGATTAATTGTTAATGTGGAAATGATATATTGTATAAATTAGTATATTGTTCTTGAATTATGATTATGGTAAAATGAGAAGAAGATGAGATTGTTAGTTCAAATTAAGGGATACGCAGGATTGAGTACACATGCTTGGCAACCAACGATTTAATTGATTGGATAAGTCCATGGTGGATCCATGGCAAAGTGTGAAAAGTAGGTATGGTGTTTCGGTGAAGAAAACCATACTGAGTTGTGAAAAGTAGGTATGGTGTTTCGGTGAAGAAAACCATACTGAGTTATGAAAAGTAGGTATGGTGTTTCAATGAAGAAAACCATACTGAGTTGTGAAAAGTAGGTATGGTATTTCAGTGAAGAAAACCATACTGAGTTATAGCAATGTGAAATATTCAAGCAAATTGTGGCACCGGGCAAACGATGTACCCAATTCCGTAAGACGATCCTTAATTTGACAGGTATTTGTAAGTGCAATTGAAACTAAATGTCGGAATAGAAGTTGACATCTGATATTGAGCTCGATTGGATATATTTATTATTTGAGATTGGGGTTGGCAGGAAATGCTGAATTTTTATTTGTTTGTTAATGTTGTTAGTGAAATTTTGGTAATATTTTATTATGAGCCTGTGAACTTACTAAGCTTTCTGTAAGCTTACTGGTGTGTGTTTACTGTTTCTCGTAGATTGACGTATATATATTTCGGAGGATCGGATCTACAACAACGATCATACTATCCAGATTTACTCCGGTAGATTTTGTTAAACAACTTTTTGGATTTATATGGCATGTATAGGGAATTGAAGTAAAAAGTATTAGTATGAATGACTAAGTATGCAAAATAAATTTGAATGTTATGGTTGTGTTAGATATCGAAATATATACATGTTTTTAGTTTGAAATGGTTGATTGGTTGAACTTCATTAGTATTTAAATGAAGTAGTTGAAATCTGGAATTGGTTGTGATTTAAATTTGCGGGAAGGTTAGATAATTATAAAGGGGTTATATTGAATTTTTTTTTAAAAATTTGCAATGGAACAGTTTTTGGATATATGCATTGAGGTAACTGTGAAAAATCATCAAAAAATGGTGGAAATTGAATTAGAAGCTGAGTGAGATACTAAATTAAATCTGAATGAGTCTACTTTCACATGAAAGAAATAGAGTAAGAAAAAGAGTTGTATATTTTTAGATATTTGAATTTTAGTGAGACAGGGTCAGAATGGTTTTGAGGTCCCCTGTTCTGACTTTAGAAATTCATTAAAAATTTCACAGAAGGAATTATGAGTTATAATTTATATTTATAGATTCCTTGATGAGTCTATTTTCAGGAGAAATAAGTGGAAGCACCATATGAAGTCTGTACAAAGAGATAATTGAATTTTAGTGACAAGAGGTCAAGATGGTCAGTCACTGAAACAGGGGAGACTTTAACTAATAAACTGTACTAATTGGCTAAACCAAAAATTCTAAAAAATTTATGGTGAAAAGATATATGAGTCTAGTTTCAGGGAAAATTTATGGATCTAAATTTCGAGTTTCATAACTCGATTTATAATTAAATAAGTGACTGATGCGCAGGTGGATAGATTTGCTGTAAATAGTGAAATAAATTTTCAAACTAAGTTTTTATACTCCGAATTAGTAAGATAAGCTAAGTAATGCCTCGTGCTCGACTCCGAAAACGGTCTCGAGTAAGAGGTGTTACAATGTGGCATTCGATGTGAGGCACACGGTAGTGTCCTAACCCATGTCCATACCCGTGTAACTCTCTAACTTGATTCATACGGCCTACCACACGCCCGTATACTAGGTCGTGTGGACAATTTAATTTTCAAAATTTAGGTGTAGGGGTCACATGGCCAAGAGGCCATGTGAGACACACGCCCGTGTCTCTGCCTTTGTGATCAATTCTTAGCATTCTGTTTCTCAATTTTAATGATGCAAGGGACACACGACCAAACCACACGCCTGTGCACATGGCCGTGTGTCACGCACGGCTAAGATGCACGCCCGTGTCTCCACCCTTGTGGACGAAAATAGGTCATTTTCAAGGCCACTTTTCTCACCCAGTTTGTCTTCCACCTACATTAACATTTTAACACATCCCCAAACCAATTCAAAACATTTAAATCAAGCCAAAACCAATTCTTATGTATGACATATCGTCACATATTTTCAAGTGACCAACTTACCAAATTGGTCAAATATTCATTTAAGCATATTTATACCTAATATGTATATCAATTCAAGCACACAACACATATCAACATAATATGGTCTCATACAGATATACATCAAAACATACCATCACTAGCCATTCCAATGGCTAATTACAACCAAATATTAACATACCATCATTTGGTCAATTTAACTTATACATGCCATTATACCAAGGAAAATTTAACTAATTATACCAAAATGAACTGAAGGATAGTATGATCTTGCTCCGACCTGCTTCCAACCTTTACGAGCTTCTGAGTACTATAAAACAGAGGAAATAAAATAGAGTAAGCATATTATGCTTAGTAAGTTCGTATAACGGAAAATCAACTTACCAATCATTTATATTTAAGATAAGCATACAAAATTTATCCAAAGAAATTTGGTAATTTGCCTAAACACATATAATCTCAAGAAACTTGTTAGTCAGATATTATATATAAACGCCAAGAATCAAGGACGAGCTCATCATGTAATAACTTTCATAAACATATGATTTTCATATCATATTTCCATATAACATGTGCATTTCTATAACAAATCATCTTAAATTCAGTTTAACCATGTCAGAACTTTACCCGTTAAATTTATTTGAAATATCGATGGATACACATGTAGTACACTCGAAGTGTACAGAACTGTAATCCGTCAATTCATATTCAGGGGTACCCATTAGTTCACATAATCAGAAAGCACTCTCTCGAGCCATATAACAGGATGCTCATGTGACCATGTAACAAGAAACTTATCTGGGCTATACCAGGAAACTCATAAGAGTTTAAAACAGGAAGCTCATTGAGCTTAATAGGTAACTCCGAAGAGTTACTATCAGGGAGCTCCGGATAGCCATATAATAGGAAGTTCAAGCGAGCCATATCAGGAAGCTCACAAAGAGCCTATATTAGAATTCTCATAAAAAGCTACGATATGTCCGCATTATATGCAAGATCCATACCGATCATATAACAGGACGCTCACAAAGAGTTGCAGTATGACTGCAACACATGTAGGGTCAATACCGATCGGGATGTTCGCAGGGACCATGTAACGAGAAGCTCGAGAAGGCTTATAATAGGATGCTCTTTCGAGCTATGGTGTGTCCGCAACATCTGCAGGACCACAACCAATACGGGAAATACTATATCCATCGAATTTCATTTATTCAAACGAGACTTATTACTTATCGGGCATTATCGGACATGTGATCAATTTCATACATAAGATAAGACATTTATACAATTCACACATATACAACATTCAATTCAAACATATTAATATACATGATTTAGTTACACGAACTTACCTCGACACTTGTTTGTATAAGAGAATCTACTAATCCGATACTTTTTATTTTCCTAGATCTAACTCCTTATTTGATCTTTCCGGATCTATATAAATGGATTTAACATCAATTTAACACATTTCATATCCAATTCAATCCAATTTACCATTTTGCACCTATTCTTTTGATTAATTCCAATTTTGTCCCTAGACTCGGAAAATGAAATTCATGCAATTTAATCCTTATTCCAAGCCTAGCCAAATTTTTCATATAACATTTACAATTCATAAAATTCAAAAATTTTCCATAAATTTTACATCTTTACAATTTAGTCCCTAAATCACAATTTCATCAAAATTTCCTTTACAAAAGTTGTTTATCTATCAACAACCTTTCATTTTCTACCATAAATTCCAAAATTTCAGCATACTCATTCATGGTAAAATTTTAATACTTTGATAACTTAGCAAATTAATCCCCAAAATAGATAGATTAGGTTATTACAATCTCGAAAATATAAAAATTACTAAAAACGGGACAAGAATTCATACCTAATTGAACGAAAACAACTTGCTTGAGCTCACTTTCTCTTAGCTAGGGTTTCCATGTATTTTTAATTTGGGGATGAAGATGAAATAGATGATATTAGTTTATTATCATCTTTAATTATTTCCATTTCTAATTTGGTCCTTTTCTTTTTCTAATTTTCAATGGATGAATCGTCATAAATATCTACTAACTCCATTTAAAGATCTAATTGCCATATAAGGACCTCAAATTTTGAATTCCATAGCTATTTAATCCCACTAGCTACTAGAATTCAACTTTTGCATTTTATGCAATTTGGTCATTTCTATAATTAAACATGAAATCGGTAAAATTTTCTTATCGAAATTTTTATACATCATTCCTATCATAATGTAGATCATACAATAATATTAAAATAAATTTTATTTCTAACTCGGATTTGTGGTCCCGAAACCACTGTTTCGATTTCACTAAAAACGGGCTGTTACAGTACAAATATGAATCTTGCACTCTCTTCAACCCTTATTCCTTCTCATCAACCAAGACAAATTTCAAGTAAGATCCATAATTAGCATTGGACTATCAAGCAAGAACCTTAAATTCAATGCAAATAAAACGATAAATCGAATAAAAAACCAACAAATCCAATACACCTTTAGAAGAAAGAACTAGAAAATCTTAGATAATAGATTTAAAGAAGCAAACATATTCCATTAATTTAAGCTAAATACCAAATTGGCGCATTAACAAAAAAATTTTCCCATTTTTCCTATAAGAATCATCAAAATCTCTAAACATTGGGATCCTAAAATTACACTTTTTTCCCTTAATTTTTAATCTGGGTATTTGAAGCTACCTTTATCTACCTTAAACAGACAAACAAACACTAGGCACGCATACAAGAACAACACATTGTCTCTCCATGGCTTATAAAAATAAAATTTCTTCCTTTTGTTTAAAAATTAAAATGATTTGTTATTGTTGGAGTTAGTGATATTTTACTAAAATGTATCATCAAATTCATAGAAGGCCAAACATCAAAAAGGAAATATTTAAGAAAATGAAGAAAACAGAGAAAGAAAGTTTTACTAGAAGTGTTAGAGAAAACAGCGAGACGAAGAGGCCAAATATCGAAGAAGGGTAAATTTTTTCAATCTAATACAAATAGAATGGAATCTAAGCTCTTCCTAGAAAGCCAAATTACTTGAACAAGGGTAAGTTTTACATTTGCTTTTACAATCGAAAAAGAAACATTGAAAAACAAATATTAATTGAAAAAAACGTAAAGAAACATTGAAAAACAGATAGTTCGAATTAAAACTTACCAGATCTTGGATCTAGCGAGACGACTTGAAAAACGTTTCACTTCTTTTTTTTCAATGGATTAAGCTATCAGAGTTAGGAGGAAATGAGATTAAAAAAGAAAAAAATTAAATTAAGTGAAGAAGAAATGAAGTTTACAATGGTGGAGGGAAGAAGAATGAAAAAAAATATCAGTTGGAATTGGGGATTTCAAACTGTGAAAAAGAGAGGAGAATGGTGAGGATAAAATTGAAACATTTCTCTAATTTGTTGTTCCACCATTCCTTGAATCATCATTTAGTGCGGGGAGTACGAAATGGTTTGATGCATTTTCACACTAAATAATCCCGTAACGAATAGCTGTAATAACTATTATAGCCAACCAAACAATGGTTTCGTGATGGGTCCACTGAATTGGGCTATAATGTATCACCATTACAGTCAAGCAAACATGTTGTTGGTTTTAAATCGGTGGAGTTTAAGATGGATAGTATTGTTGTTATTTAATTAATTCAAGCAAAGTCAATTTATTAGAATTCTTGAATTGCGTTAAGAGCAATTAAAGATCTAATCCAACTTTCTTGGATAATACGGATTACACATGTCGTCCATAGTTTGGCAATATTGACATTTTCGAAGTCTCTGATTAAGTATATCTATATGCGATCATCATAAAATCTTTCAACTGATACATGATAATTACTCCGAAAGAGGGTGGCCTCGCATAATTTAGTTATACTTTTTAATTTCTTTCTTTAAAAAAATTAAAGTGAAAAAAAATTTTAATTCAAGTTCATAAAGATGAATTGATCCTTTTAATTGGTCTCATTCGAACGATGATTAAATTAACTAAAGGTAATTGGGGCCTATAGTTGAATATGGAACTGAGAAAAGGCCCAATAAGGAAGAAACCACAAAACCAAAGAACAGCACGCACAACACAAACAAACATTAAGACATCTCTCTCTGTTCTTCACCAGTTTCCGAAAACCATCTTCTTCTTCTTTTTTTTAATTTTCTCATTTTGATTTTGACTCTGCCTCACGTATCCAAGTTTCTCTCTTTCATTGTTCTGCCTCTTCAATTCTTTCTTACATGACCCGACCAAAAAGAAAATAATTATAGAACCCAAAGGATCAGAAATTTAAAAAAAAAAAAGGTTTTAACTGGTTTAGTTTCTTCGTCTTTTCTTCGTGTAAGATCTGGAAAGTAAGTTTCTTTAATCCAATTCTTGAAATGGGTTTGTTCCTATTTCTTCAAAGATAACTCCTATATGAAAAGAATTCACTCTTTTTTTTGGGTTTATAGGGATGAAGCGAATAAGAGATGATATATATTCTGGTTCTCAATTTAAACGCCCATTTACTTCTTCAAGGGCTGAATCGTAAGTTGTCTTCTTCTTTTTTTTTTTTTGTTGGTTCCTCTGTTTTTATAATCTGTTTGCTTTCTCTTTTAGGGTTATTTTGGTTGGTTTTGTTTTAATATGATAAAGTTTGGCTTTTTTGATAACTTGGTTTTTTTTTCCTAATTTTTGTTGCTGGTTAGTTATTGTTCTCAGCTTTAATGGTCTTTTTTGGTGAGATTTGACTGAGAATTTTGTTGGATTTGCATGTGGGATTGTATTGCTTATCACTTTGAATTGAGTGATTCGTTTATGTTTTTGATTTATCATGTTTTGGTTGAATCATATTGGTGTCTATGATTCTTGGGACCAGTACATAAAGTAAGACTTGCTACTTGGTTTTGTAATATTTGGTAAATAACACTTTTTAACTAAAGGGATCTTTAGCTCTTTCTAAGATTAATCATCTGTTGAAAGTAAATTACGTTTAGCCCAATTTGTAGAGTTTTTTATTCATTATTGTGGAGATGGATGTAGCTCTGAATTTTCTTTCATTATTTCTACCTATTAAGCTATGGGCAAAACCAAATGCCTGGTGGAGGTGGCGGTACAGGTGGAGGGGAAGGGGGAGGAGGAGGAGCTGGAGGAGGGGGAAGTATGTCGCAGAAACTGACTACAAACGATGCCTTAACATATTTAAAGGAAGTCAAGGAGATGTTTCAGGATCAAAAAGAGAAGTACGACATGTTCCTTGAAGTCATGAAGGATTTCAAGGCTCAAAGGTATCCCATTTTCAAAATGCCAAGTTTTCTTGACGGACAACGAATTGTTGTTTAAACTACTAAATGTCTATACATCTTTTGTCTTCTGCAGGACTGACACTGCTGGTGTCATTGCCCGAGTGAAAGAGTTATTCAAAGGGCATAACAACTTGATTTATGGATTTAATACCTTTTTGCCAAAGGGATATGGAATTACCCTTGACGAGGATGAGGCTCCTCCAAAAAAGACTGTTGAATTTGATGAAGCAATCAGTTTTGTAAACAAAATAAAGGTGAAATACTGAAATTGTTGTGCTATAATCTTCGGCTTATTGATGCCTGTGTTTAGCCATCTAATTTATCCATTTTACTATGCAGAAACGTTTCCAAAATGATGAGCATGTTTATAAATCATTTCTGGATATTTTGAATATGTACCGGAAGGAGCACAAGGACATAAATGAGGTCTATACTGAGGTAATGTCTTCTTCTTTTTAACTGTGTTCATTTGCTCTTTGGCATTTACTGAATCTTAATCTCTTGATTTTGTTTTCTTCAGAAAATATCATGTGTTCTTTGTTTCATTGCTTTCAGGTTGCTTCTCTTTTTGAGGACCATCCAGATCTTCTTGATGAGTTCACAAGATTTTTGCCAGATTCTCAAGCAGCACCTATGACCCAACAAGTTCCATATGGTCGAAACTCAACTCAGCATTATAACGAGCGAAGCTCTGCTACACCCACCTTGCGGCAAATACAAATGGATAAGGTAGCTGTTCTCTCTCTTATTTTTAATATTTATTTTCTTGCTACTTGCTATGCATTGATATGCTTGTGATATGAACAATGATTCTTTTATTTTATTTTTCCAGCAACGTCGGAGGGATAGGAGTATTACTTCCAATGCTGATAGGGATCTCAGTGTTGACCGTCCTGAACTGGACGATGACAAAGCTGTTATAAAAGTGCAAAAGGAGCAGAGAAAGCGCGTGGAAAAGGACAGTAGGGATCAGAGAATTCGTGATCACGATGATCCTGAGCATGACAACAATAGGGATTTTAACTTGCAACGTTTTCCTGACAAAAAGAGATCCGGAAGGAAGGTTGAAGGATTTGCTTCTTATGATGACAGGGATACTTTCAAAAGTAAGTCTCTCAACTTTTTATAACTATTATATGTGTATAATATACAAAGTATCACCTTTGTTTTACTTGCTTTTTGAACGTATCATAATTATACAGTTTAGGGTGTTTAGGGTGACAATTTTGCTGTTCTTTTGCAATGCTTTGCTAATAAAGTAGCCTTGCTTGTGTAGTGGGATCCAGGTTAATGCACATTTTCTTGTTATTCTTATATCAACCTTTTAAAGGTTTTTCTATTCAAATCTCAGGCATGTGCAACCAAGGGTTTGTATTCTGCGAGAAAGTTAAGGAGAGGCTATGCAACTCAGATGACTACCAGGCGTTCTTAAAGTGCCTTAATATTTATAGCAACGGAATAATCAAAAGAAATGATTTGCAAAATTTGGTATGTTTTACACCATCTCTAACAGTTATCTTTGATTTTAGAATCATTCAATCACTTCTCTTATATGTTATATTGGTCCCTAGGTGACTGATTTACTTGGCAAGTATCCAGATCTTATGAATGAATTCAATCAGTTCTTGGAGCGTTGCGAGAATACGGGTAACAACTTAAGCATCATTTTAAGTTGTTTGTTTCGATTATTAATTCTTATGGCTGTTTTTAAACCAAATATCTCCTGCAGATGGGCTTCTTGCTGGTGTTATTAATAAAAGTACGCAACTGATAGCCTCCTTTTCTTTCTGATTTTGTTACACATTTTCTTATTTATCTTTGCCACTTTCTCATTTATCGAGACCGTTGTATCGGAAAAAAAATCCCAAAAATTGGATCAAAAAACTGATACCATGATGAAATTAGAGATGAATACTCTAATGTATTGAGGAAAAACTCACTCAAAAGTATGTATTTCTTAGAAATATGTAGAACTATATATACATGAAGATTGAATCAACCTAAGGAAAGAATATCTCTAAATTAGAATTTCTAAAAATCAGTTGTAATCTCTAAAGATACTAATCAATGCTATCAAATAATCAAAAGATTCTCAACACTTATTTATCTGTAAATCGCAATAATGTTTACTTCTTGATTACAGAATCTCTTACAGTTGTTGGACATGCACCCAAGTCAGAGGAAAAACGTGAAATTGAGGCGGCTAAGGAAAAGGAGAGATATAAGTATATGGGAAAATCAATACAGGAGCTTGACCTTTCTAACTGCCAAAGTTGTACTCCAAGCTATCGGCTTCTGCCTGATGATGTATAAACTTTTGTTTTTTTCCCCCATGCAAATTATTTATGATTTGGCACCAGTTTTTAATGCTCTTTGGTGTTTCTTTTGCAGTACCCAATACCTATCGCAAGTCAGAGATCTGAGCTCGGCGCTCTAGTGCTGAATGATAATTGGGTATCTGTGACTTCAGGAAGTGAGGATTATTCTTTTAAGCACATGCGCCGAAATCAATATGAAGAGAGCTTGTTCAGATGTGAGGATGATAGGTAAATTTTCCGGGCCTTCCTCAATTTATTCCAGTGCTATGTATGCATTCACCTTGGTGATTATTTATCTCTTTTTGTAATTTAATTATGCGTCGTTCCCATTGTAATTTTATATACTGCATGTGAAGGTGAGAATGAACTTTCGTAAGAAATATCTATATGCACTGATTAATTATTCAGTTCGTTTATGCCCTTTTGTATTCCGGTGTTAAACTATCTGACTGGTCAATGTACTATAGGCTTATGAGCAAATTAGTCCTATAAAAGCGAGCAATTTAATCTTTGTAGATTTAATTTTAAAGCAAAAAGGTAAATTTGTAAACGGTGGTAAGGTTGAATGTTAAAACATATTGACTTGCCATGTTTTAAAGTGGCAAGAGAAAAACTGAGCAATTTAGTCCTTGTTGTGTTTTGAAAATGTTTTGAATTTCTTTTTCATTTGTCACTTTAAAACACAAGTCAGCTTTTCTTATCCTTCAAATTTACCACTGTTTAAAAAAAATACAAGGATTAGCTTGCTCATTTTTGTAGTAGAGGGACTAGTTTGCCCTTTAGCCTTTGGTACAGGGACCCACCAGTTGCTTTAACCGAAATCTAGATATTATATCCTTCCTGGACATGACAGTTCTTGTTTGATGGTCTTAGGTTTGAGCTGGATATGTTGTTAGAATCCGTGAGCTCAACAGCCAAGCGTGCCGAGGACTTGCTAAATAGCATTAATGAAAATAAAATAAATTTGGATTCTCCGTTCCATGTTGAAGAACACTTCACTGGTTATGTCTCCTTGCTATGTGAAACCTTTTTCATCATTTTATGTCTCCTTGCTATGTGAAACCTTTTTCATCGTTTTAACTTTCGGACTCTTCTTGATCACTTACTGTAGTTCTAAATTTAAGGTGCATTGAGCGTTTATATGGTGACCATGGTCTTGATGTGATGGAAATATTACGTAAAAATCCTGCTCTTGCATTACCCGTCATTTTAACTCGCCTGAAGCAGAAGCAAGAAGAGTGGACGAAGTGCCGTTTAGACTTCAACAAGGTTTGGGCTGAAATTTATTCGAAAAACCATTACAAATCGCTTGATCACCGCAGCTTCTATTTCAAGCAGCAGGATTCAAAGAACTTGAGTGTGAAATGTAAGTGGGAGTGATGATTCTTAACAACTTGTTTCTGGTATAGGGTATACTTTGCGGTCTACAATGTTCTTATTACTTCAAATGATCCCTTTTTTTTTTCTAATTGCAGCTTTAGTGGCTGAAATCAAGGAGTTGAAAGAGAAGAACCAGAAAGAGGACGATGTTCTTATGGCTAGCGTTGCTGGTCACCGACAACCCCCCGCTCCACACCTTGAATATGAATATGTGGATGTCAACATTCATGAGGACCTATATAAACTTATAGAATATTCATGTGAAGAGATGTGCTCAACGAAAGAACAGTTAAATCGAGTAATGAGGCTGTGGACCACTTTCTTGGAACCAATGTTGGGTGTGCCTCCTCAACGTAATGGCAGAAAGGGCACTGAAGGTGCTGGTAAAGCGCAGAATTCTGCTGTAAATGGCACTGCATCAAGCATTGCTGAAAGTGATGGGAGCCCTGGAGCTGATGCTACTGTAAATTCAGGGCAACCAAAGGCTGCTAGTAATGGAGATGGGAACAGTTCTTCCGAACTAACAAATTCTTGCAGAAATGGGTTGACAAACAGGGAAACTTTAGCGAAAGATGAACACTCAGTTCGTGTCTCCAGAGTTGATTCGAAGCCAGAGAAAGAGATTAAATTTACAGCTGATAAAAGGCCTGGAATTAACATGGTTGCTATTGGAATCAAAGCAGAAAATAATCAGGGCCGAAGCAATGTTGAAGGGACATCAGGTGTGTAGTCTGCAAAAGTTTCATGAAAATCACTTCCGTGATTTTGTTGTTCATTGATCTCATTTTTGTTATTACTTTTATTCTTGTTATTCCTTCTTTTCTGAGATCATGTTGCAGTACTGAGATTAGTTTGAATTTCAAGGTCCCGGTGCAGCTGCATCTAGACCTACTAGCATTACTGCTGGTGAGGCTCATGAATCTGAAGCTAATGTTGATCCTGTACATTCATCGGAGGTATGATTTTGTGTATATCAACTACTATATTCTACTTAGCATCACTGAAGCTGGTATTACTAAATGGTTTTAGTAAAATATAGCAATGTTTGGCATCTCCTGTGAATGTTGCTTTGATTCTTTATTTTGCTTGAAGTATTTCTGTTTGGCATCTATGTTCTAAACATATTTAGACATGGATGTGAAGATATGAACTTCCAAGGATCCTCAAAAATAAAAGAAAAAACATACCTGTGTCAGACACAAATTTATCCTATGCTTACACCTAAGTAGGTTTGCCTATGCAATTTGGTTAATTCGGTTTGGTTAGTTTGGTTTTAGTGTTAGTCAATTAAAGGTTTAATGCCTCGTTTGGTTACTAGTGTAATAACATGAGGAAAAAGCTTATTTATTACATATGTATTTCAATAGTTGGACATCAAATACAGAATAGTTAGTACAAATTTAAACTTAAAATTAGAAAGATGAGTAAAAGCTCTTCTAAAAAATAATACCTCTTCAAAATAACCGAAAATTTTTCCTTCTCTTTGCTAAAAAAAAGTCATGGGAGTGCCTAAATATTATCAATTGAATTAGTTTATTGCTTACTCATGTACTAAAACATGTGTAAAAAATAATACTCTTACCGAATGTAGAGTAAATGTGTAGTGATTCTTGGTTTACATAACTGATAATTGAACCAGCAAACTAAATGACTTAATGTATTATATTTATATTTGTATCTTTTATATATTTATAGTAGTATAGATATATGGAAAAATACTTAATTGATTACATTTCTCCAATGGTTAGGATATTTTTTAAGGAAATATAAATAATTGTTTTAAATAAATTGGAATTAAAAAATGGTAGATTAGCCTATTTATTTTCGGTTAATCAATCGACTTAAGTCTGTTTGATTATTTCATTTTTTTTTTTAAGTCAAGTTTGGTTTTTGGTTATTATTTATGGGAGGTAAGTTGAACTCAGCTTTCAGGTTTTTTTACCAAACCAATCGAATTGACCAACTGCATGTCCTTATACCCAAGTGGGTTCTCTCTTTAATTTTAAGTCATAATAAATATGCTTATTCAAATTTGCTTGGTGATTCAGGGTGTCACTGTAGCAAAACATCCTTTAATAGTAAATGGAACGCCTACAGATGGCTCTAATGCTAGCAGATATCACGAAGAATCCACTGGTCCCTCCAAAGTCGAAAAAGAAGAAGGTGAATTATCACCTAATGGTGATTTTGAGGAGGATAATTTTGTTGCCTATGGTGATGCTGGTCCAAAGGTAGTGCCGAAGGCAAAGCATGGTGTTGAAAGCAGACAACAGCGATCTGGAAATGGGAAAGATTTGCATTCCGTGGATGCTGGTGGAGAAAATGATGCGGATGCTGATGATGAGGATAGTGAAAATGCCTCGGAGGCTGGTGATGATGCATCGGGCAGCGAGTCTGCAGGTGATGAATGCTCCCATGAAGAGGAGGAAGAGGTCGAACGTGATGAAGTTGATGGTAAGGCTGAGAGTGAAGGTGAAGCCGAAGGAATTGCTGATGCACATGTGGGAGGAGATGGGACCTCCTTGTCATTCTCGGAACGTTTTCTTTTTACAGTGAAGGCTCTTTCAAAGCACGTACCACCAGCTTTACCTGAAGATGAGAAATACAATTCTTGGGTTTTTTATGCAAATGACGATTTCTATGTTCTTTTCAGACTTCATCAAGTACGTTAGATTTCTAAATCTTTTTAGTTATTTCTTCTTTTTTTTCTTTCTACATTTTAGTAAGTATTCTTTATTCTTTGATTTTCATTAGATCCTGTACGAAAGAATACTTTCGGCAAAAACAAATTTAGCCGGTGGTGAAATAAAATGGAAACATTTGAAAGACACTAGTTCTTCAGATTTATATGCCAGGTGATTTACTTTTCTATATAACTCTACTGAACAATTTGAAGGGTTTAATGCATTCTAATTCAGAAATTTCATCTCTTTGGTACCCAGATTTATGAGTGCATTGTACAGTCTGCTCAATGGATCGACCGATAATACGAAGTTTGAGGATGAATGCCGAGCTATAATAGGAAACCAGTCATATGTGTTATTCACATTGGACAAGTTGATATATAAATTGGTTAAACAGGTTTGCTTCGTCAACGGTCTTCCAACATTCTTCCTTGTTTTCCATTCAATCATTTGAGATATTTTCATTGCAGCTTCAAGCTGTTGCAGCGAATGAGATGGATAATAAGCTTCTTCAATTGTATGAATATGAAAAATCCCGGAAACATTGGAAGACAATGGATTCAGTTTATTACGAGAATGCACGTGTCCTCCTCCATGAGGAGAATATATATAGACTGAAATGCGTAAGTTTTACATGTTCCTCTCTTACACCCCTTTTCCGGAAAAAGAAATGAACTGAATAAGGAACATGAATGCCCTACGTATGTACACTTTGGCTTCCTTTTTTGCAGTCATCTTTGCCATCTCGTTTGTCTATTCAGCTGATGGACAATGTCATTGAAAAGCCCGAAGCATTTGCTGTTTCCATGGAACCTAATTTTTCAGCCATTTTGCACAATGACTTTCTGTCAGTCTTTCCCGGAAAGAAGGAACCACATGGCATCATACTAAAGAGGTAATGACGGATAAAAAATGTAGCATGTAGATGCTAGGTTCTGCTAGCCTCTTATGTGTTATTATAGATGATTGTAGCAAAGAAAAGAATTGGAATATGTTACTCCTTCCTATGTTGCTCAAATTGTGATGAGTATCAGATATGAGAATGTGCCCTACGCAGATATATTGAATCTTTTAAAAAAAAAATCTTCTAATTGGAGGATCTTTAGTGGATCATATCCCATCTCCTTATCTGCACATGAGTACTTCAAGAAAAATGAAGCGTCAGAGCAACATATACTAGTGCTAATAAGCTTTTTTCTTTACTGATATTGCAGAAACAAGAAGTATTCAAATCCTATGTTACTTGGACTTGGGTGTGAGTGTTAGATACGAGTATGTGTCTGACACGGGTGTATAGTATTTTCTTTTTTCTTTGTTTTTCTATCTAATTGGATGATCCTTAGAGGATATAGGTGTTGGGCACGAGTCTACCAAAGAATTATGGAACATCAGAGCAACATGGACTAGTGCTAATCGGGTTTTCTTTATCGATGTTTGCAGAAACAAGAAGAACTACGCAAATCTAGATGAATTTGATGCTACTTGCATGGCCATGGAAGGCGTTGAACTGGTTAACGGTTTAGAGAACAAGATAGCTTGCAACTCATACAAGGTATCGTGCTGTTATAACATTGGGTTTAATCTTTTGTCTTCCCTTCTTTCATTGGACTACGGAAGCACGGCGCATGCTTTATCACTAAGAAAATGCCTTTGCATGTACTGAGTACCTTGGGTTTTTTTCATTCATGATCTGTGTAATTGTTTGTCAGATATCTTATGTATTGGACACTGAAGATTTCTTCTTTCGTAGAAGAAATTCATCACGGCGCAGATCACGCAGTAATCAGGCAAGAATACAACGGTTCCTTAGATTTTTATCCACTACACAATAATTTAGCATTCTCTCTCAGCGGCACGAAAGGTACATTCAACATTGCGATCTTTCCATCTTCATAACTCTTAAATTACTTGTTTATGACAATTTTCAAGGACAACTTAATTTATCCACTTCATGGCTTTCTGGCAGAACCCATTGGTGGAAACCAAACCCCAAAAGGCTTTCGAAAACGACATGTTTTGTGTATGTTCAAACATGGTCGATGCTCAGACTGAAGAAAGGACGAACTGTTAGGAAATGTAGCATATTTGTAAGATGATATGAGCAGGATCTGACCAATTATCCTGTAAATAGGATTTGCAATTTGCATGATAATTTGTAAAGAAAAGGAAAAAGGTAAAAGAAAAAAAAAGAATCATTGTTCCAAACGTGTTTTATGCTTTTACCCACAGGTTTACCAGCTTCTTCCAATTTGCATATCTAGTTCATAGTGAAGCTACCTGAGTAATTACAATGCATGCAAAGGACATAAGAGGAAATGTTGAGAACCAAATATTATCCTTGTGAGTGATTGTATCAATTAATTGGGTTTAATTCATTTTGTTTGACATGGCGAAGCCATTAGAAATCCGAAAAAAGATACCGATGGTTATATTGCTTTTGTATTACTATCGATTCTTTTGAATATTTTAATAAAATTTTTATAATATAATGTTATCAGATATGCATGTAAATGTACTTCATCTGCTATTCATAGAATTATTATTTATGTATTCGTAATTTTTATTGATTTATAAAATATAAAAATAAAATTACTTTGACAAAAAGAAACGCTAGTGTTAATTAATGGCAAAAGTTAAAGAACAAAAACCTAATTTGACAAGATTTTGACACTACTTTTCTTTAATATCTTTTCTCCCTCTTACCCCTAAAATTATTATTTAATCATATGAGGTTGATGTAAAATTATGCTTGAAATATTTTTAATATGCATATATAATAATATTGTAATAGTTGCAAATGAAAATTTGCTTGATTATTAACTAAGAATTATCACTTTTATAGTGATGAATTATGTCCCTTAAATTCAAAATTTATATTATTTTATTATTAATAATGAATCATGTTTATTTAAGGATATGCCTATTAAATAATTATATTTATTGTTAAAAGATATCACTATCATTTTAGATAGTCGTGTTCATATAAAAAAAATGAAAACTTTTATAAATAGAAATAAACTCTCATTTGTCTCACACAAAAAAACACATCAAATCTTTCTTCTTTTCTCCCACCATTTTTATATTCCTATATCATTCTATAAAGAATTACTATAAAATTCTTTATAAATATTGATGTTCTTGCTATACTCCACTAGTAGACTACTTTCGTCAATGCAAAACGTAGATAATATTAAACTCCATTGTATCCTTTTAAGTTCTTTTGCCAATAACTCTTTTACACACCATAATAAAATCAATACAAATAAAATCTTAAATAAAATAACATTGATACAACACCTTAAAGCCTTTGCTAATTTCTCTTAAATTTATTTTTATCCCCACACTTGAAAGATTTATTTACAAGTCTCTAAAATAATAATAATAATAATAATAATAATAATAATAATATAGAAAGTAAATATAGGATTTATTTAAATTATTATAATAAATTAAAGTACTATTATTTAACACTGCGAGGGAAATAAAAAACTTCGTATGTAAGTTTAAAACATGGTCATGTGATGTGTTGTGAAGATATAAAACATCTGCATTCCAACCCCACTTGTGATTTTATTTTTATTCTACAAGCAGAATAATTATCTACAAAAATTAAATTAAATTAGATGAGTTTTTTAGAGGGTGGGCAAGGCAAGTGGGGAAAATTTTGCTTTAATAATTGGAAGTTTGAATCTATCGCTGTCTTGTCTTCGCCCCACAATCCCTTTACATTGGGATTTATGATTCAAAGATGAAATCATAATCGAAGCAGCTGAATGTTTACCAATCAATCCATTGTGAATGCCTAAAGTTCTTTCTGTTTTAAAATACTGCATTCGACATGTACTCACTCATTCCAAAACTCATACTCGAGGGTCGTATAAAAACAAAAGCAAAAGGGAGGACACTAAGCAGTGCAATTAGTTAGGAACTTGGAAATCTAGTTCACACCCAAAAAGATAACCCCTCTAAAATTCACAATGATTTCTTTTTTCTTTTTTCTTTAATCAGTAAGTACTTCAGAAACTTATTGAATGTTCTAAGTTTCTGAAAAAGAGAGGAAAAATGGGAAGCTCAAAGAGGAAATTATGAAATGCACGAAAAGACAGATTATATGATTACTTGAGAGGGTTGTTGGATCGAGAAAATACATCCAACAGTGTCAGAAACAAATGTTGCGTACCATTTTTGAACATGTGTATTTGGTCATCTTGAGTTAGAGAATCAAATAGAGAAGGACGATTGGGGACTTCAATGAATCTCTTCTTTTCTTGCAACTTCGGCATACCAAGAGTTCCATGCTTCCATGTAATGAGCAAAAAGGTCACTAAGAGCTGCAATAACATTAACACAAAACTCTATCATACAATAATAATGGCAAGGATATGGATTCTAATATGATCACATATGATGTGCAATTGCAGGATCTCTATCCATCTAGTACGGGGTTCTATTCATAAATCCAAAATGAAAGGACGAAACAGTTCCTCTCAGATGAGGAAAGTCTTGTACAATGTCTTTGAGCTATGCTGCTCCCGACTCTTCAATTTTTCTAATGTAGTCATGTTCCATTATCTATATTCGTCCATGGTATGACTCTTCAGATATATATATATAGAAAAACTTAGGAGAAAATGCAATATACCCAATATCGACTTAAGAGTTCAAGTAACATATTGAATGTAAGCAATGGAATGATATTTTTAATATTTCCTTAACTTTTTAGTCCAATCACCATGAAGTATCATAAAAGATAGCTCACATTGGTGACGTTACTGAAGTTGGCAGCAAGAAAAGGTGACAGAATCCTTCGGATGCTTAATCAAGCATCCAACTAATGCCAGAATTTTGCAGTGCCACTTATTAATAATGCATGTTCAACGATGTCTATTTTTAAGTAATGAACTAAAGAAGGTACCTTGATTAAGATACTGAGGTTTATAAATAGAAGCAAGGCTCTCCCAGTCCCGAATTGGTCTCACATTTCTGTTTCCTGAGGATATAGCAGCAGGAGTAAAAGGGCCAAATGCAAAACCCTTGGAGCATTGCTTTGAATGTTGCTGCATTTTATGATCATGTTCTACACTATCGAGCTTAATATGCATTCCCGTATTTTCCTTCTGGTTTAACTTCCGATGAATAGAGGAGTTTGCCTTCGTTCTCTTTAGATTTTGGTTTGTAATTTCAGTCCCAAACGTCCTCTTCTTTGATTCATTCAATTCCAATGCTGTCGTTGATCCATTGTGGAGTTTGGCTCCCCATCCCAGCCACCTGAATGCTGGTTTCCTGCTTTCGGGGTGATGGGTCTGAAAATCAATCAACCAAATAAAGCTACGTAAGTAGAATTCATGTCGCAGATAAGATTATGTTCGACACGAATATATTTACATATTCTCTAAGTTTTTTCATATATTTGGCGGGTCCTTTGAGAGTCATATCTCCATACCCGTAACCGAGTATTTGTCAAGTACAAGTGCCAGACATGAATACTTCAAGGAGTTGGAGCAACATGGATGATAGATTGTACCTTCTCAATTAAATTCATGGAAGAAAACACATTGGCAATGTCATACAATCGTCTCACTTTTGCTGCAAAACAATTACCAGACAAAAGCGTAAGGGATTGACCATTAAAATTTCAGACATGACATTAATAATGGTTTGTTGCTCGCTTACTTCTCACAGCAGTAGAATTGTGGACATCTCCCAGCAAAGCAATCGCTGCACTATCAAGGGTGATCAATTCAGCCTGTAGAAAAATAAATCAGATATTTGGCATAGACCATACAGGACAAATAAACCAGTATATAACAACAAATCCACATAAAGCAGTACGTTATCTTACATCTGAACAAAGGAAAAGCTTGACAAAGTTCTGTGTGATAAGCCAAAGGGATTTTTCTCTTTTTGTATCTAAGCAATAAACAATAATGCTGAGTAAATTAAATAAAGCAATTAAAGTTGAAAGTATTTTACAATAAAAGTGTCCCACGCATGAATTGACTGTATGTAAACACAATGATCTCTATTGCAAGTAGTATATTAGCAAATCAAAATAAAGAAGAAAAGAAACTATTACCAGTACGTTTTGATGATTCTGAAAGATTATCTTGCCCTTCATTCTTCACATATGAAGAGTCTGCACTTTCATTTTCATCTAAGACCTATGCAAAATAGCTCAGCTAGTTAAACATGGCAAGGCCAGAGAATATTAATAAGACCTCTATTACAAAAACAATGTTTTGAATTCCTCAAATTTTACTTCGAAAAAAAGGTACAAACAGAAGGCCAGATTTTTAAGATATATTTAGACCCAATTTCCGCTTATATTAGATTAAGATATTGAAGCTAAAATTTTCTCAGCATGCAGATGGAGTAAGAAAACCAAAGTAGAATTATACCCTTAATGATTTACTGCAATCTGAGAAACAGAAATTCTGTTTAAGAGCCTCTTCCTGTAAGCAGAACACATGATAAATCAAGTTCTTCAGTTTTAAACGAATAAAAAGTGAAAAATGAAATGCAGAAATTTAGAATCTACCTTAAGCTTCTCCAAAGCCTTTGGAATTTCTCCAAAACCCTTCCATAAGTATTGGTTCTTTCCTTTTCTTGCCACTACCTAAACAAGAGAATGCCAAAAACCAACTCAAACTAATCTATTCACTGAACTAAACCAATAAAAAGAGTCCAAAAGAAACTGCATCTTACTCCGATACTCTCCAATATATTCACTACATCATATATACGACGACGTTCAACTCCTGAAATATGCAAAAGGGTTCCAGTAAAGCAAATTAATATGATTTTAATCCAAAATTGATTTTTTAATCGAAAATTGATTTTTAAGACTTGAGTAGTCTAACTTAATTAATGGGAATTCCGGTATATCTCCAAGGGTCCAGATTTGAGCGGAAAAATCGATTGAAATTTCGCAATAAACAAACAAAATTTGAAAAAAAAACTGTCAGTAATGATTTCATTTGGCAACAATGAAAGGAAAAAATAGAGTATAGACCTAGTTTTGAAGCCGCATCATCCAGTCCAATCGTTTGAACGCTGTCATGATTATACAACGCCAAAAAACTGATACAAAGGAATTTAAATTAAAAAAAAAAGAGACGTTTAAAGATTGAACAAGATAAAATATAAGAAACTTTAAGTAGCTGAAAAAAAAATTACTTGGAGCATAAAAGGCCAAGAGATTTTTCTTTGCGGCAGTAAAGAGTTCGTGAATTAGATTCAGATTCTTGAGAAGCAAACGAAGACATTGATGTTTTCCCGAGAAAACCAAGATAACAAGAAACGTAAAAAGGAAAATTGGATCTATTTATTTTCTTGTTTGGTGAGTGAGAAAGAGAGAGAAAATATGATTGGCGGGTTTGAGAATTCAAACGTGAAATCAGATCTGGTTTGTCCTCTCTTTTTCATTTTAATTCATGTTGGCATTTGGTTAGTCCCGCGGATTCAAATTGAGATCTTGAACCGCGAATTTACGTAATTACTCTTTTGTCCTTGGCCTTCCCATTGGGCTTATCTAAAAATGGTATAGGCATCCAATACAACAAAATTAAATTAATAAATTTAATAGTAATTTTACATTTACATTTACTTTGTTTATAAATTTTAGTAATGGTTAGTCAATTAAAAACAATGGATACCCTAAGATTACTTCTAACTCAGTTACTCTAAACCTTTTTTTTAATCCTTGTTTTTATCTTCATCCATATGACCTGAACTCGAAACCTTGTTTAAAAAGCATCAAGCTCCTTACCATTTAACCCAACAAGCATTAGTATATCATGAAAATTTTTACAATTTTTTTAGTGCAAACAATGAACAAAACAATGCAAATTAATACACAAATATCATGTCCACTGAATGATCCCAAAAGAGGAGAAAGACAAACCGACTATAGCCATAACACTCGAAAAATTCAGAAACAAACTAAAAATGTATCACCTTGATCAAACCATTGAAATTGCATCAAAACCCTATCATTATCAGACCAACCTAATGATGAACTCCAATTAACCAAAAAACCACTGCCAAGACCCTAAAAGACCCACCACATCAGTGATGCACAAAATGTCAAATCTCATATAAGACATTGCAAATTAATAAACAAATGCCATGTCGACTAAATAATCCCAAAAGGAGAAAGACAAACTAACTATAGTCATAACATTCGGGGAATTCAGAATTAAATTAAAGATGCCTCGCCTTGATCAAACTATTGAAATTGCATCATAACCCTATCATTATCAGACCAACTTGACGATGATCTCAAATTAACCAAGAAATCACTATCGAGACCCTAAAAAACTCATCACATCGATGATGCACAAAAGATCAAATCTCAAATAATTTATCCTTCTTATCATTATCTTAGGTTCCAATTTTACAATATCATCATTCTTCTCTATCATGAAAAGTCCCTCAAAAAATATTCTCATAAAAGATTTTATAATCATGGTTAATTTATATTAAGTAAATCTAATTTCGAAATGCGTATACGCTTGATTTATTATTTTATATGGCAAAATAACTTGATTATGGAGGCTTTCTATCTCATCCGATCCAATAAGGATGGAATTCTTTTAAGCGGGTTCAAGAGCGGGACGAGTTTTTATTTAATTTTTTTAAGATCAGATTTTGATTAAATCTACACCGCCCCATCTCCAAATATTATCAAAATACTCCTCTTTTAATTTTATAATTTCTTTTATATATTTTATTTAAAAAGTTCCAAATTTTTGTAAGATTTTTAACTCTTTTTATATGCTAATTAGGTATTTTTTATTTTTATAATTTTTTATATATTTTTATTTTTTATACAATATTGAGGGTGGGGACGGGAGTTACACGATTTGAACCCATATTAAACGAGTGTTTGATAAGAGTTTTAATCACCACTTTGTACGTCAAGATATAATATATTTTTTTTTATTCAAGACATAATACCAAATTTAGTGCAAGATGTTTATATCATTTTTTCAATTTAGCCCTATTCTCCTTCTTCTTCTTTTTTAAAGTTAAATTTGGCCTTCAATCTTTTGAAAAAGTTAAATTTTATCATCAACATTTCAAAAGAATCGAATTGTTATTTTTAACAAAAATACTGACTAAAACATTAAAATTTTAAACGTGGTAGCTCGCATGGAGATCAACATATACTTCATGTTTTTTTTATGAATTTTATTTTTTGTTGATGTCGTATATAAGACAAATAATAACATATCAACATGAAATATACGTGAATTGTCACATGTGTTGTCACTTTAAATCATTAAAAATGATATTTTATTCAACATATCTATAAAAATTAATTTGACTCTTTTAAAAGATTAAGGTTCAAATTTAATTAAAAAAGGAATAAGGGTCAAATTGATAAAAATATTTAAATTTGATATTATATATTTATTTAATTTTATAAATTTTAATATAATATAAAACATTTATTTAATATTTCAGGTGAAGTCATATGAAAGTTAAAGAATTTTTATTTTTCCAAAGTTGTATTAGGATATTAAGTATGGGTTTAGATGGACAATGCCTTTAGTTACTGTTAGTGTAAAAATAATGGTGGTGATGAGATTAAATACTATAACGATACTATAGCGTGAGATAAAAAATAAGCTAAACGCACTGCACCGAATCTCCCCGTTCATCCAAACTCACACTAAATTTTTAAATAAAATCAAGTTTTAGAGTAGAGTAGGAGTGGAAAATACAAAAATCCAATGAAAGTGGGAGATTGCCATCTCTAATTTAACTGTATTTAGATGACAATTTATCAAAATATTAGAATCTGTATTAAAAAAATTGAGGTTACCAAAAATAATTTAGAGGGCAAAAAGGGAATTTCATGTTAAAGGGCAAAGATTTAAGACTTACCACGTGCGGTTTAGGTGGCAGTGCGCTTAGTTAAAACGGGTGGCGCGCCAAAAGGTTTGGAAAGGCATCGGTATCGAGACTGAAACTGTTTTATTTGATCACGTGACTGTCCTTAGCCACTTAACCTCAATTATTCTGCAAACTATTATTTTAAAATATGGCGTCGAGTATTAGATTCAATATTGATATTTGCCTAATTTTTCAGAAATTTTAATTGAACTTATGTATTAAGTTTTTTATGTTAAGTTTATTTTTAATAATTTTAAATTTATCTTTTAAATTGATAATTCAAAACTAAATGGACCTAAAAATTGAATTAATAGCTTAGTATTAAATTTATCTTTTAAAATTTTTTACCTTATTAAATTTATTTTAATTTTTAAAATTTGTTTTAGCGTTAGATTTATTTATTTTAATAATTTAATTTATCTTGTTACACATTTTATGTTTGTTATTGTAGCACGTTTTTCCTTTCCCTCTTCTCTTTCTTTCATTTTTTTCGACTCTTCTTTATTTTTTTTCCCACAAGTCCCTACCCTAGATCTTTTTCTCTTTTTTCCCTATTTTATTAACAATTTTATAGAGGATAAAATAACGAGATTGACAATTAATGACGATGGAGAGGAACCTAAAAAATTGATTTGAACAATGGTGAGGCAATCAAATCAATGGATTTCAATTTAATGGGATGCTTTCTTGCAACAAGTGTGGTTCATTTTCAATCTATGCGCAATACGATGGCTCATCTCTACCAACCAACCAATAGTGTCTTCATCATGGATTTTAAGTGAGAAGCAATCTTTTTTCAAGTTCTATTATGAGATTGATGTTGATAGGGTGGTTGAGGGAGATCCTTGGACTTTTAACAACCATCTTTTATTGATTCATCGCTTAAAGAACAATGAAGATCCTATGCAAGTCCCTTTATTCTTTGTCAACTTTTGGGTTCAGATATATTGCGGATAAACCCGATTAAGCAACAAACAAGTAAAATCATGAATAAATTGAAAAGATCGAACACAACTATTTTACGTAGAAAACCATTCTGAAAAGGATAAAAAATCACGAGCAAAGATAATTACACTAAAATGACAAAAACGAAGAGTACAAAGATGGAGATAAATCTGAACCCTAAAACCCAAAAATAAAAACCCTCAAAATATAAACCCAAAATTCCCTAAAAGCTTGTAAAAGCTAATAGTAAATGGGTTATGGGTTATTTTTCTAGAATGGAAAAGGGCCTATTTATAGGCTAAATTCGTAGGTCAAATAATATTAAAATAACCTACATTAATCAGAGTTTGAACGGGACAAATAATCAAAATTTGACTGGAAGAATAAAACTGAGAAAATTGCATAATACGTCGCCTCGTCATGACATGGTTGCTGCATCGTCGGGACGCCCTTCATCGCGTTGTCGGGACAACGCCTCTTCCTCATAGGTATGTCAACTTTTTTTGGCCAAAAATGCAAGGCATACTCTACAAATCTCCACCTTGACTCGTATTTCCATAACAACTTCTTTGCTAAAGCTCGCCACTGGCCTATCTCGAACAATGCAGGTTATTAACTGAGTTGAAGTTGTGCTTAGAAACTAGAAGACTTCTAGCCTTCGACTTGTGTACTGCCAAATCAAAACTAACCTAGGACTGGTTTCCACGAATGTAGTACCCTGTCTTTTCAAAACCTATATAAAAAAGAGAACCTCTCTTATATGAAACAGTCATACATTTTTTTTGTTTTATGACCAAGTTGCCTCCACTTCAAATGAGTCGACTTCAACTTCTTAACAGACAAAGGACATAATGTTTCACCGGTTACCGTTGATCCTTTCAGAATATAAAGACTGTCAATCCTTTTACCTTTCATAAAAACAAAAGCCTCGTGAGATACTTTAATGCCGCTTGAATCGATGTTAATTCTACAACTCTTCGAGTCTAAATTTCCCAATGAGATGAGATTTCTCTTTAAATCAGGTACATACCTAACGTCTGACAGTGTCCTGATTATCCCATCGTGCATCCTGATCTGATCTGAATTGTACCAATATCGATTACCTTATTAGGTAAACCATTTCCCATACTCACAACTCCACCTTCAACTGAACTGTATGTGGAGAAACAGTACTTGTTGGGACACATTTGGAACAAACACTCAAAATCTAAGATCCACTCGGACGTAAGCTCGGAGCTTTCGCTTGTTGACACCAACAAGAAATCATCACCCTTTTCATCAGCCAAATTAGCACCAACTAAATCTTCTTCTTTACTCTCCGCAGCCCTTTTATTTCGCAGTTTGTAACAATCTACCTCAATGTGACCTAACTTCTTACAACAACAACATCTCTTGTCTTGCTTACTTGATGCTACCAAAATTGAGGCTTGCCTATCTAACTTGATATCCAAACAAAACTCATTTTTGAGTTTATCTTTGCTCAACAGATGACCCTTCATATCCTCGAATGAGAGATTATTCTGTCGTAAATTAGGTCTCTCTAAAAGACTTGTATGATGGGGGTAAAAAGCACAATAATAGCAGAGCCTAATCTTCATCATCAATTTGAACCTCAACATTCTCTAAATCATGCAAAAGAGTAATAAAGTGACTGATGTGATCTCTAAGGTGCTCACATTTGTTCATGTAGAACGTGTACAACCGTTGTTTCAACACTAATCGGTTAGTTAGAGACTTTGTCGCGTAAAGGGTTTCTAATATTTTCCATAGGGTGTATGCCATTTTCTCAATTAACACCTCATGTAACACATTATTTGTTTGGCATAATTGAATTGTGTTTATCAAGTTAATTACAAGTTAAGTAATTACTAATCTAATCGAGTTGGAAATTATTAGTGTAAGTTCAAATAAAATAAGATTTGAGCTATATCTAAATCAACAAATAAAAATATCAAACTAACTTTCTTCCTTTTTTACTAGAAACAATGCAAATGGATTGAAATGATGGTTGAATGAGTCATGGATTATTAACTAAGCTAATAAATCTATGATGATTATATTGTTTGCTACTCCTAGCTAGGAATCTTCTCTCAGTCTCGTCTATCTAAATCTTCTACTAGAGGCATCAATTCTAGTGTAATATGCAATTTAATACACTTGAGAAGACAATCAATCAAGGCATAGATAATAACTTAACTAAGTAACTCACTCATCAATCAACCAATAAAACAATTCAGCACATGATTAAACTTAAATTCCACACAAGCATTTTAACAAGCACATAGTAGGCATAGAATATAAAAGATAAAGGTTTAGAAAATGCTTATTAATAGAAAAACATCTGATGAAGCACGAGCCTTTAGTACATCTCCATCCACAAGGTTCCAACAAAAATGAAAAAAAAAATACTACAACAAAAACAAAAGGAAAGAGAAATGAAAAGCAAAAAAAAAATGTAAACCTAAACTAAAAACTATGAAACTAAGGAGAAAATGTTTAGCCAACAAAATTTGAAATCAAAAGCTTATAAAGTAATATTTATAGTCTACTAATATTTAACCTAACATTGACCATTATGCCCTTAAATGAAAAAAGACTTAAGCTTGTTTGGACAAAAAATTGCCCTTGCAGCTTTTCACCCATCAGGCAGTGGTATCATGATAAGCTTCGATATCGAGAAACCCAAAACAATCTTGAACTTGAGAGTTTTGGAGGTTTCAACATCACGATATCACTAAAGTTGCCTCAATTTCCCTTACTTCAGCATTGTTAGGTGTCACGACGTCCATGCCACAGTATCGCGATACCCCCTTCTAAATGATGATTTCTTCAAGTTCGGGACATTATCGAATCCTTACACCACTCAATCATATTGTTAGGTTCCCCATGACACGACTGACCAATTTGTGTCTCAAAAATGGCATAAAACTAAATAAAAACATTTATTAATGCTTAAAACTAAAAATCGATAAAAATATATAAAAAAAACACTTAAATTAATTGAAAATAAGCTCATTTAGTATATTGGAGAGCCTAATTTGACATATCAAATTATGCCTCCATCATGCTTTCATTCATTTTCTCTCATGTGTAGTGCTTTCTGTACAAGATGTTGCATGATAGAGGCATGAAAAGGATTATAATAAATAAATACATTAGCATATTAATAAGCATATAAATTGACTTACATTTTTTTTAAATATAGAATTTCCTTAAGTGCCTAGCATTATATACTTGTGGCACAAGTTTCCCATCCAAGTGTGCTAGCTGTGTTAGAAAACCGGTTAAGAAAACAATGTTTATAGTACAACGAAAGTTTAAATTTTTTTCTTAAATCGAGTATTGTGATATTTATAACAATAAACCCTAAACTGAATTAGTACATGTGCTTTGTGTGGGGCAGTCTAGATCATTTCCTGGCTCCATATCAAATGATTTTCTCTATTATCTCAAATCCTGACTTGCTCAGAATGTGGGCTCTAAGTTCATGAACCGATTGTATATAATGAAAACATTGATTAATTTTCAGTAGGAAAATTAATTCTCTTCATGGGAAATCAAACTTTTGAGCTTTGTAGAAAATATAATTATTCTGTAAATAGATTGTCACTATTTTCTAACAGAGTAACATCGCTCAAAATATGGATAACCGGTGTGTGTTTAGTTCATCCCATAGTTCCTATTTATAGGGAAAAGGTACAAGAAATTTTCTTGAAAAGGGATAATTAAATAATAATATTTTAATATAAAAATATAGTTTTCTAGTTAGAAAACTAGGGAAACACACCCTATTGAACACAAGGGTTTACCGCCCTTCTCATTTAGGATGGGCCTCTTGAGCTTGTCTCATGTATTTGGTACAATTATATGTGTTATCTAGACTTTTAACCAACACATATAATTTAACCAACCAATAACTATTTTTTTCTATTTCTCAAAATATTAATTAATTTAACCAATTAAATTAATTTCTTAACTCAATTCTAATTTTGTTAAAGTCACGACAACTTTACCATATTAAAATCTATGAGGAGATATATTTAATTGTCTCGTTCAATAAAACTATGATGATTAATTAATTTAATTTTTATTTCGAATTTCAATTATTCAATATCAATCAATTAAATAATAATTTAAAGAAACCAATTTAATTTCTAAGTTATCTTTTGTACTTAGCAAGAAAGCGCATTCATTACTGATGGTGATACATGTGGTCTATTTCTCTTCATTGTCATTTTCTTTCATTTCAAAGTATCAGTTCCACATGTAATTTGATTTGGGTTATGTCGAGCTAGCGTAGGGACCGGTTTGGACATATATATAATTAAGGCTCAAATAATTTGTAATTAAGTACCAAATCTTCGTCTATTAAGTACAATATTATTTAATCATGAAGTCATTCCAGTAAAGTATCATGATTGAACTCTCCATTATTATTACGAAAGCAACTTAATAAATGTTTGTCCAATGACCTTATCATAAGTGTGTTACCCTTATTGAATATCATTTATCTCTTTGAGTTAAATTTGTTCACCTAATATGATCCTATTTTATCTCATAGTAACCGATGCATCTTCTTTCATGAAAAATAAATTACTAAAAATTAATAATTAAATCATTTATCCTAGAAAAATGTCCCGCGACCAGATTACTTTTCCATCTATCAAGTAATGCCAATGAAAGGTTATCATTTATCCTTTATTATGCTATGAATTCTATTATTGTAAATGAAACAATGTCATACAGAAGTCGTATACCCAATTTAGTTATTTAAACTCAGATTTTTAATACATCAAAGTATATGAGTCACGTGTGACCTACTGTCAAATGGACTAGTTAATTCGGGTCAATTTCGCACTTAAGGAACTTGTTTTCTATACAATTTAGTATTTTAATTTATGTTTCCTGTATTTAGGTCTTAGGATTAAATATTAGTAAAATAAGTGTTTTTAACACATTTTGTAAATGTTGTGACCCAATAGGTCGACATGGGCCTTAGGTAGTACTAATATGTTTAATTGAGTGTGTAGGATGGAGATTTAAATGCCCAATTGACATGGAAGCAAGGGTCAAGTGATGCACAAGCTTCCTGAGACATCAAAGCACAAAACGAACACACAAGGCAGAAATTGTGTGTCGTGTTGCGCCATAAACATGGTGTGGCGCGAAATAGGTCGATGTGCTACCCAAGTATATCGATGTTATTTTTGTCAGCACAAGTAACTTTATACGAAGACCTAATTTGGGCTGCCAACACTTCTATAAATAAGACATTTGGGGTTTGATGTAACTAAGTCGTCCTAGACGCCTTCAAAAACCCTAGTAGTTTAGGAGTGGGAGTAGATTAATTTTCTTTCAACTTTTCAATAACTCTTTTGTTTTTCCTCTTGGAATCAGTTTTGATCCAAGAATTCATTTATTTAATTCAAGCATTTAGGTTTATTTTCTTTTGCATTCGATTTATTTATTTATTCTAATCAAGTGATTTGTTATTCCATTCCCTGTTCATTATTCAGCCCATAATTATTCAAATCTCTTTTCTTTTTTGAATCAATTGTGTTCTTTACATGATTAATTCAATTGGAGTTAAGATCATGAATAACATAAATGGCTAAACCCCTTAGGAGGAGTAATGAGTGGATAAGGATGTGATTAACAGAGGATTTATGGTTTTTCGAGAGGGATTAGTTGGTATGAATTACATGTGTTTAAACCACTAGGATTGACAACCCTAGGAAGTTATCATAGGCTAGACGAGATCGGGAGATAAGCCGAATCGAGTAAATCATAATTTATCCTAGTTGAGAAAGTGAGGTCGTGAGATAAGTGAGTATCAACCAATCGATTAGTTAATTAGAGGTCGAGAGCTAATAATTGGTTAATCGGTAGCTAATCCACCTTAAAACCCTAATTTGAAGTTAATTACAAACCCTGAAGTGAGTTAATTTTCCTTATCAGTTTATTGATTTTTATTGTTTGTTTTTTTTCTTATTTATTTTAGTTATTCATTTTTATCTCATTAATATATTTTATGGTTTATTGTAGCATAGGAATTAATTAGTACTGTTTAGGCTTATTATTGTAAAAAGGTTTTCATAATTTATTCCATCCTCCCTTGGGTACGATCCTCGAAACACTTCCAAAGTATTTCGTTGTACTGAATAATATTACAATTTGATCTGTGCTCTTGCGGACACTTCCGTTCTAATCTTTTATATTTTTGGTGTTATATTTTACTATAAACGGCTCGTTTATAGGCTGTCAACGTGCTCATAGTCAATCACTTGCTTAGTATTGAGGTAAGTCACACTATGAATACCACAAGTAAATTAATCCATAAACAGATTTAGGATTGGTTTAACTTGGGTCCTGTTTGATGTATTGTCAATCCAGAGAATCACATCTACGTCTTTATATTCTGGGAGTTCATTGCTTCGATACCAAAGACAATGTATCCCATTATTAAACTTGATAGACGACATAATAATCCTTTAACTGATTTGCTCAACTTTGATTCATCAGACTATGAACCTTTTAGATTGCCTACTGATACAAGTTGTCTTCTCACATTATGATCCGACCACGAAATACAACTTAGTATTATTTAAACATTGGGTAATCAATGAGTCAATATTTGCTTACATTTTTCTTTGTGTGCAAAAAACATTGAGGACAAATACAAATTATATTAATGTGAATAACATAATTTTATTAAAGCAAGGAACCGATCCTTGGTCCCTCGTGCACTTAGGCTTATATAGGGGGTCCCTTATATCCTGTAGTGCCATGTAGCCAACATCATAGGGGGTATACATGATTGTGCGGGCGACCAAGTTTTAGTGCCATTATAGGTCAATTGTTTTCATGGGGTGTATTGTATAGTCCTACTCTGACATTCTCATCCTTGAAGATCGTACAAGGCGATTACGTTTGAGTGGTCCCCACGAGAGGTGCACGACATGCTATCTGTAGGGTGGTTCCTTTAAGGTTTGCGGAAGGTCACCCATGGACCATTCCTTGTGGATGGTTTTCCATAAACTGTTTGATTGCTTGCTACATGTCGTACCCTAGGGAAGATATAACAAATAGATAATAATACTTTTACTAAATAATTTTGATACAAAATATATTATATTATATTATATTATATTATGTTTATTTTTTGAATTTTTAGCATAAATGAACTTCACGTTTAAAAGAATTCAAAACATATATTTATTAATTTAAATAATAATATTAAAATAATTATAAAAATAAAATCAATTAAACTATTGAATTAAGAGGAAATCAAGTATATATTCAATAATAATTATAAGATAAATATAGGATAATAATAAAACATAATCATTCAAACTAGTATGGTTCTTAGTCTATGCTTCGCGTTTGGTTGATTATTTGTTTGTGTCAAATTATAAAGTAAAAATTTGAAGGTTAAAATATGTTTTAAATCCCTATGCAATTTGTAAATTCAAAATTAGTCCCCTACTTTTTGTTTTCGGGAATATAGTCTCTACTTTTCGAATTTAAAAATTCAAGTGCGTTGTTATCAACGTTAAAAATATTCTATTAAATTCTTTGGTGTGAAATTTTATTTTATTTTTAAAATAATCACTTAATAGTCATATAACAAAAAATCGTTAAAAATACTTATTATAAATTTTTTTAAAAGCACTCATTTGAAATCGTCATGAAAAATAATTTTTCCGTAGGAATAGTGTTCTTGAGAAAATCGACATCTACATTTTAATTGAAATAGTTAACAATATTAACTATTCAAACTAACTAATGACATTATAAAAGTAGATGGACAAAATTATGTAAAAATTAAAGTATAAAGATTAAATCTTAAGTTTTAGTATAGTCTAGAGGCCAAAATTGAAATTTAATCCTTGTCTTATAATGTAAAAAGAAAGTGACTTAAACTTAAAAGGAATGAGAATCTAAAATTCTTGAGGTATTCAAACTATATTTAACCACATAATATTTTAATAACATTATACAAGTATATAGGTCAAATTATGTTAAAAATTAAAATATAAAGATTAAATTTTAAAATTAAATACATTAAAGGGACCAAATTTAATATTTAATTATTTTTGTATAAAACGAAAAAAGAAGAAAAAGAAATGGTGGGCTTGCCACCATTCAAAAGATACAACCTAACATTTGGCATTCCATTCAAAAGATTGCTTTTATAGCAATTTTAATGTTGTTGTTGTTTTTTTTTTTTGTATAATTTTTGTCAAACTTGCCTTGCCATGACAAATATCATGTTTTATTTAAAAAAAAAAACATTTTTCCCTTCTTCTTTTTCCTGTCGCTATGTTTAGTTAAAAACATTTTTCTTTTTCTTGTCACTTAAATAAAAAAAGTTGAATAACTTAATTTAATATGGGCGTACTGCAAGAGAATATGATTGAGAGTTTGAGAACCACGATGGAAAGAAAACTTGATGTCTTTAGAATGATGATGACTGGGTAAAAATTTGAGTTATAAAATGGTTGGGTTTGTGCTTATAGTTTAATATATATATATAAAATTAAGTTTTCTATGCGATTGCGATGTACAGATTGATTATATATTTTGTACAAGCCCAATTTCAACCCTTCCCAAACCCATTACAAAACAACCCACCAGCTCAATCCCACTACCCAAAATTTTAGACCCAAATTGCCCAATACCCAAACCCAACTAAATTAACCTAAACCCTAGCCCATTTTCAGAAAAGAAAAAACAGCAGCCCCCTAACCCTAGGTGCGCCGCACCTAGGGTCATCCACTTGCCCTAGTCGCCGGCGCCGCACGTCACGTCTCTGCCATCACCGACTCCACCCACTTGCCTGCAAAATCAGAGAAAGAAATGACAAGTAAAAAAATAATAGATCAAAAAATTGTAAACATGGCTATAAAGCCATAACAACCATCGTAAAAAGGGGAACCGATTTGTTTTTTGTAAAAAAAGGGAGGGGCTTCTTCTTTTTTTTTCTTCTTCTGTAATAGTTTTCACAGAAATAAAAGCAAAAAAAATCAAAGGTGATTTCCGGGTTTCTCTGATTTCAATCTTTCTCTTTTTTTATTTTTATCATAGTTTTTTTTTTTTTTCATTTTTATTGCTTAAACGAAAATAAAAAAAAGAACAAAGAAACTCACAGGGAGGGACTTTAAAAACCCATTCGTGAGCCTCGCCGACCGTCGAAATACGGTGGTGGTGTGGCGGGCGGTTGGCCGGCGCGACATGGGGCCTTAAATCCTCAAGTGTCAGTTTTTTTTTAGAGAGAAAAAGGGCTTTTGGAATTTTTTTAAAAAAAATTGCGGCTGAAATGTTTTTGTGAAGCAAAAAATGGGTTTAAATACCCTGTAAAACGACGTCGTTTTTGAATTTAGGGTTCAGAGACCAAAACGGCGTCGTTTTGGTCTCTGACCCGCGCGGTGACCCGACCCAGGGGGAGGATCCGCGTGTTTTCTTAAAATGGAATATTTGCGCAATTAGTCCTTTTTATTTTATAGCGCTTTCATGGAAGTTTTTCGCATATTTGCGATTTGGCTACAAAATTTTATTTTTGGTTCATCTTAGTCCCCATCAAAGCACAGCGTTTTGGGGCTTTGGGTTATTTACTATATTGATCCCCTCTCTTTCGGCGCGTCACAATTTAATCCCTTTTATTCTTTATTTATTTCGATTTTGCCCAATACTTTTGTTTTTTATTCCTATTTAGTCCATCTGTTTTATTTTTGTATTTTATTTTTTTATACTCATTTATTCATTATTATATTTCTATATTATATTATTATTTTTGTATTATTATTATATTATTATCATTATTATAGTTGCTCTTACATATATACGTATATTTCTTTTATATATACATATATTTTTCTAGATATTTACACGCATACTTTTTGTACTATATATATGTATACATATACGCTTACTTATTTTTATAATTTATTTATATATGCATGTATATTATAATACTTGTACATTTCTAATTATCATAAATAATACCTATTTTTTATACATGTCTGTATTACTTCTATTTTCATAATTTTTATATATACCTATATACATATTTTTATAACTACATACACATACTTATATGTCTTTTTATATGTATATTTCCATATAATTTACATATACATACAAACTCACATTTTATATGTTTTATAATTCATACACGTACGTATACTCTTATATTTTATAATTCTCGCATGTATACATACCTATATCTATAAATATTATAATGTTATTCATTATCATCGTTTCATTTTGGTGTTAATTCATTCATTTATTTACATGCTTATTATCATTTTACTTAAGTGCTTTAATTTTTATTTGCTATTATATTGTTTCGCATGTTATCGATTTGTTCTTTTTTATTATTATTTTATTTTAGTATTATTGCCTGTATTATTTTTATACTTTTGTATTCATCATGGTTTTGCCATGCATAATAATGTAATTTGCTTTCACATTTTTACTACGACTTCGTGTTTTTATTTCACTCGATATAACAAAATTTGTTTTAAAAAATGGCACTTCGTGTTTAGATTCGAGAAGGTCGTACCCTAACTTACTGGGTTTCGATTTTCACAATAAATCTAAATATACGAATCTTTTCAAACTTAAGTTTTTAAATGATCTCCGGAATTAAGAAAAGATCGTGTCCTAACTTACTGGGCATGATCCATTTCCTAAACCTGAGATAATAAAATATCTTTTAAATAAATAAAATTTTGGCATTCATTCGCGTATCGAAAATTCGAGACATTGTGTCCTAACTCACTGGATATGATTCTCTTTCTCGAATAACGTGAAATATGCCCCTTTTTTTTGAAAGTTTTCAATGTTTTAATACAAGGATCGTTTTTTTTAAAATTCTTCAAACTTCTCAATCTTCGACACTAAGACATTAAGTAATCAACTAGGTACCAATTTTGGGCGTATCGAGGGTGCTAATCCTTCCTCGTGCATAACCGACTCCCGAACCCGTTTTTCTGAATTTCGTGGACCAAACTTGTTGTTTTAATAAAATCAAACTGTTTATTAAAAACAACCACTTTTACGAGGTGACCCAATCACATCTCATAAAAAAGGATTGGTGGCGACTCCCGTTTTTTTTTGTTTTTATTTTCAAAACCTAAGTCGACCCCGTTTTCATCCAAAAAATGGTGTCAACATATTTTATAAAATTATTATTTAAATAATGAGTTATCAAATAAAATTATTGATGAAACAGTATTTAAATAAATTAAAAACTATACTTAAATTTTTAAAAGATAATATGTTTGTAATATTATGAATATAATTTATGCTTTACTTATTAGGAAAGAAGTTTAAAGGATAAAATTGTTATAATAATTTTTAATTTTTAATTTTAAAATAAAATTTTAAATAATTTATTTTGGTACAAAATAAAGTTTTAAATAATTCAAAAGAATGTATTTGGAAATGTTAAAAATAAATTTTGAGGGAAAATAATGACTATTATTAAATTTATTTAAATTAAACATCATTTAATAAATATGGTTATGAAATAAATATTAAGATAAATAAAGATAAAGATAATTAAATAATATTTATTTTTATGATAATAGTATTTATCTCTATGAAAAATATTAAAAATAATTTTAATTTTAATTTTCATATAAATATTATATTATGTTTTACTTTGAATTTTGAACTTTAAAATATATTTTTATGGATAAAAATATTGTTTAAATTAAATTTTCTATGAAACTTTTGACTGTAAACTAAATATAAAAATTAATAAATTTGTACTTAAAATTCAAAACAAATTATTACAATTAAAATTAAAATTGTTTATAGATTCTCGTTTTAGGTATGAAGCAGCTTTAAAACTCATAGTCAACATCTACCCCTTTGATGAGCTTACAGAGTACGGAAGATTAGTTATTAGGCTCGCCCCGGTAGATACCTTTAAAAAAATATAGTGTTATAATTTTTTATGAAAGGATTTTAAACTATATTTTGAAGGATAAATAAAAAATATTATTTAAATTAAAATTTCTATAACTTTAAACTAAATATTAAAATTAATAAATTTAAATTCAACTTTTAAAATAAAATATTAAATTAAAATTAAAATATTATTTAAAAGTAATTAACTAAAATTAATGCCCAGAGCCCAGACTACGCAGGGGAATTAACAATAATATTTTAAATAAAATTTTAATTTTATTAAATAATATTTTTATCTTTTTAGTTATAAAATATGAAAAAATAAATTTATAATAATAGTTTAAGATTGATTATATATATTAAATTAATTTGCAAACGAACATCTTGATCATAATCTTTACATATATTATTAAAATTTAAATTAAGAATACCACTATTAATAATATCATATTTGCTAATTGTTAAAATTTAATTATGGTAATTAAGAAAATCATTTATTTAAAATGTTTTAAAATTAGGCTCAAATATTAAATCGATGAGTAAATATATGGATAAACTTTTTTTTAAATACATCATTTAGTTTAAAAAAAAGTGAAAGTGAACTTCTTTTTTAGGTATTTGAGCCAAGTTTGAATCTTGGAGTCTGCGTTGTTAAGAGAGCTTCAACTAAATATCACCCTAACCCAAACAAGATTTAAACTCAGTAAAACGAATCATACTAAAAATAAATAAATAAAACAACACTTGCAAGTAGACATGTTGATGAAATCATTTAAATACATCATATAGAATTAAAATGATATTCTACATATTATCCTTAATTTTCAATATTTCACCTTATTTTAAATAAAGATCAAATTTTTAAACGTAAATTTTTATAAGATAATATACTATTTAAAATAAAATAAAATTGACTTAATTAAAAATATTCTCTATTAAGTGATCTACTTATCATTTTCCACTTTCTTTTGTAGAATAATTCTATCATATTGTTTTTATTTTTATTATCAAACATGTGTAAAAACTTAAATCATTGAAAATGGATTTCATTTTTAACGGTTTATCAAACAAGTCCTATATTTTTACGGGAGAAATAAAATTATATTATTTAAATTAAATTATCTATTAAATTTTAAAACTTTAATCTAAATATTAAAGTTAATAAATTAAGTAATGCAAAAATAGGATAGTTAAATTAATAAATTAATATGCAAATATGATAGGTTTTTTCTAATATCCAGAATTTATTTATTTTTGACTATTATCTCTTGAATAATAAAATTAAAATGATATATTTTTAATTGTAATGATAGAAAAATAAAATAAATTGGGATATATAATTTCTTAAAAAATGAGTTATTTTGTATAATTTTTTTAAAAAGTAAGTATTAAAACTTCAATTATATAATCAAACTATTAAACTTAAATCTAAAATCAAAATATAATTTAAAATTGTATAGAAATCGGTATTAAATGAGTTTTTTATTTGAATAATTTATATTTATCTCAGGTAATGTATTTCTAATTTTAAACTATCTTCTACCTTTTAAAAATAACATAGGTAAATAAATTGTGTGTTTTCTTCCACACGTATTAAGGGTGAAGCTAGAAAATTTTGTAGGAGGTTGAAATTGAATTGTAATTTTTGCGATAATAAACATACAAATTTTAAAGGATTAAATCAAATTTTTATCATTTATAGGGGAGCCAAAATATAAGGGCAAAACACTAAAAAAAACCCTTTTTTTTAAATTTTCCGAAATAGGTCGGTTTTTTAATTATTTACCGGAATGGGCAATTTTCCCCGAAATCGCTGCCACATAAGCGCGATGTCGAGTGCGTGATAGTCGGTAGCGTCCACGTCGGTAGCGACCTCTTGACGTGGACGCTACCGACCATCACGTAGCACGTTTCCAGGGACACGATTTTGACGTTGGTTTTACATTGGGTTTTCTGGGTTTTAGGGTTTAGGGTGCAGGTTTTTTAGAGAATTGCGTCGCAAGCCGAAGGGTCGACCTTGCTCCACTAGAATACGGAACAATATGGATATCCGAGAAACATCCAGTCAACAGAAGTTGTGCGGATGGTGTAGGAACCCAGGCCATACAAGTCAATCATGCCCTAATCGCAATAGTTGAATGTAATAAGTGATACAATTACATTTTATTCAATTATTAATTGATAATTGTATTAATTGTTAGTTAAATTATCAAATTACTACTATTTCTTAAATGTTAGTACAAGTCAAAACATTTTACTAAATCCAACATTATGTAAAAGCTGTAAAATTATTATGCCCAAAAATTTTGTTAATGGTTAGTCAAATTATCAATTTATGTAAAATTATTAAGCGAAAATAGTGTGGTACAAATTAGTAAGATTATCAAATTAGGTTAGGGTTTTAATTAAATTAGATTAGGTTAGGGTTTAGGGTTTTAATTTAATTAGGTTAGGGTTTTAATTAAATTAGGTTAGGGTTAGGGTTTTAATTAAATTAAATTAGGTTAGGGTTAGAGTTTTTAATTAAATTAGGTTAGGGTTTGGGTTTTTAATTAAATTAGGTTAGGGTTAGGGTTTTTAATTAAATTAGGTTAGGGATAGGATTTTTAATCAAATAATATCAAAATAACTTGGAAAAATTTCTATGTGTATTACATCGTCATAAACTTCTATTTCATTACATCAAATGATAAATTTTAATACGGTAATCAATGTCTATGACCGGGGGATTCGGTTCCACATGGCGGCCGTCGATGGTTACGCGCTGGATTCCTCCTTCCTCTAGCTTCTGGCGGCAGTTGTTCTTCCTCCGATGGTGATTGTTGTTCTTCCGGTTCGGCATCTGGTTGTCGGACTTGGGACGATGATCCACCTTCAAAGAATAGTGTATGGGGAGGTGTTTGTATCATGAACAGCGACGGAGTTTGAAAGCCATGCGTTGCTGGCGATTGGTAAAAAGGAGAGCTCTCCGACGGCCCCCTTGAGACCCCTCCTGCGCCTCTGGCCTAGTTATCGGTGGTCCGCTCGGCATTACAGGAAATGGAGCTGATCTGGGCATTTGTCTCCAACCTGCCATAGGATTCGGAAAAGGATACATGTACGGGTTAGGGTACATATAAGGGCTAGGAAACATACCTGGCATCATAGGGAAAGGCAAATGCGTGGGTATCATCTGTTGAATTGCTGCGTCAGGTGACTGCGTCGGTGCTCTCGTTGGGGACGGTGATTGCATGGCCGCTGATGATGAACCGGGTGAATGTCTGGGCCTCGTTGAGGGGCTGCCCTCGTAATCTTGTCCCTTTGGATTTAGAGGCGGGCGCCTTTCCCTTCCGATATGTATTTGTCGCTGCCTCTCCTCCGGCGTAAGTAAATACGGCTTTCTATGGACCCTAAACCATGACATGTATTCTGGAACGCACGCTAACTCGGGAACGATGATTTGTTCCCGAGTAGGTAGATATTCATTCCGATTTTCCCACATTTCTATGTACTCTGACCAGTATCTAGTCCAATCCGTACCTAATAGCCGAAGGTCAATTTTGTGGTGTTCGTCAAACACCTCAGGGCCTGCAGGGATCGGTTGTATACATCCAAACTGTCGTAGGACTCTGTCTATCTGGTGGGGCTCCACGGTTGCATAGTTGATCAACACCACTTTCACGTGCCAAGCGTTCGGATTTTGTAAAAACTCTTCCGGGATTACTGCCCGGACTGCCGGATCCTCGTATGGTGTCCATTGAAACTACATGAACATGATAGAAATATTACATATATACATAATACTAAATACTAAATATCAATCCACTAGCGAATGTATGGAAATATCTATTTGCAATAATACTTACTTCTGCTTCCGACCGTTGGTCCAATAGAAGCCGTATATCTTCAAGTTCAGACGGTAATCCACGATAACTTGCCGGATGGTTCCACCTAATTAAATAAATTTTTAGCATACTTTTATTCTTACAAAATCTACATAACAATTTCAAAATGTAATATAAAATTTACCTCGTTACAGTGGGAATGTATATGGGTGGTTCACTCGAGGACGTAGAAATGGAAAGCTAAACCGTGCCCATGATTGCAGAGTGACAGCAACCTCCGATTTTTGCTCTCCTCGGTTTGGTCGCCCACATATCCCGATATAATGTTGCCAAGACGGCAAACCCCAACTAAATTCACCGTTGCTCTAAAATCAACGAGTTTTAATACCACCTTAGATGTACTGCTCAGTGACGTGTCGGCCATCAGATAGCCTCCAATTATTTGAAGAATGAATGATCGAGCATATCGAATTCTTTCAATTTCGGTTGAATTTTCATTCAGATTGGGGAAGGTGGCACGTAACCAGCCCATCTCCACCTTACCTCCATGCATTTTATCCGGAACAGCGCCCAAAAGCTCGTAGCACACGGCCTCCCAATTGCTAGATTGGGCAGACCTGGTGACTGGGTGCCCGTCCACCGGCAATCCCAAATGCAGATGGACATCTTTTAGAGTGATAGTGCACTCTCCACATGGAAGATGAAATGCGCGCGTCTCGGGTCTCCACCTCTCGATGAGCGCCTTGATCGGTTCGGCCCAACTTGAATCCCGACCCTCTGTCGCCACGTGCCAAAATCCCTTCCATGCAGTAGTTCTCTACTAACGGTGATGGAGGACCATGCATATTCGAATATTTCATTCCAATACCGATCTTTAGACTTTTATAACAAAAATAAATTAATATTTATCTAAAAATACATAAATAAAAATATCTTAAATAAAATTTAAAATTTAAATTTAATACTTACCATTTTCATTTGCTCTACCGATATGTGATTCCTATCAAGACGAATCAATGATTCGGCCATTGTTGAAAATATTAAAAATTTTAAAATTATTTTAAAAAAATAAAAATATTTAAAATTTTCTTAAAAAAATGAAATTGAATGGAAAAAGAAATTTAATATGGAGTTGAGAGATTTTTTGAAGGAAATTGTGAGGATTTTGGAAGGAATTTGAGAGTTTAAGAGAATTTTGGAAGGAAATTGAGAGAACTTTTGAAGGAATTTGAGATGGGATTTGTTTGTGAAAAAATAAGGGGTAGGGGGTTTTATAGTAAAACAAAATCTGACCGTTGGGGGGGGGCAACGGTCAAAAATTTGACCGTTGGGGAACTGTTCACTCGCGCTTGTCAGCGCGTCCACGTCAGCGCGACCTATCACGTACCCTGACATCGCGCTTATGTGGCAGCGATTTCGGGGAAAATGGCCCATTCCGGTAAATAATTAAAAAATCGGCCTATTTCGGAAAATTTAAAAAAAAGGGCTTTTTTTAGTGTTTTGCCCAAAATATAATTTTATTTTTACTAATTTAAAATATTAAAATTTTAGGAGGGTTAGGGCTCCTACGAGCCCTAAATTCACTCTCATATGTTTCTTATAAATATCTTCTTTCTTTTTTTATTTGAATTCACGTTTGTTTTTAATTGCCCGTCATGTTTATTTTTAAAACGAAAATTATCCCATTTTTAAAAAATGATCATTTTATGTGATAAAAATAAAATTAAAATATGGAACATGAAATTATTTCAAAATGACTTATTGAGATAATTTAAATTAAAATTATTAACAAAATATTAAATAATTAAAATTAAAAATTATTGAGATAATTTATTATATTTTATTTAAAATAGTATGAATTTATTAAATAAAATCAAACACGTGTTACATGTCAATATCACGTGTCAAAAAATAAATGTTCACTTTAGATGGGGTCTTAAACCTTGTAATATAACTAGTTCAGGTTTGTAACTTTTAGGGTGCGTTTGGTTCGCTGTATTGGATTAGAGGTGTATTGGATTGGAGGTGTATTGGATTAGAGGTGTATTGGATTAGAGGTGTAATAGCAAATCAACTGTTTGGTTGAATGTAATGGAATAGAGGCGTAATAGTAATCTTGTGTTTGGTTGAATGAAATAGAGGTGTAATAGCATAATGGAAAAAACTAAAATGACTAGAATACCCTTAGCATAAATTTGTTTTAGTAAATGATTATTGTTATTGTTATTTAAATTTTAATAAGATCAATAATAAATATTTTAATCATATTTAAACATAATTATTATTAAATATATTTTAATTAAAATATATAATTTAATAAAATTCTTAATAATTAGCGAAATTTGTTTTGGTAAATTATTATTGTTATTGTTATTTAAATTTTAATAAGATTATTAATATCAATAATAAATAATTTAATCATATTTAAACATAATTATTATTAAATATATTATAATTAAAATATATAATTTAATAAAATTCTTAATAATTAGCGAAATTTGTTTTGGTAAATTATTATTGTTATTGTTATTTAAATTTTAATAAGATTATTAATATCAATAATAAATAATTTAATCATATTTAAACATATTTATTATTAAATATATTATAATTAAAATATATAATTTAATAAAATTCTTAATAATCAATATTCTTATATGAATTTACTAAAATCATAATATATAATACTATAAAATATAATTTGAAATAATTAATATTAAATATATTTCCACAGGTATATTATGAATAAAAGCATAACCATTAATGTAATTCACAAAGGCTTTTACTTAAGAATATGGATCATGTATAAGAATGTACCATAGGAATTCTCTTTTGTTTCAAAAAAAAAAACTTCACATATCATTAGAAAAAACTTAATATTAAATATTCTTATATGAATTTTCTAAAATCATAATATATAATACTATAAAATATAATTTAACATAATTATTATTAAATATAATTTAATAAAATATATAATTTAATAAAATTCTTAATATTAAATATTCTTATATGAATTTAATAAAATCATAATATATAATACTATATAATATAATTTAAAATAATTATTATTAAATATAATTTAATAAAATATATAATTTAATAAAATTCTTAATATTAAATATTCTTATATGAATTTAATAAAATCATAATATATAATACTATATAATATAGATTAATAATGTAGATACTTGCTAAGAAAACATGGATTAAACAAATGTCATGCATAGGCTTCTTCCAAAAAAATTTTCTATGAACAATCATATAGGCATAAAGCAACCATGGTAAACTATGAAAAAAAAGATCTATATGTTATCAAGCAGCAAATCTGTGTTTGTAATTACTAATATGTATTCAAAATAATAATGTATTTTCCATTTGTCAAAATTTGTGGTAAAGATCTAAGTTCTGCTCTGACACCTCCACCTCCACCTCAAACTCAAATCTTTCTTCTTTTCCAACCCTCTAAACCCCACCCCACTATAAAGATTATTTCTGCAACGTAAAGAATCAAAGACAAATCAGTTTCCGATGTGAAGAAGAAACTGTAAACTTCAAGTTAGGTGAGAAATCCTTCATAGCTCAGTATCAGCAAATTTTATGACATTCTGCCTTACCACAAGCCAATAGCCTTCCACCAGATGCCTCCTACTCCAAGCCAGATTATAATATTCACCACCGATATCAGGAAACCATATCCCCACCATTTTGCTAGTGGTACATAGCCCGCCCCATAGAATACAGGTGCGGATCCAATTCCATAATGAGTAATGCCTCCCATTAGGTTGGAGAGGAATGATAGAACAAGGGCTCCCTAATACGATGGAGTGCCCAAAGCAGTAGCCACAGACAAGAAGGCTGTAAACATGGCACCAATATGAGTAGCTCCACTGGCAAAGAAGTAATGCGAGTAGAAATAGAGAAGAACCAGAATGCCAAATGACATTTGCCATGAAAGACCTAATCCACCTACGACCTGTAAAAATGAGCAGATCATTGACATGAAAGGCAATTCCAAACATCTGAATTTTTAATTTCCATCAGACCCGTGCTACAAGCTTCGTAAAAAAGGTTCCTAGTGTGATTGCCAAAGCAGAAGCATTGAATACAACAGTGTCAGAACAACTTAGCCTAAAAGAAAAGGAACATCCTAGGGCATTGTTTAATAAGACTCAAATGGACACGCCAAAGTAATATGAAAATATTAATAGAACATGAAAACAGAACTAGAGAGAGCCAAATAATCATACTGACTAGATCTATATATTACAATGTAGAGCACAAGTATTTCAATAGTTTGCATTATTTAAGACAAGATATAAATAGGCAATGGTATTCTGGTTTTTCCTTTCTATTTTCCTTTTGAGAAAACATGTGATTCCAACTATTTCCAGAAAAGCAAAGCACCGCATGTAGATTATGGTGATGGCTCTTTGGTGATTCCATAAAAGTTTTAGTAAAATTGGACATGGCAGATAGAAAATAAGACGAAAGTACAAGGAAAACAGGACAAACCTTAACAACGGTTTGACTAAACCATGAGATGAGACCATATTTGTTCAAATACCCAGCCATAGCGATGAGTTCTGCATGCATATTCAAGAGAAGTTGAATGAGTTAGTAGCTCATAAGAAATAAAAGTAGAGTCGCTCAAAAGAAATATCTCATCCATACATAGAGCAAAAGAAAGGAGGCAGAGAAAATAAGGCACTTCGCCATAGTTTTTAAGTTTAGAAATGTATTACAAATAAATGGAAACAAGGAAACATAAAATCAAATCTAGTCACTTAAATTACAATAAAACAGACGGGAATTATGAGTATAATCATATGACTAGATATTGCAAAATGACAAAAATAAAAGTATGGTACAATAAGCAAAAGTTGAAGCCTAATTTTAAACATCAAATATTTTGTCTCATATCCAACATATTAGCACAACGGATTAACAAAAGGCATTAGCTTTCCATTTTACACTGTCACACATTTTCCATAGAGGGAAAAAAGAATAGGGGAAATTTCAGAACTTGATTGTAACTGAAAAGTATTCCAACATTTGTTATCCCCGTTACATATGAAGAATATAGAACAAGTGCAAGTGACCATAAATAGCTATGCATTTCAATGCATTTCAATGCCCAATTAGATAACCAACAATAAAAAGCCCATGTTTGACTGAAATTGAGAACCACTGCCATATAAGGATATCTGCACAATCAAGAAACAAATTGCCAAGATAATAAGAAATTTCTTAAGAGGGGCCATTCAAATATTTCTGTTTCAGTAATGAATGTTCACCATTTTAAAAGCAACAGTGGAATACCAGAATATTTTAAACACAAACTTGGGCTCACAAGTGAAACATCATAAGTTTAGGTTTTAGGTGGCTTGTTGCTTAGCGAGTGAAGCACCAAAAGAGGCATCAATGTGGATCACAATCTTTTAGAATTACTTTCTTCTAACCAGAAAAAAAAGGTCTTTCTACTGATAAATCACACAAAATCCTCAATATCACCAGCAACATTCTACATTAAGATCATCTTACCCACATTCCTAGTTGAATTCTCCTTCACAATACATACCAAAAGCTTCAAGAATTACTGCTAAAAGAGCAGCCAATATCTTGATTATCATGTGTTAAGGAAGCATACAAATCTATTAAAAAAGGAAACCAACAACAAAAAAAAATTAAGTATTTCATTTTCTTCAAGCTAAAGAGAACTTACATATTGAACAATGCTGAACTTGACAACTTGGTAAAACCATCGACCAAGTTTCCATGGTTTTAGGACATATTTCATAGGAAATGAGTGCTTAATAGTTCCTTTTTCACAACTGTGTCCCAATAGTGGAGTTTTAGAATTTGCACGTCCCAGTCTTCTCATGAAAGCAATTGTCCTCTCTTCCCCACCTTAAAGCAGAAATTGAAGGAAATATTCCAAAAAGAAAATAAATTTTCTCAACATCAGCCACAACTATAAACAATATTAACGCCGAAAAATGAAGAGCATTAGAAAATAAAAGGGAGAAGAACAACGCAAAATGAAATAAACATAATTTAGGTTGAAGATTCACCTTCTCCCTCTGGTTGATCGAGAAGCACGATCCAGGAAAAAGGAAGAAACAACAAGAAATAAGAAACTCTTCCACCAGAATCCAAACCTCTCAAAATCCTAAACTCTCTGTTTCAATTTCTAAGAGAGAAAAACTACAAGAAATACTAAAATTAAAGCTACGTCAACAATGGAATCATAATATAGAAAATTAAATATCTGAATTAAGTAAAAAGAGAGAGAAAAATCTAAATGAGAGACAAATAAGGGGACAATGTTGAAGACAATGTTGAAAAATCTAAAGGAGAGAAAAATTAAAACAGAGAAAGCCGAAGACAATGTTGAAGCAAAGATTCATACCTGAAATCGGCCTCCGATGAAGACAATGTTGAGGATTTGTTATGAAAGCAGAAGAAATGAGGACAGAGCAATACCGATGGAAGAAGAAGCAGAAATCTATGAGGACAAAAAAAGAAACGAAAATAAGAAATGGGTAAGGATTCTCAAATCGGTGCTGGAGGGGGGTATTAGCTATTACGGGATCGGGTGTATTAGGGAAGGAACAGATTTGGGACGTAATGGGAATACAACCAACCAAACAACAGATTAAGGGAGGATTAAGTGGGGCCCACCGATTAGGGGTGTATTGGCATAGCCAATACACCCAACCAAACATGGTGTTAGTATTGTGTATAAAATATGATTGGATTTGGATAATATATTTGTTTGGTTTGGGTAATGAGTTTGAGTTTAAATAATTAAAAAATTAGTAGAAACCTTATATATGTGCGTGGAAATAACAAATTTAGAATATAAATGTACGTTTAAAATTACATATAATAAAAAATAAAATGTGTGTTTTGAAACTAATTAATAATAACATATGAAATATATATAATATTAAAATAGAAAAATAAATTAAATTGCGAGTAAAACAAAATTTAAACACGTAAATACATTAAGTTAAGAATATTGTTGGGTATGACTCATATTTCAGTCAAATTTGAGAGATAATCTCCTAGTTAAACTCAGTTTATTTGTTTCAGTCGAACTCTGATTAATCTAGATTATTTTATTATTATTTGACATACGAAATTAACCTATAAATATGCTCTTCTACAACCTTAGAAACTCTCATAACACTTTCGAAGAATTTTGTGTTTACATTTTGAGGGTTTTTTATTTTCGAGTACTCTTCGTTCTTTTTTCAGTATAGTAAAATTATATTTGCCCCTGGTTTTTTATCCTCTTTGGAGGGGTTTTTCTATATTAAATTTGTGTGTGTTTAATTTCTCAATTTCTTTTGCTACATTTACTTGTTCGTTGCTTAATCAGGTTGATCCCCAACAAATACTAAATGGATATAATTGTTTATTATGGTGTTGTCGTCAATTGTGAGTTGTTGTCGAGTTGACTTGTGACACCAACTCAATTAACATATATGTAAAGTGTATAATAAAATTAAAATGTATAAAAAATTCAAAATAAAGTTTTGATTGAGTAGTAAATTTAAAGTTCTACACAGTGTGTGGGTTCAAATACCATTATAACTTTTTTTTAATGTTTTAAATAAAAAAGGCTAAAGTATCATCGAATAATATAACTTATTTGAAATATAAAATAATATTTTTATAATTTTTCTAACCGAGTTGGTGTCCGATTAACTCGTGACGCCAACTCAATAAGGGGCTTAAATGATAGTATATATATATATATATATACAACTTATGAAAGTAATAAATTGTGCATATTAAAATGTGATTGAAAAGACATTTTTTGTTCTAAAAAAATATTTCCCAAATTGACATCACCTTAGTAGAGTTAAAAAATTGAGGTCGGATTGTACTAATGCCAATGGACTAGAATTTTAGTTTGGCAAACCGCACAGCTTTAGGTGATTTTTTTTATTTAAACCCACTTAAGTCAACTTAACTCTTAAAAGATTATAATTTTCACAAAAATTCTCTAAGGTACTGAAATATAGTGGGAGCAAACTCAAAAGACCAAGGAGTTAAAAAGAATTGAAAAGTCACAAGAAAGCAATGCACACTAAATATTTGAGTAAATGCTCTTAAATATATATTTTAACTCAAGAATAAAGTACAATGAGATTATTACAAATTATGAGCAATACCTCTATTTTTAATAGAACTTTTCTTGATCTAACGGTACAAATCAATCACTTTTGTTTCTTTCAGATTACATTTTTGTCGCTTATGTTTGAAATGTTATGTTTGTTACGAAGTGGTCACTCTACCGTTAAGTTCTGTTACTTTCATCCCGACAATTAGACATCCAAGTTAGCATTTAAAGCCCATTTGGACTGTTGTTAGGGTGATAACGAAGTTTAACAGCAAAGTGACCACTTCGTAATATTTCAAACATAAATAATTAAAATATAAGTGTATAACATATTTATTTAAATTATGATGAATCAGTTTAGGAGGCTGTAATGCGCCCAAATCAGTCTCGTTTTAGTCCCCACGTTTGTAAAATATGTCCGAAATTTCTACGTTGATGTAAAAGTTTTCACCAAAAAATGAAAAATCAAAATTAGAACCCCATCACATTTAAAAGAAGAACATCAAACAACAATTTAATAAAAAAGAAGAAAACAAAACAAATCTCTAAGAAAACGGAGGAAAATAAAGGAGGAAGAAACAAAGGCATAAAAGGGAATCCCAAACATGCCCTTATCCTCCTACCTTGGCAGCAACCGCCGTGGCGGAGGATGGACACAGGCGTTGCTTCCGACTTCATCATCAGTCACCGTGAAATCACCCCCCAAAGCCCATCAACCTCGAAAGCCACGCAAACGGACGGCTCTCCTTAACTTCCTCTTCACCAACTTCTTCACCATTGCGCTTTCCGTTTCGCTTCTCTTCTTCCTTTTAACCCTTTTCCTCTTCGGAATCCCCAAACCCATTTCCTCACACTTCAAGCCCCGATCCCTGTCCAGAAGGCTCTCCTCCCGGAGGCCTGTCACCCGGAAAAAACCCGGTTCCAATCCCTACCAGAACGGTGCCGCTGTCGACATAACAACTAAACAATTGTATGATAAAATTGAGTTTTTGAACAAGCCTGGAGGGGCTTGGACACAAGGGTGGAAAGTTTCTTATAAAGGGGACGAATGGGATAGTGAAAAGTTGAAGGTTGTTGTGGTGCCCCATTCTCATAATGATCCGGGGTGGAAGTTCACTGTGGAAGAGTATTATGAGAAGCAAACAAGGCATATACTTGATACCATTGTTGAAACTTTATCAAAGGTTATTTTTCTTCCTCTTTTGGGGTTCTTGGCGGTTTAATTCTTGGTGGGTTTCTGTTAATATTAGGTGAAATGGTTGAATAAAGTTGCACTTTGCATTAGGGTTAGGTTTCTGAGCTTGTTACCTTTTTTTGTGGGGGTTGACAGTTTGATATTTAGTGTTTGAAAAAAGTTTAAGAATTTGATTGGGAATCGATTGTTAAGCTTGATAGCTTTTTTGTTTGATATTTAGTGCTGAATAGAGATTAAATTTTGATTGGGATTTGGTTTTTGAGCTTGGTTAGTATTTTGTTGATCAATGGCGCTGAACTCAGGTTACAATGAATTAAATTGCTTGAATTTTCTTTTTGGCTTTCCTTTGCATAGAAATGGAATTTCATATATTCTTCTGATTCCTTTGGGATATAAATTTGAGGGTTTTTTGGAGTAATTACTGAAGTAGATTGTTGGTTTTCGGTTATGGTGTTTCATTTTATAAAGTTAATCTTTGAAAATTGCTGAAATGGTTAAATGTAGCGAGAATTTTAATTGGCATTACAGTTTTTGAACCTTTTTAATTCCTGTTTTTCAGTTCTACTTCATGGACTAAATGTGTTGCACTCAGGTGGTTTGGTGCACCTGGACTTAATTATTTCTATTAAATTGGGATAGAAACAGGAAACTGTTAACTTATAGGAACAACCTGTTAAATTTTCTAAAAGTTGTTTGAATTGATTTTGCAGGATAGTCGACGGAAGTTCATATGGGAAGAGATGTCTTATTTGGAAAGGTGGTGGAGAGATGCCTCAGATGATAAAAGGGAGTCTTTCACAAATTTGGTGAGGAATGGTCAGTTAGAAATAGTAGGAGGTGGCTGGGTGATGAATGATGAGGTATTCCAGCACACTTGTATAATACTAGCAATTCATGTATGTGGGGGGTAGGGGCTTACAATTTTGTTTTCTTTTCGGTCATTTTAGTCCTGTATTTCGGATTAGACTTCAATATAGCTGTTTTGCTACATGAGGTTTTGCTTTTGGCTACACTAATTTCTTTTTCTTAATGCAGGCCAATTCACATTACTTTGCTATAATCGAGCAGGTATACCTTAAACCCTGTTTCTTGGTGATTGTAGTTGGATTTATGACTGTATTTTCAGGTCGTCTTGGTATGTTGGCAGCTTGTGATTTTATGTGCATTTCCATTAATTTCGATCCATGATGTCATCTGCAAAAAATATACAATTGTCGTGCATTTTTTAATTCTCACTCCAATAGATTCTAGACTTGTCTCAAAAGGAAGGGCTTAGTCTTGCATTTGTGGAATCTAACACTTGTGTAACTCCGTGTATTGTTTCATTGTCTTCTTTGCATTTACACCAATGATTATAAAGGTTTCTATTTTTCATAGTTTCTGTCCTCAAGAACTCTTTAAAGCCTTGTATTTTCTCTTTGATTTATATATATATATTTGTATAAGCAGATAACTGAGGGAAATATGTGGCTGAATGACACGATTGGTTTTATTCCAAAGAATTCTTGGGCAATAGATCCCTTTGGTTACTCACCTACCATGGCTTATCTTCTCCGTCGAATGGGCTTCGAGAATATGCTTATTCAACGAACCCATTATGAGCTGAAGAAGGAACTTGCTTGGAATAAAAATTTGGAATACATCTGGCGTCAAAGCTGGGATGCTGACGAAACTACTGACATATTTGTGCACATGATGCCATTTTATTCATATGATATTCCTCATACTTGTGGACCAGAGCCTGCTGTTTGTTGCCAGTTTGATTTTGCTCGTGTTCATGGCTTTTTTTATGGACGGTGCCCATGGGAATACCATCCTATAGAGATTGACCAGGAAAACGTGAAGGAGAGGGCACTAACGCTACTAGATCAATATAGGAAGAAGTCAACCCTTTACCGGACAAATACACTTCTTGTACCTCTAGGAGATGATTTCCGCTATGTCAGCATTGATGAAGCCGAAGTGCAGTTTAGAAATTATCAAATGATATTTGATTACATCAACTCTAATCCCAGCTTAAATGCTGAAGCAAAATTCGGTACTTTGGATGACTATTTCCAGACCCTTAAGGACGAGGCTGACAGAATAAATTATTCCCTTCCTAGAGAAATTGGCTCGGGTCAGGTTGTAGGTTTTCCTTCATTATCAGGTGACTTCTTTACTTATGCCGATAGGGAGCAGGATTATTGGAGTGGCTATTACGTATCAAGACCTTTCTTCAAAGCTGTTGATCGAGTACTAGAGCAAACACTTCATGCATCAGAAATGTTGATGGCATTTTTATTTGGTTATTGCCAGAGAATACAATGCGAAAAGCTGCCAACAGGGTATGCTTATAAGTTGACAGCTGCGAGGAGGAATTTAGCTCTTTTCCAGCATCATGATGGGGTGACTGGAACTGCCGAGAATCATGTTGTTCTCGATTATGGAACACGGATGCACACTTCTTTACAGGACCTGCAGATTTTCATGTCTAAAGCAATTGAAGTATTGCTTGGGCTTCGCCAAGAGAAGTCAGATCAGAACCCTGCCCAGTTTGATCCCGTACAGGTGAGATCTAAATACGATGCTCTGCCAGTGCATAGAGCAATCAGTGCTCGGGAAGGAACCGTACAATCAGTTGTACTCTTTAATCCACTGGAGCGAGCAAGAGAAGAGGTTGTGATGCTAGTTGTTAATAGACCCGAAGTTACTATTTTGGACTCGAACTGGACATGTGTTGAAAGCCAGGTTTCTCCTGAACTGCAGCACGACAAAAACAAGATTTTTACGGGCAGGCATCGAGTTCACTGGAAAGCTTCTGTTCCTGCCATGGGTTTGCAGACATATTATATTGCCAATGGCTTTGTCGGATGTGAAAAAGCTAAACCGGCAAAACTCAAGCTCTTCTCAAATTTGAGTTCAATACAGTGCCCTACACCGTATGATTGCTCAGAAGTAGAAGGGGATGTGGTTGAAATTGAGAATCAGCATCAAACTCTCACCTTTGGTGTCAAGCATGGTTTGTTACAAAAGGTAATCCAGAAAAAAGGTCTGCAAAATACCGTGGCTGAAGAGATAAGCCTTTACTCAAGTACCGGAGGTGCATACTTATTTGTACCACATGGTGAAGCTGTGCCTATAAGTCAATCTGGTGGGCATCTGGTTATCTCTGAGGGTCCCTTGATGCAGGAGGTGTACTCTTATCCGAAGACTGCATGGGAGAATACTCCGATCTCCCATAGTACTCGTATTTATAATGGAGGAAATACGATCCAGGAGTTTCTGATTGAGAAGGAATATCATGTTGAGCTTCTCGGCAACAGTTTTATTGACAAAGAATTAATTGTTAGATATAAGACAGATATTGACAACAAAAGAATTTTCTACACCGACTTGAATGGCTTTCAGATGAGTCGGAGAGAAACATATCATAAGATTCCGTTGCAGGGGAATTACTACCCCATGCCTTCTCTCGCTTTCATGCAGGGGTCCAATGGCCATCGGTTTTCTGTCCATTCTCGGCAGTCACTGGGTGCAGCAAGCTGTAAACAGGGGTGGCTAGAGATTATGCTTGACCGTCGTTTGGCAAAAGACGATGGTCGTGGTCTTGGACAAGGTGTGGTGGACAATCGTGTTATGAATGTTGTTTTCCATATCTTGATCGAATCCAACATTTCTTCGACTTCAAATCCCGTTTCTGACCCGCAGCCTCTGAATCCATCTCTTCTCTCGCATTGTGTTGGTGCTCACTTGAATCATCCCTTACACACATTCATTGCCAAGAAGCCACAAGACATTAATGTGCAGACACACTGGGGGCCCTTTTCTCCATTAACTACTCCCTTACCTTGTGATCTTCATATCGTGAGTTTTAAAGTCCCCCGACCAGCCAAATATTCTCAGCAGCAGGTCGGAGATCCTAGGTTTGTTTTAATGTTGCATAGGCGGAACTGGGATCCTTCTTACTGCCGGAAGGCCAGATCTGAGTGCACTAGCGTGGCTGATGAACCTGTAAATCTATTCAACATGTTCAAGGGTCTTGCGGTACTGAATGCAAGGCCAACTTCCTTGAATCTTCTACATGAGGATATGGAGATGCTAGGGTACACCGAGCAGATTGGCGAGGTCTCACAAGAAGGCCGTGTAATTATTCCTCCCATGGAAATACAAACATACAAGTTAGAATTGCGGGCAAACCAGTAAATGCCAGGGGCTGATTTAAACTGTGTGCTGCTATCTCATGTGATATCTGACCAAGTCAAGAACCTCGAAGACGGTTCGTAAAGTAAAAGACTTGTCTGAGGTATGTAACTTAGGAAGAGTAGTGGAAATGCTAAGAGATTAGCGTCATCAAATTCCCATAGAAAGATACCAGGATAGTTTTCGGTTTTTGTACAATTAGTATATTATAACTTCAACACTGAGAAATCTATGTTTACTATATTCTTCCTAGAAACTGAGGTTTGTGGTCTATATTATTTGACCATAATCCACTTCAAATTTTGCTTGTATAATCTTCTGTTGTGAAGATTGATTCTCAAAACAGCGAGTTTAGCTCCAAATGCATATGAAAGTTGCAGAGAAAGGGCTTTTTTCAAGCGTAGTATTTTGAGAATGATATTAAATGCTGGCTGTTATTTCATTTTCCCTTTGTTTCTTGTCATCCAATCACCTTATTTTTTCCTTTTGACAAAATTGCTATAAATCATTATCATGCATGCTTGGCTCCAACTTTGAAATGAATATGGAATTCCTTGATTCCATTGATAGAATATGGAATTCCTTGATTCCATTGATAGAATATGCTATTTTGATTTATTGTTCAAGAACTGTTTTTCCATGTGAGCAAATCCATATTTCAATATTTGGAAAATTTAGAGTTAAACTTGTCCGAGAGTATATCCAATCAGAACAGAACTCTTCAATATATGGAAACAAAATAGGTTTGAGTAGAAAAAGAAGAAAATATTTAAAATATGGGTTGGCCTAACTATTGTTTTGCAAGTTTTGTAATATCTTAATTCTCTTTTAATCTGATAAAGAAATGATCTCTTTTAATATTATATATTAAGTAATTCATATGAGTATCTTGATTTGGTGGTGCAGTGAGCCAATCTATAGCTTCCTTTATAATGTAATATAGAGTAAATTGGATGAAATTTTTAACATCAATATATTCTTTACACATCATACAAGACTAGTTTATACATTTTTTAATACTTTTACTGGCAAAGCTTCGTTCCAATTGAGTTTTCCCGTAAAAGATTGATTCAAGGCTTTTCATTATTGATAAGTGTGCAGCAGATAATTTAGTAATCATAAATGTGGCATGTAGCTTTGAACAATCATGAAGACTTCTACATATTACGTATGCGACACCTCGTTGATTGTGAGCAATCGTAGAATATCTGATCCTATTCAAGGCCTCCGATTTGTGGACACAGTAGCTCGTGAATCCTTGAAATCCAGACCGCAGGACATATCAAACACCACATTGTGCCTCAAGAGTTCCTCTTCAACTGGTAAGGAGTTGTAGATTTTCCGTACGAGTTTCCAAAGGAAAACTTGAATGTAGAGGCTCAAACTGTTTGTGAGCCATTTTTGGAGCCAACAATGGATTTAAGCGACTGATGAGAGAAGATTTGTTATATTAGTATTATCTGACTGATGAGAAAACTTGAATGTAGAGGCTCAAACGTATTATTAGTATTATCTGCCTGTGTTGGATCAATGAGAGCAGCAAAAAGAAAAAGAACAAGACAGAGAACAAAGGAGGAAGAAACAAAAACAATTTACTTGCTCACAAACGTGTAGCAAGGAAGCAATCTGAATTTCACAACTGATATGCTTAATTTTTCAATAAGAAAAACAATACATTTATAGCCAACTACATCAGTTATTACTACCTAATACCACTAAGTAGCCTAGTAACTTTAAAAACATTGCTTGTACACAAACAAGCCACCTAAACTAGTCATTCAACACCTAAACATATCAAGCTGTCATCAGCTTGTTGATTTCCAAGTAGTTTAATCAACAAAGAAACTAAAAGAAAAACTTGTTATTATTAAACAAGTATATGTCTTCTGACATGTCATCAAGTCGCATGCACTTCAACCAAAACATGTAACAATGACATGGTTGGCCAATTTCAACACTCCTCCTTGGACTCCATGCTGCAAATACGATCATTCATCAAGTTTTTGAACTTGGCGGTCCTTAGATGCTTTGATTCAAGTTGACCAATTCATTTTCAACCTTGGCTTCATTCACAAACAACAAATCGACTTACACACTTGACTATCCATCTTTTGTGCCAAAGATTTGTTCACCAAATGGAGTCTTCTCCTCCTTCTGACCTTGGTTGACAACACATCTTGCCTTGTTTCTTTGCTTCTTCTTGCACAAGCAGTTCGTGAGTATAGTTTGCTTGCCTTCATTTCGCCATTTTGGCTTGCAATTGACAGGCTCACACTTTGCTTACTGTCTTCAATAGGCTTGCAACTATACAACACACATTGAGCTTCCACATGTTCTTGAACTCACACCTTTGTGAGACTCACATCTTTGCATATTGTCTTCAACAGGTGTCTTCAATGAGCTCGCACTTTGTTAAGCTTGCGGCTTTGACATCTTGCTAAGCTTGCACATTTGGAAAGCTCACACCTTTCCTTGAAACTCCTCCTTCAGCTTATTCAAGCTTGTTTGGGGGTCTTATAAGTTTGAGTCGATGTTGAGCAGGGGAAGCAAAATCAATGGTCCCTTAAGACTTAGGCTCTTGATACCATTTGTTGGATCAATGACAACAGCAAAAAGAAAAAGAACAAGACAGAGAACAAAGGAGGAAGAAACAAAAACAATTTACTTGCTCACAAACGTGTAGCAAGGAAGCAATCTGAATTTCACAACTGATATGCTTAATTTTTCAATAAGAAAAACAATACATTTATAGCCAACTACATCAGTTATTACTACCTAATACCACTAAGTAGCCTAGTAACTTTAAAAACATTGCTTGTACACAAACAAGCCACCTAAACTAGTCATTCAACACCTAAACATATCAAGCTGTCATCAGCTTGTTGATTTCCAAGTAGTTTAATCAACAAAGAAACTAAAAAGAAAAACTTGCTATTACAGCAAGTATATGTGCTGCAGATGTCATCAAGCTGCATGCACTTCAACCAAAACATGTAACAGCAGCATGGTTGGCCAATTTCAACAGCCTGATGAGAGAAAATTTGTTATATATTTTGGGCCTTAATTTACTCACATATGAGTTATTTTTAAGTAATTTTTAGTTAGTCATTAGGTCCATATGGTTGGAAGATCTGTAGGTTAATTGCACCTAATTGAACTGCACTTCAAAATATATTTAACTTGTAAGTTAAGTACTTTTGCTTTTAACTTGTAAACTTCTGCTATACATGCATGCTTGTGAAGTATTATTTTGTTAGTTCTTGGTTGGTTGTTTACTTGATTGAATCAGCTTGAACTTTTAACAGCTTCCTAGAATAGCCCTAAATTTTGAAATATGAGCACTGGTCTTTAATGATCTCAGATTATGAAAGAAAGCCAAAAAGTAATCTAAAACTAAGTTCTTATTGAATATTTTTGACTAGCTGAAAAAAGTTTGGTCTGAAGCCATTTTATTTTGCATTCAACATGTCGTGATTGAATCAGCATCCATTCTTCTTGCTACAAGTAGTGGGTAAATAGCTATCCATGTGTCCAATGCATGTGAGAGGTAGGACACGTTGTAACCTGTACTGCCACCTTGCCCTACGTGTCTACCTCACAACTCAAATAGAATAAAATTCAACCTATACAACTGCATGGGAGCACTTATGACTAAAAAGAAATGCATGACTCAGCCTATAGCTTAAGTTTAGACTAAGCCTTTCTCTAGAATATTGGGAACCTTAGAAGCTTTCTATACAAGCTTTTGTTGTTTCGTTTGTTTAGTTGTGCTTTGTTTGGTTTTTGATAGTTTTAGTTTTTGAGGGTTTGAGACATGAATACAACATTGCGGGAGATGTTTTCTTATTTTTTTTCTTATTTTATAAGGTCTCTTTCATTAGATAATAATGTTTTAATTATGTTGATTTATATAGGTTAGAAGGGAGAAAATCAGTGAAAGAATGAAGTATCTGCAAGATTTATACTAGGGTGTAACAAAATCACAGGCAAAGCTGGTATGCTTGATGAAATCATCAATTATGTTCAATCTCTTCAACGGCAAGTAGAGGTAAGAAAATAATGGAGAAAGAACATATGGATTTGTGTATGAATACAAAAATTCTTTTTCATTTCTAGTAATTACTTAACTGCTTTAAGATTTTGTCCTCCATGTGAGGACATATTTATTTGTTGTTATTTTCTTAGCTAAGAACAAGATGAGAACAAGATGAGAAGGAAAAACAGAAACTACTTTGACAAAATTCAAACACATATATAGAGTAGAAAAAGAAGGCTTTTGACTTACCAGATCAAAGTTGAGAACAAGATTGATAGGATGAGTCGAGAATATGAGCTTCTTTGAGTCTGCTGTGAGTGTCAATTGAAGGAATTGAAGAGCAGGGTTTTCTGCAGATTGGGAAAGAAATTAATTTAATTTTCAAGGCTAAAATGGTAAAATAATAAGTAAAAGTAAGGGTGTTTTTGTCTGTTACAGTGCCAACAGCTCAGTAAATTCATCCACTGCTGCTGATTTCTCCAGCTGAAAATTAGCTGACCAGTGTGGTGGAAAAGAAACCTCACTGCACTCACTGTGTAAACCAAACAACTGCTGCAGTGAGTTTGGCACTGTAAACGCACCTCACAGCCTGAAAACTTGAAACCAAAGGAAGCCTTAAGCGACAATTCGGTTAATATAAAATTTAAAGGGAAAGTAGGTTGAAAAAGCTCATTCTCTAGAGATTTAGTAAGAAATTACCCAAGAATAGTTAGGGTAAAAAAAAACCCAATTAAAGATCACATTACACTTTGTACGAGATTGATAAATTGTTAAACTAATAGGAGGCGTTGGGGAAGATGCGACACTCCTAGGAACTGTCTCTCCAACTTCCTCCATCTCCTTCTCATCAACAATAATATTTATTGGTAATTTTGAATTCGATTTAAAATTATAGAGATAATACTATGATATAAATATTTAAAAATATGTTAAGTTGTTAGGGGCGCACGACATGGGCGACGCGAAATGTTCGGACCGGTCACACACAATAAAATTTTTAAATAATTGTACAATTATAATTATCACAACAAATTTTTATATTTTATACTTAGGGTGGGTTTAGATGGGCGGTGGGGTGCGGTACAGTGCGTTTAGCTTACTTTATGTTGCACGCTATAGTATCACTATTGTATCTAATATCACTGCCACCGATGATTTTACACTAACCTAGCTAAATGCAACACCCATCCAAACCCGCCCTTAGAGTTCTATTTAAGTAATAACTCTATTTTAAAATTAGCACAACATTTTAAACTAATAATTGTAAATTAATTATAATTATTTTTAAATGTTTAATAATCACAACTTCTAATATTTAGTTCAAAAGTTTTTCCAAATTTGTACTTTTATATAATATGATGAAAAAATGAAACGAAAGTGAAGTCCCTACAAATAAATATAGAAAAGCAAATACATATTTCACTTTTCTCTCACTTTGGCCCTTATTTTCTCTATTTTAAGACGAAAGTTATGAGATTAGGTCTTTTCTCATTATATTATTATTAAAAGCAACAAATAATAAAGATTGTTATGGTACTCACCATTACCGACCCGCTACTCGATTACTAATTGGGTCTTGACCGTAGTCTACATGGTTCGCTTATTGAGTTTGCATGTGAGGTGTTTGCATCCTTATATGAGATTGTAAGATGTGGGTTCGCACCACCATGCAAGCAAACCCACATCTAGAAAACACGTGTTAACCTTAGAATAAGGTATGTGTTCATATGCATTGGGACCTACCTATGACATCCCATCCATGAATAGTAATCGTATCATATAAATAGAGAATCTAACTCTTTAAAAGTGATACACACTAAAAACACTCAACAGTTTCGTGCGGTGAGCGTGGACAGATTTTCGACCATCAGAAAAACCAGAAAACTAAGATGACTCACCCTAATACTAATTTCTCCAGTAGTTTCCCATCGGGCCAGGCATGAGGTTCTGGCACAAGTAATCAACCAAGTGGGGTAGACCTTTTTGTTGGTTGGTTTGTTGATAGACCGAAAAATCTTGGCAACTCAAGCCAAGCAGGTGCTTCCAACCATTCTGGGAAAGTGATAATGTTGGGTTGAAGAGGAAAATTGTAAAAAGTGGACTTCGTAGAGGTATTTCTCTGAGAGGCATCTTTGGAATTATATGATGAAAAGATAGAGGAATATCATTTACTAAGACTTGAAGTCAGTTAAGTAGGGAAGTAAAACTTGCATGTTAACCATGATACTTGGCGTATAAGTGAAAGCCGATATTATAAGGGTGTCCACCTGATATAGGAATGATAGTTTAAGTATGGAAATTAGTGTACAGGCACACATACGATATTATGACCATATTCGCCAAGGTATTCTATATTAAAAGCTCACTAAATTTGTGTAACTTACAAGTGTTATGTTTATGTTTTAGGTATTGTCATAGAAGTGATTGTACTAGGAGGGACAACACCAAGAAAGCAGCGAACTGAGTCATTATGCATACAGTGGGATATTTGTAAAAGTGGCATATTGTAGGATTACGCCTTAATGAGTTTGTCTTTACCAATCTTTCATGTTGTAACAAGTTTGATGTATTATTTTTAAATACTTTTGTTTGTTTCTTTGATATTGAGCCTTTAAATAAAATAATAAGAAATATGTTTGAAGTAAGGACTATCCGTCAACAGTTTTGAAATTTTGCTAAGTTATGTGAAGTAACACCCGACATCCGACCCAGTGAATCGGGTTGGGTTTAGGGAGTTACAATAAATGACATTCCTTTATTCCAATAACAACAGGAGCACATCAAAGTCAATGTACATAAATTTTAAATTCATGGTTATTTAAGAAAGATTTCAGAGTGGTAAGGTGTTTATAAAGCATATTGGGACAAACTCCATGATTGCAGATCCGTTTACTAAGGGACTACCACCTGATGTTTTTATGAGCACATTTCTCATATGAGTGTAATGTCATTTCAAGCTATTCGATTTTAGTGGGAGTTTATAATTTTAAATGCCTGTTATAACACATTTCCAGTTATGTTAGTTTACAATTTTAATGCTATTTTCTGCAGAAATAATGTTTATTTGGTTTATTCACACTCTGATTTGGTAATGTTTAATCTCACTAAGGTTTAAGGCGGACCAGTAGGAAATAAACATGTTTAGATCACATCGCATATAATTTCCAAGCTACACATCTGCACTTGATACATGTCATTTGGTTGTGTTAATATACGTGACCAGGGATGGATTTCGTTACGATATATGTAACGAATGTTGGGTTGGTTCTTTGTTAGCATAATTAATGGATGAGATTGTTCGGAATACCTTTTGGATATAGTAAGGTTTTGAGCATAAGGTTATATAATGACATATAATTATAAAGTAATTAATATAAATATATGTGGTCCAAGTGGGAGATTGTTGGATAATATTGACATCATATATATAATAAGAATAATTGTATGTTATTATTTACAGTTATAAAATGTTAGTGCAAATTAAAATGATCTAATTTGGTTAAAGCTTATTGGGCTTTAATTATTAAATCAACTGTGAGTAAAATATGTGTAGATATTCTAATAACTAATTTGTAATTGATGATGGACTAATTAGAAATTAAGGTTGATGTGTAAAAGTTATATATTAAGGTTATGGTCAACAAAATTACACATACCTAACTTTTACGACATACTTGTGTGTTAATTTGGAAGATCAAAGCAACAAGACTCGAAAATTTCAACATATCAATAGATTTAGGTATACTTACACATCTAATATTTATTCTTAATGATCCCATATGACAAATCAAATTTCAATTTTAAAAGTAACCTTAAAATGTTGTTAAAAATCTAACCAGAAAACAAGGCAAAGACAATTATATGTCTGTCTGTCTATATACATATATATGTATATGTGTTATGTATCTATGAATGAGACTTAAGTAACTTTTTTTTTCCTTTGTCCCCTTAACTCACTGCTAATTGTTAAAATAATAAAGAAATGCTAAGCCATAAAAATCCTGTAAAAGGATAATCAAGTTTATCAATCAAATTTGATGACGAATAGAAGAGTTTTGGTCATCAAAGTAACCGACTTTAAACATTGCTTTTGCAGCAGATAAGATAAAAAAAGAAGCACTATATTTGCTTTGCCATGGTTGAGCAAAGACTCTTGTTTCTAAAGTAGGATTATAATTGCACGTTTTTGGTCCTAATTACAAAATATAATATAAATGTTATTCAGATCAATCATTATAAATAAATGTTTTCATAGACTATTAGTACGTACCTATCTAAACTTAGCTTAGCTGAAGCATATCAAATCCTCCCATGTTTATAAATATTAATTTTATTATACCAGCTTGAACACATGATATCATAACAAGTAACTTGAGAAGCACCCGTAAACAACTTTCCACCTCGCACTGCCTAGTTGGTCATTGGTTGAGCAGCCATCTGAATAGACCACCTGCTACCATGTCACTTGCCTTTAACAAGAAAGCTTTTATCCCCATAGGGACTACCAAGGAACCAGTGAGACATAACAACCTTGTACTAACTTAGCAAGGAAGATGTCAAAGCAGTACTATGCTTGATCACATATTCACCAAGTCCCAAAATTGTCAGTGACGTGGCACTACTGGCTAGGAAACCCTTCTCCTATATATACCTTAAAGAACGATGAACAAGAGATCGGATCCATCACTCTTTTAGTAATCCTAAGTCCTCTACATATTGTCTTCCTTAGCTCAGAGCCTCCTCACTTATACACTTTCCACTTCTTCACTTGTTTAGGCGAACTAGCCTCCTTTGCATCACCATCTAAACCTATTTAAATCTATTCATATTAAAAATTAATATTTTTATTTAATATTTAATAAATTTATTTATTTTGATTTTATTAAACATTTAAATAGGTACACCTTAATATATAAAAGTAAAGTAAAATTGAAAAATAAGTAAAGTTGAGTTGGTCCAAAACTTTCAGTATTAGATCAACTTAGACTTTAAATAAACTTTAAATTTTTTTTATTCTAATCTATTTCTCAAATTTATTTTTTAAATATTGAGCGGATACGCTTGGATTGATGATTGTTGGAATGAACACTACAACAACAAAATGAAAAGATAATAGGAAAGGAAACAGAAAGTGGGGGGAGATTACGTTGAATGGGAATATCTTTTTATTGACCAAATGCTTTTATCTTTTGGGTTTTGGTTGTGGTGGTATACCCTTTAAAACCAAAGTGATATCCATCTCATTTTAAACCACTGATGATTTTTTACGTTACCATCGGTCGCTAAAAGAACTTCCCAAAAACCCTAAAAAGTTAAGATTGTTCATCTTTTCTCTACACATATCTGCCTCATTTTTTCCTTTTAATGGTTGATGTGCTTCTTTTTAGGGTGGAGAATCCCGTCAGCTACCACCCAGTGTTTCTGTTTTCTTTTAGGAGTGCCTGGTTCTGTTTATTTTGGGTGCTCCCACGCATACATGAATATATCCTTCCCATTCAAGTATTTTTGTCTTAAATTTATGTAGGATATTTTTTGAATATGAGTATAGAGATAGAGATGACAAACAACTTTAAATGTTGGGATTTAACTTAAATCGACTCGGTTTTATACGATGATTTATTTTTTTTAAATGGGGATCGGGTAAATTTTCAATTAAAATTTTTTATATTTAAATCAGACTTTTTTAATCATATTTTAAAATATTATCAAAATATATCTCTTTTAATTTTATAATTATTTTAAAAAGAATTTTAAGATTTCTAACCTTTCATTATTTTTTATATAAATTTTAATTAGATATTTTAATTATTCATAAGAGTTTATAATTTATATTTTTATATAGTAAAAGTTATAAAGAAATGAAATACTTTTAGTCAAAGTCACTTTGGAGTTAGAAAGTTCTTCATTTATGAAGATTAGACACAGATGATAAAAATTTAAATAAAATCGAATTCTTTAAAAAGATGAAACATAAAACATAAAGATCAAGTCATGTGAGAGAAAATCAACATAATAGTCAAATAAAGTTTCGGTTCAAATGATATAATTCATCACGTACAAATATTTTTTAAATTTTATATGAAAAATAAAATGGTTTTCAAAATACATTTATTGCTTTATAATAATAATGGTCTTTTCATAAATTCTCCAATTAATTGTGACCTGACTGAATGATGACGTGTATATATAGATAATATCATTAAAAATTAAAATATTTATATTAAAAACATAATTAATTAGATTATCGCACTCTTTAGGAATTTAAAAAGAGTTAGGTCCGACCCCGAATCCGACCCAGCATAATAAAGAGTGATAGACATTCCAAAGAAAAGGGGGTTTCTTCTTCTTCTTCTTTATTTTTTTCTGAACCAGAACGCCATCTTCTCCTATCCCTGCCGTTGATACCTTGTATCAACCTAACCTAAATTCATTCAATTTATGAAATATAACTTTAGTTTTGTTTGGAATTGCTTAACGTATTCAAACGCTTTGAATACGATTTGTGATACCAGTGATAGATGAGATAGTTGAGGTTGCACAACTTGGAATGTGTCATCATGTAAATTAGTTCATAACGTAACGCATGGATTAGAAACGTAGAAAAAACCATTTCTTTTTTGTTTTTGAGTTTATAGTTTTCATTTTCCTGGGGACAAAAGTTGTAGTCTTAAAAGGTAACCCACAATCAATAATTAAGGATAGACAATAAAGAAACAAGAGTTCTTTTCTTTTTTGTTCAAAAAAGAAATAAGCTTTCTTGGTATTTATAACAAAAGAAGCACACCCAATGAAAGCAATAATCTATTTTCCACTTACTTCAAACTGTTTATGGGAAAAAGCACATATTACTATTTAAAAATATTAAAATAAAATAGATTTTGTACAAATATTTTTATATTTTTGTAATTAAATTAAATAAGATAATTTAAAAATAATTTAAATAATTTAAAAATAATTTAATTTAAATTCAAACCTTTCTAAAAATATTTTTAATTTCATTTCTCATTTTCCATTTTCAAAAATCAGTTATTTTCTTTTTCTTTTAAATTGAAAAATAAGTTTGATGAATAGAAATAAAACTTATTTTCAATAAAAAATAAAAACATGTTTGGTAACTATTTGTCTATAATAGAAACACGAGGAATAAAAAAGTTTATTACATTTATATGAATTTGAACTAGGGGTTGGATTTAATATTTTAAAATATTTTTGCATTTATATGATTTGAACCAAGGTTAATTCATTTCAAGTTAAAAATCTTTGTTTTCATCATTTTCATTTTCACTTCCACTTTTACAAAACATTTTAGTGAAAACAATGAAACAACTTTTTATTACTATTTTTTAATAATTTTTACATATTTTCATTTTCCCTTTTAAAATTTTCAATCAAATATATTTTCTTCAATGTTAACATTATCTAGGAAAATGAAAATGAAAATGGCATTTGTTTCCTGAATCCAAACGAAGCTTAAATTTCTTAACCTCCAACTTCGATTCAATAATAATTCAACTCAAATTATATATTTTTATTGAACTAGAAAGAACACACGTCCAAATATATGGTAAGTTGCAATTAAACCAAGTAACAACTGCAAATAAGAATAGCGATGGACAAAAAAACTTGCTTGTGCAGTTCGTAATATTTCTATGTGGGGCTTTGTCTAAAGAGTTAATTGACCGCCTATAAACACACTATCTTTTATAAAATAAATATAACACCAAAAATATAAGAATTGAGAATGGCGGTGTCCGTAAGTGCACGGGTCAAATTGTAATATAGTTGTACAATGAAATTCCAAAAATATTTCAAGGATCGTACCCAAGGGAGGATGAAATAAATAATGAAAACACTTTTTACAATAACAAAATAAATCGATAAACCAATCAGGAAGATTAACTAGCTTCAGGATTTGTAACCAACTTCGGTTAGGTTTTAGGGTGGATTAGCTATCGATTAACCAGTTATTACTTCCCGGTCTCTAATTAGCTTACTCGAATGGTTGATACTCGCTTATCTTCTGACCTCACTTTCTCAACCAAGATAAATTACGATTTACTTAGTTCAACTTATCTCTCAACCTCGTCTAGCTTATGATAACTTATTAGGGTTGTCAAGTCTAATAGTTCAATCACACATAATTTATACCAACTAATCCTCTCGAGAAACCCTAAATCCTCCATTAATCACACCCCCATCCACTTGTTAATCTCCCCTAAAGGATTTAGCCACTCATTTTATTCATGATCTCTCTCCCGATTGAATAAACCATGTAAAGAACATGATCAATTTGAAGGGGAAAAGAGAATTGAATAATTACGGATTGAAAATCGATTGGAATAAAGAAATAAAACAAATGCAAAGGCAAAATATAAATTGAATACTTTAATTAAATAAACAAACCCTTGAATCAAAATTGATTCAAGAAGCAAAATAAGAAAGTTATGAAAATCTGAAAAGAAAATAAATTAAATATACGTCTAAACTATTGAGGGTTTTGAAGGCGTATAAGACGATTTGATTACATTCAACTCCTAATGTCATATTTATAGAGGTGTTGATAGCCCAAATTAGGTCATTCGCACGTTCTATGTCTTCGAATAAGTTTGATTGTGTGGATGAGAATACCCTCTATAAGATTGGGCAACACATCGGCCTTGTGCCGCGCCACACCCCTTGCGTGGTGTGACATAACACGACACCCTCATACACCTTTGTATCGCTCTTTTGGCGCGTTGACATCCCGGGAAGCTTGTACGTCACTCAACCTGTGCTTCAACATTAATTGGGCCTTTATATATCTATCTTACACCCTCAATTAAACCAATTAGCACAGCCCAAGGCTCGTGTTAGTCTATTGGGTCACCACACCTAAAAAATGTGTTAAAAACACTTATTTTTATTAACTCTCTATCCTAAGGCCTAATTACTGAAAATGAAATATAAAATCCTAAATTGCCTAGAAAACAAACTCCTTTAGTCTGGAATTGACCTGAATTGACAACTACATTTGACGAAAAATCATTAATCCACTGTACTTTAACAAGTACAAACTATGATTTTAAGTGCTACACACTCAATATATAGCAACTTCACACTTGTACTCTAGACTGGGTCATTCTACCCTAAGACTTTCCTTCTGAAAGCTTAGGTGTAAACCAAATGACTTGCACTTAAAATGATAGTTTTATATAGAAAAAAATAAAGTTCTCTCTTAGTTCCTTTAACTTAATACAAGTTGATTATACATACAAGTTTATTTGACTTGATAAGTTTGACACCCCGTTACTTGACTTAATTGTCTAATCTAGGTTACGAGATATCACATTCATCACTAGAGCAACGATAATCATTCACAATCATTTATATGAGTTAATAATTAATTTTAAACAAGTCATGTATTCAACACGATATACAAGTATTATCGAGTATAGGAGAGCTTACAAAAACTTAACTTTTTTCAAGTACATATTAGGACTAAACTGTAAATTTCCAAAAAGATGAGTATCGCGAATGTAACACCTTAATTGTTTAGCTAAACAATCAGCCAACCGGGGTTGCTATACATAGAATTGAAACCATCTTGTTATGTTACCATGTGATTGCTACTTGCTCGCGAACTAAACAACACAATCCACCTATCCAGAAGGATGAGTTAAAGGAGTTTCATAATCACAGGCAAATTAACCAAATCCTAGTCAATATTATAAGATGTTCTTATTGTAAGAGACTTACACCATGTCCTGAAGTTCAATTAAATAACAAAATTTAACCCTGAGTTTAAATTCTACCATCCACTCTAAATATATGCATGTTTTCATCTAGGAGAAATAAATTTACACTTACGAATTTCTTGAAAATTTATTCCGCAGATAAGTTACGTGCGTTGAGTTTTGACATATGTTTCCATTGCGGATTATTCGTAAGAATTAATCTCAGTGAATTCACTCTTGAAAATTTAATTTTCGTAAATTCATGATTAATGGACTTTTACATATAATTTCACTTTTTATGAACTTAAACCTACGGCTAGGTTTTGGTGGACTTAGATTTGTGTGTTCACACCTTGCGAACATATGCTTGGAGAAGGTTGTTGCGGATACGTACTAGTGCACATGCTTAGGAGATAGTTTCCGAATACACATGCTTGAAAAGAAATGCCCTATGGATTGTGTTAATTTGTAAATTTGAGGATAACTTTTGCGGACTTATATACACAGATTCATAATCGGCGAAAACATGCATGTGGATTCATTCTTCTTAATAAACCTCACAGACTCATGCTTGTAACCTTCGTTGCGGACCGTGATTTAATAATGATTCTTGTGAACTCATACTTGGAATAGTCCTTGTGGACTCATACATGGAACAATCCTTGTGGAATCATACATGGAATAGTCCTTACGGACTGATACAGGGAATAGTCCTTGCAGACTCTTGCTTGAAGGTTCATAGATACAGATTCTTATAAGCTAAATTCACACTTGATGGGTTACGATGCGAGAAATCATTCCATGCGGATTCAAATGTGCGGATTTAAGAAACAAATAGTCATACGGATTCTTATATGGTAGAGCCCAACGTATAGCCTTAGCATGGAAACTTGAGGATACATCTAATAGTCATCGTAACTTGAAACATGAAGACAAGTCCAGCAGATTGTCATAACTTGCAAATGCCTATTGCCATGGGGCTTGTATACATACATAAGGCTCAAAGCCTTAGACTTCGTAGAGTCTCATACTTGATAAGAACCCTCGCAAGGTCATCACATACTTGTTTCCATATCTCCATACAGTCCAACCTAACCTCCACAAAGCCAAATAACAAGCGTCATAAAGTGCACAACATGACATCTCGTTATTCCTTCATCCATCATTACATCCCTCCATACTCCGCACATAATTCATTTTCACTAAAATAACATATAGTAAGCATTCAACGATTCCCACAGTCAGCTGAACATACGGGTTACTAGCACAAAACAGAGCATACCAAACATTTCACCACAGTCTCTAATACACATTACAACCAGTGGACCATTCAACAAGACAACATAATCAGTAGCAGTTTACCTAGTAAACATTTCATCAATACCACAAGTTTATGCTTGCAGCCAGACATGCATATGTATACGAACATTTAAAACGCATCATCATACAGTAAATATCTCAAAACAGAGCGACATCTTGACGTTAGTTGAACATGCAACAAAATTTTTCTAAGAAACCATAGTCCAAATCACCATACTGAACATGCAAAAAAAAAAAAAAACTGAAGGTTTGAGTTCAGGAACTCACCAACAAGCATTCTTGGAAGCCAGTATCACCTTCCTCTGCTTAGTTTCTCCTTTTTCACTTGGTCATTCTCCTTCGTTATTAGTAGTTTGACAAAATCTCCATTACTCGAGCTAAAACGTTCATTTTCACCAACATACAGACTGTTCCCTTATTCCTTTTTCTATTGTTTACGAAACAACCCAAAGAAAAAATGGAAGAAAAGTAATGAATGCAAGAATGAGAGAATGGGAGGGTCCGAGGGCAGTCCAGACAACTCTAATTCTCCTCCTTTTATACCCCTTCTCCCCTATTGATCTCTAGAACTTGATAAACATTATAAAATTTTATAGCCTTATCATTATGTTTTCCCTAGGGGGAATTGTGTAGTTCTCAATCATTTGGTTTCACTCCAATTATTTCCTAACCAGAATTACTCTAAGGCCCGCTTCAACCCAAAATTTTACAACTTGGTACTAAACAATTACAATAGGGAATAATAAAAAGAAATTGAGTAACCTAGGGACTTCAATTCAAATACACCTAAGCTTTATTTCTAGACTGAGGTGTGACAATAAGATACAATCAATTACAATTACATTCCCAAATAAGTAGTCATATAATCAAGTCTTCTATTGTCTAAAGGCTAAGATAAAGAATGAAATCTCCAAAATATCCATAAGGTAATACGTTTCGATCTTTAGAAAAAAGGAAATTGAATTACATCGAAAGAATCTAATTAATCCTTGTTGATTTGATTCTTGCATGTTTGAGCATCATAGATAGGCCATAAGTATTTTGCAAAGTTCATATCATTTTGGATAAAAAAGTTTCCAACATAAATAAGGTAGTTTTATCCAAATTCCAGTTATACCTCAAGTTGCATCTGTCGTTGTAATTAAAAAGGTGGCTCTAATAGAACCTAAATAAGTTACAAACATAACATAGTTTAAATCCATGGGAAACTAAAAAGGCTTACTTCTTGTCTTTGAGCTTAATACAGTTTTCAACATTTTCAATCATGCATGTCTTTTGTGTAGTTTCTAGGTTTAGTTGTTGCAACATCAAGTGCATCATTATCGTCAACATATGGAGTTTCTGGTTCAACTTCAGTGCTTGGCTCATCATCAAATCGAGTAGTGTCATCAGCATGTTTTTTTCTTAAGTTTGTTTAGGATCTTGATCAATGGTGGAGAAGGCTCAATATAGTTATTTTTAAACACTATGTTTTTCTACTTCATAAGGATTTGGAAGATGAGTGAAGGGAATGGAAACCTCAAGAAGGTATTTGTAGCATCTACATGTACAATAATTTGATAAAAAGCTAGACTCTAAGATCAAAAGAAGACATATTTCCAATTTTATGAAGCAAGACTCCTAAAGTTTTGTTGATGGAATTTCTAATAAGTGAAGGCATCTAGATCCTTACTTCTAGGACAAATTAGTCTAATTCCTTTGGTAAAGTCTTTGACAACTACATTGAAATCTTTCATATAATCAATTTCTGCTCCATTATGGTTCAAAAAATTATTGATTGAGGTAGGAGTGAAATCAAAAGTATGGCCTCGAACATAGACCTGGTGCTCTATACTCGTACAGTGATAACTTTGTGAAGGTTGTTATAGAACTCAAGAAAAATGGCTTTCTCATAAGGTTGAAGATAAATGGAAAATGGCAACAAATTCTATGCTTACAATAACGTGATCACATCCAAACTCTAAAAGTCATACAAATGAATGTTTATATCATCAATAATCTATCATTGATTTCTTTCTCTTCTTTCATCTTCTTTAGCTTCTTCTTTAAAAAGAGGGGCTTTATAGGTTTATTTCCTTTTTTCTCTTTTAACTTAGGCATAAGGTTAACTAATATAGAATCAACATTTTCTTCTATTGTACCTTTAACAACTAATGCATCAATTTTTTTAGCAATTGTTGCAACACGAGGATTAATAGTTTCAAATTTTAAGACCTCTTTTGTAGTAAGGTTCTCCATTGTTGTTATTGAAACATTAGGAACAATTTCATCCAACTCTATGACTTCTTTTGTAGTAGATGTTGGAAAATCGGGTTCGGAAAATACAATAAAAAATAAGTTTAAGGGAAAACCAGAGTTTTAAAATTTTTTCGAAAAATAAGAACTTGGTTGTGTTATCTAAAGTAATAAGCATTTAAACAAAATTATACCTTTATGATTCATTTAGAATGACTACTTCGACTGAGTAGTCTTCTCCGTGTCCTCAAGCTCATGTCTGTCGAATGTGGGCCCGCTTCGAATTAGAAATTTTTTTCACAAATTATCAATGGGGCAATTTCGTAGGACTTCTGAGGTCAAGTTGTAAATAAAAATAATATCTCTAGAAATTTTCTGAAATAATTTTTTCAGAGAATTTTCTTTCTACCACTTTTCTTGAATTCATATGTGTGAGAATAATGACTTGTGCTCTCTTTATATAGGGAGACTTCAGAGAGAGTTCAACTAGGATTAGAATTAATTACATTAATTTTAAAATAATAAAATATTATCTAGATAATTGTTAAATCAATTTTAATATCTCATATTAATATTGATTTAATAAAATACTATCTAGATAAATATTAAATTAAATTTAATATTAAATTCATTAAAATAATATAATCTTTGGAAAAGTTAATTTGACATCAAGTTACCCGGTAGAGTCCTACTAGACGTCAAATTTTTTCATTGCTCTACCACCAAAAATCACCGTCGTCGCAGCCGTCATGCCTAGTGGTCAACCGTGGGCACAACTTCCCTCGGCACCCCGGATGGTTGTCGTTTTTCCCGTATGAGCTCGGTCGGTTCGACTATTTTCGGTTTGATCCAAGCCAATAATGGCACGGCTAGTCCGGTTCAACCACCGATTGGACCGCTATCCTAGTTTCATACACAGGGTTTGATTCAACTAGGTTTTGGGTTTCAGTCTCGAGTTTTGGTTCTTGGGTTTAATTTTCGATCTTGAATCCAATTTCCAAGTTCAATTACCCATTTGGCCAATTTTCTAACTTTGAAAATTAGTTTCCAAAAAATATCATATTTAATTTAATTAATTTGATTAATTTAATTTTATTTAATCAAAATTAATTTTCACAAAAATCATTGAGATTTTCCAAAATAATTTTTCAAGAAAATTCTTTAGTGAAATTTTATAATTGAACAATTGACACGACCACCTTATTTAATTTTACATTGACTCAATTAAATTATATCCAAAGTCGTAGAATTTTCTTTTAATTCAAATGCAGTCCGATCAATCTTTTATTGAGCTAGCAAAAAGACCAATTGAACATATAAAATTAGGCTCAAGAAATTTTAATTATGTCTAGAAGCATCGTTTCGATAATTTTCAATTTACTTAATCATGGAGTTAGTTTACAAGAAGTACCATGATTGAAACCTCCTTATTGTATACTCTTTACAGAAGCAATTCATCGAACCGTTTTGTCCAATGACCTCTCCATGTGTGGGTTACCCTCATATGATATCCTTCGTTCCTTTGAGTCAAATCCGTTCACTAAATCCAATCCAATTCCATCTCATTGTCACCATTGTGTCTTCTTAATGATTAATATAATCATTTTCAAGTAATAACTATGATAAATTACTCGTTCGAGAGCAAGCAACCCGTGGTCACGTTCCATATTTATCAATTTATACAATGCCAATAAGAGGATATCGTTAGGTCTTTAATCAAGCTATGAATTCCATTATTGCTAGTAAAGACATGCCATGCACAAGTCATGTCACACCCTCATTTGGCGAGCTAGTTCAGTTTAGGAGACTATGTTGGCGAAGATCGCCTAAGTCAAGACTTATACTAGATGAGGATGGGAACTTCGTGGCGAAGTACTTCGTAGAACTTCACCAATACTAAAGAATTCCACTTTGTGGGATGGCGATTTCTTGGTTGTTGGGAGTTCTTGGTTGCAGAATTTATCGAATCTTCTTCTCATTACCTCCTTTACACCACCTAACCTTGATGCTCGAACACTATTATGTTCCCTTTGCAAGATCTGAATCTTCGCCCAAGGCGGTATCTAATAGGTTCACTCCTCATTTCCCATCCTATATTTATCTACCCCTTGATGGTTTTTCCCACAATCATGTAATGCATGACAATATCATCATGCTCCGTGTTTATGCAACATGGCATACATAAACAACATAGACCATAATAGTAAGTTTGGAGTTAGGAACTCACCTAAAACTTCATTGTTTCCACAGATTAGCTTCCTCAAATGCCATAGCTTCCATTCTCCTAGCAGCCAAACATTTCAACCAAAAACCTACTTGTTAAACTTGCACTTCATCTTAAAAGCTTAAACTTTCGTAACATGCAGAACAATTAGAACAGTTCTGGAGATCCATAACCTTATTTATTAACTTTTACGTACAAAGAAGGATTAAGAACCTTACCTGCTTGCTAGTTTCCCTATTTTTTCATCTCTATTCTCATGAAGTCTACTCCATGCAGAACTTTTCATGGCCTTCTTCTTCGAGCTACCGACTAAGATGATGAATGGGAGTAAATGAAACAAATTTGGGACGAAAAGTCATCCGTAGGAGCCATCTTCCAGCTATTTATAATCCTTCTTGTGCTATTACTACCCTTAGGGGAACCATATATAGCTAATTATTATGTCTCCCACTAAGGAACCGATGGGTTCTATCCTAACCAAACTAGGTTTGGTTCTCAACCATGTCTAGTTTAGTTTCCACCTTTCCTGGTTCTTTCAATAGAGGTCGCCAACTTGTAGTCTCTTTCAATTTAGTCCTCATTTTATTCCAAATTTCTGCGTTATTAGAAATCCGAGTGTTACAACTTCTCCCCCTAATAATAAAGCCTGTCCCCGAAATTTGTCGTCACGCCAACCTTAGAGGCAGACTTAGATAACCCTTCATCATTCTTCCCTCATAGGGTTCGTGTACATATTCACCTATCTCTCTTACAAGTTCAACTAACCTGGTTCCCTTTAACATCTATACTTCATCCCTACTCCGCCAGCTTGGTGAATCCTCCTATACGTGACGAAGTATAGGTTCTTACTCTTTGTTGAATACCCAGTTACTCCACTGCTGGTATTCTTCATCCCATAGTTTCTCCTTACTACCATAATTTGGTGGATATTCCCTGACAAACACCGCTTGTCTACCAACTCTTCAACCTTATAATTGGTGGATTTTTCCGTAAAACTCCGCCCATCTTGCAGATCCTTAACTTTGGCGAATCTCAATTGCTAGCTTGTTGGTGACTTTCAATCCTTCTGTTACACTACTCTGATCCACAATCCTTTATTCCAACCTTTAATTTGACGAATGCTCGAAGATGAACACTGATTAACTTAACGTTTATTTTATTCTTGGTGGAATATTTCGAAACCTTTAGGCACATTCACATGCTAAAATTACCCATATTATAGGTTAATTCTCTTGTTTTCACAGGGCAGCCAAGCTTGCCCGTGACTCACCCATTTTACTACTATCTTGGCAAAGTGTCAAAGTGACTTCTCTAACTTCGAAATCTTACTCCAATGGTAACAAAGGCTTTCTACCTTACTCAAAGAATGTTGTTACTAAATAGTCCTTTGATTGGTTCTTCCTTATTGGGCGATTACACTCTATTGGGTAACATTTGGCATCTATTCCCATCTTAGACTACCAAAAGATGCTTCCTTCTCCCGATACTAACAAGTTTCCTAGCATCATTGGTGGGTTTTAACGGTTTCTTATCACTCATTAAATCTCCATAACTTTCCACACTCTCCTTTCAGTTATAAATAACTAGGACATGGTGGGGAAGTTCATACTAATCCAAGTCTTTTGCTTGATTCATTTCCAATTTATTTTTCACTTATCTTTTTCCTATATTTTTTTTCTCATCTGATATTACTGGGGTGTAGCTTCCCCTGCTACTCCCAACACCAAGATTTTCTTTGAAACTAATTTCTTAACCTCTATTTTTCTTCGTTTGATAGTTTAATACTATATGGGGGTTTGCCTGTTGGCTTGAGAGATTCATTTTCCCTACCTTACTTATGGTCTGAGTGCGAATCGAGGGAAGTGTCGACCATGCACTTCCACTGGTTTTCCCATCTTTTCCTAAAGGAGAAGTTCTATCGTTAGGAATTATATATTGACTCTACTTCCAATTAGCCCAGGACATGGCGAGTATCTGCGTCCAAGCCTGAGGAAATTATGTTCCTTAGCTTTCCAGATCCTCCTCTAGACTCGGCTTGCTACAATTTCTTCAACAATATCGAGGAGAGACTACTTCGGACTCACTCACCTCTCCACCCTGGGGTTTCAAGTTCAAGCCTTTGAAGGCTTATGAATAGGATATGTGTGGAATCTACATCTCGATGAAAAGATACAGTTGCAAAATGAGGAGCCACCCAATCCTTTGGCAGACAGCTAATCTGGCATCAATTCGAGACTCCTTTACTACCTTCCCCACTTAATCCTCATACAACTAACTCAAGGGTCTTCATTGCCAATTTTTAAACCAGCGGTCATTCCTATATCTTATTTGAGGACTCAACTAACAGAAGGCATAAACACTCCTTTCGCGGACTACTATTTTCAACCCTTGTTATATGTCTGTCTTATTAGTATCCTTACCTTTCTAGTACCTCTACTTTTCAATAAATGTATTTACTTATTTTAACTTTCTCTATATCTTTTCAGTATTTATTTACTGTAATTCCCAACACCATATTTTCTTGAATATACTTTCTACATATAATTTCTATATTCAATTATTGGTACTTACCTTTCAATTCACCAATCTAGGTGCATGCATCCATATACCACATGCATTCTATAAACAATGTTGAGGACTCGAGGGACTTAGCTAGTTTGATTACCATGCATATAAGGGAACTTCTTTCCAATCTTCTAAATCAGAGACCCGACTAGACCTATGCTCTAATACCAATCAAATTATAACACCTCACGCCCGGCCTATCCTTCAGATCTGGGTATGGGGCGTCATAGATGGACCTATACTTAGTTAACTATGCTAACTTAACTACTACAAAACAATCTAAAAATAAAAGTCATCAAATAAATATATTAAAAATAATAATTCTTACAACTAAGGCTTAAAGCCCCTGAATACATAATCTCTCAAATTTCTATCTTTAAATCGAATGTTTGTTTACAATATGACTCCTAAAGTTTAACTAAGGACTATCTGTCCTAAAATCCAAATTCTAAGGGCGCTATCTAAATGCAACATAACAATTCCTGAGACGAAGCCTCCAATAGTACCTCTTTCTTATGTGCATGACTTTAACTGCATACGATCCCCAAACTTGCCATTCCATTTGGCTTGGTCCCTTCTCTGAGCCCTCGATCAGCTAGGCAAATCCTACGAACATCAGTTACACTATTGTAAGTTGAATTGAAATTAGTAAGTTCCTCTACTAGGTTCAACATAAATAAACCCAAACTTATGAGGTTAACAAATGTAAAATAAACTAAACATAAATACTCCCTACTCGCTCAAGGTGAGTGTTCTTTATTAGGGTGGAAAACTCCACCCGATCTTTCGAGCTACTCGGCTCACTAAGAGACATTCCTCTGGTTAAACTCTCCTCTTGATCGAAATCCAGTTACCTCACTATATCAGCGAATCCTAGCCTTACTTCTCGTATATGCTTCTTTTATTTCCTTAGTGGATATCCATTGTTGAATCAGCCTATAGAAGACTTCCTCTTTTTCCATACCATAGTCCTGAAAGACTTGTTGACTTTTTTTTAACATGCTGACCTTCAGCATGAAACGCCACTCTAAAAAACTGGTTCTCATTCCACCTTATTGTTCACAGTGTGGGATTAGTTCTAGCAACACGTCTTACGCACAAGACTAACCTGGGACCTCACCTGCCCCATGTGGTTAACAACTGACTCATTGTCCTGGCAGGTAATAGCTCATAATACTACACTAGTTGACCACCCTTATTGCGTAAGCTCTCTCTTTGGAGCTAGCTTCATGGCACATTTTCATAAAGGACTATCCTCAAGGAGGAATAGTCTTGATCAAAATTCTGTCCCCTAGATAGAATCCTTATCCTGGAAATGGAATTCTTATTCCCCTTACGAGATTTTCTTCTCGCATTCCACTTCATTGAGTTCTCCTTGGTGGCTCTTCCTTTCGAATCCTCGCTTGTGATCCTTTGGAAATTTTCCTCCTTTCATTTCCATATTAGGGCAGCTCTAGTGAAACCTATCTTTCTCTTGTTCTTGTTGGGCTTTGCCCATGCATTGTCGTCTATCACAACTATCTTTACAGTTTTCATCATTTTTGGTAGATTCCTCCAGACCCACATGCCACTACTTACACTTTCTTATAACTCTTTTTCCACCTATGTGGTTCATCGTACTTTACGCACTGGTCGTATACACCTTACTTGTGGTCATGACATACTTTTTGAATTTGTTCATTGCAGACTTTATGGGTTGCTGTAGTTAGGTTATGGTCTTATACCTTTCTTTTTCATTCTTTGCGTCCCATTAGACTTACCTGTCCTTACTATCCCAGTGGACTTACCTTGTGTTTACTATCTTAACGGACTTTATATGTTTTGTGTTTACTGTCCTAATGGACTATCTATTATGTGTTTACTATCCCATTGGACGATCTTTGTTCTTTTTTTATTGTCCCAGTGAACTATCTTTGTTCTATGTTTACTATCCCAACAGACTTTTCTCTATGGATGCCATGGAGTCTTTCATCCATGGTCTTATACCGCTTAGTCATCTTGTCGTACTATCTTATGATGCCATGGAGTCTTTCATCCAGGGTATTAGTCATCATACCTGGTTGTCATAGCATCTTTCATTTATGGTCTTACATCGTATACCTTATACCTTGTACCCTGCTGCCATGACATCTTTCATCCATGGTCTTACACTACGTACTTCATACCAGACTGTCATGGTATTCTCCATCCATAGTCTTACGCCATGTACCTTATACCATACTGCCATAGCCTCTTTTATCTATGGTATTATAAAGTATACCATCATCGCGATATTGCCCCAAAAGAACTAATCGATACTGCCATTATGGTAAATACCATTCCATAATTTCATTTTCGAATCCTCCTCCCATTACCTCCTTGACACCACCTAACCTTGATGCTCAAACACTGTAGTGTTCCCTCTACAAGGTCTACAGCATCGTCCGAGGGGGTATCTAATAGGCACTTCCTATTTCTCATCCCATCTTTATTTATCACTCGAAGGTTTTTCTCACATTCATACAATGCATTCACATATCATCATTCTTCGTGTTTATGAAACATGACATACTTAAACAATGTATACCATAATAATAGGTTTAGAGTTAGGAACTCAGCTAAAACTTCAACGTTTCCACAACTTAACTTTTTCAACTGCTAGAGCTTCCATTCTCCTGGCATCCAAGCATTTCAACCAAAAACCTACTGGTTAAACTTACAGTCCATCTTAAAAGTTTAAACTTTCATAACATGTAGAACCCTTGGAACAATTCTAGAGACCCATAACCTAATTTCTTAACCGTTACGTACACAGAAGGGTTAAGAACCTTACCCGCTTACTAGTTTCCCTTATTTTCCATCTTCATTCTCCTAAAGTCTACTCCATGCAGAACCTTCCATGGCCTCCTTGTTCGAGCTACTGAAGAAGATGATGAAGAGATAAAATAAAATAAAGTCGAGAAGAAAAATTATCCCTAGGAGCCATCCTGCAGCTATTTATAGCGTTTCTCGTGCTATTACTGACCTTAGGGGAATCGTTTATAGCTAATTAATATGTCTCCCACTAAGGAACTGACGAATTCCATCCTAGCCGAACCAGATTTAGTTCTCAACCATGTCCAATTTAGTTTCCATTTTTCCCGTTTATTTTCATAAAGGCCGCCAACTTGCAGCCTCTTTCAATTTATTCCATTTATTCTAAATTTTTGAGTTATTAGAAATCTAGGTGTTTCAATTTCATAAATATTTGGTTGTTTTAGAAGTTTAACGAGATCATTTTATTATTTTAGCCAAAAAAAGGGGGGAAGGTCTTAGTACCAAAGGGAAGGAACCTGTAGAGTAGATAAAGCTTGTAGTAAAGAATTCTAGTGAGTTCCTTCATACATTGAGTCTGTTATCTACATTATTTCGTTAACCTTTATCACTGTACATCCAGGTAAGTAGCTTTGTCCTTTGGCTCTGGTGCTCGTGGCTAAGGAAAAGTGTTCAAAGATTCAGTGCATGCGAGGGTATAAATTTTAAATAGACCCAAAAACCTGGTATACACATGGTGTAAACACTCTTTTCTTGGTACACAAGCTCTATAACCAGACCGGTGTAAGGAGGCAACGGAGGGATGTTGTGTATGATAATAAAAAGAAGACGCATGATAATATGTTTTGCCTCTGGTATGGCACTCTAGAGCAAATCATGATTGGTGAAATCCTCAAACTTCTGGGTGAACACGTGTCTATTCAAAAATAAGGAGGAATGTTGGGAAGGTACGAAGGTGATGACTGGTAAGTAATTGTCATGAGCAGTATAAAGATACATTGAAAATTATTCTTCAAAACTAGGATCAGAAGCTAGCACAAGGAAGGGAGTATGTGAGAAAAAAGGGGGTACATGTGTGTAAAATAAGGAGTGCATGTTGCATAAAATATAAATGGCGAGCCTAACCGTTATAAAAGGGTAGTCAATACAAGTGGCGTGCACGCAAAGTTGCTATGCCCGTGTCTGTCATATCCGAGATTTTAAAAATAGTTAGTGTCCACTGGTAAGCTGAGTCTTATCGTAGTATTATTCGCTAGTGAATACTTCAGATCAGAGAGAGTTATATTCACCAAGTATGACGTGCTATTCTGTCAGTTTGAGCCTAACCTCTTAATATCTTATGGTATTTTAATGGGATTCATTTCTTAGGAACTCACTAAGTTCTATCAAACTTACTTAGTTTCTTCTTCTTATTTTCAGGTTGTTAGTTAAATGTGGTAATAGCAAGGGTACATCTAGATCAATGACACATTCGTGAGCCTTCTTTGGTTTTTTTTGTAGGTAACATGTATTTGTGAGAGGTACTAGGACCATTGTTAGATGCCGCCATTTAAAATTCATCAACTATATTTTAAAAACGATGTTTTGTACCTTGAAATGTTTATGGGTAGCCTTACTGGCTTACTATTAATTGTGGTTTATAGTGTTATCATATTAAATTGAGTTGAATTCTAAAATACAACTTAAGCAATAATTTGAAAGGAAAATTTTGTGTGAATTATTGGATATTTTTCTAAGCTGTCGTCAAAGGCTATTTACTTGTATCTTTAATATTTTAAAGTGGCTTAAAAAGAAAAGTTTAGTGCTTTTAATAGGTTGACTTGTGGTGCTCCATACCCGGATCCGATAATCGGGTCAAGCGTGGGGTGTTACAAGTCATGTACCCAACATATTGGCTATCAACTTAATCATCTTCAGAGTATAAGCCTCCACTTATATTAAAGCACATGAGTTACATACGCATGGTTAGTGACTAACTCATGATTTAGACATGTCACACCATGAACGTCACAAGTGAATTAATTTACAAACGGATTCAGAATCAATTCAACTTGGGTTCAGCCCAATATCATTCTTTCAATGAGTACATTTATGTCTCTATCCGTGGAGTCAACTACTCGGATATCAAAGGCTAGCCATCTTCCTAATTAGAATTTTAGACGACCTAATAATCCTTCTATGCATTTGAATCAAATGCTCGCTTTGATTATTTTACAGGATTACAAACTCATTTAGATTATCTACTGAAGTAAGTTATCTTTCTTCCAATCTAAATGTTCTTATGATGCCACTTATCATTAACTTGAACTTAGACAATCAATGAGCTAATATTTGTTTGTCACAATTTTGCTATGTATGCAAAACATGAAAGATAGAAACACAAAAGATATAATAGTGAAATGTGAAATTAATTTTATTTATTTATTGTTTAAATACATAAAAAATAGTTACATGTTTACTACAATATGGACACATTTCCCAATAATCTCCTACTTGCCCTAGTGAAGTAAATGTGTCATGTTTCACATTCTCATATCCTCGATATGTTTTTCTAAAACTCCTAGTTACAAGAGTCTTAGTAAATAAATCCACAAGGTTATCTTCAGAAGCTACTTTCACCACATCTACTATCCCTTCGACTACTGCCTCTTGTATCAAATGATATTTTCAGTCAATGTGTTTGGTCCTTTTGTGACTTCTCATTTCCTTAGTATTAGCTATTGCAGCACTGTTATCACAATACAATGTTATAGCTTTTTCTATACCAGGAATGACTTTAAGATCGATTAAGAACCTTCAAATCCAAATCGCTTCTTTCGTTGCCTCAAAAGTAGTCACATATTTGACCTCCATAGTAGAGTCAACAGTACAAGTTTGTTTTATACTTCTCCATAGTATGGCTCCACTGCCTGGGATGAATACATTTCCTATTTCAATTTCCTTTAATCTTTATAGGTTTGGAAGTCTGAGTCTGTGTATCCAATAGGAGACAGGTTCTCCCCAGAATAAACAAGCATATAATCTCTAGTTCTTTTAAGATAACTTAATATATGCTTTATAGTTTGCCAATGCCTGAGACCATGATTCATCTGATATTGACAAACCATTCCCACTATGAAACAGATATCTGAATGTGTGCAGAGCATTACATACATAAGGCTTCCAACTTTGAAGCGTATGGAACCTTACTCACATGCTCTCTTTCTTCCGCCGCCTTAGGACATTCATCCTAAGAAAAATGAAATCCCAATGCAATGGACTGAGCGCCTAGCTTTACATTGGTCATTAAAAACCATTCTAGTACCTTATCATGTATGAGCGTTACAATAAATATATTGTTTTATTCTTTCAATCCCTAAAGATTCAAATTCTAAGAATATAACTAGTTTATCCCAAGCCTTTCATGCTAAACTGTTGAGATAACCAAAATTTAACCAATAACAATTCTTCTACATCATTTTTTATAATTAGAATATCATCAACATACAAAAAGAGGAAGACCACCTTTTTGTTCTTTATAGCTTATAAAGACAATGTTCATCAACCTTTTTCTCAAATCCAAAAGTCTTGATCGTTTGATCAAATATTTTATTCCATGAGCAGGACGTCTGCTGAAGTCCTTAAATGTATCTTAGTAGTTTGCAAACTTTCTACTCCTTTCATTTGACAACATAACTAGTGGATTAGACCATGTAAATGATCTCATCAAGATAGATATTAAAGAATGTTTACTTGACATCCATTTTCCAAATCTCGTATTTGGGAACAGATGCAATGGATAAGAGTATGTGGGTAGACTTGAGCATGGCTATGGGAAAGGTCATCTCGTAATTGATGTCTTCTTTCTGTGTGTAGTCTTTCCCTACAAGTCTAGATTTATGTGTTTCCACTTTCCCTTCTGCATTTCTTTTCTTTTACTAGATCCACTTACACCCTATCGATTTAATCCCAACTGGTAAGTCTACAAGTTCCCACACTATATTGGATTTCATAGAATCCATCTCGGTATCCATGGCCTGTCAATATCTTGCATAGCTTCCTTGTAAGTGAGTGGATAATCATCCACATGATTGGCTTTCGTATTATAAATAATACCATCATAGGTGAAGAAGTCCAATTTCTTAGAAACCCTCCAACTACAACGGATTCCCCTATGTTGTTGATTGTTTGCAGGTATTTCTATAAATTTCTTGAGAAATGAACTTGGTGATTTTTCTACAACTCCCGAAAGTTCCTCGAGCACTAATTTATTTCGAGGCTTAAAGTTATCCTTGTAGCTTTTCTCAAGGAAAGTAACATTAGTAGAAACTTTAATCGTATTATTTTTTGAATTGTAGAATAATCCACCTTTTGTTTCTTTTGGATATCCTAGAAACATGCACAATTCTGTCTGTGCATCCAACTTCTTTGTATCCTTATCTAGAACGTGGGTTAGACAACCCCATATTCTAAAGTGATTTGGAGCTGGTTACTTTCCATGCCACAGCTCATAAGGTGTCTTACAAGTAAACTTGGTTGCCACATTATTTAGAATATAACAATCCATTTGTATTGCATAACCCTAGAAGGTAATAGGGAGTTTTGAATAGCTTAACATTGAAAAAACCATGTCAAGTAAGGTTTTATTCATTCTATCAGTTACACCATTTTTTTGTAGAGTGCCCGACATAGTCAACTGGGATAGAATCCCATTCTTTATGAGGTATCCTGAGAACTAGCCAAACAAGTATTCCCTACCTCAGTTTGATCGAAGATTCTTTATGGATAAATATAATTCTTTTTCCACTTTCGCACAAAACTCTTAAAATTTATCAAAGGTTTCATTTTTTTCAATGTAATAGATACACATATCCGTATCGAGAATAATTTTTTATGAGAGTCACGTCATAATCGTAACCTCCTCGGGCACTGATGCTCGTGGGACTACATACATCAATGTGTACAAGTTCTAAGGGTTGGTTGGCCCTTGAACCTTGCGCATTAAAAGACCTCTTAGTCATTTTACCTTCTAAGAAAGATTCACATTGTGGAAGACTAACTTCTTTAAGTAAGCTTAAGAGACCAGCTTTCACAAGTCTAGTAATTATTTCTTAATTAATATGATCAAGACTTAAGTGCCACATATACTCCTCATTAGAGTGAGAAGTTTTAAGTCTTTTATTCACCATTTCAATTTGAAGCATCGAGTAGTTATTTTGTTTGATAAAGTAGATGTTGTTTTCCATCCATCCATTATAGATCAAAGAATAATTTTTGCGAATAGCAATCCCTTTATTAAATGTCACAGAATAACAGTTATTAAATAAAGATGCTACAGAAATTAAATTCCTCTTAAAATAAGATACATAAAATGCATCCTTTATAATAATCTTCCTAAGATTATCAAAATGTAAAATAACTTCTCCCATTGCTTCGGTGGAAACATAACTCACATATTCTATTCACAACAAGAGGCTCCTATCACATAGACTTCTTATTTCATTAAAGCCCTGTAAAGAAACACATACATGGTTAGTAGCTTTAGAATCAATAACCCAGGTGTCAATTGATTCTTCCATTAAGCAAGTTTCAACCATAAATAGTTTCATACCTTTTCCCTTTTCGGCTAGTTAAACTTTATACTCCTTGCAATTTGATCTTAAGTGCCCTTTTCTGTTGCAAAAGAAACATTTATCTTTTTAGGATCTTCTATGCCTGAGTTTTCTTCTTATCCACACGAGGTGGAACCGAACACTTAGTTGATTTCTTCTTTCCCCTAGCCTTTTGCTTTCCCTTAGAGGATTAGGGGCCAATAGCTAAGTTTGTCTCAGATCTCACCTAAAATTACTTACCACCATTCAATATCAACTCGTAGGATTGTAATTTCTTCATGAGTTGATTCAATGTAAGCGTCTTGTTCCCCAAGTTGTAATCAGCCATAAAGCAAGCGAACTTCTTGGTCAAGGATTTGAACATCATTTCAATCTGAGTGTTCACGTCCAATTTAGCCCTATTGTCATCTGTTTTTGCAAAGAATCCCGTAAGCTTAAGCATATGTTCTTCGACCGGAGTACTAGGTTTCTACTGGGAGTTCATCAAATTTGTAATAGCAATTTTTTTAGCCAATGCGACTTGGCCTCCAAGAAAATCTTCCAAATTTGTCATGACCTCTTTAGCAGTACAAAAATTCTTGTGTTGCTTTTGCAGCACACTATTCATGCTCCCTAACATATAATATCGAGAAATCGAGTTAGAATTTCTCCAACGATTTCTCGCTTTGGGCTAAGCTTCAGGTGGGCAAGGCTTTTCAAGGATGAATTTGTGTTTTTCACAATTGAGAACTATCAGGAAGTTGTGTTTCCATTCTCTAAAGTTATCCCCATTCAATTTATTCTCAATAAGAATGCTAATAAGAGGAGTATGAGACATGTTTGATTTGAAAAACAATAAAGATTCAGTAATTACTATCTTTGTATTAAGCAAATATTTTCATTTCAGCAGCATACTAGGAATGCAGAATGATGCATGCATCTTGTATTAAAACCTTGAAAACATTTGTCCGTTTCAACGATCATTCTCACACCTATCAATCATGTCACCTTGAGGTCCTATGATTAACTAGCAAGAGTATGAATTACATCCATTCAGTTCGTGAACCTTTATGCTCAATACTCCACACAAACTAACGATTGTTTAATGTTTGACCATCATCTCTAGCTTACATATCATTTCTTGGGAAACAATGTAACAAGAGACGATCTTGAGTGGGTAACCATTGACTTAACACCCATCATCAACATGCTTTCATTTGTGAGTCATCTTGAGACAATCTCATTGAAAGTAATGCATGACTAGTTGTCCTTAAAAGGAGATCCCATCTAGTGAACCCACATGATAAAGTTTACCTTGGGGTGCGGTCAGGGTAGGAACCGGCTCGAAACTTCATCATGCTATCGCTTATGGACCATTAATAGAGGCTTTAGGTCTCTTTTAGGGACCTTCTCTCACTCAATATCTTTTTCAAAAGCATGCAAGGTTTATTATCCCAAATTTCAAGAATGTTCATACAATAGTCTTAGTGACATTCTTACCTAATCTATATAACATATTTCCAATATATGCATGATATGCTACGACAGTTTTATAATATTCAAATTTATTAAGAAGAAGAATCAATCAATCATATAAATAAACAAGTTTGATTCTCCACAGTTTTTCTTTTAAGAGAAAAATCGAGGAAGTGAATATAAACTGTGCATCAGGTAGGGTCCTAGGAAAGGAGGGTGAGTCTTATTTGACCGTTTAAAAACCAAGCCTTTCCTTGCCAAAGCCAATCTTAGACATGCACCTTCTCATTATCACATTTCTCGTAGCAATCGAATAACCTAAAGAAGTGAATGAAACAATACAACACATGTATTTTCGCATTACCGCACTTATTTTTTAATTGATCAACTATGGATCATCTCATAATTATATATCACAATTATAATATATCATAATATAAATATTATAAAAAAGTATAAAACAGATATATAAAGATATGGGTAAATAAAATAAAACTGCCGACCAAGGTTTCCATGGTTCTATTTTTGTAAAATAAATGAAAAACAAAATTACATAGTTTTTCACCACAAGACATTCCTTGGGTCTTCAACCTCCATCGCTCCATCTTCTCCTCATTATGGACTCGTTATAGAAAAATTACAGTTCAGTCCTATGTTCATTTCCAACTCACAAGAATTCTATGAATTAAAAAAAAGTCCTACGTAAAAATAATAGTCCACAGTCTATTTCCTAAGAACCACAACACCGAAAAAAATAAAAATTATATAACAAATATATAATATTGACCTAATTCAGTCATCTAACAACACTAGTATAATTATTAGTGCTTAGGGCCTGATTAAGGGAGCTTTTTTCGTGGTTTTAGTTTCTTGTGATTATATTAGGGTTTAGTTTTTAGGGATTTTTCTATTAAAACTTCAATTTCTTTTAATTAAGTTTCAGTTCTTCTTTTATTTAGCAATTATATTTGTTTATTTCGTTTCCGTTTTCATTCAATCATCAATCAACATCGTTCTACATGTTTTTAGATTCAACACTCCATCTACATCAACAGGTCCAAGTCTCTTTTCCCTTTTTCTCAAGTTTTTTTTATATTTATTCGAATGTTTGAAATTTAATTAGGGATTTTTGCATTTAGATCTATGACGATCTAAGAACCTTAGGGAGATTGAAGAGTGAAAATGGAAGTATTTAATTGAAGGTTTATGGTTTACCCAAAATTAGTTGGTTTAGTTTGAGTGCAATTAAACCCTAAGATTGACAACCCAAGGAAGTAACTTAGGTAGATGATATCGAAAGAATAGGCTATTGAGCACCACTTAATCTATCCCGGTTTAAGCTATGAGGTCAAAAAATAAGTAGCATAGACTGACTAGTTAATTTAGTTAGGGGCTGAGAAGTAATAATCAAGTTAATTACTAGTTAATTCACTAAAACCTAAATCTTAAGTTAATTACAAACACATATGCAAATCAATTTTCTGTTTACTTATTTGATTAAGAATTGATTATGTGCTTAGTTTTATTTTTATATTATTTTGCATTTTCTTTATTATTGGTTTGTTGTACTATAATTAGAGATTATTATTGTTTAGACTCGTTCGGGTGAAAATTATTATTTAGTTTAATTCAACCTCCCTTGGGTACAATCCTCAGAATACTTCCCAAGTGTTCCATTGTAAGCACATCTATATTAAGGTTGTGACATGAATTCTTAATCTCGCTACATTGGATGAGAATTATTAAAGATAGAAAGGGAGGCCACTGAAGGCAAGGTCACGACAATGGTGTATAGATGTCGCGACATCGACCTCAGACAAGGTCACAACCACTAAATTTGATGTCACAAAAAGGAATGAATTGATATGAGCTATGGACCTGATTGCCAAGGAGGTCGTGACATCAAGCATTGATGTCAAAGTGGTGGTTTGATGAGGGTAAATCAACAAGGGCAATTTGAGGTCAATGTGGGGTCCAAACCTTTATAAATTTTTTTTAAGTGGGGTTATTTTTTTTGTAATTTTGGTAATTGCATTATGGGCATGAACTGAATTTTTTGAGTGATTGGTTGATTGATGTAGTACTGTACGAAATTTAGATCTAGAGACTAAATTGCAAGATGTGGACTGAATTAAATGAAATAGGAAACTTAGAATTAACACCTCTAAGTGGAAATCTAGATAGTTAAGATTGAGAGGAGATCCTATCAGCATCTATTCATTTAATTTGATTTAATCAAATAAGGACGAGACAATAATTTGATTAGATTTTGTTTAGGTTAAATCAATATCGAGAGGTGAGGTTTAATTAGATGAGGAAATTAGTAATTTGAGTGCCTTAGGTTCAAATTATTTGCTAGTAAAAAATCATCCATTCACTTTTTCTTTTCAATTTTTGAATTCATTAATTGGATATTTTACATTTTAGTCCTTTTACTTATGAATGTTTAGAACCTCATACCTTTTTTATTGACGTACTAACTAGCTGCTTAAGTGACGTAGTAACCTTTTTAGTGCATTTAATTTGTTCATAGCCATTTTTTTCATAGCCATTGTAACATACAAATGTTACAACTAGACCTATCACACTTATAGTCATCACACTTCCCTTCCTTATTTTGTTTGCATATTTTATTGCTCAGTGTACGCACGTCGAGGTGCGATCAAGTTGTTGGCATTGTTGCTGGGGAGAATTGTTGTGATAATTGCTTGTTTGTAAAATTGCATGCTTTGTTCGAAAAGATACTTCATCAATTAGCCACAACTCCCCTAAGTCTTGGTAACCCGTGAACCATATCATATCTTATGATCCTCTAAGTACTTCTACAATATATATACCCTAGGCATTAATGCCATATTTCAATACCACGAGTGGCGTGACTACGCCCCGACATGGGTACGTCAAGGCTTGTAAATATTCAGTTAAATATAAGAATTGAAGTGTGGTATCTACAAGTATATAGTTCAAGTGTTACAACGGAACATTAGAGTATTCCAAGGATCGTACCCAAGGGAGGCTTACCTAAACTAAATTGACAATTAACACACTACAAGGTCTAAGTACTATCAACATACTCATTATATTAGGATAAGTAAATAATAAAAATATGATGTATAAACAAAATAACATGAAAATAAATACCAAAATAAAATATTTGAATTCAATCAAATTAACAAACAAAAGATTAACTCGCTTTCGTGTTCATGATACCTTTCGACCTATAACTAAATTAATTAATCAATTAAATGTACTTACCTTTTGACCTGATAGCTTAAATCGAGCCTCATCTACCTAATTTACTCAATTAAAACCCTAGGAAGTAACTTACGTAGTAAAAAATCATTTTACTTGTAAAAAAATCATTTTACTTGTAAAAAAATCATACATTCACTTTTTCTTTTCAATTTTTGAATTCATTAATTGGATATTTTACATTAGTCCTTTTACTTATGAATGTATAGAACCTCATACCTTTTTTATTGACGTACTAACTAGCTACTAAAGTGACCTAGTAGCCTTTCTCGTGCATTTAATTTATTCATAGCCATTTTTTTTCATAGCTATTGTAACACACAAATGTTACAACTAGACCTATCACATTTATAGTCATCGCACTTCCCTTCCTTTTGGCCTCATCTACCTAAGTTACTTCCTAGGGTTTTAATTGAGTAGACTATCCTTATAGTCAAGTCAAAAGGTAAGTGTGATTAACCTAGTCATCGCACTTCCCTTCGTTTTGACCTGACAACTAGACCTATCACACTTATAGTCATCAATTAAAACCCTAGGGAGTAACTTAATTAATCAATTAAGTTAGTGTTGAGTAGACTATCCTTTTGGCCTCATCTACCTAAGTTACTTCCTAAGGTCATCAATCTTAGGGTTTAATCTCACTTAACCTATTCCAAATAAGTTGTGGTAAAACCCTAAACCCTTAGCCAATCAATCCCATTTTTTCTCATCAATCTTCCTAAGGTTTTTAGTTCATTGCCATACTAAATGCAATTTTCCCTAATAGAACATTGAACATTCAAATTAAATTTAAAATATAAGTGAAGGGAGAAGAGAAATCTAGATTAGAAAATAGGAGAAGAGAAATCTAGATCAGAAAATAATTTGTTGAAGCTTGATATTTGAAACTCGTAGAATTGATGTTGATTTGGATTTGGATGAAGCAAAAATGTAAATAAAAAATTAAATTGCTGAAAAGAACTAAAATTGAACTTTAATTGAAATATCAAAGTACTTGAACAGAAAAACCAAATTGAAAGCCTTAATTCTAAGAAGAGGAAAATCTACTAACAAAAAGGGCCCCCATAACAGGTTCTAAAAGCTAATATTTATAGTGTTGTTAAATGACCAAATTGGGTCCATTACAAACTGTTAAACATATTAATTATGGTTGTGCAGACGAAAAACACCCTTGGTTGTTAATGGGCCTTGTCGGACTAGTGTTCGACATCCTAGGGTTGTTGTTGGGACATTGAACATCAAATGCTCTTCCCTTTTGGTTCGAGGTTAGATGTCACGACATTGAATGGTTGTTGTGGTGACATTGAAGGCTATTGGTTACCCCCCTAAGTTTATTGACTCATAGGCCTAAAATGTTGTCTTGCACACTTAATCAACACTCTAGTTCTTCCTTAGGCCCAGATTGGCCTAACAGGTCATAGAACACACTCATAGGCCTAAAAATTTCATTTTATTGAATTCAAATGTGAAATTAATTAAGTATATAAATTAAATAAGACAAGTTGCTCAAATACAAGTTCATTAAGTGTTGAAAATAGCTTAATTTGCCACAACTATTTGGGGCAAATCATGGGGACTTTGTTGTAATTCAACAAGTCAACAAACCGATAATAATTATTGAATGTTCTGACCTCTTTCATTTTTTGGTTCTTGGCATGATCCATTATATCTCATCCATTTTTTAGTGAACTTCACATGCAATCCTTGTTCACAAAGTTGATTAATGCTAATTAGTTAGATTTGAGCCCTTTAACAAGGAAAAATAGTTTCAATTCATGAAAGCCTCTAGTGTTGAGAATTCTCTTTCTAAGAAATCTACTCTTCTTTCTATCACCGTAGATAACTCTACCTAAATAACTATTCGGAAAATCCTTCAAGAGATCCTTCTTGCCAATCTTATGCCTCAAACACCCATTATTGAAATGCAAAACATTTTTAGCAATGGCTTTCAATTATGTATGAACAACTATAAAACATTTTTTGTTCTTTTTCCTCTACACTTGTTTCTGTTGACATCTTCTCTTTGTTCTTTGCTTTCTTGAAACATGAGCAACAACATAACATACATTCCTTAGATCACAAAGAAACCTATAGCACATCGGCTTGATGAGTCCATTTATACCCTAGTAGTAGCATAGTAGTCTTCCATTCTTCTTATGATGAATCACAATACGTAATGGTTTTTCCTTAAATTTTTTGAATGCTTATTGGTGGTTCAGTTGCACGTTTTTATTTTACAAAGGTAGTGGCTAAAGTTGAAAATTCCCTTGTATATCATTTTACCCTATTACCTGTCTCAAATCTAGGAGTAAGGATTTCATCAAGTTTCTTGCTTTAATTCCAAATTTTTCAAGATGACTTGGGAAGTAATTAGTTCCTTCTGAAATTCTTTTAGCTTTGCTTCTCGATCTGCCAAGAGGATGTTTTTATCTTCCACAATTTTAGTCAACTTTGGTTTTCCCATGTCAATAAAAATATTTTTTCACTGAGATTATTTAATATTTTGGAACTTGTCTACCATATCTCTATTATAAGTTTATTCCACTTGTACATTAGCAACAACTTTATTACCATCATTACTTTCTTTTGAAACCGATTTTGTACATGTTGTAACATTGAACATATCAACCTTTGTCTTAGTTGCAAAAGCAATATAGTTGCTTATATGTTTGTCATATTCTCCTTCTTCACACCCAATTTTCTTATCACTTCAAATATAATTAAATGGCTTATTCTTTTTCTTGAGAGTATTCGCATATTCTGCTTGAATATGGCAAGACCTTTCACACTTGTATTCCATGTCCCCTTATTTTTCACTTTAGGTTCATCCTCTGTGACATAATCATTTCCTTTACTTTTACAAGAAACTCAACTAGTATATGCATTCTTGTTATTCTTAGTGAACTTGCTAAAAACTTTGTTAAAGTCTTGTTCTAGATTCATCTTGAAGGTTTCTAAAGAGTCACTAAGCTCATACACCCTCATAGTTTGATGGCTTTTGCTTCTTCTATTGATTTGATTTTAATGGAATGTTATTCTAGTAGAGACCCTAACACCTTTCAAACCAACTTGACCTCTAAATATTGCTTACAAAAGCAAAATTGTCTTTAATAATACCACATAATTTAGCGTAAAATCCAGTTAAGTTTCTATTTTCTAACATTCTAAAGTTTTTAAACCTGGTTAAAAGCATATGTAGCTTTGACCATTTCACTAAAAAGGTCTTTAAAGGTTTCTTTGAGAGTCCTCTAAGCTTCACTAGTAGATACACGTTTAGAAATGTGTTTGAATTTTTAAGGATCTATTATATTATGTATTGCATTTATGAATTTAATAGTTTACTTGTGATCTTATCTTGCTTTATTGTCTAAGTTTCCTTAGATCTTATAGATTTGTATCATCTACACTGGTTGTGAATGGAGGTTCCTAACTTGCCAAAATAGCTCACTAAGCTTTCTAACCAATAAGTTTGATGAATTTTATCTCGTACCTTGCAGTAAGCATAATTGGAACCATCCAATAATGATAACCGTAAGATTGAGCTTCCTTCCTTCGTGAAATCCATGATCATTAACTAGACACAAGATTACACTAACTACCTTTGGTAGTAAGATCTAGTACCAATAAAAATGTCTAGTCGCAACATTGTTACACAAGTTGTTGTATTGATTGTTGTAATAAGCAATGAAATAATAAACTATGAAAAAAAAATTAAAGACCACTAGAAATGTTTATGCAGCTTGTATTACAATTTGTGCCCTTAGTCTAGTGGCTTCTCCATTCTACTTTTAATTTTGAACTAATTGAATAAATAAATTTCCATATAAATAATTTTTTTATATCTTTGTATGGTTTCCCTCAATGGATTTTCCAAAAAAAGCAAAATGAATAAACAAATATCCGCTCATTCATTACCTAAGGGTTTAACTAATATTAAGTTGCATAATTTGGAAAATATCATGATTCGAGAAGACAACTTATACTAGTAGGTAATCTAAATTTTTCTTAGGCTATAAGAATCAAAATGAACAATTGATTCATGAGGACTATTATGTTGTTTATAAGTCTAATTGGAGAGATACCTTGTCTTGGGTATTAAAGGATTTGTCTCCCATAAGTAAAGACATATGTATGATTGTCTGGATTGATAATACATTGAACTAAACCCATGTAGAATTTATCCTAGATTTGTTTATGAATTTATTCACTTATGACATTAATGGTTTGACATTTGTGGTGTGACTTACATAAATCCTGAGTAAATGATTGATCATGTTTACATTGTTATGTACTTTGACATTTTGAAAGCATGTGCTCTTTTGGCATCGGAGTTGAAAGTTAATATATTGGGTGTATGACTTATGTATAGCATGACTACATTTACAATAGTGGAATTCATAAATCGATTAAAGAGTAAATGATATCTTCTCACTAGCATTGCATGAATTATGAGAAAGGAACGTAGCCATGGGTCATTTGTTAGTGACGAATCTTTATCATTACTATTTGTCTACAATGATCTTTTTCATCATGAAAGATGCAATGGTGACCAGGTGGTAAAATATAATCTAATTAGGAGAATGAATTTAACCCAAATGGATCAAATTTAAAAGATTGGATTTTCGATTTTGAATTTTTCCCTAGAGAAAGTCGACTTTCCCCATAAGGAAGTCTCAGTTTTCATCTTGTGTTCGGTTCTTTAAATAGAGTCTACTCTCTAAGCATCCGAAGTTTTTAAAATAACGAAGAAGATCATTCAGTTAAAAGTTAGAAAGATTTGGACACTAGATCTTAGATTCGTCACATTTCTTTAGCTCGAAAGCACATATACTAAATTTGATGGGACTTATTACTATGAAAAAAAGCAACCAAGATCCAGTTTGATTAAAAGTTTTAAAATTTTACTGTGTAATTAAAACTATTTTTCATAAATATTCTTCTAACAGTTTAGTGAACCATCTAAGTCAACAATGGAACAATAAACTTTGAACAAAAAATTAAAGGACACGAGATTTTATGCACTTTGATGAACCATCTATGTATGTGAGAACTTACTCAAAGTTGAATTCATTAATAATTCTCAATAAAAAGCATGAATTTAAACTCGTACAATGCAAAGATTGTTGTAACCTTAATCTCGCATACTTGATGTGAATTCTCTCAACCCTCAACCTCTTCTATTGAGGGTTGTAAAATCAATTTTTATGAATCAACAATTTACTCTCAAATTACACTAACTAAATATGTTCTTAAAATAAATAGTGTAGTGCTCTCTCAATTTCACCACTAAATGACAAAGGATGAAGGTTTCTTAAAAAGTTAAATTTTGTTATTAGCCTTTTAAGTAAATTATAAATTTAATCCCTATATTTTAATTTGATCAATTATAGTCTTGTACTTTTTGAATTGGACAATTTTAGTTCTTTTTTTTTCAAATTTTTAAATTTTAGTTCGACCCAAATGGAAGCAATTAAATTTGTGTTATTAAATTCAATTACTAATCTTGTATTATGCGTACAATTATAGATTTGGTCTATGTTCTCTAATTGAATTATTCTAAGTCTCTATACTTTTCGAATTTTGAAATTTTAGTCATAATGCAAATGACAATCGTTAATCCGTTAATTGGATTTTTAGTGAGTAATATGTAGAAATAACAAGTTGACATGATGATAAATGTTTAACACATCATATTTCAAAAAGGGTAAACTATCAAAATAGTCACTTTTGTTTGTCTCAGGTTACATTTTAGTCACTTATGTTTGAAATGTTATGTTTTAATCAATTGCGTTATCGTGTTCTAACATTTTAGTCACTGAGTGTTAATTGCCTTAACGGTGTAACAGTAAGCTGATGTGGCACGTTAAATCATCATTTCAGACGAAAATTTTAGGTTAAATTATACAATTGGTCCCTATTTTTTTAGCAATTTAATTTTTTCTTTTATATTCTTTGAACTTTCCTTCTTCTTTTTTTCTCTTTTTTTTCATTTTCTTCTCCTTCTCTTTTTTTTTCATCCCTCCTCCATTCCTTTTAACGTAGTTTTTCTATGTTTTACATTTGTTAAAACTAGTCACTATACTTTTATTTTTTTGAACAATTTAATTTTTCATTTTATTTCTTTATTTTCCATTTCTTCTTCCCTTTATTTTCTCTTTTCTCATATTCTTCTTCTTGAAACATGATATTTGTCCATCAAATAAACCAAGTCCTTATTTCTTTCACATGATTCCTAAATTGATTTCACTCAAAACTGAATCAATCTTCTTAATCAAATCTCAATTTGAATATAACCTAATTTTGGAACAAAAGCTGGATAACTAACCAATATAAAAAACCATATCCTTAATCAAATCTAAACATAAATTAAGTTCTTTATATTCAAAACAATTTTTTTCCGTTTCCAAACTTTTACAGAATCGTGTAAATTATTCCTTTCCTTTTTTTTTTCCCTTTTCTGATGAATAGAATTAAGCAAACCATAAAATTGATCTAAAACTTCTTGGATATTCCCAAGCAAGCTTGATTGGAAGTCGAGCATGAATGAACCAAAGAGAGAAAGAGAGCATGAAACCAAACTGATTTGGGTAAAGTTGAGGGTAAATTTCGTATGATAGTCGTTTTAGTCATTGAGAGTGTAGAGATCGTTTGAATAATTTGTGAAACAACGTAGTTCCGAGAGGGAGAGAATGTTGTAGGTAAGATTGATAAAGTGGTCGTGGGAGTTGATTAGGAGGTTAAGGGAACGAGCTCGAGAAACTTTGTTAAGGGTGGACTGCCATAAGTCACGACTGGTGAGGTCTTTGAGTAAGGCAAACTTGTGGACTAGGTCATTGAGAGATCCAAATTGGTTCGTTAAATCGGTGATGGATGATAAGGGCTTGTAATTGTGGGGTGAGAATATGCCAAGCAAGTTTTATTTTGGTTTCAACTTTCGCCTTCTGTTTTTTCATAAACTTAAAAAAGTTTTAACAAATGAAAAAATAGAAAAACTATGCTAGAAGAGATGGAGAAGGGAGGAAAGCAGAGGGAGAAGCATAAGAGGATGGAAAGTAAAGAAAAAAATTAAATTGTTCGAAACGAAAAAATATGGTGATCAATTGTATAATTTAACCTAAAATTTTTATTTGAAATGATGATTTAACGTGCCGCGTCAGCTTACCGTTACACCGTTATCTACAATTAACGGCTCAGTGACTAAAATGTTACAACATGTTAACGTAAGTGACTAAAACATAACATTTCAAACATAAGTGACTAAAATGTAACCTGAGGTAAACAAAAATAACTATTTTGATAGTTTACCCTTTCAAAAATAGTATAACTTAACTTTGTTAATTTAACAATTATAGTTTAGTAAGGACTAAAAGTTTAAAATTTGAAAAATATAGAAACTAAAAGTCATCAAAAAAAAACAATAGCAAAGTTTAATCTTCTTAAAAACCCTTAAAAAGCACAATTCGTCGTGGTGATAGAAATATTAATTTTGTTAGGATGATTTAAATCTAAATTATTACGGATCAATATATCAATGAAATCTTATTGAATAAATACCCCATCAATATATCAATACAATTCTCTTGGATGAGCTCGATATTAATCTCCAATATTCTAAATTGTGTACTTTGCGTACATTCATGTACTTATTATTTATAGGCACATGTAACAGTTTAGTGCAACCAATGATTTTGCACAAACACAAGCCATCAGTGGTCCTTACTCCTCAACTGACCATTTTCCGATTTTGTTGTGTTCCTCAGATACCCATAATTAACTGCTTTTTTTACTTGCTTACAACATCGGGAACTTCATATATCTGAGATTACCTGGCTAACCTATTCAACTCCATGTGTCAATGAAGCAGACGTGTTTGCTTCATCGAATTTTAACTGCTAAATCAGTTTTTCTTGCATTTTCTTGGTAACCCCAAAACTGAAAGTGGGTTCATTTTTATTATTTAAACTTTTTTCTTTCTTCAATAACACAAGCTTTGCTATTGGGATCTTACTTTGCTTTTGAGTATATCCACCGTGTTAGTGTCCCATGACTCAACATAAACAAAAGTCTTTCATAGCTTTCTGTAAGGAAAAAGAAGCCTCTTATTTCAATATAAATATTTCTAATTTTATAGATTTTTTTTAAAAGAAGTTTTCAAAAGTTTATATTTTATGTTTATATGTCAGATTTTCGGGTGTTCGATTTCTGCAGTTAATTAAGAGCTAGCTTTTATAAACTCAAAGAGGCATTTCAATTTCACTCAAGCAGGTTGTTTTGTCTTTAAACATGGCTGAAGAAGGAAGAGCTCAAGGACTTAGTAAAGCATGTGTTCTTCTTATAGGTAACCATTTCTTTCTTCATATTTCCCCCTATTTCTTAATTTAGCTATCTTCCATTTCTGTAAGTTTTAAGATTTTTGCAGTGATTGCTGGCATGGAGAGGTTTGCTTTTAAAGGGGTGGCATCAAATTTGGTGACATATCTCACAGATGTAGTGAAGATGAGCAATTCTTCAGCCGCCAAAACAGTGAACAGTTGGTGTGGGTTTACTTCAATTGTGCCATTGTTGGTAGCACCCTTGGCTGACTCATTTTGGGATAGGTATTCAACCATTTTGACCTCCTCTTTCCTCTATGTTTTGGTGAGTAAAATCTCTTCTTAAATTATGTTCTTCACTTTTCTGGTTTTGGGTTGTGATGATAATTGCAGTACTTCAACATCCTTGGGTTTGTTTATTATCAATGAAAGGCAACTGGAATTACACCACTAGGCACCAAACAATGTTGGACCCTGACTAATCACTTCCACTTAATTTTCATTCTTGATGTTTCTCTAGGTACTTATAATTGGATAGGAGAGTGAAGATATGATTAAAATGTCATCCGACTTTGGGTGTTTACTTTTCTTTGAAAATTGGATTCTAAAGAGGGGCAAATCAGATATTTTAATAAAATTTTCGGACTTGGATCGAGATATGATTTACCTAAAATCTATTTGTCTTGTTATAGTTACTAATTCTTTTTCTTTTAATTTATAATATTTTAAATGATAAAAGGAGTCAAATTCTATTTTGTCTCTTCCACTAAAAATGAATAAATTAATATTTATATGTCGATTAAAAATTTCATCCATTTGTGTTCTTAAATATTATAACAGTTGATAGAATAATCCGACACTAATATGTGGTATTTCACATATACCTTATACTAACATACAAATATTAGTTTTTAATGATAAAAATAGATGAAATTTTAATAAAATGATCAGTTTACTTTTTAATCTTGGATAAGAACTAAGAGGATACCTTTGGATGGACAGATTAAAAACAGTGGTGGCGGTGAGATTAGTTACTATAACTATAAGATAAAAGATTCCATTGCACCACAGCTACCGACCATTCAAAGGAAGCTTAATTTACCCATTTTTTAGTAGCGTGGACAAAATACAATCTTACTTCTAGTACGAGGGTACCTATGGTATTTTAATATATTTTTATTATAAATTATTTAAATTTACTTTCGTAATATGATATAAAATTTTCAAACGGATCAAATTGGGATATATGATTTTGGAGTCGGAATCATTAAATAAAGTTGGGAGATTGATGAATTTAATCGAGATTGAGGTGGACAAAGATTTATTCCGCCCATATGATTATCATCGCTAAACATCACCCTACAAATATGTTTAAAAAATATAAAAAGGTAACAAAGAGAAAACATGCCAGTATTAATTACCCACGTATGAATCCAAGTAACAAAGTTTTTTCTTCTTTTGTAATTGAAGGGCCTTGGAGCAGTGGCATCAACAGCTTTGCTATGGACTTATACACCTCCAAGCACCACAAGTTCCTCAGCCTTCCTCTTTTGGTCCCTTTGTTTGATTTCACTAGGCCTAGGTGCATATAACCCATCACTGCAAGCCTTTGGAGCCGACCAATTGGACCATGATGATGAACTTCCATGCACAATTGATGACAAAAAAACCTCCAAAAAAAAGGGGTTATTTTTCCAATGGTGGTATTTTGGTGTTTGTAGTGGCAGCCTCTTGGGTGTAATCCTTATGTCCTACATCCAAGATACCTTAGGTTGGGTACTCGGTTTTGCCATCCCCATGTTTGCCATGGTTATATCAGTCGTGTTTTTCACATGCGGTAATCGGATCTACGCTCATAAACCGGACCGAACCATGTACAATAAGCACTTTCCCAACATACTTCGAGCCATCAAAATGAAGGCATCGAGGTTAATCAATGGTGGAATCGCCTTGCCAAACGACAAGTCCAATATGGCCGAGCTAGAGTGAGTTTTTCTTATTCGATTTCAAGGATGCTTTAGTTATATGCATGAGCTTTGAGGGTGATTCTAAGTTTCTAACTTGTTTATAGGCTTGAAGAGAGACCTCTTTGTGATCAAAAGGTTTGCAGCAATGAGGTCTCGGATTTAAATCTTGAGTCTGAATCCAATACTCATCTAATTGAAAACGCGAAAATAGTGCTCCGACTTTTGCCTATATGGACGATGCTTCTAGTGTTTGCAGTAATTTTCCAACAGCCTGCTACGTTTTTTACGAAACAAGGGATGACAATGAAACGAAACATTGGGAAGAACTTCAAGATCCCGCCCGCTACGCTACAAAGCGCTATTACATTGTCTATAATCCTCTTGATGCCTTTATACGACAAAGTTTTCATCCCGATCACAAAGATGGTTACTCGTAACGAGAAAGGTATTAGTGTAATGCAAAGGATGGGAGTCGGGATGTTCCTTTCTGTCATCGCTATGATCATCGCTGCAGTCGTTGAAACGAAGAGGCTCGAGATCAGCAGGGAAACTGGCGTCCAGGAATCTGAAACGGTGCCATTAAGCATCTTTTGGTTACTTCCTCAGTATGTTCTTTTAGGCATTTCAGACATTTTCACTGTAGTTGGCATGCAAGAGTTCTTCTATAACGAAGTACCAGTCCGTATGCGGACGATGGGATTCGCTCTATATACCAGCGTTTTTGGCGTCGGAAGTTTCCTTAGTGCCTTGATGATATCGGTCATCGAAGCATTTACGAGTTCGGGCGGAAGACATAGCTGGTTCTCGGATGACATGAGGGAGGATAGGCTTGACAAACTTTACTGGCTTTTAGCCATTGCCAGTGCTTTGAGCTTACTGTTTTATGCAATCTGTTGTAAATGCTATAAATGTAGGATTGAACTTGAAAATGGGAACTGTAAATAAGCTCTTGAAATTTCCACTTTCATCTTTTTTAAATGCAATAGTTTCAATTAGATGTAAATATTTCATCAAATTAATTTAGCACGAAGGATTGAAACCGTACTCTTCTTTTTAAAAAATATATAGCATTCATACTTATTCTTTTAGTTCGTAAATCACCATGTCAATAATTTTTTATTTTAATTTGATTGACATGAGCATTGTTGTTAATACAGAAGGACATGAGTTCGAGTGCGCTGAAATGCATTATATTCCTATTTATGAGTTGGCGAGGAACTATAGTAATTCTAGGTATTATTTAGGCGCAGAGGAAAGTGATAAGTATCATAAAATCTGGGCTGTAAGGATTGGAAAGGACTTGAAAAAGCAACTTCCAATCCCTTGGCGGTAGGCCCTGATTATTAAGGTGATAGGCAAATCGGTTGCTTTTGAAACTCTTCTGGGTAGAATGATTACTTTATGGAAACTTGAAGGGGACTTTGATTGCATTGATTTGGGTTATGGGTTCTATGTGGTGAAGTTTGAATGACCTGAAGACAGATTGAAGTCATGATGAGGGGGCTTGAAAAATTATAGACCACTACTTTGATAGTCCAGAAATGGAAACCAAATTTTCATCCAGTGACAACGTCGGCACTCTCTATGAATTCATTTATTGGGGTTACTGCTAGAATCTTTTAAGAATTGGTCTTAGTGGAGGTTGGTAAGCTAATGAAGGTGGACACTAATACCACGTGGGCGACTAGAGGTAAAATTGCTGGGATTTGTTTAAACCATTAATGTCAAAAGTGAGAATTGGGAATTTTATGTAGAATATTGAATACGAGTGAATTTGTTTCTGTTGTGGTCTTGTCAAACATTGTTTCGGATCCTGTCCTCTGCAACATTTACAAACTTCAAATGAGGCACAACTAGTCGATCTTATGGATGAAATGGAGAGGCTAGTGGAGACGATGGAAGTTAGCGGTGAAGTTGGAGGACCAAATGGACCGTCGAAGTTGGTTCGGCACAAGCCTCGGGAAATATGAGAAGCAAAATTCTTGGCTACCCGTGATTTGGGAAGAGAAAATAGATTTTCAATTTTTAATAATACCACCGCAAAGATAACACTAATTTTGAGGAAATTACGATTCATGAGCGTGTAATCTATCTAAAAATAAAATTATATGTTTAAAAGAAATTAAATTTGCTCTATTCATTAAATTTTTATAATCAAAATTTTTGAGTAATTTTCGTGTCAACAATTTATGTCAACCGGTACGAAATAGAAACGGATTAAATCTGAATATAAAAATAAGTAACATAAATTAAATAAAAATAAAAACACAACAAAAATAAGCGTAAGAAAATTAAATCTCGATAAATCAATAAAATGGAAACTCCAACCTCAGGCACAATTTTAACTATGATTTCGGCTTGATCTTGGATAATGAATTTTTCTTCCTCCAATCAATAAATTGATTATAGTGATTGAGAAATAACCTCAAACCACCAACCCTTTTGTAGGTAAATCAATCACGGGAACAACCAGACAACTAATCCTTACCAAGTGAATAACTTTGAAATCAACTTCCACGATTTAATTCCTTGGCAGCCTTGCGAACCAGGACTTTGCTCAAATCAATGGTCTCAACTATGTAGGTTGTTTAAACTTGATCATTAACTCCTTTGTGGATCCAATCACTCATTCAATTGGTCACGCCAATTTGTCCTTCAATGAAACAAATACAACAATTACGGATCGTATGGATTCACCAATGATATGTTGTCCAACACTGAACTAAGGGCCCCTTCTCAATTTGATGCTAAAACGACATTGTGAAATTACTGAATCTACCTCATAAACCAAAGAATTAAAAATACCAAAATGTAGAATGTAAATGCAATTTCGAAGTCTCATTATTCATACATTAAATTAATTATCAACCTTTGGCTAGATAAATTTAGCTACTCATAATTAAAGAACAAAAAAAGAATTAAAAAGAATTTTTTATTGAAAAGAAAAGAAATATAAAACAAGAACAATGGCTTTTTTTGGCAGTTATTGTGCCACCCCTCTTCATTTATTGATCTAATGTCTAGTTATAATAATTAATTATAATAAACTTAAATCCTGAGATTAAAGCAATCTGATGCCTTCTTTCTTAAAATTTAAAAAAAAAATGTAACATACCTTACCCGGATTGAATCGATATTTTGAATAATGAATATCACACTTGGACATGATAACCACTTAAATTGAACATTTATTTAAACACTTATTTTTTAACATATTTGAGCTTATTTGAAGCTATTCAAGTCATTTCTAGGCTTCCTTTAAATTTTGATTACAAACGGGAACTATTCAAGGCCTTTTTGAGTCAAAATAGGGTAAACAAGATCAATGTCGTGACATTAGTATGTGAATGTTGCAATATTGGGGCCAATACACAACTAGTTTCGCAACACTAGCTAGTGGTGTTGCGACATTGGTTATTGATGTTTCAACCTTAGGGATAGTTTGCCTGATGCCTATTAAATCACCAAAAATCAAGACAAGACCATCACCATTCATTCCATAACATCTCTTAACACTTGTAAAACTCAAAATATGTCAAGATATCACTCAAACATCATGCAACATCTATATAAGAACAACCTGAAAAAGTACCACTCAAGGTACAAAATCATATCAAGCATGCATGACATAGTTTTAGAACCACTTGGCTAATTTACTACACATGTTCAAATGGTTCTAATCCTATGTACATACCACTCTAATTACCAAAATTCATGAGTTTCATACTCTTCAAGTTCTCATTTGGTGATGAGATGTGATTGAGAGTAGTCACTCCAAAAGATGTTTACAACCGAACTTTACCTACATGTTTAAAACAATAAACACGTCATGCTTACGAAAGCTTAGTAAGTATTTAGAATTCTAACTTACATTTTAATTTAATATAGAAAATTGATAAATAAGTACTTAAATAATAAATATAATGGACATGGCTACAAAACATTTCTCAGAGATAAAGATTGATATGAGCAACAAGGTTAAGTAGCATCATTTCACTCACCACACTTTCTTCACTCACTTATCATTCATTTGTCATTCATTTATCATCTCTTTGCTCATTGTAGACTTGAGTGAACAATAAGGATATACGAAATGTAATAAAACACTACATGAACACGTAAACGTTAGATTTTCACAAACGCTTGAAGTGTTGTAACACAAGCACCAAAATGCTAAGTTCACGAGCTCACTATGAAAATTCCTAATGACATGTCATCTATCCCATAAGTTCGAAACTTGCCTACAAGTACTTTCACATTAGTATAAACTCAATATACATCACAAATACAATTTAATTTCATAGTCACACAACATTTTTTTAAAACTTTTCAATTTAATCCTTTACTCAACACCATTATTCTACGAATAATAAACACATCCATTTATCATTCTCTTTGATTGAACACTTATTTATCAATATATATTTAAATTCATAACATTAACATGTTTATTAGTATATTTTTCATAGTAATAAAATTAGATAAGAAAGAATTTAAAGTACTTACAAATTTTTACTATACTCCCTTCAAAATTTGTCTACTTGTTTCCCCTTGTCACACTCCTTCCATCTTCTTTCTTGTCTTTCTCTTAAAATTTTAGTTTCTTACATTATCTAGATTTTCTCTCTTCAAGTATGAACACTTCACTTCTGACTTGAAATCTATGTTTTCTCGCTTGTGGACAATTTAATTTAACTAAAGTTTATCATGAAAATTTGATGTTTTTTTAGCTTGGAAAGGCCTTTAATAATAATGGAGGATGAAATTGTAAAAGAAAGAAAATTTTTCTTTCTTTCTATGGTGGTAATGTGAAAGGATAAGGAAGATGGAGAATGTTCTCCATACTTCCTCTAAAATATCATTATTATTTTAATAATAGTATAGAATAAAAAATTATAACAATAATAAAATATATTCATCATACTTATCCACTTACTCTTGATAAAATTTGATCTCCATGTTCTTACACATTTTAGAACTAATTCAATTTATTCCTTTTATACTTTAAACTTCTTACTTTGACCCCAAACTTTGCAATTTAATCTTATCATATTTAATCTTTCCCAATAAAATAATAATTAACTAAATTTTAGGAGTCTTGAACACCACTTTGGCTCCCATGCCAAATCTTCCTTATAACCTACAATTCAATTTGTTTTACAACAATATCGTACTTACATAGAAAGTTACCAATAAAGTGTCAAAATTAATTGAACTCTTATAAAAAAATTTAGTTAAAATAAATTGTAAAAATATGTCTTTCAAGCGCATTAGCAAGTCCCCCAACTTAGTCCATTATTGTCCTCAAACATTTCATGCATTTACTAATCCAAACATACCACAATCATCCAAGTCAATTCAATTTCCACAATCCTAAATCCAATCAAACAAATAGACACTATTAAAATTTTAGCCCTACAACTGTCTCCTTAAAGCAAACACATTGATTCGCAATTCGGTTAGACACACAAATTATCAACTTATCTCATAATTAAGTCATGCTTTTATTGTATGTTGTATGCTTTTTTGCGTAAATGAGATAAAACTGATAGTTAGGTACCATTTCTAACCCCCCCAAAAAAAAAACAAACATTAGATATCTAAGTGAGAAAACATATATAATTTAGGGGTCAATTTTGTAGTTAAGCGTTTCCTTATGTTTCACTCTTTTCTTTTATTTTCTATTCTTGTATAATTCCTAAATGTTCAAATTTCATTATATACAATAGTTTTCTCATTTAAAAAGAATAAAAAGTAAGTTTAAAATAAATTTTAGTTTTTACTTGTTAAGCAAATTTTAGCGTCAAAAGATCATCAATTGAGTGGCATATTTTGGACTGGATGGATCACAAAATTTTAGATTATTTTTTTGGTTGAAATAAAAAAAATTCATTAAGGAAATTCCATAAGGAACATTAAATACAAGATTTTCAAGTGGTCCAATAAGACTCACAAACATAAAATCGGTATAACAATAGTCATATTTGTCTTAGTAAAGGGAGGAGCAACTTGCCTAACCAAAATGGTCACAAATGACCAAACAGAAATGGCTAAAAATGACCAACAACAGGAAATGAAAAGGATAAAATGATAGGAATAAACTTGACAAGAGCTTAACCCTTGTTCAAACATCAAAAACCAACAGAAGTCCTAAATCCATAATCTTCGTCACATTGCTAAGGAACAACTAGGAGAGGTGTACCACCCATTAGCAAATTGTATGATGACATCAAAGATTGGAGATCACCCAACCACAAAAGCCTTCAGGCGGAGTCATATACCCATTAAAAAAGAAAAGCATAAAGAAAGTGTTTTAGTTCCGACAAATTTTTAGTTCAATGGTTGGATATAGGTTGCATTTCTTATTGCTTATGAAAAGTACTTTAAGAGTTAAAAAAACTTTTAAACTCAGAAACAATACTAAACAAGTACTTTTTAGAGTCAAAAGTGATTTTGCATTCAACGGCATAAGCACTTGAAACTAGCCAAAAGCACTTTTGGTCATAAGTTACTTTTTTACCTTCATTTAACCCACCTACCCAACCTTCAACACTAACTTTTTCAATTTTCATGCTGAATTTTGAACACCTTCCCTTCTTCTTTCAAGGGTTAGAGATTACTTTTTTTAATTTATTTAAACAAATTTGGCTTGTATTTGTGAAAAAACAATAGAAAAACTTTCCCAGTGCTTAATTCTATAGTTTTTGAATAAAAATAAATTTTAAATGATCTATTAAATTATTGAAATATAACATTTGTTGTGCTATGTGAAAATAAATAATAAAAAATTAATAAAAGTATAGGGATTAAATTCCAAAATTTTGTAAAATGCAAAACTTATGGCATATTTTAACCTAAAAAATATTTAAAATTTATATTTCATGTATCAAAATATGAATAACAAGTTAAAATTATTTTTTTATGTTGTATTATAAATTTTTTTGACAATTAAATCTGGGATTTTGTTCATTTAAAAGGCTGAGCCCAAAATGCATCTTACAAATCCTAAGAAAAAAACAAGCAGTTTTTAAAAAACCAAGAAACTCCTAAATTAGCCTACACCTAAAAAGCCCAATTAAAAAATAACACAAAAAATTTTCCTAAACAAAACCCTACCTCAGCCTTTTCTCCATTCATCTTCTACCCAGCTTACCAAGATTAGTCGTTTCCCCTTTTACAAGCATTTCCACAAAGAAATTAAAATTAGTTAATATTACTGCAAAAATTCTTAATAGAAATTGATATCCTTACTATGCTTCGGTCAATACATAATGGATTTTTTCACACCCGGTTTCACTAAAGTCCCAAATTTAAAGGGAAGTGAAGAGTTTATTGAATAAAATGGTAAATTGATAGGCTCTACTGAGAAATTTGGAAATTTTAGTGGCTAATTGGTAATTAGTTGAGTTTCAATTCTTGTTTGGTTAAGTTGGAATCGGTTGGGAAATAAAATGATTGTCGATGGATGGCTCAATTTAGGCTTAGTCACCATGCAAGAAGAGTTATATATATGGGTGAGAAGCCTTATTCAGTAGAGGAAAATTCTTCCCAATTTCGTCTATAATTTCTCATTTGCATCATCTTTTTCGGTTGCTCGGAAGAAGAGAAAGTTAAAGAAAGCTTTGCATGGGGTGGTAAATGTGAGACTCGAGTCTGGAAAGTAGAGAATCTAGTAAGCTGGTATGCTCCTAAGTCTCACTGTACTCGTGAATTAGAGGAAAAAGAAGTAAAGATTCCTAAAAAGCTTTTGTATAATAATGGATTCATGGTTTTAAGGTTTGAACACCTTTGTTTTATATATATATATATATATATATATATATATATATATGGTTGTCATGCTTAGCTGCCAGGACAAATGAGGCTTTACCATTTGGACAAGCAAGTTGGCAAGGAAAAATGATTTAAGGTGAGTTTTTGGACTCTATCTTTGGGTGATTAATTAGGTTGTGTTGCTTGTATGATCTGCGTCTGTGTCTGCTCTAAGTCTATTTAATTCCACTGTTGTGAATGAGTATATTAGTATGCATAATACTGTGTAAGTGTGTGTACTTTTGCAAGTATGTTCACTGGATGTTAGTGGTTGTGTATTAATGTAATTATAAGTGGTGTATTGTATGTTATAGTAATAAGTACAATATCTTGCATGAAATGTGTGTTTATAAAACGTGGTGTTCAGAAAGAGCTACTTTGATGGGGTAGATAAAGATATGGAAATTGGCGTAATGGAGGAATTGGCGGATTGTTATGGGATTTAATGGAGTTTAGCGGCAACCTGTAAATGGTTATTGACTGGTCCTTCGGGGTGGCACTATGACGATGGTTATTGACTGGTCATTTGGGCCAACACTGTGGTGACGATTATCAATTGGTCATTTGGGGCGACACCATATAAATGATATATAGGTCCTTCGAGGCGACAGATCAAAAGGGGTTTATTGATTCTTCGGAATAAAAAGTCCATGGTTAGTTATGGCAAGTACACAGTATTGCAAAGATGGAGTCCGCCAGGATAGTGGACATGGAAGCCTGTCAATGCATAAAAATGGAGGATGTCGTATGTCTCGCACAATGAGTTGTTTGGCAAGATGAACATGGTGCGTCTGAAAACTCGGGTAAGCTTGCTAAATAGAGGATCTGCCAAAATGTGAAGATATGAGGAATCGGTAGAAGCGTCTAAATGCGACACATGTGAAAAGAAATGGTATTTCCTTCAAGGTATTTGTAATAAGTGTCGAAACCGTTTTTTGAAAACAAAAAATAAAAAAAATTTTAGTTTCGACTTAAAAATAAAAACGAAAACTGGAGTCGCCACTGATCCTTGATTAATGTGTGATCAGCTCACCTTAAAAATGACTTTGGTCTACGAAATTTGAAAAAATGGGCTCGGGAGTCAGTTACGTACGAGGAAGGATTAGCACCCTCGTAACGCCCAAAATCGGTACCAAATTGATTATTTAATGTCTTGGTGTCGAAAATTTGTAAAGATTTTTAAAGGAAACTTTTTATTTCATGAATGGATTAAAATAATAAGACAATTCTTATTTCAAAGAAATAAAACACCACACCCAGTAAGTTAGGGCACAATGTTTTTAAATCTTCAAAATACCCGAATATTGCCTTTTGTTTCTGAAAATTCTTATTTCGAGAAGAAAATGTCATGACCAGTAAGTTAGGACCCAACATTTTGAATTTCCGAGAATAAGTTTTTTTATTTAAAATTTGTGAATTTAATGCAAAATGAATACTTAGCATTCTAAATTCATCGAAGAATAATCGCAATCCAGTAAGTTAGGACACGATCTTTCACGAGAATCATGAATGCCAAATATTTTGGAATTTATAAAATATGATGATTTAAATACTTTGGGAAAAGCAAAATATATTTTTAAAAGGGAGGCTAAAAAGGGTTAAGGTATAACATGAAACGAATACCCTAATCTCAAACATGTATGAATAGGTGTTTACAAATATATACAAGTATAATATACAAATAAATTTACAAATATGTGCCCATATATATCTAACACACATACAAGAATACATATAAAGAGAAGGAATGAAATACATCAAATAAAAGGCAGAAATACATGTGTGAAAATAAAAGTATAAAAATACGTGTTTACAGGGAAAAAAATTGAAATTAAAATATAAAAGTATGTATATATAAAGAACGTTTGTGTGTAGATTATATATATATCTAAAATTTTAAAATGTATATATATATATATATATTATCTAAAGCATGCGTGCATATGTATAGTGGTAGTAAATAATAATAATAATAATAATAATAATAACCATAATAATGGTAATAATATTAATAAAAATCATAGCCCAACATAATTTTTTTAAAAAAAATAATAAAAAAATTGAATTGAATTAAAAAGAAAGGAAAAAAAACTAAATTTGAAGTAAATCTGAAAATCGGGCCACATTGAATGCGCGCGCAAGAATGGAGGACCAAAAGGGAAATTATTCCCTCCTTCCAAAACGCTGCGCATTGACACTGGCCAAAATGAACAGAAACAGAAGCATTTGGGCTAAATTTAAAAAACAAAAATTGACTTAACACAACAAAACGCAAAACAAAAAGGACTGATTGAGCAAATTGCCCTTCTGACGTCAGAACGCGCGGATCCTCCCCTCCGGGTCGGGTCACCGTGCGGGTCGCACCTGGCTTAAAACGGCGCCGTTTTCAAATCGGTATTTAAGGTTGCTTTTCTGAAAAAAAACCTAATAGCTACCGTTTTTTAAAAAAGAAAATTAAAAAAAACAACAAAAAATAAAGTAAAAGCAGAGATTTCTCTGCTAGGGTTTCAAACCCTTTTGCCACCGCCGCTCTCGGCTTTCAACCGTTTCAAATCCTGGCCCTCCAGCTCCGGTTCCAACCGAAGCAAGCCTAGGACGTCGACGACGAAATCGAAGGTAAGAAACCCCTTTTTTAAACTACTCTTTTTGTAAAGAAAAGGAAAAAAATAAGCATAAAAGAACCAAAAAAGAATCGAAATCACCTTTAGATCTAAAAAATTCTGTTGTATTCTCTCTGTATTTTTCAATTTTTCTCCGTTCATACAATCCGTCCTTATTTTGCAGATTAAATGGCCTTTTATAGGCCGAAAAGAAAAAATAAAATATAAAATATAAAAAAAACATATTTTGCTTGTTTTTTCTCCTTTGGACTCCTTGAGTCCATTTTTGCAGGCGTTCGTGGAGAGGTCGGCGCGCGTGGAGAGGGGTCGGCCCCGAGTCGTGCGGCACTTGGAGAGGCCGCTGGAGGCGAGGGCTGTGGCGGCGCTCCCTATTGCTTAGGGCTAGGGTTTAATTTGGGCTTTGTAAAAATTGGGCTATGTCCCATTATTTATTCCACACGGGCCTGGGTCAATTTGGGCCTACTACAATAAGTATTCGCCATAGTTAGTATAAAACCATCACTAGCTAAGTGTTTACGAAATGGTTTATTAGATTTGAAATCCTAAGTGATGTTGAAAAGGATAATGCTAGAAAAGTGGAAGTCCTCCTGAGACTCTTTTAAGAGGGAAGTCCACTTGGGACTATCAAATGTGGAAACCGCCAAGGGAAATCCAAGAAAGAGGTAGTCCATCAAGAACTATCTATTACTGGGAGTATCTCAGTAGAATGGTCTGAAGTGGGAAAGTCTTACGATACTATTTTATGAGTACAAAACCATAAAGAACATGGTGATTATGTATCAACCAAATCTCAAGTTCAAGATAACAAATGAGATTGTCAGTAAATGGGTCTTCTTTAAAAGAAGGGTTCAAAATGAGCTAAGCCACAAGAAGAAAATTTCTAGGTTATTATAAGAACTCTATATTAAGTTTGGTATGGAACAAAGGGATTAGGGTAAGAACCCGCACTTGTGGTGGGATAGTTGATAATCAAATCGTATATTCAGGTGTGTGCTATCTTTAATGAGACAAACTAGAAAGGTAATATGGGAGCCTAAAAGAGAGCTAGATAAGGTTGAGCCCTAAAAAGGGGTTACTTAAAAAGTGTGCCTTTGATCAGATCTGCCGAAATATTTGCCAATGATTAGTTCAGTGAATGCATGAGCATCAGATATGCCAATCATACTACGAAATCCCCTAAGTTTTGTAAGGGATTTTTAACTCTGTACTTTTATTCTTATTTACCCTAAAATTAAGGGTCTTTGATTTTTTTGTACAAAATCTCACTAAGTTCGTCTGAACTTATGATTGTATTGTCTAGGATTGAATTAAGGGTCACATGAAAGGTCAAGCCAGACACTACCAAGTTCACGCTAAGGGCGTGGTGGCTGGTTCATGCATATAGTGGGGCTCCTTTAGAGGCCAAGCCTCGAGAATTAACTAACTATAATTGCAAAAAAGTCTTGAGTTACAATATGTAAATAATTGTTCATGGTAAATGAGGAAGAATGACTGTAAGAATGTAGTACTGTATGGTATAGAATATAATTCAAATTTAAAGTTGAATTTTTTTTGTTATCCATGATGTTGAGTAAATGTTGAATAGGGTTAATAGATGTATAATGTTGTATTATCCAACTCTGTATGTAAATCAAGTTAGAAATTATGTAAGATATTCAGGTTAATTGTGACACTTGGTATCCAGACTCGATGATCGAGTCAGGTATAGGGTGTTACATTGTTTCTGTTAGTGCAAAATGTAAACAGTAATTGGACTGCATTATACCTCAAGGTTCATTTTCCAATAACTCTTTTACATACCATAATATAGGTGGAGGCGCATAGAACCTTAAAAGAAAGTGGTATTGATACATGCCTTGAAGCCTTCATTAATTTCTCATAAGTTTATTTTTATCCTCACGCACCAGCACTTAGGAGAATTAAATGAGTTCAAGGGGCGATTGAGAGGCGGTGCTCATCTGGTCTACTGAGATTAGAGAAGATGTTGTTAAAGTTGGAATTGATTTTGGACTATGAAGAGCTGTAATGGCGCCAAAAATCAAGGTGGGAGTGGCTTCCTGATGGTGATCGGAATACTAGGTATTTTCATGGGTGTACAATGGCTAGGAAGGTCCATAATCGGTTTAGTTCGTTGAAACTTGATGGGGATTGGTGTTATGATGGGAGGGTAATAAAGCAATATGTTACCTCTTTTTTCAAGCATCTATATTTCGTTGAGGGGCATTGTTCAAGGGAGATTCCTTATCCGAAGTTGTTTCCCTTATGTGGATGATAGTGTTTGCAATCTACTTATAGGTGAGGTTTTGTTTGAGGAGGTAAAGGCAAAACTTTTTGATATGACTCATTTTAAGGCTTCGGGTATTAATGGTTTGAATGCGCAATTTTTTCAATCTGAATGAGGGACTGTGGGTGATTCAATTTTCAGATGGGTTCGGAATGTTGTTGAGGTTGGGTGTATCCTTTATTCAACAAAACTCTCTCTGTGATTATTCCAAAGGTCATTTCTCAGTTTAAACCCATGAGCCCATGTTCAGTTATTTACATGATTCTGACGAAGGTAATTGTTAATAGAATTATAGGAGTCATGCCGACTTTAATTCATTCCAATCAAGTTAGTTTTGTGGTTAAAAGGAATAATTACAGACATCATTCTGCTAGTCCAAGAGGTAATTCATTCTTTTCTCATTCACAAAGGTAATACTAGATGGATGGCAGTTAAAATTGATCTTGAAATGGTATATGATAGAGTATGATGGGATTTCATGCAAAATTGCTTAAGCGATGTGGGTTTTCCAAGCAATCTGCGTAGGGTCATTATGCACTGTATCTCATCGACTTCTATACAAGTGCTATGGAATGGTGCACTAACTGAAGAATTTGTTCCATCAAGGGGGGTTAGACAAGGTGACTCATTTCCCCCTTACCACCTTGTTCTTGGTATGGAGAGGTTGGGGCATAGTATTTGTGACACCGAGGAGAATGGGTTGTGGAAACCTATTCGTTTATCTAGAGGAAGACGGTTGCTTTCTTATTTATCTTTTGCAGATGAGCTAGTTTTATTTTGTGAAGCCACTGTTATCAAGCTTCAGCCATGAGGTCTGTTTTGCAACAGTTCTATTTTTCTGGGCACAAAATAAATGCTAGCAAATTGAAGGTCTTTTTTTCTGCTAACATTTCAAACTCTACTGCATCAATTATTTCTCAACATCTGGGTTTTCAAACAGTAGACGGCTTAGGAGTATATTTGGGTATGCCTCTTTTTCACCGGAAGTTAAGAATACCACTTTTCAGTTTCTAATTGATAAAGTTTGTACCAAGCTCTTAGGATGGGGAAGCTAAGAAGCTCTATTTAGTAAGAAGAGTAACTTTAGCTAAGTCTATTTTGATGAACATCCCTAGTTACTTCATGCAAACTACCATGATTCCAATTGGGGTTAATTGGAATTTTTGTTGCCAGCCTTTAGCTAACGAGAGGGTTTAGGCTTATGAAAATTAGATGACCAAAATAAGGCCTTTCTCTTCAAAGGATTTCAACTTATTACTAAAAAGGAAGCTTTTTAGGTTCAAGTTTTAAGGAGTAAATATAAGTTTGAAGAAGGATGCCCTATCTCTAGTGACCAACCGATCTGCTCCTTTGTTTGGAGTTCACTTTCTAATATATGGGGTCACTCCGTGAATGAATTCATTGGGTTATAAAAGATGGTAGATCAGTGAAATTTTGGGAGGACAATTGGATTTCAGGTATGGGTCCTTTGATTGAGCAGTTTCAGGGTCCAACGATGATGCAAGGATCAACTCATGTTAGTGATTATGTGGATTCGAGGGGATCTTGGGACTGGAACAACCTTGTGCCTTTCATTGATTACCAAACAATGATTAAAATTGCTTCAGTAACACCTCCTTCAATTACTACAGGCCATGATTTTTGCATTTGGTAAGACACATAGAATGGATTGTGCACAATGGCTTCCACGCTTTGTAAGCTTATTGGTGCCAATTGGGAGCCCAAAGATGGGAAATGGAAGATGTTTTGGAATGTTCAAAGCTCGTAGAGAGGCAATTCCTTTGGATTCCTGTTAAGGAACACTTATTGTCAAATAACAAACGATTGAGGAGGAGGGGAATTTCGGATTCTAATATCTGCCCAACATGTAAGTGCTCTACTGAAACGACCCTCTACGTTCTTAGAGACTGCTTTGCTACTATAGGAGCATGGGATCAATGTGTTCCAATTAGTGTGAGGAACAAGTTCTCTGCTGCAGATCTAGAGAGTTGGATTTTAGGTGGCATTGCAAATTGTTGGAATATCTTGAGAAGGGAGGTGGATTGGGGTCCATATTTTGCTTCTGTTTATTTCAATATATGGAAGCAAAGGAATTGGTATATTTTTCAGGACAAATGTTTAAGTCCAAGGGGGGTGGTGTTAAGAAGCTTATACATGGCTAAAGGCTACTTCTATTCGATTAATGATGCTGCTGGTTCTAAAAGGTTGTCCGATTCAGTTACAACATGGTCTAAGTCTCCTACTGGAGTTGTTAAAATTAATATTGATGGAGCTAGAATTGATTCGGATAGTATGGCATCAGCAGGTGGTGTTTTCCAGGACGATAAAGGCGAATGGATTCTGGGTTTTTCTCGAAACATTGGGGTCGGAACCGCTCTGCAATCTGAACTCTTGAGGTATTTTTGATGGTTTGTCAATTACTTGGAATGGTGGTTATTGACAAGTGATCCTCGAAACAGATTGTAAGGAAGCAGTGGATTGAATCAACAGCGGTACGGACTTTCTTCCTTGTTTGGAGCTGGTCAAGGATTTACAACATTTATGCAAGCGCCATTGGAGCATCCATATTCAACATATTCCGAGAGGAGTTAATAGAGTGGCCAACTTTATAGCTAAACAGGTTCTAAGGTACAGCTATGGGTTTTATCTGAGTAAAGAACCTATAGAGGAAATGCTACAAATGCAGGAACAGGATGCTCGTGGACCCATTACTGCTTCTGTTCTTGTTAATGCCTCCCTTCTTGTTACAAAAAAAAAAAAAAAACCCGAATCGCTTCGGGTCAATCCGTTCAGAAAGGAATATAAAAGATTTTTGGGGTAGGCCCAATCCAAAACGACCTTAAATTACCCGCTCAGCAAGTCGATAAAATCCTCTCTGTGTTTCAAACAGTGATAGTTAACGTTAGCCTTAGCCATATGAGGATGACACAACTCTGTCTCAAATAACTCGCTCTTCTTTGAGTACTTGTTTTTTCTGGCCTCTCTCTCCCATGATAAAAAATGTTACTTTCTATGAACAAGCACCCCCCTTTCACTCTCCTACCAACAACCCTAATTCAACCTCCGATACTCTCCCCTCAATACCTTAAACCCACTCTAAAACCCCGTAAATATATCTTCCTTATCCGGAGCTCCATAACCCGACCTGAGAATCAAGCCCTTCCTCAGTCTGCCATCCAACGGATTGCTGACAAGCTCCGGTCACTTGGATTCTCTGAGACCCCGAACCCACAACCTGAATCCGAATCTGGGTCCGGGTGCCCCGGAGAAATCTTTGTCCCTTTACCAGAGAAGTTACCAAAGTACCGGGTCGGACATACGATTGATTCAAGCTGGAGTACACCGGAGAACCCGGTGCCGGACCCTGGTTCGGATCCGGGGAGCTTGATGGTAAGGTTCAGGGACATGAAGAGGGAGAGGAAGAAAATGGGGAGGGTGAAGGAGGAGGAGAGGGTGGTTCCAAGTTTGGCTGAGCTGAAGCTGTCTGCGGCGGAGCTAAAACGGTTGAGGACGGTGGGAATTGGTGAGAAACGGAAGTTGAAGGTTGGGAAAGCTGGGATTACGGAGGGAATTGTGAATGGGATCCACGAAAGGTGGAGAAAGAGTGAAGTAGTTAGAATTGTTTGTGAGGATATTTGTAAAATGAATATGAAGAGGACTCATGAGGTTTTGGAGGTTCGTTGTTTTTCATTAATTTTGTTTTTATCAATCAATGTACTTGTTTTACTTTGCTTTGAAGTTGCTATTTTGATTTGCTTTTAAGGTTTTTATGTTATGTGAATGAATGCAAATATAATTCCACTTGGACTACCAAATTTGATGCAATCATTTTCCATCCTCTGGATGTTAAAAGTTTCAAAGTCTAAGATTTTAAGTGTTCCTCTGGATGTTGAATGATTTACTTGGTGTCATTTGTTAACATGCAGTAGGTATGAACTTGTGATAATTAAAATATAAGCATGATAGGCAAAGATTTGGGATTGATTGAGGTGGTAGTGTGGTTGAATTATTGAATAGAAATTGTAAATTCTTTTATTATCGAGTATAGTTAAAAGCTTTGTCATCATTTCATTATGTTTCAACAATCATGCCATCTAATAAACATGACACAGTGTTAAGCACCGGGGATGTGGTTGAAAGAGAAACTGTACATTCTCTTAGTTTTGAAGATTGAATGCTATTTGTTAAAAGATTTATCATCATTTAATTGTGTTTTAATAATCTCACAGTTTAATAACCATGATACTGTGTTACTGTTTAACTTCCAGACTTCCAGTCCATTGTTAATGGTTTCATGAAGATCTTATAGGAACACATTTAGGCGGTTAAAATTGGATTAAATGATTTGCAGATTCTGCATATAATAGTATTAATTCATCTGGTTCCTACGTAGCTTATGTTAGGATTCTAATGTTGGGTTTCTGTATTGATAATCTCAGAGAAAAACTGGAGGATTGGTTATTTGGAGATCTGGAAGTAAAATAATATTATATAGAGGAGCCAATTACAAGTATCCTTATTTCTCAGCTGATAAAATAGGAACACATGACAGTTCATCCAATGCTTCATCAGATACAAATGTGGATAATAAGGAACTCGATGAAACAGAAAGCTGCTCATCTGAATTCAATGGTGTAAAAACTTCTACTCCTAAAGCAACTGACAAAATGACTAAACGAGCACTAATCCAAGGTGTTGGCTCTCCAAGTAGGGTAAGGTTTCAACTGCCAGGTGAGGCAGAACTTGTTGCAGAAGCTGACCGCCTGTTAGATGGATTGGGTCCAAGGTTTACGGACTGGTGGGGATATGAGCCTCTTCCAGTCGACGGTGATCTCCTACCTGCTATTATTCCTGGATATAGGAGACCTTTCCGCCTTCTTCCTTATGGTGTGAAGTCACTGCTCACAAATGATGAAATGACCACTTTAAGAAGACTTGGTCGACCCCTGCCCTGTCATTTTGCATTAGGTAGATCTAACTCCTAATTTTTACTTATATTAATTTGATGTACATCCATTTTACTTTTGTTTCCATTCATATCAGGAAGAAATAGAAAACTTCAGGGATTGGCTGCATCCATTATCAAGCTCTGGGAAAAATGTGAGATTGCCAAAATTGCTGTAAAGAGAGGTGTACAGAACACAAATAGTGAATTGATGGCAGAAGAGTTGAAGGTTAGTGATAACCTGTACATGTTACTTTCTCTTATGGTGTGCGTGTGTGGCATGGTGGGTGGTTTGGGGCACCCTTGAGATGTATTGTTCCATTCAAATGCTTGAATTTGGATTCACTTATGGCAAGAGATAGGTATAAGAGTAGTTAAACATATATTATTGTCCACTCTGTGATAAAAAACATTCCATTCTCTTTCTGTTTATTTAAGGTTCAAGCACTTGTGCTGCTGCCTTTGGCTAGTCATATTTGGTCTTCATCTGAATATCATTCCACAACTGCCTTGATGAGAGTCCAAAACAGATTCCCACCCTTTTTTCCCCTTCAATATTTTAGCGGACAAAGTAGCAAGAGCATATGTTCTCTTTACTAGCAGTATCAACAAAATCCTTTTATCTACTGTACTATATTTCAATTAGCACTTTGACTTCGCCACTATATTCTTCTGAGGGGACTTTTTTGTTGTTGATGTTTCATGCCTCTCTCAATGAATAATCCTTGGACCTTAGTTGCTTGGCATGCTGATTTCAATGTACCTTGAAATTTTTAACTGAACATTAGATTTTAAATAATATTAAATGCTGAGATTTGTTGAGTAAAACATTAAGTGTTAGTCTCTCTTTGGCTGCATCATGGAGATTTCTCACTACATTACAGTTCGTTTAATCAAAAGGGTGTTATAAAATAATTATATTTGAACCTATTCACTGTAGTTAGTTGTTGAGCTATTTATGGTGCAGTATGTTTTGTCAGTGCCTTCTATTAATCAAAAGTACTTTTGTTTCAGTGGCTGACTGGAGGAACTTTGCTCTCACGAGATAAGGACTTTATTGTCCTGTATAGGGGAAAAGATTTCCTGCCTTCTGCTGTTTCTTCTGCAATAGAAGAGCGGAGAAAGCATGTAATTCATGCGGAGAATCAGAGTGGAAAAACCATGCAGGAGGTACATGGAGAGGGTGCTAAAATTGCCTCTGAAAATGATATTAATAGTGCCAAGGATCGCAAAAGTGATGTTTTCAGTATCCGAAAGAACTTGAACTCTGCTGAAGCAACTATTAAAAGGACTAGCTCGAAGTTATCTATGGTACTATTCTACTAAGTTGCTGCTGTTGGCTGCTGTCGTGGTGAAATCTTATTTAATATATGCAACATTTCTTCCAATACAGGCACTGGAGAAGAAAGCAAAGGCCGAGAAACTTCTAGCGGAGCTGGAGCAGGAGGTGATCCCTCAACAATCTGAAATTGACAAAGAGGGTATAACTCGAGAAGAAAGATATATGCTTCGGAAGGTTGGCCTGAGAATGAAGCCTTTCCTCCTATTGGGTGAGTTTGGCCACATAGTTCAAGCCTTTGATCTTGAAATAGTGGATCCAATGGGTTAATTTGGGAGGCAATCTAAAGGGCACTTTCAAATTACACCCACCTATCAACCTAACTCTCACAGATTAGTGTTTTTTATCATTTGTGCTTAGGTAGACGGGGAGTATTTGATGGAACAGTTGAAAATATGCATCTTCATTGGAAGTACAGGGAACTTGTGAAGATAATTTCTAAGGAGACAAATGTTGAAGCTGTTCACCAAGAAGCACAAATATTAGAGGCAGAAAGTGGTGGAATATTAGTGGCTGTGGAGAGGGTAAGCAAGGGTTATGCAATCATCTTTTATCGTGGAAAGAACTATGAACGGCCTACTTGTCTGAGACCTCAGACACTTCTTACTAAAAGAGAGGCAATGAAGCGCTCTTTAGAGGAACAGCGGCGTAAGGTAAAATTTAGTTATCTTGTTTTGTATACTTCCTACACTTTCGTATAGTTTGCAGGCTCAAAGAAAAAGTGACCTAAAAGACTGTTGGGAAATGGGAAAGAAGAAAAAGGAAGTATCTTCCCAAAGATTGTATACCCTTTCAACATTTTTTGGTTCCTTATTCTTTGTTTATGTTGATTTTTGCAGTCTTTGAAACTACATATTTTGAAGCTTACAAGAAACATAGATGAACTGAAGCACCAATTGGTAAGATGGTCACCCTATATTTTTCATTGGTTCAGTTATTTACTTTCCCTCAAACATCCTATAAGTATCCAACCAGTTTATATAAATTGTGTTACACTTCTTTGACACAGGTTGTAGACAAAGAGGCAAGTAACACGCTAGCTGCTGACCAATCAAGATTGCCATCGGTGAGCTTACATCATGTTTGCTATTTATTAGTGGATTTATTTATTTTTAAGTAATTTACATTTTTCTGTCACATTGAAGGTAGAAGAGGAAATGGAGACATTGCAGTCAGTCAAATGTGCTAGATCAGATATTGAATATCATGCATCTCCAGAAGGGCATTTAGAGGTAGGTAGTTTAAGTATGAAATGCTGAAAATGCGAAATAGTTAGCTTTTGTTTTCAAAAGTTTGTGATTCTGTTGTTAAACTATAAATTATAAAATAGTTCTTGAACACCTTGCTTAGCCTAGCAGTGAATGCCAGTGCGCACTAATTTCATTTGGAAGTTTCATTGCACTCTTTTTCTCAATTTAAATTTTAAACGCATTTAGTTTATATAACATCTAAAATGGCATTTGATTTGATTATGGAAGGCAAAAGACAAATCTGAGTCAACTTCCATGAAAAATGATAGAATGGTTGCTGCAGTTAGTATTAGCGAGCCTTCTGAACAAGTGCTTGTGGAACCATCTTCAATACATGATGGGGTCGAGAATCATAAAACAGAACCTGAATTTTCATCAGAATCTGTGAACAGAAGAAAACATAATACCGAATTGAGGGCTTTGCATTCTCAATTTGAAATGGTTGAATCCTCATCTCACCATGATAACCTTATGGTACATGCTCCTTTGTTATTTTAATATTCTTATGTTTCGTAAGTTCCTAATATTTCCCACCTGTTTTAAGCAGGAAGAAAATGCTTACAATAATGGGCCGATGGAATCAATGGTCGAATCTGCTAGCAAAAATTTGGATGTTTTGATTTCACCAGCAGCTGACAATGTCTCGAATAAAATGGCTTCAACAGCAAAGTTTCTTTCTAACAAAGAAAGACTTCTTTTACGAAAGCAAGCTCTCAATATGAAGAAACGTCCCGTGCTCGCAGTTGGTGATTATCTCTGACTTCTATTGTTTCGATTTTCCGAATCAACTGATTCTACTGTGATCTTTTGTGGTTTGAGCTTTATGGCAAGTACCTGCAGCGATTAGAGCTCCATGTGTTTAGCTGTATCTTTAGCTTAGGTTTTTGTTTTTGTTTCTGTTTAGGGTGCTCACTATTATCTGCATAACTTGCTGCATTTTTAACACTAATATACACATGTTGAAGTGACATTCAAAATTCTATCTTATCATCGATGCCTTTTGCTGAGGAAGTGATGCTGTTTCTTTTGTACTAAAGATCTATGTTTCTCTGAGTCTTCATTTTTCTTGAAAGGCCCGTATTCGACACATCAATATGGGGATACAGCCTCTAAGGATCTTCCAAATACACAAACATAAAAAAATCTGACCATACTCATGTAAGGCACATGCTTGTATCCAATACTTAAAAACCGAGTACAAGCAACATAGCTAAAGATATTAGACTATAGTGTGTCAACAAAGTCACTGGTTGCCAATGCCGATCAACGACCACCGCGTCCCACCCCTTCTCTATTTCTCTCCCTTGTCTTCGTGGTGATCAGGAAAACTTATTTTAGTGTTATGATTGCCTTATTTTCAGGGAGGAGCAACATTGTGACCGGTGTGGCAAAAACAATCAACACACACTTTAAAAAACATCCTCTTGCTATAGTGAATGTGAAAGGGAGGGCTAAAGGGACCTCTGTGCAGGAAGTGGTGCTAAAGCTGCAGGTCTGCTCCCTTGGATTCCAACTGTTTTAACTGTTGTCCTAACTAAGCTATATCTATAACGAGAAAAGCTGTCTATATTAAATTCACAGGAAGCAACTGGTGCAGTTCTAGTTTCTCAAGAACCTAGCAAAGTCATACTATATCGAGGTTGGGGTGCCAATGATGAACCAGCCCGTGGTGATAAGAGGAATGTAAAAGATTCACCGGTTCAGAATCAGCCTGCTGTGTCCCCCGAACTTATTGCTGCAATCAAATTTGAATGTGGCTTGCAATGCCACCAAGAGGAACAGGCACCTTGACAGAATTTTGAAGGTTAAAACGATGTTGTGGTTATAGTTTATTAGCTAAATTTCATTATGCAGACTTCGTTTTGAGCACCTAGTGAATTTGCAGGAACTCGGATGATTAACAATCTAGCCTGTTATTGATATCTTGTTATGCCATAACCATTGCAGGCATATATTCATTGGTCCTTCAACTGGAACAGAGGAACACTTGTCTAGGTCAAGCTGCCTTGATACTGCTCTCCGCATTCTCCGGTTATGTTCATCAAGCATGGTGTACGTATTCTCACTGCTTTTGAACTAGTCACTTCCACATGCGCAACAAAAGTAAATACCATATTGACATCTTGATGGTACAACAGTAGGGATCTTTTTTCATGTCCTGTTGTCAATAAAGCCAATATTGCAAAACAAGGTTGATAATTGATATTCAGCTTGTTTCGTCAGTAAGTGTTGCCTTTGCCCTGTGTAGCATATATAGTTAAATGATCCGAGTCTTGAGACTTTGTCTAACTCGTTTTTTTGTAAGTATAAAATTTTAGAAACACGAGAAAAATCCTTGGTATATTTTTCTCCATGAAGTATGTTTATCAGCCTCAAGACTTTAAAAATTCTCTAGCGTTGAGTAAGCTGGCTGTCTATCTTGAATATGATTTTGGTTCCATATTAAGCATGCTTTTGTAATGTGTAGTAGGACAAATTTGATCGGGATGGCAATTGAACGAGACACGGGTCACACTTGAATGAGTGTTGAAAAGGTTACTAATTATATGGGTAGTTTTTTTTTCAAAATTGAATCAATGATTGAATTAGTTAGACCATTGATGTAACATCTCAATTTTCGGTTGGACATGTGACACTATTCCGGTAATGTATATAGTGGATAAGTGAGAAAATTTGGAAAATGAGTTGGATAAAGGAATCTTATAGAATCAAAGTTGATAATTAAGATGGGAAAATTTTGAAAAGAATTTAGAAGTCAAAATGTGACAAAAGGACCAAATTGTAAATTTTGAAAAGTTTAAGGATTAAAGTGAAAATTTGAATAACATGGGAAAGTGAGCTATCAATGATTATTTGCCATGGAAACATATTGGGTTATATGTTAGTGTAAAAGAAATCACTTTTGTACTAAATTGAAAGAAAATCAAAAGTACAAGGATTAAATTGTAATTTTCCATTTTCATTAGAAAAGGGCAAAATTGTAATTATCACCACTCAGACTTATATTAAAGATTTATTAGGAATTATGAACTTGAATTGGTCTAACTATCCAGTTTTGAGAAGAAATCTTTAAAAATGATAAAAGGGGAAATATGACAATATTGTTATAAAAGGATAATTTGGTTAATTCTCAATACCTTTATTATGGAAATAATATTTAAATATGATATTTGAAATCTAAAATTATTTTGGATCCTAAGAACCTAGTTTTAAATAGACAAATTTGGACTTAAGTTGATAGATGTGGGCCCAAGACCCATATGTTGATATTTTTTTTGGGGGATGAGAACCCCATCAGCCAATTTTCTCTTCTTTTCCATCCAGTAGCAGTAACTATTGCTGCCATTGTTGTTCTTCTTTATCTCCTTACTTTTTTTCTCCATTTTCTCTCAAATATTTCATTATCCACATTGTAATAATGTTGAAATCTCATGAAATCAACCCCCTAAGCTCATTTCCTTCCTCAATTTCAGCCTTGGCAGCCTAGGGTTTCATGAATTTTAGTGGGATAATTCGTGGCTTAAGTGAGAAAACTCTAATAAGGTAAGAAATGGTTTCCTACATCAACTTTAACTTGATATTTGCTATGATTTGTCATAAGAAAACTTTGAAGGAATTTATATTAATTTTTTATAGTATTTTTGTTGTATGAAAATGAGGAGATGATGATTTATGGAAATTATAAGCTTGAATGATGTTAGAGTGGAGCTCATGGAAGCTTTGATTAAGTGTTTTAGAGCATCCACTAAGGTAAGTACCTTGAATATTCTTATTTATCTTATATTAAAGTTTATGAATTAGGTAAAGTTATAGGTGATAAATATGGAATGGAAAATGTAATAAACATATGCCAATTCCATGGTTTAAAATATATGAAATAAGTCCATAATGTGTTATGTTGGAATTGTTATTTAAGAAATGTTTTGTAAAATAAAATTATGATGCGGAGATATTAATTGCAATGAAAATGTTAGTAAGAATGGTTTGACATATAAACTTATATTATTAATGTAAAATGTGAATAGATGGCATTGTGGCCATAAATAAGACTTATTGGTGAATTTATGCTTTTAGTCAATATCATGTTAAAATATGAGAATTGATATGTAAAATATAAAGAACAATGGAAATAGGATTTTACACTTTTGGGAGCTATTATATGAAATGGATATGTTTACAATGCCTAAAGAAATATGAAAAATGAGTAAGTATATGAAAAGAACTTATGGTGTCTGCATGTGGAAATGTACACGCCCAAAAGACCTTTATTAATATGATTTTGAACATGATTATGTGGAGGCACTTAAGGTGCCCTTATATGATATGTGTGCATGCATTTGTTAATAAATTTGGTGGATACTTGTTAATAATAATTGTAAAGTGCCCTAGTAGACATAGTGAAATGTTAGGATACGGTTTATGTGCACTTTATATCGCTTTCGGGCCTTGCACTTACATGCATCTTGGTATGGTGTAGTTTATGCTCTTATGAGCTCTTTGGTATGGTGGAAAGATGTTTGCGCTATCTTACAGTTTAGCACTTCGGTGCTCATTGGTGTGGTAGGGAGTCCTGCGTATCCGAGTCAATTTTACTAAAGTTTACTATGGGCGAAAATGAGTTCCATGTTGTTAATAAACTTTAATTGTTACTATAGATGGCTAAAAGCAATAGTAAGTGTCATGAATTAAATGTCTTGTAACTAAAAGAGATGAAAATAACTAAATGAATAAGTAAAAGATAATTTCACATGATAATGAGCTTTAATAGTGTGTGGCCTAGTGAACTTACCTTAAATGATATTAAGGAAATTGATGATTTAAGCATGCCATAGTTCAAAGAAATGAAAATGATGAATATAAATCACATAAAGATTAACGACTATAAATGAGAAATGTGAAAGAACATGTCAAGATACAATATGGACTTTACTTGAGAGTCTTGAATAGATATTTTCATTAAACAAATTGGTTAACAAACTGCTAATATGTAAGTTGAGCCCTTACACTTTGGTAAATTAAAATGAAACAACCAATACTACTAAAATATGGCTTGAATAAAACTAGCATGAAATCCATAGGATGGGCTCAACACTAATAAGGATTAAGATAAGTAAGATTATCCCTAACTACTTCCTAAGCTTTTTAAGCTCACACGTTAGTAGTTGTTTAAAATGTGTAAGTTTGGACTTACTAAGAAGTCATGGTGTTGGCTTGGGAGCATTGCATCATCCATTGAGTTTCTAAGGTTGTAATCCAATTGTTTAAATACTTGAGTGATTGTAAAGTTAAATGATGAACTTGAGCCTCTTTTGTAACGACCCAGTTTCCAGTGGTGTTGGAAAATGCAGTTTCGGAACCTCATTTCCGTAAACCGAGTTCGTAAATATTAAATATGAATATTTACGGAGTTAGTATAAAAATATATTCAAATTCAGTTAGGTAATTTAGCCGAAAAAATAGTTAATTAAGGTCCAGAGACTAAATTGTAAAAGTTCAATCACTATAGATTTTTAATTAGAAAAAGACTTGAGAACCTATATAGCAATTATCCAAATGATCAAGATGATAAGTAAACCAATTTGGAATGGTGGAAAGTGGATGATGACTTAATTAGTTAATAATTAAGTAAAGTAAACTACAATTACAATAATTAACTAAGATTAATTATTAATTAACTTAAGTACAAAAGAAAAGTTAGAGGATGAAAACATCATCTTCATCCTTCATCACCATCCACCATTGTTGAGAGCCATGAAAAATTTCAAAATTTCTTCAATACAATTGACCAAAATTCAAGTAAGTCCCTAAGCCATTTTCTTTTGATTTTTATAGATTTTTTTATCATGAGAGTTTGATTTAGCTGGCCCATGTATCAATTTGTTCAATTGGTAAAATTTTGATAAATTACCATTATTGAGAATTGGATGAATTAGGCTTGAAATTGATAGAAATTAAGCTTAGATTATGAAAAGATTAAATTGTAAAGCTTAATAAGCTTAATTGTTAACCTTGTTATATTAGGGATCAAATTGAATAAAATAAAATTTTTATGAAATTATACTAGGAATAGAAAGTATAATGTCCCTAATGAATAAATGTGAAATTAGATTTTAATTGAAGCCCTATTATGAAAGTTTTGGTTGTCCTAGGTTTAGAGACTAAATTGAATAAATTAAAAATTGTGTTTAGCTTTGTATTTGAATGTGAATTGGAGGAAATTTTATTTTAATTGTTGAATTATTATTTTTATCTAAAAATGACGTCGGGCCATCAAGAGAGAAAAGAAAAGTGAGAGTCAATGACAAGTGACGCTAGATTTCAATTTGTAATTCTATAATTAAAGATCAATTCAATTATTGTATATTCATGATATTTTGCATAATGTGGTATTGAGGTGAGTTGATAATAGTTGTTTGAATTGAATTGCTATGATTTAGATTGAATGTCAATATATGGACTAAATTTAATAGAATAGAAACTAACATGACTTAATTGATCTACGATATTTGATATGGAATTGAATTGAACATGTTATATGATATGCTTAAATGGTGAAATGATGATGAACTAAGACTGATGGAATATGAATTGCACTATATGATGAAATTGGAAAATTGATTACCTTATCAACTGTTCGGGCAGAGCCGGATGTAGTTGGCTTGCCATAGGATAGATTTAGTACGGGTTACTTTGAATATATGTCGATGAGTGTTGGGTGCATTTTCCTTTGGACGTTTCAATCAGTGTTGGATGCAAATTATATACTTCAGACATTCTGATGAGGCATTGGATGCCAAATTGGTGTGTTGGTTGATATTCGTGTATCCATTCAAGTCCAAGTCATATTAATAGAGAATATAAATGTAAATTGGTAAAATAATTTTCTAAAAGAATTGAAAATATGAATTGGTAATACTAAAAATGCATATTTACGATATATGAATATCGATAGCATGTGAAAGACCATGCGAATCAATTATACAAGCCCGGAAGGTCGATATGGAAAAACAACAAATTAATCTATTCGATTAAAAAATGATAGATTGAAATAATCAAATGTTATGAATTGAATATAAATGTAAGCATTATTGATACTAGTATGTTAGTATGGTATGTTTATTTGGAATAGTTATGTAACACCCTTAACCCGTATCTATCATTGAATTAGGGTTATGGAATATTACTGATAAATTAGAATCTTTAAACATCAAACATTCAATAAATTCAAGAAAAATATCGTAAACCATTCATTCTCATACATTTCATCCTTAAACCAAGCCCTCAAGGCCTTAAAAATAGCTTGGGAACAATTCGGGACTAAATCGAGACAATTAGAATTTCAGGGAAAAGAAGCAAAATTTAAAAAACATGAGACACATGGCTGTGTGGCCAGGCCGTGTGGAACCTCCCAAGCCGTGTAACTTTCGAATAAGGGACACATGGTCGTGTCCCAGCCAGTGTTCTTACTTGTGTAACTCTCTGAGTAGGGTCACACGGTCGTGTCACACGCCTATGTGTCAAGCCGTGTAACTCTCTGATATGCCCCACACGCCCGTGTGCCAGGTCGTATGTTAGGACGTGTAACTTACTGACTTGCATACAAAAGACTTTCAGATGACACACGACTGTGTCACAAGGTTGAGTCACACGCCCATGTGAACCCAAATTGACCCATTTCTTGCTCAATTTCACTCCCTTATTGCATATGTACCTACACACTTTAAAATACACATATGGAAGGTGCAATTCAACTTCAAACACACTCAAACATAATCATATATTCATTCTATGTATCAAGCATTTATCAACCTTGACATCTCAATGTGTTTCATCACAAATCATTCTCAACTTGTACCCACAAACTCATTTGTCTCTATAGACCAAACTGATACGAACTCAAAAATATAAAAATTACTAAAAATGGGCATCAATACACTTACCAAATCAAAGCTAAAATCAAAGTTGGAAAACCCTAGCTTTTTCCTTTCTTTTTCGTGAATAAGATGAAGAAAAATGAGATTTTAAAAAAAAAATTTAGGTTTAATTTAATATATATACTTATGACATTTTTATAAATACTTTAACTTTATTAATTAAGCTTTAATAAATCATTAATTAAGCCTAATTAAATCACTTTATTAAACATAACCTCATCAAATCCCACTAACTAATTTCCATGGTTAATTTGTCCATTTAGTCCCTTTAATTTAACTACTCAACCTTTGTAGTTTTACAATTCATCCTTTTACTTATTAAACTATCCAAACAAATAAATTTCTCAACCAAAATTTAATGACTCTAGAGACCTTATAAATATACTAATTAAATAATATTCACGAAGTAATTTATTGGAATTATGGTCTCGAAACCATTATTTTGACATTCTTGAAAATAGAACATTAAAGGTTAAATTAAGGCAATGTATGGATTATTCATATGATAAAAATTGGTACACTTAATGGTATATGCATATTTGATGTGTTGATTGAGAAATGGTATAAATAGTATATGAGTTGGATGATATTAGAATAATGTATGCAATTGTTTTAAACTTGTACTTTGACTTGAATCATGGAAATACCACTAAGCTTTATCGCTCAACGTAAGGTTTGTTTTCTCCATCTGTAGGTATAGGTAAATTTCAAAGTTTCAAGGCGTGATCTAGCATCCAAACAGTAAACCTTGACTCAACAATGTTTGTATAGTTTCGTTTTGTTAAATATATGGTATGCATCTAGGTTGAGTTGGTTTTTGTATAATAAATCATGTTGAAGTTGAGCTAGTAATGGCTAGCTAGATATGACATAACGGTATTGTCCAAATTATATTTTGAGATTATTACTATTGAAATGAAGTTGATATGCATATATGATTTTAAGTGGATGAATTGAGTTAGTATATGGAAAGTGTTGTCAGTAAACAAAATGGAATGGTGTTTGATGAATGTATATGTATAGGTTGTGCTAAATGATTAGGAATGAACATTGGATTATGATACTTATGCTTGATTTAATGAACGGAAGATTCGGTTTGTATTTTTGGCTAACTTGAATATGTACCAAATTGGACCTTTTGGAAACAGATGGTCACGCTGCCACGTTAGCTCCTTAACATCTACGAGGCCTAGTCAGTGAGTTACGTCGCGATAAGGAACTCTTGAAGTCACGACGTCAACTTAATATTTTACAATCTTTACAATTTGGTCTTAATTCAATCTCAGGTTAGCATAAGAGCTTTCGTAAGCTTGTATATGATTCGTAGATGATTATATATCATATCATATCATATCATATCATATGCATGTATTACTCGTATTTAAATTTTTAATGGTATAAATCGAATATATTTTATCGTAAGTTGCTCTAGAAATGGACGTGGCATCTTTTAGCTTGAACCCGACGATTGGGTCGAGTACAAGGTGTTACATCTTTTGCGATTCTCTTAAACAAATATGTATGTTTTGTTTTGGATGTGTTCATGCTAAGTTTTTTTAAGCTTAAATGATTTTAAGTTTTGATTTATAATGACATGATTTATGTTGGAATGATATGATGATGTTTGGGTTTTAGAGTGATTTTTAAGTGTTTTAGGCGAACTCAGTGAGTCACATTGTGACCACAAAGTTTCAACATCCCAAAATCGATGCATGATGTCGCGACTTCTATTTTCTTATGTTGTGACCTTATTAACTCAGCTAGTCACGTTGCAACGTCAAATGATTCTGGTTACATTTATTTTAGCACTGCACTATTTTAAGTTGTTTTGACCTTTCAAAGCTCATTTTGAGTTCCGACCACCTCTTATTAACTCTGAATAAATCCTAAATAATTTTAAATTGTTTTTAAAACTTTAAATCTTGTCTAAAACAATTGTTAATTATTTTACAAATTTTTTAAACTTTCAATTATTAAATAAATCCAAGATTTCTTAGTTATATATGCTTCGATGGCATCTCCCATCTATATTAGTCGTTTGAAATGGGTGAGGTGTTACAATTGATTTTTAGTTTGATCGTTTCAACTCAATTATATATAACAATGTATTATTTAATTCTTAAAGAATAAATACCGCTAAATATATGTTGGAAAATGAAAAGTTTTAGGTGATAAAGAGATATAGAAAGATAACCCACTTTCCTCTCCATTTTCATGTCTTTTTCTCTACATTTTTACACTTTCAACTGGGGGAGAGCATTTGATTTTTTCTGTCAGTTCAGTCATTTTTTTATTAAACTGACTTAACCAACCATAATCTACAAAACTGAACTAATCAAATTAGAGTTCAATAGTCGACTTAATCGACTTAATTAGGTTATTAGTTATTGGGTTATATTTAGTTTAGTTATTTTACTTGAATAATATATATTTGTTGATACCGCTTATCAGCAAGAAAGGAGACAATGAGGAGAAACTGGTGGTGCATAGGAGGTCGGTTCTCCTAAACAGGTGGAGAGTTGAAAAGTGTAAAGAGGTAGAGAAGAAGGAGGAGGTTGTATGTTGAGGAAGATAAAAGACTAAGGCTAGTAAGAGAGTCAATGGTATGGTTCATTTTTCCTCTTTCTTCAAGGTATTTATAAGCAAAGGGTTCTTTTTCAATTTATGCCATGTCACCAACAATCTTGAGGTGATGGTGATCGTGTAGTTGGCCAGGTGGTAGTTTTGTTACACATTGATTATCGTCAAGCACGATATTGCTTTGACATTCTCCTTGTTGAGGTAGTACGAAGTTGTTATGCCTCTGTGGTCCCTAGGTGGTCCTTCTTGGAGATGAAAGTGTTCATGCTAAAAGTAGGTGGCCTAAGAGGTGGTAGTCAATCTGGGTGGTTGTTCACCTAGTAACCAGCCAAGTGGTGCAAAGTGGAGGATTGTTTGTAGGTTCTTCTCAAGTAACTTCTCATGATGCCATGTGTCCAAGATAGGTAAGTGTATAACAATTGTCCCCCCTCCCCTAGTCAGAGGGCCGATTATAAAGTGGCTTGCCTTGTTACCATCTGTAATCTCTACGGGTGGAAAAATAGTGGGTGGTATGGTAATGATTAGCTTAGAAGACTCGGAGTTGCTCTGTGTGCGTATTGAGTATTTTTTTAAGGTGAAAGATTTCCTTAAAGCTTCCAAAACATTTGCATTTAATGTAAATCTAAACAACCGTGTATTAGGATTCGAAGTAATGATGAATTGTAACTTTTCATGGTATACGTGTTCGAGTGTCATTAAGTGTAAATTATTAAAGTATACAAATGATGAAGCTCACAGTTTTGAGAAAACCCTATCTATTCTCTTCTTCTTCAACATTAAAATTATTTTTGTTGCTTTAGGTTTTCAAATCTTTCTCTTTGGTTTTCTGTTGCCATGTTGCTGGCCTTCAAATGCTTTTGCTTCCTGAGGATTTTTCTCTATTGGTTGTTGTTTTCCTTGTTTTAAGGTTCTTCGCTTAGGAATTTTAAGGCGAACCACATTTCTCTGCATTTTCTGCCCTTTTTCTTTGTTTTTTTTACATTTATGGTCAAAAAAAGTTGTAATCAATCGCCTATAGATGATTATTTCTAGACAAAATTATTCACCTGCTTCTCTGTTGTAACACCTTTTATTTGACCTGATCGTTGGGTCCGAGCTACAAGGTGTCACATCTGTTATTGGAGTAACTTCCATCAAAATAAAATAAATATATCAATCAAACAAATATTTATTACTTATACACATTTATAATATGATTCACAACTAAATCTGAGCCTTAATCGAGCTTACGAAAGCTCTTTTGTTAACCCAAGCATGAATTATGACCAAATTGTAAAGTTTTGAAAATTCGGTGCCGACGTCGTGACATCACCCTCTCTACGTCATGACGTTGCTAAACAGTTTGTCACGTTGTGACGTCTAGGTTCTCAACATCGGGACGTCACATGCTATCGAACAATGTTGCGACAAGGAGAGTTGCTCGTATCGACATGGAGTCTATTTTTGGTAAAAGTTAGGCCATTTGGTACTTATTCGATGTCAACCTAACCAATTTCACATTTGGAGCATAATTGCACACCTTTACCTGCACAAGATCATACCATAATGCATCCCAAAGACCTTATAACATCATTTCAATTCAATTTATCCAACATATCTTCATTTGGCCAACAAAACATATCAAAATTGCTTACTCAATTCAACATCATCATCAATGTATTTTCCATTTCTTACCATCACATATACTATTTCATTTCATACTCATTTCACCATTTAAATATCAAACATAAAGTTGCACAAGTTACCAAAATATTCACTATTGCATATATGAACAATAGCTTTCCAAAATCAAACATTAACCAAGGTGTAAACTAAACCATCATTCATAAGTAACACATATAAACACCTATGTTCATGCCACATAGTCGAGCTTAGAATGAGTAAAAGCCTACTGAATTGATAGTTGGATAGTGTGAGCTTCAATGTGACCCGATCGACGAGTTCAACAAACCAACAATCTATAGAAAAGGGAAAAACAATTGGTAAGCATTTCGAATGCTTAGTAAGTCTATAATTAAACTCACGTAACTTACATTAACATTAAAAAAAACATTAACAATTGAAATCACAATGTCACATAGTACAATATTTCATTGGCATCCTTATACAATCTCACGCAACAACCGATAGGTTAGTTCATTACCATAGTCTAATCATATAATACAATTCATATACATATATAATCATATTCTTTCATCCTGTACCTATAACACCACTAACCATTATCTATTACTAGAACAGGGTTACAGAGCATTACCGAACTTTACGAATTAAATACGGATATTTCCCAACTTTTCAAAATTTTTATTAGAAATAAGGGACACATGCCTGTGTCTCTGCTTGTGTGAATGGAAATAAGTCATTATTAAACAAAATACCTATACATGCCACTATATCCAAAATCCAATCATTTGAACATATTGATATAACCAATGGATAGTGTGATATGTCTCCGATAAGCTTCCAACCTAATTGAGCTTTCGATAATCTAAAAAGTAGAAGAAAGCGAATACATGAGCAATGAATGTTTAGTAAGCTCGTATAGAATTTAATCATATTAATTCATTTCAAATATGAAATCTATACATATCAAGAACAATCCACTATTAATACCACAATACTCATGCAGCTATATTCAACAACCCACAAGGTGAATAAATCCACCGTATCACTTACATATTATCCCAAGCTTAGTAGGATTTTATATAACTTTAACTTTTCATAATTTCTTTATTTTCATTTGCATTTTTTTACTTTCCACACTTATTCCATATGCGTGACACACAAGTCATAAACATATCGTTCAACCATAGTCACAAGCTAGTGCATTTAACTAAAGCCTTTTCCGAATTGATCACATGATAAGTCATTTCATAAGAAATTGCATAATTTAAACCATACCACTTTTTCATGAGCACTAGCATATTTTCACTCAAATACTTATCAATTCAATGCTTCCATTAAATAATCATATTACCATTCAACCAATAGCTTGACACTTGCCTAAGCATCAAGCAACAATACTAGTTAGCGTACTTGCACACATTACATATAAACTCATCATGCATAATTTTCTTGTATCAACATATTAAAGATAATCATCCATTTACATGTCATGATACATATCATTCTCTTGTCGTTTCTTCATAGGCATATATCATTCATTTCATTATTTTGATATTTCATGTACCATCATTTTCATGAATTTCGCGTACATACCGGTAATAGTTCATTTCAAACTCATGTTATCTCACTTCAGAACTTTACCCGTTATATCATTTAAATATCAATGGTTACATTTATTTCAGATCAATACCAATAATAAATCATTTCTCAATATTTATAATTCAATTTGGCTTTCATTTGTTAACATCATATACTATTACATTGAGCCTTTATTTATCTCATGAAAAATTAGTTCATGCTTTCTATTCACATTTTCATATTCAATTCACATTTTCAAATTATATTCCACAATCATGTTTCCTTTCAATGGCTCAACTGTTTCATTTCGTTCGATTTAAATTTTCATTTAATTACCCCTATTAACAGACTTGGGCTTTGGCGGATACGTGGATTCCAACCAAACACACCAGTACGGCACAATGTGTCTAAAATGGTACATAGTACCTGATCAGTATACGAAACATAAGTACTTGAAACGACATACGAGGTGTCTGATACGACACACGAGGTGTTTGAAATATGACACACGAGGTGCCTGAAATACGACACATAAAGTGCTTGAAATATGACACATAAAGTGCCTGATATACGACACATAAAGTGCCTGATCGGCTTAGCTGATAAATTCCCGTACTCTTCCAATCTTATGGCATGCCAACTATATCCGACTTAGCCCGACTAGTTAATAGAGTTTTCAATTCTCAATTCAAATTCACATTCATTCTAAAAGTTACTTTCAATATCAAATTCACTTTTTCATTCACGAATCAATTTTCAATTCAATACTAACACATATTTCTTATTCACTTCAATTTTCTAAATTCAGTTCAATACTTACACATATACATATATATTATTCATCACCAAATAACATTCACTTTAATCAAAATTGTACAGAATATAGTTCATACGAACTTACCAGGCTAATTTGCAGAAATACCAAGATACAAGGGCATTTTGGTAATTTTCCATTTCCTTAGATTTTCTACCCGATCTTGATCTAAATTAATATTTCATTCAATTTATTAATTTAAATAATAAAACAAATCATTTCATGCAATTTGATCATTTTTGACATTTTACAAAATTATTCCTAAAGTTTTACTTTTTATTCAATTTAGTGCCTAAGCCCAAATCAAGCAAATTAACCATTTTTAATGCAAACCCATGCTAGCAGAATATTCATATATTTATTTTCCTCCTCCTCCTCTCCATTAAACATCCTTAATTTATATAACATGCTTATAAGGAACATTATCTATGATTTCACTATTTACTTATAAATTTATTCAAAACTATCCATCCGTGTCATAGTTATTAAATTATTTTTATCTTTAGGTACAGAACTCCAAATTAGGATCCTCTAGTTTTATTTAAAACTAGATCACATATCTTCTTACCATAAAGTTTTCAGAATTTTTGGTTTAGCCAATAAGTACAATTTATTCTTTAAATCACCTTTGTTCTGCTGTCTGACAATTCAGACCCTTCTTCACTAAAAATTAATTATCTCCTCGTACGGGATTCGAATGATGTTCCTGTTTGTTTCTCTTGAAAATATACTAATTTTTAGATTTTAAAAATATAAATTTAAGCCCCTAATTATTTTTCTCCAATTTTTGATGATTTTCCAAAGTCAGAATAGGGGAGCCCGAATTCATTTTGACCTTATCTCACAAAAATTTATTATATCTCGTGATTTACAATTCCATTACTTATATAGTTTCTTCTATGAGAAACTAGACTTAATAAGCTTTAATTTCATGTTTTTTTATCCTCTAATTTGATTTTCACAATTTATGGTGATTTTTCAAAGTTAGCCTACTGCTGCTGTCCAAAACTGTTTTAGTGCGAAATGTTGATTACTAAGTTTATAACACTTTTATTCCCTTTCTCTATAATATTTCCCATCACTTTCTCTTATTTTACTTCACTAATATGTCAAAAATATATACCTTATATAAGAAAACTCTACTATAACATCAATTCCATGCTTTTCAATAATATCACACTTAAAAATATGTTGAAATCTTGATGTTCTTACCTTGTCCTATTGGTTTCAACCTTTAACTTGATTTTCTCTCTTCTCCAGCTTCTATTACTTGAATCTAACTTAATATTCTAGCTCCCCATAGTCTTCTTTTTATCTTTCTCTATTGATGGCTATAGAAATTCTTTTGATTTCTAGGTGAAAATGGTAAATTTTTAGTGGAATGACCAAATTGTAAATAAAGCAAAACTTTCTTTCTTTCTCTCTTCTTCTCATGTTGATGCATGGGAAAAATGGTGGGATGGTGGCTTTTCATCTTTCTTTCCACACATATATATATATACTAAATAAATAAATAAAATATCATTAAAAAAATCAAATCAAAATATTAGAAACTAATATTTATTTAATTATCTAAAATATCACCAACATTATCATTCCCTTATAGATTTCTCTCTTCTTCTAATTGACCATTTTTCCTTCATGATATTTTAAAATTTCATCCTTGAGTCATCACTTAATTTGGTAAAATTATGATTTAATCCTCATAATTCTTCACTTATTCAATTTATTCCTAATTCATCCATTTTTCTTAGTTTCTAGATCATTCCACCCTTAAAATATTTGCACTATTGATCCTTCAAATTTTCATATTTACACTTTAACCCCTCAAATTTTAAGTATTTACTCGTAGGCAACAAAACTTTTCTCACTTTTGTGAATTAGTCCTTTCTTGCATTAATATGTCATAATATACTTCCCGATGTTGACATAAATCAAAATTTCCCTTTTCGTCACTTTATTTCCTTATTTTACTATATCAAGGATACTATCTTACTTTCTTACTATAGTAATTTTTGGGGTATTACAGTACCACTCAAACCAAGCTCATCTCATAAGCGTTACAAATGAATTCACATTCAATCGTTCCAAACATTTCATTTCCATTAATCACTAGTTTTCGTGTGTAGAACTATATTAAATTAAATTCGGATAAACAAGACTGATTTTTGCTCACGCAAGCTATAATATTCGGTCTACTCACACGAGCTGTGATATTGGGGCTGCTCACACAAGCTATAGATCAGGATTGCTTTTATAAACTTTATTCAATGTTACTCACTCAAGCTGTCGAGAATCTGCAACACATGTTGGATCTCAGCCATTGATAAAGAAATCCTTTACCAACACCCGATTTCTTTTTGAACCTTAATGACATGCCATTCGTATCCTAATCGTTTACTAAGTTGACGCGGGCATAAATATTGTATTCATACCAACTCAATCTCTATAACATCATCATCATCATATATATATTTCAATCTTGTAAACATTTTATATCCATTCTGTAACTCGTATTAGTTCGTATTTGTCACATACATCATAATTTACGATTTAATCCATTCGATGCCAAAATAATTATTTTCACAACACTTCAACTAACAAGAAAATTAATTCAATACAAATATAATAAGAACTAACATATTAAATTCTGTATGAAATTACCTAGAAAAAATAACAAGAAGCAAAACATCGAGGACTAATCTATAATTTTATATTTTCTTCGATTTTCCTTTGATTGGTTTAAATCCCAATCTATACGATAATTCATTTCAATTTATCAATTCCAAATACCTTATATCATCCTACTATAGGCATATTATAGTTTAATTTCATTTTTGAATACTCCATCAAGTTTTGCATTTAATTCAATTTAGTCTCTAAAATTAAAATTGCTATAACTTTTAAATTTGAGCTTCAATTTTGAAACCGATATCAATTCCACCCTTCTATAGCTCTTTGTTGTCAATAAATATAATAATTAAATATAACAACTCATCGGGCATAGACCATATAGATACTTATTGGTGTATAGTCGTATAAGCCATGGATAGTTAAATAATTAGATTAGAGACTGGTTCGTTAAATGTTTGGGTGGCATGTTGCGAGGATTCTTTGTGAGAAACACCTCGTTGGAATTCTCCACTTGGCAAACTCTTTTGTGAGACAATCCTCCAACCCCAAATACTTTGGGCGAACTTCTTAGTTCACAAAGTGATAGAATTATTTTTTGTGCTTTGGTGAGAAAATGATGGCTTGGTAGCATCACTAGAATTTAGTTGAGACCTAGTTGGAATTGAACTAGAGTGCGATAGATGACATTTGATATGTTTAGGTAGTTGAATGACTGGTTTAGTTGGTTTGTTTTAGTGGACAAGCAACATTTACTACTCACTAAGTTGATTAGTGGTAGTGGTTATGTTTGGTAGATGATTAGGCAAGCCTATTCTCGAGTTACAGGGCTATAGTGGGATTTTCTGACCCTTCTACTAAGCTTTATCACTGTTGCCTATGTTATATAAGGATGCCTATAATCGACATGTTTCATCTTTGTTTTTCTCTAAGTTCTTCCCTAAGTCTCTAGAAAATTTTAAGTTATCTTTGCTCTAGAAGACGAGGAAAGTATCCGTAGCTAGTAAATGCCATTGATATGTACCAACTTACTAGTAATTTTTGGGAAAGCCCTTAGGTTGTTATTGAGGGGATTTAAGTTCTTGAATTAGTGCATGTAAGATTAAATTTAGTAGGAAATGGTCTAATGATTATAATTGTTTCTTATTTAGCTTTAGAAGCTAGTGAAGGTTCAAGCAATTGAGGTAAAGAACCAGTAGAGTAAATTCTATTTTGAAGTTTTCTAGTGAGTTCCTTTTTACTTCCTTTGAGTTATGAAAATTCTATGATATGTGGGTTGGGTAAGGTAAGTTGTCTCTTCTGAAGATAGGTCGATGTGTTGTGATTGAAGTGTGTGTAATAAATAAATGTTGTATGTATGAGCATGACCACAGTCAAGGTGAAAATACCCACCTTGTGTGCGAACCCAGTACCAAACTTTTTGTAAGATGTGAATATGTGGAAAAAAAGCTTTATTTGGGATGCCTCCAGTAGGGCAGCTTCATTGCAAACCGGACTAGCAGATTACGACCTGACCTTGTGAGAGAACTTGTATTCAATTTAACAAAGAATTTGAATATAAATATGATTATGACTTATATGCAATCCTAATTTTTGAAATATCATTCTGAGGTTGGCACAATATTAGGTCATAGGTAAACATACATGATTGAGAGAAGTATGTAAGAGTTGGTGATATGTGTCCACAGGGGATACTATGTGTGTTTTATTGGTGAAGTGTTGTCACTAGAGAACTTTACTGCAACTTGACATAATGCATCTGTAAGATTGAGTCTTGAAAATGTCTCTATTTTTTGTTTGATTATCAATAACCTGATAATCATTTCGTGTCTATTTGGAACTCACTAAGTTCAATTGAACTTACTCCGTTACTTTTCTTTCTAGAGCATTTGGTTAGTTGAATATCAATAGAAGGGGACTGCACCAGAGTTGCGTATACGAGTGAGCTATTTGTCTATTTTTATATCATGCATGGTTGTTTGGCGGATGGCGTATACATACATCTTGTAATTAACTTTTGCTTTTACCTCGTAGTTGTATTTTTTTGCCTTGAAAAAATAATTTACCCCTTATTATAAAAGTGTACACCAAGCTTCCTGGATTTGCAGTTTATGAACTCCTTTATATGTATTTGCCATTGATGGCAGCGGATGATAAATAGATTATCTTTTGTAACCCCTATTATTTTCTCTTTTAAAAATGTGTTACCGATTTAGAGAAAAGAATAATGGTTTGTAACTAAAAGGGGGGATCTTCATAACTGTTTCCTCAAATATTTAAGTGAAACCAATGAATTTTGAATCCATTGGTAATGCTCCAGTCCATTGGGTGGTATGTCTAACTAAATGATGTACGCCAAGTCTTCTTGATGGGTTAACGGATGTTACGTTAAACATAAATTTCAAAATATTTACAATTTAGTCCCTATGTTCAAAACTAATAATTTTCACTTTACAAATTAGTCATTTTTCATATCTAAGCTTAAAATCTAACCATTTAACATCAATTTCATCAAGAACTCATCAATGGAAACTTTTGAAAACTTTAACAATTTTACAAATTGGTAATCATGTTAGCTAAATCAAACTCTCGGACCTCAAAAATATAAAAATTATAAGAAACAAATTAAATCGAACTCACCAATCAAAGGACTGAATGTTGAGCTTCAAAATAGGTTTTCTTCTTTCTTTCCTATAGGTTGAAGAAGATGATGAAGGGAAATAACATTTTTTTTATCATTTTTAACTTATATAGTTCAATTAAATCTAATTAACTATTAGCTAATTTAACTAATTTTAATTAGCTTAATCTTAATGACAATTAATAAAATTTGGTGGATGTTAGCTAATTTCCACCACCAATTGGCATAATTATAAGGGTCTAATTGCTTAATTGGTCCTTCAATTAATTAATAATCCATAGAGATTAACTTTTACTACTTTTAAAATTTAGTCATTGTATCTTAATTAGTCACTAATTCGAAAAATTACCTATACAAAATTTAATTAACCTATACAATAACTCCATAAATATTTTATAAAAATATTTACGGGCTCGATTTATGAAAATAAGGTCTTCATATCTCATTTTCAACACCACTGACTTTGGGGTCATTACACTTGTACCTTTGTTAACTATCAAATTAATAAAATTAAAGAACCAAACTATAATTAAATTTCATACTAACCTCGTAAAGATTAGAATTGGGGTTCTAAAACCATCATTTCTGACACCACTAAAAATCAAGTTGTTACATCTGTAGTGGTGGCCAATGCCTTTACTTCCATCTACTTGGTGAAATAATCTATAGCCACCACTATATACTTCTTCTATGCGATGGTTGGTGGGAATGGTCCAATAATATCAATTCCTTAAGTCGAGAAAGGTTAGGGGCCGCAGAATTTTTCTAGAGGTTTGACTAGTTGGCGAGAAACGAGCGAAAACTTCTAGCAATGCGCAAATTTAGCCACAACAGAGATCATATCTTTCAATGGTAAACCAGTAGTAGCCCTATCAGAGGATCTTCTAACCAAGAGCCCTGACACCCAAATGGTGCCCACATATTCTTTCGTGGATTTCCCTCATCACGTATCCAGCCTCTGAGGGATCCAGACACCTAAGTAGCGGCTTCGACTACCTTTTTTGTACAAAACCTCATCGGTAAAAATGTAGTGGACAACCTATTGTTGAAGCTTATCTGATCCCTATGAATCAAAAGGGGTGTTGTTTCCTGGCAGGAAATTTATCAAGCGAGTTATCCAAGTGCCTACCACATCAACATTAAAAGTCTGACCCATCGTATTGTAGCTCGAATGCTTCTTATACTCTAGCAAATTTTCCCCCTTGAGTGATCTCGACTTTGGATGCCAATCTACATAAAGAATTAGCTCAGGCATTCTTAGAACGTGTAATTCAGTCCATGTAGAGCTCAGGGAGCTTTTTTAACAAGCTTATCACCTAGGAATAATACTTGGCCAAAATGGAGTCCCGAACTTCAAACTCACCTTGGATTTGCTTGGCTACCAACTGGGAATCTGTATAGACATGAATTTTTTGAACTCTCAACTTGTGAGCCAATTCTAATCTGGTAATCAATGTTTTTTACTCCACAATGTTATTCAAGGTAGAAAAGGCAAACGATAGGTCGTACTGCTACTCATTACCTTTCGGATCAACTAATAAAATTCCCACTACAGAACCATTCTTCCCATATGATTCATCAATGTGTAAAGTCAAGCCTTATTCTTTATAAGAGGTACGTCGGCAGATGTTCAAAAGACGGACGGTTACTTTATGGAGGAGAATAGAAAGAAACTTTTGTTTCTAAGTTTTTGGTATATCTTGGTTTTGCATATAGATCCAAGACAATGTTAAATCCTATTTATAGTCACTCTCACATCTCTTCATATAAATATAACCGTCTAAATGGATAGTTATTTCTTTTAGTAGTAAACATAATAATTCAATAGATAACTACTTGAATAATTATGATTCTTTAATTTATTAATAGTCAAGTAACATAACTCATCACTATAAATAATAACTCTTAATTAATAATCAAATGAAAAATAAGAGTTATGTGAAGCAATTCATCTAAGTGCCTATGTACATTTAATTTATAGTTTAGTTCATTTACTTTTGTCAAATGATACTTGCCTTGTTTAAGTTTTACTTCATAGTTTAATTCATTTAATTAAAAGAAGGTTTTGTGAAAATAGAATGTCGGTAATGACAATATATCGCAAAGAAAAAATAGAAATAGAAAAATGAAGAACACACAAATTTTACGTGGAAACCCTTTCGGGAAAAAAACCACGGACAGAGGAGAAGAAAATTCACTATGTTGAATTCAAATTTTAATTACAAGAGGAGTAGACTATGCCTATTTATAGGCTTGTAAACCTTATTCTAATAGGAGTGAAACTCCTTATTCTAATAATATCAAATAGATGGAGTTTAATAAGGTTTAAAAAACCTTATTCTAAAATAAAATAAAAGAAGTATAATTCTATAGGAATTTTACTTTTATTTTATTTTACCCCAGTATTTTATTTAAATAAGGATTTGGGTCACTTAATTCTAACAATCTCCACCTTGACACGAATTCTTAATGAACAAGTTCTTCATCGCTAACTCTCAACGAACAAGTTTCTCCACCTCTTCCATAAAACCCCTTAAGGGTTTATCTTCAACAATGAACACCAACCAAGTCTAAGCAGTGCTCAAACTTGGTTATAGGAAGTGACTTAGTCATCATATCTATAGGATTTTCATGAGTACTAATTTTTCTCACACAATATCACCACGAGCAATAATATCACGAACAAAATGATACCGAACATCAATGTGTTTTGTTCTCTCATGAAACATTTGATTTTTTGTAAGGAAGATGGCACTCTGACTGTCACAAAATAATGTATTGATTTGAAGGTCTTCATTGAGTTCACTAAAGAGTCCCTTCAACCAAATAGCTTCTTTACAAGCCTCAGTAATCGCCATGTACTCAGCTTCAGTGGTAGATAAAGCGACTGTAGTTTGCAAAGTGGCTTTCCAACTGATTGCACAACCTCCGATTGTAAAGACATAACCTGTGAGAGATTTTCTTCTATCGAGGTCTCCAGCAAAATCAGCATCAACATACCCAATGACTCCATCTCTAGTTCTTCCAAACTGTAAGCAAACATCGGTAGTACCTCTTAAGTATCTTAAAACCCACTAAATTGCCTTCCAATGTCTTTATCGGGATTCGCCATGTATCTGCTAACTGCACTAACTGCATATGATAAATCTGGACGTGAACAAACCATGGCATACATGAGAGATCCTACTGCACTAGAGTATGGAACATGTGACATGTACTCAATCTCATCATCTGATTGTGGAGACAAAGCCGATGAAAGTCTGAAATGAGCTGCTAAAGGAGTACTAACAGGCTTAGCATTCTGCATATTGAATCTGCAAAGAACTTTCTCAATGTACCCCTTCTGACTTAGGTACAATTTACTTGCTTTTCTATATCTGAGAATTTCCATACCAAGTATCTTCTTTGCTGGTCCCAAGTCTTTCATCTCAAATTCTTCATTTAGTTGGGCTTTGACCTTTCTTATCTCTCATTTATCTTTCGCTGCTATTAACATGTCATCAACATAAAGGAGTAGATACACAAAAGAACCATCACTGTTTTTCTTAAAGTAAACACAACTGTCAAAGCTACTTCTTTTAAAATCATGAGAAGTCATAAAGGAATCAAACCTCTTATACCACTGTCTTGGTGACTGTTTCAAACCGTAAAGGGACTTTTTTAGTAAGCAAACATAGTCCTCTTTTTCTGATACTGTAAAACCCTCTGGTTGTTGTATGTAAATATCCTCTTCAAGTTCTCCATGCAAAAATGCAGTTTTTACATCTAACTTCTCAAGCTCTAAATCAGGCATGGCCACAATACCAAGCAAAGCTCGAATTGAACTATGCTTCACAACTGGAGAGAACACATCTGTGAAGTCCACTCCTGGAATTTGACTGTAACCCTTTGTAACAAGCCTTGCTTTATATCTGGGTTCTTCAACTCTTGGAGTCCCTTCTTTTTTCTTAAACACCTATTTACAATGAATAACTTTTTTACCTTTAGGAAGTTTCACAAGATCCCATGTTTTTTTTTGTGTAGTGATTCCATCTCCTCTTGCATAGCAAACATCCACTTTTCTGAGTTTTCACAACTAACCGCCTCAGCAAACATCCGCTCGAATTGAACTATGCTTCACAACTGGAGAGAACACATCTGTGAAGTCCACTCCTGGAATTTGACTGTAACCCTTTGTAACAAGCCTTGCTTTATATCTGGGTTCTTCAACTCTTGGAGTCCCTTCTTTCTTCTTAAACACCCATTTACAATGAACAACCTTTTTACCTTTAGGAAGTTTCACAAGATCCCATGTTTTTTTTTGTGTAGTGATTCCATCTCCTCTTGCATAGCAAACATCCACTTTTCTGAGTCTTCACAACTAACCGCCTCAGAATAATTAGATGGCTCTTGGTTTGCATCTATATCTTCAGCCACATTTAAAGAATAAGCAACTAGATCAGCCTCGGCATACTTCTTTGGAGGTTTAATTTCTCTTCTAGTTCTATTTTTGGCGATAGAGTATTGTGGTGAAGAAGCAACCCTATTTTGAATTTTTGTACTGGCTTTAGTAGTCGACTCTGTTGTAGATTTTAGATTAATCTAATGCTCCACCTACTTTTGATTTTTTTATTGGAAGATTCTTTTAGAGATAAGTTAGGTAGCATAGCAGTTTCATCAAAAACAACATCTCTGCTAATCACAACTTTTCTATTTTCAGGACACCATAACTTATACCCTTTTACACCAGCTTTATAACCAAGAAAAGCACATTTAATAGATCTTGGTTCCAATTTTCCATTATCAACATGAGCATACGCAGGACAACAAAAAATCTTTAAATCAGAATAGTCAGCAAGATTACCAGACCATACCTCTTGTGGAGTCTTTTTTTCAATGGCAACGGATGAAGATCGGTTGATAAAAAAAACATGCAGTAGAGGCTGCTTCGGCCCAAAATGACTTTGGTAAGTTAGCATTTGACAAAATACATTGAACCTTCTCCATGATCATTCTATTCATTCGTTTGCAACACCGTTTTGCTGTGGAGTATGACGAACTGTCAAGTGTCTCACGATCCCTTCTGACTTGCACAATTTATTAAACTCATCAGAACAGAACTCTAAGCCATTGTCTGTGCGGAGGTATTTTATTTTCTTTCCCGTCTATTTTTCAATCATGGTTTTCCAAGACTTAAATGCGAAAAACACATCGCTTTTCTACTTCAGGAAGAACGCCCACACTTTTCTGGAAAATCATCAATAAAAGTTAGCATATAATTAGCTCCACCTCTCGAAAGCACTCTGGATGGCCCTCACAGATCAGAATGAATATACTCCAACGTTCCCTTTGTGTTATGGATTCCTCTGGTGAATCGAACTCTCTTTTGCTTTCCAAAAATGCAATGCTCACAGAACTTCAGTTTGCGAATTCCTTGCCCATCAAGAAGTCCTCTTTTGCTCAATTCTGCCATGCCATTCTCACTCATATGCCCTAGGCACATATCCCAAATTTTAGTAATATCATCATCTGACAAGGGAGAGGATGAGACAGCTGCATCACCAGTAACAGTAGAACCCTGCAAAACATATAACTTGACAGTCTTTCTCTGCCCTTTCATCACAATGAGGGAACCTTTGGAAATCTTCAAAACTCCACTTTTAGCTGTGTATTTGTACCATTTTGAATCAAGAGTACTCAACGAAATTAAATTTCTCTTTAATTTTGGAACATGTCGTACGTCATTAAGTGTTCTGACGACTCCATCAAACATCTTAACTTTAATTGTTCCAACACCTTCAATTCTACATGAAGCATTATTTCCCATCAAAACAATACCTTCAGACACTGTTTCGTAAGTTGTAAACCAATCCCGATTGGGACTCATGTGGAAGGTGCAACCCGAATCAAGGATCTACTCCTCTCTCGCTTTAGAATTGTTGACAGAAGCGACTAGAAGTTCACCATCGCTGTAGTCTTCTACAACATCAGCTTTACCAGAATTTTCTAGTTGTTTTCCATTTTGATTCGCAGCCTCCCTTTTGATCTTATTCTGTAGCTTATAGCACTCAGATTTAATGTGCCCTTTCATCTTGTAGAAGTTACAAGTTTTACCTCTGTTTGAAGACTTCGATCTACCCTTAGATTTACTGCGAGGATTCCGTTCATGTGTCCTTCCATGATCATCATCAACATTCTGATCTTGTCTCTCACGAACAATAAGACTCTCTCTCTAAGAGTCAGTTTTAACCACAAAATGCTTCATCTTATCATATGAGGTTAAAGAATCATAAACCTCATCAACTATGAGAGACTCGCGGCTATATAAAATAGTATCACTAAAGGTTGAATAAGACGGGTGCAACGAACAAAGTAGAATCGACCCTAGATCTTCCTTATCATACTGAACCTCCATGGCCTCCAAGTTTGAGAGAATTTCTTTAAATACTGTTAAGTGTTCGTGCACAGATGCACCTTCCTCCAAACGATGAGCATAAAGACGCTGCTTCATATGCAGCTTGCTAGTTAGAGTTTTCGACATACATATTTGTTCCAACCTCTTCCATAATCCAGTGGCGGTCTTCTTCTTCATCAAATCCTGCAAAATTTCGTTAGACAAATGCAGATGTAACTATGTTAACACCTTTCGATCCTTGCGCTTCTTCTCTTCCTCCATCAATGTTGAAGGCATCTTATCTACCCCTAACAGGGCTTCCTCTAAGTCCATCTGTGCAAGAACTGTCTGCATCTTTATCTGCCACAACGTAAATCTAGTGTTGCTATCCAACAGCGAAATTTCATACTTCAAAGATGTCATTACCGTGATTGAGATAAACAACCCGGAAGCTCTGATACCAATTTGTGAAAATAGAATGTCGGTAATGACAATATATCGCAAAGAAAAAATAGAAATAGAAAAATGAAGAACACACAGATTTTACGTGGAAACCCTTTCGGGAAAAAAACCACGGGCAGAGGAGAAGAAAATTCACTAAGTCGAATTTGAATTTTAATTACAAGAGGAGTAGACTATGCCTATTTATAGGCTTGTAAGCATTATTCTAATAGGAGTGAAACTCCTTATTCTAATAATATCAAATAGATGGAGTTTAATAATGTTTAAAAAATATTATTCTAAAATAAAATAAAAGAAGTATAATTCTATAGGATTTTACTTTTATTTTATTTTACCACAGTATTTTATTTAAATAAGAATTTGGGTCACTTAATTCTAACAGGTTTCCTTAAGGATAAAAATACCAAAATGACATTGGAAATAAGAAAGGTCCAACCATATCTTTCAAAGATTGGATTCCATCTTTCCCTTTCACTTAATCTTTTATAAATAAAGTAATGGAAAGACTGAATACACAATCAACTAATGATAATTCTGATAGGTACATAATATTATAAAAAAGTGTATCAATTTCTCCATGTGATAATGGGATTTCCACACATATAACATATATTACAAGCAACCAAATAATGAATGATATGCTAGAAAGAGGAGAGGTAGGATGGCAAGAAGGAATGAATGGAAGGAATTAGTGATACCATGCATAGCCATGGTTGCTGTAGAGTGCTCCAATGTAACTGGCGGCATTCTATTCAAAGCTGCTTCTTTTAAAGGGATGAGCTACTTCGTCTTCACCGCTTACTCTTATCTTTTAAGCACCCTTGTCTTCCTCTTCATAGCAGCCCTCTTTAAAAGGTCTTATGTTTTATTATATTAAATGTCTATTTTTCATAAATTTCATGTCTTCTTTGTTTATCTGATGCTTTTTTTTGCTGTTGTTGTTGTTGTTTGCAGAAAAACACTGTTCCCTCCATTGAAGTTCCCTCTTTTTTCCAGAATTTTCCTTCTTGGACTGCTTGGGTATGGATCATCTTTTCTTCTAGTTACATATAATGACTGAAAAAGAAAAACCTACCCTACCCCATGGATTTGTTTCATCTTTTGGAGACAGGTTTTCAGGCCAATTATGTTTATTCAAAGGCATACAACTTAGTTCCCCAACTCTTGCTTCAGCCCTTGGCAATCTCACACCAGCTTTGACCTTCATGCTTGCTGTCTTCTTCAGGTTTTTAATTGTCTTCATATCATGTTTTATGCTTTTTATATGTTTGAGAAATGTTCCCTAAGACCCTGTTTTTGCACATTCAAGGATTGAAAAAGTAGCAATTAGAAGTTCAAGCTGTCAAGCTAAAATCATTGGCACCTTTACCTCAATATTTGGTGCATTAGTGATTACTTTTTACAAAGGACCCAAACTTTTTTCATTGTCATCATCTGTTTCACTTCAAAGGCCGCTAGTGTTTATGTCATATGAGTCAAATTGGATCATTGGTGGCCTCCTGGAAGCTATTGCATACCTTATTCTTTCACTTGCGTATATTATCCAGGTAAAAAAGAAAACGTTTTCAAGCTATTGAAATACATTAACTTAGTCCTTAATTATATTTTACCTAAAAGCTAAACTTGAATTTTATTCCAAATTGCAGTCCCAAGTAATGAAGATTTACCCAGAAGAGATTACTGTAAGTTTATTTTCTGGCTTGTTTGGGACCATTATATCCCTACCAATATGCATACTTGCTGAACCAAACTTGAGTTCCTGGAAATTAAGTTCTAATGTAGCTGTTGTTGCTGTCTTATACACGGTAAGACCTCAACTGATCAATCACTTTCTGTGTTACTTGGATTCAGGTGTGAGTGTATGATACAGATATATACTCGGCAATGATATAATTAGATTTTCCTATGTTTTTCTTTATATTTGGAGGATCTTTTAGAGCCATACCCTCATAACTATCGAATATTTAACAAATTCATATATCTATTGAATAATAAACTTAATTGAAAAATATAAATATTCATATTATAAAAATTGCAATCCCTAAATGTAGCTTTAGTAACATAATCATATATATTTTTAGTATCTGAAAGTAGTTTTGTCTGCCTTCCTTATTGGTTTAGGGACTTTTCGGGTTATGTTTTGCATTAGGTGTACACGTATGGGGCATACGCTTGATGGGGCCTGTATTTGTTGCAAGTTCCAAGCCAACTTCAGTTGTCATTGCTGTTGTTATGAGTGCTATTTTCCTTGGCGAAGCAGTATTTCTTGGAAGGTATGAAAACCATTCCTTATTTTACTTAATCATGATAGCATCCCTAACACATTCATCTTTTTACCTGAATCTTTCATTTCTTTATTCCACAATTCTGAATCCAAAACTAAATATTTTGCAGTGTGTTCGGAACTCTAATTTTATCTACGGGATTGTATTCCGTGTTATGGGGAAAAGCAAGAGAAGAAGAAGAAGAACTAATAGATGACTCAAACACCATTAATGGAAGAGTCCCTTTGCTACAAAGCCAACAAAGTTGAACAATGTAGCTGTTTTACCATGGTTCGATGCTTCCTCATTCATTCCCATACTAAAAAAAGTTTATTGTGATTCTCTAATCAAATTCGATCAACTTTATTCGATAAACTCATGTTTAGGCTATTAATATTTATTTCGGTTTTAAAAATTATTTTGAAGTTACAAATTAAACAAAACGCCTTAAGTTTCAAAGGATTGATTAGAGTGCTTTTAAATGAGCGATACGTTTATGTCTAGTAAAATTTAAAATAACGGGTAAAAATTTCTATTTTTTCATTGACTATTTCTAATAAATATTAATTTTTGGCTCATAACTATTCATTTATTAAAAAAAGCTCTTTAGATGAAAGCGAAACCTCAATTTAAGATATAAGGATTATTTATTTAAAATGGGTTTCAGAAAAGTCAAATCATAGCAGATTTAAAAGGTATTTTGTATAAATTATGAATTTAGTATATGTACTTTAATTTGATTAATTTTAGTCTTTATAGTTTTAAATTTTAAATTTTAATCCTGATTTAATGATAACAATTAAATTTGTTTGGTTAAATTATGTCATTAATCTTGTATTATGCATAAAGTTATAGATTTAATCCATGTTCGTCAATTGAATCATTTTAGTGACTATAATTTTCAAATTTCAAAATTTTAGGTGACAATCGTTAAATCTATTAAATGATTTTTTGTGAGTAATATATGAGAATAACAAGCAGACATAGCATTACACATGTGATAATATGTTTGACACATTAAATTTTCAAAATTACAAAATTTAACTTAATGGATTTAATATCTATCATTTGGTTAGGACTAAAATTTTTAAATTTTAAAATACAATGACTGAAAATGACTAAATTAAAATACAGATACTAAATCCATAACTTACGGGATCTAATAGCAGAACTTGAACTATTTAAATCATAATATTTAAAAGAATTGATAGCTCAAGCCATTGCCTTTTGTCATGCATCTTTTAGCCCAAAATCTGGACATGTATAATAAAAGAATACACAAAAAATTTAATGGCAAATCATATATGATGTTGATTTTCAATTATTTTATTAGCAATAATTGTGAATAAAATATTAATTAAGTCAAATCCTTTACTATTATATTGACAACTTTAATCTAACGTTAATTATTGATTTATTTTTAAATGATTGCGTTCATGACGACAGCTAGGGCAACGAGTTTGCTTTAGGCTCCAATTTCGTGCTTCAATGGAGACTGAATCTTCTTGAATACCGATGATTCTGTAAGACCTAAGGATGACTCTGCTTCAATAGGAGGAATTATGTAAGACCAAGTTAAAAAATGGATCATTGATTTTAAAAGATTCTTGAGGTTACTCAGTGATTGAGCCTGAATTGTTGAGCATCTCAAATAGTTTAGACATCTTGATTGACCGAGGTTACGATAATATGCTGGTTCAAACGAACAGTTTTGAAATGGCCACTATCACAAAGAAGGGATTCACAGGAAGATCTAACTCAGCTTTAGGTAGAATTGAATATTTTAGCAATTTTCTCAATTTCAACATTGGAGTATCTGCCATATCCCTCGAGAAGACAACTAGAAAATTGATACACTGGTTAAATTGGCTCATTTGGGTAATCAAAGATTGCAAGTTTTTGAAATATCCCCATTTGAGGGAATGAGTTATGTGATGTAGTTTATCTTTTTAATTTATTCTTTGTAACCAAAAAAAAAATTAGATTTACAAGATCAATTAAAAATATACAACTATATACATTATAAAAGAAGTCAGGGAACCTATATAAAATTTTAAGTTTTACATAGTTTTTTAATTTTAAATTACTTTTTTAAATATATTAAAACCAAATCTATTTATTAAATTAAGTTTTAAATATATTTTCTTGTCATTAATAATAATTCAATATTTATTAGAATTACAAAAGAATAATAATAACTGAAACTTTTGATTCATCTCGAATGACACTAATCAATTGAGGCATACATGAGAGCAATAGTTTCACAAACTACAAGGGACCTAAATTGGAAATAATCCACAAACCTGAAAACACTCTCTCCTTCTAACGTGACTGGTGAAAAATGGGCGCCAATTCCCATTTTATTAATTGTTACAATTAATTATTATTTAAGAAATAAACTTCTTGTTATGAAATAAATAATAAAGTAAACAACAAGAAAATAGTAGAATAAAAGAGATAAGGAAAGTAAAATACAACATATTTTCTATTGATCGATAAAAATATTTATAATATTTCTATAAAGTCTATATTATAATGTTGGGAAATGTGTCCATATTGTAGTAAACATGTAAATGTTTTCTATTTATTTAGACAATGAATAAATAAATAAAATTAATTTCACATTTCACTATTATCTCTTTTGTATTTTTGTCTTTTATATTTTGCATGCATAATGAAATTGTGACAAGCAAATATTAGCTCATTAATTGTTTAAGTTTAAACTGAATACTTGGTGGCATCGTAAGAATGTTTACATTTTGAGAAAGACAACTTACTTCAGTAGATACTTTAAATGAGTCTGTAATCTCGTCAAAGAATTAAAGTAAGCATTTGATTCAAATACTGAGAAAGATTATTATGTCGTCTACAATTCCAATTGAGGAGATAGCCAGTATTGGCTATCAGAGCAGTTGACTCCATCGGTAAAGACATAGATGTATTCATTGGTAGAATAATACATTGGACAGAATCCAAGATGACTTAATTCCAAATCCGTTTGTGAATTAATTCACTTGTGATGTTCATGGTATGATTTACCTAAATCCTGAGTTAGTCACTGCGTATGCATATGCAACTCATACGCTTTGATATAAGTGGAGGCTTATGCCCTAAAGAGGACCGAGCCCATATTCGATATGCTGGGTACATGACTTGTGTATGACATGCCTTTACTAGCATCAATGGAATTCATAACTCAGTTAAAGAGTTAATGATATCGTCTCATTGACATTGTGTGGATTGATAAATATAGAACGTGGCCACGGGTTGTTTGTTCTCGAATGAATAATTTATCATAGTCATTTGTTGACAAAGATCATATTAATCATTAAGAAGACACAATGGTGACGATGAGATAAAATAGGATTGTATTGAGTGAACGTATTTAATTCAAAGGAATCAAGAATATCATATGAGGGTAAATACACATGACGAGGTCATTGGACAAAACAGTTGGGTGAATTGCTTTAGTAAAGAGTATAGAATAAGGAGTTTTCAATCATGATGCTTCTTGTGGACTGACTCCATGATTAAGTAATTGCGAATTATCGAAACAATACTTCTGGACATAATTGCAATTACTAGAGCCTAATTTTGTATGTGATACATGCATAGATGAGGTTGTAATGACCAGATTTTGACTTGGAATTAGGTAAAGTGATGGACCAGGTTAAGAAATAGTGGAGAAATTTTAAAATTTACTAAAAAGGGATTTTTAGTATTAAATTAGGAAGTATTTAGACCCGATAGGAGATTAGAATATATTTCCGAGATAGAAAAGATTTGAACAGAAACTTAGACTAAATTCAAAGAGTATAAAAATTATTGTGGTGGAAGTAGGAATTTAGATAGATAGGAGATACATAGTGGTAGTAGAAAGGAAGGAAAGAAGGATTAAAAAGAAATTTAACCAAGTGAAGTATGAGTCATCTTAGAAATTATAAAAGATGAGTTGGGATAAAATGGTAAATAACCAAGTAGATATTTTAAGGTGTAATGATGATGGGTAAAAGTGTAAAGATGGATGGCTTGAGGACTTATTAGCAAATTGACCATTTAATGAAAAAAAGTAAGCTATTTTAGTGGAAATGTGTAGAAAAGTGAAAAAAAGATGAAAGATATCATCTTTTCTGAAACACAAACTATCACTCACCCCCCAAATCCATCCAACTTTTCTTTTATTTCCTTCTATGTCCTTCCTCTATTGTTGAACCATCCAAGCTCCAAATCTTCATTTTTCTTTGAAATTTCTTTAGTAAAAACTAAAAAGAAGACTAGTGAGCAACTTTATTTCATGAGGAAATTTCCATAGATGGGTTAAAAGAAAGAAATACATGAGTTAGGGTTTTGGGCTTTTAAAAAGTTAAGGTAAGAATGATGGAAATTCTTTTAGCATACATGTTTATTTTCATAATATAGCATAGAAAAGTTATTTGATTTTTAGTTTTAACTTATAAATGTTATATGTTGTTATGAAACTGAAGAAAAAGAGAAGATGTTTGAGGACAAAAGTGAAGGGGAAGGAAAAGAAGTGGCCAATGAGTAGAAGAGAAGAAAAACTCATCATCCAAATTTTGGTTGTAAATACTTCAAGTAGTAATTTTGTTTAAGTTATGTTAATTAAATAATTATGTTAATTAAGTAGTTTAATTACTAAATTAATGATATCATAATAAGTATTTAGTAGGGTAAGTAATGTGAATGTTATAAATTTTGACTTTAGGGTACCATTATATGATATATTGAGGTGATAATGAAAAGGACTAAATTGAAATAAATTAAAATATGTTATGATATTATGAATATATGGAAAGTGAGTTTAAATGAAGTGATGTAAAAATTATAGTGTTGTATGTGGTACAAATGAAGAGAATTTACAAGTTTTAGTGTTATTATTGTGATAAGGACTAAATTGTGAAAAATATAAAGTTATATTATTTTATGTCAAGTGAATGAATAAAAAAACTAATAATAAGAAAATCCCATGTAGACGAGTCCGGAACTATTGGGATACTGATGGCATGTCATTAAGGAAAAATTAGTGTGCTTATCATATTATTTTGCACTTCGGTGCTTATCGTTGTAAAATTTGCACATTGGTGCTTATCGTAATTATTGTGCACTTCAGTGCTTATCGTTATTTGCACTTTGTGTTTAATAATATAGGATATGCATTAAAAATGCATTATCAATTTATTTTCGTATATCTTAAGTGTTCAACTAGTTTACATTAGGCTATAGTATCGTAATTCGACTATTATCAATTAATAGGTTATGGTAAGTAATGGTAAGTGTGAATTTTAAGAAATGTAACACCCCAAACCCGATTTAGACATTACAATCGAATCCGAAGAAGTTACAAAGAAGGGTTTTTAAAATAGAGTCATTTTAATAAATCATTCTAGTTTCATAGCCTATATTCGTTTATAACTATTTCTGAAAATGTTACTTAATTAGTTCAATTGCCATAGCATATTTTATAGCGGAAATCTTAGAAATCGTTATATTTGAAAATCCCGTTCGTTTTTTTTTCAGAAAACCTTTGTTTTTAGTAAAAACCATATTTTATCCAACTATCGCAATTAAAATGTTAAATAAAAAAATCCAAATCCAAAATAAATCCAAACAATCCGAAGAGTCCTTTAATTACAAAACTCCTAGAAATAAGCCTTAATTAAATGAAAACCCTTAGTTAAAAACTGTTCAAAAACTTGTGGTCATTGTGAGACTCCACTGCACTGATCTGCCTAAGTTTGTGGATTACCTGTACAAAATAGAAAAACAGAAATGAGTTTCCGTAAACTCAGTGTATAACCCAAAAGAAATAAACATACCAAACATACAGAAGTCACATATACAGTCAAATTCAGATTCGGGCTTAAGTCCTTTATAGATACAAAAAGTAGAATTAGATATGCAGAAAAAATATACAGAATCCTACCCTCATCCTCTACATACCAACTCTGACCATCCCATCACACTATGTGGGGTTAAAAATACCTACCCATCCCTACACACCATATTGTGACATTACGATACATATCAGATAATATGTAGCCAAGCTGCTAGAATATAGGCGAAGGTCGCCATACATAACACTTCCTCTACATATACAATTCCCACCCAAACATAATTACAGATTACAGATACATAAATATCATGCTTAACATGCTCGCATACGGATATCATATATATATAGCAGAATACTCAGACATGCATAACAGTGTCCTTCTCAGAGCAAACTATCAAAATATTAGATCACGTAATCTAAGGTTTGGTTAGCCATAACTGACCCCATGTTAGGCCCACCGTTGATCGAAATAAAATATCAAAATGTTTTGTTACACATTTTACTTTTTCATAATTTCATTACTTCTTTTCATCTTACTCAAGGGTCGATTAAATATCGAACCCAATATTCATCACGTAACCTTATTCGATTCACATATATTTTCACTTATCCAATTTCCCCGATGAACACTTCGAAATATTAACCGTTACACGGTGGAATCAGCACTTAGCAACCACCTCATGTTCAAAGGATCTCGGTGGAATCAGCACTTAGCGAATCAGCACTTAGCAACCACCTTATAATCAATGATACGGGGAATCAGCACATAGCAACCCCTTTCACAATCAAGGGTACGGTGGAATCAGCACTTAGCAACCACCTTATAATCAATGATACGGGGAATCAGCACATAGCAACCCCTTTCACAATCAAGGATACGGTGGAATCAGCACTTACCAACCACCTTATGATCAATGATACGGGGAATCAGCATATAGCAACCCCTTTCACAATCAAGGATACAGTGGAATCAGCACTTAGCAACCACCTTATAATCAATGATACGAGTAATAACATGGCATGTATAGCTAGATTTACAAATGCTACATTCGGTCCGAGAACCGACTAAACCGTAGCTCTGATACCACTAAATATAACACCTCTTACCCGTATTCAACTCCGGAATATGGTATGAGGCATTACTAGAACACTTACACATGTAAACGTATTAAACCGAGTTACAAAATTTCATTAAAATTTAAACTCTTCAAATTTTTAACATGCTTTTATAATTCTTTACAACATATCCTTAAAATATTATATTCATAACAAATAGGGCCTACGAGACCCGATACTTACTCATGTAATTCAATGCATCATTTCCATTTTATTCAATTCACAATCTTTCATGTTCACAATTCAAATCAATTTCTCAATCCAATATATATATTTCAATACCACAATAATTCTTTTAATTCAAATCATATCACTAGAAACTTCCATTTAATTCATGTACACTTCAATATCGTTAAGTTCAATACTAATACGTATTCACCATTTAACTCAACATTTATCTATTATACCATTCATTAACACATTTATAAAATTCTTAGTATTACAATGAAAACATCACTTAAGCTTAAATAACAACATCAAATCAACTCATCATCCCCTTTTTCGTCATTTTATTCTTCACACCCATTTCCTATGAATATCACACAAAACAATAACATATCATTCAACCATAGTCACAAGCTAGTACATTTAAACATAATTCTTTTTGGAATTAACCACATGATAAACTATTTCAAGTAAGTTTACATAATTTAAACATTACCACCCTTTCCACGATCACAAGCATATTCCTATCTAGGCACTTACCATTTCAATGCATAACTTATAAATTTAACGTGGCATAATTCAGCCACCACTTGGCCAAAGCTTAAGCGTGTACACTACACATGTTAGCCAAATAAACATATAGCATAAGCATTATAAGTATGGCCGAGTTCAACATTTATTCATGTATCAAACTTACCAACATGAGTTAATCCATAAACCATTCATGGCCTTACTTCATACCAAATCATATACCAAATATACCACACTCACATACTATGAAACTTTATTTTCCCATATGAGCTTAAATCATGATCAATAATACGCAAATGTAAGCATCATTTCTATTTTAATGTTTATCAATTATAATCGAGCATATAACCAATTATACACAAATCATTCATATATATAATTAATTTTTCTCCTCCTCCTCTCTATTCCACATCCTTTATGTATAAAACATGCTTAAATAGCATTATATATAATTTTACTATTCACTTATATTTAAATTCAAAGCTGTCTATTTGAGTCAGAGTTACTAAATCATTTTTATCCGAAGCTACAGAGCTCCAAATTAAGATCTGATAATTTTCCCCGAAGCTAGACTGACATGTCTTCTTACCATAAAAGTTTCAAAATTTTTGACTTGGCAAATTAGTGCAATTTATTCTTTAAATTCAGCCCAGTTTCACTACTCAACATCTCTGACCTCTCTTCACTAAAAATGAATTATCTCATTGTACAAAATTCGGATGATATTTTCGTTTCTTTACTCTAAAAATATACTCATTAAGGATTCTAAGCATATAAATTATAACTTGTAATTATTTTTGTACAATTTTTAATGATTTTCCAAAATCAGAATAGGGGATTCCAAAATCAATCCAACCGTGCCTCACTAAAATTCAAATATCTCAAAATGTATAACTCTTTTGCTTGCTCTGCTTCTTTTATGTAAAAATGGACTCCTTAAACTTTCATTTCATATCTCATTCACTCTCTAATTCAATTTCCACCATTTTTGGTGATTTTTCAAAGTCACATTATTGTTACTGTCCAAAACTGTTTTGTTGCACATTTTACTTTTTTATAATTTCATTACTTCTTTTCATCTTACTCAAGGGTCGATTAAATATCGAACCCAATATTCATCACGTAACCTTATTCGATTCACATATATTTTCACTTATCCAATTACCCCGATGAACACTTCGCAATATTAACGTTACACGGTGGAATCAGCACTTAGCAACCACCCCATGTTCAAAGGATCTCGGTGGAATCAGCACTTAGCAACCACCTTATAATCAATGATACGGGGAATCAGCACATAGAAACCCCTTTCACAATCAAGGATACGGTGGAATCAACACTTAGCAACCACCTTATAATCAATGATACGGGTTCACATAGTATCCTACACATAGTACGACACATATGACCATCATTATCCGATACACGTAGTAGCCTACACATAGTACTATACACGTGATTGAAGCTATCCAGTACGCATAGTAGCCTGGACATAGTACTACACATGCGACCTATCTTTCTGGTACACGTAGTAGCTTGCACATAGTACTACACATGTGACCATCACTTTCACTTTCACATAGTGGCCTACACACAGTCCGTGCCACACATGTGATCATTTCTGTCACTTCATTTTTATCCCTGTTTATTCCGAAGGTTCAACTGGGAATTTCTCATTTTCCTTTTTCACTAATCAAAGTCAATTCTTTGTCTTTCTTGACTTACAATGACACATTTAACTTATTTAACACTCACATTCATCAAAACAACCCTTAACTCAAACTTTGGAAAATTATGATTTTGCCCCTAACTTTTACATATTTACACTTTTGCCCCAAAGCTCGGAAATTAAACTTTATCTCTTATTCTTATGTTTTATGACATTCAGAACATTTTTCCCTTCTATGGAAACATCAAATTCCCACTCTAACACTTATGAACATTAGGTATTTTTACCGATTATGTCGTTTTACTCGTTTTCACTTAAAATCGCTTAGCAAAAGTTGTTTGACATAATTTCAAGCTTCATATTCTACCATAAAACATCAAAATAAACACATTTAACCTATGGGTATTTTTCCAAATATAAACCCTAGATTAAATTATTGCTAGAATAAGCTAAATCAAGTTACAAGGACTTCAAAAAGTAAAGAACATTAAAAACGGGGCTTGGAATCACTTACTATGGAGCTTGGAAGCTTGAAAACCCTAGCAATGGCTTCCCCCCTTGTGAAATTCGGCCAAGGCTTGAAGATGATGATTTTTGGCCTATTTTGTCTTTTTAATACATTTTAATTACCAAATTACCAAAATACCCCTAACTTAAAAATTTCCTATTTCACTTATCTCATGTCCATTTTTGTCCACAATGTAACCAATGGTCTAATTACCATTTAAGTACCTCCAATTTAAAATTTCATAACAATTGGACACTTCTAACATGTAGAACTTAACTTTTGCACTTTTTATAATTTAGTCCTTTTGGCTAAATTGAGTGCCCAAACGTCGAAATTTTTGAATGAAATTTTCATGAAATCATTCCGTGAAATTGTAGACCATAAAAATATAATAAAAATAAATTTTTTCTCGTCAAATTTGTGGTCCCAGAACCACTGTTTCGACTAGGCGCAAAATCGGGCTGTTACAATTTTTAGGCTAATTATTTTTCCTAAAGCGTTGGGACACATAAACGGGGTAGTCTCAGGCTTGTTCGATCGACTGGATAGAAGGGTCACGCCTGTTTCGGCGATTTTGGTCGAGACATTTAGATCTTTGAACACGTGTTTGAGGACAGGTGAAGGAAGATTCATTGGTTGTGCAGAGCTCATGTTAGCTTGGTTCCAAAGTCACTTCTGGAAAGTAGAAAAGGTTTCTTATCGAGTATTTTCTGAGAATTATTCTCCATTGAAAGAATTAGCGACTACACTGAGACGCGATGACAATACAGAAGAAAGATGGATGGTGATCCTTCAAAATCTTCAAGAGGAGGATATCGAATGGAGATCTCCTTAGATGGTCCCTGATGAAATTATGTATCAATGTGGAGATTACGACTGGGTTCCTTTACTTGGAATTTGGGGAGCTGTTGGATATGTCTATTTGCTCGTATTAAGACAATATAGATCAAGACAGTTCTTACCGGCAATACAAGGGTTGGTTCAGTGTGAGTTTTCTTATAAGGGTGATAACTACAAGAAAAAGATTCGAGAAATGTCTAACGCTTGGAATCAAACTCGTCGGATGAAAAGATTTACTGTAGGACTAATGACAACTTCCGAATATTATGGGTGGCAGAGTAAGAGGGTCAATGACAACATCCCCAAGCCAAGTCGAGAAAGCGTTCAATCAATGGAGGAATGTCTACAAGTGGTCTCATCTGAGATAGAAATCATAAAATAAGATTTTGAAAAGAGAAATTCAGAGCTAGGAAAGAAAATAGAATAGTTGGAGGAGGAAAAAAATGCACTTGAGATTAGATGTTGATGTTCAGAAGCTAGAAACCAAGAAATTAAGAAAAGGGAAGAATAAGGCCGAAGAAGATCTAGATAGTTTGAAGACAGACTATAAGAAGTTATGTTTATCGATGAGAACCGCTAGGTTGGGGAAAACTTCAGAAAAATGGCGTCAAGAGATTCGAGAAGAAAAAAGTAAAGCCAATAGGTGGGAAAGGAAATTCCAAGAGGCTCAAACGCGAAATGATGCCTTAGAGAAGATTTTGTCAGAAAGCTGAAATGAAAAGGGCGAACTAAAAGCTAGAGTGGCTGAACTTGAAAAAACTCTTCATCATTATCGAAATTCTGCGATGGAGCTAAGAGCGAGCTTAAGTAAGATCGAGGAAATGAAAAAAAGAGTAGAAGAATTAGAGGTGGCATTACAAAACTATGAAATCTGGATTGAATTTCTTAAGGCAAGTGAAGAGCGTCAGAAGGAATAGCTACACTTTTATCAGAACCAAGTTAGAAACAGAGATCACATTATGGGAGAAGTTGTGGCTCATATTTGGGAGATAGCCGATTACTTACAGACTTTGGCAGTGCAGGGCGATATATTAAGTGTAAAGTACGAATTGGAATCAGACCGAGAGCAAAAGCTAGTAAAGTTCTGAACATTAGGGCAAAGCCATATATGTAAAGAACTTTTTTTTCTAGTAAAGTTTTCTAAATTGAATTGAATCAGAATTGACACCTTTTTTGCATTCATACATTTGCATTACATTACATCATATGCATTAAAGTCCACCAAAAGATCCTAATTGATTAAAATTATTTCAATTAATCTGGAAACAGACAAAAACCTACCAACCAAACTTCGTTACGGTACCTAAACAAAGACAAAAAAACATGGACCAAAAATTAGAAAGGCTTGAACAACTTCAAAGGGAGATGCAAGACCAACTGCAAACTCAAATGCAAGAGCAGCTAGCTAAAATTCCAACAATACATGATGAAAAAAAATGCTAGAATCTCAAAGAAACATGATGACTCAGTTGACTCAATTATTGGCTGGGGGAATAGATAAGGGAAAGGGACCATGGCCAATCCTGGGGAGGATAATGAAGAACCGCTCTATCCTTCGGGTTTTACTCCACTAAATATACAGACCCAAGTTGAAATGTACCCAAGGAGACCATCCGTCACAATTAGGCCTTAACAATTTCAAGCTGGTGCTTCGATGTCAATGAACTTTCAAGCTGGATCAGGTTCAAACCTAAGAGATAACCCAACTAATCTTGTTATCTCCGATTTTGATGAAGTGGCAGAGAAGGAAAAAAGCAAAGGCAGAATTGCCAAAACAGCTAGAGGATAGGTGTAAATGGCTGGAGGAAATTTTCAAAGCAATGGAAAGCACTGATAGTCACCATGGAATTGACGCTAAAGATTTGAGCTTGGTGCCAGACTTAGTACTTCCTTACAAGTTCAAAATACCCGAACTTAAAAAGTACAATGAGACCAGTTGCCCTAAGGCTCACATCATCATGTTTTGTAGACGAATGACTGGATACGTTAACAGTGATCAATTACTAATACACTACTTCCAGGACAGTCTGGTGGGGGCAGCATCCAGATGGTACAATCAATTGAGCCGTACCAGGATTGATTTGTGGAGGGACCTAGCACAAGCATTCATGAAGCAGTATAGTCATGTAACGGATATGACTCTTGATAGAATTACTTTAAAGAACATGGAGAAGAAACTGAGTGAGAGTTTTAGGCAATATGCACAGAGATGGAGGGAAGTTGTCATCTAGGTCAAGCCGCCGCTTCTAGGAAAAGAAACTACAATGCTCTTAATCAACACTTTAATAGCCCCATTCATCATACACATGCTAGGAAGCGCCACACAAAGTTTTTTAGATATAGTCATGAATGGTGAAATGATCGAATGCCATAAGAAGTGGAAAGATAGATGCAGGAGAGAGTAACAAAAGGTCAGCCTCAAGGAGAAAGGAAAATGAGGTGAACAAAGAAAACACGTATAATAAGGGTTACTCAAAATTAGTTACTGTAAATCAGCCAAGAAAAGGTGGTTGCTGGTCAATAAAATTCATCAAGACAAGAATCTGGCACAAAGCAAAACACTGAAAGGCTTCAATTTATGCCAATCCCAATGACATATAGGGAGTTGTATCAGAGTTTATTCGATGTACATGTCTTTCTCCTTTTTACTTAAAGCCCGTACAACCCCCATACCCCAAATGGTATGACGCAAATGCCCAATGCGAATACCATACAGGAATCACAGGGCGCTCGATAGAAAACTACACCGCTTTCGAAAAGCTAGTTGAAAGACTCATAAATATGAGCACTGTCAAGTTCGATGACTCATCTAATGCAGAAAACCAATTACCCAATCATATTGATAATGGGGTAAACACGATGAGTGACAATATGGGGAGAAGAATCAAGACGGACATTGCTGAAATAAAACTCCTTTGAGATGGGTCTGGAAGGAGATGGTAAACAGGGGTTAATCATTTCAGATTCAAAAAAAAAGTTAAGAAAAGAAGGGGAACTACTGTGAGTTTCATCACGAAGTGGGACACGAGATCCAAGAGCGTGCAGAATTCAGAGCCTTGGTTTAGGGCATGATGGACAATAAAGAGGTAGACTCTTGTGAATAAGTTAAAGAAGAGGGAAGCATATGAGCGTCGGAATTGATGACGAAGGTTTCAAAAGTGAATTATCCTGTAGTCATCATTTCGCGGCCTAAAAATAATGAAGTTGGAGTACAGGTGACACCAAAGATCATAATTCAGAAACCTACAGTCTCTGATTATAAGGATAACAAGAAGGTCCATTAGAATTATGATTGTAATGTGACAATCCTAGAAAATGAGGATTTGGCTAGTGCTTCAAAAGTGGATTAAGATGCAGGTTCTTATAATCATAGTGGAAGACGCTACGATTTGATAAATGCCCGAACAGAACCCATAAAAGGAAAAGTCTTGACAGTGGAGCAAAGGAAGGGAAAAGCAGCCGAACCTAAGCCACCAATTAATGAGCCAGTAAAAGAAGAAAAAGCCAAAAAAATTTTGAAGTTTTTGAAACACAGCAAATATAGCATTGTGGAACAGCTGCATAAACAACCAGCTCGCATATCCGTACTAGCTTTACTCTTGAGTTCAGAAGTACACTGAAGTGCAATGATGAAAGTGTTAAATGAGACGTACATGGCTAATGATATTTCAGTTAACAAACTGGACCAGCTGGTTCATAACATAAGTGATGATAAATTCATTTTCTTCAACGACGACGAAATACCACCAGGGGTATGGGATCCACTAAAGGTTTGCACATCACTACCAGATGCAAAAGGTATACATTACCTGAGTTTCTGGTCAACAATGGATCGACATTGAACGTATTGCCCCTATCCACACTTAATAGTTACATATTGATAGTTCACACATTAAGGTATGCCAGAATATAGTAAAAGCATTTGATGACACAAAAAGGAGAGTCATGGGAATTGAAATACCTATGAGGTAGACTTCTTAGTAATGGATATCAAGCTTTCCTACAATTGTTTGTTAGGGAGACCTTGGATACATTCGGCAGGGGTTGTACCTTCATCACTACATCAAAAGTTGAAGCTAGTGTCAGAAGGTCGGCTAGTGACAATAAATGTTGAAGAGGATATTATTGCGATCGTAACCAGTGATGTGCCATACTTAGAGACAAATGATGAGGCAGTTGAATGTTCTTTTCGATCTTTGGATTCTGTGAATGCAATATTTATTATCGAGGGGAATAGGGTTCCGGTGCCGAAAATATCCAAGACTACAAGGATGGGTCTAGAGTTGATGTAACACCCCGACCCGTGTCCGTCGCCGGATTAGAGTTACGAGGCATTACTAAACAAAGCACACATTCGAAAACACATAAAACCCAATTTAAACAAGATGATCATGAACAAAACGTTTTTAAAACCAAACTGATCACAAACATGGAAATTAAATCATTTTCATGCCATACAACTCAAGCCTATACATGCCATAAGATCGAGTTCAACATAACAAAATACCAAAAGAAGTCGATAGTGTGATAGACTATGCTGATGATCCCCGAGCTCGTAACGCGACTCCAAAATCTATAAAACAAATGGACAAAAGCAATCAAAGTAAGCTTTTATAGCTTAGTAAGTTTATAGAAAATCTAAAATACATATTAACGAACATATGTATAAACATTATATGTTTATAATCAAGTTACAGACATAATCATTAATTGCATAAATTAAATTTCTAATATACTTATCCTTTGGATTTCATCGAATGCATATCTATGATCTTTCAAATACATATGTCAAAAGCTTATATTTTTACTTATCAACTTCATGAACCAAATGCACATTTATACTTCTAATCCACATGTGCCAAATGTATACATGTATATTCAACAATCTTCATAACAACCAATATATATATGTGCCTATTCACTAAACACATAGATCCAAACATTTATATGCTCATCAAGTACATATAAATAAATATTCATATACTTATCCATTATATGTAATCCAAAATCATTTATATATTTATATATATATCAAATGCATATAATCACTTAATTTAACATATTCACCAAGCATTTAGCCTGCTAAGCTTATAGCCCGATTCAGACACGACACTTAGCCTCGCTAGGTTTATAACCTAATTCAGGATCACTCAAGACTTAGCCTGCTAGGCTTATAACTCGATTCAGATCACCAAGACTTAGCCTGCTAGACTTAAAGTCCGAAAAATTCACCTAAGATTAAGCCTCAAGCTAGGCGCTTAGCCTGAAAATTTCAATTTCACAGATACAAAGATGATTTCTCATATATTTCAGTAATAGCAACACATGTTCATAACATTTATGTATAATTCACAACCTCAACTTTATCCCAAGAAAATTTGTAATCCATGTTTGAATCATACAAGCATTTACAAATTATACTTTTAATCCAACTCAAGTATTTGTATATGTATTCATATCTATTCGAACCACACATATGCATATGTAAAGTCTATATTTTACATTCATTTTCAAAACTTATATATATACACATAATCTGTATATTCGAACCTCACACATGTGCATATATATAACATTCATACTTAACTAATTTCAATTCATATACTTTTAATTATAGCTCATCAAATATACAATAGATATACATATATATATACATATTCGAACTTCATTTATGTGTATATATATAACATTCATACTTAACTAATTTCAATTCATATACTTTTAATTATAGCTCATCAAATATACAATAGATATACATATATATATACATATTCGAACTTCATTTATGCATATATATATCATTCATACTTAACTAATTTCAATTCGTATACTTTTAATTATAGCTCATCAAATGTACAATAGTTATACATATATATATATATATGCTGATTTAATAACATTAAATTGCTAATAGACTTACCTCGGATGATGGAAAATCGAAGTCGGACGATTATTCGACTAATTTGGCTTTTCCCCGATCTAACTCCGATTTCTTTGGTTCTCGATCTAAATATATTCAAAATGAGATAATTTATTTATTAACACATTCAATTTAGTCAAAAAACACATAATTTGGCAAATTACTATTTTGTCCCTAATATTTACACTTTTTACAATTTACTCCCTATTGCATAAAACACAATTTACACAAAATTTGCCCATACCACACAAGGGCCGAATATTCATGGTTCTCATACAAGTCCACACATTGCATTTATTTCACATTTTAGTCCCTCAAAAATTTAATTTCACAATTTAGCCCTATTTACTCAATTTCACTAAAAATTCCAATACAAAACATTTTAATCTAAAATATATCTTTCATTATTCATCATCAAACATCACAGAACACAAATATTCATCAATGGAACAACTCAAAATATTCATAAAAATAAAAAATTCAAACATGGGTCGGATAGTATTCGAAGCAACGATCTCAAAAACGTAAAAATTATCAAAAACCAAACAAAGAACTAACCTAAATCAAGCTTCAAAATGGTCGAATATTGCTTGGCTTCTTTTTTTTTCTTTTGCATGAATTCAGCTAAGAAAATATGAAAACATTCATCTTTTCATCATTTATTTTGATTATAATGTTTAATTTAACAATTGACTAAATTAACCTTATTATAATAAATATATATAACATATATATTAAGGTCAATTATGTCATATGCCACCCACTATCTACTTTATGGTCTTATTGCATCATAAATCCTCCCATTTAAAAAGACATCAACAATTAGGTGCTTTTATAATTAACCCTAAATTTTCATTTTACTTAATTAAGCCCTTTTATTAAATCGGACGCTTAAACATTTAAATTAAAACACGAAAATTTCACACAATCAAATGCACACAAAATAAACACACAAAATAATATTAAATTATTTTTTTGACTCAGACTTGTGGTCCCGAAACCACTATGTCCGATTAGAGTCGAAATCGGGCTGTTACAGTTGATGGTAGGAAGAGGAGCTTTACTGGGAAAAGAACTAGGAAGACTTCTTCAAGGAAGAGTTGAGGCTCTAATGTTGAGGGACAAGCATGACCGTTTTGGCTTAGGGTATAGGCCTGATGCAAGACAAAGAATGAAGGAGTTAGAGAAGAAATAGGAAAAAAGAAGAGCACGTTTAAGCAGGAATGAGGTCAAATGGGAGCCTATGACCTTTCCCTACATATCTAAAACTTTTGTATCGGGAGGGATTATTCATCCCGAGTGAAGAATGTCAAGAGAAGAAAGTATTGAAGAAATGTTGGGAAACATTCACATTAATGCCATATACGAAGAAGCAACTGAAGGAGGGACCTTGTTAGACATCCGCCCTTATGAACCGGGGAGTGTGCTAAACAATTGGACTACAGAAGAAATTCTTATAGTTTTTAGAGCTTACTTAGAGTAATGTTCAGAACACTCTTATTGCTTTTAGCCTAGAAGTGATAAGAACGCCTCTGTGAAATAGGCTCATGTCTAAACATCATTATTTTAATGAAGTACATCTTTGCATTCATTTTGGGGTAAATATTCTTTCATTCTTTTTATACAAGTAATTATTTTACATTCTTCCATTATTTTGGGATTTTCTTCCAAATTATTCTTTCATTTCATTCATAATCATGCTGTACAAATAATTATTCTTAAATCCATACATTCTTTGTCTATTCTTTTGTACCTACAATAGGTCCTTGGATATCAACGCCATGAGCGGCGCTGCTACAGACTCAGAATTTCTTTTTGAACAAGACATGTGTTTAGAGGGATCCCAGGACTTTAAAGATGACGTAGACTGTGGCTTCTCTTCGGACTTGTTGAGGATGGTAGAACAAGAGGAGAAACAAATCCTACCTCACAAGGAATTAATAGAAATTGTGAGCTTAGAAGAAGGGAAAGAGGTAAAGATTAGAACTGACATTACCAAAAAGACGAAGCGAGACCTCATTAAGTTACTCCAAGAATTCAAAGATGTCTTCGAATTGTCATACCAGGATATGTCTGGGTTAAGCACTAACATTGTAGTACACCACTTTCCTATAAAAGAGGATTGCAAGCCAGTTCAATAGAAACTCCGGAGGATGAGGCCTGATATTGTGCTAAAAATAAAAGAAGTCAAAAAGTAATTCGATGCTGGGTTCTTACAAGTGGTCGTATATTCAGAATGGGAAGCCAACAGTATCCCAGTCCCTAAAAAAGATGAAAAAGTATGAATGTGTGTGGATTACAAGGATTTGAACAAGGCCAACCCAAAAGACAATTTCCCATTGCCTCATATTGACACTTTAGTGGATAATATGACAGGCTACTCACTGTTTTCCTTTATGGATGGCTTTTCTAGATACAATCAGATAAAGATGCATCCCGAAGATAGGGGAAATACCATATTAATAACCTTGTGAGGAATGTTTTGCTATAAAGTGATGCCATTTGGATTAAAGAATGCGGGAGCAACGTATCAAAGAGCCATGGTAACCTTGTTTCATGACATGATGCACAAGGAAATCGAGGTTTATGTCGACGATATGATTGCAAAATCCAGAATAGAAAAGGAACATGTGTAGGTCCTGAGAAAATTGTTCTTAAGATTGAGGAAGTTCCAGCTCAAGCTTAATCTAGCAAAATGCACTTTTGAAGCTAGGTCAGGAAAGCTGTTAAGCTTCATAGTCAGTGAAAAAGGAATCGAGATCGAGCCAGATAAATTCAAGGTGATACGAGATTTACCTCCACCACGCACTCAGAAGGAAGTTCGAGGTTTTTTAGCAAGACTGAATTACATTGCCCGGTTCATTTCACAACTAAGCAAGAAATGTGATCCCATATTCCGTCTTCTGAAAAAACATAATCCAGATGTATGGGACGAAGAATGTCAGAAAGCTTTTGATAAGATAAAATAGTACTTGTCCAATACCCCAGTACGGTCACCACCTAGCCCGGATAGGCCACTGATATTGTATTTAACAGTGTTTGATAATTCCATGGGATGTGTGCTGGGCCAACATGATGATACAGGAAGAAATGAAATGGCTATATACTATCTTAGTAAGAAATTTACTGGTTGTGAAATTAGATACTAGTCTATTGTGAAATTATGTTGCGCCCTGATCTAAACAACTCGGAGACTGAGGCAGTACATGTTGTCCCATACGACTTAGCTAATTTCAAAATTAGACCCATTAAAGTATATAATGGAGTCGACTGTTTTGAATGGGAGGATGGCCAGATGGCAGATTTTGCTTTTCGAATTTGACATAGTTTATGTGAGCCAGAAGGCTGTAAAAGGGAGTGCAATAGCTGATTTTCTAGCTAGTAGAGCATTGGAGGATTACGAGCCTTTGAATTTTGATTTCCTGAATGAGGACTTGATGTATGCGGCAACCACTGAGGAAAATTCCCAAGAGGGTCACATTTGGAAGCTAAATTTTGACAGAGCCTCAAACGTTGTTGGCAATAGAATTGGGGCAGTCTTAGTATCCCCAAATGGAGATCATTATCCTATTGCTAGCAAATTGGATTTTGACTGCACAGACAACATGGTAGAATATGAAGCGTGCATTATGGGCATCTGTGCAGCCATAGAACGTAAAATCAAAGTGTTAAAGGTATATGGGGATTCTGCATTGGTAATATACCAACTCAAAGGAGAATGGGAGACAAGAGATCCCAAATTAATTAGTTATCGAAAGCTGGTTCTCAAATTCATTGATGAGTTTGATAACATTATTTTCTACTATCTCTCACGAGATGAAAACCAGATGGCTGACGCATTGGCTACTCTAGCTTCCATGATCAAAGTAAACAAACTAGAGGACATGAAGCCTATCCAAATGAGAATTTATGAGACCCCGGCTCATTGCTACAGTATAAAGGAAGAGGAAAATGATGATCATCTTTAGTACCAAGATATACTGCAATATGTGAAGAATCGCGAGTAACCTGACCAGGCAATGGAGAATAATAAGAAGACGTTGAGGAGACTAGCCATTGACTATGTCTTAGATGGAGAGATTTTATACAAAATAGGAAAGGATCAGGTACTATTAAGATGCATGGACACTAAGAAAATCTTGGAGGAAGTTTATGAGGGTATCTACGGAACACATGCCAACGGTTTTACAATGGCTAGACAAATTATGAGATTCGGGTACTACTGGTCCACCATGGAAGAAGATTGCATCAATTATGCCAAGAAGTGCCATAAATGCCAAATTTATGGAGACAAAATACACGTACCTTCTTCACCTCTTCACATTATGACTTCTCTATGGCATTTCTCCATGTGGGGTATAGATGTCATCAGGCCAATATCTTTGAAGGCTTCTAATGGGCATCGTTTCATCTTCGTGGTCATTGATTACTTCACTAAATGGGTGGAAGTTGCTTCATATGCTAATGTTACAAAGTCAGCAGTTAGCAAATTCTTGAAAAAGGAGATCATATGTCGATATGGAATGCTTGAAAGAATCATATCTGACAATGCATTAAATTTGAACAATAGCACAATAGCAAAGGTCTGCAGTCAATTCAAGATTATACACCATAACTCGTCACCATATCGCACAAAAATGAATGACGCAGTAGAGGCGGCCAATAAAAATATCAATAAAATTATGGGGAAAATGACTAAGACTTACAAAGATTGGTATAAGAAATTACCGTTTGCCCTCTTTGCCTATCGAACACCTATCAGGACCTCCACCAGGGTAACGCCTTTCTCTCTGGTTTATGGGATGGAGACAGTTTTACCCATTGAAGTCGAATTCCTTCTCTCTAGGTATTGGCTGAGCTAAAGTTTGATGAAGCTGAATGGATCTGATTTCGATATGATCAGTTGAACCTAATAGAAGAAAAAAGGCTAAAAGCTATTCACTACGGTCAAATGTACCAAAAACAAATGATGCGAGCCTACAACAAAAAGGTTCATCCTAGAGAATTCCATGAGGGGACCTAGTGTTGAAAAAGATTCTTCCTCTACAAAAGGATTTTAGAGGGAAATGGATGTAAAATTGGGAAGGACCTTATGTGGTACAAAAGACCTTTTCTGGAGGAGCATTGATTTTAAGTGAAATGGATGGTAAAAACTTGTCTAATCCTATAAATTCAGATTCAGTAAAGAAGTACTTCACCTAAAGAAGAAGAGACCAAGGCGAAAACCTGTAAAGGGCACCTTGAGACCAAAGGGGATTTGAGTTGAAAACCCGAAAAGGGAGGCTCAAATTTTGATCAAAATGGAGCATAAGGTGATCTTGCTATACCTAAATCAATAGGAAAGGGAATGCAACATCTGGGGCATCAGCAAAGTAGTCTAGATCTCCTAAACACATGTCAAATTCAAAACGGTTTTTAAAAAGTTGGTACAGAGAAGTTCAAGCTACGATATATGGGGCTCCTAATCCTCATATTACTTATATTGAATTTACTATTCTTGGAATACTTTATTCTTTTCAAGATACGTGTTCCCAATCAATTCCCTTTTACCATCCTTGATAATTTATTCATTTCGAGTTATGCTCCAAATCAATTCTATTCTTATCCATGTGTTATGATTTTTTGCAAAGCATGTTGCATTGGACTAATGATTAATAGATTAACAATACTTTCACAAACGAAGTTTTGCATATTATTCTCGAAGTTTCTAAATAATACAAGAACTTGAAACATGACTATTTTTTAGAACGCACCAGGTTTAAAGGTTGGAAATATCTGATAAGGATGAGCCTAAATTAAGACTATCCCTTCAGATTTTGTTGTTAAAATATTGATTGAACAAAATGACAAGATATCGTGTCGGTGATAAAGCTTCAATGAACAAACAAGCAATGATAACCAACTAATAAGAGGAGGTTTTTCTTGATGAAGAAAATTCTACAATTGTGCATAAACATCTGGTCACGATACCTTGGGAATGGTATAAAAGACCAAAGAAATTCACATCCTGTATCCTTGAATTACAGTAGGAGAGGATTGAGAAAGAGCTAGATCTTATACCTCTGGGTTACAGTGGGAGAAAGATAGTACAAATCTTATGTCCCAAAAATACAGTGGATTGAACCTTGAAATTACAGTGGGGGCAATCTGATTAAGTAAAATACGAGTGTTTCTTTGGAGATACCAGCCGAACAAGATGGCGTTATAACGTGTCGGTGATAGAGCTTTAATGAACAATGAGTAACGACAATTCAAACATTAAGGGATCATTCTCATGACATTCTGCATTCATTCATACACATCTAGTTAGGAGATTTTGATTCATTCCGATCATAACATCCTAATCACTAGGCATAAATAGGCCCATGAAATGGATTCTATAGGTCATGTTCCCTGGAGAACAGATCGGTGAAACCATAAATCCTATACTGCTAAAGTTGCAGTGGGATGGATTAAAGTCATTATGGCAAATCTTATCTCCCTAAAGTTGTAGTGGAGCAGATTAAAACTAATAATCCTATCTCTATGAAGTTGCACTGGATCAAATTAAAGTTACTAGTCTTATCTCCCTGAAGTCGCAGTGGAGTAGACTGAAAATAGTGAATCTTATTTCCTTAATATTGCAGTGGGATGGATTGAAGTCATTATAGCGAATCTTATCTCCCTAAAGTTGCAGTGGAGTAGATTAAAGCCAATAATCCTATCTCTCTGAAGTTGCAGTGGAGCGGATTAAAGTTACTAGTCTTATCTCCTTGAATTCGCAGTCGAACAGACTGAAGATAGCAAATCTTATCTCCCTAAAGTTGCAGTGGAGCAGATTAAAGCTACTAATCCTATCTCTTTGAAGCCGCAGTGGAGCAGACTGAAGATAGCAAATCTTATCTCCTTGAAGTTGCAATGGAGCAGATTAAAGCTACTAATCCTATCTCCCTGAAGTTGCAGTGGAGTAGATTAAAGCTCCTAGTCTTATCTCCCTGAAGTCATAATGGAGCAGATTGAAGATAGTAAATCTTATCTCCCTGAAGTTGTAGTGGAGCAGATTAAAGCTACTAATCCTATCTCCCTGAAGTCACAGTGGAGCAGACTGAAGATAGCAAATCTTATCTCCCTAAAGTTGCAATGGAACATATTAAAGCTACTAATCCTATCTCCCTAAAGTTGTAGTGGAGAGGATTAAGATGATGAATCCTATACCTTTGAAGTTACAGTAGATTGCAGTGAAACATATTGAAGCTATAAATCTTATCCTTCTGGAGTTGCAGTTGAGTAAATCATATCAAAGTTGCAATGGAGCAGATTGAAGCCACTTCCTGTACCCTTGAAGATGTGGTGGATTGGAATGAGGCTACTTAGATGAGAAGCACCGAAAGAAGTCGAGTCCTACAGGACCAAGCAAAATTGCCCATTTTTAAGGTCTTTGTTCCATTCTCGTTACTCGACAATGAGCAAAGAGGGGCAGCTATAAAAGACCAATTTTAGCCTGGCCAAAAATAATAAAACAAATTAAAATAAAAAAAATCAAACATACCCAAAACAAAAATAAGGTCCCAGTCCAGTTATAACATCGACCCAAATAACAAACCCAAATGGTCCAATCATTAAACCCAAATTAATTTACCCTAGCCCAATACAACCTTAGCCCATAACATATTCAAAAAAAATAAGAAGAAAAAACCCTAGACAAACAAAACCACATGCCCGCGCTCTAGTCGTCAACCACGCAGCCGCCACGCTGACCAATCAGACTGCCTTTGTACCGCAAAATGAACTAGAAGAATATAAAAGCAAAAAACAATGTAAAAAAATAAAAAGAAAATAGAATATACAAAAAAAAAAGATATTTCGGGCTATAAAAACCTCGATTCTTGTATTCTTGAGGGACTTTTTTTTGACAAATCAATCAAAAACATATAAATTTTAAAGGCAGTTGTGCCATGTTTATTATTTTTTCGGCTTATTTATTTATTTATTTATATTTATTTTTAAGAAAACAAAGAAAATAAAAAGAAAAGGACCGAAAACATACCTTTTTTGCGAAGGAGATGCTAATTCCGATGAACATTGGTGTTTTTTGAGTCGGGGAGTCAAAAAAACCCGAAAAATGGGTTTTTTTTCTATTTTTCGACCACGCTACGGTGGTTCGGCGCCGGAGCTGGCCAGATTCTGGAATTTTTTTAAGGGAGGGGAGAGAGTTTTTTTCTATTTTTTTGAAAAGAAAGAGTAAAATTAATTTTTTTTAAAAAGAATTGATTTATATAGACATGTAAAACGACGCTGTTTTGGGTCATAGCTCCAGGCGCCAAAACGAGGTCGTTTTGGGGCCGACCCGCGTGTGACCCAACCCGATCTAGGAGGATCCTCGTGTTTTTGTTTAGAAATGGTTATTTACCCTTTCTGTCCTTCCGCATTTTTGGGTTGTTTTAATTTAGTCCTCTTTGTTTTTCTTTCTTTTTAATTTTACCCCGTAATTTTTGCGCCTGTTTCATTTTGGTACATATTGGAATTGCGCATTTTGGAGGGTGGGGATTATTGCCCATTTGGCCCCTCCTTGTCATTCACGCGTTCTATTGGGTCCTTATCCATTTTATTTATTTTAGATTTGCCTCGAATTTATGTTTTAAAGTCCAATTTAGTCCCCTTTTTATTATTTTTTCTATTTTATTATTAAATTCATTAATGTAATATTATTATTACTATTATTTTATTATTTTATTATTAAATTCATTAATGTAATATTATCGCTTTTACTAATTTACTTGTTTTATTTCCTCATTTTAATAATTTTAAATTTATCCTAACGTACGTTTATTTTATTTATTATCTCATTTTTATGATATTAATAATGATATTATTATTATTATTATTATTATTATTATTACTATTATTATTATTATTATTATTATTATTATTATTATTATTATTATTATTATTATTATCATCATAAACCTATCTTCGTCTATTTTTTTAATATCTTTAAAATATTTTATAAATTGTTTTCATTAAGTATTTATTTGTATATTTATTTATTAATTCATTTTGTCCTTTTAAATTTAGTATTTATTTGTATATTTATTTATTGATTGTTTTAAACAATATTTCGTATTTTGGAATTCGAAAGATCGTTCCCTAACTTACGGGGTCTCGATTTTTTTGATAGATTCGAATATACAAACTATTTTTTTAAAAACACACATTTTTAAAAATTATCTCGGGAATCAAAAAAGGATCGTGTTCCAACTTATGAGATATGATTTCTTCTCCAAAACCGAGATGATCAAAATTTCTAAAGGTAAATAAATTTTTCGGTATTTATTCTCGTTTCAGGATTTAAGATATTGTGTCCTAACTCACGGGATATAATTTTTTTTCCGAATAACGTGAAATACATTTCTTTAAAATTTTTAAGTAATTTTAACAAAAGGATCATATTTTTAAAATTCGTTTCGAATTTTTAACTTTTCGACATCAAGACTTTAATTAATCAATTAGGTACCAATTTTGGGCGTTACGAGGGTGCTAACTCTTTCTCGTACGTAACCGACTCTCGAACCCATTTTTTTGAATATTGTAGGCCAATTTTGATTTAATAAATTAAATCGTTAAGAGGTTACCCGATCACACCTCATAAAAAAATGATCGGTGGCGACTCCCGTTTTTCGTTTTCATTTTCAAAATAAAATTCGACTCCCTTTTTGTTTTAAAAAGTGGTTTCGACAGGATAAAGATTTTAATAAGTTGAGATTTCTTATTTTTGGTTTTTCTACAAAAGGAAATTCTACTTTAGTGTTTAAAACTTGGTGGAAATAGAATTATTTGTTACTTTATAAGGTTTGAGTAAGTATATGAATGGAGTTCCTAATATAACATCTTAGGTAATATCTTTTACCATTAAAAAATATGTTTGATATTTTATACTTTTGTTGGATATTTTTGCATTGGGACTTTCGTAAGTAATTTTTAGTTTTTTACCATTTGTAGCTTTAAGAGATTCTGATGTTTTGTCATAATATTTTGTTGGAATTATCCCTTCTCTAATGCAGTTTTGGTCCGCTCCTGTATCAAAAAAGGCTATTGTTTCTAATTGAAATTCATTGTTTGTGACAATATTTATTTTTATTAAATATCTTTGTATATATACTTCAGTTAGAATCATCATATATTCCTGTGTATTTTCTTCAGGTTTAGGTTCAGTTTCTGACAAACTTTTTTTCTAAGATTTCATGTTTTAAGGTCTACATTTGTTTTCGCATTTCTTGTTGTTCCATTTTAAGCTGAGAAAGTTCTAATTTAATTTGTTTTATTTCTAACTGTAATTCGGAATTTGTAATTTGTCTTGGTTTTATTTTTTCATATTTATTAAATATTATATCTTGTATATTATACATTTGTGATTGACTAGAAATAATTTCTTTTTCTTTTTTCGGTTTATCTTTTAATGAGGATTTTAATTTCAAAAGGTATTTTCTTTTAAGTTCGGGTCTTGAATTTTATCAATAACTTCAATCATAAATTATTGGTCTTTGGTTAACATATTAACCGAGGGTTCATTTTCATCATTAGAAGATTGGGATGTTGTATGTAATTCGTCTATTTGTAATTCATCTATTTTGGTAGATGTATTATTTTCGAAGAAGTTGTTTCTAATAAAATCTCATTTAATTTTTGTTCTATTTCTTCATCTAGATTTAAATTATTGATTTTTCTTTTACTTTTACAATATTTTGGATATGTCCTGTTTTTCACATGTATAACATTTTATTGTTTTATCAATTTCATTTTCTGTTTTTTTGTTGTTTCTTTCCTTTTCTCGTATTTTCTATATTTGGGTTTTTATAATATTCTGAAATATTCTTTTTCCTATTTTTGGTTTTACAGGCAACATGTTTTTAAAGAAGAAGGTTCATTCCTAATGTCAAATTGATGGCGAATGATCCTAATTCCTTTCTACATTGATATCTTTCTTTCTTAAGTTGTTTTTGTAATTTTAAATCTTTACAAATTTTTAATCATTCTTTTTCGGTGAAACTAATTAGTTCACCATATGTAAGCTTTTCATATGGAACAATACCTCTGTAATTTTCTCTTATTTGATTTCTAACTTTTTCTCCTAATAAAGTGGGAAGCCTTACTAGAAACTTTTCTTTCCAAAACGGTTGTTGGTTATCAAATCTTTGCATAACTCTATTCATAAAGATATCTTTATACCATTTAAAATCGGTTAATTTTTTGCATTTTAAATTTGATAATAATTCTGAATATCTATCTTTAAGATGAGAAGGATCTCCTATAAAGTGTTTAGAGATTGAGAAAATTAAAGTTGTTACTGCATCTTGGATTTCTCTTCCTTATTCATTTAAAATAATTCTTCATTGATCATCCCTTTTTATTGCCTTTAAAATTTCTTCCTGTTGGGTTTTAGTGAGTGCATGATCCCACCATCCTTTTAATTGACCAATAAATCCAGCAACTAAAAGATTAGCTATAGCATGATCACTGGTTAATCCATTTTGGTTTTGGGTTTTATAAACATTTAAAACCATTATCATTTGTTGTAATAAACTAAGAATATTGTAATAAACTAAGAATATTGTATTTAGACATTCCATCTATATTCCATTCATAAATTGCATTAGCATTGTATTTATTCTGGAAAACAGGTTTTTCTTCTATATTAAGATCAGGTGCAGTGCTTTTTGGATAATATAACATTTTTGGTTCTTTCCAAGCCATCCTGTTAATTTGTTGTTCATCTGACTAGTCATAGTTAGATTGGAAGGATTGGTATAATGTATTTACTGAATGTTGAGCTTGTATTGGGGTATCAGATGCAATTAATTCAGACTTGTAATTTTCCAAAGCATCAAGTCTATTTTGGATTTCTGTTAAGAAATCATTTCGGGATTTTCGAAAAGGTTTTGGAATCTCATAAGGTGTGAATATTGGTTCTTTAGAATTTTTTTTTATTATATCTTTTACTGGTTCTTTTTTAATCGGTTGACTTTCCACCAAATTCTCAATATAATCTAATTGTTTTCCTATTGTATGAAGACTAATATTTGTATAGTTGTTTTGTTCTACTATTATTGTAATATCTTTTGATGAGATTTTTCTCCTGCATCAGAGCTCTCATTCTTAAAGTATTTTCTTTTATTCCAATATTTTTGTGAAGATATTGAACCTCCATTAAAGGGGATGTCGAGATTCAACTTCTCATTTATTAATCTGTCATTTAGTATTATGTTTTATTGTATTAACAGATTCTGAATAATATTCTTCAAACCATTCAAAGAATTTTATATGGATTTTATGGCTATTCATAAATTCATAATATTCTCAAGAATGCTTTCTTTTTTATCATTATAATTTTTAAAGTAATCTTCTCTTTTTTGCTTATTTTTGTTGGAATAGAAGTGCTTTCTACACCATTCTTTGTTTATCTCAAATTTTTTTTCTAAAACAAATATTTCTGAACTTTCTCCTTATCTTGCATTATTAGTCATTGATGAATATGTTGGTGACATATTAGGTGAATTTTGGGGACTCTCTTCCTGTCTGGCATAGATAGGTTGAGCTATATTTGAGGATATCTATTCCTTGTAAATTGGTTCTAAATGTTGTTGGGATAGAAGAGACAGAGGCTCTAGCTATCCTAAAATCTACTATTTGTGTTTCTGAATTTGACTCTTCTTCTAAATTTAACCTCCTAAAAGTTGTGCTGGTACTTCCTATTTCGAAGGAATGTCTTGGAGGGATTCTTTGTGGCCTGTTGAATATTAATTCAACTGTGTCATCTTGGTGTTGAGAGATTTCACTTAATGAAGTGTTTCTCATGGGAGTTGGTGCCACAGGGTCTGTAGCACCCTCAAGTTTCCATTTATTAGGAAGGTTTATTTCATGCCATTGTATTGTTCTTGGGATTGTGGTATGAGATCTTGAAGTATTTGTCCCTATTAAGAGGGTTTCTCCTTTTGGGCTTTGGAGTAAAGCCTTGGTATTAACTACAGAATACATAGCTTTGAAATGGAGTCTATAGACTAATGTTAATACTTCCGTACCAAGAACATTTTGTAGTTATGGGTATGTATTGGAGGGTCAAAGATTATAAAATATTTTTGTCAGTCAAAAAACCATAAATTTTGGATAACAATTAAAATGTATTAGGCCTGTACATAGGCTTGTTTCTATTGTTCCTAATAATGAGTCATTAAATTAATAGTATTTTATTAATTTAATATTAATGTGATTATTTTAATGTTAAATTTAATTTAATATTTATCTTGTAGATAAATGTTCTATTATTTTAATAAGTTTTAATATTAAATTTAATCATAGTTGAACTCTCTAAACTTTCTTTATATAAATAAAGTCTTGGGTTATTATTTTACACACACTTAAATTCAAGAGAAAGTTGTACAGAGAAAATTCTCTGAAGAGATTATTTCAGAAAATTTCTAGAGATATTTTTCTAATTTGTAGCTTAACCCAAAAATTCAGAGAAATTACAAAATTACCCCACTGGTAATTTTTGTGAAAGATTTCCTGATTCGAAGCGAGCCTACACTTGACAGATGTAAGCTTGAGGATAATGAAGAATACTACTCAGTCGAAGCGCTAATCTTAGACTAATGAAAAAGGTACAAATTTGATTAAGTGTTTATTACTTTAGATATTACAACCAAAATCTTGTTTTGAAAATTTTTTAAAACTCTAATTTTTTTCATTGGTTTTCCGCATCGTTGTTTCCAACATATAGACATAATAAGTATAAATGAAACTAAATTATACTTCTAATGAATATTAGAGTCATAAAATAAATCAAACTTATCTTTGATATTGATGGATATCTATTTAATAATAAAATATTCATAATACTCCCCCTGGATATCCATTGGTAGATAATGAGCCTCATTAAAACTTTATTAAGATGAAAATCCTACGAGAAAACAATTCTTAGCAAAAAAAAATAGTACACTTATCTATAATACGCATAACATGCTACCTCATTAAAAACCTTATTAGGAAAATCCAGTAGGACAAAACCTCAATTAAGGGAAAAAGAGTTCAACACGTATTTACTCCCCTTATGACAACATCATATAACATCTCATATTCTACATATTCCAATCTTGAATAGTAACTTTTCAAATGATCACTTGAACAAATTTGATAAATTTTATATTATTATTCTTCTAAAAGTCATGAGTGAGGATATGTTTTGGAGAAATATATTGTAATCTCTTCAAAAGTTTCAACAATAATCATAAAAACTTTGATCATGATCCTTCTATACATGGCATGCTAGATCATTTTATAATCTTCCTTTAGCTATTACTCACCGAGTTGAATTTACCACATATGTTCAAATCAATTTAATTCATATAAATATTTACTCTAATGTATTGAATAATTTCCGAGAATTTCTAAATGTTTCTAACATTTTAAATCCTTGAATAATTTTAATATAAACTTTTATATAGTGAATCATATAAAATATATAACAACAATGATTAAACACATGTCAAATTTTTGAAATTTGTCGACTAATAATATATCTAAAGGTTAGCATCCACCACAAAAAATATTATACCTTTCATAATCAATGTCGGATTTAGCGAAAAAACTTTATATTTTTTATTTTGTTTTCACAAAACTACTCATTTGTACCCTACTTACTTTATATCTTTAAATGTTCAGACTGCTGATCCAAGAACATCATGAATTTACTTATACTAGAATTACGTCTTTCCATTTTGGTCAAGCTTTTTCATGTCTATATTTCTCAATAAATTTATTAAACATCCTCATTTTCTATCATCATCTCAATAAATTTATGCAAATGATGCTATGCAATGCAAAAGCCATATACCCAACGTACCATCTTTTGGCTATTTGGTTATTTGAACACGGGCTTTTAATATATAAAGCTATATGATTCATGCACTCATAGTCAATCACTTACTCAGGATTGGGGTAAGTCACACTATGAATGTCATTCGTGAATTAATCCATAAACGAATCTAGGATTAATTCGGCTTGTGTCCTATTCGATATATTGTCAATCCAAACAATCACATCTATATCATTATCTTCTAAGAGTAATTCATTTCAATACTTAAGACAATATATCTCCATATTTGGACTTGATAGACTCTATAATAATCTTTTAACCGATTTTCCCAATTTCGATTCATCAGACTACAAGCTTTCTTCTCACATTATGATTCATCCACATAATACAACTTAAGGAGCTAATATTTGCTTACATTTTGTTTTGCGTGCAAAAATTGTTGAGAAAAAATACAAATGATATTAATGTGAATAATGAAATTTTATTTAATATAATCTATTAAAAAAATTATAATTACAAATGACGAGTAAACTACACTTAAAGGCACTACTAAATGTAACACTCCTAATGCCTCTCTCTCATCGGATTAGGGTCCCAGACATTATTAACACGTCATACAATTAATCAGTCATAATTACACACATATATATATACTAGTCATTAACAATATAATATACAGGGGCATGTAATAAACAATCCAATCATACCATACTAGAATATTATACAATCGAATAATGATTCATGCTTTGCAATGCTAAATTTGATCTTCCACTGTCTACAATCTTATCACTATTTATACATTGCTAAACTTAGTCTTTCACTGTCTACACTCTTATCACTATTTATCCCTTCTTGAATGTCAAAATTCGAATACATACAAGAATATTCCAATTATTAGCATCAGAGTATTAGTCCATACTCCTACTACGATTATCTTTTTATTTTATCTTCGATAATGTTAGTAGAATGCACTTAATTTAGGTTTGCTAATCCACCCCAATTCAGACTAAAACTTACTCTTACAACCCCTATTTCGAGTCTACGAGACCTTAGAAATAGTTTAAAAGCAATCAAGACTAATTTGAAATGATTCTGGAAGTTTAGGAAATAATTACAAAAAAATTGATTTTAGAGGTCACACACCCGCATGGCCAGGTTGTGTAACTCTCTGACTTGGATCAAATCCCCATGTGTGTTGCCCGTGTGTGACACACGCCTATGTGTCCTGGCCATGTGTCTCTAAAAGTACCTTAAAACTCAAGTTTACCAATTCCTACTTACTTGGACACTAAGCAACTCAATTACAAATCGATTACCCTACTCAAAACACGATTAAATATGCCCAAAATACACAAAATTCATCACCAAATATGCCTAACCAATGTACCCTTATTGGTACCACATTTTATATGTTCAAATACATCAACAACACATCAAACATTTAAGACTTTCATTCACATCACATTTACCATATTTGAACTAACTTTCATGTAACTGCCCGGTTTTGACTCTAATCGGACAAAGTGGTTTTAGGACAACAAATCTGGGTCAGAAAAATATTTTAAAATTATTTTTAGTATTTGCAGTATGTGAATTGCAGTGTGTGAAAATTTCGTATGAAAATTTGATCATTTGAGTGCTCAATTTGATAAAAAGGGCTTAATCGCATAAAATGAAAACTTAGGGATTTAATTTAAAAGCATCTATTTGTTGATGTCTTTTTAAGTAGGAGATTCAAAAGTTAAATTAAACCACTATATGGGTAGTGGATGGTTATGGACAAGACTAACCTTAATGTTTCTATATATTATATTTAGTAAATAAGGTTAGTTAAGTAAATAACTTAATATTACATTCTATGTTAATTAAAATACATAAAATTAGGCTAGTTATCATCTTCTTCACCGAATTTAGAAAAGAAAAACAAGGTTTGGAAGCTTGAAACATTCGACCATTGTTGAGCTTAATTTAAAGTTAGTATTTGTTCGGTTTTTTATAATTTTTACGTTTTTGAGATCGTTGCTTTGTGTACTACAAGACCCATGCTTTAATTTTTGAATTAGGTGTTGGTTTTGTGATATGCCTTTGATGAATTTTTGATCTTTGTGATAGTTGATGAGGAAATATGAAAGATATGTGAAAGATTAACATGTTTTGTCTTTGAATTTTTGGTGAAATTGAGTAATTAGGGCTAAATTGTGAAATTAAATTTTTGAGGGGCTAAAATGTGAAATAAATGAAATATGTGGACTTGTATGAGCACTAGGGATATTCGGCCCTTGTATAGTGTAGACAAATTTTGTGTATTTTGTGTTTTATTCAATAGGGGCTAAATTGCAAAAAGTGTAAATATCAGGGGCAAAATGGTATTTTCCTATTTATGTGTTTTTGGACTAAATTGAATGTGATAATATTTAAACTAGCTCATTTTGAATATATTTAGATCAAGAACCAAAGAAATCGGAGTTAGATCGGGGAAAAGCTAAAGTCGTCGAATAATTGTCCAGTTTCAATTTTTCACCGTCCGAGGTAAGTCTATTAGCAATTTAATGTTATCAAATAAATAAATATATATATATATATTTAAATCTATTTTATAATTGATGAGCTATAATTAGAAGTATATAATTTGATTTTAGTGTATGTATGAATTTTATATATGCATATAAGATATTCGAATAGGTAAGTATTTAAAAGTATACATCTTTGGATTTAATTGAAAGTATGGATGTTATAATTATGTATGTATATTGTAAGAATATATATCTGTGTGTGTAATTATATATAAAATTCTTGAACTTAATCGAAATATGAATGTTATATAAGTACATAAAAGGTTCAATACATTAAAGTATATACATGTAGGATTCTTGGTTTTCAATCAAGGGTATATATATATATATATATATATATATATATATATATATATATATATAATATAATTGTATATATTTGGATCTAATAAGCATTTATATACATGTATGATTTCTTATATGGAGTTTGAGTATGTAATTAGTTATATATATATATTAGATTCAGTATGTATGAGAGTACAAGTATAAGTTCATGTTTGATTATAAGCATATAATTATATATGTATATGATATATAATAGGTTCGCAAATATATATATAAATATACATGTGTAAATTCTTGTAATAAAATTAGGTATAAATTTAAATATGTATATGTGAGAATAGAATGTGTATGGTTATACATGTATAAATTTTATATTGAACCAAAGGAATGATATTAGTAGCTTAAATTATTTTTGGTATTGAATTAAAGGAATGAAATTATTAGCTTAGATTATAATAATATGTTCGAATGTTAAATGTATATTATTTAAGTATATTATTAGTGAAATAGTATGATATTAATAGTGAAATCTAAAGTATAGAATCATATATATAAATGTGTTCGGTTGAATTATTGAATTAACAATTTGGATTTGGTGATTGAGCTTTATATATTCATGTGTTTCAAAGATATAAGTTATGAATTTTGAGCTAAATCTTTATGCATGGAATTTATATACATATATAGTTCAAAAGTGAGTTATATTTATGTGAATTGAGTGCTCGAGCTCGGTGCCTAGAAGGCTTATCGTCAGTGAAATGTTTCAGACTTTATGTCTAGCAGGGTTGATGCCGGTGAAATGTTTCAGACTTTACATCTACCAGGCTTAATGCCGATGAAATATCTCGGACTTTACGTCTAGCAGGCTAATTACCGGTGTACTGAATCAGGTTTTAAGCCTAGTAGGCTAAGTGCTGGTGAATCTGTTTAAATTCTGTGAATGTTCAGATTTATGAGTTTGAAGAGGTTGTGCATATATTCGACATAGGTGGTTGATAAATATATATATATGCATCTGTTATATGTAGTTGAAAAGTATATATATATGTGTGTGTGTGCATTTGGCATATGAAATTGATGGGTATCCTATGCGCAATTGGGAATATATATATGTATAAACATTTGATTATAAGTAAATTTTGAATAAGAATGAATTGGTTATGTGCATTAGATATGAGTTGGGTTAAAAGTTATGAATGATATACATATATATAAACGGATATGAAATGTGATTGGTATATTTTATATGTTCGATTATATGTACATGATAAGTACATATATGCATTCGCTATTATGTTTAAAGTATATATACATTCGATGCTAATACTTGTTAAGCATATATGTATATATGCATTCGCTATTCATGTTTATAGTGTATATGCATTCGGTTTTAAGTGTGGATAATTATGTATGCATTTGACTATATGTAATTGTTAACATATATGGTATTTGTGAATTCATTAAGGGTATCAGGAAATTTATAATCATTTATATATTTTGTTATACTATAGACTTACTAAGCTATAAATCTTACTTTGTATGTTTATGTCTTTCTGTTTTATAGACTTAAAGATATTCAAGCTTCAAGCTCGGGGGTCGTCAGCAAGTTTGTCACTCTATCTACTGTCTTGGTATTAAAATGTTTAAATTTTAACTTATGGCATGTACAGACTAGACAATATTTTAAAAGTCATACTTTGATGTACTGAATATGTAATTAATAGCCATACAAAAATAGCTTATTTTTTTATAATTTAGTTGGATTGTAATGTCTTGGTTTTGTTTTAAATGGTCAAAAAAGAAGCTTAAAATTTTGCATGTTCAATATTAGACCTAGCTTATTTTTTGTAACCGTTAAAATTTATTAAACTATACTGAATGTGAGTTGTGTTTGATTAGTAATGCCTCTTAACCCTAATTCGGCGACGAACATGGGTTAGGGGTGTTACATTTCAACTTTTAAAGTTACCAAATTTGAAGCTAATCACATACCAAGCATTATGCTAAACTATCAAACTTTAAACTATCACATACCAAAATATAAACTGGCTAACATATCAACATATTCTCAACCACAACTACATACATATTTAACGATCATTTCACTAGAAACCAAGATAACAACACCTTATAAACAATATCAACAAAAGACTCCCTAGGTACATGTCATTACAAAATAAGAACCTATGTCGACGATAAATCAAATAGAACCTAGCTTGCTCACGGAAAACAAAATCGCACGCTGAGTAAAATTTAGTGGTATTTATATAATCCGAATATTATAAACTCGATATAAGTATTTAAAATGAAAAATGCAACAAGTAAGCTATATTCATGTGTTTCAATTCAATAGTATAATTCTTGCTCATTCCTTATTCACATCTACTAAGATTTCACATATTCAATCATATATATACATATCAATAACATTTCATATAACATTTAAATACATCAACTCATATAATGGCATGATTCATATCTTTGATCAATACTTGAATTCATTCAAGTTTCACATCTCAATTCATCATTTCATATTTCATTTCTCATTTCATAATCATTGCTCATTTTTTCCATTTCCACATTTTCTCATTTCATATTCATTTCTCATCTTTGTCATTTCAATATCGATCATATAAAATTATTATTTTACTTTCCCCTATTAACACTACTCTGACTTGAATGGATACACGGATCCAACCAACACACCAGTTTGGCACCCAGTTCCTCATTAGATAAATCTGAAATAATAACTGCGCCCAGCGCTATATAAATTGCCACCCAGTGTCTCATTAGTTATACCGAAGCAAATTGGCACCCAGTGCCTCATCGACTCGAGGTCGAAGTAATCCCTGAACTCTTCGTATCCTATGACATGCCATCTATATTAGACTTAGCCCGATACAGTTAATAGGTATTCATTTCACTTTTCAATACAACCAATGTCTCGATTTCATGAATATATATCATTAGATATAAGCATATATTCAATTTGATAATAATCATATTTTTCTCAATACATATATATTCATAATAAATATATTTCATAATATACAAAATCAATCCATTTCATTTCAATATGAATTTAATTCAATCCCAAAATACCAAAGTACTCACCTCAAATGCTTTCCATATGCAAACAATTATATATGCAATAATCTACTATTTAATTCAGATTATAGAAACACAAACTGTGATTTCCGAGCTATTTCAAGTCGATTTTACCCTTCCCCTTTTTACTCAAGGATTCCGGTACGATGTTAGCGACAAAATAAAACAATTAAATCACATTAATATTACACATTTCAATTTCACATTAAATTTCAATTTTCACACTATTTTTTGCATATTCTTCAATTTAGTCCCTAAACCGAGACTAATTTTAACATTCACAATTAACTTCATATTTTTATACTAATTTCACTTTGGACCACATTTAGCTTCCTCTTTCCAAATTGACCCCATAACTTTAATTTTTTACAATTTAGCCCTTATTGCTCAAAATGAATAATTTATTTCACAATTTAGTCCCTTTCCATTTCTAACTTAAAATTTATCTATTTAATCCTTAATATTTAAACTATTCAATAATATCAGCATCTAAAATCTTGAACAATACTAAAAATTACAGCATGAATCGAATAACCCTAAATACTGAAATTTCAAAACTATAAAATTACAAAAAATAAAAATTAAATTATCTAACCAATTAAAATTTGAAAGTTTAGAGCGCTTGGTGCGGCAGAACACTTTGTTCTTTCTTTATTTTCTTTACTTTAATTTGCATGCAATTGTTGCATCTTTCTTTCCACTTTCATGCTATTTCTTTATTATGTTTTCATTTTATTATCTTTATTATTATTATTAATGTTACTTTAATATATAAAACATATACACATGCAAATTCATCAAACCATAACTCGCCACCTCTCACTAATAAATAGTAAATTTGCTACTTTAGTCTCTTCTATTTCTTTTAATTTATAATTCAACTTTTAATTTTTACGATTTAGTCCCCGTACCTTAATAACTTCTAATTTCCAAATTTACTAATCCAAAAATTAATTGGCTATTAATTTAGCCTTGTAAATATTTAATAAAATATTTACAAGTCTGATTTACAAAATGGAATCTGAAAATACACTTTCTCGATACCCCTAACTATCTATTCGTTACACTAAATCTTAACCGTAAGGTTTTACTAGTAAACAATACTACATGGACAAATCGGAAAGCATATTTGATTGGCATATCATATTTTTATTATTAACAAAATGTGTGATCCCAATTATTAAAAAATATTTTATTTAAAAACTATTTAAAATATTTTTAAAATATTATCTTCATTTTATTTAAAATATATTTAAATAAAACTCTTTAAAATGTTTTAGAAATAAATATTTTTAAGTCATAATTAACTTAAAAATTTTAAAGACTTAATAAATACATATTTTTCTAAAAATTGTGTAAAAGATAGTTGTAAAATTGTTTTAAAATATCAAAATTTCAATTGAAATTGTTAAAAATTAAAACTTAAAAAAACATATTTAACAGAATTAAAAAATAATTACAATAACATTAAAACTATTTAAAAGTATTGATAAATATTTTAATAATAATAAAAAATGTTTGGATAATAATAAAAAGTTATTGAATCTTTTTGTACTTGTTGCTATTGATGTAATATTGAAGAGTTAATTGATTCAAAAAGATTCAAAATTGTTACCAACAAGATAATAAGGAAAAGAGCAAGTATCTTAACCAACTAAGCTAAACTAACTAATTGACATATTATAAAAATACTGTTATTATCTTAATTATATTACTTACGTTCTAACGATTTATCGGACCTATTCCATACACGTGTCAAATTAGAAAAAATAATACAACAATTCTGTAAAAAAAATCCGGTGTTTACCCCAAATAAATAAGGAAAATAATGATTTGAATGTTTCAAAATTCAATTTTGAACCGAAAAAATCGAAATTTAGGGGCAAAAAGGGATCTTTTTCGACGAAAAGTGCGGCAAACCGCCTTCGGCGTAGATCTCGAAAAGTTATTCAAAAAAAAAATCGTCTCAATCGGACAACCGAGCGAAAAGTTATGGCCTTTCAAAGTTTTTCAAGCTAAAAAACATAAACTGTTCATGCCACGTCAGCAAATCGCGTCCTAGGGGGCTCGATTTGTGTCCATGTCAGCAAATCGTGCTGACGTCGACGCGATTTCCTGGCGCGTACCCTGACATCGCGCTAACGTGGACGCGATTTCGTGGAAAATGGACCATTCCGGTAAATAATTAAATAATGGGCCCATTTCGGTAATTTAAAAAAAAGGCTTTTTTTTGGTCATTTGCCCGTAAAATTGTTTTAAAATATCAAAATTTCAATCGAAATTGTTACAAATTAAAACTTAAAAAAACATATTTAATAGAATTAAAAAAATAATTACAATAACATTAAAACTATTTAAAAGTATTGATAAATATTTTAATAATAATAATAATAAAATGTTTGGATAATAATAAAAAGTTATTAGTTTCAAATATTAATAATAAATAATTTTAATAAGTTTGTTAAATAATAAATCATCTATAAAAAGGATTTTAGAACATTCTTAAAAATCATTATTATTTTGTTATTAGATTAAAGCTATTATATATATTAAAAATTGAAATATTACTTTTAAAATTTTTAAAACTAATATTTATTTAAAGCTTTATTTTTGTTTAAAAATAATTAAAAATTAAAAATAGAATATCAACCATATTAGAAATAAATATGAAATTAATGTTTAATTTAATAAATATGATGATAATTTTATGTAATATATATTTTTAAAAATACCATTAAAAAATTTTAAAAATAGAATTAAATACACAAATATATATTTTTAATTTTTTTAATATTGTTGAAGAATTATTTTAATATCACATTTATTTTCTTTTAGTTTATCAAGGTATCTATTGGAGCAAGCCTAGTAAGTAATTCTCCACATTTGATTGACCCATTAATTAAGGAAATAGATATTGGCCACGAGTTTTAAAGCTGTACCATACTTAGGGCAATGGTTAAACCCTCGACTACTGGTTAAGGTAGAAGATACCATTGCCATTTCACTTAACTCCATAATTTTTTAAGGATCGAATCTCAACCATCGGTTAAGTTGCTCCTTATATTTTTTTAATGTATTATTTATAAATCTGTTAAATTTAAAACTTAATATAAATTATTTAATATAATTTAATTTTTTTTACATTAATGTACTTTAATTATTAAATGCAATAAATTTGTGCATTTTAAGAAAAAATAATATATATAATATTATTGAGAAAACAATGAGAAGAAAAAAAAACAGAGTTTAATGAAGATTTGATGATATCTAATAACTCGGGGGCCTATTTTGTCAGAAAAGGAAATTGAAAAACCAATGGATGAAATTCAGTGGTTAACGGCTGAGAAAGAAACTGATGAGTGGCTTATGTAATTTGTTGGTTAGATATTTTCACAAACAAGTGGTACAGAGATAGCCCTTCAAAAAATTTTAAAAACCCAAAATCCAATGCCATGATTCCATCAAATATCCAAAACTATAAAAGGTCACACTTCAAGAGAAAGTAGATTAAGCTTTAGTTTCTTTTTGCAGTTAATAAGCCAAGTAACACAATGACTCTTCAAGCAAGTTTCTTTAACTTTGGAAGCATTTCTTCTCTTCCTTGCCCTCCCAGAACTTCCCGTCAACGCTTTGTAATCAGAGCTAAAGGTAATAACTTTGGTTGTTTTTCATTGAAACCCAAGTTTTGTATGGTCATTTTAACCTTCAATTTGATGGATTTGAGCTGCATTATCTTGGGGGTTTGAATTTTATGTGATTATGTACTTAAAATTTCTTCTGTTTTTGTTTTTTGCTTGAAATCAATGAATTGGAGCTACTCTGTTTGTTGTCTATTTGTTGAAATTCCTGGGGTTTCAATATCATGTGATTATGTGAATCAAAGTTCGTCTCTTTGTTGTTGACCTTTTTGGGGTTCTTTGGTTTTTCATTTCAGTGGAACCATCAGAGAAATCTGTGGAAATAATGAGGAAATTCTCCGAACAATATGCACGTCGTTCAGGCACATATTTCTGTGTGGACAAGGGAGTGACTTCTGTTGTAATCAAGGTACTCTTTAGATTCAGTTTGCATCTTAGGTTCGAAAAATCTCCACATAGGAATCATTACCCAGTTTTGATCCCTCCCTAAGTGAGATATTCAAAGGGCTGAATTGCAGAGGACGCATCCATTAGCCTTTTTGTCATTATGGCAGCTCAAAAAGCTTCACATATTAGTCTTAGAGTTTGATTTTAAAGTGTTGTTAGTCAGTGAATGTGGTTCATAAGAAGCTACATGATAGTCTTTCGATTACAAGATCTTACTTTGAGATGAGAAGAAGAAGACTTTGAAGAGCTATGCTTTAGGGTGTAATTAGATATACTATTTTCTAGTTTTATATCCGAGACTGTTTCAAGCAAAAACTTTAGTATTTCTGTGTTGGTGAACCTGTGTTGTAACTGGAAGGAATTGAGTTCTGCCCTTAAAGTTAAACTACTGAGGAAAATCTTTACATCGTTTCAGTTTCGATTGAGTTCTATCGGATAATTTAGAACTTCACATGTTTAAGAGATTTATGGCATCAATAAGCAATGACTTGCGAAGGTAATTAGAAAATTTTGAATCATTTAGTATTTTGTTCAACACTGTTCCAAACAAAATCATTAGTTATCCCAAACCTTTGTTGTAACTGGAAGGAATCCAGTGCTGCCTTTAAGCTAAACTAGTGAGGAAAGTCTTCTCTTTGATTCAATTTTGACCAAGTGCTTTTGGAGAATTTAGAGCTTCACATTTTTAGGAGTTGTTCTATTGGGGAAGTTGAATTCAACATTTTTCAGTGCTTTGTGTGCAAATGGTGGATGAAAGGAACGACCAATTCATAAACAGCAGGATAGATTGAAAAATGATTATATGCTATATTCTACTATTCCAACCAATCTGTGCCTTAGGTTGGATCTTCTCGAGTGATGTATTTTTCTGAATGATGGATTTTCTCATGAAATCTAACTTGAAAGGTGTAAACATTGTTCTAGTTTTTATCTAGTCCGCTCATCTTTTCACTATATGATACACAAAAACTCATTTCGGATATTTGAACAGGGACTAGCTGAGCATAAAGATACGTTGGGCGCCCCACTTTGCCCTTGTAGGTAAAATGTCTATGACCTCTCAATATTGTTCAGAATTGTTAATCCTATTACACCTAAATATCTTCATGTTTATATCTGTATCAGATTTAATAACATTTAAGTGGTAAAACCCAATTTATTACAGGCATTATGATGACAAAGCTGCTGAGGCAGGGCAGGGATTCTGGAATTGTCCATGCGTTCCTATGAGAGAAAGGTAAATATATTGTCATAACATCTTTTAATGTATATTCCTCATGTAAAGTGGTCTTACTTCTAGAATCATATGGGAAGTCTGGAAGTAGATATATCATTTGATTCATACTAGAAAGGCGTAGTTGATAACGGCCTTTATAACTGGGTGACTGAGCAGTGCTTCTGAACTGGAGCTCATTGTCCCAGAGAACTAGAGCTATTTTGTGAAACTAAGAATGGAACTTTAGTGTCATGATTGAGATTGATTCCAAATTACTTTCTGCAGATAATCATAATATTGAAGGTATTAAGTGGGGGAAGGACCATGATTCTTTAATGACTCAAAAATAATCCTACATCAGGCTATTACAGGGATCATGTTTTCAATATTGAAGTAACAAGACGTGTACCAAATGAATAGTTGAAAAATAAACTTGGTGCAAAGTAAGGTGGATTTTGTGTTAAAGCTGGTATTATCCATGGAAGATGAGATTCCCTGTTGTGTCATCATTAATATTGTGGCCAAGGGCGTTAAGTATTTACTTTGGATTCGAGTTTTGACTCATGGAGTCGTACTTTTGTTTCTTCCATTTTGAGTTGTACGATGAAAGATTCAAGCTATATTTCTCTTTTATCCAAGGGCAAACAGTCTTCTGAAACAAAAAATTGAAGAACTACTTCTGTGTGTTCTAAGTTTATACTCTTTCTGATAGCAAGGAAAGTTATTGTATAATTTGAAAGTTTACCTTTCATAATATCAACGATAACAGCCAAAGCATGTCCTTGTCTGAGGCTGTTGCCTTATGGAGCTATGTTTTTTCTTGACTCTAGGTACATGCGTCTGGCACATTTTAAGACATGAATACAGGACATGACCCTTCAAGCACTCTCTAGAGACATAGATAAACATCTCAAAAGTCGAACATATGCATGTCAAAACACATATCCATATCCTACCGTATATAACTGCATGCTCTTATCACTTTGTATGTCAATTTCCATTAGTTTAATCTAAGTTATTCAATTTATACTACTATTTGGCAGGAAAGAATGTCACTGCATGCTCTTTCTCACTCCTGATAATGATTTTGCTGGCCAAGATCAGGTGCGTATTGGGTTTCCTAAATCATTTTTCTTCTGTCACATTTTTGGACATGAGTACAAGGATATAACCTTTCAAGAATTCTCCAATACATAGAAAACGGAAAAGGTTTGAACATAATGATATTGAATAACCCATACCCGACACTCGTACTTGATTGGTTAAACTATTGGGTGGCTACTTGTAGTATCGACTTCAGAGCAATTTAGTCCTTATACATTTAATTTTGAAGCAAACAGGTAAAACTGTAAATAGTGGTAAGGTTGAACCATAAAAAATGTTGATGTGTTATATAAGTAATGTGGAAAAAGAAAAGGTGAGCACTTAGTCTTTGTCCTCTTTAAAAAAAATGGTGAATTTTGGAGGTTTTTTTTTTTTTTCACATCACTTTAAAACACAAGAATTGTTTTTTGACATTCAAGGATATTGTTGTTTAAAATTTTATTTCTTCGCTTCAAAATTAAATGTAAATAGACTAAATAGCTCACTTTAATAGTAGAGTGATTAATTTGCCCTTCAAATTAGTACGGGGACCTGCAAAATGGTTTAACCCCACCAAGTCCAATAACATAGTTTCTTACTATTTCGAACAGAGCCTCGGCATAATTGGCAAATGCTGAGGGCCTAGGTCTTGAGTATCTAGGTTCTTGTCCCAACATATGGGTTTCCAAGCCTACTTTACCTAGGTTCTTGATCATTTCCGGTTGTGCATTGTGGTGGTTTGATTTTACTTTGTAGTTGCTTAGACATGTACATGTATTTGTACTTGGAAAAGTTTTTTATTTCGAACAGAAAAGGGTTTGTTACTATCTAGTATTTACTAGCATCACATAAATAGGAGATATTAATCTTACAATTACTGTTCTAACAACATCATATATATTCTTTGCTGTGCAGGCCATCACACTGGAAGAGATCAAGGAAACAACAGCGAACATGTAGTTCAAAACATTCAGAACTTGTATTTCCCAATCCCCAAATAAATACCAACAGAAAAATGTATTTGTATGTCAATAGGGTAATTTTTTTTTCTCTTTTTATACCTACCTTCACTCCTATATGATCTGGAATTACAGTGGTTAAACTCTTTGTATGTATGTCTTTTACCCTCCTTTATGAACCCTTTTAGCAAACATGGTCCTAATTGCTGCACTAATTTGTATTTGGCAATAAACTCGAGTTTATACATTTTGAATAATCAATTCAAACTAGTGAATGCTAATCGTTAATGTTATGATATTTGGTAGCAAAATAGTCTTCATCATAAGACTTCTTGGAGTCTTAATTACTCTTATACCTACCTGAATAGTCAGTTTATATAGTTACCTTTAGGAGTGTAATTGAGTCGAGTCAAAGCAAAATTTATAAGAAGCTCGAGCTTATACACAATTTGAAGCTCAGTTGAGTTTATTTATCTAGTAGTAAATGAGTTTTTCAAACTCGATTATATATATATATATATATTCCAGATTGAATTTTAATTGAGATTTTTAATACTAATTAAAAGTTGTATTAGACTTGCGAGCTATATGACCCAAGCATTGAAGTATTGGAATTTAATTGAGCATTAAGGCCAAGTTTAGGGATTTAATTGGATAAAGAAAATTTTATGTACTAGTTTGAACCTTGAAGCTAAATTCATGTACTAGAATGTATATTTACCCTTTATTTAAGAAAATCTTATTTGTGTTTTGAATTGTAGCATAATTGGCAAGTTTTATGTTTTTGTGATAAAAAATGTTGCCTTTGTTGGGTACAAATCTTCTTTGCTTGTTAGTTGTGATCAAGCAACCTCATAAAATATTACATTAGTTACATCATGTGAGTACTTTTTTTTATACAATTCCATGTTTGATGATATAAGAAGCCTAACGAAGGTGAATCAATGGCAATGAACTATGTGTTGAGCAACTTCTTTTGTGGATATAAATATGATAGAAACAGGATCTGGTTCCATGATTTAAACTAAAGCACAAGTAATTCTTTGGTCATTTGTTGTGTTGAAAATTGTTGTAAATCATTCTCATCTTGAATATTTTTTTTCAGTAAAAGGTATTATAGAAATTATTGAATAATGAGTTAAATTGCATTTTATTCATTTTTTTAAAATAGTTAAATTAATATTTATACATTAGATTAAATAATGAATTGATTCTGTTAAAATTTAATTTATTTTACTGTTAAAACTTATGTAGTTGACAATTATACACGACGTGTCATATATACCTCATGCTGACATATAAAAATTATTTTTAACAATAAAATAGATAAAATTTTTAATAGAAAGATCATTTTAATCTTTAATCTAGAAGAAATTTAATTTACTTATTTTTTAATAGAGGAGTAAAATACAATCTAATTCTTAATTCAATAATATCTGTGGTATTTTACTTATTATTATTATTATTATTATAAGAGTGAAAAGAAAATCAGGAGTTTAGTCTTAATGACAAAATAACCAGAGGATTTTAGTTTGTAACAATTTTAAGACTGTCTTAGCAACTAAAAAGAAAAGAGAAGAAGGAAACCATACGGCATTGACTTGACCTCAAACAGCTGCAGTGTAGACCCCATTTTCTTCCTTTCTTTTTCTTTAAGTCTTCTTCTCCTTCTTTGCCATGTAATTTCTTTACAGTTTCCTCAAACACAAATTTCACCATAAAAAACTCTTACTTTATTGACCTGACCTCTCTTAAAGTTAAATAGCAAAGGAAGTAAGAGAACTTGAGTATAAAATCCCAAAGTTTCATTATTGATTTCTCTGGTCACAAATGGCAAAACTTAGAGTTACCATCACCGGGGATGGCTCAAGCAAGGTACCCATAATCTCTTTGGCTCTCAAATTTCAGTTTTTATTATCATTTGGGTTTTGGGTTCTTCAATGATTATTGTGTTTCTTTTGTTTTCTGTTAGAACTCTGTACTTTTGTGACATTTTGAGTCACTTTATATTGTTATGGTCTAGTGGAAATTTAACCAAAGTAATAAAGAAAAATATGATTTACTTTTGTTAGGTGGTGAAGATGGGAGATGATGCCATGGGTGGCCATAGAAGAATGAATGGAAACAAAAGATTCTTACAAGACAAACCCTGGAGAAATGTTGGTAACAGAAGGTTGTTGTTGTCTGATTTTTATTGTCTTTTTGTCTTAATTACATGCTGTTCAAAGATCAATTCTTGTTCACAAATATTCTTCCAATTTAAGGTATGACTAGTTTCATCCTATGCTTGTATTCTTGTATGCTTGTATATATAGTCTTATGTAGTCATTTTTGTTGTCATTTCCACAGGCATCAAATCAATGGTGTCCAGTGGAGATCTAATGGCTTTAAAGGACAAGGTAGTAGCTAATTACAATTGTTAGATTGAATTAGACTTCATATTATATATACACATGTATATGTATATGTATATGTATATGTATATGTATATGTATATGTATATGTATATGTATATGTATATGTATATGTATATGTATCAGTTTATGCTTTGGTTGTTGATGGATTATGGTGTTGTGATATGACTGAAGGTTCTCGGATTGCTGGAAAAGACCTCCGATTTAAACTGATGCGCAAACGTGGACCTTTTCAGTTTCGGGATACTTTTGAAGATCATAGAAGGAACATGGAAAAACCGTCAAATCATATTCAGCCACCACAAAATCGTAACAAGCATATGTCTGAAACAGGACCTAACAGAATAAACAATCTGAATCAAGTCTCTCACAATAGCATTACGGAAGTTTTGCAAATATATTCCTTGCAAACTATAGATGGATCTAGAGGTTTTCCCGAGATGCCGAAAATAATACCGACTTCACTTCCAAGGAATGAACTGTTTCCAAGCAATGGAATTTTCAATCCTTCAAGGGAGTCCGGTCTGATGCCTGGTAGAGGAAAAGCTATAACTTCAATGCCAATCACTCATGCAGCACCAATGAGCAGCATAATGCAGAGAAAGCCACGTGTTGTATGTTTTCTTGCTAGCGACAGCTTCGTTTTTTTCTTAATATGGTGGATCTTTTTTGTTAGCCTACTTTTTACCTTGTAAACATTGCTTTGACCCTATGTTACTTGGACTGGTATATGAGTATTGGATACATGTATATGTCTAACATGCGAATGTTGACAGGATGAGGAACCTTTCACTGTTGTTACCTTGTTGAACTCACTCGGTTTGGGAAAATATGCCATTCATTTTACAGCTGAAGAAGTAAGTAACTCGGTTTTATTAACTTGAACAAATGATGCCTAGGAATGTAGGCATAAATATATCTTGAAAAAACCAACATGCCCTTTTGTTTCGTATTCATGATTTGAGCCTCATCCACTATCTGAGTAATCTGTAGTTTCTCGGGGCATGCAAAAATGCTGTTTTCTTCTGAATTTTCTGGATCGGTTGCCGCCATTTTCATTTAACCTCAACTAATTTGATAATTGATACATGTAATTGTAGGTGGATATAACTGCATTAAGGCAAATGGGAGACAGAGACCTCAAAGAGCTGGGGATACCAATGGTAATGTTGATGCATGCTTGTGTTCTTGGTCATGCTATAAGTATACGAACATTGAGCTTCTTGTAACATCTTATCGATAAGTGCTAGTTCTGATTTACTCATTAAGTTTTCTACATGCCAGCTCTGCTCATTGCTGCTCAAGAAACTAGAAATAGTCGGATATAATAACCTGATAAACTTTCAATACAGGCTAAAGGTCTTGAATGGAACTCTTTGATATTAGACTTGGCAAGAGATGTCAGTTTTGGGACTCGATTTAGCTGTTGGCATAGGAAGTTCTGAGTTACTATCAGCTGTAAAAGTTCGGAAATCATTTTGGGAAAGCGATGACTCATAAATATTCTAATATTACAAGGACATTTTTGATATAATCCCATCATATGAACTGAGATCCTAATCATTTTCATTGCAATCTTGCATTCCAAAAGATTAAATTATTTGTTTTGACGAAGTTTTAGTTGATTTTTGCAGGGACCAAGAAAGAAACTTTTGCTTGCTCTTAGGCCCCATTCAAGGCGGCATCTTCCACACATCATTAGACTTTAACTTGCTGTTTAAACTGATGGGAGCTCTTAAATATATTTTAAGTTAGAGAATTTTAGATTATAAAGCTAAGGATGGGTTTGGATGGGCGATTGAGTGCGGTGCGGTGCGTTTAATTTACTTTTTGTCTCACGCTACAGTATCGCTACAGTCTTACCGCTACCGTTATTTTTACACTAAACGCAGGTAAACGCACCGTCCATCCAAACTCACCTTAATAGGTTATATTTTCATTTGAAAGATTATAGTGGATAAATTTCTTCTTGGGCTGGCAAATACCCCTTTATTGCTCTTTATGATTCTTTAACTATGTTTGACATTCGTGTTCTATCCATATTCTGCCATTGGTATGGGGACATATCTAAAGGGTGGGTTATTCGTCCTAGCTTTTAAGGGTTATGTGATAGAGTTTAAGGCAAGGTTTTAAAATTTCTAATGTTATGGTAAAAGGTAGATGAAAAATACGGGAGAATTTCCATATTAAACTCCCTTATAAGATGATTTATTTATAAGCTCCTTTGCATTTAATCAATAAATGTAAATTAAGTTTTTTTAATTACTTCGTTAAAACATCTCATGGTCATAAATGAACTAGAGAGTCTTATCTCATCACTTTAATAAATGTTTAAAGGGTTATAGACATCCATTATTAATGTATTTACAACGCTTTTCATTAGATGTCTTTTAAATAAAAATGTACCAAATTGACGTTTTGTTAGTTGATTATAAAAGTAAGAGAATATAATACTTTTCATGATAATATTTTACTATCGTTGACATTTAAAATTGTCACAAAAATAGCACCAATGGCCTTTACAGTTACTTTCATGCATAATTTTTATGTTTCGATAAAACATCATAAAAACTCAAAATATCTTTCAATGACCTTTTTGTATTGTTTTCGTGACACTTTCAAAATGTCATGAAAAATAATTTTGATGTGGTGGACAGAGTTCTTGAAGACTACTAAACGAAATTATCGATAAGAATAAAGAATGTTTTCATGAGTATGAATAAATGAGTATATAATATAATAAATACAACTTTTTTTATACTTTTCATGTCCATTTGATGGCGTGATTGTCTTTTCTAATAATATCATTTTCAAAGTTCAAACATACAATTTTTTCAATAAGTTACAAGTATATGAAATTTGTTTAATGTTATATTTTGTATCACAACAACATTATCTGGTTTCTGATTTATTTCTTCAATAACTATATAAATTTTAATGATGTTTATAATTTAAGCACCACTAAATATATAAATGTTTAATGCGTTGGATTTTCTTCTCCACGCATAGGTCGTAGATTGGATACAAGTGGTGAACTATTGGATTTGCAAGAGTTAGGGTCACACATATCTCAAAATTGACTAGAAATTACTGTAGATGCTGTTGTGTATCGAATGTGACACTCTACGATTTGGGTAATGAAGTGCTAAGATTATTATATTATGTAATATTATATCATATATTTATAGTGAAAGTTGATTACGTTCTATAAATAGTCTGTTTTAGTTTGAAGGCGCAATTGACATTGCAATGTAGAGAATAAAATAATAAGATAAAAAAAAAAAATGAAGACTTTAGGCAATTTAATTCAACAACCTACTTCTACCGGGTCTCACCTAAAGAGCAAATCCACTATACAAATTTTAGTAGTACAAACTTTGCTAACCATCCAATCTACCCAAGCTCATCTAGTATAATTGCAACCACAAAGATTATTTAGTTTGTATGCACTCACTCTCAACCCAAACCCTCCCATAGAAGGTCAGTAATCACGCTCAAATATGTGTACAATAAGCTCTCACAAAAGGCATAAAAAAATTTCTCTCACGTTCATATATTAGTGCTCACAAATGAAGAAATCAACTCTTTCTTTCTCTATGTAGGTGTCTAGCAAGACTGTAAAGAGTTGATAATTACTCCCGTAAATCTCCAAAAACCTTTATAATCTATTTCCAAATGAACTCTTAAAATATCTTCTTACAAAATCCTATATTTTAAGGACTCTCATATCTCCATAATTATTTTATTTTCTTCTTACAAAACTCCCACAATCACTTAATAAATATCATACAAGTAAAAAAATAACAGGCAAATAATATGAAAATCATTCAAGCCCCCAGACCAAACAAAAAGCATGTTGTAACATACTTTGTGTCCTGCAGACAAAATTCTAACATACCGAGCGAATTCGATTTGATTAAATCAATTTTAATTTTAAGTGAATTTTGATTTAGTTAAATTATAATACAATTTCATTAAAACGAATTTCATTAACCGATGGATTAATCGAAAAGTTTGATCTAATTCTATTACAACCAAATAATGCTAAAAAGCATTACAATAAAACTAATCGTTTTTCTCCCTTCTCTAAAAACTTATTGCTGAAAACTTTTTTAGCTAAGCATATAAAGAAGCCCCAAGAAGTGTGATTTGGGTTTTCAAGGGCACTTGGGCTTGTTATAGCGGGTTTTCAGTTCTGTGTAACATTTGCCACACATTTCTCGGTTTCCGTACGTCCCTGGTGGAACACATTTGCATTTGTAACAGCATCTGATACAAGCTCTCAAGCATAGCTTAGTCCTTGAACGTAATTTGCATCTTGGTCCACATAAAGGTATGCAATCTGCATGTACAAATTGTCAGAAAAGTTGATTTTACAAGGAAACATAAAAATGTAGTGTTTTCTTTTTACCCTTTTTTGTTATAACTGGTGGAAATGTTCGACTTGGTGGCTTGTATGGCGATGGAGTTGTGGCTGGAGGTGCTGGTGTAGGATTTTGAGGTATATATGGTGGAGTGGGTGGCTGAGTTGGTGGTGTAGGAGCTGTTGGTTCATATGGGAGACTAGGAGCCATGACTGGTGGTTCATATGGAGGACTAGGAACCTTGACTGGTGGTGGAGCTGGTGGTTCATATGGAGGACTAAGAACCTCGGCTGAGGGTGCTGGAGCTGGGGTCTGAACCGGGGCTGGAGGTGCCTTGACTGGTATCTGCATATGAATATGCAACAATTTCAGCAAACGATGAAAGTTGAAGAACTCATAATCTCTGTAAGTTCATTTTCATAACATATAAATTCTTGTTTTCCAAAATAGAATATGCCAAAAATATAAAAGCCATGTTTGCTCAAGATTTTAGCTGAACATTGTTTGGGAAAGAAAAAAACTAACCTCAAGCTTCTCTTCTTGCTCATATGATGAAACCTAGAAAAACAAAAAAGATGAAGTTTGAGTTAGATGATATTAACAACTAAGAACCATAGGTAAACGGTGCATGGAAGGTAGCCTAAGCCTATACCTTTGTAGAAACTAGCAGAAGAGCAGCCAATGGAAATAGCAGAGCTTTGGAAGCCATCGTTGAGAGCTTTGCTTACACTACTCTTTTGATGCATCGCTCATTCTTGGTTTAAATGGAGTTTGGTGTGACTCACCAAATCACTCTGTCGTTTAGATTTAGGTGTGAGTGTCGCATATCAATATAATTTTATAATTTTTAAAGATTCTATTTTTTATCTAAGGTGACCATTCAATCTAATTGAGTAAAAAATTTTAAGTTAATCGAGTTAATTGGTCTTATTTTATCATTTTAATTCGATTTGAAATGACTTTGAATCAAGTAAGTGAAATGAAATTCAAGTCAAGTCAAACCGAGTGAAATTATTTGCTTGAAATTACAAAATTAAACAATTTAAATTAAAATTTTGTTATAGTATAACTAATTCCATGTTAGAGCACATAAATTTGAAATCATATATATTTAAAAACTCTTTGAAAGCAAAATAAGAAAAAAAAACACGTCAACTTCAATCATTAATTAACTTATTTATGTCCCCAAAATTATTATTTTAGAAAATTGAACTTTCTTTATATTTTTAAAAAATATATAATTTATTAAAAATAAATTTTGAAATTTTTATAAATATTTTGAATTTTAAAAATTATTTTGATTTTTTTGTAATTATTGTTTAGAGAGACACCAATTTGCTTATTTCCAAAATTGATAGGGATCAAAGGGTATTTATACCAATTTGTTATTCGAATTATTCGAGTTAATCGAATTGTATAATTCAACTCGATTTGAACTCAAAACTAGAATTACTTATTTAAGTTGACTAAAAAACCGAATAACTCGTTTTGATTAACTCAAAATTTGATTTTTTTATTTTTTAATCGAATTAAGTTTTGCTTACCCCTATGTGTGTCAACTAATATTTTATTAACCAACACACTTATGCCTTGTTTGGTTATAATGTAATGCCTTGTTTGGTTATAATGTAATAACATGAGGAAAAATCTTATTTATTACTGTTGATAAAATGTACAACAAAAGAGGACGTAGGGAGGCTGTAAGGAGGAGTATGTAGTGGTGTTAAAAAGGCTGTTTCATTTAGAGAGCCGGAGAGTCGAAAATAGACAAGAGGATAGACTGATTATTGGGGGAGATGAAGATTGCTCAGAGTGTATTCAAGGCTCTGAAGGTTGATCCTTTATTTATCGTTGGAAGGGTATTTATAGGAGATGTCCTCTTGTCCTGTAGTGTGATATGGCAGGCTGTTATAATGGACAGTAGATATACTGGCATAGTGTACATGAGGTTTAGAGGTAGTGGTCCCAAATAGTACGAGGTTGTTATTCTTTGATGGGGCACACTCGTCCTTAGGGGTGTGTTCACACCTAGAGAAGTGTTTGCACCTAAGAAGTAAGTGCTTGATGAGGTAGCTAATTGAGCGGGCGGCCTTATTTTAAGAGCAGATGGACAAAGTCCCTCTCGACAAAGAGTGAATGGTCCGAGCTCTTAGTTGAGAGCAAAAGGAGGGTTAAGTGAAGAGAGTGAGTGACCTAGCTTCTAAAGATGCCCGGTTAGGGGGATCCAATAATAGAGAGAATAAAGGTTGATTTTGGTAGCTCTTTAAGCTGGCAAGAGTCCAAACTCTAGATGGGTATAACAATAGCCCCCCCAATCGAGAGGTAGGTTATAAAGTGGCCTGCCTTGAAGACACTTGTTCTTATGAGTGACAACGGATGGTCTGAAACGAGTAGGGTCTAGGAGTTTTAGGGGTATTTTGGAAATTTTTTCCTTAGAGTGTTCGGAATTTTGTGACATGGTTTATCGGTAATATTTTTAATTATTGTTTTTAGAAAATTAAATCAATTTCTAAAAATGATTTTTAAATACCTTTAATTTTGAAAATAGGACTGATTTGCAAAAAAGTCAAAACTGTGAGTCTTTATGTTGCAATTAAACCAAATTTTAATTACCAACCTATTTCTTCTTTCCCGCCTGCAATTTTGACGTTAACTCTTCCCAAAACTTGTGTTTGTCATCCCTTGATTTTTCTCTTGCTATTCTAATCAACTTTGAACTCCAATTCCTAATCCTATTTGATTTCTATCACCCTTGAACCTTAAACCTCTATAAAAGACCAATAAAACACTCAAAAATACCATAGTTCCTCAATTGTCAAGCTTTCGGGTTTTTCGGGTTTTCAATCAAACACTCAGTTTTTCATCAACTAAGGTAACGATTTATCTTCCTATTAGTTTTAAATGTTATTTAGTCTTTAAAACCAAGTTTTTAGCCATTAAGTTGCATGTTTTAAATAAAAGTCGAAAAACGGGTCTTTAATGGTGAATTTTAGGTTTATGGATAAAAATGTGGTTTCAAAGTGTTTTTCAACTTGTTTTAATGTGGTTAGAAAGATTTCTTGAGTTTTAATTAATTTTAAGAAAATAGCCATAAAACATGTTGAAAAAGTTAATTTATTAAACCGAGTAGTTTTGTGTAGTTTAAATGTTGAAAATTGGTCATAGGCAAATTATAAGATGAACGAAATTGGTTTTAGGTGAAAAGATTAAGTTTAGATTGAGATATTCGAATTTAAAGTTTGCTATGTTATAAGTTTCGGTTACATGAGAACTTAGTTTAGGCTTATGTTTTGTATGCTTGTAATGATTCATTGGCTGATTTTTGGATGTATTGTTGTGTGAATTTGTTGTTAAAGTTCCGGATTCGATAGAACCTTCTACTAGTAGTGATAAAGGCAAGGAAAAGCTAGTTTGAGCTTTTGGCTTTTCGGCGAAAACGTGATTGGTGAGTGTTTGGAATAATTACTTGTGGACATGATTCAATGCATTATTTAGGAATTCAATAGTAGCTTAAACCCCTACTATAAATTCCGAGTGTAAGTTTCCCATACATATGCTTATCTTGTGATTTATGTGCTTATGTGAATGTGAATATGATGAGATGCTATAACATGTGATATGTGGATATGATAATTATTATGTAAAGTGCAATTATATACATGAAATAAATGTGTAATTTATATGTTATATGACTATGTTAGTTTTTTGCAAAAGATGTTAATATACAGTGATAGTACACAGATACTCGATAAGAGTTATGTGTTGTTTTTGGATATTTTGGCATTTTGATCTTGGAACCATTGGATATAGTTGGCATGTCATAGGATTGTGAGTACTCACCTATATGTACAGTGATTTTGGGCGTTGAGGCCTTGGGACATGTTGGAGGGATAATGGAATGTGAGCTAAGCTCCATACAACGGGACATGTGAGGGGAAATAAGGAGTGTTAGCTTTATGCTTCACTTACGGGACATGTTTGACTCTATGAGTTTATGTTTGGTGTGTTGGAGATCCGCGTTTCCAATGAGTGATGATAGAGCTCACTTTTATGTTTCATAGCTCAAGTGCCAAATTATCTATAAATATGATTGTGTGTATTGTGATATATGCCTAAACGAGGATGTATGCCTAAACGAGGATGTGGTTGCTATTCAAATTATCTTAAATTATGAATATATGTATATTGTGATATGTGTTTATATGACATGTGACCATTATGCAATTTATCTATAAACCTATTTTTGAATATTATGACATATGATTGAATGTTAGGTGTTTATATACGTAATAGGATATTTACTTAAAAGTGAATATGTTTACCATGTACAAGAACTAATAAAAATGCACGAATAAGTATATTATGACACTAAAGTTGGAAATGATAAGGTTATACTATATGGTTGTTTTGTTAATGCTTGATGAACTGTTTGCATGATAGGTGTTCTAGGCATTCACTGAGATTGTTAAGCCCACTCCCTTCTTTAACCATTGCAGATTAGTTGTGTGTCGGTGTGAGCGGCGGTGGTTTCCAAAAGGTGATCCAAGCAAGACTTTTGCATTATTTTGTAGGTATTCTACTTTCTTACTTATGTTTTGGGAAAAAGGCAATGTGGTAGACTTGTTTAGTTGTATGATATGTTTGGGATATTTACTGACTTTGTTAATTTGTTTTTAGAAATTTGCAAGTTTATGTGGTTGCATATGTTCATGAATTTAAATGATGATTTGATGTATCTTGTTTGGACTCGTTTAGACTATTTGAAATGATAAGTTTAGCTGTAGGTTGATTATTTATCGAAGCAAGCGATGCATGATACTTAGAATTTGATTTGGAATGAGTTCATTGCTTATGTATGTTGCATTTTGATATCCAGAGGCAGAGGTATCGATATTCGAGATTTAAAATTGATACCTATGTGTTTTAAATTGTGCTGGGAGTCAGAATAGAGATTTGGTATCGATAGATTTGCTCGAGTATCGATACTCGGGGGCAAAATTATCGATACTTGTACAATGGTACCGATATTTTCCAACAGTTGGGTTTTTAATCGAGAAACAAAATGTAAGTGTGGTATAGCTTTTCCAAGTGGTATCGATACCACTTAGAGAAAATATCGATACCCTAGTACCAGTATCAATACATATGAATATTTTTTTTGAATTTTTCTAAATGACCCTTACGCATGTTTTTAACCGTATGTAAGACTGATTAACGAACAAATTGCATGTAACATTGTTAATTAACTATTTGGATGACTTAAAACTTATTTGGCTTAACAAAAGATGTTCATTTTACTTGAATCTACTTCCTATTTAATGTAAATGAGTCGAGATGGTGGTGTGGCATCCCGTATTCGGGCCTGGTGACTAGGCCGGGTATAGGGTGTTATAGGGTGGTTTAACCAAGCTATGGAATATGGAGGGTTTCTCTTATGCATATTCTAGTGTCATGGGTTGCGCAATTTAAGTTTGTGACACTAGAAGGTTTGCCATAAATGCAAGGCTGCATTAAGTGCACTTCGGGAGTTGTGTCAAACTGACAGGTGGAAAATACATCTTTAGTTGTTATTGGTTGTGATGCTGCTCTTTAAAACCGTGCATTTCGAAGAACATCCTATATATTGCCCTTGCAGTCAATCTTGGAACCATTTTTTCTTTTTTTATTTATGGGTTTTTCTTGTTCATATACTTTCTATTCTTTGCTCTAAGGTCTTTTTCAAAGAGAACTCCTCTTTCTTTCATTGTTATTCTATCAATGGCTGAGGGAAATCGACGATCTAAAGTTGGAAAATCTAGGGGCAAAGAAAGCGAATAACTTCGTTTAGGCAAAAATAAGCTACCAAGAGGTGGTTTTTGTATTGAAATTTTTGAATCTCAGGCGAAGAGTTCATTTTTTATGAGAACTATAGATGAGCCAATTGTCAGTTTCAGAATCTCATTTCTATAATCCAAGTTCATAAATATTAAATATTAACTTTTAAGTGTATAATATATTGTTACACCAAATTTTGGTTAAGAAATTTTGTCAAATTAATAGTTAATTAAAGCTTAGGAACTAAATCGTAAAATCTAATTGCTATAAGTGTATAATATATTTAAGTGTATAAATATATTGACTTGTTTAAAAGGTTAATTCCTAACCTACCCACAGAAGATCCTACTTTTTTATCAGCATGCACATGACATTTTTCTTCCCATGCCAATTGTAAAGAAAGAATATGACAATTTCTTATTGTTTTTTTATCAGATTTCATGTGGCCTTCACCAATTGGGGTTAAAAGTTTCATTTTCAAGCAGTACGCGGCTACCACCATTTTTGTTTTCTTCATTAATGACATACTAAAAATGGCATTGTAGGTCGTTGGATGATCAACAATTAGAAACTCCACTATCTAAGTGATCGTTCGCTCATCATGACCTATTACCATCGGCAATGTGATTAAGCCTCTAACTTTAATTGACTAATTGCTAAACCCATAAATTGGGCTTGCTCTCTTTAGGCCTGCCTCAAATAATCCTATCTACTTGAATGTTTTCCAGCTGAGAACTTTAACAACACTTCATGTATCAATTAAGATTCTTTTGACTTGAAACCTCGCAATCATTGTTAAAACTACTAATGGATCATTACCCTCTAGATCATTCAAATTTGACTCATGTCAATCTGATAATCCAAATCCCCATGGTTGTACCTGTCAATGTTTTGTTGTTGACATAGTCATAGACATCACACTATGCAAATAAGCTTTCCTCTTGGTGTTAGATTTAGTCCATTCTTCATTAGTTTCAATTATCACATCAATGCCAATCATATTGATCATGATGGAATGTTGTGGCAATTGCAAATATCACTCCTGAATTGAGTCTTTCAATTTCATTGAAAATGCCCTGCACTTAACTTCATCCAAAGCCCCAAATATATTCATGTGATTCACATAATGTGCTAAATAATCTTGAGGGTCTCATCGACCATCATGCATCATTTTAGGAAATGTAAACTTGGGGGAAACATGATACCACGATATTTTTAGCTAAAGGCTCATTTTTATACTTCATCACTAATCTAGAGGATTCTATTTTCTGAAAGTCATGTAAATGTTTCTCTAACTTCTCTACTTTTTTACTCCAAGGTATTTTGACTAGAATAGCTAATTATCATCATAGTCCTCATCATAACTATCATCTCTATAATCCATATCAGCATCCTCATCTACTAAATTTTCATTACCTTAGCATGCATGTTGGTGATCATGTCTAGAATGGATGAATTATTCTTTTCTATGCCTAAGATTTTGCTCCTAGTTCATCCTATTTGCTCTAGGCTCTTCAATGAGCTTTTTGTTTCTTTCATTTCTTTCACTAATATGTTTTTGTCTATCCATCTACCTCTAGATAAAATTTTGTTACTCTTCGTATCTCTTTTACTGGGAGGACATTTGCTCCTCCATAACTCTTATTCTCTCTTGCATGTCTAGATACTACTGATTATCGAATTGATGATGCTAAGACCCTTGATCTGTCAGTGATGCTCCAACATGGTGTTGCTTCCGGGGGTTATAATACCATGAGGGGATATTGGTAAAACTGGTGGTATGGATTTTATTGGTAAGGGTTTTGTTGGTTTTGATTTTGTGGGGAATATTGCTAACCAGCATGCAACATATCCTGTTTTGATTTCCTGGTGTTCTTTATATTTACTCTAATGTTTTGACCAATAGGGTCTGTAACTTGATCATTGGGAGGATCAAACTCAGTACTATGAGGATCACTGCTACCTACATGCGCCATGTTAGTCGACGCTCACCACCAATGAGATGAATAAACGAAGAAGATGAAGGTAGGTTATGGGAGAGAAGGATGAAAGTTAGGAAAAAAATCTCTGTTTTTTTTGGGAGAGAGTTTGGAGATTCAGGAGAAGAAGAAGTCTCACATGAGCTGTTTGCATGACCGTTTTATACTGCGTGACAAGCTTAGGTACATGTCCTAAGATCATTGACATGAAAGTTTGATTTAATACCTTTGGTAGTGATGGTGATGTGACATCTTAGGATGAGACATGTTAGGGCGACTAGCAATCAATTACTTTAGGTCTTTACATGACCCTCACAAAGTTTTAGAGGAGCTATCACTTTCCAAACTTTGTTAAGTTAGGGTTTGCGAACTACCTTAGGTTCGCAATGTAGTTGGTTCCATTGGGAGACACATGTTAAGCTGTCTATGGATACATGGTAAGGTTCGCGAGGTACGTTATTAGGTCCACAAAGCCCATTACACAAAGTATAACAAGCACATTTCATGGCTAGCCATTTATTTTTTTTGGAGAGCACCTGCAACGAGGAAATTAGTCATTGCTACCGACGGTAGATACCTTGATTTTGACCCAAAAAATATAATTAGTTGAAATATTCAGTTCTATAATTTATAGCCGTAATATATTAATAAAATACATGTTAATATAAGCAAGCAGTTTCTTCCATTGAGATCAACCTATCATTTGATAACTTTGAGAAGGACCGATGATAACTTTTGTAGGCATCCGATATTTTGTTTAGATTTTGGTTTTGCTTAAGAGTAGGAGCTTTTTAGTTTTAGAAGTGAACCATAGATTATCAAATTTTTATTTTTAATTTAATTTAAAAATATTTTCATTCCAGAATTTATGTATTTTATTAAATAGGCTTATTGTTGATTGCATAATATGAACTTCTATCGCAGCCAAACTTATAAATATTTTCAAATAATTGAATTATAAACATTTGCATACATCAAAATATAATTGTATAATTATATTAATTTGAAATTTTATAATTTTTAAAATACCTTGCAAGGTATTTAGACCATTTTTCCAAGCCCCTGCTCGGTTCAAAAAATATGCTTACTTTTTTACCAAAGACTCGGTCCGATTTAAGAAAAGTAAATCCAGACTTGACTCAACCCTCTATATTTTAGATTAAGTTTTATTTAAAATTATTTTTTAAATATAATACACTAAATGCATTAAAAAGACTAAAATAAAAGTTTTCTAAAACATTAAAAATACATTAAAATATTTATATTAAAAATACCACCATAAATATAGTAAATGTTTTATTATATTAAAAAACACAAATTAATATAATAATTTTATTTATTAAATATAAATTTTAAAATTTTATATTTTTTGTTGGGTAAGTTTTTTTTATGTCTGAGACAATGAGTTTAATTGTTATTAGATTAGTGATTTAATATAAATATAAATATTATTTAACATATATAATTAATATAATATTATTTTATAACTAAATATTTGGGCCGGGCCGGGCTCGAGTAAAAAATCTTGTCCAAGGCTTGACCCATATACAAAATGGATCTTAAATTTTACCCAAACCTATTTTAGGGTCTCGTATCTTATCCAGATCCTTTTATTTTTTGGGTGAATCTTTAAGTCTAGACGGATGACCCGACCCATGAGTAAATTTTAGTAAACTATAATTTAATCGTTAAAAATCAAATTTTCTATATTTTTGGGCTGAAGCCACTTGCTACCCTTAGCGCCGCCTGATTTGTTTTTTAATTGGGGTTGTATAGAGAGCCTTAATTCACAAATAATAGGAGACTTTCATATAGAGAAAACAAATGCATTTAATAATTTTTTATCAATTGAGTCTTAATTCAATTGGCATGAACATTGTTGTCAATGTAGGAGGATATGGGTTCGAGTGCGTTGAAGTACATTATCCTCCTATTTATAGGTTGGGGAAGGACTTTAGGTAGTTCTAGGTATTGTGTCCAAAAAAATGTTCAAAAAAATTTTCCCTCAATGCACTTTCAAATACAAGTTTCTCAATGAGCAAATAAGTGATATGAAAACTTTTTTTCATAACTTACACAAGTCTTTAATATATAAGAGTGTAAGCGTGGTTAAGATAATAGGTCAATTACAATCAAGATCCTACTAAAAAGCCTTATTTCACAAATATCCTCATAAAGTATAAAATAAATAATTTTTTTTAAGATAAGCCTTCAAATCAATAAAGACAATATTCGCAAAATAAGCGATTCGATTTGCTTGATTCAGATTGATTTAATCTTTAAAAATTTGTTGCTTCATAAGATGAATATTCAAATATAAGGCAATACATCTTAAAAATCATCCAAGTCGTGGCCCAATTGGTTTTGTTGAAAATACTGTTAACTTTAAAAATGACAAGTTATGTTGCCTATCATAGTAGACACTTCCGTTGGCACTTCAACAACCAGTACAAAAAAACCTTGCCTCAACAATAAAACGTCTATCAATGTTGAACAAGCCTTCCATATTTAGAGCACAAATTCATCTTTACAAAGTTACTTTTAATTTATTTCCATCTGTCTGAATCTTATCAAATCAATTATCCTTAATTTAAGGATACAAAAGATTATAAAATAATTTTGCTTGATCCAATCTCTTTTACAATAATAAACGCAAGATTGGCGGCACGCAAAATCCTTACAAAAATGCAAGCAAGTAATCAAAATACTATGATCAAACATGTCAACTAAATAAAACAAGTTATGTGTTTTACGCAATGTAATGATAACTGTAGTGGTCGTTTCTGTTAGCATATAGATAACCTCTTCAAAAACTTACTTCAACAATATTATTATAATTAAAATCAAATTAATATAAAATATAATCTAAACATATAAAAAACGAAATTAATAAATAATAAAATTTAAGTGTAGAATGAATTTGAATCGCAAACCACAAGCATCTAATTTCAACTTGAATACTTTAATTGCATATAGGCATGTGCTTGAAATTTGATTTCTACTTTTGATTATATTATATGTTTTCTTGCTTTCAACTCAGCTCAAAGCATGGAAGAGATAAGACCCCCATTCTTTTGTGTTTCACGTCAACTCCAATTATTGTTTCGTAGTCAACCTCTCTAAAAACCATATGAACAATAAAGCAATTCCGTATCCCATAGCTTTCTTTTGCCTGTCTTCTGTTAATTCGCTTTTTGCATGGCCATTGCTTTGTATATAAAGCGAGAATCACAGAATTTGTGAGTTCATAATAACTGTGTTATGGGTCCATTTGCTTTTGCAACATCATTATTCTTGTTTTTAATTGAAATTTGTCAGCAAGTTGATGGAATTGGAAGCAAATGTGATATTTACAAAGGAAAATGGGTGTTTGATGCATCTTACCCTCTTTACAATTCAAGTAATTGTCCTTTCATACATCAAGAATTCAATTGCCAAAACAATGGTCGACCTGACCGTCTCTATCAAAACTTTAGATGGCAACCCACCTCATGCAACTTGCCAAGGTATTCACTCTCTTCTTTCTTTTACTTGACATATAATATTAAAACCTATATTTCATGTAGCTCACTAAATTGATTATTGATTAAATAGGTTCAATGGCAAAGACTTTTTACGAAAATTTAGAGGGAAGAGGATCATGTTTGTAGGTGACTCGTTGGGCTTAAATCAATGGCAATCACTTTCATGTTTGCTTCATACAGCTACACCTCAAGATCCATACATCTCCCAAAGAGTTGCTGCCATCTCCACATTCAGTTTTCCGGTTAGAGGACTTAGTGATTGACATTAACTTCTTCTTTTTTCACGTTTGATCATATACAATATTATGATTATTATGAACATGGCTCTAACCAGAGTTTGCTGATATGATATGATACTCCTTGCAGACATACGGAGTTTCAATTATGTTCTTACGCAATGCATTTCTTGTTGATATCGTTAATAAAAAAGATAGGCGAGTTCTAAAACTAAACTCCATTGGGAATGGACGAATTTGGAAAGGATATGACGTCTTGATCTTTGACACTTGGCATTGGTGGCTTCTTACCGGTAGAAAACAACCGTAGGACTCCTCAATTATCCCTTCCTTTTTTCTTAGGGACCAAAAAAAAGTTCATGCTTAAATTCTGACATAAGGTTTTATTGAGAAAGTATAATTTTATATATTTTTAGTGAACTAGCTAGTGAAACATCATTTAGAATTAAAAAAAGAAACCAAACCATTTTTGTTTTTAGTGATGTGTTATAGTTTAATTTACTGAAAATGTATGAAATTATATATTATGAGTACATCAAATACAAAATTCTTCGTATAAATGCTAATATTTTTGGGCATGATGTTTTGCAGATGGGATTATGTCCAAGACAATAATATAACTCGCAAAGACATGAATCGTACAGTTGCCTATAAGAAAGCATTGAGGACATGGGCTAGATGGGTGAACCTCAATGTAGATCCTGCTAAAACCAAGGTGTTCTTCCAAGGGGTCTCCCCCGATCATGTGGAGTAAGTAGCTAGGTTATATGTTAGTTGTGAACAATGACTTACAGTCGCTTAGAATGATTAAGATTTCATGTTGCTATGTCTTTTTGTCTGATCATGACATATGATGTTGGCCTTTCAAGTCCCATTATCACACATTTTTACATTAAAAAAAAACACACATGGGATTGACTTGAGATGTTGTTCTTGTCGTACTAGTTCAAGGGATTGGGCAGATCCAACAGCAAAAACTTGCCGAGGGGAAACGTGGCCTATTTTAAGCACGGAGTATCCAGGAGGTTCACCTTCGCCTCAAGATGTTTTGAAGAGAGTATTGCGAATTGTGTCAAAGAAAGTTCATTTGCTTGACATAACTGGCTTGTCACAACTAAGAAAGGACGGACACCCTTCAGCCTTTGGCTATGGAGGCCACCGTGGTAACGATTGTACACATTGGTGTCTCCCTGGAGTTCCTGATACATGGAACGAACTGCTCTTTGCAACTCTCATCCAAACTTAAAATAGGGTTTCTTTTATTAATATAATATTGTACATAACGGAACAGTTGACATTAGTATATCTCGTTATCAGTAAAAATGTTTATCCTCCTATTTAAATATTAAAAAATAATTATAAATAATTTTAAGCACAGTTTACAACATAAATAAAGCAACTTATTGAAACATAATTTATTCATTCTGCAACTTATTTATCCAATTCATTGCTTAAATCAAGTTGGAGTAAAAAAATTATATTGAGCATCGAGATAAAAAGGATCAAATTATAGTTTTAGTGTCGTCATTTTTCACGTAAAAGCACTAAGCCCCATAAAGAATATTTATAATATTTTTAAATCAAGGTGGGGTAAAAAATGTTTTTTGGAGGGTCATCAAAATAATGTTTTTTATTACTATTTTTAAGTTAAAATATCAAAACTCTAAAAGAATTCAAAGAAAATACCAAGAGAAGAGAGTCGAGGGTTAGGCTAACTCTTTTAGCTATGCCCTTGATTTAAATAAACCTCAATTAATGATTTCCCTATATTTGAGCTAAGATATTAGGCTCTTGAGCATAATCTGTTAAAAAAAATAGATTTCTTAAAAGTTTTGAAGCATATTCTTAATTAGTAAACGTGGAGATTTGAATCATAAAATTATGGTTTTATATTCTACTCCATGAGACATTTACAACGATATATCATATGCTCAAAATGGTTGAGTAATGAATGAGGAATTAATGTTCAAAGCAAGCCACTTGTGAATTATGTTGAGGAAAATGGAAAGTTTAGTCCCACATTGGTTGGATATCAAGTGTAGAATATGTTTATATATATGAACCAACCTATCAATTAATGAATAACTAAATTAATGCTTCTTCTCAAGTGCAAGGTGATGCAAATCTAAATGGGTTGGGGGAGTGCATGTTGTGAAATGTTTGAGCTAATTAGGCTTTTTGGCTTACGAATATTTTAGCTCAATATGTTTTGGCTCCATTAGTCAAAAAATTTCAAAAGTTCTTCATTTGATTTTTTTTATTTAAAACCAAATAATCTGCAGGTTCAAACTATTTTCGGTGATAGACGAAGGCAAGGCTATTGTTTGTTGATCATCGCAGCCGTGCTATTATTGTGCTCATCTTGTTGTTGTAAAGAGTAGTCTCTAGTTATTCTATAAAAAGTTGCTCTTAGAGTGAGGTTAAGGAGATTACCGAAGCAAATTAGGTTATTCACCTTGAAGGAAAAGAGTTAGTAGGGCATGAATTAGAAACAAGCTATGATACTTTTGAGAAGTCTAAGTTGACGAGAAAGAGTAAATCCAAGATTTTCGTATTAGGGGTCGAAATAATACTATTAGTGTCAGTTATAACTAGGTATAATTGACTTTTTTTGCCCTCTAACTTTACAAAATGGATCACCCCAAAATGGATGGAAAAAAATTAATGTTTGTTAACTTTGTTGATGTGACATACACATGGATTGCTACATAGATGATATGTTAACATTTAGTTAATTTTTAAAATTTAAAAATATCAAAATATAAATTTTAAATAATTTAAATGATTTTTATTTTTTAAAAAGTTTTACAATTTTTTTGAATTTTTTAATTTTAAAAAATTAATTAAATGTTGATATGTCATCCATGTGATGCAAATTCAGCAAAGTTTAAAAAAAAAGTTAACTTTTTTGTTCATTTTGGGGTGTGATTTGACAAAAAATGCAAGTTTAAGGGTTAAGAAAAGTGAAAAATTAAATTGAGGGTTAAAATGACTTTTTTTATAAAGTTGGAGAGCCAAAAAAGTCATTATGGCTTATAACTATAGATTACAACATAAGTTTTATCTTAAGGAAATGTTAACGGGACATTATAATTTGTCTTATTTGTTGACATGTTTAACACTACACCAAAAATTATTTTTCCTGACGTTTTAAACAATACAAAAACGTTACAAAAAAAAAGGGATCATGGAAACTTGGAGCAAGAAGGCATGACTTTCTTGAACTAGAAACTTTCCCTAGCATTTCTTGGTTGAGTCTTTGCTTGTTTCCTTTCGTGATTCATTGTGTTTTCTTCTTAATTTCTGATTGAATTTTCCTGGATTTACGTTTCCATTATGGTGTGAGACTGGTTGAATAGGGTTCATGACTATTGCGCTGTTGGATTAGAGGTAGTTGTTTGATTCTACTGGTTATCAATCGCTTGATTATTTCCTTCCTTCGGTCTATAAGGGTGAGATCACTGTGAAGCCGTCAGACGAGGTCTTTGAAGAGGAAGCTCAGTGTTGGCAACACTCTCTTGTTGCTCAATTCATTGGACAAGTCCTAAATTTTAGGTTGATGCAATAGGTTGTTGTTATTCTCTAGGGTAAACGAGGTAAGGTTTCTATTCATTTGGCAGGGGATAGTCTTTTCAACTTTCAATTTTCTTCTACTAATGCTTGTGATTGGATCCTAGAGAATGGACCCTGGCACATCGAGAACAAACCCTTGATTTTACGAAAGTGGAAACCTGGTTTAAAGAAGCTTGAGTTTAATTGGGAAAAAATGTCGGTGTGGATCCAATTTTTTGGAACCCTTCTTGGAGCTCTTTACTCAGAAAGGTCTGAGTTACACTGTGAGTGGAATAGGCACTCCTTTGTATATGGATCGAATCACAGCTTCTAGATCTCATTTAGCATTTGCTAAAATTTGTGTTGAGGTTCCTGTTGATGTGGTGATTCTTCGATTCATTATAGTGATGTTGAGAGATGGATCTCTAACTTCTATTACTATAAATATGCCATGAATGCCTCCTAGGTGTAGTTTCTATAACACTTTTAATCACTCTGAAAAATTATGTCCTAAAAAGGTCGTGGTTAAAGAAAAATTTAGGAAGCCTATTAAAGTAAATTCTTTGCATGTTGCTCATGTGGTTGTTGAATTAGGTCATTGTGTTTCTGAGTTGTCTCTATCTACTTTGGAGAAAGGTAAGGAGGCAGTAGTGGTGTCTTTTACTCCTCCTGTTAAAAAAAACAAGTCCATTTGCTTTTTCTAGTAACAGGTTTGATATTCTGAATGCTGAGTTGCCTGTGGTATTTGATGTAATTATTGATGATTTTGTTGTGTTTGGGACTATGGCTGATGGTTTTGATCTTGTGGCTATAGATCCTGGTTCTATGGTAGGTTTGAATGATCTTATGGCTACTACTACTTAGATGGATAAAGAAGGGTATTTGAGGCCTACTCGAGAATCTGTTAAGGGTGTAAAGGCTTTAATGAAATCCTTAAAGTCTGAAAAGAAAAGGATTGTGAAGAATAAAAAAGTTGTGGCAGTTCAATTGTTAGAAATGGTAATTCTTCATCCCATATTCAATGACTCTTGTCTTTTGGAATGTTAGAGGGTTAAACAGCCCCAATAAGCTTAGGAGAGTTCTTGATAGAGTAAATAAGCTTAGTGTTGATATTCTTTGTCTTCTGAAAATTAGGATTAATGAAGATAAATCTGTTGAGATCATTCATAAGTACTTTAGATCTTGGTCCATTACTTGTAACTATAGAGAAGCCAGTAATTGGAGGATTTGGATGTTGGTTGCGTAGGGTATTAGCTTAAATGTTCTAAAGGTTACTGATCAATGAATAACTAGTAAGGTGGATCTCTGTAGGAAATCTTTCTTTCTTACTTCCATCCATGCTTTAAATAGAGGTATTGAGAGGAGGCATCTTTAGGCACATTTATTCGAGGTTAACTGGGTTGTTATTGATGCTACTTAGTTGATTGGGGGTGACTTTAATGTCACTTTTTTGCCTAAAGAGTGTTTTGGGTTTGATGGTACACAAAGCTGCACTTCTAATATGAAAGAATTCAGAGACTATGTTAGCTTGCTTGAAGTTACTGATCTTGGAGTAGTAGGTCCCACTTTCATATGGTCTAATCTCCAGCAAAGCAATTTCATTGCCAAAAAGTTGGACACGGTTCTTGTTAACTTTTCCTAACTGTTGGAGTTTCCTCATTCTCATGCTAAGTTTTTGGCTCCAGGGGTGTCAGACCATTGCCCTTCTGTGGTGTGGTTTGATAAACCAGGGCTTTCTCCTCCCAAGTGTTTTAAGTAGACTAAGGACATGCTTAGGTTCGTCTACTAATACAAGTTGTCTTTTCATATTACGACCCGACCACGTAATACCACTTAGTATTAGTTAAACATTAGACAACCAATGAGCAACATTTGCTTCCGTTTTGCTTTGCGTGCAAAAACCATTTGAGAAAAAATAATGCAAAGTATATTAACTATAATCAATGAATTTTTTTAGTTAACCAATTTATTCGAAAAAATTACAAGTTTATAAACGAATATACTACACTCAAGGCACTAGGTCCAACAACAACATCAAAGCTACTGATGCAAGGGTTAGTTGGAGGGATATCTGCTTACCCAATTCGAAAGGAGGATTGTGATTGAAAATTCTCGAGGAATGGACCTAAGCTTCTATATTATAGCTAGTTCGTTCCATGCTTAATTTAGAAGGGTCTCTTTAGGTTGCTTAGGTTCAAAATTATGTTTTAAGAGGGGGTTCTTTTTGGTTAGCTGAGCTAAATTCAGCTGGCAACTAGAATTGGAAAATGATTTTTAATTCTTAAGGAGCTTGCAAGAACCTCTGTTAGAAGTCTCCATATAGGGTGTAACAACTTGAAAGTCAGTAGAGTTAGAAATGGTGGTTTCAAAATTATGTTTTCCGATGATAGAGTCAGTGAATATTATTTATTAATATTTACAAAGGTGTTACAGTATTATACTAAAGTTTGGTCTTATAATTTTGGTTATTTGGTTATTCGGTTCTAAAGTCAGTGGTTTTAGAAATTGAGGTATCGAGTCCTCATTTCTGTAAACCAAAACCATAAGTATTTTTATTAAATGTTTATGGAGTTATATTAGAAGTGGATTGAATTTCAGTTGCGTAATTTAATTGAATTAGTGCTTAATTATTGTACAAGGATTAAAAGGTAAAAGTGTCAAAAGTTCATTTTTAAGGAATCTTTAATTAAAACATGACTAAAGGATTTAAGAAGCAATTAAACCATTACATTAATAATAGTGGAGGGTAAGGAATATCAATTGATGATTAATGTTATAAGATTTTTAACTTAATTAAAGTTAATTTTAAAACTAAAGTTAAAATAAAACAAAAGGATAAAACTTTGGTGAGCAGAGAGAAACAGAAAAACATATTCTCTTCTTCTTCATGCAAACAAAATGATAATTAAGGAGAAGAAGGTTTCGGCCATTAAAGTAAAAATTTGAAGCTTAAATCAATTAGTATAATTTGGTCATTTTTCTTGTAATTTTTATGTTTTCAAAATCCCGAGAACTCAAGCTAGCTAACCCATGTTGTATTTTTCGTTATTTTTAAAGTTTTTGGATATTACCATTGTTGAGTAATTGAAGTTTTAGAGACCAATTTGATAGATTTTAAGTTTAGTATTGATAAGAGGATTAAATTTTAAAGCCAATTGATGATTATGTGCAATAGAGATTTAATTGTAAAATTTTTAAATTTATGGTAGAAATGAAAAATAGGAATTTAATTTAGGTCTAGAGTGAAATCGACATAAAAATTGGTGATTAAATTTGAAAGTTATGTTAGTCCCGGTTTTAGGGGCTAAATTGAATAAAATAGAAAAGTTGTATAAAATATCAATTGAATGTGAAAATGGTTGTGTATTGATAATTTTATATTTTCATGTTAATCCATTGCTCAATTCAACCCAGATTTCTCAAAAAAGAAAGGAAAAGACAAAGTCATCAACATAGCTCGGAGTTTATGGTTTGTATTTCTATAATCTGAACCTTTTCAATTGTTTTATTTACGAACTGTTTGTATGGTAATAACATAAGGTAAGCTGGAAATGATAGAACGATTTAATTGAATCGATTTGAATTAGTTGTTTGTGATAATGACTAAATTTAATAGTTTTAAAAGTTTTAAAAGTACCACTTTACTTCGAGGCTTAAAGTTACTCATGTAGCTTTCCTCAAGGGAAGTAGCATGATTAGGAAAGTAATAACATAAAGTTACCCATGTAGCTTTCCTCATTTTGTTCCTTTTGGGTATCCTACAAACATGCACAATTCTATTCGTGCATCTAACTTCTTTGTATCCTTATCCAGAACATGTGCTGGACAATCCCATTTCTAAAGTGATTTAGAGTGGGTTTCTTTCCATGCCACAGTTCATAAGGTGTCTTACAAGAGAACTTAGTTGACACATCATTCAGAATATAGCAAGCCGTTTGTATCATATATCCCCAGAAGGAAGTAGGAAGTTGTGAATAACTTAACATTGAACGAACCATGTCAAGCAAGGTTCTATTACTTCTCTCAGCTACGTCATTCTGCTGTGGAGTGCTCGACGCAATAAACTGGGATAAAATCTCATTCTCTATGAGGTATCCTAAGAACTCATCGGATAAATATTCTCACCTCAGTCAGACCGAAGATTCTTTATGGATAAATCTAATTGCTTTTCCACTTCCGCACGAAACTCTCAAAATTTATCAAATGTTTCGCTTTTGCGGTGCATTAGATACACATATCTATATCAAGAATAGACGTTAATAAAAATCATGTAATAATCCTAACTTCCTCGGGCACTGATGCTCGTGGGACCACAAACATCAGTGTGCACAAGTTCTAAAGGTTGGTTGGCCCTTGTACCTTTCACATTAAAAGACCTCTTAGCCATTTTACCTTCCAAGAAAGATTCACATTGTGGAATATTAACTTTGTAACACCTCAAATCCGGCCTAGACGATATGGCCGAATCTGGCGATATCACATTGAAGTGTTTTTCAAAAAGTTAGTTTCAATGACAAACTCGCTCTATACTAATTCTCGTTTATTAAAACTCAAGTTGTCTTTAGCAGTTTGTTACTATATTCAAAACATTGTTTTGATGCGGAAGATTTTGTTTTATGGTATGAAAAACGTGCTGTTTTAAAAAAACATACATCTTTTGAAAATCCGCGTCCTACTTCTATTAGATATGAATTAAAATAAGTAAAATCCCCAAATTAAAAGTTTAAAAGAAAATTTTAAAAGGCCTTATTACAGAACAATTACCCAAAATAAATTTCTTATATATGAAAAAAACAAATGTAAAAGCAGGTGCAGTTGTGTGGCCACCTCCAAGTCCCTCGCAACACCGGTCCCTAAGATTGGGGATTACCTGTAAGATAAACAAAAGGGTGAGTTTATGAAAACTCAGTGTGTAACCCCATAAAAGCAAATAGCCAATGCATTTATAGTTTGGGCTTAAGCCCAATTTAATAACAGTTCAGTTCAGTTGGGCCTTAGCCCATTACAGTGACAATAACAGTTCAGACATGCAATCAGAAATCCTACCCATCAGCCTCTACACTCCACTCCGTCCAGCCCAACACTCCATGTGGGGATAAAATCACCCACCCATCCCTACACTCCAAAATTAGCACCGGTTGCGGCACTAAACAATATTTGCAGTAGAGCTGCTAGTACAGTACACTTTCTCCATCATAATAATCCCATTCTCATACAACATATCATACATGTATGCAACATATATATATCGTGGCATGCTCATATACAGTCATAAATAACATTAAACATATAGTCATTTTATAACATAGGGGTATAACCGTTTTTTTATAATATAGGGGTATAACCGTCATTTTATAACATAGGGGCATAACTGTCATTTTATTACATAGGGGCATAATAGTTATTTTACCATATGAGGGCGTAACAGTCATTTTATAATAGTTTGGGGGTCTAGGCCTATTTATCGACCCATCAGTAGGTCCACAATCGTCTCGGGCGACCCGTGCAACCTTAACAGTCAAATAGTAAAGTTGGGTCCAAGGCCCATAATGTGGGCCCATGTGAGGCCACACACTCGTGTGGCCAAAATTACGCAATTTGGCCCAATTTTCACCACACGCTCGTGTGGTTTACCCGTGTAGGGTCCACAAGCCCGTTAGGCCCACACAGCCCATTTCAGCCCATCGTGGCCTAAAATGGCCTATGACCATGAAATCGCTCATGGTTGCTGCAACAGTCTAATGCCCGCATTTTATGCATTCGGTTTACCACACAAGCAAGCGCACGCTTGTGTAGCGTCATTTGTCATATTTTTTTACTTTTACCGGTTTGTGATTTGGGCAGTGTTTACACACCAGATAAGAAAGATGTGCAGACTGTCCTCGAACACTTCCGAACCTATGTTCACCCGTAACACTCGGTTAATCACACATCAATTGAGTTTAAAACGGACCCTATTCAATACACATAACTTCTTGATTGACAGCCACTTACCTTGATTGAACAACCGAATCTCTAAGCACTTCACTCACCGGAACAACATTGGTCACTAGATCTCGGGGTTATTACCTATAATCTAGTCGAAACCCCTTATTAGCAATTATCTACTAGAACAATTTAAGCCAAAACGAACACCAACTTACCGAAAGTACAAACTGTAGAATAGAAATGGTATACAAAATTGGCAAAGAGCAAAGAAAAAGTCGACACAATGAGGGTAGAAGAAGGAAAGCAAAATGGAAAGAAGGGAAGAGAAATGGTTTAGGGGACAAAGAGGTTTCGGTAGAGGGAAAAGAAAAAAGAATGAAAAAAGAGAGAAGATAAATTTGGCCACCAGTAGGATTACTTGGGAAAGGAAACAAGAAGAGCGAATTGAGAGAGGAAATATTCGGCCAAAGAGAGGTTGCCAAACACCAAAGAAACGAAGTAGAAGAATATGCAAAAACCCCTCACCACATTCAACCTTCAAGAAAAAAGAGAGAAAACACTAAACAAAACTGAAATGAAGAGTATACCAAAATGAGTAGTATACCACTCTGGCCAAATTTCTTGAGTACCAAAGTCCACTTTCGGCACACTTCTACCTCTCCTCTCACTTCCCTTGATTTTCTCCTCAAATCCCTCATCAAATCTCTCCACATGCTCACACCTCCCCTCAACCACTCAATTTGAATTCTCTTCAACCACTTCAGTGTTTCAGTCAAACTCTAACACCCCCCACTGCATAGCAACAAATAACACTCCCTTGCCTTCAGCAAGATTCGAACTTTAGACCACTAGTATAGGTAACACACCATTTACCCCCTAGACCAGCAGGCTTTTTATGTCCTACTTTACCCACAACAATTAAAAAGCCTACTAACTATAGGCAAGGGTTTATTCCCTTAAAACAAAACTTTTTGCACAAGCCTAAGCTTTAACCCAGGACTTCTCAAACACTCCCAAATACACCCAAGTCAATTAACCACTGAAGCAGACAAGTATTTGTGTTACAAACATGCAAAAATAAATACTTAAATTTTTGGGGCGTTACAAACTTCCTTAAGCACACTTAAGGGACCATCTTCCATGAGTCTAGTGATTCTTTCTTAGTTAATATGACCAAGTCTTAAATGCCATAGGTACCCCTCATTAGAGTGAGAATTTTTAAGCTTTTTATTCACTATTTCAGTTTGAAGCATCAAGTAGTTATTTAGTTTGATAAAGTAGAGATTGTTTTTCATCCATCCATTACAGATTAAAGAATAATTGCTGTGAATAGCAATCCATTTATTGAATGTCATGGTATAACTGTCATAAAATATGCTACAGAAATTAAATTCATATTAAAATGAGGAACATAAAACACGTTCTTTAAAACAATCTTCCTAAAATTATCAAAGTGCAAAATAACTTCTCCTACTACTTCGACTGAAACATAGTTCCTATCTCCGATCCACAACGAGAGGCTCCTGCCACACAGAATTCTCGTTTTGCTGAACCCCTGTAAAGAAACACACACATGGTTAATGGTTCCAGAATCAATAACCCAGTTGTCAATTGATTCTTCCACTAAGCAATTTCAACCACAAAGAGTTCTATACATTTTCTTTTTTCAGCTAGGTAATCCAAATACCCCTTATAGTTTCATTTGAAATGTCTTTTCCTGTTGCAAAAGAAACATTTGATCTTTTTAGAATTTTTTGACTTCTTAGTCTTATTCCTATCCACGCGATGTGGAGTCGAAGGCTTAATAGGTTTCTTCTTTCCCTTAACTTTCTGTTTCCCCTTAGAGGACGAAGAGCCCACAGCTAAGTTTGCCTTAAGTTTCTCTTGAATCGGCTTCCCACCATTCAGCATCAACTCATAGGATTGTAATTCCTTCATGAGTTGAGTCAATGTAAGCGCCTTGTTCCCCAAGTTTTAAGCGACCCTAAAACTAGCAAACTCCTTGGTTAAGGATTTGAACACTATTTCAATTTGAGTGTTCACGTTTGGTTCATCCTCATTGTCCTCCGCTTCCGCAAAGAATCCTATAAGCTTAAGGATATGTTCTTTGACCAGAGTGCCGGTTTTCTGTTGAGAATTCACCAAATTCGTAATAGTAGATTTCGAGCCAATGCGACTTCACCTCCGAGCAAATCTTCCAAATTTGTCATGATCTCTTTGGCAATATGGAAATTCTTGTGTTGCTTTTGCAACACACTACGCATGCTCGCTAAAATATAACATCGATTAATCAAGTCAGAATCTCTCAAACAATTTCTCGCTTTGGTCTGAGCTTCAAAAGGGCACGTTTCATCAAGAACGAATTTGTGTTTCTCACAACTAAAAACTATCAGCAAGTTCTATTTCCATTCTCGATAGTTATCCCCATTTAATTTATTCTTAGTAATAATGCTAATAAAAAGAGTAGGAGACATATTTGAACTGAAAAATAAAGATTTCACTAATTACTACTTTGTATTAAGCAAATATTTTTCATTTAAGCAACATATTAAGAATGTAGTATGATGCATGCGTCTTGTATTAAAACCTTGAAAAAATATTTTTTTCGTTGCTACGATCATTATCACACCCATCAACCATGTCGCCTTGGGATCCCATGATTAACTAGCAAGAACATGGATTACATCTAATCAGTTCGTGAATCTTAATTTTCAAGACTCCACATGAACTAACGATCGTTTAACGTTTGACCATCATCTTTAGCTTAAATAACGTTTCTTGGGAAACTATTTAATAAGAGGTGATCTTGAGTGTGTAACCATTGACTCAACACCCATCATGAACATGCTTTCATTTGTAAGTCATCTTGGGACAATCTCTCTAATAGTCATGCATGACTAGTTGTCCTTAAAAGGAAACATCAATTAGTGAACCCACATGAAAAAGTTTACCTTGCGGTGCGGCCAGGGTAGGAATCGACTTGAAACTTTATCATGCTATCACTTAAGGACCATCAATGGAGGTCGAAGGTCTTGTTTAAGGACCTTCTCCCACTCAATATTTTTAACAACATGCAAGGTTTTTTATCCCAAATTTCAAGAATGATCATACAATTGTCCTAGTGGCATTCTTACCTAATCTAAATGACATGTTTCCATTATATGCATGGCAAGCTATGACAATTTTATAATATTCACATAATTTCGCAAGAATCAATCAATCATAAAAACAAATAATTTTGATTCTATACAATTTTTCTTTTAAGGGAAAAACCTAAGAAGTGAACGTGAACCGTGCAATATATGTGGCAGTATGTCACTCATAAATATGTAGTTGAGCTGCATAACAGAAATTGCGGTTTAACTGTCATAATTGCAATAAAAATTGCCAAATTACACTTCTTCCATCAAAACATAACCCACCCCAATGCGTATACATAAATATGAAAACATACATACATATCTCATAAGTTGTATGGCATGCATACCCCAAACATACATATTTATAGAGCATATCATATCACATTTTATACATAACATAACTTACTTAACATGCTTTCTAAGCTTACCCATGAGCAAACATACTGAATCTTATGATTTTCCAAGCCTACAAAATGTCCACAGACCCAATTTTTTAGTCCATTAATCGACCCCTACTCGGGCCTTAAAATTGGCCAAAAAAGCCCACACGGCCTACCTGCACAGGTCGTGTAATCACACATGATCATGTGCTCCACACGGCCTACGACATAGTCATGTGGTGCACACGGCCGTGTGACGCTGGGCAGTTTCAAAAATAGCCCTTATTTTTCAATTTTTTTGAGTTTCAGTTGAAGTTTTGGGTTAGTTTAACACACCTAACTATATTTATGATTAACCACACAACCGAGAACTCACGAATCCTACAACCATTCATCAAATTACATCAATTAACCATCAAAGACCCATCCAACATCACATTCCCTTATCAAAATTTCAGTCCCTAAAGTGAAGTTCGAGCACTTACCACTCAAAAAGCAAAGTCGAAAACAAAAATTACCCTACTAGTGGGACTTGATTCTCACACCCTTCGCCTAAACAAAATCACGAAAACACTTAACACTACGTAAAAATAAAATTAAACATCAAGAACTCCTATCTTGTCCAAGAATAAATCCAATCTAAAATAACAAAAAGTTACTTAACAAACCTACACCATGCTTGATCCACGATCGAAGGACGAAAATTGCACACGAACACAGAAAACAAATGGAACAGCAACAAAGAAAAACAATAGACAAGAAATAATTTCTAATGAGAGAAAAAAAAGGAGAAAGAAGAGAATAGAGAGAAACCAAAAGAATGAAAAAAAAAGGTGAGGGGAAAGGGGGTAGACTATTGGGAGTGGGAGCAAACTTAGGGATAGATTTTTTTTATAATTCAAAATAAGATAAAATTAAATGAAATAAAATATTTTATCAAAATCTCATCCCACAAAATCCTATCAGTTTTCTTTAGAATTTGAATATAACCTAACTTCTAACACACGGCAAGAAACAAAAAATATTTTCTCACACTGCATACAAAGATTCAAACACAAGATCTAATAGTAAATTAACATTATACCACTGAACCAGCAAGCTTATTCTATTATAATTTGCTTAGAAATAAGATTTAAGCCAAATAATCAAAATAGGAATATAACCAAAAATTAACAAAATTTCCAAAGAAATGACTCAAACCCCAAACCTCATGCACACAATCACAACCCTCAACCACTAAACCAAGTTAAATTATTTAATATAATTTAGCATTCCAAACTTAAGAAAATTGGGGTGTTGCAATTTGACATGTTCATTTATTATTATATGATATTTGATACATTTATTATTATTTGATTTTAATAATACTTGTACAATTGTGAATTTTTTTTATCATGATATTTTGAAGTATTATGTGCTACACAATAAGGTATTAAAGTATGGGTCAGTATTTGGTACACTAATAGTGTGTTTTTTTTTAATTCCACAAGCAGTCCTAAAAATTTTCCATTTGTCTCTTTTTTAAAATATTTATTTTTAATATTTTACTATACCCCTGTAGGACACTTGTCAACCCCCTGACCCTACTTGTCGAGTTTAAAACCTTCTGTAATACCCCGAAAATCTTTACAGTAAGATATTATCTTTGATATAATAAAATAAGAAAATAAAGCGTCAAAAAGGGGAAATTTTGGAGTTATGTCAACATTGGGTCGTATATTATGACATATTAGTTCAAGAAAGGATTAAATCGTAAAAGTGAGAAAAGCTTTGTTGCCCAAGAGTAAATACTCAAAAATTAAGGGGTTAAAGTGTAAATATGAAAAGTTGAAGGACCAATGGTGTAAATGTCTTAAGGGTGGAATGATCTAGAAACTAAGAAAAATGGATTGATTAGGACCAAATTGAAAAAGGTGAACAAGTTTGAGGGACTAAATCACAATTTTACCAAATTAAGTGATGACTCAAGATGGAATTTTAAAATATCATGAAGGGCAAAATGTTCAATTAGAAGAGAGAGAAATCTAGAAGATAATGATGATGTTGGAGATATTTTAGATTAATTAAATAAATAAATATTAGTTTATTAATATTTTGATTTGATTTTTAAATGATATGTTATTATTTTATTATTTTAATATTTAGTATATATATGTGTGGAAAGAAAGATGAGAAGGAGGCAACCCACCATCTTTTCCATGCAATTCACGTTAGAAGAGAAGAAAAGAAAGAAAGTTTTACTTTCTTTACAATTTAGTCCTTCCACCAAAAATTCATCATTTTTATCTAGAAATCAAAAGAATTTCCATATCCATCAAGAGAGAGAGATAACAAGGAGACTATGGGGAGCTAGAATATCAAGTTAGATTCAAGAAATAGAAGCTGGAGGAGAGAGAAAATCAAGTTAAAGATTGAAATCAATATGACAAGGTAAGTACATCAAGATTTTAATATATTTTAAGTTTGATATTATTGAAAAAGCATGGAAATGATGTTAATGTAAAGTTTTTGTATATATGGTCCTATGTTCTTGATATGTTAGTGAAGAGAAAATAAGAGAAAGTGATGAGAAATAGTGTAGAGAAAGAAAATAAGGGTGTTATAAACATGGTAACAAACATCTTGCACTAAAATGGTTTTGGACAGTAACAGTGGGCTCACTTTGAAAAATCACCATAAATTATGATAATAGAATTAGAGTATGAATAAAATATGGATATAAATATTATTGAGTCTAGTTTCTCATAAAATAAACGTTGTAAGTAATGGAATTGTAAATTATGAGATATAATAAATTTTGTGAGACAAGGTCAGAATGAATTCGGGTTCCCCTGTTCTGACTTGGAAAAATCATTAAAAATTGTACAAAAATAGTTATGGGTTAAAATCTATATGTTTAAAATCTTTAAGGAGTCTATTTTCAATAGAAACAAATGGGGACATCATCCGAATTCTGAACAAAGAGATAATTAATTTTTAGTGAAGAAGGGTCGGAATTGTCAGACAGCAGAACAAATGTGACTTTAAAGAATAAACTGTACTTATTGGCTTAACCAAAAATTCTGAAAATTTTATGGTAATAAGGTATGTGAGTCTAGTTTCAGGAAAAATTATCAGATCCTAATTTAGAGTTCCGTACCTCAAGATAAAAATAATTTAGTGGCTATGACTCAAATGGACAGCTTTGAATAAATTTACAAGTAAATTGTGAAATCATAGATAATGTTACTTATAAGCATGTATTATAAATTAAGGATGTGGAATGGAGAGGAGGAGGAGGAAAATATATATATGAATATTCAGTTAGCATGGATAACTTGCACGTTTTAGACTCAGGGACTAAATTGAATAAAAGTAAAACTTTAAGCGTAAATTTGTAAAAATGTCAAAAAGTGACCAAATTGCATGAAATGAATTGTTTTATTATTTAAATTAGTAAATGGAATGAAATATTAATTTAGATCAAGATTGGGTGAAAATTTTAGAAAATAGAAAACTTCCAAAATATCCCTCAATTTTGGTATTTCGCAATTTAGTCCAGTAAGCTTGAATGAGCTATATTCGTAATAATTTTAATTGAAGTGAATGCTATTTGGTAATGAAAATTATATATATGTGTATTATTATTGGAATTAAATTATTATTGGTAATATGTATAATTATTTGATACATTTAATGATTATCTAAGCTAAATTGAGTTGGAAGCTTGTTGGAGATATATCACAAGATCCATTGGTTCTATCGGTAATTTTGGATGATTTGATTCTGGTTATAATGGCATGTATAAGTTAAATTGGTTAACGTTAGCTCATTAATGTATTGATTTTGATTGGTTATGAATATGAATGCTAGATAAAAATGAAATGTCTGAAAATTAATTAGTAAACTCCGGTAATGTCTCGTACCCTATTTTGGTGTTGAATATGGGTAAGGGGTGTTACACCTTCACTGACAATGTACCAAATATTATTTCTTAAAATATTGGTCCTTTGTAGAAGAAATTTTAACTTATATTCTAATGACAAATTATTTTATTTAACTACTTAACATTTTACTATTGATTGTTTATCACTTTTTTTTTATTTTCATTACTTTAAAAATGTTATTTTATACTCTTAATTATAATCAAACTTAGTTAACTTTTTATTCTAAATTAAACCAATTCTTATTCAATTAGTATAAATATATTTTTTGATATTATAAAAATATATTATTTAATGAATTAAAAAATAAATACTTAAAATCCTTTAAAAACTAATAAAATTAAAAAAATTAATGAAAATATCAAGATCGCAAAACAGATTTTATCTAAACCTAATCCCAATTTAATCATAAATTTTTTAATGAAAACCTGACCTATCTTGCCTCATCCCAAAATCCTACGAGGTCAGGGTGGGGGAAAACTTGATAATTTAAGCTTTTAGTTGTTCAGTGTGTACTAAAGTTAATTGGGGATATTCATCTTCAATATGTGTGAGATGTCTTCTTTGTATAAATATCTCAATTAGGAGAAGGGATTGTATAAAATTGTGATTCCACGTCATCCCTATCCTTTTTTAATAGGAAAATGACAAATCAGATTTTTTTCTCCTAATTTTTAACTTTTTCGTTCTTAAAAAATTCAAGTACAACTAAAATACTAAAAATCAGATGAAAAAACCGGGCTTTTCATTCTCTTAGCAAAAAGATATATGGATAACATGAAATTATAATTCCGTATTCACAACCAGTAACACAATGTGGAAATAACAATGGGAAAAACTGGTTGACTTCCAAACCCATGTACTTAAGTCAATTGGACACTTCATTTTTGTCTTTGGTTTGGTTAATGTTTGAACATTTCAAACAAATAAGCTGTTTTAAACTTTGCTTTTAAAGTTTCACAATAACACGTTAAGAGTGGTAAATTCAGGCCATAATTAGCGGAGCCATTGACGTACCTTAGCCCTTATAGCTGGCCTTTGTCTTTTTTATCAATACAAAATCAGCGGTTGAGATACAAATGAGAGCTTTAAGCACTGCTCCAAACACCAGCATTTGAACCCGAATTTAATCTAATTAGTTAGTCTATATGGCCAAGTTGACATCCAATAAATCTGGGTTCAAATTCAAGAATTTAGCTGAGTTTGCACCAGGACCATGGTCTGGTTGCAAAACTCTCATGCAATGCCGGGAATAAATCGAAGAACCCGAAACAGCATTCATCATTTTCATCCGCACCGGCAACTACTGATCCGAAGCATATAACTCGAAGAAGCTTGCTATTTGCTGCTGCAATCCCTTTTACAAGCACATCTTTGTGTATTCATTTCAAAAAGTAACATAATAGTAAATTGGAATTGAAAATTTTATATTGAATTATCATATTATTGATACACAGATACTTGTAGAAGTATACAATAAACTCAACTCTTTTTTATCTCTTAATTCTAGCTTTAGTCCATGGAAACCAATCCAAACTCTGTATATGCACTAAAAAAAACATTATAATTTGAAAAAAAACTAGGTTGTCTCTTTGTTGTTGTTGTTTTTAACTTATTTGTTCACCAATCAAATCCAAGCCAACTACTAGAAAAGTCAAGCCTTGAAACAACAAGAAATAGAAATGAACTCCATGTGCAGACAGTAAGCTTCTTGCAGCAGCGGTGAGTAGAAGAAAAGCCAGTACCAGCTCTTTCCTATAGAGTCGATTTCTCTTCTTCAAAGGGGTGATTTCTTCTTGTTTTTTGAGTTTATTCAATGTCTCCAACCCGGATTCGGAGTGTCTCCTCGTGATCTTTTCTTCGTTCAATGATTTCGATTCCCTTTCAGCTAAGGCCACTAAGTCGGATTCTGATGATCGACCTGTTTTCTTCGTTACTACCCATTCGTAGGCGCTCCCGAGCTGGAATAGTCCCGAGATCATGGCATTAAATTTGGTTACCGACATTGTGTTTTCGAACAGAAGGTACGGGACTAAGAAAGGGAAGGATTTCAGGGCCGGGAGGATGTTTAGGAATGACATGAAAATTGGGATATAACAGATAACCCAAAGGGGAAGTTCAGCTTCAGGAATGAACATTGTTAATGGAAGTATGATGCAGAACAATGTGAAGGAGTAAAATGGAAGTATAAGCTTCCTTAGTAGGAAAAACAGGAATATCAAGTTGGCCTTCTTCGATACCGATATCTGCATGGATCAAACACAAATCATTATACTCAATTGCATGTGCATTTTAAGGGATTCAGATCATCATAAAACAAATCAAACCTTGGATGTTACAATTGCAGGGAGACATAACCGAAACAACTGCATCGGACCTGAATGCCATCGGTGCTGCTGTTTCTTGTAAGCTTCATAAGACTCAGGCAGCTCACAAAGCACTTTAACATCATTGAGGAAGATGAATTTCCATCCATTTAAGTGTGCTCGAACCGCGATATCCATGTCCTCAACAGTTGTTCTCTCAAGCCAACCACCGGATTCTTCCAAGGCCTTGATCCTCCACACGCCAGCTGTCCCGTTGAATCCGAAGAAGTTGAGGAAAGCACCATTCACTTGCTGCTCAACTTCGAAATGGAAGCAAAGATTGATGTTTTGAAGCCTTGTAAGCAAATTCTCATCTTTATTCACAAATGACCAACGAGCTTGAACTAAACCAAGCTCAGGGTCACCCTGCAATGGAGATCAACAATTCAACATTGTTTAAATCATTACAATAACCAAAATGAACCCGAAATTTGAATCTTTCTATTGGAATTTTCATCGAATACCTTGAAGTGAGGCACGGTTTGCTTGAGGAAATCAGGGTTAGGCTGGAAATCTGCATCAAATATAGCAACAAATTCATAGTCCTTAACATAATCACATGCCATTGCTGATTTAAGGTTGCCGGCTTTGTATCCGGTTCGGATTAACCGATGCCGGTAGATTATGTTCACCCCTTTCTCACGCCATAATGAAACTTCATCTTTGATCAAAAGCTGTAAATTCCCATCATCTGAATCATCTAGAACTTGAATTAGAATCCGGTCTTTAGGCCAATCAAGCTGAGAAGCAGCTGCAATTGATTGTGCAAATACCTGGAAAATAAAACAAGGATTACTTGAAAACAGATCAAATGAAACTGAAGTGGATTTTAAGGCTTAAAATTCACACCTCTCTTTCATTGCACATTGGGATCTGCACTAGAACCATAGGAAAACTTGAGCCATCTTCAATATCATAAGCATCTCCATTGATTCTTGGTTTCAAGTTCTTATATTTAATCCAGAAACAACCCAAACAAAGAATAAGGCGATCAAGAGACTGAATCAAGAAGAGAACAATGCAGAATTTGGACATGGTTAGCACCAATGGAGCAACATAATCAACTCTAAATGACAACCATGTCATATAACACCATTGGAAGAGACCTTGAACCTCCCATGGTTGAATCATGTTCAAATTCCATTTCTTCAAATGAGCAAAGATTTCTAAAACCAAAGCAAATATAGAGATAAAAAGAAAGACTTTGATGAATCTATACAATCTTCTGCTTTTGGCTTCTTCTTCACTCACATCAGATAATGCAATGCGTTTCTTGACCGATAAAAACATGGTTTTCAAAGCCATTGGCAGCCATGAAAGACAAGCAAAAACTCTGTTAGCTTTGAGGAAAAGGAACCATGTGAACTGTTTGGGACTCACTGCTTTTTGTTTCTCGAGTAGCAGAGTTGAATCTGAGCCATTGATTTCCACTAAAGAGAACTTATTAGGCTTCTCAATGGTGACCACAACTGAACTTGGAGCCATTTTCAAAAACCAGTAGATTCAAAACCCAGATAAAAAATTTAGCAAATGAACTTAAAATTCAAACTGGGTTTTCAATTCTGAGACGTGGGAACAAGACAGAAAAATGTAAAAAAACTTGTTCAAGTCAAAACATGGTGGAGAAGAGGAAAAGGGAAGGCTTTTAAGTTTTAATACCGATCTATTGTTCTTTTTGAGTGAAGAAGAACTACTAATAAAGGAAAACAAGAAAGTACCCTGTTTACTTGCATCTGTGGTTAGAAATTTAACATCTTAAAAAACCCCCAAAAAATTAAATTTTCTTCTTTTTAATTAAGTGATTAGATTTAGATACAACCAAGCTTAGTCAACATGGGAACATCTTCGAAAAAGAAAATAAAATTATTGGACCAAATCCAGCTTTGACATGTGACCAATGTTCACAAGAATCCACTCATCAACACTCAATCTCATGCACCCAAATTATGACAACTAGGTACAGCCAAACTGCAACTCACTGCCAAAAATTACTCGGAAATTGGAGGATGAAATAGGTAATTATCCTTTTAAGAAATGATTAAAAAGATTAGGTTAATTATGGTAATCATAGTTGACGCGGTATCATTGAGATCTACATTCACATTTTATAAAACTCCAGAGTCCAGACCCAGCTGTACCTTCTAATCAAAGTCACTTTTTCAAGCTTTAATTTCAAACTAAAATTTTCATCATGATTTGTCAACTATTAATTTAATACCCAAACCATTTATTGAAATATATTTCAACTTCACTACCCATTAACTGACATACACCTGAATTTTGTGTTTTTCAAATTTCATACCTTGCTTCCTATATTCATTGTTCCAAAGTCAAACAAGGGCTTACCATCTTTATCCCTTTCCAATCAGATGGAAAAATCTGATTTATCATTCTCCTATTGTGAAGGGATAAAGATGATGTGGAATCATAGTTTCATACAATCTTTTCTTTATAATGATATGTTTATAACCTTCCTCTTTAAAATACATCAAAATTATTTTAAAAAAGTATTTTTCCCTTTTTATAATTGTCGAATAAAAAATTTTAATGGCAAAATTAATCGAAGGGATTAAAAGTTTTAAATAAATTCTTTGAATGCATGCTCATATAGTGAAAATATGTTATAAGTTTATGTATTTTAATTAAATTTAAGAGATTTTTATCTAAAATTTTAGTCCAACGCAAATGCAAAAGTGAGATTTTTTACTTACGAAAATGAAACATGAAAATATTATTGAAAGAGTTCATGGGGCTATAACTAATTAAATGAACCCTAAAATTAATTAAACTTATTCTCATGTAAAATCATTTGAGAGATAAATATGTGTATATAAAGGTTGACAAATTGGAAATTAGAGGGTCAAAAGTAATGGTTGCGTTCGGATATTAATTTTGAGAGGGAGTTGAGTTAAATTAGATGTGCTATGTAACAATCAATTTAAACATATAAACAATCGATTCAAAAGAATCAGTATTTCAACATAATAAATTATTTAAACATATAAACAATCGACTCAAAAGAAGAAAAAGCAGTATTCCACCAATATAGCATATATACAAAGGAGAAAATTGCAAAAATCTTAAGGGGACTTTGCCATTGGTTAAAAGGGACCTGCAAATATTTTATGTGGCATAAATAAGTATAATAAAAACAATGTTAAAATAAGTTATTAGTCTTTATATTCTACTATACTTAAAATGTTAAAAGTAAATACTTTTATTTTTGGGTTTAAACTTTTTAGTGCCATAATTAATATTATTAGTATTTTTTATATAAATTTTTAATTTAATACATTGGTATTGAAGAGAATTAAATATATTAAGTTGATAAATTTTAACAGAAAATAACTAATAATAATTGGATTAAAATCTTTACTTTATAAAAAGTATGAAAATTAATTTTTAGATTTAGAATATAATAACTAAATCGGAGTAAAAGTAGAGGTCCATGAAAAGCCATTTTTGTGGTCTATGGATCGTCTACTTAACTCGAACATGCATGAACACCATAATTGCATGCTCGTCGTAAGCATGCATCGCTCACATAGTGCCTTAACCATGAATGCATCACATATAAAAACTCATTTTAATTCCACTTCATAACGTAACTTGGTATTTTGTTTTTCTTCTTATTTCTCCTTCCCATATAAGATTCATATTTTATTTATTAAATTTCAGTCTCGTATAATAGTATACTTATTTTACAAAAGATTATTTGTTCATGGACTGAGTATGACGATATTTAAATGGTCTAATGACTTATTCAGTCCTTTAAAAGTAAAAAAAAAAAAGTCATTTTAATTTTTATTTAATTTTTTTCGTCTTTTTAGCTTTTACACTTGTCATGTTTGTCAAATCATCTTAAAATGGATAGGAAAGTTAACTTTGTTAACTTTGTTGGCTTAATATACACGTGGATGGTCACATGAATATCAACAATTAATTATCTTTTAAAATTTAAAATTCAAAAAAATTATAAAAATTATTTTTAAAATTACTAAAATTATTTAAAATATAAAATATATCTTTTAATATTTTTAAAAATAATTAATTGTTGGTGTGGCATACACGTGTATTGCCATCTTTAGCAAAGTTAATAGACATTAACATTTCCATTCATTTTGGGAAGATTTGACAATCAATGCAAGTTTAAGGGCTAAAAGAAGTGAAAAAATTATATGGAAGGCTAAAATGACTTTTTAGTAAAATTGGAGGGGTAAATAACTCATAATGCATATTTAAAACTAGTGTAATGCACGGATTTATTATATTTAAAAATAAAAATTTCATAGAAAAATTCTAGCAACTTAACTTTTTCAAATTAAATCTTTGCTTTGTTTGCAGCTGCACTAGCCTTCGGGTTAGTTGTTGGTCACGGTTTCTGCAACAATTTTTTCGTGGTTTTATTTTGTTTTTAATTTTAGTCCACATAATCGTTATTTTGTCCACATTTTCATAGTTTTACTTTGCCCGTATTTTTCGTGATTTTTGTTTTGTCCACTCTGTTTTCTTTAAAAGCATAAATTGTTTTATTTTTACTTTTAACTTTTAGTCATATTTTGGCATATATGTAAGATTCGCAAATATAAGGGTGCCACTAGATCTATTAAGAACCGATTTCGAAGAGCTTTATCATTATAGATTATAGTGATGGTAACAAACCCGAGATGATGAGGAGAAGGATAAGCCAACTGAGACTTGACCTTTTGTGCATCATTGATACAGTGGGTCTCTTGAGGCTTTTGGTAGTTTTTTCTTGGCTGATCGATTTTCATTGCCAGGTTAATTTGATGATTAGGAGGTTAATTTGATGACTAGGAGGTTATGATGCAAATTTTAGTTATTTGATCTAGTTGATGCATTTCTAGTTTGTTTCAGAATTATGTAATGTTGCAACGACTTTCAATCTGTCCTCCGGTATTTTTTTAGATTACTTTGTAAACAGACATCTTGGCATTAGTTTGAATGATTTATTTATACTGTGTATTGGGTCATTTCATTTTGTTATTATTATTCAAGGTTCCTATTAGTAATAGTATTTTCTAAAAAAATTAAAATTATTTTTTAAATATTGCTTTAAATATATATTTTTCTTTAAATTATTTTAAAATAATTTTTCAACAGTTTTTTAAAAAGTTTAAAAATTGTTCTAAATTACATTAAAAATTGTTTTAAGTTAAGTTAAAAAAAGTTTTAAAAATTGTACCGAATTGAATTTAATTATTTTATACACAATTGAATTTAATTTATAAAAAGTTTATTAAAACTATTTTTTAAAATATTTGCTCAAGTGGCACCATATACTTTTACAGGTGACCTTTATTCCATAGGTCAGGGGTTTGAATCCCACCAAGGGTGAGACGCTTACGTCATCTCGTAATGGGTGGTCGTACATCAACGTACGATGGAGGAGCCCCCCCTCCCCCCGTGAACCATACATGACTCTCCGCAGAGGGTGAGGGGCAAAAACCCTCTCCTAAGGGACAATACCTTCCATTGTTGAGAGATTGGGTCAGTGTCTCTGAGAACGACATTTTGAAAACTTCTTCCGAAAGAGTCAATCCCCCTTCAACAATTATAAAAATTAATGAATAAATAAAATTTTAAAACCCAACACTCTATAAACGTATATTGAATGAGATGTTTTACATTTTTTTTAAAAATTAAATAAGCAATTATGAAATTGAAATATACAAAGCCTACTTCTACTTATAACCTTTCACATCTTCAAATCGAAAGAAAAACGATTTAAACACACTTGAGTCCATATCCTTCCAATTATTACAATATTAATGATGCGATATAAAAAGTTTAGAGAAATTTTGAATAAAAAATATTTTTATTATATTAGTAAATTAATATTATATAAAATAAATTTTATTTTTAAAAATAATTGATTTTTATTCAATTATAGAATTAAGTTAAAGTTGAATTCGATGTATTAGAAATAAATAATATCCATTAATCATTAAAATAGATAATAATATCAATAATAATTTTATTTTTGGATACAATTTTATTGGTTTGAACTCCACAAATATTGAACATATTAATTAACTATTAATAATAGATATTATTTTAAATTATCATTTCATTAGTTTTAGAGTTACATAGCAATTAAAGTTGAAATTTACCATTATCAATATCGTTCAACACTTCAGCATTTTCAAACAAATAGCATCCATAAAAGATGGAGATGATTAGTATTGATAAGTTTGAAGTAACATTCAAACGACAATGTTACTGGAGAGAGATGACAGATTATTTTAATCAATAATGAGGTAAAATTATAATATTCTTTTATCGTACATTTATTTAGTTTGTTATCGTAACCTACTAAATTTATTTTGAACTCACTCTTGTTCATTTTCCCTATTATGTTATAATAATTGTACATTCTTGTTCATTTTAATTTTACTTTATGTTATTTTTCTAATTACTATTATAATTGTATTTTTACCATACAACTAGATGATTTAATAATCCTAGTAGTTGTTTCAATTACAAAAATGAAATATTTTAAATTTAAAAATATATTGTGATAATCTCATCCGTTGATTTAGAACAAGATTCATAAAATTTAATTTGATTATATTTGATACAATTTTATTTGGTTTTAAATTAAAAATAAATAATTTATCAATAAATAAATAAATATAAAGTGCTAAAATAATTTACAATATTAAAATTAAAATTTAAATTTAATGCTTTAGGATTAATTTTAAAATCAATAATTAATTTTATTTATTTTAGCCTACTCATGCAAATTAAATCAAAATCTAATCTCAATTCTCAAAATACTCTTCTTCTTTTTTTTACATTTTGGAATTTAATTTTAAGAATTTACATAAATTTTCAATATAAAGTTGTAGTTTTACCTTTCTCAACCCATAATAATTGTTAAAGTGATTCATCTACACTATTATAAAAATAACATTATTATTTAATAAAATTATTACTTCATTTGCATCAATTTTGTAGAGATTTAAAAATAAAATTGAGAAATAAAAAATATTTAAAATCATTTAGGTTCAAAATTACATGGATTATAGTATAAATTTTACAATAATATAAATTGCTTGAGGAAATTATAACCCTGTGCATCAATTGTGGCCTAAATGGATGATTTTTAGCTTAAATGGATAATTTCAATCAAAATATTAAAACTTATATATTCATTTAATTTTGATAGTAATATAAAATTATGGGTAAGCCTAATCACTCTTTTTACATCATTCAAGTAAAAAATATTATTAATTAAAAATAAAAATTATTATTTATTTATTAAAACTAAACTTTTTTTAATTAGATACATGCAAACAAATTTTCTAAACATTTTTTTACTCACTTATACTGACTATATATTTTAATCAATAAATATATATTATATATAACTATTATTAAGTTTGTATTTTTATATTTAAAATAAATAATTAGATTAATAAAAATTTTAAAATATTTATTTATTTATTTGCCACTTATCAAAATATTATTGTTTTTAAGATGCTTGTGTATCTTTCTATAAAATATATATATTAGACTTTAAGTACATAAATTAAGTAAATTTTTATATGAAAAAAAATAATTTTGGTTTGATCTTAAGGTCCTATTATGGTATCATTTAAAGGAATATCCAAGTCTACTAAAAGATTCTTTGAAAGAAAATGGGAATCAAATATGATGGCAGCATGATTGTAGGCAACCAAAATAAAGCAACATTATTTGATTTCTTATACTAAATTACTAATATTTTTTAATAAAAAATTATAAAAATACTTAAATATATGCCTAAACTTTTAGAAACGTGATGAATTGATCAATCAATACGCAATTTTAACCACTAAATATTGGATTCTCCTGAACAATGCATAATTCGAGAAAATCTAAATAATGAGTTGTGCATTTCATCACAAAAATGAAGAGGAGAGAATCCAAAATTTTATTTAGTTATTTAACACAAATATTTTTAAAATGCAGTTCTCAATTAATTTAAATTTTGAATTTCAATATTTGTAATCCATTTTTGAAATAAATATTTTTTGAGAGTATAAGATAAATATATTTTTAATAAATAAAATAAATGTCTAATGATGTAAGATGAGGATAGTTTTATTTTAAATTAAGAAGTAATATGCTAATTAAAAAAAGTAATATGATAATGTCACATGTAAGAATATTTAAAAAAGTAAAATATACATTTAATTTGTATACTTTTATATTATAAATTTATTTTATTTTATTTAATAAATATGTGTTTTTTATAGTCTATTGACCAATTATTTTATTTTAAACGTATTCAATAACAAATATAAAAATCATTCGATAGAACTTTTCAATGAAAAATCATTGAAAATATAAGTAGATAAAGAGTAACTTAGCACTTAATGATATTCGGTACTTTCTTATGGTAAGATTTCAATGAAATGTAATTATGGGAATGTGATTGTTAAGAATTTAATTATCGTGAACATATTGTTACAATTTTTTTTGTATTGTACAGTTACAATGTTTGGCATACATGAGAAAGTATTAATTAAAATCCCAAGAAAATTATATTGATACATTTGGTTTACTAAGCATTTTACCAGAAATGTGATGATAAATTTTGAAATTGCCCCCATCAAATAAAATACAATTTTTATTAATTTTAACATTTGTCAATACTTGTCGATTGAGTATGGACATTATTGTCAAGGCAGGAGGACATGGGTTTAATTGCACTGAAGGGCATTATCCTCCTATTTATGGATTGAGAGGGACTATAGGTAGTTCTAGGTATTTCATCGAAAAGAGCAGATATGATCAAAACCTATAATGAGATTGTTCAAATATGTAATTAAATACTATTAATATATTAAATATGTATTTATAGTTTAAAGCTTAATTAATAATATTTAAAATAAATTTAAAAATAGATAGTTTTCTTATTTTGTAATGAAAATATTGTATAAAGATGGATGGACACTTTGTGTGAAAATTCTCTTTGTCAAGACACTGGTGCCTGTAACTCCTCCATGGAGGATTTAACTCCTAAAAAGGTTCGTTTTGGAGATAAATATGATGATGTGGGTAAGGATATGCTCATTGATTCAATTGTTGAACCAATACTCTCTTGGAAAGACAAATTATTGGGACAATCGTCCAAAGCTAATAGAAGTGGTCTAGAAGAAGGTAATGATTTCAATCTGATGGAAGGGGATATCCAGAAATCTATAGTTAATGGTATTCCTTCCATTGATTTTTCGGAAAGGATCCATCAATTTCTCATCAAGGATATGGAAAATATAGTGGTTTTGAAACTCTTTAGTTGAAATATTGGGTACTCTATGCTACACAATAAGATTTACAACATTTGGAAGTCATCATCTCCATTTCAACTAATGGACATCAAAAACGGGTATTTCCTCGCTAAATTCCAGAATAAACTTGATTGTGAAAAGGTTCTCACTGAAGGCCCTTGGATTATTTTCGGTCAATACTTGATAGTGCAACCGTGGACGATGTCCTTCAGCAAGTCACAATTATTCCCCAGTGTGGTTATGTCGTGGATTAGACTTCTAGGATTTCCAGGCTACATATATAAACATAAGATCCTCATGGAAATATGAGGAGTAATTGGAAGGGTTGTCAAGCTTGACATGAATACTGATAACAAGGTAAGAGGGCGTTTTGCCCGTATGGCTGTTTATATCAAATTGGACAGACCATTGATTCCTTAAATTCTTATCAATGGTAGAATTCGGTGAGTGAAATATGGATTCTTGCCAATGGTTGCTTCCACTGTGGACGTTATGGTCATGTGAAGGAAGCATGGCAACATAAGAGTACTGATCCTAACACTAGAAAGGAAACGTCGACATCTGATTCATCTCCGATAAGCAAGAATATGGTCACTGATAGAATGGGGGAGAAGAGACAATCGTTTGGACCGTGGATGTTGGTTGAGAAAAAATCTCAACACAAATCGAGGGAATCCCGACATCTGGGCACAAAAAAATCGATAAAAAATATTGAAATATCTCGATTTAGGGCTCTAATTGATTCTGACATAAATGAGGAAAATAATTCAACTGCTACAAATGTAACTTTAAGAAATCAGAGTAATAAGGAGAAAGAAATCGTGCTTGGCAATTCCCAGGGAGGAAGATTTATGCAACAAAAATTGGATGAAAGTGCTAGTGGGCCTCAGTTTGACACTTCTCATAATTTGGGATTCAAAAATACAGCAAATCAGTCCAAGATTAAAATCATGGTTAATAAGACAATTAATAGGCCCGAATCATCCACTAATAAAGTGGTTTCTCAAGACCGAATAAACACTGGGCCAACTAAGACTACTGGAAATGAAGATTTGGTCGCGCACAGGGGTTCTTCTGATTCCAGCCAAAAATGTTGCTGATGGCTTCAAAAAAACCTAACTCAGTGGTAGATACCCTAGTTCAAATCAACATGTCTATTGTAAACGACGGTCTATATCCCACCAAGCATACGGCCGTTTCGTTTAAAAAATCCCAAAATCAGGTGATCGATGATCTATTGGTGGAGAATGCTGAAATGACAACGGGAAAACGCCTTGCTCACTCCTCAGGGCAACCATTGATGGAGAGCCTTAGAGGTGGTTAGAGCAGGAAAAAACTTTATAAGGTTATCCAAGGGAGGGGCAATCGGCTTAAGTTCTTAAGAAACTCAACAGTCCTCCTAAAAGGTTTTATGGTTAACTTGGCTGACGTTATTGGACAAAAGGCTGTTGGGCTTCTTGAATTTAAAAACTCGACCCTTGTGGCAAAATAACAGATAAGGGAAGACTCTCCTAGGCAGTAAACTATATTTTAATTTTTGTTTAATTATTATTTTTAATTTTTTATGGAACTAAATATGAAAATTTTTTCGTGGAATTGCCAAGGTTCTACTAGCAGTAAATTTCTTCGAGTTTTTAGGGAATACAACAAGGAATTTGGCTCAAATATCGTGTATTTGTTAGAACTGGGAATCAACGGTAAAAAAGCTAACCATATTATTGATAAATTGGGTTTTAGTTATTCTCACCGTGTCGAAGCTATTGGATTTTCAAGAGGCATTTGGATCGGTTAGGAGGAATCTTTAAGGATTGAAATAATCCATAGTCATCCTCAATTTATTTCCTTTGTGTTTTTTTATAAATTCCCTTCCAAATCTATTTTTATTTCTTTTATTTATGGTAGCCCAGATAGAAGGAAGCGAAGAGAACTTTGGGATGATTTAAAAGCAATCATGCAAAATAAAACCTCTCTGTGGGTGGTAATGGGCGACTTCAATGCAAGTTTATCCCCTGAAGACAAAAGGAGTAGCCATACCACAGGTATAACATGTAAATTTTTTGGTGATTTTGTTGAATGTTGTGAACTGCAAGATCTAGGGTGTTGGAAAAACGAGTTTTGAAAATACATCAGAAAATAAATTTAGGGAAAAATCATATTTTTAATTTTTTTTTCAAAACAAGATCTTGATTGTGATATCTAAAGTAATAAGCATTTAATCAAAACTGTACATTTTCGATTCGTCTAGGATGAGCACTTCGACCGAGTAGTCTTCTCCGCTATCTTCAAGCTCATGTCTGTCAAGTGTGGGCTCGCTTCGAATCAGAAAATTTTTCACAAAAATTATTAGTGGGGTAATTTTGTAATTTCTCTAAACTTTTGGGTCAAGTTGTAAATCAGAAAAATATCTCTAGAAATTTTCTGGAATAATCTCTTCAAAGAATTTTCTCTCTACAACTTTCTCTTAAATACAAGTGTGTGTAAACAATGACCCAAGGCTCTCTTTATATAGGAAGAGTTCAGAGAGTTCAACTATGATTAAACTTAATCACTTTAATATTAAATTTAATCTAATATTTATCAAGATAAATATTAGATTAAATTTAATATTAAATCTTATTAAAATAATAGAATGTTTATCTACAAGATAAACATTAAATTAAATTTAATATTAAGATAATCACTTTAATATTAAATTAATAAAAGACTATTAAGATAAGTATTAAATTTAATTTAATATTAAACTATTAAAATAATATTATTTTTGGAATAATTAATCTGAAATCAAATTCTGTGGTAAAATCTCAATAGGAGTATAGCTCTTCCACTACTCAACCACTAACGACCAACCATCGTCGGCCATCAGGACGCCGCCATCGCAGCCACCGGCACTGTCATGTCCGGTGATGCAGGTGCGACACCCTTACGATACCCCTAGCCGGTTCGACTGCTACAGATTCGGTCCAAGTCAATGACGACCTGGTAGTCCGGTCTAGCCACCGATTGGACCGTCGACCTAGTTTCACATACCAGGCCCAGTTCGACCAATTTTTGGGTCTTGGTCTCAATTTTGGGTCCCAGGCCCAATTTACGATCTCATGTCTAATTTTCAAGTTCAATTACCTATTGGGTCAATTGTCTGACTTGAAAATTAACTTCCAAAAATATTATATTAATTTTAATTTATTTGATTAACTTAAATTTACTTGATCAAAATTAATTTTTTCAAAAATCACTTAGATTTTTCAAATTAATTTTTCAAGAAAATACTTTAATCAAATTCTCTAGTTGAAAAATTCTCACGACCACCTAATTTAAATCCACATCAAATAAATCGACTCAATTAAATTATTTCCAAAGTCATAGAATTTTCTTCTGATTCAAATGTAGTCTGATCGAGCTTTTGTTGAGCTAGCGGAGGGACCAATCAGACATATACAATTAGGCTTTAGTCATTACAATTATGTCCAAAAACATTGTTCCAATAATTTGTAATTACTTAATCATGGAGTTGGTCCACAAGAAGTACCATGATTGAAAACTCCTTATTATATACTTTTTTTGCAAAAGTAATCCATCCAATTGTTTTGTCCAATGACCTCGTCATGTGTGTGTTACCCTCATATGATATCCTTAATTCCTTTGAGTTAAATCTTTTCACACAATACATTCTTATTTTATCTCATTGTCACAATTGTGTCTTCTTAATGATTACTATGATCACTGTCAACAAATGACTGTGATAAATTGTTCATTCGAGAACAAGCAACTCGTGGTCACATTTTATATTTTTCAATCCACACAATGTCAATGATAGGATATCATTAACTCTTTAATTGAGCTATGAATTCCACTATTGCTAGTAAAGCCATGTCGTACATAAGTCATGTAACCAACATACCGGCTATGGGCTCAATCATCTTTAGATCATAAGTCTCCACTTATATCAAAGCACATGAGTTGCATATGCACGGTCAATGACTAACTCAGGATTTAGGTAAATTACACCATGGACATCACAAGTGAATTAATTCACAAACGGATTCAGAATTAATTCATCTTGAGTCCAGTTCAATGTATCATTCTACCAATGAATACATCTATTTCTCTACTCGTGGAGTCAACTGCTCCGATAGCCAAGACTAGTCATCTCCTTGATAGGAACTGTAGATGACATAATAATCCTTCTCAGTATTTGAATCAAATGCTCACTTTGATTCTTTTATGAGATTATGGACTCATTTAGATTATCTATTGAAGTAAGTTGTCTTTCTCTCAATGTAAACATTCTTTACAATGTCACTTATCTTCAGTTTAAACTTTCGACAATCAATGAGCTAATATTTGCTCGTCACAATTTCGCTATGCATGCAAAATATAAAAGACATAATAGTGAAATGTGAAATTAACTTTATTTATTTATTCATCATTTAAATAAATAGAACACAGTTACATGTTTACTATAATATGGGCACATTTCCCAACATAGGGTTCATAAGCTTATCCTTTACCTGGCAAAGAGGTGATATGTGTGAAAGATTAGATCGAGCTTTAGTAAATGATTCATAGGTGTCAGCTTTCCTACATTGTTCGGTTTCTCATCTTCAGTGAATCAAATTTTATTATAGACTTATCCTTATAACAATGAGACCGGATGTCAATTCATTCAAAGATATACCCTTTCATTTTCTAGTAAGATAGACAAAGCATGCTAACTTCTCCACTTTTTTCAAAGATAAGTGGAGGTTTTTTGGTAATATGGCTGATTCCCTTTATGAATTTACCTCACATGTAAAGGAATGGAATAGGTTTGTTTATGGTTTTATAGGTACTCAAAAAAGGCAGTTAATGAAATCTCTTTCTAGCATTCAATTGGCTTTAGAATGGTCTCCCTCTAATTGTTTAATTCAGTATGAGATGGATATTTGTGATGAGCTAGAGAAGGTTCTCATTCATGATGATCTACTTTAGAAGAAAAAGGCTAGATGTGACTGGTTGCATTTAGGTGATCGCAACACCAATTTTTTTCATAGTCGCACAATCCAAATAAGAAAATTCAATCATATTACTACCTTGCATCTTGGTAATGGGCAATGGAGTTCTGATCAGAGCATTCTTAGAAATGAAGCAATGGTTTTCTTTGAAAAGCTTTATAGTAAGATACCACAACCCATGAGACATCTTCCACCCAACATCTTTTCCCAGCTCAATCCCTCTGACATTAATTCCTTGGAGAATTCAATTTCGAATGATGAAATCAAGAAGGATCTTTTTGATATGGCTCCACTTACAGCTCCGGGAAGTGATGGCTATCATGCGCATTCTTTCTAGAGTCAATATGATACTCTTGGTAGTGTTATTTGTCAGCGGGTCTAAGGGGTTTTTGCTGGCAATGCCATCGATCCAGAACTGTATAATACCCTGCTCGTGCTCATTCTGAAGATAAATAATCCTGAGACTTTCACCCATTTTCGTCCCATTAGCCTCTGCTCTATCTTATATAAACTAGTAATGAAAGTGATTGCTAATTGCTTTAAATTAGTATTTCTTAACTTTAATTCACAGGAACAGGCTGGTTTCATTTCTGGGCGAGACATTTCTGATAACATCATCATAGCACAGGAGGTTATAATTCTATGCGAAGGAAATGTAATAGTAAAAATTGGATGGCGATTAAGCTAGATCTAAAGAAGACTTATGACCGATTGAGTTGGGATTTCATTGATGTTTCTTTACAGGCTGTTGGGATACTTGAGTTTCTTAGGAAAGTAATTATGTTAGCCATCTCCTCCTCTACTATGCAGATACTTTGAAATGGAATACCTACTTAGAAATTCAAGCCTGTTCATGAAATTAGACAGGGATACTCGTTATCATCGTATCTCTTCATTCTTTGCAAAGAATGGTTAGGATACATTATTCACTCAAATATTGAGGATGAAAAGTGGTGCCTTATTCGTTTTTCAAGATCGGGTCCTAATTTGTCTCATCTCTTCTTCGCAGATGATCTAGTCATCTTTTGTAAAGCTGAGTTAGAGCAAGCGCAGTTATTACAATGCATTCTAAAACACTTTTGTGATTTTTCTGGGCACAAGATTACTACTCAGAGAAGCAACATCTTTCCCAAAGGTATTGAACGAGGCTTTGGCTTTTATGAAGTTCAAAACTTTGGAACCTATTTAGGAGTCCCACTTTTTCATGATAGGGTTACTAATAGTACTCTGAACTTTATCGTAGAAAAAGTAAGACGCAAATTATGGAGTTGGACGGCAAGAAAATTATCCATTGCTAGCAGAGTCACTTTGGCCCAGTTAGTTCTTTTATCTATCTCGAATTACTTCATGCAATCATTGATGATATCGAAAGGTATTTTTGTTGAGATTGAACGTTTGGTGTGCCAATTCATTTGGGGTTCTTTCAATGGTCATAAAAAACTCTCTTTAGTAGGATAGGACTCCATATATCAATCAAGGTCTCGTTGAGGTCTTGGATTTCGACATATGTCTGACCAAAACACCTCTTTCCTCATGAAGATTGGCTTCAATTTAATTTCCAAGGATAATACCTTATGAGTAAGGAACCTCCGATCAAAGTATGCCTTCAAGCAGTAACTCGCATATTCTATAATAATGAGTAAATGTTCACATATTTGGAAATCACTTTCCAAGATATGGCCTCTTTTTCGTGAAAACTTAGCCTGGTCAATAGGTAATGGCAACAATATCCGATGTTGGAAGGACTCTTAGATTCTGGAAATTAGTCCCTTAATATCGTAAATTCTAGCACATACTAATCTTGATTTGGATTGCACCCTTAAGGATTTTGTTATGCCTAATGGTGCTTGGAATCTTGACTTATTTCGTATCTGGTTGTTAGAGGACATGATTAAATATATTGTGAGCATTCCACCTCCCACCCTGCCTCAGGTCCTGATAGAGTTGTTTAGACATGAACGACATCAGGTACCTTCTCTATTTGATGTACTTTCTGGTCTTTAAAGTAGGCATCCTCTGGTTAGCTTTCAAGCAAAGACTCCTTACCAACTCAAAACGAACTCGTCGAGGGATTGTAAATAGCAGCTCTTGTCTACTTTGTGGGCATGACACAGAAGATATCATTCACGTGCTTCAAGATTGTCTAGCAGCTAAGGAAGTATGGTTGCAAGTGCTTCCATTTGCCCAACGACATAGGTTTTTCTTTAAATCCTTTCAATCTTGGTTTTCTTCTAACATTTATTGTCATATGAGATTGCAGGGACGTGGCACTATTTGGTTGAGTCTTTTGGATTAATCACTTGGCGCATTTGGAAAAATAAGAATTTATTCATTTTCCTGAATGTCACTTTGACTGCATCTGAGGTTATTAAAGTCTCCCTCAGTTGGGCTCAATAAATATGAATCAACTCAAAGGGACCTTCAGAACAATCATCATATTTTGGGCCATCAACTGATCTCTGAAAAATTGCTAATTCATTTATTCATGGACGGGGTTATGACTACTTCAACCGGGAATACGTTTACTGACACTGTGGCTCGGGATCAGTAAGGAAATTGGATTTTGGGATTCAACCGACACTTGGGTCGATGCACGCCTTTTGAAGTTGAACTTTGGGGCATTTACAATAGGATACTCATTCTGCTTAGTAGAGGATACAAACAAGCCACAATTCAATTTGACAGTACAAAAGTGATCCTAGCCCTGATTGATAATAGGATGGAAGATTTAGGCATTATAGTGCTTAGAAGGGTACTACAACTTTTGAGAACTGAAGGACAATGGTGGTTGAGACATATAACTAGAGAATATAATATAATTGTATATCGTTTGACAAAGTTGGGTCTTACGTGGAAATCAAGCTTACAAATCTTTGATACTAATCCTAACGAAGTCTCAGAAATTTTTCAACAAGACAGAGCGAGAGGCACTTTTGATCTATTTAATCTGATGTAATATTACTGGTTTTTATCACCAAAAAGTTTTAAAAAGTAAATAAGAAAGAAAAATAATTATGTCTAAAAATAAAATTTAACTTTACAACTACGTAGTAAAATTATTTTCCCACCATTAATTAGATGAATCATTGCAAACCAAACGCAATGAAAATACATTCTATGAATTTATAATTTTTTTCTATTACATTGCAAACCCATCGTGATTATTTAAATTAAATATTTATATTATTAGTTGGGATATTGTTAAAATATTTAATTTTTAAATTTTATGATATTTTATATTCAACACTTTAACTTTTACTAGATATTTTTATATTCAAATTAAAGAGAAAATTTCCAAAATTTAACATTTACATTTAATTAAAATATATAGTTATATTCGCGCTTAATTTTCGACTAAACAATTTGTATAATTCAAGTTCAACACTTATCAAATTTAACATTAAAAATTCAGCACTTAAATTTTCGACACTTAATTTTTAGTTTAACAAAGAATTAGTAACTAAACATATTCTTTTAATATTAACTACCTTTTAGTATCACATGTATTGCATGTGATTTTATGCATTTAGTATTAAATTAGTTTATTTAAATTAATATTTTTAAATACAGTAATTAACGTAAATTAATATTTCTTATGAATTCAAATATTATAATAGAAAATTCTCATAATAATTAAAGTATTTTAACATATTCAACATACAATAAAATTTTATTTTATGTAATTAATGCAATGTAACATTATTCAAAATAATAACTAATTAACTCTAATTATGATGCTTAGAATTATAATTATTCTTAAATGTATAATTATCACAACTTCTATTTTATTTTAATTTTTAATTAATAATTATAATTAAATATAATAATTATTTTTAAATATACATTTTACAATATGATAGAAAATAAAAGATATTCTAATCCGTTTAAAAAATTTCAAACTTGTGTTTTGTTTATATTAAAAATAAAATATAAATATAATAACTTTTAAAATATCTTAAAACGTAAACTTATTGAAGGAGGGAAAAAATTAAGCTTGCCCACATGAACCAAGCGTAGGAAAATTTTATTTTTAACTTGAATTCAAACTAAACTAACCTCAATTATTTGGTCTTGAAACAATATCTTTTATGTTTCGAGATGATTTATTAAGTAAACCTTAGCTTTGATGTCTGGTTGTCTTGTGACAAAGTTTCTCTATAGCTTACCTTAGCTTCAATTGACTAGTCTTGAGAAAAAATGACTTTTGCCATGAGACAATGTTCTTTTGAAGCATTTTTAACTTCAATGTTGGTCTGTCTCAAGATAGACATGTTTGTGTATCGAAACATGTTTGGGAACCTTAAAAAATATGATTTAGAAACTTTTTAAAATACTTGGAGGATTCTAAAAACTTTTGTAGAAAGATTAAATCATTTAAAAACTTTGTTTTTGAATTTGTAAGTAAATTCATTATATCAAAATAATTGAAAATAAAAACTAATAAAAGTTAATAGTAAAAATATAAAATGAATATTTCCAAAATGAATATTTATATTTATAAAAAACATATATTTATACTTAACACTTAATTTGAAATTTAATTTTCATTTTCAACAAATAATGCATAACTAAACCTATTCTTTTTTTTTTTTTGAACAATCGCATTATAGGCTTTGATCATATCTATTATTTTTGACACCATATTTAGAATTACTCATAGCCTCTTTCCAGTCCATAAATAGGAGAATAATACATTTCAGTACACTCAAACTCACGTCCTCTCGTATTGACAATAATATTCATGTCAGTCGAACTAAAACTCAATCGACAACTAAATCTATTCTTTTAATATTAATATAAATATAATAACTTTAAAAAAAAAACATAAACTTATTCAAGGAGGGGAGCAAATAAGCTTTCCCCACATGAGTCAAGCCTAGGAAAATTTTATTTTGAATTCAAATTAACTTAACTTGAATTATTAATTAATAAAAAAATTAAATTATTAATAATTTTATAAGAACAATTATATGCCTTCATTGATACTATTTACTAAATTTATTCAAACCAAACCTTATTTTAATTCTTTTTCAAAAAAACAACAACAATTTTTTTTTAAAAATGACACAATCAAGGAACACTTTTACTGCTAGAGCACTCAAAATAAAATTATTATTAGTTTTTGGAATTTCAAAAAATAAAATAAACAAAAGAGGAAGTCTGTGTCATAAGAGGGACAGCATTAAGTGGTGTGGGGTCAAAAGAAGTTAAAAGTATAGGTTTCCCCCATGTGAGCCTAACTAATACAACCCCTTTTGTGGGACTTCAGGATACATATCATTCTTCATTTTATCTATTCTTCCCCTATTTTCCTGTTTTTGTTAGTTATTTACAGTTGGAATTTAACCACCCCCCCCCCTCACCTTGTAAAATTTAACCAACTTACTAAATTTAGGTTTCCACTTAATAACTCAAAGTTAGAGGTGACTGAAATAGAATTTTAGTGGTGAAAGTATATTAGAGGTTATTATATGGGAGTTAGACTGTATTTTATTTTATTTGCTTAAAAGAATACGTAACTTTATCTCTATATGTTAGATCAAATAACAAATTGATTTTTTTAAATTTCCATCTATTTTTTCTATTAAAAACTAGCGTGACTGATGAAATAATCAGACAATTACATGTGGCTTGGCATTGTTCCTTATGTTGACGTATAAAGATCAGTTTTTAATAATGGATGAAAGTTTTAATAAAGAATCAATTTGTTCATTTTTTTAAGTAGAGGTAAATAGAATTCGACTTCTATTATAAGGATCTCCATGATACTTTTTACTAAATTCCAATATAAATATTATCGTTCAAGGAATCACTCTCTTAACAGTGTTGGTATCAATTAATCAGATATTTTCTAGATAAATTTTTGTCATTTTCACTAAAATCTATAGGGATTAAAAAAAAAACCAAATGGGGTATGTGATATGGTGATAGTGTGTCCTAGCAACCATGCATTTGCTACTCAAAAAGACTCATCCATGGAAGCCCACAAGTAGCTAACAAGCAAGCATAAGAACATGGCTAGAGCTAGAAGATATTTTAAAAATTTTTTAAATTCAAATTTAAAAAATTTTGGAAAAGTGGAGGCTCTTTGGGGGGTTATTTGGCAAATTGGCATGGTGTCACATGTGAGAATGGCTGTCCCCTGCTATTAATCCCATGTGATTAGCTACGCTGGCCATCGCTGTACCCTGCAATTTACTACAATATCAACTTTTAAAAACCTGAATTATTGATTTTATATACATACATATATCTTACAATGTATTTGAAGAAATAATATTTCTATCATTCCATGTCAGTAAGATGAGTTTTTTTAGATCTAAATTTTTACATATATTATCGGATTTGAGTGTAAGTGTTAGATATTAATACGAAAAACAAAAGAGTTTGCAGGAAATAATATTCAACAATGGAAAGAAAAGCATCAAATCATTCAAGTGTTCAGATAGTGCTAAATTTAGATACTCTTCTCAACAGTAAGCAAAATCAAGATGTGATCTTTTCCGTCTTTGCAAAACAACAACTGAAATCATAGGATATAGGATCATTATAGTTTATGCATGTATTTATTTGCATCTTCAATGAGTTCCATCTTCAGTCATGGGGCACCTTTCAAATAATTGAAGACGAGACATATATGTAAGCTGCTATGACACATCAACAAAGTTAACAAATGACAACTTTTTCATCTATTCTGGGATGATTTGATAAGCATCACAGGTTTAAAGACTAAAAAAATTACTAAAATGATTTTTTTTTAGTTAAATTGAGGTATCACATAAGTCATTATGTTGTTTTAGTGATATTTAACTTAACGATGGAATTACCAAATCAAACCATTTGTAGTTTATAAATTGATTCGATTTTTACAATGCGGCATGACCAAAAATGGAAACCTAACTAATTAACCAAAAGGTGATATTAAAAACGATCCAAAAGCTCTACAAATGGTTAAAAATGGAGGACCAACAAATTTTTTTTTCCAGTGTTGGAATTGCAAACAAAGAGAGGAGGTATTTAACATCTGTATCACCAGCTGCCGACAAAGAACATTTGCTGATTGTCCATCACTGAGTTGAATTATGGAAGTAAACTAAACCCCAGCATATATACATATATATATCTATGTCCTTATCCAAACACAACCCCTTTTTATATGTCTTGTCTTTATTGTTCAATTGATAAAAACATTGAATAGCCGCAAGAAATATACTTTTACTGCAAGCCTTTATCATCCACGTAAGCTGACAATACTTGCATGTTATGCTGTTCCACCTCTTAATTATTTTTATTTAAAATATATATTTTTGACACATATTTGAATACGAGTATGTCGAAAAAGGTTGGAGTTGGATGATAGAGGAATGGGGAGGAGATGGTTAAGATAAGAACAGAATGTGAGAGTGGCTCAACAATTTTGTCGAGATTCTAGCTAGTTTGGTGAGATGTCCCATTTCTTAATGCAAATGGTTCATCATGATTGAACCAATGGCTGCCCCCCCATGGCCTGCTTAACTACAAAAAATGTGGTTCGAATATATATATATATCTGCAAATTGCAGAAGACTAGCAACCTTACTGTGTCTTCTGACTTGCAACGTTGTTTACCTAGACTTTTCATTTTATCTGAAGTAGTATTTCATGTTGAAATTCACATGAGGTTTAAACTTAAGCAGGGGATGTTTAGTGTCAGGTAGCTATAACATGACCTCTGAAACAGGTGCTTAACCCATTATAGTGGATCTTGTCCTAAAGGCCCTGCATATTTGTTCAATAAATGGATTGAAATTCCAAACTGCGTAAACAGCTTAAAAAGATTCCTGATCCCAGCTGCACATTTTGATGTTTGCAATTTTATCAATGAGGATGAAGTTTAGATGCTATATTTAAGTGTGCAATTGAATGAATTAACTAAATTAAATTTCGGGTTTTACTTGTTAACACTCATATGCCACTGAAAAACTATCACTAACTTGCCTAATATATCAAGTTATCTGATTTTGATGCTACTTTCAGCCCTGTTCTGAATTTATTTTATTGAATCAATACCTAGTTTGTAATCTTCCCTGGAAAGGGAAAAGGGGCCAGCACTTGCTACAATTATTGAGCATTTCATCAATAGAATTTCCCATTAGTTGTAAAAAGCTGAATTTCAATCAATTAGGTGATGGGATTAATTACTATTGAGGTGAGATTATTAGTAGGGGTGAAGTGTGTGTTTAGATTTAAACATAAATATAATGATGAGATGAAAATAAAAAATTGACTATATTTAAATTAAATAATAAAATATATTTATATTTATGTTAGATTATAATTGAAAAATATATTTATATTAAAAATTAGATGTATGAAAGAAGGTTGAGTATTTGTTACACTGACAGTGTTCTTGTTTTTTTATTTCATAAGCAGCCTTAAAAAATCGACATGTGTCTCTCTTTTTTAAATATATATTTTTAATAATTTACTATACCCTTACAAGACACTTGTCAATTCCTTGACCCTGCTTGTGGAGTATAAAAATTTCACTGGCAGTGTACCAAATATTTTCTCATAAAAAAATACTTATATTATATATATATAATATATATATTAAAATAAAAATATTAATTAAAATCAGTATTATATTAATGGAGGGGTAAATGAGAATTATACCAATAATGAGAAGTTCAGTTTATGCCACTGAAACCCTAAGCATCAGTTACAAAAGAATTATACCAATAATGGGACAGAGATGAGTTAGGCCCAAGTACCTGGAAGAACAATGGACTCGTGTATGGCTCTCACTTGTGAATCTAAAACTCTTTACAACAAACCATAAACATGCATTAATAGTTTCAGTTCAGGTTATTCAGAGATAACTCAACTGAAAACAAAAGAAAAAACTCTGTCAATTTCCTTTTTTACTAGCTTACTTTTCTGATTTTTTACCGACTTCTGAAGAAACCTCTCCGGTCCCCTTTGATAGAATTTACCTGTGTCATATCCACTGCCTACTCAGCTCGTCACCACCTGACATCAACAAGACGTAGCAGAAACAGAATGAAACAATGGCACCAAAAAGAAAAACACGATATCGAACTATTATAGACAAGTCAAACATCAAGATTCTGAAGGAAAACCCCAAGTTTTTTGTCTATAGAACTGACCATTTCTCCATCCGGGTGATTTTATTGGCATCATACTAAGAATGTCTCATTGCAAGTCTCAATCTACAGGGATTATGATCTCATTTATTCCTCCTATTGAATGAGTAGTTTCTGGTATTTTCTTTTGATGTTGTGACTAACAGGGACATCAAGCCTGGGTTCATGTATCTTTGTCTGATTACAAGGGTCTAGAACCATGTCCTTATGTTGGCCTCTTGTGATGGCTGCTTGCATATTGTCTGAACAAGCACAACTTGCTAGAAGATTAATGGATTGCCCTATTTCGTAGTACCAGTAAGCAAACATAATTCTATGAAGATTTCAGGATTGGAGCTCAAGGGCTATATTACCCAGACTTGGGATGAGTATCATTACGAGCGTGCTCATATTTTCCAAAAACTTTCATATTTAAAGGATCGTATTTGTACCTCCTCCATACTCATGTTGGAATGTGTCAAACACATGCGTCGCGTACGGATAATTTAGAAAAAGTTTGGATAACATAGCTCAAGGGATCAAAGAGAATAAATTGTACTTTGATTTGGTACAAGTACCACGAAAGTTCAGTACAGGGACTTAAATTACATTTTAACTCTTCTACTAAAAAATTGAGTAAATTAGTCTCTTATGTTAAATCAAAGAGCAAATTGGTCTTTTTTATTAAAAATTTTATCTATTTGTATTATTAAAAACTAACATAGCTAATAGAATAACCAAACAGTTACATGTGGCATGTGGCATGTGAACCTACCTCATGCTAACACATAAGGATCCATTTGTAATGGTAGAAATGGATCAAATCTTTAACAAACAGATCAATTTGCTTTTTAATCTAACGTACAGAGACTAATTTACCTATTTTTTTAGTAAAAGAGACAAAATGCAATCTTACTCCAAGTACAAAGGCCTCCATAATATTTTTACCCTTTGATTCCAATAGAAAAGAATGTCCATGTACTCGGGAATCAATCTTTATGAAATTTGGCCTGTTGATGGCACTTCTGGTACACCAGTGGCTCACCTGCTGTTAACCACATTGTTAAGAACCAGCAGGATTTGGCTTTTTATGAGTTGCCATTAAGTGAGGGAAAGGCAAAATGTCAACATATAAAAAATAGTGACCTAAATCTATGTATTTTTATAAATGTGTGTATGTATGTATGCCAATAACATGTTTCTACCATGCAAACAAAGATAGGAGATTGATTATTTGAACCAATCCGATATATTTTCTTCCCATCCAATATTTTTCTGGCCTTTTATGGAATGGTAGAACATATACTCATCAATGTTAGACAAACATACAAGACATTAGATGCGACAGCAACAACAAAAAGCTCATTTACTAAGACAAAAGATTAACAATAGGTATCGAACACATACGTTGCATACAATTACAGATACAGAACCAATCTTTAAGAAACTTGGGCTGTTGATGCCATTACTGCCTTATAGGCTTAACCATATTGCCATCAACCAGCAGGATTTGGCTTTCCTATGAGTTGCCAATCCAAAATGGTGAACTCAGTATTTGTAAATATATGTATGCACATGCCAATAACATGTTTTCTAACATGCAAACCAAGATGGCATATTGAAAAAAGATTTGAACCAAACAAATACATTTCTCCTCATCCAACAATTCTCTAGTCATTCATATCATGGTAGAACAAATCATCATCAATGTTAGAACTCAGACAAACATACAAGAAGTTTAGATGTAACAATAACTAAAAGCACATTAACTGGTAAAAGTATCATGTAAACCCCATTACTAGAACTTGGATTGCATTTTGACCCATATACTAAAAAATGGAAAAATTAATCTCTATATGTTAGATTAAAGAACAAATTGATCCTTCTATTAAAAATTCCATTCATTTTACTATTAAAACTTGTCCCTATACATCAAGATAAGGTACACGTGGCATGCTATATGTTATTATTTGATTATTCATCAAACCTCAATACTAGAAGTCAAATTGTATTTTGACTTATATACGAAAAAAATAAGCAAATTAATTCCTCTACGTTACATCAAAGAACAAACTAGTCCTTCTATTAAAACTTCAATTCATTTTACTATTAAAAACTTGTCCCTATAGATCGGTACAAGTAGCATATCATATGTTATTATCTGATTATTCTATTAGCCACATCAGTTTTAAAATTTTTAAAGAAAAGATCAATTTGCTCTTGATCTAATGTAAATCCACTTATTTATCCATTTTTAGTAGAGAAAGCAAAATGCAATTTAACTAGCTGTAATTTTGCACTCATTTATTCATTGGGATCCTTTACAATTTCCACCATTCATGTTATGTAGAAGACTAGGATAAAAGATAAATAAAAGGTTTGAGTTAAGCCAATCCATTTGTTATCCCATCAAAACATACTTTTGTACAAAAAAATGCAAGCAATAAAACAAGATATGATAAACAAGTAAACTTTGCAACTAAGAATCCAACATTCATTACTAATTATAGAATCTATATTAGCAACACATCAAGTAAGCAGAATGAACAGAAAAAGCAAAGACTAACACTGTAATAATGGACCTTCCAAATCTCTATGTGTCTATGGAATTCCCAAGTCCAAATGAGAAATGTTCACGAACAGGTGAAAACTCCACTAATCCAATATCCATTGCATACCCAGAAACAGGCAATTTCAACTCTCTCAACACACAAAAAGCCTCAGCCATTCTTGTTTTAGGCACTTCTTGAGCTACGGGACAATAAGGGATCCAAGCATCAGCTTTAAACTCTTCCCCAATTTCAATCCCTTCTTTTTTAATTGCCTCACATACCTGAGCCTGGAATTGTAGGAGAGACATTGTTGGAGCTGGTGAAAGGAAGAGAACATTGTTTTCATTTGGGAAAGCCCCAATTGAAGAAAAAGAAAGAGGTAAAGGTTCTTGCTTTGAAGCAAAGGACTTTATAACGGATTCAAGCTTTGCAGGATCGAGAAAAGGGCTTGAAAAGAGAGTAATGTGTGGCCTTGATTCGATTTCAATTAACTGAGTGCTGATTTGACGACGAGCCAAAACATTCCAAGCTTTTAAGACCTGGTTCTCAAGTGCTGGATCGAAGTAAAGCTCAATTGAGAAACCTTGTGACATTGAAAACCTTTTTTTTTTTTTTACGATAACAAAAAAGGATCCCAAAATTTTAAAAAGGGGAGATCTAAGAGTACCCAGACAATGAAAATTGGAACTTGATGGATAATTAGGGATACCCAGGGAGGGGGGAAATTCAAAACCCTAGAAAGAACATGGGAATTAAAGATGCCCAAATTAGATTTGGTATTGTGAAGGCCAAAGAAGAAGGAACAAAGTGAAAAGAAATAAAGGAATTTTATGTTGTTCTTTCACCTCTTTTGGCCGAAGATAGATAATAAAGAGGGGGAACTTTGTATGGGCATTTTGGAGTATCCATCGCCGTCCATGCGGCTCGCTCATAAAAGAGGAAAATTTTCTAAAATTCAAACTGAATCTATATTTTTGGCTTAACACCGCTTTTCACCCTTGTATTATACCTAAATTATCACTTTGGTACCTATACTATTTTTATCAGTTTCGACCTTGTACTTTCTTTTGTTATTAGTTTGCCCCGTATACTTTAATTCTATACTCTTGTACTCTCTCAAAATTTAAAATTTACTCCCTATACTTTAGTTTTGAGACATTAAATCTTTGTATTTTTTATTAAAAAATATTGATCTCTCCATTTAATTTTTCGTTAAAATTAACGGTACCAAAGGTAAAATAATTTTTTTATCTCTCAATATTTATATTTTTTGTCAATTCGGTCCTTACCCTTTAAAAGTACATAAAAATTTTAAAAATTTTTCTTATTTTAAATAAAAGCAAAAAAATAAGAAAAATTTAAAACTTTTTTTCAAAAAAATAAAAAATTATGGAAAAAATAAAAATGATTTTAAATATATTCCAAAATTCAATGTTATCTAAACTGCATCTGACCAACCAGTCGGATTAGGAATCAGTTGGGGTATCAATCCGACGAGAGGTAAAAATAGGTTGACTTGCGAACCGGTACAGATTGATTGAACCAAGCTAAAAATTGGTTGAACGAACAATTGAACTATTTTCGAACTAGTCTAACCAATTGATTCTCAAAACGACCAACACGATTGGTTCAAATCAAACAAATTGTTTTAAAAAAATCAAAGTTATAAAATAGGTTCAATTTCTAGTTCTACTAGTTTTTTAGCCTGGTTTAACCTGTCCATACCAATTCATGAGTCAAACAGTTTTTTACCTCTCACTAGACCAATACCCCATTAGTTCTTGATCCAATTAGTTCTACATAAAAGTAAATTTTAGAATTTTTTTTATAGTTTAAAAAAATTATTTTTATTTTGAATTTTAAAGTGTTATTTTTTTCAATTTTTTTAAAAAAATTATAATTTGAATTTGAATTTGAATTTTTTTTTATATTTTTTACAATAAGGAAAAGAATTAAATTTTTTTAAAAAATTATATGTACTTGGTATGGATCAAATTGACAATAAACTGTACATGTTAAAGTCTAAAAAAAATTAAAAAATGTAAAAACCGATTGACCCGCAAATTGGTATGCACCGGCAGAATTGGGCTAAAAATCAATAGTAATTGAATTGATATTTATAATTTTTTTAATATTCTTATTTTTAATAATTTATTTGTTTTGATCCAATCGGATCAGTCGTTCTGGGAACCAATTAATCAAACCAGTTTGAAATCGGTTCAACTAACTTTTTAGCTTGGTTCAACCAATTTGCACCAATTCACAGGTCACCCGATTTTTTTACCTTTCACCGAATTGATACCTCAACTGGTTCTTGAACCAACTGGCTGGTTTAGATAACATTGAATTTTGAAATTTTATTTTATATTTTTAAAATCATTTTTATTTTTTGAATTTTAAAGAGTTTTTATATTTTTCATAATTATTTTTATTTTTTAAAAAATATTTTTATATTTTATTTAAAATATAAAAAAATAATTTTTTTAATTTTTTATGTACGTTTAAAGAGTAAGGACTATATTAACCACGAAGTTAAGTGAAATGGCAAGGGTCTCTTCTACCTTAACCAATGGTTGAGGGTTCGATCCTCATCCTGGGTATGGAGCAACTTTAAAACTCATGGCCAACATCTACACCTTAATGGGTTTACAAAATATGAAGGATTAATTACTGGACTCGCTCCAGTAGATACTTTAAGAAAAAAAAAAGTAAGGACTATACTGACAAAAAATTATAAATTTGGAGAGCTACAAAAATTATTTTTACCTTTGATGCTATAATCCAATTTCAATAACTAATATTCATAAATTCCAACTCAATTTCTCCAAGTTGTCATAAATGGTAACTTAATCAAAGAACAACTAATGGGTTGGTTGAAACAATCTTAATGCGTTGAAAATCTACAAGCATTACTCCAAAATAAGCTTGCTTACCTATTAGTCTATGGTGGATTACGAAGAATAATCTTTAGTGGAAATGGATGGTGATGATTATATTTAGCCACTTACCTTAACTTAATTATGGCATAATTGATTTTAAGTCCATGCTAAATTGTTACACAAGTGTCTCTCATTTATTTCATCATTTGTTAACTTCTTTAATTTAGTCCTCATATTATTTATTTAACAACTTAATTAATTTAATTACTAGTTAATTCCATTTCTAATTCTCGTATTTGACTTGTAAATTTTCTTAGTTTAACTTACCGGATGGTTCGACTTAACAAATTCAATCTCGAAACTAATTTTTCTGAAACAGACAAAAATCAGGTCATACATTATGACATTTTCAAATCAATTTCCATATCTAAGTTTCACCAAATTGAGTTAGTTTAGCTCATTTCAGAGCATCATTGGCCCCCAAGGCTTGTAATATCCAATTCGCATGATCTTTTACATGCTATCATTAATTATACTAATATTTACATTCAATTAATCGAATCAAGCATAAGTTATCCATTTCACATATCAAGTAGAATCATCAATTACATAATACATAGTTTGTGGCCCCTACCAATCGAACACGGGCTCAAGACAGATACACAGATCATCCTACCATCACACTAATATAAATTGCATCCATTGCGTCATTGGTAAATTCGGAGTAATATGTACCTTGCGCCTCATCGGTATAAGTCAAAGCAATGTATGCCCAGCACCTCATCAGAATGTCCAAAGTAATATGCGTTCCATGCCTCATTAGTTAAACCGTAATAATCCCGGTATAACTAATCCTTATGACATGTCAACTATACTCGACTCTATCTGAGACCATTTAATAGGATATTCATCATATCAATGTATAACTAATCTTTATGACATGTCAACTATACCCGCCTTGATCTGAGACCATTAATTTACATGACATTTGCATATCATTATCATACTTTCACATGCTAATATTTCTTTCATTTTCTTATCAGTCTTTCTCATATATTTCAAGCATGAAAACACATCTCCATATTAGCATTCAATCACCATAATACAAGTATTACTTACCAATCATGAAGCAAAGCACCAAATGTTACCTTACTAAAATTCAAATATTGGAAGTACAACATTATTTGCATTCATCACCAAATATTTTCACAATCTCAATCATGTCATAAGTATAAGCTTATTTGTATATACAACAAATTAAATCATAATCAACTAACTTAGCATATATATATATATATGTAACATGATTCCTACCATACGTCAATTATCATAAAGCCCATGTTAGCATATTTGACTACATGAACAAGCATAAGTATAACTCATCATTCTTCTTTATAAATTGTTTATGTATTTATTCACACATATATATCATCTATTAGACTTTTAATCTTTATATATGAAATGCTTGTATCTTGATATTTACTTGATCGAAATCAAAATCTAACTTCATATTTATTCTTTAGAGACCTCAAACTATCAATCAATAGCTTTTACTTTCAATTGCTTCCTCTCTTATTGGTTTGGTCCCTAATAATATTACCTAGATTTAATTTAAGCTTAATCAACAATGCTCACTATGGATCCAACAAAATCTTACCTTAATCTAAGCTTAACATCCATTAATTCATCACTTTCAAGCTTCAATTTAACCAAAACTCAACCATGGCAATTTAATTAAATATCATCAATTTCATAATTCAACATTTGGGCTAAGCTTATCTAACCATTCTAACTATTAATCTAATTAAAAATTGAAAAGAAAACTCACTTAAAGCTCTAGCTCGGTGGTTTCTTAGAGAAATACTTAGACTCAACTCAGCCATACACAATCTAACCCATTCAAATTTATTTAACTCATTACACAACTTAAATATCAAACCCACAATTAATATTTTAAAAGGTAAAATTAATACTGTGAAGACCTTTATATTAATAGTTGAATTGTATTTTGTCCTATTTACTCAAAGAAAATAAATAAATTAATCATATAAGTTAAATCAAAGAGTAAACGTAATCTAATTTCTAAAATCGGAACCTCTATAATACTTTTACCTATTTTAAAATTAATTATTCGATATAACTAAACTAAAAAATTTAAACCTAATTAACTTCTTCAACTTTTTTTCTTTTTCTTTACAAATTTTTAAGAAAAAAAATTCAGAGCTAGACCTGCTCATGGGTCCGGCCACTTGCTTAGGCTCGAAGGCCTGCCCGAAAAATGAAAGGGTTTAGACAAAATACGAGACTCAAAAATGGGCTTGGATAAAATTTAATGCCCATTTTTTGTATGGGTCAGGCATTGAGTAAGATTTTTTGGCCCAAACCCTGCCCAAATATATTATGTTATAAAAATATTATATTAATTATATATGTTAAATAATAATTATATAATTATATTTATATTAAATTACTAACTCAATAACAATTAAACCGTTATCCAAAACCTAAAAAACACTTACCCAAGTAAATAACCCAAAATATAAAATATAAAATTATATTTAATACAACAAGATATTTATTATATTTATGGTAATGTTTTAATATAAATACTTTTTAATGTATGTTTAATATGTTAGAAATCTTTTAATTTAACCTTTTTGTGCATTTAGTGTATTATATATTTTTAAAATATTTTAAATAAAAGTTAATCTAAAAAATCAAATATGGGTAGACCTAAATTTACCTTTGGTCGAGTTTGAGCAAAAAAGTAAATTCATTTTTCAGATGAAATTGAACCCAAATTTAAAAATTACTTTAAATACTTCCAAACTTAACCCGTTTGATTTATGATCACCTCAAAAATAAAATAAAATAAAATTGGGTTTTTCAAATTTTAACGATAATTGTGATTTTTTTTTTGCCAACGAGATAATTGTCAATTTATTCAAAGTTTCAAACTTTGGCAAATATAAATTGAACCAACAGTATGATCACTCTATAAAATAGTAAGGCAGAAAAGAAAGCCCATTTTTGGGATGAAGTTAACCCAAATTTAAAAATTAGATTAAATACATTACGTGAAATCGATTTATGATCATCTCAAAAATAAAATAAAATCAATTTGGTTATTTTGATTTTTTCAATGATTTATTATTATTATTTTTTGCCAACGAGATAATTGTCAGTTTATTCAAAGTTTCAAACTTTGGCAAATATAAATTGAACCGACAGTAAGGTTATATTCGTAAATGAAATGTCTAGAGGGTAAACATGGAAACCCAAAACCCCTCGCTATTTTCTCTCATGACAATATAATCCCCACAACCAAAAACCCTACTATTGGGCCGCCACTAACCTTCACCTTCCCAAAATGACAACCCGCTTCAAGAAAAACCGGAAGAAGCGCGGCCACGTGAGCGCCGGTCACGGCCGTATCGGGAAGCACCGCAAGCACCCGGGAGGTCGGGGAAATGCCGGAGGCATGCACCACCACAGGATCCTGTTCGACAAGTACCACCCTGGGTTTTTCGGGAAAGTGGGTATGAGGTACTTCCACAAGCTACGCAACAAGTTCTACTGCCCCATCGTCAACATCGACAAGCTCTGGTCTCTCGTCCCGCAGGAGGTGCAAACCAAAGCCAACAAGGATGCCGCTCCGATGATCGACGTGACTGAGTTCGGATACTTTAAAGTCCTCGGGAAAGGTGTTTTGCCGGAGAACCAACCGATCGTCGTCAAGGCTAAGTTGGTGTCGAAAACTGCTGAGAAGAAAATTAAGGAAGCTGGTGGCGCCGTTGTTCTCACTGCTTAGGTTAGGGTTCTTCGTTATTTTTTTTACATTAATGTCGTTGATTTTGGGTTCACTCGATATGTATGCTCTCTGTGCTATGTTTCAACATTGCTTTTTTGCATTTCTAAGTAAAAATATTACTTTTAATTTTTATAATTAAATTTTAAAAACTATATAAATATAATTGTTTTGTCAAAATGAAGTAGCTTTCTTATTACAAGTTTTTGAAGAGTCTTCGGATCCAATAGTTGTATCCGATTTTAATTTTTAAGTCAGATCTTGAATAATGTATCAAATAATAACTACCAAGTCCCAACCAATTTTCTAACCCTTAAACGGCCTAAGCCCATCTTTGGTGGCCTTCTAGGTCTCACTCGTTTAATTTTGAAAATTTATTCGAAAAGTAAGATGATTTGAACAAATATATTTTTCAAAAAGTGAGATGATTCGTAGTTAAATTTGTTTTTATATAAAAATATAATAACTTTTTAGAATCGAATCAGCGAATCAAATCGGGGTCGATAGTTTGACCAGTTTGATTTTAAAAATATTAATTTTTGTATCTGTACCAGTTGATTAGATTTGCCCATAGGTTGAATTAAAAATTTAAAAAATTTCAAGCCCCTGCTTGACGCCGCCCCATATCACTATTTAAAAATAAGGGTAAACTAAAAAAATGGTCATTAAATTATTGTCATTGTTTTATTTTGGTCACTAATTTTTTTTTTTTGAGTTACTGAACTTTTTGAAAATAAATATTTTGATCACTCTCCCGTTAATTTCGTTGCCACTTCTTCAACCTTGCTTTCTAGATTTTTGTCTTATCTTCTTTAGTTCTTTCCCTACCTTACAATGGAAAACAAATCGGAGCAAATCGAAAATCAATTCAAATATATTTAAATTAAATTTTATTTAGATTAAATTATGATTTCGGTCCTTTTACTGTGTTTAAGTTTGGGCTTTAGTCAGGTATTTTAGTTTAGTATAATTTGATCTCATTACTTTTATAATATCTTTAGTTGATTTGAATGATTGACAAAATTTGTCATTTGGGTTAAGGGTTGCATTTGTTGAAGTTTTTAGAATTAGAATTAAATTAAAAATTTTATAAATTTTGAGAGCTAAATTTATTAAATTTTTAGAATTCAAACTAAAATGATAAAATTTGTAAACATTAAGGGTGAAATTTCTTAAATATTTTATATTTAGGGTCAAATTGATAGAATGCGTAAATATTGGAGGGGTAAATTTGTTATTAGACCAATTAAAAAGCTCGCATCAATGTTTCGCGACTCATCTAGCGACAACTAACCAAAAAGTGACCAAAATATTTGATTTTGAAAAGTTTAGTGACTAAATAAAAAAAAATAGTTTAGTGACCAAAATAGAATGAAAGCAATAATTCAGTGATAACTTTTGCAGTTTACCCTGAAAAAATGTTACTAAAAATATATTATTTTATATTAATATTTATTTATCTTATAATTAAATTTAAAAGAAATATTAAAAAAACTTATTTAATTTAAATCGGGCCAGCCTGATTGAGGGATAAAATCTTTGCTCAAGTTAGGCCGAGCCAATCGGGTCGGGTGAGCCACCTAATCCATGGATAGCTCTACAGTTAATATGTATTTATTTATTATTTTAAATTGGTATTGAGTAGATACATTTCATTTTCATCAAAATTTTGATGTGTCTTGATTATTTTAATTATTTAGATTATTTTTAGGCTATATCGACCTCTACTGATGCTTATCGACTTGTCTAGTTTAGTATAAAATTTTGATATTTTAAGTTAATCTATTGTTTGATAAATTAAAAAATTAACGCTATGTTTGATAAACTATTATAAATTTTCAATATTTAATATTTTAAATGTGTTTAATAATCATTTTAATTTTTATTTAATATAAAATTTTTAACAAAAAGTAAATTAAAATAAATTATCATTTTTAAATAAAATGAGATATTCAAATTACCATATGTATTTTTTATCCAAAACCATCAACATAATATAAAATATTATATTAATCAAATTAAAATTATAAAAATAAATAATCTTTTAAAATCAATATTTACTTTTCTTAAATAATATAATTATATTTATTACTTATATTTACTAATTTACTAAACAAAATTTTAATATAAATTTAGCACTAATAAAATTAGGTGTCAAAAATTAAGTTTTGAATTTAAATTATAAAATATGTTTGGTATATCATTTAAAATTAAATACAAAATATAATTAGGTTGTTTGATAAAAGAAAATTTTAATTAAGGTTTTATTTTACCTTTATTATCTTTAATTTTAAACATTGTACATTAATTTTAAAAATAAAATTTTAAATTATAAAATATTTCTAATAAATTATAATATTAAATATAAAATATTATAAAGTTTTCAGAAAAAAGTAAATATTATATCGAAAACAATGTCATTTAAGTAGTAAAAAATTAAATATAACCTCAACATTGATTAATCAAATTGAAATCCCCAATTGCAAAACCCAACAATTTGGGTGTTAAAAATTTAATGTCAACAATTTGGACTAAATTTTCTATATTAAAATATAAGAATTGAATCTCAGATTAAAGGGACAAAACCATCATTTAATCCAAAAACACTAAGGAAACTAGGTTTTAGGATTTACAAATATGTTTTCATGTAAATAATTTTAACAAAAATTCAATTGTTTAGGTGAATAATCATTCAAAGTAAGTAAATAATTATTCTTTAACCATTCATTTGTGAGTGTGAGTTTTGCTTTCAAATGTAACCTCTAATTTCTTGGATGAATCTTACTTATTAGTTTAAGAACATTGTTACTTTTGATTTTCCAACAACATTTGAGATAAATTTTATTAACCAAGTCATTTAGTGTTCAAACATTTTCAAAGCTTTTGAGATTAACAAAGTAAAAAAAAGAGTTTCAAATTTGTATTAATTTATCTAAATGTCTTTGAGTCAATACTGAAGTTTTTGATAGGTAAGTATTGATATTTGGGTTTGGTACTAATACATTACAAATTGATTTGTCGTAATTTGATACGTCAAATTAGGCTTTCCATTACACTTGAAGAGCTTATTCTCAAGAAATTTGGATGTCTTTTTCATGCTTTTATTTAGTTTTAACTTTTCGCTTGAATAAGTGATTTTGTGTGATTTATACAATTACTGAAACCTGATTGGCCAAATGCGCCATAAGGAACCTAATGAGTCAATTGGGTGTTGTGGGGAGTCAATGGTGGCCCGAACGTGAAGAAAACATTACCTAGAAGGGTATTGTGATATCGAAGCATGGAAGTCGTGATACCCCTTGACAATGTTGAAACGAGAAGAATTGAGACCATTTTCAATGTTATTACAATACCAGCCATAGGTATCGCGATACCGAGACACCCAATAACCTCCTTGTTAAGACTATCATCGATATTGCGATACCGGAGCCTGGGTATCGCGATACCCTTGTCGAGCAGAGACAAAATATTACTTAGGGGTAGTTATTGTCTAAGCTCAACACCAATCAAAAATATTACTTAAGGGTATCGCTGAAAGGCATTTTGGTTACAAAAATTAGGTTGTAATCAGCTGAAAAGCTATCTTTTGGCTAAGAGAAAAAAAAAGCATACTTTCACGTTCTTCAACTTTTATTATCTTTTTTAGCTTAGGGTTTAGTTACATTCTTTATCTTTTTAGGGTTTAGACTTGAACTTTTCTGGTTTTTTGTTAAGTAGTTAGTTAATTAAGTTTTTGTAGCTTGGTGCTAATTGCTATTTACTACCTTAAACTTTCTTTGTTTTTGCACTTCAATCCTTAGTTTTAATATAACTCAACTTTGTTTTATTTTTATCTGATAAAAATCTCATCTATTGTGCTTTTATTTACCACCATTGCTGCCATTGTTGTTTTCCTCAAGTTTTTGCAAGAAAGCTGGAGTTGTTATCAACTTTCTCTTGTGTTTACTTTGATGTTTCTTTTGCTTGAATGTTGGATAATTGCTTGTTTAGGAATGAATATGAGTAGTTAAATCCTAGGTGGTTGGTTGATAAAAATGTTCCTTGGTTAATTTTTGGTTCAATGACTAAATAAAAAAAATTTGGACTAAATTGAATAGACTTCAAAACTTAGGATTGATGGGAGGAAAAATTTAGACGAGTGAGACCGAGAGGAGATCTTATTGAGCACGAATTTGATAGTCCCGGATTAGTATGGTGAGGTTGAGAGATAAACAGAATTAATTTGTGTAACTTGGTAAAATTGAGACCAAGAGGTAACATTAAACCAATTTAGGCGTGCAAGTGATTTAAATCCCTAATCTGAAGGTTAATTAACAACATGAAAGTCAACCAACTACTATTTTTTTTTTGATTTGTTAATTTGTTAATTTTCCTTATTTTACAATTTAGTCCTTGTTAGTAGTTAGATAATTAATTAGCACACTTAACCTCCATTATGACTCGCAGTAATATGACACTTAGTAAGTAGTTAGCTAGACTCCTTAGTTGCTTGCCAATTGTTTAGAGATCACTTAATCCCTGACTTCTTTGTGTTCGATCCTTGGAATACTTAGGTGTTCCATTAAACATTAAAATTATTACAATTGACTTATCACACTTGCAGATATTGCATTATATTTGATTGTTTAGTGTTGATTCTCAGCCCTGGTGTTTGCATGCCGATGACGGAAGCGGTCAAGTTGTTGGCACCGTTGCCGGGGAGTTGGTGCATGATTGAGTGACTTTTGTGTGATTGATGCATGCTTTTTAGGGAGATAATTAACCAAAACTAAGTCTATATATACGAATTGTGTTTTGTTTTGTTTTGTTTATTATTTAATTTGAAAGCCACTTGTTGATTCGTTGGTGTTCTTTTTGTTTGCAGGGGGTAGTATATGACTTTGGCTGGTAATAAGGTTGTACCATTTGAACCAAAACTGGAAAGAATCTTGACACATGTTTGAAGGGGCCAACTTTTGAGAGGAGCCCAACCTCTAACGATAGACCCATTGATTATCGATCCTTCAATCAACAATCCGAGAGTAAAGGAACGTGCACCCCTATTTCGCCAAACACAAATGGAGCAACGCACGTTGCGAGACTACGCCATGCCTAACCTAAAGGCAGCCCGAGGGAGCATTAATCATCCTGAGATTAATGCAAATAACTTTGAGATAAAGCCGATGATGATCCAAATGATTCAAGGGAACCTTCCATTTCGAGGGTCAATGAATGAGGATCCTAACCAATATTTTAAGCGATTCCTAACCTTATGTGAAACCTTTAAGTATAATGGGGTATCCGATGATGCCATACATCTTTGGTTATACCCTTTCTCTTTAATTGACAATACTTTTATGTGGTTAGACTCGTAACCGGTAGATTCAATCAACATGTGGGATGAGCTGGCTAATCGGTTACTAGCCAAGTATTTTCTGCTGTGCACGAAAATCATTTTTGAATCGAATTTTTTCCAACAAAACAATGGCTGAATTTTTTCTTGTGCTTCACCATCATCCTTAAACACGTTGTCTTGTCTATTTCCAATAAAGCATCTTGATTTACTGCACACTTGGCAAGAGTCTTGTTCTTTTCAATCACCCTAATAAAGCATGTAGTTGATTGGACACCTATGAATTTTCTCAAACTTCATGCCAGGATATTTAATAATCTTTTTTAACTCTTTACACGACTAAAGGATCTTGGAAAAGGAAACATGTCTTTAAGTAACTCCAATAACAAAGTGAAAGAGTGTCCTATCAAACCACCTAAGCATTTCAACTAAAATGGTCAAACACAAAAAAATAATTTTGAATGTTTTGGTCCCTTGTAAAGTTCTTCATTAATTTAATCAACTTACAAAACTTTGCTGCTTCTCCATTTGGTTGTTGATAAGATGAACCTCTATCCATTTTAGGAGAATCATTTGATGGACGGACTTTTTAAAAAGAAATTCCAAAAACATGGTCTCACATGTTAAATGCATCCCATAACATGCTTTCCATGCCATCTTGCATTCTAAACTCATTTTCATGATTATTTGAGCAAACAAATTGAGTAATCTTAAAGGAAGATGTAGAATGCACAAACTTTCCAATATATATATATATATATATATATATGTACTCGAGAAAAAAATCTTTACATATCAAGTGACATGAACAACATTATGACTAATCCAATTAATATTAGCATACCTTACACAAGGACAATCTATCGATTACCTTCACTTTCATTTTAAAAAGCAAAATTGAGAAACATTTACACATCATCTTTATAATTTTGACTTAATATCAACTACATCCAACTCTTATCTATTTTACGATAAAGTCTAATTTAACAACAAAACATAAAATCTATTTAGTACTTAGGTGGTATAACTCATGGTCCTAAAATTATATTTAAATATGTTGAGAATTTTTTAGATTATACATAAAGTTAAAATTCTATTAAAATAATTACCCTTGAAGAGCTTGAACTCATATTATGAGGAAAATTACACCTAATAACATAAATTATATAACAAATGTGATTAAATTAAGACATTAATAAACCCAATTGTCTCTTAATTTTTGCACTATGGTAGGAGCACGAATTGAAACAAATACATCATTAACTTTTGGTTCTCATGATTTACTCTCTTAAATTTATGTGATGTATTATTCCTATTTAAGTTGTGGAAATTAGTGTTTTTTTCCCCTTTTGTTTCTTTTATTTCTAATTGATGGAGAGAATAAATTATTCTTATTTAAGTTGTGGAAACTTGTTCTTTTTTTCTTTTCTTTTCTTTTTTCTTTCTAATTGATGGAGAGAATAATTTGGGAGGTGCACTGTGTTGGTAATGCAAAGGATTGTTGGTAAGTGGGTATATCCTACATTGGTTAAGTATAGGTTATTAAGAGGGATTATTTATAGCCTTACTTCTTACTCTCATTGAGTAATTGGGCTATAGGCCTAACACATGCACACCATCACCTGCTTGGTTCGTGTTCATGTTAACACATGTTTTCGACATGTACTGCGTGTATTTCTTTTTTGTATAAAACTCTTATATTATTTTCCAAAAAATAATTTCTTTAAAATAGTTTTATTTTTTCCCATTCTTGACTATTACGAAAATCTAGAACATAATATTTTTTTGACTGTTGCGCGGAAATGGTGGGTCAGTTTTGCAACTGACCCTACGATTTTTTACTCTTTTGCCCCTGCACATTTACTATTTTACCCATATGTTACTGGTATACATAGAGAGCTATTTTCTTCATTTTTCACACATAAAGCAAAACACAACAATCCAAAAACTATTTTCTCCTTCTCACCTCTTTTTCCATTCCCTTCTAAAATTCTGTCATTTTTCATATTAGAAGAAATTCTGTCTAGAAGTTTGGGTTTTAAGCGAGACCGACTGTGACCCTTCCAAACTTTCCTGAGAATTGATCCTGGTGTGATTTCCCTGAGAAGAGCAATAGCAATTGTGTTCCATCTTCCTCATTCAGGTGTATGAATTTGAAAGCACTGTGTTAACCTTGGGGGACAACGTCCACTACACGATTACACTGATCAGGGAAAATTCATTTCTAAGGTAGTGGTTTTTACATGACGCAGAAAATTTTGATTTCTTAATTCTTGGTTTATTTTTTCAATCAATGCTAACAAATTTATTTTGCAGTAGTGTATTTTCAACAATTTAGAAACGAATTACTATTGTTTAAACATGTCTACCTCGATCAACAAATACATCCCTAATCTCTTCAAGCTCGAACCTTTTGACAAGACTAACTACCGCCGCTGGTCTCAAAGGATGGTCATCTTCTTTGAACAACTTGAAGTTGACTACGTCTTTTTCAATTTACCTGTCATTGAGAAACCTGGAGATTTTGTCACCATGCCTGAAGACTCAGATGTCATAGCTATAAAAGCCAAGATTGAAAAGGACAAAAAAATGGTAAGAGGTCTCATGTTAAGCGACATGGATAACAACCTCTTAGACTTATTTGTCAAAAATAAGTCAGGTAAATTCATCTAGGATACATTGGAGAAGAAATATAGAGCCGATGATGTAACACCAAAACTCGGCCTGAACGTTATGGCTGAATCTGGCGATGTCACATGATAGTGCATTTGAAAACCGTATCATTGCTAAAATCATTTTTCGTTTAGAACTAATCATTATCTTTCATAAATTCTCAAATCATTCATTTCCAAAACGATATACTTTGCAGAAGCTTTTAAAATAGTTTACGTGTGCGTGGTATTTTGATAAAACATTCATCTCTTTTGAAAACCCGAGTTTTACCTACTTCTAGCAGATATAACCAGAAAACAGTATAAAATCAAAATTTTAGATAAAAATCCATAGAGGCCATTATTATAGAAAAATACCCCAAAATAAAACTTAAAATCGTAAATAAGTATCAAATAGTAAAAAGGAGTTATGTGGCCACTACTGAATCCTTCGCCGCACTGATCCACCTATGTCTAGGGAGTACCTGTACAGATTAAATAGAAGGGGTGAGTTTACATAAACTCAGCGTGTAATCCCCATGCAAACAAACAACCAATAACAGATAATCTCAGTTTAGGCCTAAGCCCTTTTCAATATCAGTATCAGTTTAGGCCTAAGTCCATTTCAGTATCAGTAAGCATTAGAGCCTTAGCCCATCACAGTACAGTAACAGTGACAGTTATGCAATTATAAATACTACCCAACCAGCCTCTACACTCCATCTCCGTCCAACCCCACACTCTATGTGGGGATATAATCAACCTACCTAACCCTACACTCCAAATAGTACCGAATGCGGCACTAGACAGTAGTTACAGCTGAACTGCCAGTAAGTTAGGCTTGAAGCCTTTCAGTACACTTCCTCTAATCAATATCAATCCCCAACCCAATGCAATGTATCATACAGTCATGTTATGGTATCATGGATAATCAGTATAATGTATATAGCATGCGCAATATACAGACATACATATCTATCTCATATAGGCATATAACAATCTTTCAATCATTTCAATCAATTAGGGGTCTAGGTAACCTTACCGACCCTACAGTAGGTTCACACTCGAATTGGGCGACCCGTGCAACCTTAGTAGTGAAACGGTGAAAATGGGCCCACAGGCCCATGTTGCATGCCATGTAGGCCCACATGCTCATGTGGCCTACACGGCTCAAAATGGCCTTGGCCCAATAAATTCCAAACGCATGTGTGGTTCACCTGTGTGGGCCCACGCGCTCATGAGGCCCACATGGCCCAACTCAGCTCGGCTCATGAATCGCATATGGCCAGCCTCATCGATCACGCGCTCGTGTTTGGTTACATGGCCTACCACATGAGCGGTCCCATGCACGTGTGGCATAGATAATCCTATTATTTGGCTTTTTGCAGACTAACGTTTTCAGTGATGTGATTACACACCTAAAACATTTTTGATGCTAACGGCACCACGATCACTCTAGTACCCTAAAACGTCAACTAGAGTTTAGAATAGATTTAATCACAATCGAAAAGTGGTAGTCAAATAGACAACACCAATGATTATACAAAAACTCACTTACCCTCAATACTTCAACGATCTAACTACAAATCAATGCTATAACAGCCTCAGTTCACCCAATTCCTTGCTGTCAAAACATAAAGTAACCCTCTAATCAGTTACTTTTAATCGATAATTAATCAAAATTTGGTGATGTATACCAAACTATAATCATAAAAGAAAACCTTACCTTTGGTTAATCAACAGAGATCCTAAACACTTAAATTGTTGAAGACCACTGTTCAGCCTCTCGATTAACACCTAAAACCAATCGAAACCCCTCTTAATCAATTAATAAGAGAAAGAATCGATAGTTTAACAATAGTTTCAAGCTTACCAACCACACACAACACAACGATATGTAATGTTGAACAATAGAATAAAAAAATACAAGTGAAAGAGGAAGAAATGATACCAATTGAAATTTTAGCAGCAACAATGGGGAGTTGAGGGAGGAAAAATGATAGAAAATGGGGAAGAAAAGCAAAAGAAAATAATGGAGCAAAAAGAAAAAAGGAAAAAAGCTATGCCAAATGACCGAAATTGGGAGAAAGAGAAGTGAGAGCCAAAATTATCAGTCCACCAAATCGGGATAACTCCACAATCCTATATTCTCCTCCTAAAATTACTCCAACACTCCAATCCCATATTTTCCTCCTAAAATCACTCCAACATTCCCCCACCATGCCGCTATTACTCAGAAACCCAGTCGAAACAACCTTTTGCCGAAACAAAGAGAAAAAATTATCGCCTTTGCCCATGCATGGACTCAAACTCCAGACCTTTTGCAACATTAGCACTCCACTTAACCACTAGACCAGTAGGCCCATTCTGACATATTTCACCAATATTTATTTATAAGGCTACTGGTTAGAGATAGAGGTTTATTCAATTAAAACAAAAATTTTGCCTAAGTCAAGGCTTGAACCTAAAACTTCCTAGACACTCCCAGAAGATATAACCACTGAAGTAGACATATATTTGTGTCACAAACACACAAAAATAGATATATAAGGGATTTTTAAGGCGTTATAGATGATGCTGAGGTCAAGAAATATGTTATTGGAGAGTGGCTCAAGTTCTAGATGACTGATGATAAGCCAATTATGGATCAAGTACATATCTACGAGAAGATGGTCTCAAACATCCTAGTGGAAGGGATGAAGATGTGTGAAATTCTCTAAGCAAACGTCTTGATTAAAAAATTGTCAAAATCCTGGTTCGACTACCATAATCTCCCAAAGCATAAGAAGCGGGGAATTCCTCTAGAAGAACTAATTAGTCATATGAAGATTGAGGAAGCCAATCGTTTTAAAGATAAGGCTTTAGTATCCTCAACTCAATTTCCTTTAAAAGCTAACATTGTCGAATCTAATTTTAGTCCCAAATTTATCAAGTTTAAAGATGTCGAGAGTTCAAAGAAGATAGTAAAACTCTAGAATAAGAAGGCTATCAACTTCAAGAGACCAAAGAAGAATAAAAAAACCAACGACCATGTGAAATGTTACATGTGCAACAAAGCTGGGCACAAAGCATACCAATGCTACCAACATTCTGACCACTAGAATGAAAACAAACCACAATCGCATATAATTGAAAATCTAGAGGGAGTTATAAATATTGTGGTTTCTAAAGTGAACTTGGTTGACAACAACGCCAAGTGGATTGTAGACATAGGCGCCTCCAAACATTTCTGCTCCAACAGAGAAATGTTCACCGAATTTGAAAGTGTAGCTGAAGGTGAACAAGTCTACATGGGTATTCTAGCAATTCATAAATACTTGGTAAATGGAAGATTTTACTCAAACTTACTTCTTGTAAAACGTTGGCATTGAATAATTTCATTTATGTACCTAGCCTATTTAGAATTCTGATTAGTACTGGATTATTGAATAAGGCAAGCATTAAACAAGTCTTTGAGTTCGATAAACTTGTACTTTCCCAAAATGGAAATTATGTGGGGAAAGGTTATTTGAGTAAAGGTTTATTTATGATTGAGACTGTGTTTAATAATAATAAAGCCACCAGTTCTGCTTATATTGTTGAATCTTTTGACATGTGGTTGTTGGAAAAAAATCTGGTTTGAAAACGGTTTTCTTGCATAGCGAAAAATTAAAATTTTGAGAATCGACCGGTTTGTGATATTTATAGCAATAAACCTTAACAAAATTTGTACTCGTATTTTTAGATTAACAAACATTTTTGTTTCTAACTTTTAACCAAACGATCTTCTCTGCTATTCTTGTACCATGAACTACTTCGAGTGTGGGCTTGAACCAATTGAATCAAAACACGGAACTATAAAAAGTGTTCTCTCATTTTGGGGTGAAAATGAATATTCTTTCTTCTTAATAGAAATCAATAGAATTGTTATTCCAAAAAAAAATATATGTAATAGTTGAGAATAAATTGCTAGCTCAACTACAAAACATGATAATATTTAGGTGATATATGTTTTATGTTTTGTGAGCTCAAAATTGTTAGTAATTATAATTTATTTTATACATGGTTGATGTTTTTCTTCATTTATTTATGCGATCTACTGTATCGAAGAATTTTGCATCCTTTACCATATGTGTTGTAGTTTAGATGCTCATTCAGTTGCTACTATTTAAAATGGTAATAAATTAAGTTTTGCAATCCTCATCCTGTTCATGAGTATGAGTCTTGCCTATGCTAATCTCGGCCTGTAATAAGTCTTAGCCATTTTGGCAGTGCATATTTTCTATAGATAAAGTGTAGAGTTTTCCTACTAGAAAATCATATTGGAGACTTAGTATTTCATGATAATATGACTAAATTGTCTAAAGAATTTGTAACAAAATTTTGGATGTTGCCTTATGAATTCCTATTTGAACATCGCAGATTTGATATGACCTTTTGTCAATTTGCGGGGCCTATGTTGTTGAACCATCTCTTACAGGTTTATGTTTATTTTCCTATTTCTAGGGTAAGTAAAAATAATTAAAGAAATGACCTATTGTATCTCTTTGTTTATTCTGCTATAGAAGAGAAATGTTGATTTCAAATTCAATAACCCTATAGTTCTATTGAAAGTTCAAAGAGATGCTACCTTGGAGAGCTGATGCTACTACTGTTCTAATAATGTGACTTATTTTGACTCATTTTAGTTATGTGTTGTATTGCTTGAGTGCATGCAAAATGTTTGGCGTGTTGGTTTTCATCTACGATCTACTCTGGTAATATAGTTCCTTCCTCCTAAAATAGACACAATCAAGCACATGGAGCCTCTTTTGCTTTTAAACTAGAGCAAAATTGCTTTATTTGGAGCTGAGTTATCCATTTCAATTTGGTGACTTAATTGCAATTTACTGTTTGTGTATGTAAAATTTGGTGACTTAATTTCATGGTTGTGTTGGTGATGTTTTGGTAACTTTTTATATAAGTAATATTGTTGTAACTTTTTGATGCTGTAAAATTTAACATATGGATTATGACATATAAGGTAATGACATCATGTAACTTTTTTTTACTGTATGAACATTATGTTTGGATGTAAAATATAATTCTCAAGCTATTTATTACTTTTAATATTTTGTTTTTAGTTTAGAGAACAATTAAATTATTTGTTTCGCTAATGATATTCTAGCACATTAAATATGCATTGCGTTTAAAAATGATAAAGCATGCTATATATTATTTTTCTAATATTATATATTATTATTTTTATTAATTCATATTATAATAATAATTATATTAAGAATTTTATTAAATTATTTATTCCTAGGATCCGAGGATGAAATTTGGAACTTGATAGCCGTAATCGTAATTTGTAATTTGAAATTAAAATTTGAAAGATTGTTTGATTAAATTTTTGAAGAGGAAAATAATTTAAAAACTTAAATTTTTGAAAACTTAAAAAACTTAAAATTTGGAGAAACGACTTTTGATCTCTCTGAAATGAGTATTTCAAGTCACGCCTTTCATTCTAAATCTGATAGCCTTTATAGAGGGCTATTGTCTCTTTACATCATTTGAAATGGGAACTCCAATCCCTTACATCATTACATAATTGAAACTTTTCGGTGAATATATTCTCTGGTTACAAAAATACAAACTACAGAGAATATTCACTAGTCATGCCAGAGAATATTTACTATTCATGCCAGAAAATCTTACTGTTTTTGCCAGAGATTTCTACTGTTCACGCTAGAGAATATTTCCTGTTCACTCGTCTTTCTTACATGGAATATTTACTGTTCATGCGAAAGAATTTTTCTTGTTCATCTTTATTCATTTCTTTCTTTTGCATCATTTTTTCTTGGTCCTGGTAATGGTTATTGAGATGGTATCGTTTGCAAGGTCCACCGTTTTGACTGAAGACGTTGAAGATTTCTCATCTTCGAATTCAGAATCCATTAAGCTGAGCATTTCAACCATGAGTTTTTTGTATTCCTTCTTAGTCTTGGCTTGAGCTAACATTGCACTAAATGTTGATTTTGCTTGAATGAATTTTGCTGTGGTTTGATCCGGGGCTGCGGACTTGCATAATCTCAGATTCTTGTTGAAAAAATTATCTACATATTTTGAATCATATTTTTCATCAGTAAATTTGTCCCACCATTTAGTTCTGAATTTTTGAACTAATAATGAAATTCTAGTATATGGATCTTGTTCATAGGAGTAATTCCAAGAAATAATCCAAGAAGTGCATAGTTTTGAGAAAAAAATGCATTGTTCTGTAAATGAGTTTTTGGCCTGGTTCAGGTTTAAATTTGTCAAAGAATTTGGGCCATAAGTTTTGAATTTTTTCTGGTAGGATCTCAAAAGATGATGGTCCATACCAATTCCACCATTCTTGGAACTAGTTTGAGAATTTGAATTGGGTACCATATTTGAAATATATGAGCCAAGAATGTCTCATATTTTGATTGTTCATTAAGAAGGCATTGTACCATGCCATTTGGTAATCCTAATATGTAAAATATGGGTGGTGGTCAATTTTGGTAGTAAATTTGGTTGGAAATTTCTTTGGAGAATTTGGGTTTTCACCCTAATCCCTTGGTCGAATAATTTTTAATATTTGGGTTGTTGAATGGGTAATAAAATTTGAATCTTTTGGGTCTATGTAGTGTTTGAACAGTACTGATCCAGTATGTTTTCATAATACTACTGGGGTTTTTGAGAATCCAATGGCTTGAAATGCCATCCATTGAAAAGTTCTTTTGCAAGTATATGTAGAGGTTTTTCTAAAAATTCTTCCTCCATAATAAGATTTTTTTTTCAAAATATTTGTTTGGAAAATATTGTAAGGATTTTTGTGTAGTGGTCTATAAAGACACTACTATTTCTTTTGAAAAAAACATCTTGGAGAGATGAGTCTTTTAAAATATTTTTGAGAGATTTTGGTTTGGGTAAAACAATCTCTTTATTTTTTTGAAATCTTTGTTGCTTCACTAGCAGTTTGCTTGAGAGGAGTTTCCTCTTTCATTTGAGAAAAAGGCCAATGCCACTTCTGAAGATTGAGAAAGGGACTCGATCAAATTTTTGATTTGAGAACCAATTTCATTTGGATCTTGTGTATCTTGAACGAATGTATTTTTGGAGGATTTTGATGAGGATGATGATCTCTCATTTTCTTCTTCATGGCAAATTTCATACCATGACTTATTTGGTTTTGAGGAAATTTGGGTTTTGGATGTTTCTCCTATTTTTCCTGCTCCTTCATCTCAGAGTTTGGGTGGCATTTTTGAGGAAACTCTCTGGTGAGAAAATCAAGCAAAGAATTAGTTTCTCCTTTGATGTATTCATTATCAAAATCAAATATGCTCAAAATTGCCTGCCATCTTGTAAAAAATGATTTTGAGATAATACTTTGAATATCTTTTTGTAAAACTTCCTTTGCTGATTTGCAATCAATTCGTAAAAAAAAGTTTTGATTTAATAAATAATTTTGAAATTTTTTAATGCATAAAACAATTGATAAAATTTCTTTTTAATAGTATTATAATTTTTCTGAGTTTGATTCTAGTGTCTAGAGGTAAACTAGACTATTTTCTCTTTTCCCCCTTTAACTTGTTTTAGGATCCCACCGTATCCTATCTTAGAAGAATTTGTATCTCCTATCTTGGGGGCATTTGGATCAGCTAAATATAAACAAGGAAGCTTAGTAATTTGTTTTTTTTTTAATTTGGGAGATAATATTGGTGTGGTCATTTGTCCAAGGTTGTGGATTCTTTTTGAGCCTATCATATAATGGTTTACATAATTTGCTAAGACCTGGATAATAGTCTATGACATAATTGAGGCTTCCTAAGAATCTTTGTAATTGGACTTTATCAAGGATTTGGTCTGGGAATTTGCTAGCAAATTCTATGGACCTTTCTTTTGGGGTAATAGTTCCTTGGGTAATGTAATGACCTAAAAACCTTACTTTGGTTTGGAACAAACTTATCTTGGATTTAGAAACTACTAAACCATTATTTTTTATGACTTTTATAAAGATGGATAAATTTTTGAAGTGTTTTTCTAAATTTTTTGAAAACATTAATACATCATCGATGTATATTATTGTCAATTGAGAATATTGGTAAAAAATATCATTCATTATTCTTTGAAATTCGGATGGAGCATTTTTTAATCCAAAAGGCATGACATTCCATTCATATTGTCCAAATGGTATAGTAAATGACATTTTGTATCTTTCTTCTTCTTTTATTTGGATTTGCTAAAATCCTGATTTCATTTCAAATTTTGAGAAAATATTTGCATTGCAGAGTTTTTGTAACAAAACTTTTTTATTTGGTATTGGGTACCTAATCCATTTTAAGGCTTGATTGAGAAGTTTGTAATTAATTACTAATCTTGGCATTCCCCTTTTGAGTTCTGCATTTTTCATTACATAAAATGCTGAACAACTCTAAGGAGAACTGTTTTTCCTAATTAAATTTTTTATTAAGAAGATCTTATATTTCTTTTTTACAAAATTCCTCCATTTCTTTGTTCATTTGTATTGGCCTTACTTTTGTGGGTATATTTCTTTCATCAAAATTATTTTCATTTCTTCCTTAATTTGATTTATCCTTTTTGGACTTCTCTTTTTCTAATTGTTCACTCAATTTTTAAAACATATTTCTTCTTTCAAAAAGAGATTTGTTTTTGTTTATGACTAATTAAATTATTGATTTGCCTATTATGGATGGATAAGAATTTTAATAAGTTGAGATTTCTTATTTTGGTTTTTCTACAAAAGGAATTATTTGTTACTTTATATGGTTTGAGTAAGGATATGAATGGGGTTCCTAATATGACGTCTTGGGTAATATCTTTTACCATTAGAAAACATGTTTGATATTTTATACCTTTGTTGCATATTTCTACATTGCGAATTTTGGAAGTAATTTTAGTCTTTTACCATTTGTAGCTTTAAGAGATTTTGATTTGTGTAAAACAATCTCTTTATTTAAAAAATTATATTAAAATATGATTTAATTATTTATTATTATTAAATTACATTTAATAATAACCCTATTAATATTTAATAAAGACAACAAATCATCAACCTAAAAAAATTATGCTAAGGGTACTCTAGTCATTTCAAATTTTTTTTCTTATGCTATTATAACATCATTTTATTCAACCAAACACAAGAATACTATTACAGTTCTATTCCATTCCATTCAACAGCTCTATTCTATTACAACTCTATTCCATGACAGCGAACCAAACATGGTGTTATATCTTTGTTGAAATGGTTAGTTTTGGCAAATGAACTTGAATTATACTTGGTAGTTTAAAGTAGCATATTTGAGTTTGAATAATAATGGTTTAGGTGATGGTATTGAAATGATATATTTATGAATGAGTAGGTTGAATTTGTATAAGTTGGACTGATATTGTAACACCTCGACATCTGACCTGGTCACAAAGTCCAAGTTTTGAGATGCCACACTCATTTCCAAAGCAACGACAAACAAGTACGTGTAATTCATAGTAGTCAATAATTAAAATTCCATTAAAAACATACATTCAATATGAAGTAGAGTCAATTTCGGGTCTTACATGAGCTTACGTAAGCTCTAAAGCTAACTCGAGGTAGGGATAAGACTTAATTGCAAAGAATTTAAAATTAGGGGTCGACGTTGTGACGTGAGGGAGTTCCTCATGACGATGTGACTCACTGTCTGGGTCTCGTTACAATGACATAAATTCTTGTCCCATTGTGACCTGGGCTCAGGCTTGTTTTGACGACCTGTATTCGACATTGCAATGTGGTTGACTCATCGTGACAACGTTCAAACGACGTCACGATGTCACCTACTATTTTGGCAAAAAAAATGTACCAAAAGGTACTTAATACTATCCAAACATTTCAATTATAATTTCATACCTAATTCAAGCATGATTTACCTGTATTAGACACTTCAAAACACTACCTAAACATGCTTAGATTATTCACTTTCATTCTCCAAGAACTTATCAATTCATATCTATCAAACTCAAACCATATTCATGTTAATATAAACACAACAAATACATATCCAATTCATATCCAAACACCATTCAAGCATTAAGATCTTACCAAAAAATTTCATATACAAACATATCCATTTGTTCCTAGTCCTCTATATAAATGGCCTCCAAAGATTATCAATATACCAATGCTTATAATACAAACCATTCCTAATTGCCTATCAATCAAACATATCATATCCAACCATTAAGTTATATATATAAACATATTATTCATACAATCAACCATCACTTATACCTCAATTAAAACATAACCACTTTGCCATAATTTCATACCACTTTACCTAACATTCTATCACTATAACACCCTCACCCGACCCAATCGCCGGATCTGGGTAAGGAGTGCCACAACTGAACCTGACTAGTCCTAACCATTGACTTCAAACTTGTCACACCTTAAATTTGGCGAATACGAGAAGAAAGCATGTAGATGTGAAGTTACCTATTTGGCGTAGTGTAATCTTTCAATTGATAGTATTCTGGAGGATTAGAGGTTGGCATAAAGTATCTACCATAGAAGTAATTAAAGATTTTATCTCAAATTATTCTGCTATTTAAGAAAAGAGTATGACAAGTGAAAAGTAAGCCTGGTGATAATTACTGCCAAATGTATAGTATGCCTAATTTGCTTGAGCACTATATTAAATTGGGTTTTGTAATGTGATCTAGTTAGGAGCCAATTGAATTGACTGGTCAAATGACATTTGTACAAGATTATTATTTATATTTCTCCCGAATTTTGTAGGTCATTTGTTAGGAAAAATTCTGGATACAATCGACACTTGTGAAGTTCCACTATGGAGAACTGAGTGTACATATATGGTGAGAAAGGTTTGTCTTGATGGTTTTTCTTCCTTCAATATTAATCGATGGTTCTTCTTCTTAAACTTAAATGTGCTCTTCTCCTTTATTAATTTGGAAGCTAAGGTTTTTGAATTAATAAGTGAATGTTCCACCTCGTGGTAAGCCTGATAACTCTGCATGTTAAGTTTTTGAAAGAATAAGGTTGTTAAGAAGCATATAAATAACAAGTTAGGAATAAGAGGCCCTGTATGGGGGTCATCTGTAGTTGAGATGATAGAAAATTATCTGTAAACAAGTTTTTGATGATGCTTCCATGTTCTTGAAACAGTTGTTACTGTTGGCTCGAGATGGATGTTTGAGTTCAAAACTCCAAACTGCAGTAGGTGAGTATCCGGTGAGTCTCTATCCTGGCTCCTATATGTGAACTGTTAAAGTAGATATATATAATGAATGATAATGACATCTCAGATAACTGGTAAGTGTGTGAAACATAGTAATATGTTACATGTTCACATTTGAGGTAAAAGATTTACTATATGAATAAAATATTGTGTGATGTAAATGCATGAGTATTAGGTATGGAAAGATGAATTATGTTAAGAGACAATGAACAAGTTAGGTATGAAAATGAATTTGGGTAAGTGTATTTGTATGGGATGAGCAAACATCCATTTTTGATGCCTTTGGTAGGGCAGGTACACTGCTAATTGAACTAGAAGATCACGATGTTAATGAGAATACTTATGGTGATACCTTCAATGAGACGAAGACTGGACTAACAGATCACGACATGAGGATGTGTAAGTCCATGTGGTTAAGACCCATGGCATAATAAGATAATGAGAATATTTATGGTGATGTCTTCGATAAGATGTAAACAGAACTGGCAGATCACAACATGAAGATATCTGTAAGTCCATTAGGGAGAAATCTATGGCACCTTCTATGATAGTCCGTCGGGGCAGTAAACATGTGATTCTGTGTGATTTTTGTGTGGTGTGATCTGCTAAGCCTTTATGTCGTATTCTATATTGCCTTTGTGACGAATCTTGTAACGCCTATGTGGCATATTTGGTAAGGTCTATGTGGTAGAATTTGGTTATGCGCCTTTAAGGCACGATCTGGGTAAGTTCTGAGGTTTCCTCCATAACTAGTTCTATGATAAGGATCTGATAAGGTTGAAGTTAACTTATTTTGTTTCATTTTGTAATAAAGTTTGATAAGCTTTAAGGAGAATTTTCTAAAAGAGAATATGCATCTATTTTTCTAAAGAGAGGCCATAGTAGTCTGTCAGTACAAAATATTGGCGTATTCATATTTATGAAAGGTCTGAATGTTCGTTGGATTGATTTCGTCTACACTATGTAGGGATGAAATCAGAAGTTATTCGGTAACTACCATATTTGAATAATTTTCATGTCTTGTTGAGGACCATCTAAAATCTAAGCAGTTTGTCAATTTGGGTGTTTTCATGTTATGTAAAATAAGCGTCTGAAATTCTTCTAGATGATTATGGAACGCTTATCAGTTTGATTTGGGATGGACTCAAGATATGATCTTTTGGGAGGTTTGATAGTTACCAAACTCAGTTTGAGAATCCTCAAAATGTAAGATCAGTTAGTAATTATCTGCCAAAGAGTAGTATCTGTGAATAACCATTCTGGGAAAATTGTTAAGGGTTTGTTTCAAGAGGAAATTTGTTGAAAGTAGGCTCTGTATAAATATTCTTCTGAGAAGTACCTATGTTGTTCTAAGAATGAATAATATCTATATCAACTGGTAAGATCTGTAATTAGCCAATGAGCGAAGTGAAAGTTGGTACGTTTAAGTATGGTAGCCGACGCATAAGTATATGTCTGATATTAGCAAAGTATCCGCCAAAGGCAGGGTGGTAATAAAAAATCTTCAAGATGAGGAACTCAATTAGAAAGAGTACATGGTATTTTTTTTAAAAACTCACTAAGTCCACGTCAACTTACAAGTGTTTGTTCATGTTTCAGGTATTGCTGTAAGAGTGAGTACGCCAGGAGGAACCAAGCCAGGAATGCACTAGGGAAAACAACGAGTGGGGATATTATGCATACAAAGGACATCTTAGAAGTATGGCGTATAGTTCTCTATGCCAAGAAGAGTCTATCTTTAATGAACTTTTGTGTTGTAATGTGTTATAATATTTTTAATAGTATGTTGTATTCTTGAATGTTTTCTTTATCTCTTTTGCTTAGAAAACATTTAATAAAATAATAAGAAGTTTGTTGAAAAAGGATTATACGTAGATGGTTTAAAAATTCGCGCTAAGTGTTTGTATGTCGTAACATTTGATATCCAGATTTGGTGATTCGGGTCGGGTAGAGGGTGTTACAAAACTTAACCATTTAAAGACAGACTTTATTGAAAAATAAATGTCTCTCACAATAGAAGCCTTAAATTAAAATAAAAGTATGTTATCTCCAATCTCAATACTAAAGGAATTATTCAACTACAATTTATTCAACCACGTAGCGAAGCCCTTGAAGGTACCCCTTTTCCTATGTGCATGAAACATTACTAACGCTGATTCTTGATCCAACATGGTCTGGCACAACCCCTCCTCGAGTTCCTTATTCCACAAATCTTACAACCACAGGTCAGAATTCTGTAAGTTCTAACAAAACTTAGTGAGTCTCCTAACTGGATTACTTATACTTAGACCCTATCTCGCAGGGGTAGTAAAAGAAAATAAACTAAATGCAATTAAATCCTTACTTGTGTGGGAAAATTTCTCTTATCCTAACGTGGCGAGGTCTGATTTATTTCCAAACCTATCCATTGGTAGATAGATTGTTAAGTGATTTTCCCCTTGGCAATCCTATCATCCTTCGATCAGTCTAGATGATTCCTGAGATGTTTCACTATATTCGTAGGCTTTGTCCTTTCATTACTTGTATTCTTTCTTCCATTTATTCCCATTATGGATTCTTCTTTCCACCATGTCCTTATAAGTTAGTCCTTCAGCCTATACTCCTAACGACATTTGAGTATGTCCCCCTTAGTGATCATTCCAAATCTATTTAGTTCATGATGGACTCTTTCTCTTAATATAATCTCGAAGGACTTATTGACATCTCATCTTTTGGGATAATTAGTGGGGCCCCCGCCACTATGGCGGGCTTAGTCCCACTTAGGATGAGTAGTGATTGGATTATTTTCTTGTAATCCGCCTTATTCGCGATACCATGCTTATAAGTGTAACATATCCTTCTGTTGGGAACCAATTGGGCCTACCGTATCTAACAAACTGTCACTTGAGTGGCCATTTGAGTTTATAGTTTTTCTTAAGTGATGGTTCTCTACAGAACTAGCCCTTTGGCGGGTACTCCGCAATATAATCTCCTTAAAGTGGAGTAGTCTTGATAGACAGATCTGTTACTCTGTTAATCCTTTCTAGTACATTTTTTTGTCAATGGGTTCTATCTAACCCCTTCTTTACCGATTATTTGGAGTATCGATAAGTAATCCTCCTCATATAACTTTGGCATCAACGAGCCTTATATTGGGGCAAAAATCTTAATAACCTTCTGAGGTTTTCTTTTAACATACAAAGCTTCTTTGAGTACTTCTAGGCGGCTCTTAATAGCGGATCCTTATCTGTGATCCTCATATGAGCCTTCTTACAATTGCCTTCAGATTAGGCATCACGGATGCGTCATTTCCCATGTCTGACTCTTGCTGGTTTACCACCCATGTGCCTCATCGGCTTCCTTAATTACTATTTTGGCATATTATTTCCTTATCTACTACCGTTGCCTTGATCCACAGATTCCTCATAATCCGCTTGCTAACTATCGCTTTCCAACACTCGTATTTTTCTTCAAATCTCTTTTTCTTTTTCAGCGAGATTACCTTCAATTAGCATCTTGGCGGACCACCCCATGTTTAGTGTCCTAGTGGACTCCATATGATGCCATAGTCGAGCTATGTTCTTACACCTGAAATTCTTATGTTTAACGTCCTAGCAGACTACCCTGTGTTTATTGTCATGGCGGACTACCCCGTAATTACTGTCTCGATGGACTACCCTATGTTTACTATCCCAGTGGACTACCCCGTGATTATTGTCTTGGTAGACTCCTCGTGTTTACTATTTCAATGAACTGCCCCGTGAATACTGTCCTAACAGACTACCCCGTGTTTATTATCCCAGTGGACTACCTCGTGTTTATTGTACTGGCGGACTACCTCGTGTTTACTGTTCCAGCAGACTATATTGGTTTCCATAGCCGAGCTATGTTCTTACATGTTAGACCTCATTTGAGGTGTCGCCCCGTATGACCTTACTACCGTCACAGTGTCACCCCATAGAGCCTGTTTACTGTCATTGCGATGTTGCTTTATGAAACCTAATAACTGTCGATATCGACCCATTTCATATCCACGCTGATCCTCAAACACCGAAATTTCCTCTTATACTTAGCAATACCATATGACGGTATCTTAATGAAATTCCATTTTTCCTATTCCTTTATCCATTCCTCCATTTCACCATTCCTAACATTGATGCTCGAACATCGTAGTGTCCTCTCTGCAGGGCCCGGAGCTTCGCACATCACAATTTGCACTTAGCAATACCGTATGATGGTACCTAACATAAATTCCTATTTCCCAAGTCCTAACTTAATCTAACCTGTCGATAATTTCTTTCCATACACCACAATATATATATAAACATGCATTATATGTCACTGAAACATTTTGTCATGGAGTTTGCTACCTTCAGGCATAAGGTTATTACCATTACTTTTGTAACAAACACACTAAAGAATACTTATAAAACTAGTCAACCTTATGCAAACAAGCATTCTCAAGCAACATAGACTATACATCATCATGTTAATCGTTCTGGATTCAACGCATATTCATGCCAAATAAATAAAATCCCAGAAATGAAGTATAAAAACACACCTGGTGACTCTTACCTCCCAAGCTTAGCTTTTCTAAATGTCAGAGCTTCCATTCTCTTGGCAGCTAAGCATTATAGTCAAAATCATGAGTTAAGCTCATAATTTTTCTGCTTAAATCCTTGATTTTCTAGCTTAAAACCCCAGTTTTCCAGAAACATGCAGAACCCCTCAAAGGTTTTGTAAAATTTTAACCCTCAAAGGTTTTGTAAAATTTTAAATTTATATATTAAACTTACGAGCTCTAAAGCAGGGGTGTTCAACCGTCAACCAACCCAAAATACCATTAATCGAATTAACAGACCCTTTTAAACCCTTAATCATTAACCGAACCAAAATTTTTTCAAAAAAATTAAGCAAATCAAAATTTTTCAGTTAATTCGATTAGTTAACCGAATTAACCGAAAATTATATGTTTTTTATTTTTGGTTAAAACAAGTATAAAAATTAACTGAGTTAAAGTATTAATTGAATTAAAGTATTGAATCACTACATAATTAAAAACACTACATAAGTCTTAAAATTACCGCATAATTAAAATGTAAGTCTTTAATATTGTCCATTTGTATTCATTTGTTCTCTTCAAAATATCTCAATTTGCATTATACCTACAAAAATATGAGCAAAAATGAGCATATAATAGAAATATATGCATTTAAAAATCAAATAATATAAAAAATGCATAGATTGTAAGTTAACAAGAATAGCATGCCCTTCAACTCACGAAAGCTCATGAATTTAGGGTAGGCTCTGATGTATTCCAAGAAAAGTATAAACATTGAATTCATTAAATAAGTAGGACTGATATGATAAAAAAATATTGAAACTATTAAAATAAAACAATAAATATACCATTTTCAATCTTGTCAAGCTCTTGGATTTGTTTTTCAATCTTTTTGATGTCTTCTTGTGATGGATTTTTGAATCCAATCTTGAGTATACATAAGAGCTTGTACAATTTTAGGAGTTAAAGACTCCTGTATTGATCAAGCACACGCCCCTCGGTGCTAAATGGAAACTCTGAAGAAACCGTAGAAACTGGTATAGCTAAGACATCTCTGGCCATCATTGAAAGAGGGGGAAATCTAGGGATATTCACTTTCCACCACAATAAAATATCAAAATATTCAAAAAAATCCTCATTAGCCTCAGCTAGATATTTATCAAATTCAAATGTTTTATCCTCACCACCATTTTCCAACTCATGCTTTTTATACAAAGCTTATGTTCGCCTTTTCATTTTTTGTTGTGGTTCACCGAGAGAAACATGTGTTGGCACACTCGATTGGCTACAAGTACTATGAAGTGGAGGCTTATACTCATCAAATAATTCATACAAAGATTCTTTCAATGTTTGTATCATTTCACAAGCTTTTTCAGAACTAGACATTTCTGACTGCAAATTCAAGATACTTTAGTATTTGTCTAGGATCTAAAACACAGGCAAAAAAATATAAGCAAATTCATCTTATCAATATCACCCCAATACTTATCATACTTCTCTTTCATCTTGATGACCATAACATTGAAATTAACATTAATATTTAATTGAGCATCTCATAAAAGAATATCAATTTTAGAAAGTTTGTCAAAAAAATTATTGGGCGTGACATATGAGGTGCCAAATATATGCAAAGTGACTTCATAAGACTATTCCTAGAAATCCCTCAAGTTTCTAATACTAGCCCAATCATCCACACTAGGCCAACCCTCTCCCCTATCAAGTTCAGCCCTAAAGTTTGTATCTTGCTCCTCAAATCTCTCAAAAGCTCTCTCAAAGTTCTGAGCAGTGTCGAACATTAAGTAGGTCGAGTTCCACCTAGTACAGACATCAAGACACAACATCTTCTTGCACTCTATCATTTCCACCACAACACACTCCTTAAACTTTTGTAATCTAGCTGGAGATTGTCTCAGATATCTAACAGCCCCCTTACACGTTCACCAGATTTATTCATTTCCTTTAAGCCTTCAACAACAATCAAATTCACAATGTGTGTCATCATCTCATATGAAGATATTTACCATTTTGAATTAAACCCCCTCAAGGGTTAAATTTCTTTCTCAAATAACCAATAGCAACATCATTTGAACTTGTATTATAAACAGTAACATTAAACAACTTATCAATCCCCCAATTCAACAATCATTTGTTAATTACCATCCCCATGGACTCACCCTTATGACTAGAAATTGGACAAAAGTTTTAAATTTTTTTATTCAATTTCCAATTGTTATCAATAAATTGAGCAGTGATACACAAGTAATTAACTCTTTGCAAAGAAGCCTGTAACAACCCAGTTTAGACCCTAGTCGGACAGTGATTTCGGGACCACAAATCTGAGTCAGAAAAATATTTTAATATTATTTTCTGTCCTTATAATATGGGAATTGATATGTGTGAAATTTTCGTAATTTAATTTATCTGTTTGAATGCTTAATTTGGAAAAAAAAAGGCTAAATCACATAAAAAGTAAAAGAGGCTTTCTATATGTTAAAGGTGTTTATTTGCTATGGCTTGTTAATTAGGAGGTCCTTATAATGTTATTAAACCATTAGTATCTTGAGTGGACCATTATGGACATATATTAGTTTATTATTATGTTTTATAATTAAGGTTAAAATAGTAAGTAATAAAATAACATATAATAAAAGTACATGAAAAAAACAAAATAAGCCATGCATTTGTTCATCCATAGCTGGAACATCAAAAAGAAAAGAAGAAAGAAAAGAAACCTAGGTTCGACACTTTAGAAATTCAATTTAGGTATGTGTTTTACTCGGTTTTTGATAATTTTTACGTTTTTGATATCATTGCTATGAAATCTATAAAGCCAATGTTTTAATTTTTGAATTTAATGATGATTTTGTGTTTTGCTATTGATGATAGCTTGTGATTTTTGTTATTTGATGATAGAAAATAAAAGATATGTGATAGATTATAATGTTTTGTCTTTGGATTTTTAATGAATTTGAGTAATTTGGGCTAAATTGTGAAAATAAAAATTTGAGGGACTTAAATGTTAAATAAATAAAATGCATGGACTTGTATGAGCATGAGGACGATTCGGCCCAAGCATGATGTGTGTAAATTTTGCATGGTTTGTGTTTTGTGCAATTTGGACTAAATTGTAAAAAGTGTTAAATGTTAGAGGCAAAATGGTAATTTGCCCATTTATGTGTTTTTGGATTAAATTGAATGGAACTATGTTTGAATGAGTTTAATTTGAATATGTTTAGATCAAGAACTAAAGAAATTAGATTTGGATCGGGGGAAAACAAAAATAATCGAATAGTCGTTTTATTTCATCTGTCGTTATCCGAGGTAAGTTCATAAGTAAATAAGTATCGATAAATTCTATTGTATTCATTTTTTATTATGCCGAAGTGAATTATTACTTGTGTATATAATATGCTGAAATGAATTAAGCATGGGAACAATGTACACGAGCTTGAAATGATCGAGTTTTGACATCCGAAAGTCCCGTACGAACCTTAGGAATAGTTAGGATACTTATGTAATGACATAGGATTCCGTTATATGTTATTGTATAAGACCACATCTGGGACGTTGGCATCGACTTGTGACATACGTGTAAGACCCTATCTGGGACAATGGCATTGATATGTAATTACATATAAGATCACATCTGGGATGTTGGCGTTGTACAAAATGTTCGATTATCTGAGTATCCTTTTTAATTCCAAATGGTTCAACAAGCAATAATAAGTTAAAACCGAGTCCAAAAATCGAGTTAAAAAGGCACAGCTATGTATTCATACAAAGTTATGAAAATATGGCAAGTTGGATGTTTGAATTGATGATATAAATATTATATATATTAATGTAAACTATGTGTATGCATATATGAATATATACATTAGCCAAATGAAATATATGTGATATTAAAAGTGAGAATTATATATGTTCTTGAGTACTTCTGCATTCTGTCATATGATGTTAAAATGCTAATGTATATTTGATAATATATAAACTTGTGAGTGCGATATGTGTATATTTAGTTAAGGTTTGTATTGATTTAGTTAGTTGATTTAGTGTTAATGTTTATTTGATTAATATTTGCTTATGACTTACTAAGATGTGAAAGCTTAATGTGTGTGTATGTTTGCTCTTTGTTTTATAGATTTTGGTAGTCGGTTACGAGCTCAGGGATCGTCAGAGAAGTTCATCACACTATCGACTATTTTCGGTATTTTATTAAGTTTGAATTTGAACTTATGGCATGTATAGTCTAGTTAAATGTTTGATTTTGGGATATGTAAATATGAGCCATGCGAAAATGCCTTATTATTTTGGTTAAGCGTAGTTTCTATGCTTTTGATATAATGGATATATATTAATGCTTGAGTTATATAGTTTTGGTCATGATATATATATGTTTTGGCATGAAGTAATTATATATTGCCTATGATTAGTTCATTTGGAAAGCTTGATACATGTGATTGTGGAATGTGTTTGGGTTATGGATTGTTAATGACTTATTATAGAGATGCATAAATTGAAACATGATTCAAATTGAATGTTGTTAATAATGAAAATTAAGTATTTGTTCATGTGATAAGTTATAAGTGATGGTCATAAGTTATTTATGATTCAACAATAGTATTTAAATCATGTCATTAAGTGATATTTAATACGTATATGTATATTCGCTAAGGCTTTGGATTTATAATGATAAGTATGTGATTTGGTTTGTATCATAATTTCATAATCATATTATGTATTGAATGTTGTCATGATTGATTAAATATGTATTCAATTGTTTGGTTTGTAGTTAACTAATTAGGTCCAAAATATAAGTTGATGATATATTCGGCCTATGCTAAGTAAAATATTTATATACATATCAATGATATGCTTTGCTATGGTTAAGTATACAAATGTCATAATAATAATAGATTTTTTTTTGCTAGTGAATAAATGTTATATGAAAGTTTTATTAATTGACCAAATATAAGATATGTTAGTTTGGTTGTGTGAATGAAATTGGGCATGATTAAAAGCATATGGAAGTGTTATATTTTGATTCGCTAAGTACATGGAAATTGGCTAATAAAAGTCAAGTGAACATTAAAATGTGTTATGAATAAATGTTGCAATATGCATTTGGTTTATAAAACGAAATAGGTTTGATTATAAACTAGGTATTCGAATATCATATATGTAATGTTAGTATGTTTTGAATATTATACTTATAAAGTAAAGTAGTTTTATTGTGAAGCATGAATAGTTCATGTATTAATGGAAATATAGCATGGTTGGGTTTTAGTTGATCCATTGATTTTATATGTATAATGGTTTATATGAATGTGTTTCGATTTATAAGCCGTATGATATTTTTTATTTAAATATAAAATCATGTGTATTGATGTGATTGTAATACGAAACATGAAATGTAATGAATGCCTATTTTGAGCTATGTTCTGTCGGTAATGCCTTGTAACCCTAACTCGGCGACGGATACGGGTAAGGGGTGTTACAAATCCCATGAGTCAATAGTTAAGCAAACTCTAGAATAAGAACTTCTCAAAAGTTTTTTTATCTTGACCCTTTCATCTAAATACAATTGATAAACATCCCTAGTCATAGTAGTTCGTGAAGGAATATGAAACCTAGGACATACCATGAACATTAATTTCTTAAAGCCTTCACTTTCAACAAACTTGAAAGGTAATTCATTAATCATAATCATTTGTGCTAATCCTTTCCTACATGCTTATTGATCAAATCTCCAAGTTGAAAGATGCACTGGCCCCCTTCAACACCTTTTCTAGGTAAAACTAGTTGATCTTGGCTAGTGTCAACATCATTACTAGGAATTTTCTTACATGAACCAATATGATATTTCAATAATCCCGTACAATTTTTTTTCATATCACAACAAAATTCATTTTCACAAGAATTACATTTAGCCTTACTTGCACCCTCACTATTAATAATCTTAGTGAAGTGAGACCAAACTTTTGACCTTTGAGGAGTGGCTTTTCTTTTCCCCAGTAGTCCTCTTTGTTTGGCTTGAAGCTTCAACTCCCGAATTTTCAGAATCTATCAAAGTAGGAGGTGTAACACTAATCTCAATAGATGTTGGTTCGGTGGACATTCTACAAGAAAAAAGTTTTATAAAAAAATAAAATACATTTATAATATTAAACATATTTTGATGTTAAGTTTTAGAGAAATAAAACACTATTTGTCTTTTGATGTTGAGTTCAACATATACTATTACATATTTTGTTTGGTTTATTTTCCTTCATTTAATTAGGCTTATTTATGCGAAAATCATACATAAATAAATTTTAATTGGATTAACACCATTTATAGACAAGTGTTACATTTATGTGGCGAGGAAAAAAAATCCTTGAAATCACATTCTCTTACATGATTTGGTACATTCAATTTATTTTCTTCAAGATTATGAAAAGATAAAATCTTAGTTATTATTATTGAAAGAAAGTATGTTATTTCCTTGCGTCTTGAACTAACAAGCATCTATTATATATAAAAAGAAAAAGAATATAACAATAAAATGAAATAGAAAAGGAGACATTTCAAATTTAATATGATTATGAGATATGAAAGTATAGATGATAATATACTTGTGAGTACAAATAATTATGTAATAAATTTAATATGATTTTTATTGAAATATTAAAATTGAGGGTGAATGTTATGGTTTTTTTTTGTTCAAATCTCCTCATGATTTCATAAATTATAAATTATAAAACCAAAACCAAAACAAAAGCAATAGCAATGTTAAGTTTTTAACCCACAAAACAGACAAGAGCACAAAGCCCAATCCAAATTGAATAAAAAAACAAAAACCAACCAACCCAGAAACAAAACAGAATTTATAAAGCAGAAACAAATAAACTAAGAACGAAAAACATGAAACCCCAAAAGCACTTCTCCAGTCAGCAAATTAGCTGGCACCCACTCCTTAGAGAATATCCCACGCTCAAAACTTGTCGATACCAGTTCCCAAAACCAGTAGCCTTCCATAAACCATCCCATTTACTCTTTTTTTTCTTCTTCCAGAACTATCTCATCTTCTACTATCAATCTGGTTCTGTTCTTCTTCGTCTCGATAATCCATAATCAACAACCACTGGCACACTTCCACTCAGGTAGCTCTTTCCTTCATTTTTTAGGCAATCAGTGGCTAAATTTTGTGCTAAGATATTAACATATCTGGGTATGTGTTTGAACTGGATATTATAAAAAGATTTTACATTTTATAATTTGATAATTAAATTGAAATTGTAACACCAATTCGATATAACATAACAAAAAGCATATGTAAAGTAAATCTTTTTATTGGGTCAAAATAACAGAGTAACCCAGGAGATATGTTCTTCTTAAGCAGGCTTATTAATGATATCCATTTTAGCCTGTGTGAGTTTGTTCAAATTTCACCTCTTATCATTCACAATGGCACTTAATTGGACTTGGAAATCGTGTTTCAATCAATTTTTTTATCGTGTTCTAATTTCACCCATTTTCACCCCAAATTACTATCTATTCCATCTTTCTCATCCCCTACATTCAGGCACCATTTAAGAAGCAAATTCCTTACCAAACTTTATCTCCCGACAATGGCTGCTAAACAAATCTGGATGAGAAAGACAGACACTACTAAGAAGAAAAGACCTACAAACTTGACAACAACTACAAACATGAGAGGAAAAGCCTACCTCATCTCATCGGTGATAGTGACCTAGTAGACGGCGAACAATGTGACTGGTGAATGCCGGACGGTTCACGAAGGTGACTGGCAGTGGCAGTAAAGAGGTTTTGGGAGATTTCAAATTAGGGATTTTGAATTTTGAGGGTTAGGATTTGTAACACCCCAAACACGGCCTAGGAGTTATGGCCGAATTTGGCGGTGTCACATTGAGGTGTTTAGTGAAAATTGAACTCATTGGTAAAAATTCATTTCTAGGTTTAAAAACCCATTTATTATTATTTAACAAATCATCTAGTCAAAAATGTTTACCTTGTTATCTACTATTTTTATAAAAGGTTGATCTAAAATCGCGAAAGCTTTTGAAAACTTTAATGTTTGAATTTCGTGTATTTGAAAACAACAATTATTTTAAAAATTCTTCTTCTACTAAACTAGCAGTTTAAAATAAGTAAACAAAAGCCCAACTCAAAATTTAAACAAACATAAATGGCCTTATTAAATAAACAAAACCCAACACAAACTTTAATTTTAAATAAAATCAAGTGTAGCACAGCTGCAGTTGTGTGGCCACCTCCGAGTCTCTCGCAGCACTGACCCGCCTACAACTAGGGATTACTTGTAAAGTTAAAAGGAGGGGTGAGTTTACAAAAACTCAGTGTGTAATCCCCTAACAAGCAAACAGTCAATTAAATTGTAGATAAATGCAGTTTGGGCCTGAGCCCGTTACAGTGACAGTCTAGTTCAGTGTGGGCCTAAACCCTTTCCCGTAACAGTAAACGATTGGGCTTAAGCCCATCATAATGCCAATAATCAGTAGGGCTTTTGCCCAATTTTAGTAATAGTATCAATAGGGCCTTGGCCCATAACAGTAGCAGATATCAGTCATGCAGTGAACAATATTTAATATCATTAATCGATGCAGTAACAGTAAAAAAATCATTAATCAGCGCATATATGTAGTTAGAAATCCTACACAATCTAGCCTTTACACACCACTTCGTCCCGCCAAACACACCATGTGGGGATAAAGTCGACCCACCCAACTAGACACACCAAGATTAGCACCAGTTGAGGCACTAAACATTATTGCAGCAAAGCTGCCTGTAAAATAAACGACATATAGCCATCAGTAGGTCCACAGTCGTCTTGGGCGACCCGTACAACCATATCAGTACGGTACACTTCCTCCAAATATAAGAACCCATCCCCATGCAATATATCGTGACATAATATCATATGTGTATGCAAAATGTCATGCTCAATCATAGTCACACATATCATAGAGCAAATCAGTCATACATAACATAAGGTCATAACAGTCATTTCATCTCCTAGGGGTATAACAGTCATTTTACCCAATGGGGGTATGTTGGTCATTTTACCTTATAGAGGTATTTCGGTCATTCTACCCTATGGGGGTATTTCGGTTATTTTACCATATGAAGGTATTTTGGTCATAATAGTGTAAATGGGCCCAAGTGGGCCCACACGCTCGTGCGACTCATTCAGCCTAAATTTTTCCTCGGCTATGGAATCCACATAGCACAGTGTAGTATTTGCCTTAAATCGTGGATTTCGTCCATGTGGGGCCCACAAGCCCATTAAGCCCATATGACATATTTCGGCCCAACGTGGCCCATTTCAGCCCAAGCCCATAACTTTGCTCACGGAGGCCTCTACACTCAAACGCCCATGTTTCGCGAGTTGGGCTTTCCACACGAGCGATCATACACCTATGTGGTCTCAACGCCGTATTTCGGCTTTTCGGCTTTAGTCGTTCTACAGTTATAGTGGGGTGGTTACACACCTGTTGTGATTTGCAGATTCCCTTTGTTCTGAACACTCTTATTCCAAAAATCAATGATCATCGTACCCTTGGTTCCTAGGCAACGTGTCAATCAACCTCGACCACCACCAGTTAGGAATGGAAGCAATGCAGGTTGGAGAAAGCGACGAAAACCTTGAAAATCTCGCTGATCTCCCATCTAGAACAAGGAACAAATGAGATGATTTATATATATCTTCACAAAAACAACCTCCACAAATCCCAATATTCTCTCCTAAAATCTCTCCAAATATCCTTCCTCAATTCTTTCTATGACCAGTTCAAATTCCATTAAGCAGTATTTCAATCCAACTCTACCACCCACACGAATTAGACAGCAAAATAAATACTTCTTTTTTTATGCGCCACCACTCAAACTTTAGACCCCATGTACACTCCACATGCCCCTTACCACTAGACCAACAACTCCTTTGTATAATATTTTAACCATAATAATTTAAGAACCTACTATCTAGATCCAATGATTTTATTCACTTAAAATAAAAATTTTGCATAAGCCAAGGCTTGAACCCAAGACTTCTTAGACACTCCCAAACACTCCTAAATCACTTAACCTGTAACATCCCAATTTTAGGCCTAGTCAGAATAGTGGTTTTTGGACCACAAATCTGATGAGGAAAAAATTATTTTTAATATATTTTTATGGCCTACAATTTCACAGAATGATTTCATGAAAATTTCGTTCAAAAATTTCGACGTTTGGGCACTCAATTTAGTCAAAAGGACTAAATTGTAAAAAGTGTAAAAGTTGAGTTCTACATGTTAGAGGTGTCCAATTGTTATGAAATTTTAAATTTGAGGTCTTTATATGGTAATTGGACCATTGGTTAAGTTATGGACAAAAATGGACATGAGATAAGTGAAATAGGAAATCTTCTTCATTTGGCCAAAATTATCAATGGGGGGAGCCATAGTTAGGGTTTTCAAGCTTCCAAGATCCATAGTAAGTGATTCCAAGACCCGTTTTTAATGTTCTTTAAGTTTTTAGAGTCTCGGTAACTTGATTTAGCTTATTCTAGCAATAATTTAACCTAGGGTTTATATTTGGAAAAGTACCCATAGGTGATATGTGTTTATTTTGATGTTTTATGGTAGAATATGAAGCTTGAAATTATGTTAAACAACTTTTGCTCAGCGATTTTAAGTGAAAACGAGTAAAACGACATAATCGATAAAAATGCCTAATGTTCATAAGTAAGTGTTAGAGTGGGAATTCAATGTAGCCATAGAAGGAAAAAATGTTTATCATGTTACAAAACATAAGAATATGGAATGAAGTTTCATTTCTGAGCTTTGGGGAAAAGTGTAAATATGTAAAAATTTAAGGCCAAAATCATAATTTTGCCAAAGTTAGAGTCAAGGGATGTTTTGATAAATGTGAGTATTAAATAAACTAAATTTGCTATTATAGATCAAGAAGAACGAAATTCGGGGTTAGACCGAGGAAAGAAAAAGGTTGAAGACTAAGTTGATAGATTTGGCCATATTTTGCACCGAGGTAAGTTTACGGTAAATAAATGCAATATTTCAATAATTATTATTAATGTTTTTATTTTCCAGCAATTATATATTTATTTCATGAATTTATTTAATGTTGACTCATGTATGAGATGATAGAGAATCAGTGTTAAAAAGTCCCGTTGAAACATTGGGAATGTGTTGAATACAAATGTCATGACATTGGGGAAATGAGATCCCATGTAAGACCATGTTTGAGACATGGCATTGGCATCATTATTGAGATTATGAGAGGTCTCATGTAAGACCATGTCTGGGACATGGCGTTGGCATCGAGATGAGAGATCCCATGTAAGACCATGTCTGGGACATGGCGTTGGCATCGAGATGAGAGGTCCCATGTAAGACCATGTCTTGGACATAGCGTTGGCACCGAGATGAGAGGTCTCCCGTAAGACCATGTATGGGACATGGCATGGGAACCGATATGAGAACTCCCATGTAAGACCATATCTGAGATATGACATTGGCAATACAAGAAACATCCCACGTAAGACCATGTCTGGGACATGGCTTTGGCATGTTATTATCAGATAAGAGACCCAAGTATCCTTATTATTCCAATGTGGCTCAATGGGCTAGTAAAGAGACTATGTCCCATGAAAGTTCAAGTAAAAGCATAATAAATAGATTTAGGTGAGTGATAAAAGTTACGAATATCTTAGTTATCAGTTGAGAACCAAATTTCAGCAAGAGAAGAGTAAGTTATTATCATAAGTTATTTAAGTAAGCAAGTAAGTAAACAAGTAAGTGAGTAAGTAAAGAAGAAGTAAGAACTATGATAGTTGATGATTATTTATGAGTAAAATTAATTAAGATAAATGTTGTTATTTATTTGCTTGTAAAATTACTAAGCTTTATGCTTACTCCCTTTATTTTTCTTCTTTTATAGTATTACAAGCAAAGTCGGGAATCTTAAAGACATCGGAGAGCGCTCACACTATCAACAACAATAGCTCGGTATTTTATGATGATCAATGTTTGAGCTATGGCATGTATAGGGACTTAGTCATTTTGAATGTATGTCCTTATGATATTGCTAAAGGATGATGTGTAAATATGTGATAATGTTTAGCTATTAAAATGGCTAAGTAAGAATATGTTTGGTATTATGCATGCCTAGGTGATAGTTTATACCTAGAACTTATGAAAGAGTAAAAATTTGCAATGAAATAGTTTTGGGACAGTAGTAGTGATGTGATTTTGAAAAATCACCAAGGATAGTATAAAATGAGTTAGAGAGTGAATGATATATAGATTAAAGCTTATCGAGTCTATTTTCATAGAAAAATAACGGTGTGGGTAAATGAGTTTTATATTCTAAGATATTTGAATTTTGGTTAGACAGGGTCAGAATAGTTTTGGAGTCCCCTGTTCTGAATTTAGAAAATCATTCAAAATTGTACAAAAATAATTATGAGTTATAAATTAGATGTATAGATTCCTTAGTGAGTATATTTTCTATAGGAATAAGTGAGAACACCATATAAAAATCATATAATGAGAAAATTGAATTTCAGTGAATAAATGTCAGAACCGTCAAGCAGTAAAATAGGGGAGACTTTAATGAATAAACTGCACTAATTGGCTGAACCAAAAATACTGAAAATTTTTTGTAAGAAAATATATGAGTCTAGTTTCAGGGAAAATTTGCAAAACTAAATTTCGAGTTTTGTAACCTGAGTTATAATTAAATTAGTGACTGCTGCGCAGGTGGACTGTCTTATTGTGAATAGTGAAATAAATTTTAAAAGCAAATTTTTATGCCCCAAACTAATAAGTTAAGTCAAGTAACGCTTCATGCTCGACTCCGGCAACGGTCTCGGGTAAGGGGTGTTACATAGCCACTGAAGCAGATATTCATTTATGTCACTTCCTTACACAACTAAATATTATGTGTAGTCTCCTAACTGTTCCCTTATTCAAAACCTATTTCTTCTAGGCCCAAAATTCGGGGTGTTACAGGATCTTAGGGATTTTTTATTTCTGTCGTGATTTTTAGTTTTAGACTTTTAGTTTTAGTTTTAGTTTTAGGATTGTTATTTTTATTTATTAAATTATTTGAGTTTTTAGGATTGGGTTGGGTTAGGTACTTGGGTTTATATGTATTGGGTTTATATTGGATTGGGTATGGGTGGGTAGTGGGCTAATATTTATATATTATAATTTTATTTATGAATTTTTTTGGTTAAACTGAAAAAATTCGGTTAATCGACAGATTTCAAGCTGAATTAACCGTTTACTGAAAAACCAAAAAATTATTAACCGACCTCGACTAAATTAATTTGGTTAACTGACCGATTAATATAATTCAGTTAGTTAACCGAATTTATTTGGTTTTACCTGAATTTTGTACACCCCTAAAGGACTTAAAGCCTTACCAATCCACTGGATTTCCTACTCTTCTGACTTAAACCTCTTGATTATCACCCTATGCAGAGCTTCCATAGTTATCTCTTCTCTAGAGAAACCGAGGAAGAAGATAAAGAAGAGAAGAAAGTGTATAGCCCAATTTTATGCCTAGGGCCCAACTAACCCTTAGCCCAATACCCCAACTAAACCTAACCCAAAACCCAAATTACACCCGAGCCCAATAGACAAGCCCACATCAGACTAGGGTTTCAGAGACTGAAACCCTAGTGCCGCCCTTGACCTGCTGCCAACGCCCTTGTCACATTGTCTGCCACCATCGCCACTCGCCCACTTGCCACACCAGTTACCTGCAAGTAATAAAAGAAGGCAACAGAGCAAAGAAAGAAAGGGGGAGAATCGAATATAAAAGCCAAACGTTTCTCTAATTTTGGGGTTCTTCTCATTTTTAATTTTGTATGAATATTTTAGAAATAAAAAAGGCAAAAATAGATTCAAGCAAATATAAGAAACACAAGCAGTGAACAAAAAGGGCTAAGGTCTTTTAATTTTTTACTTTTTCTTATTTATTTTCCTTCCTTTCAAAACTGTTTACATATACATGCATATTTTTTTCTCTTTCTAAACTATTCACACAAATATACAAAAAAAAGGGAAGAAAAAACTTACTTTTAAATTTTCCGGCCACCGCATACGGCGGTCGGCGCGGTGGTGGCGCTGCGGTCCTCTGGCCAGCATCTGGGCTTCATCCAGAGAAAATGAGCCACCTTTTTTCTTTTCTTTTTTTATTTTCAAACTGCAAGGAATGATTCTTCCCTCAAAAAATTAGCTTTTATACCCCAGTAAAATGACGTCGTTTCTGGTTGGCATCCTTGAGCTCGAAACGACATCATTTTGGCCTTAGGATCCGCGTGTAGACCCGACTCGCAAGGAGGATCTGCGTGTTTTGTCAAAAGGGGTAATTTGCGCTTTTAGCCCCTCCGTGTTTTTAATGTTTCACAATCAGATTTTCTTATTTTTAAAACTTACCCCTTTAATTTATTTTTGATTTCAATATAATCCTCGCTGGGACGACGCCGTTTGATCAGCGATGGGATATTTCCCTCCTCGGTCCTCTGCCTTTCACGCGCGTTGTGATTTAATCCTTTTTGTGTTTACTTTTCGATTTAGTCTTTAACCTGCTATTATAATTATTCTTCCTATTAAATTAATTATTTTAGCAGTATTAATATTATTATACAACATTATTATTTATTATTAATATTATTATCTTTATCTCATTTATGCATTTTCTTTTATTTCTAAAAGCTTATTATTATTATATATATACGCATATCACTACACCAGAACAAGCTTTTAGCGGCGTTTTTAAGGCCTTTAGCGGCGTTTTTTAAGGCCTTTAGCGGCACTTTTTAGCGCCACTGAAGGTGTTTGCGGCGCTTCCACCAGTGCCGCAAAAAATGCCGCTAACGACAACGTCGCTAATGTTTGCAGTGTTTACAAAAATAAACGCCGCTAAAGGTCATGTTCTTTAGCGGCGTTTAGAAAAAAACGCCGCTAAAGATTATGTTCTTTAGCGGCGCTTACAAAAAAAACACCGCTAAAGATTATGTTCTTTAGCGGCGCCCAGAAAAAAACGCCGCTGAAGATCATGTTCTTTAGCGGCGCTTTCTTCACAAACGCCGCTATAGAACATGACTTTTAGCGGTGCTTTTATAAAAAACGCCACTAATGTTGGGATTTTTGTAAAATAAAATTTTTCATTTTTTCAGCCCTCCTGTAGCAACAAATCAAAAGCAACCAAATCTAAACCAGCCAAAATCAATAAATTTATATAATATTTCAAATTAAACGAATAAAATAATATTAATATTAATAAAAATAGTTAAAATTTAAAATGATAAAAATAATTATGCAATACACTATGACGGCAGAAGTTGTGACTGCTGAAACATCTTCATCATACTCTTAAGCTGCTGTTGGAGTTCGTTGTACTTTCTGCTCTGCTCTACTTCTCTCGATGCCGCATCTGCTTTAAATTGTAGCTGAAGTTCTTCATACTTTTTTTGAACCTCTGCTTCTCTCGCTGTAGCCTCTGCTTCCCTCGCTGCCGCCTCTGCATTAAGTTGTAGCTAGAGTTCTTCATATTTCCTTTGAACCTCATCTGTGTTCGCTTGCATCTGAGCCATATATATAAATCACATAGTTAGGAACGCAATATATATTAAAAAAATGCAACATAACAATAGTCGCATTACAAGCAATGAATTAAACCATTAGAAAATAAACACTATAAATAACTAAAACAAGTCAAATCGTATTAAGTAAACATACCATAATTTCACCAGCTTCAGGAGTCATAGCAGATCCATCTTTCTTCCTATGTGTAATTTCAAAAAGTTGAAGGCGTCCAACTTTTTGACCGGACGGCCGTTCCTACAATATAGTAGTAAAAATATTATTTAATGGAAAGTTATACATATTTGAAAATATTAAAAAACTAAAAATACCTCCGCCTCAGCTACACATACAAAACTTCTCGACCCGGCTGTGTGAGTGAATTTTTGTTTCTGCCTGCTGCTTTTTCCAACTCGTTCACGATCCTACGTTATGAAATTTTTAGTACGTAAATAGTAAATACTATAAACCAAAATAATTATAATAGTTTGGTAGTACGTCATACCTCGCCTTTCTTCGAATGCCAAATCTAAACGCATCTTCCCATTGGTACCTCAGCATACCCGACAGGACATTTTGGAATTTCTCATCGAGGGTTGTTTTTGTCTTATAATAATTTTTTTTCAAAGTAATTTTATGGTCTCTCCATCTTTTCCCAATGCCTTCTTTAGATAAGCATCTGAGACCTCTAAAGCAAACCTCGCCTACAAAAAACACAAATTAATATAGTAAATATAAATGAAACTATTTCCCAAGCATTACAGATGACATTAACATTTTGTTACCTTAATATTGTCGAGGGCTTGGTCTTTGTTGCTATCGGGCATTTGATGCCATGACTCGTAGTTGATAGGCAACATATTCGCATTTCGTGCTAAAATGCCCATGTATTCTGCTAAAAGTCGAGCTTCTGATCCAACAGGCTGACCGAAATTGTTTCTCCATACCTTGACACGCTCGACTGGATCTAACTCGTATAAATCTCTAAGTAGCGTACGTCCTCGACCTTTGCGCGTCCCACCATTTTCAGCTGCAAATGATATATTACAATATAAGAATTTTAAAAAGAAATGAATTATAAGTCAACACGCATGTAAATTAAATGTAAAATTACTTTGAACTTCTGTAGGATCCTCAGGTGTAATCGGAACATTCGAAGATCCAATTGCTATCTGTTGTTCAGTACTATTTGTTTCTGCCGAGTTTAGAGCATTTTGAACAATGCTTTCCCTTGGAATTTTTCTTCTAGGCATTTTATCTACAATACACATAAAATAGTTGAAAACTTAATAACTAATTACAACAATAACAACACATATAAAATAGTTGAAATATATAATAAGACCAAGATTTAAATTATGATATTACATATAATTAAACAATCGTAAAATCTTACTACATCATTATTCGTAAATATCTTCATCCGTATCCTGACGAACCCATTGAAATTGTGTACTAGTACTAGGGATATTATCGTTTAAGTTTTGTTCTGGAAAGGGCAAAGTTTCTGATCTGTCGTCGATGTTATCTCTACTTCCACTGCCCATGTCAAAAAATTCTCTAGGGATGTTACGGAGTACAACGTACCAACCCTCATCAGTTGGATCATTTGAGTAAAAAACTTGTTTGACTTGAGATGAGAATACATACGGATCTTTCGTGATATATTTGATGCATACGCATCTGGAACCTTTATATCCTTCAACACCGTGCAGAACACTTCTTTTTCCGTCTTCGACATTGAAAAAATAGAAGGCGACAACCGATATTTCCCATTCGGGAGTGGATTGGGATGAAGATCAGGCCGAATTCCCATTTGGACTGAATCAAGTCGACTCTGAAGATTGTCTTTTGATTTTCCATCGACATTCAAATTGTACCCACAATTTTCTCGCAGACATTTTTCTCAATGTGCATAACACCAAGATTGTGTCGTAAAAGGTGATGCTCCCAATAAGGCAACTCAAAAAAAATACTTCTTTTTTTCCACAAGTCCGCCTCATTAGGATCGTCCTCTTCATCAGAGTCATCATCAGCCTCATCATTTGATCTTCTATTTCTTTGCGTGTTTTGCGGTTGGTTCATCTTCCTATAAATGAAATTCATATCTTCCAACATGAACAAGATTTCAGAGCCACTGGTCTGCGAAGGAGCTTCTCTGAACTCTTGATGCAAATCAAATCTGAACTCGAAATCTAAATCTATGATTTTTCGGTAACCATCGACGATGGCCCATTTAAGAGAACTTCTTCCCATTGTACAACCATTGTGAACATGTTTGTGCAGCACAACAAGGACACGCATAACGACCCTTGGTACTCCAACCGGATAAATTGACATAAGCGGGGAAGTCATTAATGATCCATATCAAAGCTGCACGTAAATTAAAGTTCTCCTTTCTCAGCACATCGTATGTCTCGACACCAGCCCATAATTGTTTTAACTCTTCAATAAGTAGCTGTAAATAAATGTCGATATCATTCTCGGGCCCTTTCTCTCCAGGGATAATCATAGATAAGATAAGGGAAGATTGCTTCATGCAAATCCACGGAGGCAGATTGTCAAATGATTTCCAAGCTAAAGAATCTGTCGGATGCCTTAATAATCCATCATCGGTTCGTCCATCATGGTGCCACGTCATAGACTCCGCTGTCTTCGACGAAATGAAAAGCCTTTGAAGCCTTGGTATCAGCAAAAAATATCGTAAAATCTTGACTATCTTCTTTCTTGACTGTGCATCATTTTCATCGTCGTTCCCATCTTCTGTGTTTTTACTTATCCAATGGGAGTGGCCGCATACATGACAGCACTGTTGGTTTCTCCGATCGCCCCAATACAACATGCAGTCATTTGGGCAACTATGGATTTTGTTGTACCCAAGGCCTAAATCTTTTATCATTTTCTTCATATCTTTGCATGACTGAGGATTTTTGCAAACGGAAACATTTCTCTCAAAAACTCTAACAGCATTGTCAACGAGTTTCCGGTCCACCCTCCCAAACATTTTAATTGAAAAAGACGAACACAGAAGGACATTTTTGAAAATTTTGATCCCTCATACAGTTCTTCGTTCATGTCATTAAGTAGCGCGTAGAACTTCGCTGCTTCTTCATTCAGCTCTTCATGACGTACACTACTTCCCAGTTCGGTAAAAGCGTTTTCACCAATATTACAATCATTAGATGCCACAAAGTCCGTTGGGAACGACTGGACACCATGATTGTGCATATTAAATGCATCCTGCAACATACCTTCCATGTCATCCCCTCTATCAGACTGATGGTAAGATGTATCAGGATAAGATACATCCATCCTTGAAGAGGAAGTACTAGGTGGGCATTCTCCATGAAATAACCATTGTTTATAACCCCGAACAAACCCATCAACAATTAGATGCTCGTATACAACCTCACGATAATGCCAGTTAATGTTGACACAATTCTTACAGGGTCAAAGAATCATATTCTCTTGGCTTGCATATTGAAATGCAAAATTTAGAAACGTCTGTACTCCATTTCGATAACCGTTGCTTACCCTTGACAAATTCATCCAAGATCGGTCCATTTCTTAATTCTTGAAGTCTGATTTTCACCAGAAATTACAAGGGTAAGTTGTTCAGTTATAAGTATATGTGAGTTATGTAAGTTATGATATGATATATATTTATGTATTACGTAAATTACGTAAATTATGTAAGTTATGTAAGTAATATATTATGTAAGTTGTGTATAATGTAATTAAGTTATGTAAGTTGTAAGTTATGTAAGTTATGTATAATATTAATGTAAGTTATGTATTATATAAGTTATTTAAGTTATGTAAGTTGTGTATTATGTGAGTTATGCAATTTATGCAGGTTATATATTATGTAAGTTATTATGTTATTATGTAAGTTATGCAAGTTTAATTATATATAAGCTTCTATATAATTAAGTTTATTTTACTTACTTCATTATATAGTCATTTATTTTACTTACTTATATAATTAAGTTTATATATAAGTTTCTATATAATTAAGTTTATTTTACTTACTTAATTATATAGTCATTTATTTTACTTACTTATATAATTAAGTTTAATTTACTTACATAATTATATAGTCATTTATAAACTTTTTCCCACACTTACATAATTCTTTCTTATATAATTAAGTTTATATATAAGTTTCTATATAAGCCCATGATAACTAATCTAGTCCAAGTGTTGGATGAATTTTTGATGGGCCTAATTCACAATATTTAAGCTACACCATTAGTTCATATTTTTATAGTTTTAAGGAATAAATCAAAATTTTATTTTTTGGGTTAAACTATAATTTTATAAATTTTAGAAGGTGTAAAAATACATATTTTATATTTAAAATAGTGAAAGTAATTTAAAAGTTTTTGAAAAATTATTGTATTTTAGAAATATTTATTAAAATGAATTTGAAATTTATCAAATAATATTTAAAAGCTATAAAGCAAAACTCATTTTATTAAAATAAACCTTAAAAATTAAAACAAAAATTAATATAAAAAGCGTGAACCAAATCGAGCTGAATTAAACGATAATGGACGATTCAAAAAATATAAATAACCCGACCATGTGAACCTCTTAGAAACTTCACTATCCATGAAATTAGCTAATTTGGAAAAGGGTCAAATTTTGATTTTGAGTTCCTCTACTATTCTCAAATTCGAGATTTAGTCTTTTAACTTAAAATAATCTCTTTATTTATATGTTGTCATTAGTTAATTCAAACAAGACGATTAACTATTTCAATTAAAATTAAAATTTTAGTACGTATTATTATCCAAGTGATATAATATCTTGTAAAAGATCACTAAAATAAACAATTAAAGAACAAAAAATTTGAGAGAGAAGTGATGAAGATAAGGGCATAGTTAAGTTTTTCCATTTTATTAAGATAAATAATCTTATGAAGCAAATCCAAAAAATTATTTTTCCCTATCTGCAGTTTAACTACACTATGGTAATTAAGTTTATTTTACTTGCAAATATTTCCATGACTACTCAACATATAAAAATTTTTATTATCTTTATGCTTTTGTATTATATAGTATTATTATCATCATGTAAGGCATAAATATCCTATTTCCTAAATTTGTTTACAAATCTATTTACTAAATAAAGAAAATAGAAAGAATAGCAAAACATAAAAGAGCAGTGTACCGGTTTGAAGAGTTAGTGTTGCTACAAACTAACAACACCCAATTACTTCATGCATTGTTTGGGGACGGTCGCAAAAGAAGACAATATCAATGTAAGTTTACAAGCAAGCAGACCAGGCATAAAGTCAAACAAATTTTTATAATTTTTTCCCACACTAAAAATATAACTTACCGGTGGTTACGAGAGCAGAGAGCGACGGTGACGGTGACGGTGACGGTGATGGTGATGCAATAGATGAGACGGTGATGGTGATGAAGCAGGTGACGGTGACGGTCACAGTGATGCCGAAGGTGGTCGGGTTTGGGGAGATTAGGAACTGAGGAAGCTAGGGATTTCGGCATTAGGATTGGGGGAAAGTGAAGAAGAATCGGGTTTTTGCCTGGCTAAAAGGGTGGGAAAGAAAACGACGCCGTTTCAACAAATAAATGAACCCACTGATAGCGGCGTTTATAAACAAGCGCCACAAAATGTCCACAGAAACGAAGTCATTTCAGGAACAAACAGTCTTATTTCTGGCGTTTTGGCATAAAACGCCACTCATAACATAAAAAAACGATGACGTTTTCCATGACTAAACTAACAAATTTGCGGCGTTTCTAAACAAGCACCACTAAATAACCTGACGTTTCTAGAAACGATGACGTTTACCAAACAGTTATGACAAAATGAACTCGTTTGCGACGTTTACTCACAAACTCCACAAAATAAAAGTAGAAACGCTGTCGTTTCCTAGCCAGTTAGTCAAACTTGTGGCGTTTTGGCATAAGCGCCACTAAATTAACCATGACTAAATGAAGAACTTTGCGGCGTTTACGCATAAGCGCCACTAAGTTAACTGTGCAAACGAAGTCATTTCCCAAAAAATTTGGACAACTTTCTGGCGTTTTGGCACAAAACGCCACTAAGAACATGAAACAACGACGACGTATTCATGACTAAATGAACCTATTTGCGGCGATTATAATCTTTCGCCACTAAGTAACCGCAGAAACGACGTCGTTTGCCATGAAATAAAAATGAAACGCAGTCGTTTTCCTGATAATTATGACAATTTTGCGGCGTTTTTGCGTAAAACGCCACTAATAACATGGAAATTTTGAAAAAATTAAGTTAATTATATCAATATATTTTTATATTTTTATATTTTTATTTTTAAGAAATATAAATATTTATGTATATATGTCGTATTTAATAAAAAAATGATGTTAAGTATATCAATAACATGTGTTAACATTTTACAAGCTCTGGATCAAATTAAACATTAAATCATTATTCATGTACGCTTTTCGGATTTAACCCATTTTGATATATATTTATATTTTTTAAATTGATAATTTATATATATCTTATTTAGATTCAGAAAATATAAAAAACTTAAATTAAACCCTAAACTCTAAACCCTAAATTATAAACTATAACCCGTAAACCGTAAACCCTAAACTATAAACAATAAACCCGTAAACCGTAAACACCTACCACCAAACCTCAAAATCCAACCCCCCAATATACCATAAACCTTAAACCATAAATCCCAAATCCTAAAAACTAACCCTAAACCCTAAACTATAAATTATAAATCGTAAACCCTAAACTGTAAACATTAAGCCCGTAAACCATAAACACCAACCAGCAAACCTCAAAATCTAACCCCCAATATACCATAAACCTTAAACCCTACATCCCAAACCCTAAACTCTAAATTGTAACCTTAAACTAACCATAATTAATCCTTATATTCTTATAATGTTAGTGTGTAGTACAAAATATATATTTTATATTCTTATATTAAATAATATGGGTGTAGTACAAAATGGCATGTCCCACTAAAATCCAAATGTTCTTCAACTTTAAATTAGTATCCTCAAACCCTAATTAAACCCCAAACCCAAACTCTAACACATTAACCCTTAATCCGAAATAAAAAATTATACAATACCATAAACCTTAAAACTCTAAACAATAGACATTAAATCTTAAATTCAAAATCCTAAACCCTAAAATAGAATACATTTTGTGGCATTTTAAAGAAAAAATGCCACTAAATTCAGATGAACGACGTCGTTCCGGCCAACATTTTATGGCGTTTTAAGAATTACGCCGCAAAATGATCAACTTATTGCCTCGTTTTCAAGAAAAGCGCCACTAATACCACTGCATCTCAAATCAAAACGATGCGTTTTGATTATTTTTTGTGGCGGTTTTACAGAAGCGCCGCTAATGCCACTACATCTGAAACCAAAACGATGCGTTTTGGGTTTTTTTTGGTGGCGCTTTTACAGAAGCGCCGCTGATGCCACTACATCTCATATCAAAACGATGCGTTTTGGTTTGTTTTTTGTGGCGCTTATACAGAAGCGCCGCTAATGCCATTACATCTGAAATCAAAAAGATGTGTTTTGGTTATTCCTTGCTGCGCTTTTATGGAAGCGCCGCTAATGCAACTACATCCCAAATCAAAACGATGTGTTTTGATTATTTTTTGCTATGCTTTTGTGGAATCGCCGCTAACGCCACAACATCTCAAATCAAAACGAAGCGTTTGGGTTATTTTTTTGCGGCGTTTTTACGGAATCGCCACTAATGCCACTACATCTCAAATCAAAACGACGCGTTTGGGATTTTTTGCGGCGCTTTATCGAAAACGCCACTAAGGCCCCCGAAAGGTCACCAAACGACGCCATTGGGTTTGGTTTTTTGTGGCGTTTTCTCCAGAATCGCCGCTAAATTCATATTATTAGTGGTGTTTACTTAGAATCGCCGCTAATGCTCTATTTTTAGCGGCGTTTTCTCTGATGCGCCGCTAATACTCGATTTTTACCGGCGTCTGTTATCCAAACGCCACTAATAGTGCCTCTAAAAGCCTGTTTTGGTGTAGTGTATATATATTTTAAAGTTATTATAAGTATGTTTTTGTTTCATTTTTCATATACACTCATTTTTATAATATATACATGTATGTGTATATTTATATTTTGATATTATGATTTACATACACACTTATATGTCTATATACATATTTGTTTATCTTCGTAAATATGCATATACAAATTTATATATACTCATATTTTTATAATATACAATTTACATACATACCTATACATATTTTTATTTTTATAAATATATACATGCTTATGTATATCTCTTATTATATCCTATAATTTATATATATATAAACACTTTCATATATTTTATATATATTTCATAATTTCTATATACATATATATATATACATACATATTTTAGTTCATATACATATATATATACACTTACACATTTTATAATTTCAAATATATACATATATATATTTTATATATTCTATTTTTTTATTTATTCCTTCTACGGTTTCGTGGTTTCATGCGATGTTTGCTTTCTATTTTATGCCCGTTTTATTCGAATAGTTTATCTGTTTATTACCTTGCATGATTAATTCGACTTTTATTTATCTTTTATTTGCTGTTGCTCGTGCTATTCATGTTTGCATCATCGTATCTACCATTGCTTTGTCACGCATACCAACAATATAATCTATTTTCGTATTTTTTTATGACATCGTGTTTCATTTTAATCGATATGTCAAAATTTGTTTTAAAAAATAGCATTTCATATTTTAAGATTCGAAAAATCGTACCCTAACTTATGGGTGTTTCGATTTTCTCGATAAATCTAAATACACAAATCATTTCAAACAAAGTTTTTAAATGCTCTCGGGAATTAACGAAAGATCGTGTTCTAACTCACGGGACATGATCTCTTTCCTAAACCCGTGATAATCAAATATCTTTCAAAATAAGTAAATTTTTTGGTATTTATTTTCGTATCGAGAATTCGAGACATTGTGTCCTAACTTACGAGATGTAATTCTCTTTCTCGATCAACGTAAAATATGCATTTTTCTCAATTTTTTTAGCATTTCAATAAAGGATCGTATTTTAAATCTCTTTAAAATTTCCAATCTTCGACGCTACAACACTAATTAATCAACTAGGTACCAATTTTGATAGTTATGAAGGTGCTAATCCTTCCTCGTACATAACCGACTCTTGAGCCTGTTTTCTGATTTTCGTGGACCAAAATTGCTATTTGGATAAAATCAAAATTGCTTATTAAAACAATCATTTTTCGAGGTGACCCGATCACACCTCATCAAAAAAAGATTGGTGGCAACTCCCACATTCGTATTCATTTTTTAAAATCCAAGTCGACCCCGTTTTATCAAAAAATGGTGTCAACAGAAAGTGAAACAGATTTAAGGTGAATCCTCCCCGGAAAGTCACTACCCAACTATTTATAGCCCTTCACGCGCTGTCTTCCACTGTATAACAACCATCCATTGATAATCATTTTGTCCCCCACTAAGGAATCAATTACAGCACGTTTGGTTCGCTGTATTGGATTAGAGGTGTATTGGATTAGAGGTGTAATGGAATAGAGGTGTAATGGAAAAGCTGTGTAATAGCAAATCAACTGTTTGGTTGAATGTAATGGAATAGAGGCGTAATAGTAATCCTGTGTTTGGTTGAGTGTAATAGAGGTGTAATAGCATAATGAAAAAACTAAAATGACTAGAATACCCTTAGCAGAAATTTGTTTTGGTAAATGATTATTGTTATTGTTATTTAAATTTTAATAAGATTATTATTATCAATAATAAATAATTTAATCATATTTAAAACATAATTATTATTAAATATATTTTAATTAAAATATATAATTTAATAAAATTCTTAATAATTAGCATAAATTTGTTTTGATTTAAATTTTAATAAGATTAATATCAATAATAAATAATTTAATCATATTTAAACATAATTATTATTAAATATATTATAATTAAAATATATAATTTAATAAAATTCTTAAAATTAATATTCTTATATGAATTTACTCAAATCATAATATATGATACTGTAAAATATAAATTAATATAATTATTATTAAATATATTATAATTAAAATATATAATTTAATAAAATTCTTAATAAATAAAATTCTTCTATGAATTTACTCAAATCATAATATATGATACTATAAAAGAAAATTTCAAATAATTAATATTAAATATGATTTAATTAAATATATGATTTAATAAAATTTAAAATTATTATAACTAATATGATTATAGTTTATGAATTTGTATAATTTAAAATAATAATTATTACATATAATTTAATAATAATATATAATTTCATAAAATTCTTGATAATAAAATTTTCTTATATGAATTTATACAATTTAAAATAATTAATATTAAATATAATTATATAGTGATATATAATTTCATAAAATTCTTAATAATAAAATGTTCTTATATGAATTTACTAAAATCAATATATAACTTGAGAATTATATTATGCATAAACATAATTAACTTATATTAAGAAAAGGTTAGATGAAAATGAAATTGTACATTAAAATCCATATGTTATATAGTTTTACAACATCAAAAAGTTTGAACATTGATATTTAATGGTAAGAAAGAAATCTCCTAACCCATTCCAATCGGGCAACTGAAGGTAAACTAAAGAAAACGATCATTTGAGTTGGATGGTCGGGAATTTTACTCAATGCATCATATCGCTGATCGTCGGTTAAACCTTCAATTGACCATAAGGCTGAATATAAATTTGAAGCTCTCTCTTCCATATGTTGTTCTGACTTCTGCTGAACTACCACCTCGGAGGCAAAACTCCTACTGATTTGATCGCCAACGGCCTGGATTTTCTCCCCGAACAAAGTGGCAGCCTCATTAAATGAAGAAAACACATTACCACGAGCATCAGATTTCTTCTTTCTCTTGTTTGAAGATGAGGAACCCCCTTGGTCTCGATCTCCTCGCGGATCCGTACCAGAAACATCTATGTCATCTAAAGAGACGTCAGCTTCGCAGTCATAGAATGTGTTTCTCTCTTCATTCATATCTGTAGTACGTTCATCATCAGCATGTATTTCTTCAAGAACATCAGCAGCTGTTTGAGCATCTCTCCCAGTTGCTCGATCTCTTGCGTATATGGTAGTAAGCTGGTCATAGTAAGGGAAAGTACGAAATCTGAATTGGGCGGCTTCTTTGTGACTCTAAAAAAATAAGGAAATCATATTAGTCGTAAGTTTGGTAAAAATAATATAATAAAGACTTGAAATAATCTTACCTTTAAATAGGACTCCCAAGCGCATCTTCAAACAACAACGAAGTATGCCTATGCTCGTCCCAACCAAAACCGCTATTGTTTTGGCCATTAAGCATGTCGTGAGCGATTGACCACTCCCTTTAAGTAACCTAATCCTTGATTCAATATTAGGTTTTGCCTTCAACATTGCATTTGGTAAAACCGTTTGTAGCATTCTTTCCAACTCGTTCAAATAACCGGCTTTGAACCCGGTATCAGCATTAAATGTTCCAACCTTGTGCAGGTCCACCATGCTGGAAACTAATGCTGCATCTTCCTCGGGAACCCATTTTCTTTTGCTTCCTCGAGAAGCTTGAGCATTTGATTCTGGAACACCTGACATAATGATCTTAAGAACAAAAAAAAACAAATTATATTAATTACTATTTTAATATCATGATTCAAAAGGTCAACACTTTATAAAATCTAAGTAATTAAGTTGAATATCATGAATCAAAAGTTCCATAGCACAAAAAATTTAAAATTATAACACATGCTGAATTAGAAGAAATTATATTATAATTTCTGTAGTTTAGTACAATACAAAAATCAATACAAAAGTTTCACAAAAGTTTCACAAACTAATTTCTAGATGCTTGCCATTCATCGAACATTTGGTTGGCTAGTTCCATCCTCCAAGTAGCCCAAGCATCCGATGGATGAATATTTGTGATATTCGGTTCATCGTCATCCACCACATTAATTGTAGGTAATCCTTCTCCCACCTCCGCTTCAATGGGATCACTACTCATATGGGTTCGAATAAAATTATGGAGCAAACAACATGCAATAATAATTCTATTGTGCACCCTTACAGGATAGAACGATGGACTCCTAAGTATTCCTCATCTAAGTTTTAATAAGCCAAAGCATCTTTCAATGACATTACGTCTTTGAGGCATGTTTCATATTAAAAACTCTTGCGGAGAACTTGGTCGATAACCCCGACGCCACTCGTTCAAATGATATCGTTGTCCTCTAAATGGTGCAAGAAATCCTCACAATTTGTGTATCCAAAGATCAACTAGATAATAACAACCTATAAAATAAGTTTCATATTAAAAATGATTAATTCAGACACAAAGTTTGATCTTAATGAATAAATCAAAGTCCTCTAACTATACACTTTACCATGAGGAACTTTTAATCCATGTCTTCTACTAATGGCATCTCGAAGAACCCGTCCATCAAGAATCGAACCTTCCCAACCGGGAAGAACATAAACAAATTGCATCTCGGTGTACAAACACCTAGCATATTTGTTGCTATGTCACCTTTTCGTCCGATATCTAGGTTTATCAACTGTTGGAACCCTAATCTTGATGTGGGTTCCATCAAGAGCACCTAAGCAATTCTATATCACATGATATAAAACCTTGAGTTAGAATACTAACTTAAATCTAAATCAAGTAAATGTTGTTGAAGCTATATATAAAACTTAGTCCTATACCTTAAACCATTTCCACCTTGTGTCAGAAGAATCGGCTGTAATTGGCTCCGGCTTTTTAAATAACACATCTTGCAAGCGTATGACAGCATTTAAAACACTATGAAATGCTCTGCTAACAGTTTCCCCGGACCTTCTAAAGTGATGCTTGATAACTCGATTTTTCAGGTGATGGGAGATGATATGTAAAAACATTGCTACTTGCTCGTCAATAAGCATGAACCTTGTCGACTTCAATCCCCCTATCGATTCTAACATCTCACATAATTTAAAAAGGCATTCTATTCATCCTAACTTGTTCAATACAGTCTAAATCACTAGCATATACAAGCCTATTCACATAATCCCGTTTTGCATAAAAATCTACGGTATAGGACCTAATCATTGGTCTATGTAGGCTAAGGCTGGCACCCATTCTAAATAAGAACCAAATCGCGATTCTACAGATTTCCAACCATATTGTCACAGCAATACTAAATCTTTTACGCCTCACACTTTGTGCAATTAAAGGCAGATGAGCCATTACTGCAACATTTTAAAATTAGAACACACTATCAAAGAATTGAAGTTGCAATTACACATTATCAAATAAAAATAAACAGCACAAATTTAGAACACACGAAGCAAAAAATTATCTACTAAATGATATCGTTGCAACTTTAATTTCATTTCTTTATCAATCACCCAAATAATAATGAAAGAGTATATTTAATTCTGATGATTAGTTTAATTAAGGTTTTCTTATTTCAAAATAAATAAAATGAAGAATGAGGATTTGGTTTAATAATGAAATTGAAGTTTTATAACTTTTATAACATTTTAAATGATAATTTCATTTTGTAAAAATATATATAACTTTGAAGAGGACTTATTTCCATTATAGGGAAAAATAATGTTTGAATCAATTAACATTTGTTTTAAATAACATGTATTGCGTGCATAAAAGGTTAATTATAATCCATGAGCATTTTATTTCTTCAAAAACTTATATTAAAATTTAATATATTATGTATAATTGAGGTAAAATTAATTGAGGTAAAATTTGAAGGTTGGTATTTGTTAGATTATAACTAAACTAATTATAATTTGGACATTTAAATATATTGATTAGTTAATTAAAATCACCCAAATTAATTGACCTAAAATGATATCGTATAAATATATTGATTAGTTACTTAAAGCATGTTCAAAGTTTGATCAATGAAATTTTTTTATTGATGATTAGTTTAGTTAAGGTTTTCTAATTTCAAAATAAATAAAATGAAGAATGAAGATTTAGTTTAATAATGAAATTGAAGTTTTAAAACTAGATAATAACATTTTAAATGGTAATATAATTTCATAAAAATATATAACTTTTATCTCATTTACATGTACAAATTTATTATTAACAAGATTGTATTTACATGTACAAATAATTGTGATTTGAAGCCCATTATTTGTAGGCATAATGCTCTTTAAAAAATGTTACCTAATAGGCAAAACATATAACTTGGTGATAAATTCAAAAGAACAATGGTCATGCAGAATAACCATAACCATACAAACAAAAGCTTTAATGAGCATTACAAACATACAAACAAAACCATATTCATTTGGGAAACAACAGAACCTGCTACATCAATACAAACATGGAATCAGGGAAAACATACAAACAAAACCATGAATACCAATGGAAAACTAACCTGTAATGCTTAAATCTGGGACGACTGCGATGTGGAAGTGTTGGAAAAATGTTACCTGTAATGAGAAAAGTGCTCGGATCAACCTTTTTTTTTTGGGAAAAATATTTATGCTATAGCTAAATATAGTATATCAAAGCACAGAACAACCATACACCAATCATCATCCATGAGCCATATCAAACCTCTCACTATTCCCTCAAAAACATAAACACCAAATCCCAAGAGTAAAACACACAGAACAGTCAACAAGCAATCCATCAATTACAAACCACAAAATTCTAACTTTACAGAGTACTTGATGACCCCACCCACACCTCAACCAAATTCCTAATTAAAAGTCCAACCATCTCTAGCAAATAGTCATCATGCCAGCATACATCAGGCCCGGAAACTCATGGACAGACACATAAACTCCATTCACAGACATCCATCCTTTCTAGACAGATAATGTTCCTTGGCCAGTATCGAAGAGATAATTAAAAGAGAAAGAAGCAACATTGTTAAACATTAAAAAAGGGAATGGCTGTTAGGATAGGAGCTTTTGCGTCCATAAGGAAAACTGTTGTGGTTCAAAAGAGAAAACAAGGAGAATGAAGAGAAACATCCTACATGTCACAGTTGGATGATCGGAAACATGCTTCTAATAATAACTTCCAAATTTAATTGTAGCAGTATAATTTAAAAGCAAAGCAGCAATTAAGAACACAAAAAGAGGGAACTATGAAACTATTAAATCCAATTGCATAGCTTTCAAAGGATTCTTTGGATTTTCTTTGTTTCGTATGAAACCAAAGCGACAAACCATTAAACCCAATTCCAAGTTCAATAACCTACATCGAATCGCCTCCTCATTTCCTCATTATTTGTAATTAGTTCTCACCTCCTTTTCTTCCTAATAAAAGCCCGAACCAGCAAGTGTCCTCTTTTCATTACAATATGAGAAGACTAGATAATAATTTTCTTTTGTTTTTCAAGAATCTTGGAAGCAGTCATGGCACAACCATAAAACCAACCATATTAAGTAAATTCAGTGTCTAACATCCTACATGTAGTAAGTTGCACTCGGTTAATACATAACAAACCACGGCCTCTAATTCCCCACATTCATCCCCATTAGCAAACAACACAATGCAGGCATATGTATCATCAACCGAGCAAAAAGATTCAAACTAACTTCAAAAGTGATTTGATGCTCATAATTTATCCATCAAACCTAATTTCAAAAGGAGACAACAACAATTGATAAGCTAATTTAGCCAATGATTTGGTGAAGAATGTAGGAGAAACATCATTTGCTTTAGATATGCAATCATCAAACATGACCAAAATTTCTAGTTCATAGCATGAGCAATAGCATGCAATTATCTAGATTCTAGAGGTTCATAGTTAAGACAAAGCTTAGCATCGAACAAAGTAAGCTTGAAAAATTTAAGAACAAAATCAAAAGAGCGGTTCAAAACCAAGTAAATGACAAAGGTGACACTAAAATGTATAATCACTTACAGAGTAAATTAATTACTATTTTACAACCTTACCACAACCGAAACTATTAACCATAATATTAAACCGATATACAAGAAATTAAAAAAAACAACGCACCATAAACAATTAAACAACAAAGAAAACCACACGAATTTTCACTAATACAACAAAAGCTTCTCTTTGATTTTCATGGACTTCACCGGTTTTCACATATCGCTTGCGAGTGTTTGTGAATTTGACAAATATAAACAAGATATCTACTCTCTCTAAATCATATTCTTGAATTCTGGAACTTTAACAAAACATAAAAATATTGCACGAATAATGTGCCATCTTTGGTGCAATGAGGAAAATAGAAACTCAACTCATGAATGTAAAATTTGTCATACGAAAATGGAAATATTATTTCTTGAAAGAAGTATTTGCTTTAAACTTTTGATGTTGCTCTTTCAAAATCGGGATTTATAAATTACACGCACATAATTTATATGAAATCACCATCGAAAGCAAGGGATATTAAACCCGAAAAACTTTCGTTAACTAAAACTACGAAGAGTAAAAGATTCATAACCATGAAATCAACATTAAACTCTTGAAGAATAAAAAGCCACAAGTGCAATTATACAATAATTCCAATGAAATCAAGCAACAATTTCATAAAATAAAATAGCAATTTCAATGAAACTATGAAGACTAAAGATTCATAACCATGCAAAAATATTTGATAAAAGATTGTCGAACAAAAGAATTGGCAGATTAATTTGGGTTGAAATAAAACTCACCGATATTGGATTAGAGGTGATGACGAAAAATGCTTCACTCTTTTTCAATGGATTCACTATCGTTTATTTCCAATTTTGTGAAAATATTGAAGAGCAGAGAGAGTTGCAGATAGGGTTGGGAGGAAATGGGAGGAGACAGAGATCAAGAAACGATGAGGACGAATAATAAACAAAAGCGGTGGGAGATGGAAGGAGAAATTTTGAGGACGAGAATAGGAGAGGGTCGGGTAGGGAGGAGGGTAAAAGCAGAGCGGGGACGGAAGGCGGACGTAATAGGTATTACGAGGATTTGGGAAGGGATTACAAAAGCGTGAAAAAGGGGATTAGGTCGGGATTGGTTTACGCCGTAATGCCTATTACAATGAACCAAACGCCGGATTAGAGGCGTCATGTAATACGCGCGTATTCGGCCTGTATTGTATTAGGTAATACACTGAACCAAACGCCCTCTTAGTTCTAACCTAATCGAACTAGAATCAGTTCTTAACAATGTCCAATTTGGTCACTAAGTTTTCCTGAGTTTTCAATAGAGGCTGCCAGCTTATGGCTTCTTTCAATTTAAACTCTTAGTTATTCCTTAATTTTCAAACTTAAAGGGAATCGAGTGTGACAATCACATATCATCGAACTTACCTATATCAAAACTTACCATTTCCAAGTAGGCTTCAACCATTCATACCACATTTACATATATTCATGTACTTGAATGAGCAAAACTAAACAACCTAAATTACAATACTCATGTATTTGAAGCACAAGCAAAGACCCATATAATCAACCCAATAGAAAAGTTAAATACAAAAAAAGTCTAAGCTTTCAGTAATAAAGAGAGCAACACAAACTTGGAAATGAAATAATGTTGAAGAAGTGAAAAAAAAACAACGTTGGCAATAGATGAAGAAATAGCTCAACCTAAACGATGGCAGTATCTTGATGGAAGAACGAGCGGGACGACGCAATGGTGATGGGCGCTGGCGATAGAAAAAGCAAGAGATAGAGTCGCCACCGGATTAGAGACGGTTATCGACGAACAGCGGTTGGTGAGCGACATTTAGGGTTTTTTTTGTGAAAATAGGAATTGATTTGGGAACAAAGGTTGTTTTACAATTCAGGGATTTGCACGCATGACACAGGGCAATAGGGAAATGGAAATAGATGAATATAATTTTTTATGAAAAAATAATAAATTTATTTGGGTTGGGCTTGGGCCGAAAAAATCTTATTCGAGGCCCGACCCGTTTGAAAACGAGCCTAATTTTTTGTCCAATCTAATTTTTTGGGCCTATATTTTTTCCAAAACCCTTCCACTTTTCAAAGGGGCCTTCAGGCCGAATCAGGGGGCCCAAACCATGATCAGATCTATTTATAAGCATGTTGTATGTATTCCTTGGCCAAAGGGACTTAAAGGGAAGATTTTAAAATGTTCTTAACTACTCAATAAGTGACGTCGTGACTTCATAGCTGTTACAATGCAACTTTGGCAAGTGGCGCCGCAACCTCGGACCGTTGATCTTGGGACTTAACAAGTCAATTAGTCACATTGCGAATTCCCTGGCTTCAACGTCGCGACCTTCCTCCCTTTTTTAGCCTTACACTATTTTATGACGTTTTGACCTTTCTGGACTCATTTTGAGTTCCGATCAACACCAAATAAATGTTAAATGATTTTAAATTTCTTTTAAAAAATTTCAAAAACCTATTTTAATTATTTTATAAAAATGTTTTAAACCTTTAATGCTTAAATAAATTTGAGATTTCTTACTTGTATATGCTCTGGTGGCATTTCTGGTAAAGCTTGAAAATTTTTTTAGGGGGCAAAATTAAATTGTATATTTTTATGATATTAAAAATACAATTTCACCATTTTAATATCTATATCTTTATGATTTTTAAGGATTAAATCAATTTTTATCATTTTAGGGTGGCCAAAGTGCAATTTTACCTTTTCTAATTTAAATTTTTATAAATTTTAAATGGGCCTAAATGAAAATTTTTCCATTTTTTTTGGGGGGGGTTAGGGCCCCTGCCAGCCCCCTGGCCATTAGGATGTGTGAGGGGTGTTACAAGGCACGAGTTTGGAAAAACTTTAAATTGACAAAAATATTTTTTATTATTTATTATATTACTAAATTGACATTTGAACAATTTTTATTTTATTATTAAATTTTGAATATTGATAAATATTTATTATATTTAGATTTAAAGGTAAACAATAATCTTTTATGAAAAAAAAGTTAAGCCTTAAGGATGCATTTAATTGAGCCCTCAATGACAAAAAAGAAAATTAACAAAGCCCTTCTAATAATAAAAACTATCATTGATCGATTGGACTGTTAACAAATATTTACGAACTAATAAACAAAATTAATGAGAAACAAGATATAGCAAGCCACATGGACAAATATCCTGATGTAGCATGCCAAGTACCATATATTAAAAAACTAAAATCCTAAAAACTATAAAAAAATACTAACAATGTATGTCTAGAATAAACCTAAACAAATGAACGTCCAAAATTATTTGAATTTTGGCACCTATATGTGGTTCAGAAAATTATAAAAAAATATATAAAAACTATTACAAAGTTGTAAAATATTTAAAAAATATAAAAGTCATATTATTTGATCAGTTTTGTAATTCAAGCTAGTATTCATCAAAATCTCATAAATTAACAAGAAAAATATATTAAGATATTCTCGTATTCGTTTTTCATATGAATTATGGGTACAATGAGTATATACAGATTTGAGTTTTCCTTAACTAAAAGTTTGACAAGTTCAATAGGTAAGCTCTTTAGGTTGAATTTGATTTTATATCATTATATTAATACATTAAATTATTATATATTTTATACAATAATTAAATTTAAATAATTATTAACTTTGAATATTTATTATACATATATAATAATTGCATTTAAAATTATTTTATATTCATAATTAATGTTTTTGAAATTTATTTTAATTTAACATAAATATGCATTGTTATTTATAATTTTTTAATATAATTATATAATATTTAAAATATATTTTCATAATTCAGATTTTTCGGGTTTTAGATCGGATCTATCTTGAGCTTGAGTTTGGATTGGTCTTAGGTCGTTCTTGGGCTGTTCTCAAGCTCGAATTATATCAAATTAACACTTTTTAAAAAGATAATAAGAACTAAATTGATAAAAGATATAAACGTGGAAAGCTAAATTTAACATTATGTCAACCATATATTACAAATTCGAAAGTTCCAAAGTATAATTTTAAAATTTTAATCGATAAGAAATGTAAATAATAGAAAATCAAAACACACAAGGAAAACTAAATCTAGGTTTAATGTCCAAAACATGAGGAAATCTTGCCATTAATATTCCATTTAAGATAAAATCCATTTAATTATTGAGGCCACTTTGGAGGTTAACTCAAATTAAAGCTTTACACACATTTCGATTGATGATGGTAATTGGATGCGAGGAATAAGAAGAAGTATTGGTAGATGTAGTGTATTATAAGCTGAGTTTTAGGCAATCTATAATGGCCACCGTTTAGCCTGAGCAGCTAAATGGGTTAATGTTATTATTGAGACAGATAGAGTGCAAGCTATTAAAGGTGTTCATGAAAAACGTAGAGGATACTCTAATAGAGATTTAATTATGCAAATCCACGAATTTTGCCAACGCGAATGAATAATTCTCTTTAAACAAGTATCAAGAGAGGTGAATTCGACTCATATATTTTAGCTGGTTTTATGAAAGGTACTCGTATTGACTTGAAAATATTTAATGCTACTCCTTCACAGGTTGATGATTAATTATAGACAGACAGACGAGTTATGCTACCTAACATAAATACTATTGTTAGCTTGTAATTGAAATTCTTATCTCTTGTTAAAAAAAAGGAAAGGAATTATGCCAGACTTTAGATAATTTCTACCTACCCCTTTATTTAATAGAAATAAAAAAGCACCAACTTCTTCATTATATATATATATATAAACATCATGAAATCAAAGCCTGGATTTGGTTCACTTCTTGATTTGTTTGACAGTGGCTTTATAAACTTTCAAGCCTTTCTTCCATCTGCCACTCCACACTTCATACAAACCAAAATAAAGCCTTTTGTCTAGTTGTTCATCAGCAATTTCCACACCAAATGGGTCTCTCACACTTGGAAAATCAGTGGGGTCCCTAGTCAGCTTCTCCACCTCCAGCTTTTTCCACTTGTACTTGCCTTTCTTCCCCACCTTAGCCATCAGGAATACCGGCGCCCCAGTCCAACCAGATGCACCCTTTTCGAGGCTCAGTTGGAAGGTGATTTGATATGTTGTGGATGCATGAAGTCTGGGGGTTACACCGGTTACTTCCAGCCACGACACCTGAACCAGCTCTGCACATTCCTCCTCATTTTTGCTATAATAATGAAAAAGGAAAATCTTATCAGTTAAATATCCATCCAAAAAAACCAACAAATAAAAGTGGCACCTTGACGTAGATGAGCCAATAGGCTTAGCCATGCGCCAACAACGTTTGTCATTTCCCCATACAATGTTAAATGCTCTGGGTTTAAATATATACCCTGAATCATTTTCCTGGTAACCAAACAACATATTTTCAAACTGATTTTAATCATTTTCCTGGTAACCAAACAACAAGCTAATATTTTTCAAAAGTCATCGTGTGCTATTACCTGTTCTTCCATATAATCATAGTTTGCTTTTTGATGAGGCTCTCTAGCCATTGTGAAGATGAAGGTTGTTATGTTTTTGAAATGAAATGTGAGCCCTAATTTTATATAATGAGAAAAAGTGGAAGGAATTTTTTTTGCTTAATTCATGAATAGGACCACTCAAAGGAACCCACACAAGCTGGAAACCTAAAAGAATCAAACCTTTTTTTATTTAATGAAAAACGAAAAGAATCACAACTTCTTTTTTATTGTTTCATTTTTAATAAGAGGATGCACTTGAATTCACACTGATAATAATATCAATGTCAACTGAATTAAGTTGGGATTTGGATGTGATGCAATACATTTAATTTAATTTTTATCTCACACTATAATATCTAATTTTATCGTCACTACTTACACTAATCGCACATGTAAGCGCACCAAAGTGACTATTATTACTTATAATATTGACCAATTTACTCAACACTTGTATTCTTTTTTTTCCTTTTAACTTTTTTAATTACTTATCACTAACATCTTCGCATACGCAATTTCGAGCCACAAATTTTTTTAAAGAAACTTTAAAATTACATTTAAATAAAATATTTAATTAAAATTAATAATTATAAACACTAAAATTAATAATTAATTCAATTGAAAATAAATAACCAGAATAAATCGAAATGAAAACTCACCTACTGAAATTTCAAAACATTATCCTTATCAATAAAATTAATGCCTTAATATATATTTTTAAAAATTTTGAACAAAAGTAGACTTAATAATGGGTCGGGTCACCTACTCAGGTCCAAAGATCCACTCGAAAAATGAGATAGTTTTAGCAAAAATATAGTCTTGAAAAATGAGTTTAGACAAAAAATAAGGTTTATTTAGTAAACGGGTTTGACCTCAAGTAAAACTTTTTTGGCTCAGGCTCGGCTCGGCCCGCCCTGACTTGAATCTCATGACTAGAATTTTTTTTATATTTTCAATTTGTTGAAGAACAATTATTTTAATATTTTTAGTGTATTTAATTTATTATAATTTTTAAATTTATTTTTGTATAAAAAATCAAAAAAATATTACAATTGAATCTAGTTAAATTTAAAATAAAATTTTATATTTATTTTTAGACAAGATCTAAAATTTGATATTCGCTCGACCCAAACCATATCCAAACCATTATCAAGTTAAACAAAAGGTAACACGTAAAATTTTATTTTATTTTATTTTATTAGTGAAATAACGTGGATTCGAGAACTTGATTCTCGGCAACACCAACGACTTATAAGAATAATTTTGTCAATATATGGGGTAGGAAATTTAAGAATAAAGTTAAAATATTTGATATAACTATATATTCGGTCACCTTTTCTTTTCTACCAACCGATGGTTTCGTAATAATCAACTTTATATCTCTAATATATGTAAAAATAGGTTTTTATATAAATATGCTGAAATAAGCATTTAAGAAACTAGGCTAAATTTATAAAAAAAAAATTATTGATTTATGTTGTTTTTAGAGTGAGACATTAGTGAAAACGTGTCTTGTTTCTCTCTCTTGAAAACGCGTCCTACAGACTTCTCTAAAATTTGTATTTTTCTTGCGATTGGAAATTAAAAATTTGTAGATTTATTTTTATCCATGTTCGAGATAGACATAGTTATTGTTTTAAAGAATGTTTGAATTTATGGTGGTGTCATGGAGTTGGGTGACTTACAAATTTCATCTACCATTTGAGTATGGAGCCATCAACCGGGAAGCCGGATCACGTTGCAACTCAAGGTCCCACTTGATAGTGATTGTTGAAGTGTAACTACGGCTTCAAGGTTTATGCTATCAAATGATAGAGCATAAAATAGGGCCCCACTTGGCAGTGGTTACGCGGGCATGACAACCAATTTTTCCTTGTCAAAGAAGGATGCTTTATAAAACCCAAATAAAAGTACGAGGAAGAAAAATGTAATAGCGTTTTAGTATAATAAAGTATTTCGTTTTATCCATATCCACCAAAGGTGACCCCGTTATTATAACCTGTGACATAATTAGGGTGTAATAGGCTTTACTAACAGGGTCACTACCTTTGGTGGACATGGACAATACAAATTACTTGATTATATTAGAAGGTCCCTCCGTTTTACTTCTTCTCACTTCCGTGTGGGTTTTATAAAGCATGCTTCTCTGATGAGGAGAAACTGGTTTTTGTGCTCGCATAACCATCGTCAACTAGGGCCCCAATTATGCTCCATCCTTTGACAGCATAACCTTTGTAACATTGAAGCCCTAGTTACACTTCAACCCGAGATGGTATAATCCCCGCCAACTTGGACTTCGAGTTGCAAAGCGATCCCAGTTTCTCGGGTCATGGCACCATACTCACACAATAGGTAAAATTTGTAGGTTATCAAGCTCGATGACATTACCGTGAACCCAAACACAGCTTAAAATTGTGACTATGTCTCCCTTATAGTGTGAGAGAAATAAATCTTTAAACTCAAAAATTTCAACACGCAAGAAAAAAGAAAAAGAAAACAATTTAGGGGGATAGGAATATGCATTTATATAGGGTATGGGACGGGGTAAAAATTTATTTATTTTTTATCTCGGTAATCCCAAGTTGCAGAGGCTCAGAGGCAGAAACAATCGAGTTGGTTAGAAGGTTGAAATGGCCAGAGAGAAAACGGTTTTTGCAGGAGGCGTTTTCATCTAACATGTCAGTGAAAATGCTTCCTTAGGACACGTTTTCCTGTAAGATGTTGGTGGAAATGCATTCTGCGGTGAGCATTTTCTCTTTGGTCATTTCAACCTCCTGGCCAACTCGATTGCTTTTGCTTTTGAGCCTTTACAACTTAGGATAAAAAATTCCCGTTCCTGCCTCTACGGGGGAGCGTTTTCTCCCCCACAAAAGATTTATATAGAAAGAACTCAATACAAGCCTTTGATTTTCCATACTAACCTTTGAAGTAGATTGTTGATTTGAAGGATAGTTGGCACTATGAGCAATCAACGTTGTTGTGAAAACTTGAATTTTGTTCCTACGTTGATGTCGAAGCAAAGGTAATTCGTTAATTTACATTTAATTTTGGGGTTTTGGATGATGAGTACTATATTTTTCTACTATTTTCTCAATTTTAAACATGTGAAACATACTATTTGGTTAAAGATAAGCAGACGAGTTAGAGCTCTTATCCATTACAACAGTCAAATTTTTTAGACCAAAATTGACCCCGTTTTTGTTTTAAAACAATCTGAAGATTTGACATTCAACCGAACCATAACATTAAAAGAGCTTCGGACAAGGATTTAATACAAAGTGGAGATCCAGAGAAGAATTTTGAGCCCCAAATGTAGATACCTTTCGTCATTGGAACCCACTAGATATGCCATTTTTAGATCAATAGGGACAACAATCTAGAGTAGTTGATCGAATACCATTACTCTAATGGCAATGTTGTACTAGAGTTGTATGTTGACTTCATCGAGAAGGATGCAGGTGGCCTGAGCTTGGTTACACATTGTCCACCAAATCTTACACCTGATCAAGAAGTTGAAAGTCTCACCACATAGTTGTGCAGTGGATTCACATAATTTCTATAAAGCTCATACCAAGACCCACTAGAATCATCATCAATGGTGAGTCATTTATCAATTTTTCCCCTCGATTACTGAGATGGGGGACAGTCGGGGTATTTGGTCACCGGGCCTACGACACGCCTGCAAGAAATTTTTTCAGTGCCTTTGATTTTAACTTCGTCACACCAATGTTCAACACTAGTAACACTCAGGCAGACACACCATCAAGTTACTGGGGTGGGTCAAACATAAGTGATTTTGGGGTTGACATCGAATTTACAAGAACGAATGATCTACTCCCGACAACCTCGATAATGAGGGGACATCTGACCTTGGACTTGCAACCAAGGTTGATAACCAAGAGGGAGAAGAGAGCGAAGAGGATGAAGAAACAAATAACGACCCAAAAAAGAAGACGGGGCTCGACGGTGCAAAAATTACAGTAATTTTAGAACAGGATATCATTCCTATTAAAACAAAATACGGTGGATCTGGTGGTGAAGATACGGACATTTCTCGATGGGATGACTCAGGTTTTACGGGCCAACCCCCACCCCCACATGCGAACTCTTGATCTTACTATTGAGGGAGATTTAGAATTCTCATACTTCCCTTATAGAAGACCAGGCTATGCGTCTTGGTCAACAAATTTTAGCCATTTAGAGATTGGGATGGAGTCTAACTTCAAAGATGCTTTTGTAGCTACTATTAAGCTGTATAACATACAACTTGATGTCAACTTCACCATTAAATTCTCTTGATCTGAGAAATATGAGGTGAAGTGTGCAATGCATGGAACAATATATCCATGGAAAATCATGGCATCTGTGAGGAAGAAGTCGTTCTGGATCATTAGAAAGTTTACCGTGGCACATACATATGTTGTAGCTAGAATGTATCATGATTAACAGCACCGACTTGAACTCTGACATTTTTTTTTGATATTCTACTGCATATGGTGACCCAATTTATTATTTTACAAGCATGTTGAACAATCATTCAAAATTGTATTCAGATATGATATATAACTTTATATTACCTATGGTTAAGGTGATTCCTAATATTTCAGTCCTTGTTTTGATTGCATACATCCATAGCAAGTTCAGTTACATAGTGTCCTACCACAAAAAATGGTTGGAAAAGTAAAAGGTGTTGGAAAAGATGCACAGTGGGTGGGAGAAATCGTATAACAAATTGTGGTAATGGTGTCAGGTATTAGAGTGGTATGTACCAGGTTTCATAATCAAGCTACAAATGGAGCCTGCATATTACGGTGATCGCTTGGTTCTTAGAAAAAGAGTTTTCCATCATTCTTTCTGGACTTTCAAGCAATGCGTAACTGCATTCCGGTGCTATAAGTCACTAGTCCAAATTGATGGCACATTCCTGTATGGAAGATACATTCATAAGTTGTTAATAGTTGTTGAACAAGATGGTAACCAAAGAATCTTACCAATAGCTTTTGTAATAGCTCTGAAAGAATTGAGTGATAACTGAGATTTCTTCTTGACTAACCTAAGGCGGCATATTATGTCGTAGCCAGATGTGTGTATCATTTCTAACAATGGCACCATAATACAAGCTGTATTTGATCGACGTTTAAACCTATGGGATCGTGTACGCCATAGATATTGTTTGTGTCACACAGGGTCTAACTACATGGGTCGATACCATAAGGATGTGGAGTGGAAACATGTCATTAACATGAGTATGTTGTGTTAGGAAATTTTCCCATCTTGTAGTAAACATGTGTTTGTTTTCTATTTTCTATTTATTTTAATGATGAATAAATAAATAAAGTTAATTTCACATTACACTATTATGTCTTTTTTATTTCTATCTTTTATATTTTGCATGCATAGTAAAATTGTGACAAGTATAGCAAAATTGTGACAAACAAATATTAGCTCATAGATTGTCTAAGTTCAAACTGAAGATAAGTGGTATTGTAAGAACATTTACATTGCGAGAAAAAAAACTTACTTCAGTAGATAATCTAAATAAGCTCATAATCCCATAAAAGAATTGAAATGAGCATTTGATTCAAATAATGAGAAGGATTATTATGTCGTCTATAATTCCAATTAGGGAGATGGCTAGTCTTGGCTATAAGAGCAGTTGACTCAATGGGTAGAGACATAGATGTATTCATTGGTAGAATGATACATTGGACTGGACCGAAGATGAATTAGTTTTGAATCCGCTTATGAATTAATTCACTTGTGACGTTTATGGTGTGATTTACCTAAATCCTGAAGTAGTCACTGACCATGCATATGCAACTCATGTGCTTTGATATAAGTGGAGGCTTATGCTCTAAAGATGGTTGAGCCCATAACCAGTATGTTGGGTACATGACTTGTGTATGTCATGGTTTTATTAGTAACGGTGGAATTCATAGCTCAATTAAAGAGTTAATGATATCCTCTCATTGGTATTGTGTGGATTGATAAATATAGAAAGTGGTCACGGGTTGCTTGTTCTCAAACAAGTAATTTATCATAGCCATTTGTTGATAGTGATCATATTAACCATTAAGAAGACACAATAGTGACAATGAGATAAAATAATATTGCATTAAGTGAACAGATTTAACTCAAAGGAATCAAGGATATCATATGAGGGTAACACACACATGACGAGGTTATTGTATAAAATAGTTGGATGAATTGTTTTCGTAAAGAGTATACAATAAAGAGTTTTCAATCATTATACTTTTTGTTGGTAGACTCCATGATTAAGTAATTACGAATTATCAAAACGATGCTTCTGGACATAATTGCAATTACTAGAGCCTAATTGTATATCTTTGATTGGTCTCTCTGCTAGCTTAAAAAAAGCTCAATCAGACTATATTTGAATCAAAAGAAAATTCTACAACTTTAAAAATAATTTAATTGAGTCGATTTATTCGATGTGGAATTAAATTAGGTGGTCGTGAGAATTATTCAACAAGAGAATTTGATAAAAGAATTTTCTTGAAAAATTAATTTGAAAAATCTAAGTGATTTTTGGAAAAATTAATTTTGATCAAGTAAAAATAAATTAATCAAATTAATTAAAATTAATATGATATTTTTGGAAATTAATTTTCAAGTTAGAAAATTGGCCCATTGGGTAATTGAACTTGAAAATTGGACCTGAGATCGTAAATTGGGTCTGAGAGCCGAAAACCAAGACCAAGAATAAAAAACTGGTCAAATCGGGCTGAGCCGATGGTCTAACCGGTCGCCAGACCGGACCAGTTGGGTCGTTAATGACCCAAACAGAACCAGTAGCAGCCGAACCGACTTGGGGTGCTGTAAGGGTGTCACACCTGCATCATTGAACATGATGGTGCTGGCGACTGCGACGGCGTCGTCTTGGTGGCCGACGACAGTTGGTTTTCGGTGGTTGAGTAGTGAAGAGTTACACTCCTACTGAGACTCTACAAAAGAATTTGGTTTTAGATTAACTATTCCAAAAATAATAGTATTTTAATAGTTTAATATTAAATTAAATTTAATACTTATCTTAATAGTATTTTATTAGTTTAATATTAAAGTGATTATCTTAATATTAAATTTAATTTAATGTTTATCTTGTATATAGACATTCTACTATTTTAATAAGATTTAATATTAAATTAATCAAGATAAATATTAGATTAAATTTAATATTAAAGTGATTAATTTTACTTATAGTTGAACTCTCTAAACTCTTTCTATATAAAAAGAGTATTGCGTCATTATTTGACACATACTTATATTCAAGAGAAAGTTGTAGAGAGAAAATTCTCTGAAGAGACTATTTCAGAAATTTCAAGAGATATTTTTCTGATTTACAACTTGACCCAAAAGTTTATAGAAATTAAAAAATTACGTCACATGTAATTTTTGTGAAAAATTTTCTAATTTGAAGCGAGCTCACACTCATTAGACGTGAGCTTGAGGATAGTGGAGAAGACTACTTAGTCGAAGCGCTCATCCCAGACGAATCGAAAATGTACAATTTTGATTAAGTGTTTATTACTTTAGATATCACAATGAAGATCTTGTTTTGGAAAACAAATTTAAAACTCTTGTTTTCCCTAAATTTATTTTTCACTACGTTTTCCAAACTCGTTTTTTTCTAACACGTTGTGCATAGAATTGGTTTCCTATAAAATAGTTTAACATATACATTTTGGGTCATTTTTCTTAAATGCATTGTTGATTATCATTGTTAGGGTACGAGCTCGTCCAACATCGATTCCATGAAATGTTGGAGAGACTATGAGCTGTAACCAACTGGGTGTGTGGTACCTCAATGGGATATCGAAGGAGTAGCGGATGCAGACGCATGACAGAAAAATAAGATACGGGCACATGACCTCGAACCTAGAAGAATGTATTAATTCCGTATGGAAGGGGACATGTCATTTGCTGGTAACATCAGTGGTCAAAGAAACATATTTTCGATTAGCAGCCTTGTTTCTAAAACGGGCCAAGACATAAGCGGGACAGCTAAAGGGCGGGCACATTTGGTACAAGTCAATGCTGAAAGATATTGGGGAAAATTTAGAAATCGCCAACTCAATGACTTTAGTATGTCATTCGTGACTAAATCTAGTATTCCGGGCTAAGCAGCCCCATAGACCCGACCATGGAGTTATCAGTGGAGCATGCCACATAAACCTCAGACAAATGACTTGCGATTGTGGGGGATTTCAAGCACTTCATTATTCATGCGCAAATGCAATTCGGCATGTGCCTCGAAATGTATAGATTGGATGACCTATGTTGACAAAGTTTATAGACTTAAACGCGCGTATAATGTTTGAAAATCTGAATTCCCACTTATCCCGGATGAAAGCATGTGATCGCCTACCTCGCGCATTCCTTTCGAGTTGGTACCAGATAAGAACTCGCGGCGCAAGCCGAAAGGTCGACCAAACTCAACTCGGATACGAGGAAATATGGATATTTGGGAGCAGCGAGACACACTGAGGTTATGCACATACTGTAGGAACCCAGAGCATAAGATGCCAACATGTCCATACAACCTGGGAGCATCGAGGAGAATAGCTAATTAAAACACTAACTTAATCATTTATTCATTAATTTTTTCTATAAAGTGTAAGTCATTATTACTTTTTTAAGTAAGATATATTACAATACGCAAGCCGAAGTTTTAATCTGAAATTGGGAAGCTTCTGAGCAATTCTTTGCTTTGTCAAAATATTGTACTTAACAAATCGATGGAAAAAAAAACTTAAATGAAAAAGTAACATAAATAATTATAAATTTTAAACTCACAATATGGTATGTTATAAAGCAAACCAATTTAATATAATTGTTTTGTATATTGTAAATAAGTGTATATTTAAGACATAAAACAAATTATACAATTTGGGAAAATTATAAATAACCTAATCATCTTGGTACATCAAATGGAATACTAAGGAAAACGCACCTTGTAGAACCCTGTAGGATGCATTTTCCTCTCTCTCCAAAAACAACATAGATCGATAAATTTTAAAATTTTCAGCCTACTTTCTCACATGTTTTCTTTTTCAGCATATATATGTAAAAATTAACTGTAAAAATAAATATGATTTTTATTGTTGATTATATTACCCAATTTATCATTTTAATTTTTTAATTTTTTAAATGATTTATAACAAAATTGTTTTATTAAGATATTAGATTAAATAAATTTACTTGATAGTACTTATAAATGAGAATTCATATTCTATTAAAAGAAGTTATATAATAAAAAATAAAACTTAAAATTTTGTATTAAATTAGTTTATATTAAATTATTAAATTCTTATTAACCAAAAGTAAAAGTAAAAAAATTATTTTAGTTTTAAATAGAAAATTTTAATTGTTTATATATTAACTAACTTTATATTTCATATATATAATTTTATGAATAATAATTTTACATGATTAATAATACTATTATTAAAGAGTGAAAAGAAAAATAAACGTTTTAATAATGATTTATAGTTTTTTATTAGCATTATATTTGAATTATCAAATTGATTGATATTTATTATGGTAAAAATGCTTTAATTATATTCAAAATTTGAATAACAAATTAGAGAAACTAATTACAATAATTAAAATATATTATTTAAAAAATAAATAAAAATTAAATGTGTAAAATCACGTGCAGCATACATGACATTAGAAACTAATAATATATAAAAACAAAAATTTTTAAAATGATTAATATAGTTTGTGTTGTATATTATAATATCAAAATTTCCATTTTAAATATTTTTACTATTTATAAAATTTATCACATTTATAAAAAAATAATTTTACTAAAATATTTAGTTAAAATAATTTACTTAATAAGTTTGTAAGTTTGAATGCAGTTTGATAATGTCATGACTTATGTGGAAATAAAGTGGGAAGTGATTATGAAGGATTAAATTTGTTTTGAATGAAACCATGAAGGCTTAATGTGTTTTCAATATCTTTTCCAATGTAATGTTTGGTTGAGTATGTTTTGGGATGATTTTTGTTTGTATTCGAGGATAATTTGGAGTATTTTTTAGTTGCTCATAAGGTGACGTAGCGATCTCGCCTTATTGGCAGGTCATGCCATGACGTCAATTGTTCTACGTTGCGACTTCGTGTGCTGTTTCAGTATTTTGCACCACTTTATTTTTGCTGTACTGTTTTGTCCACTTTGAGTCTTTAACAGCTCCTATGGTATCTACACCTTTAATTTTTTTATTTTATTTTAAGCAACTTTGAGTTTTTTTTTTTTTGGATATGTTCCAGTAGCATCTTTCATTGTTACTACATGTCTAGATGGATGCGAGTGTTACAAAGGCCTTAGCACATTTCTTTTATATAAGCTAGTATAGATTTATTTGTGTCAAATTAAAGAGTAAAATTTTGAATGTTAAAATATGCTCTAAGTTTCTATACATTTTGTACATTTGAAATCTAGTCCCTAATTTATTTTTCAGGAATTTAATTCCTCTATTTTTAATTTATAAATTTAGGTTTAGTTGTTATCACTATTAAAATTCTTCTATTAAATTTACTAAAGTGACAATTCAAATTAAAAAAATTACATTCACTCGATAGTCATGCAACAATAAAAATAATGTTGAGAATATTGATTAGGATTTTTTCTTAAAACACTCATTTAAACTCGTCATGATAAAATAATTTTTGTTGTTGCAACTTTCTTAAGAAAAAATGACGTAAACATTTGATTGAAATAATTAACAATATTAACTATTTAGACTAACCAATGATAATATAAAGTAGAGGAACCAAATTACATATAAAATTAAAGCATATATATATATATATATATATATATATATATATTAAATCTTAAGTTTCAGCATAGTATAGGAGCCAAAATTGAAATGTCACTAAATCGGTCTTTAGGACTCTTAAGACATTCAAATTATCTATAATCACATAATATTGTAATAAAAAAGTTAACAATATTAACTACTTGGACTAATTAATAATATTATAAAAATATAAAAAATCAAATTTAAAATTTAACCACTAATCTATAAGGTTAAAAATACACTATAAAAAGCCATGTGTGAATAGAAGGAAGGTGGTTTGGACCTTTCTTTTGTATATATTGTTTATAGATAATTGCCACCGAAATCATTAAAAAATTATCAATTTGTTTGAAATTATTTATTTTTGGAAACTTTTGAAAAAAAATAATTTCATTATTGATGTCTTCCAATACGAATAGAACACGAACAACAACTAGAACAGAAAACGAGAAATATAAAAAGGCTCCAAGGCGTGTATCAAGCCACTATCTTTAATGTTCTATTCACCCCCACCTATACTTGGTGTGCAAATGAGTTTCAAACAAATGAACATCGAGGTTACAATGAAGCATGATGACTATTTGCGTTTTGCACTGACGAAAATAGTCCATTAAGGACTAAGCAATGTATAACAAGAAAATCAATTTCTATAAAGAAATTCTACAGTAATTCTTTATAGAACAATCTAACAATAGAAGAAGATGGAGGAAGGATAGACAGAAATTTTGAGAATTTTTTGGTATGTTTTCCAAATGAAATCTCACTTCTATTTATAGGAATTTTCATGTCTATTCATAAAGACATCTTTCAATAGGTGACTTTTTGAATAATCACATATCTAAAAAGACATAATTATTCATCTAATATCTCTTGATTAAACATAACTATTCAAATATATTATTTGAATAGTTATAATTCTTTATCAAAAATCAAGTGATATAACTCTTTACCAATAACCGAAAGATATAACTTTTGATTAATTGTATCCTTTCATTATAGTTATTTGAACACTATAAACATTTGAAAATGTTCCAACAATCTCCCCCTATTTTCAAAATATTTTAGATTTTGATATTCTTGGAAATCAATTTGCATAAATAAAGGTGTCTTACGATTGAACCTTCACTTAGTGAAAACATGTTAAAGTTAATCGAACTTGCATGGTAGACTAAGCTTTGAACAATCTATTCCATTTGTTTAATTTGACACATCTAACAGAGTGATTTTAACATCGATCAATGCATAGTGTCTAGGGACACTATTCTGGCCATGTTTCTGTGTCCTATTTTCATGAGTGCTATTAGAGCCAAGCTCTTAAGCTCCTAGAAGTGGCTACACTTCACACTAACATAGGTAAATCCCACTAAGAGTGTTCCTGTAATTATAACACTCTAACATATTTATATTATGGGTCCATTAAGAGTACATTACTCATCCCTCCCTTATCATTACGGGTACCTAGCACTATAATCTTAGGATGAATTTACTTATAGTGCTAGCAATCACATACTAATGATTTACTTTGTCTTATTGGACTTAAGACTTTGTGCTATACCAAGCGTTGAATCAAGTTTCCATCATGAGGGACTTTAATTAATGGGCTTGAGTCTCATCCCTTTTGAGGTCTTGTTGACTACATCTCTAGTAAGACTTTTTCTGAATGGATCTGCCAAAATTTCACTTGACCTCACATAATTAATAGTGAGCACTTCATCAGAGGTTAATTGTCATACCTAGCTATGTCTTAATCCAATATGTCTAGACATTCCATTATATACTTGGCTATATGTCTTTGTTCGAGTAGCCTCACTATCACAACGGATAGAAATATGTAAAATTGGTTTAGGCCATAGAGGTACATCATAAAGAAAATTTCTTAACCATTTTACATCTTTAGGTGTAGCGGCTAATGCAATAAATTTGGCTGCCATGGTGGAATCAGTAATATATGTTTGTTTCTTGGAACTCCAAGAAATGGCTCCTCCACCAAGAATGAAAATTCATCCACTAGTAGAAGCATGATCTTCCAAGCTTGTAATCCAACTTGCATCCAAATGCTATTCTAAAACTAAAGGATATCCACTATAGCACAGCTCATAGTTAATAATTTTCTTTAAGTACCCAAGTAATCTATTTGAAGATTGCTAATGCAAATTACTTGGATTACTTGTGTACCTATTCAATCTCCTAACAACATATCTAATATCTAGTCTTGTACAAGTCATTATGTACATAAGACAATCAATTAGACTTGCATATTTCAATTGACCAATTTTTTAACCAGCATTAGATATTAATTTTGTTTGAGGATCCATGGGTGTAGATGTTGTATACAATTGAAAAGATCAAAATTTTATGCACTTTTTCAATGTAATGTGATTGTGAAAAAGTATAGTGCTTTCCCCTTAGGCTATTTTAATCCCATGAATGACATCTGGTACACCCATATCCTTCATAGCAAAGTTGTTTGACAAGAATTTCTTTGTATTTTCTATTTGTTACAAATCTATGCCAAATATAAGCATATTATCTACATATAAGAAAATTATGACACCTTTTCCATTTTTAAATTTGTTATATATGCATTTACCGGATTCATTTATTTTATAGCCATTAACCCGAAAAAATCTTGTGAAACTTTTGGTGCAATTGCTTTGGTGCTTGTTTAAGTCCATATAGAGATTTAACAAGCTTACATACTTTACGCTTTTGTCCTGGATCAACAAATCCTTCCGGTTGTTCCATGTACACTTCCTCTTCCAATTCGCCATTTAAAAATGCAATTTTAGCATCTATTTGGTGAACAACCAAATTATACATTGAGGTAAGTGATATTAAGAGTCTAATTGTAGCAATTCTTACTACTGGAGTATACGTATCAAAGTAATCAATACCTTGTTTTTGTGTAAAACCTTTGGCTACCAATCTTGCTTTAAATTTATCAATGGTTCCATCGACCTTCATTTTCTTTTTGAAGATCCATTTACAACCTATTGGTTTGGAACCCAGTGGAAGATCAACTAAGATCCAAGTTTGATTTCCCATTATTGAATTCATCTCATCAGTTATAGCTTCATTCCAAAAAGTAGAGTCTTGAGATTTCATTGTCTCTTCAAATATAATAGGATCAGATTTCGTATTATAACAATAAAGTATCTTATAGCCTATACTTTTTGTAACACCCTAAACCCAGCCTAGATATCCAGCCCAAGTTTAGAGAGTTGCCTCATCGATTATCAATTACCACACGATCAAAATAATAAAGCTAAACCATGCTTCACATCATATTCATCACAAGACTAATTAAGTGTATAATCTTCCAAAGTAATACTGTTATAGTACCGAAATTCCTAATGTACTACTTAAAGAGAGATAAATGCTTGACCGAGCTCCCGCAGCACCGACCCGTTCAAGACTGGGAACCACTTGAAATCCAATCAAAAACAAAATGAGTTGTGAACTCAATGCGTAAAAGTTTACTGAATTAATGCTTGCTTATAGAGTAATTCCAAATTTAGAGATTCGGTTCGATGTAAAAGTAATTTCAGTTCAGATTTAAAGCAGATCAGTTATATATATATATGCAATTTCAGTTACAAATCAGATTTAGATGCAATATTCCTATCCCCGTTCGCTACACACCATCTTCGGTCATCCCAAAACACCATTAGGACATTCAATGCCCAACCAACCCTACACACCTTAGAGTGCTCGTTTGACACTTTACAGATACACAACTTAGCTGCTAGGCCAGGTTGCGACAAAGCACTAGAATCAGATTTATAAGCATTATGGCATAGCCACTAATTCAGAACAGATTACTTTCTTCTTCACAATATCCCAACCCATGCAAATGCATAGCACAAGTACCCATATTGAGTATTCAGTCATTCTATTTTGTTTCACAAACAGGTAAGACAGTTCAACCTCAGAATAAGTATCATAGTATACATACAACTATGTTATTCACACATCAGTCTTAGAATATCAGAAAGCTTTCATATAATCAAATTCAGCCATTCAAACAATAAGGAAGTCAGTAACAGTGTTAAATAACATTCACGGCCTCAAAAATAGGTTTTGGGCCCCCATAACATGACACACGGCCTGGTCACACGCCCATGTGCCTTGCCCGTGTCGTTTCGAAGCATAAACAGTGAGTTACATAGCCTGAACACACATCTTTGTCCCTGCTTGTGTGACTTACACGGCCTAGGTACACGTTCGTGTCCCTGGCCGTGTGGTCTTTGCTTTATTATGGCCACACACGGTCTAGACACACGGTCGTATGCCTTGTCCGTGTGGCCCCAAATTGATGAACAGTAAGTTACACGGCCAACCACACAGTCTGCCACAAGGCTGTGTGGCTCACACAGCCTAGGCACATGCCCGTGTACCTAGCCGTGTGGCGTCGACAGCCACCATTTTCGGCGACTGAAACTTGCAAAAATTAAGGTTTCAAGTACGCACCTGAAGAGATTTCGAAGAAACAACAACGAAAAAGATCCTTGAAGCCTAAAACAATCATCCAGTGACACAATTCAGCCATCTAATCAATAGAATTTCCCAATTACTCACTTAATGTCTATGTCGAAAGTTTCGACACGAACCCTTCAACCGACCCAAACTTACCGAAACTTTAGCAACAATCATAGAGACTATCTTGTTGCTATTCTTTGTTGTTAATATTCTCGCCTGCTAAGTAAATAAACGATCGTTAATAAGAGATTCTCGCAACTCATAAAAATACCCTATTCCAAGAAAATTACGAAACAAAGAAAAATCACGGAGACACTCGCATTGATAGTTACTTACCCGATAGCCTTTTGACCAGTGACTAACAACAAAATTTCTATTAATCCCATATTCCCCCACGACTCCGATTAGCAAAATAAGTAAAACAAAAAATAATAAAAGAAGATAGAAACGACAAAGAAGTAAGAAATAAAAAAATGAAGAAGAATGAACTATCGTTAATTAATTTCCTAACTTCCAAGCAGATTTCTAGCATTTGACAAAAAATTTCCTTATTAGAAACCTTCGAGACTCTAACACGGGACCTAACAAAATACAGAAAAATGTTTAACTAGTGAACCAGTAGGCTCATTCTTGGCACAGTTTCACACTGAATTGAACTTAACCGGGTAACTCTTGATTATGGGTTGGTTTCAAAAACAACGAAACTTTTAACGATGCAACTCGAGCCATAGACCTTAAACACAATAGCAAAGCACAAAACCAGAGATGCAGAAATCTAATTACTACTGATTCTCACAATTAAATTCTTAAAATTTTGGGGCGTTACACTTTCACCTTTACCTTTTACAAGGGACATAATGAAATCTAGTCCAAAATCTTTGACCTTTTTAATCATTTTACTTTTTCTTAATTCTTAACAATATTCATCATTATTATCAATTTGTTCCAATGGAATCTAATTTTCATTTGAAGAATGAATTAATTGTTGTGGTTTTAATTGACTTGAAATAGAATTATGTAATACTCTTAACCCGTATCCATCGTTGGAATAGAGTTACGGAGCATTACCGAACCAAGGGAATAATAAATCATTCATTTCATACATCAATGCAAACATAATATAATTACATTCAATCACATACATAACGTCCCTTAATCAAGTCCTCGAGGCTTTAAAAGTACTTTAGAAATAGTTCGGGACAAAATTAAAGTTATTTGGAAAATTTAAGAAAAAGTTAGAAAATTTGGACAGTAGGGGTTAGACGACTGTATAGCCAGGCCGTGTGACTCACTCGGCTGAGACACACGCTCGTGTCTCAGGCCATGTAACAATAAAAAAAGGGACACGTGACCATGTCCCAGCACGTGTCCGTGCCCAGTAACTCTCTGAGTTGGGCCACACGCCCGTGTGCCAGGCCGTGTAACTCTCGAAATAGCCACACAGGCCCGTGTGCTAGGCAGTGTAACAGTTTGAATTGAATGCCTGAAAAATTATAGGGGACACACGGTCGTGTCGCCTAGCTGTGTGTCACACACGACTGACTCACACGGCCATTTTCAGGACGTGTGGACATGAATTTGCCCAAAAACAAGCCATTTCCACCTCCAAATCAAACATGTATCTAAAAGCATTTTGTGCACATAATGAAGACCTCAAAACATGACCAAAACCTATGTGACATGACCATTTCAATAGTCCAATATCATTCAACCAATATGCCATGCAAGACACCTCAAATGTATTATCCTTAACTTACCTAAACATGCCAAAAACCTATAACAATTCAAGCATCATATCTAATTACTTACTAAGCTAAAACACACAACACAATTGAAACATATCAAACTAATAAGCACAAGGGAGCTTAGGAAGTTCAATAATAGACTCATTTGCTATCAACTGCCAAATTTCCAAAGGATGTTAACTTTTAATAAACCGGCACTAAGCTTGCTAGGCACAAAGCCTGAATAACACTGGTACAAAGCCTGCTAGGAGCAAAGCCTGAATAACATCGGCACAAAGCTAGAATAACACCGGCACAAAGCCTGATTAACACCAGCACGAAGCCTGCTAGGCACAAAGCCTGAATAGCAATATAATTCAACATTTAAATAAACATCATTCATAATAGAATTCAAAGGTTATTCACTAACAAGGTATTCAATTCAACTAAAAATAAACCGATAACGAACTTACCGAACTAGATTGTAGAAATTGCAAAGTACAGAAATTACTCTGAATTTTTTTCCTTTTCCATGATCGTCACCTCGTTCATGATCTAAAACAATAGTTTCATTCAATTGAGTACTTCTAAACATCAATTTAATCCATAATTCATTTTTATGCAAAAATTATCGTTTTGCCCCTAGCATTTTAACTTTTCACAATTTAGCTTTAAATCTCGTAAATTAAAATTTAAGCATTTTAATCCTTTTCTCAAGCTAGGCGTGTTCTCTAGGGACCTAAATCAATCCATACAAACCATCATTTCACAAATTTACCGTGAACTTTTATTATTTTTACAATTAAGTCCCTAAATAAAATTTTCATCAAAAATCACTTAACAAAACTTGTTTATTTATCAACAAGGACTTATAATTTATCATAAAACATCAAGAATCACACAAGAGCATTCATGGCACAACCCTAAATCTTTAACAGTTTTGCGAATTGATTCCTAGGCTAACTAGGTTAAGCTACAACAATCTCGAAAACATAAAAATCATTAAAAATGAGCTTAAAAATCGACCATGCAAGTGAAATTCAAAATCAAGCTTCCCCCCTTCAATGGTGTAATCGGCCAAGCAAGAAGAAAGAATGAAAAAATGATAACTTTAATTCATCTTTTCTTTTCTTAATTTTCTTTTAATTCCCTCATTACTATTTTAGCCTTATTACTTATTAAAATTTACAGCAAAACCTTGCCATGAATATCCACTAACTACAAAAATGGTCTAATTATCATCCAAGTCTTTTCAATTTAAAATTTCTATAGCCATTTGACCCTTTTAACTAATAGAACTCTACTTTTACCCTTTTTACGATTTAGTCCTTTTATTTAATTACTCATGCAAATATCAAAATTTCTTAACAAAATTTTACTACGGCCTTTATAATATCCTATAGAAATTAAAATAATAATAAACTAATAATTTACTCATTATATTTGTGGTCCCGAAACTACTATTCTGATTTCACTAAAAACTGACTGTTACAATTCTACCCCTAAAGAAATTTTCGTCCCCAAAAATCTTACTAGAAAATATATTGGGGTACTATGATTTCATCAATTCTTCCATCTCCCACGTAGCCTCTTCAACCCCATGACACTTCCATAATACTTTAACCGACGACACCTTTTTACTTTGGAGTTCTTTTACCTCATCTGCTAAAATCTTGATCGGTTCTTCAAAATATGATAAATCAAGTTGAATCTCAATTTCACAATGAGCGACTATAGGCGAAGGATCTAATCTATATCACCTCAGCATAGAAACATGAAAGACATTATGAATCTTTTCAAGTTTTGGGGGTAGAGCTAACCTGTAAGCTACAGGACCAACTCTTTCAACGATTTCAAATTGCCCGATAAACCTCGGACTCAACTTCCTTTTTCTGCCAAAACGTAGAATCCTTTTCCATAGAGAAACTTTTAAAAATGCTCGATCACCCACAACAAACTCAATATCTTTACACTTCAATTATGCATAAGATTTTTGACGATCCGTCGCGGCTTTCAAGTTATCCTGAATTGATCTGACTTTGTCTTCAGTATCTCAAATTAAATCAACCCCTTCCAACTTCCTTTCACTCAACTCTGACCAACATAATGGACTTCTACATTTACGCCCATAAAAAGCTTCATACAGTGCCATTTTCAAGCTCACTTGATAACTGTTATTGTAAGCAAACTCGACTAACAACAAATATTTCTCCCAACTACCCTCAAACTCAATAATACAACACCGAAACATGTCTTCTAAAATCTGAATCACTCGTTCAGTTTGATCGCCCGTTTAAGGATGAAAAGCCATACTAAACTTCAATTTTGTGCCCAACGCCTCGTGTAACTTACCCCAAAATCTTAACGTAAACCTCAAGATACGAACTGAAATTATGGATAATGAAACACCATGTAATCTAACAATCTTATTAACATAGAGTTCGGCTAATTTTTCCAACGAATAATCCATTCGTACAAGTATGAAATGTGCAGATTTTGTTAGTCGATCCACAATAACCCATATTGCATCTTTCTTTCCTGGCGTTAACGGAAATCCTGTGGCAAAATCCATTGTAACTTGATCCCATTTCCACTCTGGAATCATGATCGATTCTAATAACCCAAACGGGACTTACTGCTAAGCTTTTACTTGTTGACACACTAGGTATTTCAATACAAAGTCAGAAATTTCTCGTTTCATTCTTGGCCACCAATAAAACTGTTTCAAATTAGCATACGTCTTCGAACTTCCCGGATGAATAGAGTACACACTGCTAGAAGCTTCTTTTAAAATTTTTTTTATAAGTTGCAGATCATCAAGAACACACAACCTTTTGTGAAAGTAAAAATTTCTATCATCACGAATAATAAATTCATTATTTTGACTAGTTTCAACCATCTTAAGTATGGCTAATAACTTCAGATCAAAAAGCTGTAATTCCTGTATGCTCTGTAAAAACAAAGGTTTAACCTTGAGTTCAGCTGGGATAGGACCATCGTAATTCATCTGTAATTCAATATTCATTTCTTGAAGGGCAAAAAGAGATTTACAGCTCAAAGCGTCAGCAACCACATTTGCTTTACTAAGATGGTAATCAATCACAAGTTTCTAGTCCTTTAACAATTCTAACCATCTACCCTGTTTCAGATTCAAATTTTTTGGGGTCATCAAATATTTCAAACTCTTGTGGCCAGTATACACATGACACTTTTCGCCATACAAATAATGACGCCGAAATTTTAAAACAAACGCAATCGACGCTAATTCCAAATTGTGCGTTGGATAGTTCTTTTCATGAACTTTCAGTTTCCGAAAGGCATATGCGATGAGCTTTCCTTCTTGCATTAAGACACACCCCAAGCCATTCAGAGAGGCATCACTATAAACAAGAAATTCCTTCCCCAATTCAGGTTGTGCCAACACTAGAGCTTCTGTCAATGAGCTTTTTAACCTTTCAAAACTTTGCTGACACTTATCCGACCAAATGAAACAAACATCTTTTTGCAATAGTTTCGTCATAGGTGAAGCTATAATCAAAAAATTCTTTACAAAATGATGATAGTACCCAGCTAACCCTAGAAAGCTTCGTACTTCATATGCATCTCGTGGGTTTTTCTAATTCAGAAGAGCCAAAATTTGCTCAGTTCTACTTTTATACCATCACTCATGATCACATGACCGAGGAATCTGAATTTAGTAAGCCAAAATTTAGATTTACTAAATTTAGCATACATTTTCTTTTCTCGCAAAGTCTACCATAGAATCTTCCAATCCTGAGCATGTTTGCCTTCACTTTTAGAATAAATCAAAATGTCATCAATAAAGACAACAATGAATTGATCAAGATGAGGCTGAAAAACTCGATTCATTAAATCCATAAATGCTGTTGGAGCATTTGTCAACCCAAACAGCATAACCAAAAACTCATAATGTCCATAGCGAGTTCTGAATGTTGTCTTTGGTACATCTACATCTTTCACTCGCTTGATGATATCTTGATCGAAAGTCAAACTTTGAAAACATTGAAGCTCCTTTCAATTGATCAAAAAGGTCATTGATACGAGGTAACAGATACTTATTCTGTATAGTCTTCTTGTTCAATTACCGATAGTCAATGCACAACCTCAACGACCCATCTTTTTTTTAACAAACAGAACAGGTGCATCCCAAGACGATACACTCGGTCTAATAAAACCACTTTCTATTAGTTCTTGCAACTGTAGTTTAAGTTCTTTAAGTTTAGCTTGAGCAATTTTGATATGGTGTAATCGAAATTAGAGCAGTACCGGGCACTAATTGAATGAAAAATTCAACCTCTCGCTCTAGTGGTAAACCCGATAATTCTTTAGAGAAAACATCTGAGAATTCACAAACTATCGGCACTTGGTCCACTTTCTTCTCTGACACTTTGGAATCTAAAATGTAAGCCAAAAATGCTTCACAGCTGTTCCACACTAACTTATGTGCTTTCATTGCCGAGATTATATTTGAAATCCCATCTAATCTCCCAAACTCAATAGGAATTACTTCACTATTGGAACCTTTCAACTCAACTCTTTTTTTACGACAACAAACCACATCATCATGCATATTTAACCAATCTATACCCAAGATAACATACAAAATCGTTGAAGAGTAACAACATTAAGTCAACAAGAAAGTTATAGCCCTAAATTTTCAGTGGACATTGCTTGTAAACCAAATCAACTATAACACTATGGCCTAAGGGATTTGTGACTTTAACAACACAACCAGTTGATTCTACAGGTAAGTTCTTTTCTGTCGCTAACATAGTGCATATATATGAATGTGTCGACCCCTAGTCAATTAATGCATACACACTAGCATTAAAGATAGAAAAATTACCTACAATAACGTCAGAAGCCGAAGCTTCCTCTCGCGCATGAATGGCTTATGTTCTAGTAGGAGCCCTAGCTTCAGATTTGACCACTGTCTGTTTAACCCTACCTCTATTGAACCCAATAGCAGTGCTATTTCCAGGTCTTCTACCTCGGGTAAGAGTGGTCATCGATTTCTCATTATGCTCTTTACTAGGCTCATTTCGATTTGGACACTTATTTTAAAATGGTCTGGAGATCCATATATAAAACATGTACCATCGTTAACTCTGCAAACACCAAGGTGAAACTATGCATATTGTTTGCACTCTGTTCTATTTGTATTCCGCACATTGCTCACACTAGCTACTGTAGGAGCTGGAGCTTTCATGCTACTCTGCTTCGGTTGATCACTCCCAAAAAACCCTGACGGAACTAAGAACTTATTACTAGATTCCTTCATCTTCTTCTGTGCAGAGCTCAAAAAAGCTTTAGACCCACCGCACTTGCCAAATTCACGTCTTTTTTCTTCGTTCCATCTTTTACTTTCGCAGATCTCTTCCATTTTCTGGGCTCGGTCAGACAACATTACAAATTCACGGATCTCCAAAGCTTCTACTAACATTCTAATCTCATCTTTTAGTCCATCCTCAAAATGTACACGCATATCTTCTTTGATAGGAACTATCTCACGAGCATATTTACTAAGTTGAACGAACTGTCTCTCATATTCTGCTACTATTCTACTTCATTGCTTCAACTTAAGAAATTCTTTCTTCTTCTGTTCTAGATAGCGCTTGCTAATATACTTCTTTCAAAATTCAGACTTAAAGGAGTCCCAGTTGCTTCTTTCTTTATGTACAACTGCTGTTAATGTGGACCGCCATTGAAATACTTCTTCCTTTAAAAAGGATACCGTATACCGTAAACAATCTTTAGGGGAACACAACATTTCATCAAGCACCATTTGAGTATGTTCTAACCAATATTCAGCCTTAGTTGGGTCATCACTCACATTACAACAAAATTCAACGGCTCCACACTTTGTAACTTTATCTATGGTCACTCTATGGACATGTTGCTTACTCGAACCTTGAGGGTGAGAAGATTGAGGTTGTGGAACTGTGGAGTCTACCTTTAAGTACGCATTGTACATGTCATGCATTATACGAAGAAACACATTAGGTGCTACCTCTCTAGATCCCTGCGGTCCAGGTTCATTCCACGTACTTTCCTCATCAGTAGGTGGAATAAAACATTCTATCTCATCAGAACCTGCTCGATTGGACCCCGACGACATCTTTTATCTATATACAGACATTTTAAAAATAATCAAAAGCTATCATACTAATCATCAGTTAGTCAAGTGGCATGTATTTCTAGACTCTATACATGCTAAGTTTAGTCCGAGAACCGACTAAACTATAACTCTGATATCATTAAATGTAACACCTCTAACTCATATCCGTCATTAAAATAGAGTTACGGAGCATTACCGTACCAACAAAACAATAAATCATTCATTTCATACATCAATGCAAACACAATCTAATTACATTCAATCACATACATAACGTCACTTAATTGAGCCCTCGAGGCCCTAAAAGTACATTAGAAACAATTCGGGACTAAATTAAAGTCATTTGGAAAGTTTAAGAAAAATTTAGAAAATCTAGACTGTAGGGGTCACACGATAGTATGGCTAGGCCCTGTGACTCACACGGTTGAGACACACACCCGTGTCTCAGGCCATGTAGCAATCAAAATAGGGACACACAGTCATGTCGCAGCCTGTGTCTGTGCTCGTGTAACCCTCTGAGTTGGGTTACACGGCCAAGCCACATGTTCGTGTGTTAGGCCATGCAACTCTCGAAATAGCCACACACGCCTATGTGCCAGGCCATGTGCTAGGCCGTGTAACAGCCTGACTTGAATGCCCTAAAACTTACAGGAGACACACGGTCGTGTCGCCTGACACACGACTCAGTCACACACCCATGTCTCTGGCTGTGTGGACATGAGTTTGCCCAAAAACAAGCCATTTCCACCTCCAAATCAAACATGTATCTAAAAACATTTTGTGCACATAATCAAGACCTCAAAATATGACCAAAACCTACATGACATGGCCATTTCAGTAGTCCAAGATCATTCAACCAATATGCCATGCAAGGCACCTATTGTGTGCTTGTAATCGTGAGTTTTATTACAATACGCTAATTTTCCTGATCATCTAATTCTATATCGTCTCAGTTTAGCATTCAACGTGAAATTGTGAATAATGGAAACTTTGTAGATGAAAATGACTAAAAGTAGGTTGGATGGATGCCTTGTACGAATCAAACACTTATAAATGAACCAACAATATTAGAGATCGTGACCCGATTTCTATAAAGTGAAATAACAAACAAGTCTTTGAAGAAGTAAACTATGACTCGCTATTTAGAAAAATAGGAACGATCAATATGTTAGAACACCACATTCAAGACAAAGAAAGAAAAGAAGTGATAAGTTCAAAAGAAATTGGTTTGACGCCACAAGGAGTACCTTGATAAGCCCAAATAAGTTTGATCAAGAACAATAAGATAGAATTATTGCATAAAATCAAAATTATTCATTTATCATTAGATTAAAAAGGTTCTTTTCACAAATTATTTATAGGCAGCATTGTGACTATTCGAATGCCTATGTGAGACCTTTCATCTTCAGCAATTAACTAATGTTATTACAAGCTTTAATTTTCTTTTTAACTCATGTAGGAAAGCCAATGGTCATGTCTCTTCATTTGGTTATGGTATAGATGAAAAGGCATGAATCTATTCCTTAATAAAGACTAGATGTGTTCTTAATGTGCTTAGTTGATGTCCCTTCAGCTCCTTTGAAATCGAATTATAAAAGCTTGTGTAACATCCTCCTAAAATGGCATCATAATGAATGTTAAAAACTTCAAAACTGATCAGACTTAAGAAGTCTCTTTTGGTTTATTGAACAGCCTCCATAATAAGCTTTGAGTGCTTCAATATCCACCAAAAACATCCTCTTCATGTACCAACAAATTAAGTGACCGAATGCACATTCTTTCATGCCAAAACTGAACAACCTTTGTGTGTGAACGTCCCTAGATCTTCTTATCAGCCTTAAATCATCCCTAAGACACATTAAACATGAATTAAGAAAATTTAATCATGCTAATAAGCTGAAATGAAATGAACAATCACCTACATCATAAGTAAATAGTTAATTATTGGCAACTTTTCGAATTCTTATTCAACTTAAAACACCTTGTTAAAATTGAAAATAAACACACTATAACTTATGTATTAAAATAACAGCCAAATTAAATAACACACTTATATAAACTAACTCAAACAACTAAGATGCTTAAATGCATGATTTAATTAAGATGTAAACTAAATGAACAAATGAGTTATAAATGCGTGACTTCATTTAAGATGCAAACTTTAACTATCATGAGGGTTACATAATGCATGTCATAATTTATGATGCAATCTTAACTAACATGAGAGTTTTATAATACATGACTTTATAAAATGCAGAACACATAATGCATATCATAATTAAAATATGCACTTAATGATCAAGACATAATTAAAAGTTTTAGAATTAATTAAACTAAATAAATAGCCACATGTGAAACATTACATGGGCTTGGAACGTTATGTTGGGTCCAATAAAGGTTGGACATCTCATTTCGACCCAAACTTGCTGAATCAGGTCCATCATCGCCTCTTCAAGCTTATTGGATCTAGTATGCATTATAGGCCCGATGGAAATTTCAATTGGATCCTCTCTTGAAATAGGCAGCTTGGAGGTTGGTCTACTTGATGAGCTCGAGTGCACTTCAATAGTTCCCGTGCATGTATCATCAACTCAAATGCATTATCCTCAACTTACCTAAACATGCCAGAAACTATCACAATTCAAGCATAATATCTCATTACTTACTAAGCTATAACACACAACACAATTGAAACATTCTTACTCCAACACTTCGCACCAAAAAGCTTTATACATCTACTACAGATAAATGTTCCGAAAGGCTTACCTAGTTAACCAACATAATTCAAAATACCATTTAATAACAACAAGCATAAACATGCCAACTTTTAATATTTACATATTCACCAAAATATCATATTACTAAGGACCCTTCCTAATTCATGCCACTTTAACCAACTACAACAAAAACGAAAATAACTACTGAGATGATGATAATAGTGTGTGAGATTTCAAGTCGATCCAATCAAAGCAATGATTCCAAGAGTCCTACAAAAACAAATCAAACTAATAAGCACAAGAGAGCTTATTAAGTTCAATAATAGACTCATTTGCTATCAACTACCAAATTTCCAAAGGATGTTAACTTTTAATACACTGCACTAAGCTTGCTAGGCACAAAGCCTGGATAACACCGGCACAAAGCCTGCTAGGAGCAAAGCTTGAATAACACCGGCACAAAGCCTGCTAAGCACAAAGCCTGCTAGGCACAAAACCTGCTAGGCACAAAGCCTGAATAACACTATAATTAAACATTTAGATAAACATCATTCATAATAGAATTAAAAGTTTAATCACTAACAAGGTATTCAATTCAACTAAAAATAAACATATAACGAACTTACCGAACTAGATTGTACAAGTATTTCTTTTTCCACGAACGTCACATCGTTTGTGATCTAAAACAATAGTTTCATTCACTTGACTACTTCTAAACATCAATTTAATCCATAATTCATTTTTATGCAAAAAATACCATTTTCCCCCAAACATTTTAACTTATCACAATTTAGTCATTAATCTCATAAATTGAAATTTACGCATTTTAATCATTTTCTCAAGCTAGCCGAATTCTATAGGGACCTAAATCAATCCATACAAACCATCATTTCACAAGTTTACCATGAAATTTTATTATTTTTACAAATAAGTCCTTACATAAAATTTTTATCAAAAATTAATTAACATTTAACAATTTTGCAATTTGATCCTCAGGCTAGCTAGGTTAAGCTACAACGATCTCGAAAACATAAAAATCATTAAAAAATGAGCTTAAAAATTATACATGCAAGTGAAATTCAAAATCAAGCTCCCTCCTTCAATGGTGTATTCGTCCTTCAATGGTGTATTCGTCCAAGCAAGAAGAAATAATGAAAAAATAATAACTTTAATTCATCTTTTCTTTTCTTAATTTTTTTAATTCCCAAATTACTATTTTAGCCTTATTACTTATTAAAATTTACAACAAAAACTTGCCATGAATATCCACTAACTACAAAAATGGTCTAATTACCATCTAAGCCTTTTCACTTTAAAGTTTTATAGCCATTTTACCCTTTTAAGTAATAGAACTCTACTTTTACTCTTTTTATGATTTATTCCTTTTATTTAATTACTCATGCAAACATAAAAATTTCTTAACAAAATTTTACTATGGCTTGAATAATATCCTATAGACATTAAAATAATAATAAAATAATAATTTACTCATCAGATTTGTGGTCCTAAAACCACTGTTCCGATTTCACTAAAAACTGGTCGTTACAAATTAAATCTATTTTCATAAAAAAATAGCATCTCTTAATTCAATAATAGTATTAATCGAAATTTAACCATTGGGTTCAATTACCATGAACCTATGTGCCTTGCTATTATGTGCATTTCCTATAAATTTGCATTCAATTCCTCTTTCACCTCACTTTTTACGTTTAGGTATTGGAACTTTGACAATAGCTCTACAACTCCAAACCTTCAAATAATTAAGTTTGGTTTCCTTTTCTCCCATTGTTCATAAGGGATTATTTTATTTTCCTTATTAGGAACTCTATTTAATATCCGACAAGCTGTTAGAACAATTTCTCCTAAGAAATCTTGTCTAGGACCTGAATATAATAACATTGAATTTACCATTTTAGTTAAGACTCTATTTTTCCTTTCAACTACACCATTTTGTTGTGGTGTGTAATGGGCTGAAACTTGATGGATAATCCCAGTGGATTCAAAATAACTTGGATTATTGTATTCTCCACCTCTATCCGATCTTAAGCACTTGATAAATTATTCAGACTAAAGTTCGGCTCCAGATTTATAAACTTTGAATTTATCAAGAGTTTCATCTTTTGAATGTAGTAAATATACATAGTAATATCTAAACCAATCATCAATAAAAGTAACAAAATATTTCTTTTCACCTAATGTAGAAGTATTATGCATGTCACATAAACCATTATGTATCAAATCAAGCATTTTGTTTTCCTTTTAGCCTTAGGGAAAGAGTTTCTAGTAATTTTAATTAACATACATGTATTGCATTTTCAATATTATTATTAAAAACATGAATTAAATCTAACTTATGCATGTCATTCAATTTTTTATAATTCAAATGACCAAATCTATTATGTCATAAATAAGAAGATTCAACTATATAAGCAGAAAAAATATTTTTAATCTTATTAATAATATTAAGTTTGACCATTCCATCATACATATTGTAACACCCCAAACCCGGCCTAGACGTTATGGCTGAATCTGGCGGTGTCACATGGAAAGGGATTTGAAGACAAGATTGTCGAGTTAAAAAACCGTTATAGTAAGTTAGCTTTTATTTAATTCGAAAAAAAAACTAGTTGATTTGCTTTAAAACTTGTCTATTAGCAGAAGCTTTTGTAACCAATTAATTTAGGGAAAATCGTTTCTATTTGCGAAAAACCTTAGTTTTTAGAAAAAAAATCGTCTTTTGTGGAGTTGCAGTTTTAAAAAACAAAATCCATAAAAAACAGTATAAAGTCTCAAATTTAAATCCAACCAATCCATAGTCCAGAAGATACATCAAAAACCTCAAATAAGTAATAAATTCTAGGCATTAAAGGAAAATAGTCTAAAATTTACGTGTGGCCATCGTCGAGTCCTCCGTTGCACCGACCCTTCAAGTCTGGGGATTACATGTACAGATTAAACAGAGAAAGGGTGAGTTTTCGTAAACTCAGTGTGTAATCCCCATAGAAAACATGTTGTAACACCCTAAACCTGGGCCAGACATTATGGCCAGATCTAGCGATGTCATATGATAGGGTGTTTGAAAATCGTGTCGTCGCGTTAAAACCGTTTCCATTGAATTCCTTATCTTCATATCTTATTAGTTCTAAATTTTGTTGCACATTTAATCGATAGTTTCAAAATGTTATTCGTTTGCGGAAGCTTTTAAATCAGATTAAACAATCGTGCATTTAGGAAAAACATTTGTTTCCTTTGAAAACTGAGGTTTCCTATTACTAGCAGTTGTAATCCATAAGGTAAAGATAATTAAAACCCAAAACCAAAGTCTGAAAGTCCAATTACAACCCAAAAACTTAGCCAGTAAAAATAGAATAGAAATAAAACCAATTATCGTAAATATGGGTTAAAAACCATGAAAATCCAAAACTGTGGTCACCGTCGAGTTCTCCACCGCACCGATTCGTCTAGATCTAGGGATTAACTGTGCACATTAAAACAAAAGGGGTGAGTTTACGAGAAGTCAGTGTGTAATCCCACATAAAACAAACAATAGCAAATCACAGTGCACAGTTAAAGCAGTCCTAGGCCTAAACCCTTTTTCAGTATCAATAACAGTTTGGGTCTTAGCCATTCTCAGTACAGTATCAAATCTATAGTAGGGCCTTAACCCATCACAATATCAGTAGTAGTCATGCAGTATTCAGTAACAAAGTCCTACCCAACCAGCCTCTACAGACCATCTCCGTCCAACCCTACACTCCATGTGGGGATCAAATCAACCCACCATCCTTACTTTCCAGGTAGTACCGAATGCAAAAAAAATAGTAATTTACAACTGAGCTGCCAGTATATTAGGCTTAAGAGCCTTTCAGTACACTTCCTCCAAACATAATTAACCCAACCCCATACAATGCAACATACAAGTCATGACATGCTATCTCAGGACATCAGTACATATAATCAGTTCAGTATACAAGCATACTATCATCATGCTCAACACATATATAAATCAAACAGTCAATTCGTACAATTAGGGGTCTAAGTGATGCTTACCGAGCCTACAGTAGGTTCACAGTCGACTTGGGCGACCTGTGCAATCTTAGCAATCAATTCAGTGAAAATGGGCTCACACACCCATGTGGTCTGCCCGTGTGGCCCCCTCGGCCCAAATTTTCCTTGGTTGCGTAGTCCATTTTTAATAAAACCCGTGCTAGCTAAATATTCATATATGTTTTCACTATTTACTTATATGTTCCTTCAAAGCTGTCTACTTGAGTCACTATTACTAAATTATTTATATCTTGAGCTACAAAATTCAAAATTAAGGTCCGCTTGATGGCTTTGAAAGTAGAGTTAAATACCTTTCTACCATAAAATTTTCAGAATTTTTGGTTTAGCTAATAAGTACAGTAAAATCTTCAATCTTACCTCTGTTCTGCTGTCTGATAACTTCGAACTTTCTTTGCTAAAAATTAATTATCTCTTAGTACAAAATTTTTATGATGTTACCATTTCTTTCTATTGAAAATATACTCATTGATAATTTAAACATGTAAATTTTAACCTCTAATTATTTTTCTCCAATTTTTGATGATTTTTCAAAGTTAGAACAAGGGAACCCAAATTCATTCTGACCTTATCTCACAAAACTTATTATATCTCACAATCTACAATTCCATTACTTACATTGTGTCTTCTATAAGAAGCTATACTCAATAAGATTTAATTTCATACTTTTTTCATCCTCTAATTAGATTTCCACAATTTATGGTGATTTTTCAAAGTTATCCTACTGCTATTGTCCAAACAACAAGCAATTTTGGGTTTTCGTCGAATCCTTTCTTTATGCGTTTCAGGTACACACCTAGTTTTGTTTGATGCTAAAACAGTCCCCGAGCACTCTAAAGCCTATAATTGAACAAATAACACTAATTTAATCTCACATAATGTGATCCTAAATTGAACTCATATCAAGGTTTTAACCCATAAGCGACTAAACCTTACGTTCAACCGATGAACAGTAATTCCCACACAAACTAAGACTCCGATTGGTGATTACGAGCCCATGAATCCTGCCCTAATTGGCATAAAGAAAACACTTCAGAAGAAAGTTAACAAATGGAGACAAATCACTTATCTAAAATTACCGAGTGATCGCAGACAAACGTACGATCGTAGACAAACGTATGATCGCAGACAAACGTGGGGCAACACGAGGCAGAGTGGGAAAAGAAAAATCAAGAAGATGAAGGGTGAAAGAGAGTAGAAATTTGGCAGCAATGAAGAGAAAAATAGAAAGAAGGTGGAGGGATTTTGGGGAAAGAAAAAAGAAAGATGAAGAATATTTGATAATCACCCCAATCCCTTATTTCTCTCCATCAAAATCCCCACGAAATCCACTACTCAGATTTTTAGTTCATATAAAACTCTCCTAGACACACGAGCAAAAATAATGCCCACACCAAGATTCGAACAAAGGACCTCCTTCACACCAACACTCCACTTATCCACTAGACCAGCAGGCACATTCTGTTAATAATTTGCCAACTTTTACTTAAAAACCTACTAACCAAAGATAGGGCTTATTCATAAAAATACCAAAATTTGCCCAAGTCCTGACTTGAACTTGAGACCTCCTAAACACACCCAGAACACATAACCACTAAAGCAGACAGATATTTTGTGTCACACATTCACAATACCCAAAATTAAAAATTTGGGGCGTTACACATGCATACAGATAATCAACAAAATTCAGTTAGATACAATCTGGGGCCCGTGCCCATCACAGAATCAATTTGGTTTTTAATCCATTCAGATACAGTCTCAGAAATACAGTAGGGCCTTGGCCCAAATTAGGTAAAGAATGCAGATACAGTAAATCAGAATCCTACCCACCAGCCTCTACACACCATCTCCGTCCAACCCTACACCGTAACACTCCTTACTCGTATCCAACACCAGAACAGGGTACGAGGCATTACTGGACTTAAAATTTTGTCAAATTTAAAACTTTTCTAACACATGCATTTTGTCTCTTATATGGGCTTATAAGGCCCAAAACATCCTTTAGGATGGTTCGGGATAAAACCGAAAACTTTGGAAACTTTTGGGAAAATTTAAAATTTTTTTGTCAAAATAGGGGTCACACACTCGTGTGATCTGAAAGTTGGCTATTTTCCAAGCCAGTTCCCCACTCTAAAACACAAACTCTCTTGTATCCATTTCATCAACATGTATCATACTTTAATTGGACATCCGAATATCCAATTTTGCATACACATTCCCATACACATCGCCATTAATGAAATCATTTGTAAATCACCTCCACAACATCTCAATTATGAAATTACCACATACATGAATAGCCACATCATAGGCATATAACAACCATCAATATTGGCCATCTCCAAATAGCCTTAATCAAAAAGAACATTTATTAAATAAGGGCCAACATTTTAGGCCATAAGAAATATGACATATATGACAAAACGACCAAGCCTACTATACATGATAACCCAAAAATTAATGTATCTAGATATACCAAGTGTTCCAATTGATAGTGTGAGCGAATCTCCGACATCCACCGATCCTCGAGCTAACTTGGCGATACTAAAAGATAAAGGAAAAGAGAGGGGAAGTAAGCACAAATTCTTAGTAAGTTCATATGCAAATAATAAGAAATTAATAAACTTGTGTGGACAAATCCTCACAATAATTTCTTAAGATGATATAATCATTATATCACATGCTTACACCTTATTACTAATGTTCATATTAATTTGTCTACTTCAGTCACTGTCACTAAATTATTTATTTCTCGAGCTACAGAGTTTCGAATGAAGAACCGTTAATTTTCCCTAAAACTAGACTCACATAATTTCTTACCATAGAAATTTTATAATTTCTGGTCTAGCCAACTAATACAGTTTATTCATTAAATTTATCCATGTTTCACTGTCCAACAGTTTTGGCACTTTTACACTACGAATCAATTTTCTCCTCGTACAAAATTCATATGATGTTCTCGTTTATTTCACTTGAAAATATACTTATTAAGGATTTCAAGAATATAAATTATACTCGATAATTATTTTTGTACAATTTGTAATGATTTTTCAAAATTGGAATAGGGGATTCCGATACTCATTCCAACCCTGTCTCACTAAAATTCAAATATCTCATAATTCACACTTCTTTTGCTTACTCTATTTCTTTTATGGGAAACATAGACTCATTAAGCTTTAATTTCATATCTCACCCAGCCTTTAATTCAATTTCTACCTTTTTTGTGATTTTTCAAAGTTATACTAAGGCTGCTGCCCACAACTATTTTAATGTCAATTTCACTCATTCATTAATTCTTTGTGTTCACTTTCATTTATACACACTTACACCAAAGAATATTATGTCTTGGCACATAACAATCAAGTGATCATAGACACATCTTACTTGTTTGCATCCTTATCAATAATGCATCATAATCTGAGCACATTATTTATGAGTCTCGTATACATACCTGTGTCTAGTCATAATACTCACATATCCTATTCTTAGTTATCTTGAACATACTCCTTGAATTTCCTATTGAACTACTTGTAATATTAAGGACGTTTGGGATATCTTGTACACCTAGTAGGATGTAAATGCCATATCCCAAATATGGTCTTACATGGGATCACATATCGGTGCCGATGCAATGTCCCAGATATGGTCTTACACTGACACTCATCTCGAGCCGATGCAATGCAACATACAAAATATGTCATGCCATTATGCAATTAATAGTACATGCATTCAAAGATCATAAGTCATGCTCGGTATAGAAATCAGACAGACAGATCACACATATAGGGGTCTAAGTAAAGCCTACTGACCCTACAGTAGGTCCACAGTCGACTTGGGCGACCCTTGTAACCTTAAAGAACTTTTCAGAAAAATGGGATCACATGCCCATGTGCCCCACTCGACCTAAATTGGCCTTGGCCACGTGATCCATTTTTAATGTAACCCATGCTAGTTAATTATTTATATATGTTTTCACTATTTACTTATATGTTCTTTCAAAGCTGTCTACTTGAGTCACTGTTAGTAAATTATTTATATCTTGAGCTATAGACTTCCGAATTAAGATCATCTTAATGTCTTTGAAACTAGACTCAAATACCTTTCTACCATAAAATTTTCAGAGTTTTTGGTTTAGCCAATAAGTACAAAATTTTTACTTTACCCCTATTTTACCTTGTCGTGACTTTGTCCTTCTTTCCTAAAATTAATTATCTCTTAGTACAAAATTTGGATGATGTTTCCACTTGTTTCTATTGAAAATAGACTTATTAATAATTTAAAATTTAAAATTTTAACCTCTAATTATTTTTCTCCAATTTTTGATTATTTTCCAAATTCAGAACAGGGAACTCGAATTCATTCTTACCTTGTCTCACAAAGTTTATTATACTTCACGATTTATAATTTCATTACTTACACCGTTTCTTTTATGAGAAACTAGACTCAGTAAGCTTTAATTCTATATTGTTTTCATCCTCTAATTCGATTTTCACAATTTATGGCGATTTTTCAAAGTTAGCCTACTGCTGCTGTCCAAACAGCAAGCAATTTCAGGTTGCTAAATAATACCCTTGCCTGCATAGGGATTCGAACACAAAACCTCCACCATAATAACACACCATTTAACCATCGAACCAGCAAGCCCATTCTAATGTAATATACCCAACAATCAAATAAAAGCCTACAAGATAAGAGTAAGGACTAATTCATTCAAAATACCAAAATTTGTCCAAGCGGAAGCTTGAACTTGAAACCTCCCAAACACTCCTAGAACACATAACCACTAAAGCTGACAGATACTTTGTGTCATATTTTCACAATAATGAAATTAGAAATTTTAGGGAGTTACAACTCTAAGCCGTAAAAGAAAGTTCCGTCCTCGAAATTTTACTTGATCAAAACAGATGAGGATATTGCTGACACATCGCATTCTCAGCTCCAACATGGTCTCCTCAGCGCTATGATTACACCACAAAACCTTCACTAAGGGAATAGAGTTTTTTCGAAGGACATTTATATCACGCTCTAGAATTTGAACTGGCTCCTCCTCGAAGGTTAAATCTGGCCTAACCTCAATCTCCTCAACAAAAATAACATGCGTGGGATCAGAGCGATAGCGCGTCAACATCGAGACATTAAAAAATCATGAATGCGTTCCAACTCCGAAGGTAACTCCAACTTATAAGCGACAGGTCTCACACGTTTCAGAATGCGGTAAGGTCCAATAAACCAATGGCTCAGCTTGCCCTTGCGACCAAACCTCATAACCTTTTTTCATGGCGAGACCCTGAGAAAAACTAAGTCCTCCACAGAATACTCGATCTCATACCTCTTCAAATCCGCATACAATTTTTGTCTATCAGAAGCCGCTTTCAAATGATTCCGAATCAATCTAACCTTATCCTCTGTCTCAGAGACCAACTCAGGACCCAGAACACGTCGCTCGCGTAACTCAGTCCAACATAAAGGAGTGCGACACTTACGACCGTATAGTGCCTCGTAAGGTGCTATCAGGATGCTAGACTGGAAGCTATTATTGTAGGCAAACTCTGCTAATGGCAAGTACTCCTCCCAACTGCCTCAGAAATCAATAACACATCTCCTCAACATGTCCTCCAATATCTGAATCACCCTCTCCGACTGACCATCTGTCTAAGGATGGAAAGCAGCACTGAAGTCTAATCTTGAACCTAGAGCCTTATGAAGCTGCTTCCAGAACCGAGACGTGAAATGAAGATCCCGATTAGAAATTATCAAGACAGGTACCCCATACAGTCTCACTATTTTTTATATGTAAAGCTTAACTAATTTCTGAAGAGAAAAGTCTGTCCTTACAGGGATGAAGTGAGTAGACTTGGTCAATCGATCCATGATGACCTAGATAGAATCCTTTTTAGTGGGTGTTAGAGGCAACCCACTAATGAAGTCCATCATTCCTCGCTCCCATTTCCATAACAATATCTTAACAAATTGCAGACAAACAGAAGGTGGCGATGCTCACTTAACCTCTTGACAAGTAAAAGCAAAGAAGCAACGAAGTCGGTAACCTCACGTTTCAACCCTGGCCACTAGTACAATTCTCGAAGATCTCGGTACATCTTGTCCCCGCCGAGATGCATAGTATAAGGACTACCATGCGCCTCTCTCAGAATCGACTGCCTTAAATCCTCATCATTCAGTACACAAATTCAACCACGGAAACAAAGTACCCCATCACTGTTTATCCCAAAATCAGTAGTGCCACCATTCTCAACCATACGAAAACGCAACTTGAGAGACTTATCCCCCAACTGTTTACCTCAAATATGTTCAATTCATGTCAATTTGACCTGAAGTTCTGCCAACAGACTTCCATCGTCGAATAGGCTAAGTCGAGCGAACATAGCTCTCAGATCGGCCATAGCCCTACGGCTCAACACATTGGCCACCACATTGGCCTTACCGAGATGGTACTCAATGGTACAATCATAATCCTTAAGCAACTCAACCCATCTATGCTGCCTAAGATTTAACTCCTAAATGAGGAGATACTTGAGGCTCTTATGATCAATGTAGATAATACACTTCTCACCATACAGATAATGCCTCCAGATTTTTAATGCAAAGACTACTACAACCAACTCCAAATCATGCGTCAGATAGTTCGCCTCATGTGTCTTAAGCTGACAAGACGCATATGCAATCACCTTACCATCCTGCATCAGCATACATCCCAAACTGACATGTGATGCATCACTATAAACCGTAAACTCCTTTCCAAGTTCAAGCTGTACCAAAACAGGAGACTCAGTCAGTACAGTCTTAAGCTTCTCAAAGCTCTCTTGCTGCGCATTAGCCCAGTCAAACAGTACACCTTTACGTAACAGCTTGGTCAAGGATGCTGCGATTAGTGAAAATCCTTCAACAAACCGTCGGTAATAACTTGCCAGCCCCAAAAAGTTGTTGATCTCAAACACACTCTTAAGCTGCTTCCAGTCCAATACAGTCTTAATTTTTTGACGATCGACTCGAATCCCCTCAGCAGACACCACATGACCCAGAAATGTTACTTCACGTAACGAGAACTTGCACTTGCTGAACTTAGAATAGAGTTACTTTTCCCTCAAAATTTGAAGAACAATCCTAAGGTGCTCGTCATGCTCATCCTCAGTCATCAAATAAACTAATATGTCATCGATGAACACCATTACAAATCGATCCAGGTAGGGCTGAAACACTCTGTTCATCAGATCCATGAAAACTGTCGGTGCATTAGTTAGTCCAAATGGCATCACTAGGAACTCGAAATGACCATAACTAGTCCTAAATGCCTTCTTATGCACATCAGCCTCCTTAACCCTCAACTGATGATACCCAGAATGCAAGTCAATTTTGGAGAACATAGACGCCCCTCGAAATTGGTCATACAAATCATCAATCCTCGGAAGTGGATACTTGTTCTTAATTGTCAACTTATTTAGTTGTTGGTAGTCGATACACATCCTCATGGATCCATCCTTTTTCTTAACAAACAATACCAGTGCTCCCCACGGGGACACACTAGGGCAGATGAACCCACGATCCAATAACTCTTGAATTTGAGCCTTGAGCTTCGTAAGCTCCTTCGGTGCCAATTGATAGAGAGTGATAGATACCGGAGCTGTACCAAGGAGAAGCTCAATCCCAAACTCCACTTCCTGATTCAGAGGTAAACCCGGTAGTTCCTCAAGAAAGACGTATGAAAAATCCCTCACAGTTCTGATGTCCATAACAGTAGAGTCTCCAGAAGCAGAAACACTTATGTAGGCCAAGAATGCCTCACATCCCTTACGAACCAACTTCTCTGCCACCAGTGCAGAGATCACATTAGATAAGTAGTTCTGACGTTCTCCAATCATGACTACCTCCTTAGTGATTTTTGCCTTCTCGACCAGGGTAGAACGATCTCACTCCCTCTACGGGGCTATCAGAACTCTCAAATTATTTCTAAGGCCATCCTCAAAGCGGACACATTGCTCATACTCAAATGCCACCATAACTCGCGCATAGCGGCTTAGTCTCAAAAACTCAGCCTCATACTCAGCCACTCATCGATCCACCTGTGTAGGATTCAGAAAATCCCTCCTACGTGGATCCACGTAACTAGCTTCGATATATTTCCCCAAGAAGGCGGTCTTAAAGAATTCCCAGATTAGATGTTCAGGCTAAGTGCCCTCCTTAACGGCCAGCCACCACTGATCAGCCTCGTCACGCAGTAGCGGGACTCAACCCTTTAATTTTTGCTTAGAGGTGCAATCTAGATCATCCATGATCCTCAACGTGGCCACAATCCAGTACTCGGCCACATTAAGGGCGACCCCAGTAATACTCCTGAAGAGTTCAGCTCCATTAGACCTGAGTCGTTTCGTAATCGACCCTCAGACCCAAATCCAGTATTGGGCCCAGCGACCCTCTCTGAAATCCTTAGCATAGCCTGGGACAATGCATCATCCCCACCCATGCGATCTTGAGACCCAGTCTCAGTAGCGGGCGACATTGACGTCTCACTAGTATCCAAATTTGGCATGCTGCCTAACAACAAGGACTCGACTCGAGCCCCTCTATGGCCTCTACCTCGGCCTCTAGTACCCCGTCCTCAAATACCTCGTGCACTCATCGTAGAATTCATAGCTTATCTGTGTTAACAGTTTTATAAATCAGTTACAGTTTCGATATCTATTAGTAGATATTTTATGCAAAACAATATCAGAAATTTAGAGTTTGTTATCATGAATCGTAGTCTTGCCAAAATTTTCAATTTCGCTACTATTTTCAGTATACACTATCTACAGTGTTCTCAGTACAGTGTACTACCTATAGTGGTTTCAGAATATGCTACTCATATTTTCAAAAACACATCTGAGTTTTTAGAACACTTACAGAATCATCTCCTTAAAACCAAGTTTTAAAACCCAAATCCACAATCGAATTTTGTAACCTGGCTCTGATACCGCAAAATGTAGCACCCCAAACTCGGCCTAGACGTTATGCCCGAATCTAACGATGTCACATGGAAAGGGATTTGAAGACAAGGTTGTCAAGTTTAAAATCGTTACAATAAGTTAGCTTTTATTTAATTAAAAAAAAACTAGTTGATTTGCTTTAAAACTTGTCTCTTAGCGGAAGCTTTTATAACCAATTAATTTATGGAAAATCGTTTCTACAAAAAACCTTAGTTTTTAGAAAACAAAACTGTGTCTTGTGGAGTTGCAGTTTTTAAAAAAAATCCATAAAAAACAGTATAAAGTCCCAAATTTAAAGCCAACCAGTCCATAGTTCAGAAGATACATCAAAAACCCCAAATAAGTAATAAATTCTAGGCATTAACGGAAAACAGTCTAAAATTTACGTGTGGCCACCGTCGAGTCCTTCGCTGCACTGACCTGTCAAGTCTAAGGATTACCAGTACAGATTAAACAGAGAAAGGGTAAGTTTTCGCAAACTCAGTGTGTAACCTCCATAGGAAACATGCATACAAATAATCAACAGAACTTAGTTAGATACACTCTGGGGCCCGTGCCCATCACAGAATTAGTTTGGGCCTTAGCCGATTCAGATACAGTCTCAGAAATACATTAGGGCCTTAGCCATATCAGATACAGAATGCAGATACAGTAAATCAAAATCCTACCCACCATCCTCTACACACCATCACCATCCAACCCTACACACCATGTGAAGATTAAATCAACCCACCCATCCCTACACACCATGCTGTACCGAAATGCAGCACATAATCAGAAGGTTGCAGTTGAGCTGTCAGATAACAAACTTAATAGCCTTTTAGACACTTGCTCCAAATATCATCAACCCACCCTGATGCAATGCAACATACAAAATATGTCATGCCATTATGCAATTAATACTACATACATTCAGATACCATAAGTCATGCTCGATATAGAAATTAGACACACAGATCACATATATAGGGTCTAAGTAAAGCTTACCGACCCTACAGTAGGTCCACAGTCGACTTAGGCAACCCGTGCAACCTTACAGAACGTTTCAGAAAAATAGGCTCACACACCTATGTGGCCCACTCGGTCCAAATTGGTCTTGGCCACATGATCCATTTTTAATGTAACTCGTGCTAGTTAATTATTCATATATGTTTTCACTCTTTACTTATATGTTCCTTCAAAGCTATCTACTTGAGTCACTGTTACTAAATTATTTATATCTTGAGCTACAGAATTCCGAATTAAGATCTTCTTGATGTTTTTGAAACTAGACTCAAATACTTTTCTACCATAAAATTTTTAGAATTTTTGGTTTAGCCAATAAGTACAGTAAAATCTTCAAATTTACCCCTATTTTGATGTGTAACAGCTTCGTTCCTTCTTTGCTAAAAATTAATTATCTCTTAGTAAAAAATTTGGATGATATTTCCATTTATTTCTATTGAAAATATAATCATTAATAATTTAAACATGTAAATTTTAACCCCTAATTATTTTTCTCCAAGTTTTGATGATTTTCCAAAGTCGGAACAGGGGAACCCGAATTCAATCTGACCTTGTCTCACAAAGTTTATTATACCTCACGATTTATAATTGCATTACTTACACCATTTCTTCTATGAGAAACTAGACTCAATAAGCTTTAATTCTAGTTTTTTTTTCATCCTCTAATTCGATTTTCACAATTTATGGCGATTTTTCAAAGTTAGCCTACTGCTGTTGTCCAAACAGCAAGCAATTTTGGCTTTTTGTCGAATCTTTTTTTTGGTGTTTTGGGTACACAACTGGTTTTGTTTGATGCTAAAACAGTCTCCGAGCACTCCAAAGCCACGAACGATAACCCTCGATTTAACTATTGCTAAGACGAGAACACTAAATTCACTAGTTCGAGCCTCCCCTGAAACTAAGCGAGCACTAACCGCGTGCGAAAACGAAGGAAAATAAATGGATTAGGGAAAAATCAAGAAGAAGCAAAAGAAGACAATGATGGAAAACTCAAAAAATTTCAGCAGGAGGAGAGGGAGAAGAATAGACAACATAATTTTTTTGGAAAAGAGAGTCAAAATTTGGTTATAGGAGAAAAATAAAATAAAATCCCGATAACCCCCAAAATCTCTTAATCTTCTCCCCAAATTCCCACTACACATCCTAGAACACATAACCACTAAACCTGACAGATATTTTGTGTCATATTTTCACAATAATGAAATTAGAAATTTTGGAGCATTACAACTCTACCCCCTAATCATGGTACTTATTGTGGCTTGACTCTATGATTAAGTAAATTGCGAGTTATTGGAACGATACTTCTAGACATAACTACAATTACTCGAGCCTAATTGTATATGTCTGATTGGTCCCTTCACTAGTTTAGTAAAAACTTGATTGGATTGCATTTGAATCAAAAGAAAGTTCTACAACTTTGGAAATAATTTAATTGATTCGATTTATTCGATGTCAAATTAAATTAGGTGGTCGTGTGAATTTTTTAATTAGAGAATTTGATTAAAGAATTTTTTCGAAAAATAATTTTGAAAATCTTAGTGATTATTGGAAAAATTAGTTTTGATCAAGTAAAAATAAATTAATCAAATTAATTAAAACAAATATGACACTTTTGGAAATTAATTTTCAAGTTAGACAATTGGGCCAATGGGTAATTGAACTCTAAAATTGGACTCAAGATTGAAATTGAACCCGAGAACCAAAGCCCGAGCCTGAAACCCAAAAACTGGTTGAACTGAGCCCTATGTATGAAACCGAGTCGATGATCCAATTGGTGGCTAGACCAGATTGGCCAGGCTGTCACTCTCTCAGATCAAACCGACAACATCCAAATCGATCAGACCCATTTGGGCAAAACGGTGACGGTTTGGAGTGTCGGGAGAATTGCACCAATAATGGCATTATTGGGCACGACGACTGCGATGACGGCGATCCAGCAACTAGCAGATGGTCGGCAGTAGTGGTTCTTCAATGGTAAAGTAGTGAAAAAAATTAGAATATTAGTGGGACTCTAACAGGTAGCTTGATTTCAAATTAATTTTTCCAAAGATAATATTATTTTAATTAATTTAATATTAAATTTAATTTAATATTTATCTAGATATTAAAATGAGATGTTAAATTAAATTTAATATTTATATAGATAATATTTTATTAATTTAATATTAATGTGGTTAATTTTAATCCTAGTTGAACTCTTTCTAAACTCTCCCTATATAAAGAAAGCATGGGTCATTATTCTCATACACTTGAATTCAAGAAAAGTTGCAGAGAGAAAATTTTTTGAAGAAACTATTTTAGAAAATTTCTAGATATATTCTTGTTATTTACAACTTGACCTTAGAAGTTTCGAGAATTTATGAAATTTCCCCACTGGTAATTTTGTGAAAAATTTTCTGATTCGAAGCAAACCCACACTCGTTCAATGGTTAAACTCTACTTTTTCCTTAAACCTATTTTCGGCTGTGTTTTTCAAACCCGATTTTCCAACACTTTGGCATTTTCAGAATCTAGGTTCTAATCTTACTTTCAATATTCTTCTTCAATACAAAGATGATTTGCCAAAGCCTTAAGAGATATTTCCTTTTTCTTATGTTTTAGACTTCTTTTAAAGTCTTTTCAAGATGGAAGAAGTTCATCTATAATGGAGGATACAATAATCATTTCATCCATTTTCATATCATATTGCTTAAATTGATTCAACATTTTTTTTAATATCACGAAATTGTTCCATGATAAAATGACCATCAATCATTTCATAATTACTGAAACGACTAATAAGAAATTTCTTACTTGTAGCATCTTTGGTCATGTATCTTGTCTCTAATTTGTCCCATAGTTCCTTAGCGGTGACCTCGTTTTGGTAGGTGTCTAAGAAACCATCAGATAAATCATTCAATATGTGGCCTATACACATGTAATCAACATTGTCCCATTTTTGTCTTTCTCAGGTTGCAACAATAGATTCATTTTCATTCTCTTCCAATTTTCGAGTATTCAAAACATAGGAAATCTTCAAAGTTGATAATAAGAAGTGCATCTAATGCGGGTTTCAAGGCATAATTTCAGACCCATGAATGTGATGGGCTCACACTACCTCAAGGCCCAACAACAATGTCAAAGGCTAAGCAAATAAAATCAGGACTTGATCAAAGACAAGATTCGAGGACGAATCTTTTTGAGGAAAGGGAAAATGATACATTCACAAATGAGGTGAAATTTATTAGATTCCAATTATCAAAACTGCCAATTTTCAGACTTGGGAAATCAGTAGACTTGGAATGACTTTTTTGATGGGATCCTGAAACTTTTGGGTTGATATGTCTCATGGTGCTTGAAGACATATCTCTTAGCTTCGAAACTCATTTTGAATCACTCGATTTTGAGTTCGGGAGCTCAAGTTATGATCGTTTTAGTGAAGACTGCGCGAGCAAAATTTCTAAACGGGATTATGACGGGAATTACAAATTTTAGGCTTTTAATTCGAGTTTAAATCATATTGGGTTCGGGTTTTAGACTTAATTTTTATTATATATGAGCCCAATATTATATTTGTCAGATATTATTATGTTATTCTAATTTTTTTATTGTAACACCCCAAACCCAACCTAGACATTATGGCCGAATTTGACGATGTCACAAGGTAGTGCTTTTCGAAAAACATGTCGTCGCTAAATCCCATTTTCTATTTAACCATTGTTTTCATTATCTTATGTTAATTTCAAATCATGTCATTCGTTTCCAAAACATTATTCATTTACAAATCGTTATTCAATTTCAAAACATTTTCTTATTACGGAAGCTTTTAAACAGTTTGCGTATTCGTGGTATTTTTGATAAAACATTAATTTCATTTGAAAACCTGAGTTTTACCTAACACTAGCAGATTTAAATTATAAAACCGTATAAAAACCAAATTTAAACCAAAATTGGTAAAGGCCATAATTATAGCAAAATACTCCCAAATAAAAGTAGAATCATAAATTGGTAATAAACAGTGTAAAAGAAGTCGTGTGGCCACCACTGAGTCCTCTGCCGTACCGATCTGCCTAAATGTGGGGATTACCTGTACAAATTAAACAGAATAGGTGAGTTTACATAAATTCAGCGTGTAATCCCCATACAAATGAATAGACAATAAACAGATAATCATAGTTTGGGCTTAATCCCTTTTTAGTATCAGTATCAGTCCAGTTTGGGCCTTAGCCCATTTGAGTACAAAACAATCATACAAGAGGGCTTTCACCATCACAAGATCGAGAGCGAATGATATGTAGTCACAAAAATCATACCCATCCAAGCTCTACACACCATCTCTATCCAACCCTACACTCCATGTGGGGATATAATCAACCTACCCATCCCTACACTCCAAGTAGTATCGAATGCGGCACTAGACAGTAGTTTGCAGCTGAAATGCTAGTAAATTAGGCTCAAGGCCTTTCAGTACACTTTCTCTAAACATTATAATCCCCCAACCCAATGCAATGCAATATACAGATATGACATGCTATAACATAATATCATGCAAGTAAACAGGGCATACAGTATCAAATCAGTGGGGCATCGTCAGGCTTAATCATATCAGTCATACAGTCATTTCATTCAATTAGGGGTCTAGGTAAGCTTACCGACCCTACAGTAGGTTCACATTCGACTTGGGCAGCCCTTGCAACCTTATCAATCAAACAGTGAAAATGGGCCTACAAGCCCATGATGTTCGCCTGTGTGGGCCCACACGCCCGTGTGGCCCACATGACCCATATTGGGCTTGGCCTCGTGATCCATTTTAATGTAACTCGTTCTAGTTAATTATTCATATGTGTTTCCATTATTTACTCATATGATCCTTCACAGTTGTGTACTTGAGTCACTGTTACTAAATTATTTATATCTTAAGCTACAGAATTCTGAATTAAGATCCGTAAATTTTCCCTGAAACTAGACTCACATATCTTCTTACCATAAAATTTTTATAATTATTGGTTTAGCCAATAAGTACAGTTTATTCTTTAAAGTTTCCCCTATTCTGCTGTCTGACAGTTTTGACCTTTCTGTACTAAAAATTAATTATCTTCTCGTACAAAATTCGGATGATGTTCCCATTTGTTTTCTTGAAATTATACTCATTCAGGATTTTAAACATATAAATTATAACCATAATATAAAATTCTTTTGCTTACTTCGTTTCTTCTATGAGAAATTAGACTCAAATATATTTAATCGCAATTTTTTTTTCATCCTCTAATTCGATTTCCACAATTTATGGTGATTTTTAAAATTTAGCCTACTTCTGCTGTCCAAACAGCAAGCAATTTTGGCTTTTCGCTGAATCCCTTATTGTTGTGTTTCGGGTACACACCTGATATCGTTTCACTGCAAATACACTCCTAAGCACTCAAAGACCTAAAAATCAATAATTAGAGCCCAATTTAGATCACTAACGAAAACTCACAACTGAAAATCGTCTACATCAAAATCGATAGCGAACCTAAACACATATCAACAACGAACCAAAATTTCTAATGCTCAATTTGCTTGAGAAACCGCAACTAATTTCTGATTTTTGCCTAAACCAAGAGAGCCAAAACAATCCTTTTTAGGAACTAGCTAAGAAACGATAAAATAGAGGCAGTCAGATACTTACAGAACGAGTGTATACAATTGTTGGCCGGAAAGTGGGCTAGTAAAAAAATCAAAAAGAGAGAGTGGACTAGGGAGCGAAAATTCGACAAAGCAAAGAAGAATAGGATGGCAGAAAAATTGGGAAAAAGAGGAGAATGCCGAAATTTGGGAAAAATAAAAACCAAATAGAAACTTAGATGATATCGATAGCTACCCCATATCCCTAAATTTTCTCCCACTAATCCTACTAACCTACAACCACTCCAGAATCCTACTCTGTCGAAATAATTATCCATCACTGCACAAAAATAACGCCTATGCTCTAGCATGGATTTGAACTCAAGACCTCATGAAATCAAACACTCCACTTAACCACTAGACCAGCAAGCCCATTCTATTATTTTATTACCAACTATTAAACTTAAGGCCTTTAGGTCAGGTTAAGGCTTTATTTATAAAAATACTAAAACTTGTACAAGTCATAGCTTGAACTTGGAACCTCTCACACACACCCAGAGCACTTAACCATTGAGGTAGACAAGTACTTGTGGCACATAAACACAAAAACAAGAATTAAAAATTTTGGGGTGTTACATTGATAATTATTAAGTATTTTAAGTTATTTAGGAGTTTTATGTTAAGAAGAAAATTTAGTTTAAAACTACTTCTTGTTTAGATTAAATTAGAGTTCTAGTATACTTAGGAGTTTTATTTAAATTTATTTAGCTAGCCTCTATATAGGCTTTTGTATTGTACACAATACATTCAATTGATTATTATTCTATTTCTCTTTTGAGTTAATAAATTCTCTCTAGGTTTTTCTTTTCAAGAATTTCTCTTAAGTTTCTTTTAGAAGAGTTCTAACAATCTTTTTAGATTGTGGGGATCAATTTCAAACCTTTTCTTGCCAAGGTTTCTATCTTGGAGGGGAAATTAGAGCCGCTTGAATGGGTTGTGGATTCTTCGTGTTTCCAAGGCTTCGTAGGACTTTTACATGCCATGTTCTATCTTTCCATTTATCTTCTTTATTCGCTTCTTTAATCATTGATTTATTATTTTATTTTAGTTACTTATTTTAATTATTTTATCTGACTTGGATTCAATTTCATTTCAGGTTGTGTCAAAATCCAAGTCTATTTCCGAACGTTTAGAGCCCTAAGTCAAATCAACAACTTTGACAAGGGTGCCGCACAATGACACGAAATGCACACCGTGGTGGAAAAATATGGGTACATATATTTCCAGAGAAACCCATTATGGTAAAACCTACAGAAACACGTATAGGTTTGGGGAAAGGATCTACTGAGTATTGGGTAGCTGTCGTTAAACCGAGCAAAATACTTTATGAAATGTGCGGAGTAGTCGAAATTTTTCTACCATAGTCGGAAATTACCACTATCAAACCGATCAAGCTTAACAAAGTTGGAAACCAACTCCTTTAGTGTTCCACTTGCATGTGTTGTAGTAGTCATCATGAAATAGAATCTTAAAATTATTAGTAGAAAACTTCAGTAAGGAAAATCTCAAACACACAAATGGAACATGAACAAAACTCGAATAGAAAACGAAGAAATAGTACAAGGCTCCATGGCTTGTATCAAGCCGTTATCTTTAAGGTTCTATTCGCCCCACCTATACTCGGTGTGCAAATGAACCTCGAGGATACAATTAAGCCTGATGACTATTTGCGTTTTGCTCTGACAAAAATAGCCCACTAAGCACTAAGCAATGTATAATACATAGAAAAAGATGGAGAAATGATAGAAAGAGCTTATAAGAATTTTTTGGTATGTTTTCCAAATGAAATCTCACTCCTATTTATATAAATTTTCATGTCTATTCATAAAGACATCTTTCAATAGGTATCTTTTCTATATAATCACATATCTAAAAGAGACATAATTATTCATTTAATATCTATTGATTAAACATAACTATTCAAATAATATTGATTGAATAGTTATAATTCTTTGTCAAAAATCAAGTGATATAACTTTTACCAATAATTAAAAATATAACTTTTGATTAATCACATCTTTTCATTTATAGTTCTTGAAATATTATAAATATTTGAAAACGTTCTAACACCAATGAATACAATGATTAAATATAATATTAAGGTTGAGTTTTGCCTTTGTCCAATATTTTGGAAGTTGATCCCATAAAAGATAAATAAATAGATTTGAATAAACAAACATTTAAGATTCTTTTAAAAGGTTTTGTACAAGAAATTGTATTGAGGATGAAAGATTTTAAAATTCAACTTACTCGTTGAGGTATTTTTTTTCTAAGTTCTCTTTTTCTGGCGATATTTATCTATTTATATGATATGAGTACTGGTCATTGAGATGTCAAGTTAAATAGGCTCCATGCATATAGACACGTACCCTACTCTAGATTTAACACGTGTTACAAATTCTCATGCACGTATAACTTTGTACGAGAGTAGGCTCGGCGAGCGAGCTCTACCCCAACTCAAATGGATTTTGAACCAATGGTGGTAACTATTCTAACACTACTAAAATTTTTTAATTAGGTGATTTTTCAAGTCCTATCTTAATTTAAATTTTAAGTTAGTAATTTGTTTTTGTTAATTTTCAAACCCTCAACATCAAAGTTAGAAATAAGTGTTAGTGAAGAAAGGCGAGTAAAATATTGAGTTATCAAATAAACTTAATCGAAACTGAGTAAATTCGATCCAATTGGACCGAATGGATAGGCATTGAGTAATGATTGTTTTTAGGATGCCAAGGAGAGTGGAAAAACATTCAAGAAAGGTAAGCCAGTTGTTCAACTTTGTTGGCTTTGCAATAAAGGGACCCTTCCACTAATGGTGGTGCTTAAGCCACAATCATCTTCTCTCATTTCTTCTTCTTCTTTTGCTGTTCCCCATAATACGCAATACAGTCCCGTACGTAAAATTAGGCTTCCAATCACACTGTAAAATATTAATGGATACTATCAGGAAATGTTAAACAAAAAAAGAGAGTTGAAACTGTAAAACAATGGTTGATTTAGTACCTTCCAAGAAATATTGCTTCGCCAAGGAATATGGCACTCATAACAACTGCAATGGCAATTGAAGTTGGCTTGAAACTTGCAACAAATACAGGCTCCTTCAAGTGTATGCCCCATATGTGTACAACGCATAAAAAGGAGAACCCCAAAAGTCCCTAAACAAGTAAGAAGCAACAACAAAGTTGCATTCAGATCCTGATCAAATTGTATGCTTCATGTTTGGGTTAATTGCACCAAATACTAAATCAGAACTTAAGGGCTTACCGAGTATAAGACAACAACAGCAGCTAAATCAGAACTTAGGCTCCGTTTGGATGGGCAGTGTGTCTAGCTCCGGTGAGGTTAAAAATAGCGGTGGCGGTGAGATTAGTTACTGTAGCGGTGAGATTGGATACTGTAGCAGTGAGATTAGAAACAGCGGTGGAGTGTGTGTTTGGATTCAAACGCAGCTGTAGCGGTGATGTGAAAATAAAAAATGACTTTTAAAGACATTAGATTAAAAATGATATATAATAGAAGTTTTTAAAATTATTTAACAATTACAAAATTAATAAATGACTAAAAATTATTAAAATTATATTTATTTTCAATAATAAATAATTAAAATGAATTAAAAGTAGAGAAAAATTCAAAAATTTATTTTATTTAATATTTCAAAATTAATCATATATTTAATTATAGGGGCTCAATTCATTATTGAAAGATTATTATTGTTGGCATAGCAAGAATGTCAAACACCGGACATAGCAAGAATAAAAAAAAAGGTATCTGTTGAAATAGAATGTTGTTGACATTTTAAAAAGTATTTGTAACAAGCTCACGACAATTTGAACATCACGGACAATAAACACAAGAGAATGAAATGCGATCAAGATACATACAACATAGCATTTTAAAATACAGCATAAAACTGAATTCATCCTGTGCACCATCCTTTGCAACAAAAGAAAACCATTCAAAACAAAGACTTATTGATCAGACCATTGAAGAGTCATAAAAGAAGTCACAGGAGTCTAACAACAAAAATTCCCACTGCAAGCATCTTTAGAAGCAAAAGTTTGCAGCATTGATCATAAAACATTTAGCTAGTGAATTCACTCAGACATGCATTTCATTATATCGCCAAAGGACCAACTATCACCTAACGATCCATAAAATGGAGCAACAATAAACAACAATTTCAAGCATTGTAAAAAATTTTAAGACCAATCTCTTCCTATTCACAGCATCTGATTGAGATTTGAGGAGCTCATGAGACCAAACTATGCCCTCAGACTCTTGTTCCTTTTTCATAGACTTCAGTTTTACATTCTCCAAGTGTCTCTCAGTTTCATTGTTTAAAGTACTTGAATCCTGAGACAATGACTCACTATTCATCATCTCCATCTGTAATCGTAATGTATTATGCATAAAGTACATGTTATACAAGGATTGATCATACCGCCCCAGTGTAATCTCTTCCACCACAAAGTAAAAACATGCCATCCGAGCGGGCACTAGCAGTCGCATACCTATAACAAAAGTAGAGGTAATTGGAACATCTAGAACGCAAATTGTGCAAACTTACACAAGTTGATGGCTTGTTTATATTATTGAAATAAACAAACTCACATTCTAGCAGAAGGCCTATCGCCTTCAGGGTTTAGTCTCTGCCATACATATGGTTTCTGGCCAGTATCCAAAGCCCATGCATCTGAAAGAACTCATTTTCCTATTTAAAAATAAAAGAACCATTGCTCAAATGTTAATGCAACCAAATAAACATCACCAGGGGGAAATCACCGGATGAACACGAAAAATCACAAATTGACAATGCTTTGATCTTAGTTGCCACATAATAAGACAAGCAATATATATAAGTCATCCCAAAGGATTTACTAGCATAAGGATACTGCTGTAGAAGAATGAAGAGTGATCATCAAAGTGAATAAGTTGACCAATATCCAAAACTTCTTGTTTCAATGCATTCAGGTCACTTTTAACAAAATTAAATAAAGCTGGTGTTGAGAAGTTAATGTAGTTAGTAGTTAGCAAAATTAGGCAGTTACAAGATTAGTTAGTTAGTTCAACAAATAGTCTATAAATGTAAACATACTCTGTGTATTAAACAAGTAAGTGAGAATATTTTTTTTCAACATGGTATCAGATGCTATGGTAGTCGTTTTTTTCTGATAATTCTTTGTTGACGTTTTTTGGATTGCTGGTTATCTTTGTTCTCTTTTTGGGTTCTTTCAATAACAAAGAAGATGAGTCTCTCTGATTCTGTTCTTGATTTCAATCACCCGTGTTATCTTCATCCATCAGATACTCCGTGTACATTGCTCGTCGCTCATCAGTTGACAGGTGTTGAGAATTACACTGTTTGGAGTCGGACGATGAGAATTGCGTTATTGGCAAAAAACAAGTTGGGATTTGTGGATGGCACCTGTTCTAAAACCATGGTACCGGAGGATATGGGTCATCAGTGGGAGCGCTGCAATGCGATTGTCCTTTCTTAGATTCTAAATACTATTAGTAAAGAACTCTCGGCGGGGATTGTTTTTGCGTCCAGTGCGGCGGCAGTTTGGAACGATCTTAGTGAACGATTTCACAAAATTGATGGTTCAAGAATTTATTTCTTGCATCGTGAAATTACTACCTATTATCAAGGTACGGTCTCAATCTCTGCCTATTTTACCAGATTGAAGTTACTTTGGAACGAATATGACGCCCTTGTACCACCGGTTTCTTGTGATTGTGGTCAGTCTCGATAGAATGATGTTCATGTTGGACAGCAGCATTTATTTCAGTTTCTTATGGGATTAAATGAGTCATATAGTGCTGTGCGTAGTCAGATTTTATTGATGAGTCCTTTACCGTCTGTTAATCATGCGTACTCGATGATTATGCAAGAAGAGTCACAGAGAAAGCATAGTTCTAGTAATGTTGGGGATGACTTGGTTCCTTTTTCTTCAGTTCAGATGGTACAGAAAAAACGATTTAATGGTATTTGTGACCACTGCAAAGTTAAGGGACATAAAAGAGAGACTTGTTATAAACTCATCGGTTATCCTGCAGATTTTAAGTTTACAAAGAGGAAAATGAATGTTTCTTCTTCTTCGGCAGTGAATAATGTTTCTACCCCTGACTCTGCTTGTAGTAGTGAAGTATTGGACTCTAGTGGGTCATGTCTGCCAGCTCCTATGTTTACACAAGATCAGTATAACCAGATCATGCGTTTGTTGAATAAAGACCCTATTGTCGTTGAAGCTGCTACCAGTATAGCAGGTATGGTGGATCTTGGTAACAAATGGATCATTGACACTGGGGCCACTGACCATATACTGTCGGATCTTCATTTCTTGGAATCTCCTGTTGCATGTCCATTAGGGTCACCAAGTGTTAGGCTTCCAAATGGGTCTTCAGTCTCCGTTACTCATACTGGCACTTGCACAATTTTACCTAACCTTTCATTGACAAAAGTTCTTTATGTTCCGAATTTTCGTTACAATTTACTTTCTGTTTCCAAACTTACCACCGATCTTCATTGTATGGTTTCTTTTTATCCTCATTTTTGCCTTATACAGGATCTCTCCAGTGGAAGGATGAGGGGGATTGGTAAAGCACGAGGTGGTCTTTATATCCTGGATCTGTCTCAACAGACTATGGTTTTACCTCCTTCTTTTGTTGCAATGGCTTCTACAGATTCATCCATTCTTTGGCACCATAGACTTGGTCATGCGTCGGTTTCGAGACTGAACAAGGTTCCTATTTTTTCTTGTACAAAATCTGCCGTTGATAGTATTCATAAGTGTCATGTTTGTCTACTAGCTAAACAAACCAGACTTCCATTTCCTATTCATAAGTCTCGTGCTAATACTGCTTTTTCTCTTGTGCACATTGATTTGTGGGGACCTTATCGAGTTTCTACTCATAGTGGTCATAGGTTTTTTTTAACGATTGTTGATGATTACACACGAATGACTTGGGTTTATTTGTTGCGCTCTAAGAGTGATGCTCTTATATGTCTCAAACAATTTTTTGTGTTGGTTAAAAATCAATTTTCTACTGTAATCAAAACTGTCAGTAGTGATAATGGGTATGAATTCTTTAAAATGAATGTCTTGAATTTTTAATATGTCCGAATTGTTCATCAAAGTTCATGTGTTAATACTCCTCAACAAAATGGAGTTCTTTGAGCTAAAGCACGACATTTACTAGAAATCGCCGATCCTTAAAATTTCATCTCACGTGCCTAGCAAATTTTGGGGTGAGTGCGTTTTAACTACTATTTTTTGATTAATCGTCTTCCCACGCCTATTTTAAGCTGGAAATGTCCTTTTGAGCTATTGTATCATAAGTCACCTGATTTTTCTCGATTAAAGGTCTTTGGTTGTCTAGCTTATGCTACTAATCCTAGCTACCATGATAAATTTTCTCATAAGGCTATTCCATCTGTATTCATGGGTTATTCTCTTGTACAAAAAGGATACTTGCTGTTTAGTCTTGAAACCAAAACCTTTTTTGTTAACCGAGATGTTGTTTTTCATGAAACCATATTTCCTTTTAAAATTCCCACCAAACCGGTTTTGCTTTTTCCTGATGTTGATCCTTCTATTTTTCTACAACTTGAACCTTCCTCTTCTTTGCTTATTCCATCTTCTTCATCTTGTGTACCCGAGCCATCTTTTAACCCTTCTATGCCTACTGCTGTTCCTTTACGACGTACTACGAGGTCTGTTAAGCAGCCTCCTTGGATGAAGGACTACGTCTGCTCTAACCAATCGTCCACTTCTTGTGCCACAGGTTTGTTTCCTATAGCTACTATTTATTCTTCTTCTCATTTGCCTATTCATACTCAATTGTTTGCTGCTCATGTTTCTTCTTTACTTGAACCCCGTACTTATGATGAGGCCCTTTTGGATCCTCGGTGGGTTGATGCCATGCAACAAGAGATTCAAGCTTTGGAGGCTAATGGTACATGGGAGATTGTTCCTTTACCGCCTGGCGTTGTTCCCATTGGCTGCAAGTGGGTTTACAAAATTAAATATGCTTCTGATGGTTCGGTGGAACGCTTTAAAGCACGGCTTGTTGGTAAGGGTTATAATCAAAAGGCTGGTATTGACTTTCATGACACTTTTTCTCCGGTCGTTAAACATGTCACGGTTCGGACGGTGATAAGCATGGCAGCCATTCATAACTGGCCTCTTTTTCAAATGGACGTATACAATGCGTTCCTTCAAGGAGACCTATTCGAAGAAGTTTATATGGAAATTCCAGTTGGTTTTCGCAGCCAGGGGGAGTCTCATGTATGTCGTCTGCGTAAATCGTTGTATGGTCTGAAGCAAGCGTCCAGGCAGTGGAACTCGAAGCTTACAGAGGCTTTAATACGAGGAGGATATGTACAAAGTAAATACGACTATTCCTTGTTCACAAAGAGGGATGTTGGTAACATGGTTGTTCTACTCATATATGTGGATGATTTATTAATTACAGGCAGCAGTGCTAGCATGATAGATGAATTGAAGCAGTTTCTGCATTTGAATTTTAAGATGAAAGACTTGGGTGTATTGAAGTTTTTTCTTGGAATTGAAATAATGAGATCAAATAAAGGGATTGTATTGAATCAAAGGAAATATGCTTTGGAGTTGATAGCTGATTTGGGATTAGGGGAAGCGAAGTCAGTATGTACACCGCTGGAACAGAATTTGAAACTCACATCAATTGAGTATGATGAGTCGGTACAAACAAAGGTGGATGGAGATGATTTAGTCACGGATGTTACAATGTATCAAAGGTTATTGGGAAGATTGATATATTTGACAAATACACGACCAGACATAACATTTGCGGTTCAACATTTGAGTCAGTTCATGCACAGACCAAAAAAATCGCATTTAGAAGCTGCTTTTCGGGTGGTACGATACATAAGGAAAAATCCTAGTCAAGGTATTCTACTATCTGCAGCAAGCAAGACACAGTTGATTGCTTTTTGTGACTCTGATTGGGCTTCATGCCCCATGTCTAGGAGATCGGTGACTGGTTTCTGTATAAAAATTGGAGAATCCCTTGTTTCGTGGAAGTCAAAGAAACAGACCACAGTTTCCCGATCATCAGCAGAAGCGGAGTATAGAAGTATGGCAGTGGTTGTAGCAGATGTTGTATGGTTGAACGGTTTATTGAAAGAAGTTAGTCCCAATCAATTTGATAAATCATTGGTTCTTTCAGATAGTAAAGCAGCATTGCAAATTGCTGCTAATCTCGTTTTTCATGAGCGGACAAAGCATATAGAGATTGACTGCCATTTTGTAAGAGATAAAATCAAGGATGGAACGATTCAGATGCAACACATTGGAACAACCGAGCAACTTGCTGATTTGATGACAAAGGCCTTGGGCATCAAACAACATGAGTTTTTAGTATCCAAGTTAGGGGTTAAAGATATATATCAACCCTCAACTTGAGGGGGAGTGTTGAGAAGTTAATGTAGTTAGTAGTTAGCAAAATTAGGCAGTTACAAGATTAGTTAGTTAGTTAAACAAATAGTCTATAAATGTAAACATACTCTGTGTATTAAACAAGTAAGTGAGAATATTTTTTTTCAACAGCTAGAAAGTGAAATGTTCATACCATCATTGCCGCTTACAGTGACAAGATATCTCTGTACAACCAAATCCATAACATGGCCATAGCGAAGTCCAAGTCCCTGCCCTTGCACAACAACTCTAGCCAAAAATAAACCGCCAAATTGGAAATATAATTAGATTATATCAAAACAACAGCAATTCGCGATGAGAAATAGCCAAAAACCAAAGAACTGGAACTCACTGATTTCATTTAAACTTATCATTGGTCAGATCAAGCACGTAAAGATCATCAGTAGAATGACCAGCTAGTCCTATTACACCCTAGCCAATGAAACAAATAAACCAATAAAATAACCAATACACCATAAAATGATATAAATGCGACAATCTTTAGTGATGATTCTCATTGCTTTCTGACACTGAAACACAACCATGGTGCCAACCATGGTACAGAAGCGTAAGCGACCCTAGGTGAAGCCGCTCTCCAACTGATGCGATTCTACAGGTTTCCACGGCATTGGTGTATCTCAATTCATCAACAATAGTTAAAATCGCAAAAGGAGAAATGCATGTTAACTCAGAAGCAATCACCACCATCACCTTGACCAAACTAATTGGCAACCCAAGGGAAGGGAAAGGGAGAAGAACAGTAACCAAACATCGGAAGAAACAAAGAGGAAAAGAAACAAAAGAAATAATATGGGTAAAGAGGAAAGAAAAAGCAACTGAAGTTGCTAAATTCTTCTTGGACCAAAAATCACCATTGATTTGGGTGACCGACATGGTGAAGGTCGCTTCTCACCGGACGGCATGTTGAACCAAAGGGTGACCGTGAGGTTGTTGCCATTCCCCCCCCCAACTGCACCTCACTGGTATGCAATGACAAACCAAAGGAGCCCTTAGTCTCCAGGAACTTAAGTTTGGTTCAGCAAGGAAGCAAATTGGTAGAAAGATAATGGTCCCGAACAAGTTGTAAAAGAAATTTACAGTAACCTCTTCAGGGTAAATCTTCATTATTTGAGACTGTAACTTGCAATACAATTCAATTTTAGTTTCATGTAAAATACATCACATGATTAGATTAATGTATTTGGAAAGCTTGGAATCAGTATTACCTGGATAATATACCCCAACAAAACAAGAACAAAGGCAACAGCTAGTAGGAGGCCACCAATGATCCAATTTGATTCAGATGACATTAACCCTAGAGGCCTTTGGTGTATAGCAGATGATGATAATGAAAAAACTTTGGGGCCCTTATAAAAAATAATCACTAATGCACCACATATTGATGTAAAGGTGCCCATGATTTTACATCGACTGCTTGAACTTCTAAGTGCTACTTTTTCAATCCTTGTATGTGCAAAAACATGGGGAAGAAGGGGTCTCAAGGAACTTTTCTCAAACATATAAACATCTTAAAACATGACATGAAGACAATAAAAAACCTGAAGAAGACAGCAAGTATGAAGGTAAAAGCTGGTGTGAGATTGCT